>NC_140997.1:166913660-168142510 GCF_052327205.1 Somniosus microcephalus
CCCCTCCCTCCCCCTCTCTCCCCCCTCCCTCCCCCTCTCCCCCCTCCCTCCCCCTCTCTCCCCCCACTCTCTCTCCCTCCCCCCTCTCTCTCTCCCCCTCTCTCTCTCTCCCCCTCTCTCTCTCTCCCCCAGTCTCTCTCTCTCCCCCCAGTCTCTCTCTCTCCCCCCAGTCTCTCTCTCTCCCCCCAGTCTCTCTCTCTTCCCCCCCAGTCGCTCTCTCTCTTCCCCCAGTTGTAGTGTCCGTGTGTTGATAAAGACACTGAAGACAGGAGTTGGTTCATAGGTATTTACTAAGCAAAGTCTGCGGGGGGGTTCTAACGGATATACACAATATACAGGCTTATTTCATGCCAATAAAGCATTTTAATTGGAATTGGAATATAGCCCGAGTGGCAATTACCGGCATTACAGCACGCCTGGGGCTCTTAAAGGCACATACACCACAATTCCTCCCCTTTTAGTTAACCAGTACATAATTTTTTAAGTAATTATTAATTACATGTTATAAGCAAAATAATATACATTGCTGTAGTTAATTAATTATAAGTCAGTCTCTCAGGAGGCTTCCTGACTCGGTCTGGATAACGCCTCGGGGGTGTAGTAGTTTCTGGTGGTGTAGTAGGTTCTTCTGGCAAGGCTGATTCGGCTTGAATGCCAGTGTCGGGTTCATCGGGTTCCAGTATCACCGGATCGGAGGTAGATATGGGTATCTCTACTTCATCGTTAGATGTATAGAGTTGTGGTGTAGGTTGTCCCTTTTCGGATGACTTTATGATCTGGTCAGCATGGTGCCTTATTATGCTTTCTCCGATGTCCACGGTATACATCAGTGGTCCTAGTCGTGTGCAGATAGTTCCAGGCTGCCATTTCTCGGTACAGTAGTCCCGGGCCAAAACTTGTTGACCTATCTGGAAGGTTCTAGTTGGCCTTTCATTCATGCCTTGAAACTGCCAGTTCTCCACGTCCCTTCTGATGTTGGGCTTGACCAAATCCAGCCGGCATCTTAGGTTTCTATTGAAGAACATCATGGCGGGAGTTTGGTTGGTAACCATATGTGTTGCATTCCTGTATGCGAATAAGAAGTTATCCACCTTGTGCTGAAGTTTTATGTCTTCATTACCCATGGCCTTTATGGCCTTCTTGAAGGTCTGGACAAACCTTTCAGCCAATCCATTGGTGGTGGGATGGTATGGGGCGGACGTGTAGTGCTTCACCCCATTGTTTTTTTAAGAACTTTCTGAATTCTTCGGACACAAATTGCGGTCCATTATCAGAACATATCTGTTCCGGCAGCCCATTCCTGGCAAATATGGTCCTTAATACTGTGATGGTTTTTTCTGTGGTGGTGGAGGACATCTTTATTACCTCCGACCACTTGGAGTGTGCATCAACCGCGATTAAGAACATTGAGTCCATAAATGGACCAGCAAAGTCGATGTGCACCCTTTGCCAGGGAGATGAGGGCCACTCCCATGGATGTAGAGGGGCTTGTGGTGGAGCGTTTTGGACCTTCTGCATCCTAGGCAGCTCTTGGTCATTTCTTTGATGTCTCCAACGATACCTGGCCACCATACAAATGCCCTAGCTAGGTTCTTCATTTTCACTCCACCCAGATGCCCCTCGTGAAG
Source organism: Somniosus microcephalus (assembly GCF_052327205.1). Taxonomy (NCBI): domain Eukaryota; kingdom Metazoa; phylum Chordata; class Chondrichthyes; order Squaliformes; family Somniosidae; genus Somniosus; species Somniosus microcephalus. The sequence goes on from NC_140997.1 coordinate 166,915,289, forward strand.
CTCCTTTAGCACTTTATCCTGGAGTTTGGGTGGAATCACCACTCTGGATCCACACATCAAGGTTCCTCGGCACACTGACAGCTGTTCTCTTCTTTGCGAGAATGCTGGCAACAGTGGTTCGCCATGTGCTGGCCATCCCTTCACTGTTAAATCGTAGACCTGTGAGAGAGTCGGGTCATTTCTTGTCTCCCTTTCAATGGCAGAATTTGTCACTGGTAGACATTCCACTATGGTAGAGTGGAACATCTCTACTGGGTCTACTGTAGGTGCCTCTTCTACTGTTGGCAACGGTAGGCGCGATAAACCGTCAGCATTCCCATGCTGTTTTGATCCTTTATGTTGTATTGGTGTGCCCCTAGAAAAAGGGACCACCTCTGTAGCCTTTGCGCTGTCATAATGGGAACACCTTTTTTAGGGTTGAATATGGAGATGAGGGGTTGATGGTCAGTCAACAAGGTAAATTTTTGTCCGTGTAGGTAATGGTTGAATTTCTTCACTCCCCATACCAGGCTGAGTGCTTCCCTGTCAATTTGGGCATAGTTACGCTCAGCTGAGTTTAATGAGCGTGACGCAAAAGCTGTCGGCCGTTCTGAGCAATCAGGGAATTTATGGGATAATACTGCTCCTATGCCGTAAGGGGATGCATCGCACGCCAGTCTGATTGGCAGTGATGGGTTGTAATGAGCCAAAACTTCTTCGGATGTGATTAAGTCTTTGCATTTATGGAAGGCACGTTTACAGTCTTCGTTCCATTTCCAAATCACTTCTGTTTGTAGAAGTTCATTAAGAGGGTGTAGAAGAGTTGATAAGTTCGGCAAAAATTTATGATAGTAATTTATTAATCCCAGGAATGACCTTAATTGTGAAACATTTTCAGGTGCTGGGGCTTTTATGACCGCTTCAATTTTTTCAGGTAACTTATGCAACCCTTCGTTATTAATTATGTGGCCACAATATGATATCTGATTTTGGAAAAATTCGCACTTGGGGCGATTCGCCCGTAGGCCCCGTTCTTTCAGCCTAGTGAGCACCTGCTCCAAATTGGCAAGGTGCTCGTTGTCGTTTTCTCCTGTTACAAGGATGTCGTCTCGGTAGCATTGAGTCCCCGGAATCCCTTGCAGGACTTGCTCCATAGCTCTTTGCCAGATAGCTGGAGCTGATGCTACTCCAAAAACCAGTCGATTGTACTGGTACAGGCCTTTGTGTGTGTTTATCGTGAGATACTTTTTAGAGGCCTCCTCAACCTCCATCTGTAGATATGCCTGTGCCAAGTCAATTTTGGTGAAATGTTTCCCTCCGGATAGTGAGGCGAAAATATCTTCTATCCTCGGAAGAGGATACTGTACTGTGTGAAGGACCGGGTTTACAGTCACCTTGAAGTCACCACAGATGCGAATTTTTCTCTGTTCTTCAGATTTATCTTTATTCAATGCTTTTTTCATGACTGGAACGATGGGTGTTGCCCATTCGCTGCAATCTATTTTGGATAATACGCCTGCTTTTTCCAAATTCGCCAGCTCTGCCTTGACTGCTGGACGTATTGTGTATGGCACCGGTCTTGCCTTAAAAAATTTGGGAATTGCTGCATCTTCCACTTTTATTGAGGCGGTGATGCCTTTCAAGGTTCCTAGTTTCTCTTGAAACACTTCTCTGGCGTTGGCCAAGATGTCTTTTAATCGTTCAGGTATGATGTCATCATTGTTTTTTTTCTTACTGGTCACCGTCAGTGCCTGAATGGAGTGCCAGTCTAAACATATCTTTCTGATCCATTCACGTCCCAACAACGGTGGACCACCATCTTGTAGAATGTATAAATACAACTTTTGTATTTTATTGCCGTTGTATACAACAGGCACCCTTATTTTTCCTTTGGGGTATACTTTCTGCCCCGTATATGTTTTTAAGATAATGGATGTGTCTTTTAGAGGTATATGCGAAAATAGCCTCTCGTAATCCTGTCGATTTATTACGGTTAGAGCTGATCCTGTATCTAGCTCCATTTTAACTGGGGACCCTGCTATTGTAGGGTAACCCAAATGGTTTGGTAATCATCTTTGGCAAGTACATTATGTAATTTGAGACAGCTTAGTCTCTTGTTTTCGAAGTCGCTATCGCTCTTCTGGTCTTCGGGGCTACTGTCCGTCATCATTTGTACCTTCCTGTACTTTTCTTTATTGATTTTTTTTTTTCTGTCTGTGGATTTATTTTGTCCAGATCGGCATACCCGTGCAATGTGTCCAATCTTTCCGCATTGCATGCATGCTTTGTCCTTGAACCAGCAGTCCCTCTGGTTATGGGTGGATCTGCCGCAGCGATAACATCTTTCGAAACCCTGTGTCATTTCATGGGTGCCGAAGTCCTGTGTCTTTTGTTGTATCTCTGCAGCTCCTTTTGCTGCTGCTTCGTATGATACAGCCATACTGAAAGCTTTGTCCAATGTTAAACCTTTTTCAGAAAGCAGTCTTTTTTGTGTTCCTTCACTTAAGAGACCACAAACGAATTTGTCTCGAAGATAACCTGATAGTCCTGCCCCAAATTGGCAGTACTTTGATAGCTTTCTTAATTCGGTTAGGTAATCAGCGTTACTTTCATTCTTGTGTTGATTTCTCTTGAAGAACTTGAATCGTTCCGCTATCAGCAGCGGTGTTGGGTTTAAGTGCTCCTGCAGGGTATCAACAATTTCTTTAAAATTCTTGTCCTTTGGTTTGGCTGGAGTGATTAAATTTCGTAACAGCCCGTATGCCTTTGCGCCCATTAAGTTCAGAAGTACTGAAGCTTTTTTTTCATCTTCTATTCCATTTGCAGTGCAATATACCTCTACTCTTTCCACGTGTGTGGTCCAATCCTCTATTTCTCTATCAAAAGCATCAACATTGCCAGACTTGGGCATTTCAGAAAAGATATGGCGCTTCCCGCGCTTTTTTTTCTTTTCTGTAGCAAAGATATGGCGCTTCCCGCACTTTCCCACCGCTGTTGCCGATAACAACGCTGTTTACTGCGGTTTCCATTCTTTTTTTTATTTATTTTTTATTTACTGTTGGAGACTCGTTCCTGCCAGAGTTTCTCTCCAGGTCTGAACGCTGACCTGCTTGCCGCGCCGGCTGTCTCCTGAGTGCTCCCTCCCAGTACGTTATTGCTTGCGTCCGATTTCGCTGCCTGTCTCAGCTGTAGAGCCAGCTGCTGGAGCCCCAGCCTGACGCCCAGGAAGGATTAGCGCAGTACCTGCCACCAGCTTGGCCAGCTGGTGAAACCACAGCTTCTCTCACTTCCTTGAGTCTTCTGGACGCCCGAGGAATCGATGTCCTTGAGGTGCTGCCGAATTGCAGGTAAGTCCGTTTCCACTTTGTCGCCACTGTAGTGTCCGTGTGTTGATAAAGACACTGAAGACAGGAGTTGGTTCATAGGTATTTACTAAGCAAAGTCTGGGGGGGGGTTCTAACGGATATACACAATATACAGGCTTATATAGCCCGAGTGGCAATTACCGGCATTACAGCACACCTGGGGCTCTTAAAGGCACATACACCACACCAGTCACTCTCTCTCTTCCCCCGTCGCTCTCTCTCTTCCCCCCCAGCCACTCTCTCTCTTCCCCCCGTCGCTCTCTCTCTTCCTCCAGTCGCTCTCTTTCTCTCTTCCAACAACAACATGCCCTCAACAACTTCCCCCCAGTCTCTCTCTCTCCCCCAGTCTCTCTCTCTCCCCCAGTCTCTCTCTCTCCCCCAGTCTCTCTCTCTCCCCCAGTCTCTCTCTCTCCCCCCCAGTCTCTCTCTCTCCCCCAGTCTCTCTCTCTCCCCCAGCCTCTCTCTCTCCCCCAGCCTCTCTCTCTCCCCCAGCCTCTCTCTCTCCCCCAGTCTCTCTCTCTCCCCCAGTCTCTCTCTCTCCCCCAGTCTCTCTCTGCCCCCCAGTCTCTCTCTGCCCCCAGTCTCTCTCTGCCCCCCAGTCTCTCTCTGCCCCCCAGTCTCTCTCTACCCCCCAGTCTCTCTCTGCCCCCCAGTCTCTCTCTGCCCCCCAGTCTCTCTCTGCCCCCAGTCTCTCTCTGCCCCCAGTCTCTCTCTGCCCCCATCTCTTTCTCTTCTCCCCCCAATCTCTCTCTCTTTCTCTTCTCCCCCCAGTCTCTCTCGCTCTTCTCCCCCCAGTCTCTCTCTCTCTCTCTTCCAACAACAACATGCCCTCAAAAAACCCTCGGCACCGCCGGGCACTTCAGCTGGTATATATATAAAATTGTACTTACATATTCACTTGTGCATTATTAATTTAATAAATTAATAAAGGTCTGATATGATGATCCATTGCTTATTGAGGACTGAAGTTAGACCCTGCGGAGGCAGGAGAATAATCAATTAAAAATAATGGACAGACCAAGATTTTCTCATCATTGTCCCAGGTGTGTTGCTAAACATTTTGGGGGTAAAATTCGTGGCTGCAACCAGAGGTGGCACTGGCAACTCGGGTTAACGGGCACTGAAAATGGGCGCAGCGCTACCCCAGAAAAATTTGCACTGGGGGCTAAAGGTTTTTAGCCCAGTGCTAACTTATTGTGTAATGCCCTCCTGGTGGCGATAGTGCAGGCCTGGAAGTCGAAGTTCCCATGCTGAAGTGGCGTTTCAGTTTCTGGGAATGAGGCTGTGGAGTTTGCAAGGAATTGTGGGCAATTAAAAGGGCTATGAATGAAATAGTCAATGCGTTCAGAACTAATAAAAATTTAAATGATGTGAAAAAATGCAGTTTTTAGCCTTTACTGCCTTTTTAAAAAACAAATTAACATTAAAAAGTCCCAAATGGGAGACTTCAGCATTAAAGCTGAATTCCCTTCCGAACCTCAAAAAATGGGAAAAGTGCTTCAGCACTAGCACAAATAGCTCAGCAAGTGAGGAAAGGGGTATCCAGGGTCTCACACCATAGCACTCCAGCTTTGTGCAGGGGGTCTGCAAGAACACTGCAAGAGAGGTCCTCTACCTACAGGGGCCAGGAGACCCTCCAGAAAGAACCACATCATTGAGGCCATCTCTGTCAGCAGTGTCACCCCGGCCGCCTGGCTCCAGTGCCCAAAGAAACTTCATGATTTCAGACCACTGGTCAAGGTCAGTGAATGTATCTTCAAAAACCATCTCCTACAAATTGAATCACTAGTGTCACACACTGCTCAATGCATGACTTCTCCCCACCCCACCCCCAATCACTCCCCTACTGACAATCTGTACTAGTCATGAGGCACACCTCCCATTCCTAGCCTCACCTCACCCCCTTGGACGAGACGGTGCTGGCCATTCTTGGCAGGGCCATGGCTGAGCTCTTGGCCAGCGGCGAGGCTGAAAGGATACAAGATTCGGGTATCCTCATACATTATCCTCCTTCTGGCATGCACCTCTTGCTTTCCTGCTCTCCCCTCACCACAAATCCACCCTTATGCCTTCGTCATTTCACGCACCCAAGAAATGCAGCCTGCCCAGGCAGTGGTTGGCCAAGAAGAGGGAGAGGAGACTGATGAAGAACAAGAAACACTGTCACTTGATTTGACACTCCCATCCACCAGCTCCTGAAGGGCAACCAGCAAGTCCATTTGCAGTATACCTCACTGAAAGTCAGCAGCCTTCCACCAGCCATGCTGCAGCCACTGGGTAGTTTGCGTGACATCAGTAAGATAGGAAAGGCACACACAAGACAGTCACTAAGAGAATGCATAAAGGTGAGTTGATTTCTTGATGTCATATTGGATGGATAGATGTATAAAGTTGGATTGGAAAGTTTGCTTTTCGGTGGCTTTTATTTCAACATTGTGGCCAAGAGGACGCTGTGATGCTCAGTAACAGAGGGAAGGTAAGTTGTGGGGCTAATGTTGAAAGGGGAATTGAGGTTGTGGTCACTGGGACCGCCTGCAGATGATTCCATCCCAGATATCCCAGAAAGGGGCTGTCTGGGTGGCATCCTTCCTTCTGCTTCCTCCTCTTCGGCTTCTTCCTCTTCTGTTTCTTCCTCTTCTCTCTGTGAGTGGATGCTGTAAATCTAAAATGACAGCATAAAATGTTGGAAATACCCAGCAGGTCAGGCAGCATCTTGACGTGAGACGTGAACTCTGTTTCTCTCTCCACGGATGTTGCCTGACCTGCTGAATATTTGCAGCATTTTCTGTCTTCTTAGAGGCCTTCCTTTACCATCCGAGGCCCTGCAAGCATCCAGCAGCAATCCCTACACACTTAAAAAAACTTTTAACATTTAGTGTAGCAAGCCACGACTTCAGTAAAATCAGAAAAACCCAGTCCAAAAGCTTAAATGCAAACTTACCTGAAAGGTGTGTGTGTCCCTTTAAGAAGTGCTGACAGCGCCTCTGTGGGTCTGCGTGCACGCTGGGTTTACTTGGCGTGCTTAGGACCCAGTGCTGAACTCGGCACTAGGGTCGAAGTTCGGCGTGGTGACGTTAAGTCGGTATTGCACACCGACTGATGTCACCAGTCCGCCATTTTTCTTTGCAGGGCTATACCTCTTAATGGCAGCGCTACCGGGCCCATGAAAATGGAGGACCCTGTGGGACTCGCCACTGACTGGCGGCCTCCCTCTTTCACAGGAACAGGTGGCATAAAGCCCCTGAATGTTTAACCCTTTATCTTGAAGGTAAGATTAGTAAAGATACTTTTGAAGGTACAGGGAATTGAGACTCGCTCATAAAAATGATTTAAGATAAAAGAGATGAAAAGTTAGTGAAGAAGGAAAGAAAAACCTAATACAGAACAATAATTTCCTTGTGACACAATCAGACACTGTTAATGCTTGATACATTATTGCTGAATGCAACTTGGAAACAAATGTATAATTTTGGAAGATAAATCTTGTTTCCTGAAATGACACCTGAACCCCTGTTAAATCCATACTATACAGTTACTAAACAATGGGGATCTGTGTACATTGTGAACTTACAATGAGTACAGGATTCTTCAAAGGGTTTGTTTCTGATAGCTATTTTATAATTAGATTATATACACTACATCTATTCTATACTTCATAAAAATGGAACATTCATAGTTGAAAGATACTTGCTTATATTCTGGATAATATGAATGTGACAAAAGTTGGAATTTCTGCCTTCTAATTTTTAGCAACACACCTGGAACAATGATCAGAAAATCCTGGTCTGTCCATTATGTTTAAGTTGATTATTCTCCTGCCTCCACAGGGTCTATCTTCAGTCCTCAATAAGCAATGGATCATCGTATTAGACCTTGGTCCAGTTCAAATAATAAAATGTATTTAATTAACAATGCACAAATGAAGATGTAACTACAATTTTCTATATCTATGAAATGCTATCACCAATTTCCTCAAAGGAAAATAAGTATCAAAACATTATGGCCTAGAAAGTCAGTGGCCTTAGCACCGATTTTGCGGCGCTAGAGGGCCTAGCGCTGCAATTGGCGCCGGTTCCTAAATTGCCTGGGGCCCTTCCGCGGCGGTAGACCGGTAGTGCTGCGCCGGCACCGATGACGTCATCGGTGTGCGCAGCGTCCCGGTTGCCGTGGTAACCCGGCCCCAAGCCGAAATTCAGTTGCGGCCGCCTCGCCAGTGGCAGCCGCAACTAAGACTCCGGCAAACGAGTGTTGCCGGAGTCTGCGCCGGCGCTTTAAGGAGGCGCGGCGGCCGGCCGCTTTCCCGCCGGCCGCCTGCCCGCAGCTCCCTCCCCGGACTTCTCTCCCCCCCCCCCCCCCCCCGGAACAGATGCAAGCCCGGCACTTGTCTGAGGTGCCGGGCTCATTTTTGAGGAGATTTGCGCGGGCCGCGGCCGGGTGCAGGCAGCTCCTCCTTAACGGAAGGAGGAGGCCTGCACTTCCTGAGCCTGCCGCACCGCAGCGGGCGCCGCAGCGCCGGAATAGCGCCGCAATGCGGCGCGTTGCGCCAGTTTTCAGGCGCTAAAACCCTTCAGTAGCGCCGGCAGCTGTTTGGGCGCGGCGCTACTGAATTTTTGGCGCGCGCAAAGGGACTTAGCGCCGGCGCTAACTTCCGGCGCTAAAGCCCTGGCGCAGCGCAAACTCAATTTCTAGGCCTATAATTCTAAAGGTGGACTTGTATCTCCATAAACAACTGTTACAGTGTCAGGAGGAGCAGAGAGCGGCGGTACAGTGAGTATTTAAACTCACATTCGCGGGCTTTTTTACAGAGGCCAGTGTCGGGAGGAGCAGAGAGCGGCGGTACAGTGAGTACTTAAACTCACTTTCGCGGGCTTTTTTACTAAGGCTTACCAATCTCACAGACCGACGGCGGTGTTCCGGAGCCATGTCACGATTCAAAAAGTGACGCGGGGAAGAGGAAGCAGCTGATTGGGTGAGTACGGCCAGGTGAGTATTTATACTACTCTATAGTTTGACAGTTAAGATTAATAGATTTTAAAATTTACAAGGTCTTAAATTTTTGTGATTATAGTTTCTAACGTCTTTGTTGTGTATTGGGGAGTGCTACTAACCAAGGGTCCTTGAGTATATCATTTAATTGTAGTGTAATTAGTGTTATTGATTTGATTTAATTTAAACTTAATTAAAGGGTAAATCATGGCAGGACAGATCGGCCCCATGGCATGCTCCTCCTGCGCTATGTGGGAAATCAGGGACACTTCCTGTGTCTCTGACGACCATGTGCGCGGGAAGTGTATCCAGCTGCAGCTACTGACAGACCGCATTGCGGCGCTGGAGCTGCGAATGGACACATACTGGAGCATTCCCGATGCTAAGGACATCGTGGAGAACACGTTTAGGGAGTTGGTCACACCGCAGGTAAAGGCTGCACAGGCAGGAAGGGAATGGGTGACCACCAGGCAGGGTAGTAGGCGCAGGCAGGTAGTGCAGGGGTCCCCTGTGGCCATCCCTCTCTCAAACAGATATACCACTTTGGATATTGTTGAGGGAGATGGCTTATCGGGGGAAGGCAGCAGCAGCCAACTTCCTGGCACCATTGGTGGTTCTGCTGCACAGGACGGGAGGAAAAAGAGTGGGATAGCTATAGTGTTAGGGGATTCTATTGTAAGGGGAATAGATAGGCGTTTCTGTGGCTGCAAATGAGACTCCAGGATGGTAAGCTGCCTCCCTGGTGCAAGGGTCAAGGATGTCTTGGGGCAGCTGCAGGGCATTCTGGAGGGGGAGGGTGAACAACCAATTGTCGTGGCACATATAGGTACCAACGACATAGGTAAAAAATGGGATGAGGTCCTAAAAGCTGAATATAGGGAGTTAGGAGGTAAATTAAAAAATAGGACCTCAAAGGTAGTAATCTCAGGATTGCTACCAGTGCCTTGTGCTAGACAGAGTAGAAATAGAAGAATATTTCAGAAGAATATGTGGCTAGAGGAATGGTGCAAGGGGGGAGAGAGGATATTAGCTTTGATGATGTGCAATCTGTGTGGGTAGAGCTGAGAAATACCATGGGGCAGAAAACATTAGTGGGAGTTGTATACAGACCCAAAAACAGTAATGCTGAGGTTGGGGATGGCATTAAATGAGAAATTAGAGATGCATGCAATAAGGGCACAGCAGTTATCATGGGTGACTTTAATCTACATATAGATTGGGCTAACCAAACTAGTAACAATACTGTGGAGGCGGAATTCCTAGAGTTTATACAGGATGGTTTCCTGGACCAATATGTCGAGGAACCAACTAGAGATCAGCCCATCTTGGACTGGGTATTATGCAATGAGAAATGATTAATTAGCAATGTTGTTGTGCGAGGCCCCTTGGGGAGGAGCGATCATAATATGATAGAATTCTTCATTAAGATGGAGAGTGAAGTAGTTGACTCAGAGACTAGGGTCCTGAATTTAAATAAAGGAAACTACGATGGTATGAGGCAAGAGTTGGCTAGGATGGATTGGGGAATGTTACTTCAAGGGTTGACAGTGGGTAGGCAATGGCAAACATTCAAAGATCGCATGGATGAACTACAGAATTTGTTCATCCCTGTTTGGCATAAAAATAAAACAAAAAATGTGATAGCATAAGATCCAAGGAGAGGACATATAAATTGGCCAGAAAAAGCAGCAAACCTGCTCCTATCTTCTATGTTTCTATGCCTCCTTCTTGTCACCTTACAATCTCTCTGCCTCCCAATGAAGATCTCAATGTTGTGTAGTTCAAATAGCTAGGATTTTAAATGGAGGCTGCTTACTTTGCAAATGCAAAATGGTGGACCAGAGCCACTGACATTTTTTTTATCCAAATAGTTAACCCAGTTTGTTGCAGTGGCTAATTTTACTGTAAATTATTTTGCCTATGTTTTTCCTTTATGAGTTACTTTATGGACAACAGGTTTCAGTGTACAAATTGTCCAATGTCTGAATTGATAGGAGATGCAATGAGCATCCGACATGTTTCTCTGATAACTGGTTTACTGTGATGGGATACTTTGACCTGGCACATGCTAATTCTTAGCAGGTTTCAATTCTTGAAAGACTCATGGTCAGAACTTGCTGTAAAAATAATGGCATGTGAATGACACACGCTATTACTAATGTGGAAATCGGCTCGCAAATCTGATTTGACTCTAATTCATTCTCCTTCCCCCATCTGTAGTGTCCGCATATCAATAATACACGGACTGCAGGAGAACAATAATAACAGGTATTTACTGAACAGAGGGTAAGCTTAAGACTGAAAGTACAGAAGCCTGCTATGGCTTTATATACCGGTGTGGTCACTGCCGGTACTACAGTATAAAGCCAGTTCTCTCTTAAAGGTACATACACAACAATTCCTCCCCTTTTAGATAAACAGTACATAACATTCATTTAACAATTAAATAATAACTAATTACTACAATTACAATTTTCTCTGTACTATATACATCAACTGAAATAATCATTTATAAGTTCAGTCTTTGAGGAGGCTCCCTGATCCTGACTGGATAGCGCCTTTCTCGAGTATCCTGTTCTTGCGGCGGAGTCAATTCTGGCTCATTGTCATTGGTTGGTTCGTCAGCTTCCAATACCACTGATTCTGAGGTAGACGCAATCGGTACTTCGGGTTCATTACCAGGTGCACATGCTCGTGGTATGGGTTTGGCTTGTTCCTGTGACTGTAGAATCTGGTCAGCATGGCGTCTCACGATGCTCTCTCCAACGTCCACTGTGTACATTAGTGGTCCCTGCTGTGTGCATATCGTTCCTGGCTGCCAATTTTCTGTTCGGTAGTCGCGGGCCAAGCCTGGTTGCCCTATCTTGAAGCTCCTGGTTGGCTTCTCATTGATGTGCTGGAATTGCTTATCCTCAACATCTCATCTTATGTTTGGTTTGAGCAAATCCAGGCGACATCTTAGCCTTCGGTTGAAGAACATTATGGCTGGAGCTTGGTTGGTGACTGCATGTGTCGCATTCCGGTAAGCAAACAAGAAATTATCCACCTTGTGTTGTAGTGGTATGTTGTCGTTATACATCGCCTTTATTGCCTTTTTAAAGGTCTGAACAAACCTCTCAGCCAATCCATTTGTGGCTGGATGATATGGGGCAGATGTGAAATGTTTCACCCCATTATTCCTCAGAAACCTCCGGAAATCCTCGGACACAAACTGTAGCCCATTGTCGGAGCAAATCTGTTCTGGCAAGCCATTCCTGGCGAAGATGGTCCGTAGGACTGCAATAGTTTTCTCCATGGTGGTGGAGGACATTTTGATGACCTCCGGCCATTTCGAATGGGCATCCACGGCGATTAGAAACATTGAGTCCATAAATGGACCAGCAAAATCAATGTGTACCCGTTGCCATGGAGATGAGGGCCACTCCCATGGGTGTAGCGGGGCCTGTGGTGGAGCGTTTTGGACCTTCTGGCATCCTGTGCATCTCTTGGTCATATCCTCAATTTCTTTATCGATTCCCGGCCACCACACAGACGCCCTGGCTAGGCTCTTCATTTTTACCCCTCCCAGATGACCCTCATGAAGCTCATTGAGCACTCTATCTCTCAACTTGGGTGGAATTACCACTCGGGATCCACACATCAAGGTTCCCCGGCACACTGACAGCTGTTCTCTCCTTGGCGAGAATGCTGGCAACAGAGAGTCACCATGTGCTGGCCATCCCTTCACCATCAAATCATAGACCCGAGAGAGTGTCGGGTCATTTCGGGTTTCCTTCTCTATACTTGTGTCACGGGGCCGTGCATTCACGGGGCCATTTTGCTAGGGTTTCGGTAGTGGACCCAAGTGCAGGAAACCTATCCAAGGACTCGAGACCGGGTAGACCTCGAAAGATGCTTCACTTGATACTCGAAAACACAGAGACATGGTAACACTCGAAAGGCGATTCAGTTGAGACTCGAAAACACAGAGAGACTCGAGAACGCCAGAGACACAGCAAGAGCTGTTACTTGCAGGCAGGCGAACCCAGGACTGAGCAAAGAGGACAGGAAACGGGAAGCTTAAATACAGGCCAGAGTGGTCACGTGACATAATTAATCAAATGAGACAGGAGACAAATACATTAACAACACACAGGTGAGGCCAGAGGCACAGAGGACAAGACAAGGACAAAAACGAACAACTTTATTAACTAGCCTAATTACTCTGATGAGATCAATTACTCGAGAAACAGGTGAGGAGAGGGGCCCAAAGGCACAGCAGCAGTGCACCGAAGCCTCAAAAACCACCCTCAGGCGGCGAGCAGAGGGAAGTGCCGCTGAAGCCGTTACAACTTGAGTTTGTAACAGGTAGACATTCGACTATGGTCGAATGGAATATCTCAACAGGGTCCACTGCAGGTGCTTCCTCCACCGTAGGCAACGGTAGGCACGACAGCCCATCAGCGTTTCCATGCTGTTTCGTACCCTTGTACTCTATGTTGTACTGATGTGCCCCTAGAAAAAGTGACCATCTTTGCAGCCGTTGCGCCGTCATCACCAGAACGCCCTTCATTGGGTTAAAAATGGAGACCAGAGGCTGATGATCAGTCAGTAGGGTGAATTTCTGCCCATGCAGATCGTGATTGAACTTCTTCACCCCCCACACCAGGCTGAGGGCCTCCCTGTCAATCTGGGCATAGTTACGCTCGGCTGAGGTTAACGAGCGCAACGCAAAGGCTATTGGCCTCTCTGAACTGTCAAGGAATTTGTGTGACAGCACTGCTCCAATGCTGTAGGGAGACGCATCACATGCCAACCGAATCGGTAGTGTTGGATTGTAGTGGGCCAATACTTCTTTTAGGCATTTACATTTCTGAAAGGCACGCTTACACTCACCACTCCATTTCCATGTTACTCCAGTTTGCAGCAGGGCGTTCAGTGGGTGCAGAATTGTAGATAAATTCGGCAAGAACTTATGGTAGTAGTTCACCAACCCGAGGAACGACCTCAGTTGCGAAACATTTTCCAGTGCTGGAGCCTTGACTACTGCCTCAATCTTGTCTGGGGACTTATGCAACCCTTCCTCATCAATCATGTGGCCACAATACGAGATTTGTCTCCTGAAGAACTCGCATTTGGGGCGGTTGGCTCATAGCCCATATTCTTGCAATCTAGTGAGCACCTGCTCCAGGTTGGCAAGGTGTTCACTGTCATTTTCGCCCGTAACCAGGATGTCATCCAAATAACACTGGGTCCACGGGATCCCTTGCAGGACTTGTTCCATCGCCCTCTGCCAAATAGCCGGGGCTGATGCTACCCCGAATACCAGTCGGTTGTACTGGTAAAGACCTTTGTGAGTGTTTATCGTGAGGTATTTCCGAGATGCTTCTTCCACATCCATTTGTAGATACGCTTGGGCCAGATCAATCTTCGTAAAGCGTTTCCCTCCAGATAGTGAGGCAAAAATATTTTCTATCCGTGGAAGTGGATATTGTACTGTGTGCAGGACTGGGTTCACAGTTACCTTGAAGTCCCCACAGATGCGAACCTTCTTCGGCTCCCCAGGCGTGCTGCTCAATGATTTCTTCATTACAGGAACGATGGGTGTGGCCCACTCGCTCCAATCCACCTTGGACAGCACACCCGAACGCTCCAGACTCTCCAGCTCTGCTTCAACAGCTGGGCGGATTGTGTACGGTAACGGTCTGGCCTTAAAAAATTTTGGGTTTGCGTTATCTTCGATTTTTATCATTGCCGTTACTCCTTTTAGAGTCCCAAGTCCCTGATGGAACACCCCTTTCGCGTCAGTTAGAATTTTTGACAGTCGTCCAGGCGTGACGTCGTCATCCTTTTTTCTCAGTCACAGTTAGCGCCTGAATGGAATGCCAATCCAATTGTATTTTTCGGATCCATTCACGTCCCAATAATGGTGGTCCTCCATCTTGTAGTATATATAGATACAGTTTCTGTGTTTCCTTGCCGTTGTATTTAACTGGCACCCTTATTTTTCCTCTGGGGTAGACTTTTTGCCCCGTGTATGTCTTCAATACAATGGACGTGTCCTTCAAGGGTATGTGTGAGAATAGCCGCTCATAATCTCGTCGATTCATGACAGTTAGGGCTGATCCTGTGTCCAATTCCATTTTTACTTGGGACCCTACTATCATGAGGGTGACCCAAATGGTTCGGTGATCCTCCTTTGCAATCACGTTGTGTAACTTTAGACAACTTAGTCTCCTGCTCCCGGAGTCATTATCACTCTCCTGACCTTCTGAACTACTGTCTGTCATTTTTTTTACTTTCTTGTACTTTTCCTTAGTAGTTCTTTTAGTGTTGGTTTTCTTTCCCGACCTGCAGACTCTTGCTATGTGTCCCATTTTCCCACATTGCCTGCATACTTTGTCCTTAAACCAGCAGTCCTTCTGATCATGGGTTGTTCTGCCGCAGCGATAGCACTTTTCTGCTCCATACGCCATTTCGTTAGCGCTGTATTCTTGTGGTTTCTGTTGTATTTCCGCAGCTCCCCGTGCTGCTGCTTCGTAGGATACTGCCACGCTGAAAGCCTGTTCTAGCGTCAGGTCCTTTTCCGAAAGTAGTCGTTTCTGGGTTCCTTCACTCTGGAGCCTGCAGACAAACTTATCCCTTAAGGTGTCTGCCAGTCCTGCTCCGAACTGGCAGTGCTTCGATAACTTGCACAGTTCCGTAAGATAGTCAGCATTGCTCTCATCTTTGTGCTGGTTTCTTTTATGGAACTTGAATCTTTCTGCTATCAGCAGCGGTGTAGGGTTTAGGTGTTCCTGTAAGATATTAACAATCTCTTCAAAACTTTTCTCCATTGGATTAGCTGGGGTAATTAAATTCCGCAATAGGCCGTACGTTCTCGCGCCCATCAAATTTAATAATACCGACGCCTTCTTTCCATTGGCCACCTCATTTGCCTTGCAGTACACTTCAATTCTTTCCACATACGTGGTCCAGTCTTCTACCTCGTTGTCGAAAGCAGTGATACTGCCACTCTTCGGCATCTTGGGTGGTTTAAAATGGTGCCTCCCGTGCTTTTCCTTCTTCCCCAATGGAATAAAATGGCGCCTCCCGCGCTTTTCCTTCTTCCCCTTGCTGCCAACGCTGCTCCTAGCGTTCTACAAGGTAATGGCGGCGACCCGCGGCTTTGGCGCGTCTCACTTTTCCTTCCCCTCGTTTTATTTTCTCTACGCTGCCCGGTTCTTGAGCACCGACTGCGCCCTGTGCGCTCCACCTTCTCTCTCTTTTCCTCCCGACGACGCTGCACGGCCCCTTTGCAGAGCCGCTCGATCGAGCTCGAGCCCGCCGCAGTCCGGAAGGGTCAGCGCACTACCTGCTACCAGCACGATTTGCTGGAACACCTTGACTGGGGAGCCAAGCCCAGCTCTCCACAGCCTCCCCTGCAATTCTCTGAACTCCGATGGATCCCTGGGCGGTTGCCCGCGGTCGACGCCCGTTGCTCTGACTTCGACCTCCAAGAAGCTTCTTTTCAGCGAAAGATCCCCGTGAGGTGATGCAGTACTGCAGGTGAGTTCGAACCTGCTCGTCGCCAGTGTAGTGTCCGCGTATCAATAATACATGGACTGCAGGAGAACAATAATAACAGGTATTTACTGAACAGAGCGTAAGCTTATAACTGAAAGTACAGAAGCCTGCTATGCCTTTATATACCGGTGTGGTCACTGCCGGTACTACAGTATAAAGTCAGTTCTCTCTTAAAGGTACATACACAACACCATCGTTCCTCAGTTTATTTCTCAATCCTTAAATCTCATTGGTTAAAAAGCTCTACTGTTGGTCCCAGATGCTCTTTTGCCCTCGCTATCAGCTCACACTTTCAGCAAGTTAGGACATAAAACATTTTTGAGCTGAAGGATGCAGGAAAACGTCTTAACTAACGGTGTACTCCATGAGATGTCCCGCTCCAGCAAGTTCTGATCCTCAGTCTGCTTATGGAAACCATTGAAAAACAGTTGTTTGTGGGAGGGAATTCTGAAACTTATAACTGTACCTTAGACTTCCTCTACTTTACGCTTTGCTCAGTATCAGAGAGACACAGCTGAGCTTTCACTTTGCTTTGCCCTGCATTGAAGTAGTCATATGTATTATGATACATTGGTGAAGATACATTTATAAGAACATAAGAAATAGGAGCAGGAGTAGGCCATATGGCCCATCGAGCCTGCTCCACCATTCAATAAGATCATGGCTGAACTTCTACATCAACTCCACTTTCCCGCCCTAGCCCCATATCCCTTGATTCCCTTAGTGCCCAAAACACATCTATCTCAGCCTTGAATATAGTCAATGACTCAGCATCCACAGCCCTTTGAGGTAGAGAATTCCGAAGATCACAACCCTCTGAGTAAAGGAATTTCTCCTCATTTCATTTCTAAGTCTATGACCCCCTAGTTCTAGACTCTCCAGCCAGGGGAAACAGCCTATCAACATGCTCAATGTGTACATTTTACAAATCTTTTAAAATTTATGATTTTTTTTACCTTTTCACTTGTACCAGATTTGTTTTAATCATGTTCTATTCAATGTCTTGCAGCTGAGTTTTGACATGTTTATCAAATAATGAACATTTCCTTTGCTACGACAAGGAACCAACAAAAATAACCATCACGATCTGAGTGTAACAACATTTCAGATGTTATTAACATAGTGTTTTGAGTATCACCGCTTGTTGCTACAAGTCTAAGCTTATGTACTTTTTAATGAAACATTGTAATGTTTTCTTGACGATACAGATTCATGGCCTTATTGGTAGATTCATTACAGTTTTCCTTATTTAAAAAGAACCGGTTCCAGTAATATTTGATATGATTATGGTATAGACTCTATGACAGCTAGCACAGTCAGATATTCCACCTTACTTTTCATGCTTCGATATGAAAATGATCATAAAACAAGGCACACCATCAGTTTGTTAAACTGTTAATGCATGGATGATATGCTATTTTATGGACATTGTTGTACGGAACTGAGCGTATCATCCAGAGTAATGAGCAATTAGAAGTAAAATGGAATAATTTTTGTGGTTTTCCTGGGTATGGTTTGTCTTTTGCTAAGAGAGCTACACTGCATTGAACAGCAAATTCTCAAAGCTGAAAATAGTGACTATTGTAGATATTAGCAATTCACCAGTGTGTAACTGAATTCCCTCTGGTGCCTGTTGTACATTCACTTATTTCAATCCAGACAAGACCTGCTTACTGCCGAAGCCTAATATATACAAGTTTGCCTATTGGTATGGTGGCTCATGTCTTTATGGGAAGTACTGGACTGTATGCGTGCAAAATGCCGCATTACCCCTCCCCCTTCACAATACACTGTACTCTTAGGGGTGATTCGATTGAGCTTTGTAAGATCATGAAGGGAATAGATTATATTCGAGTTGACAGTTTGTTCCAACTAAATAGGTTAGGAAGGACCAGGGGTCACAATTTTAAGTTGTGTAAGGCCACATCGCGGTCAGGAGGTGGTCCTTTTCCCAGAGAACTGTGGACCTCTAGAACAGGCTGCCGGCTCGTGTGGTGGATGCCAATTTGCCAAATTCCTTCAAGCAAGAGCTGGACCTGTTTCTGTCTGGGGATCACACAGAAACATAGAAACATAGAAGATAGGAGCAGGAGTAGGCCATTCAGCCCCTCTAGGCTGCTCCGCCATTCAATGCGATCATGGCTGATCATCCAAGTTCAGTACCTGGTCCCTGCTTTCTCCCCATACCCCTTGATCCCTTTAGCCTTAAGAAATATATCCAACTCCTTCTTGAATATATTTAATGAATTGGCCTCTACTGCCTTCTGTGGTAGAGAATTCCACAGGTTCACCACTCTCTGGGTGAAGAAATTCCTCCTCATTTCTGTCCTAAAAGGCCTACTCCTTAGACTGTGACCCCTGGTTCTGGATTCCCCGACCATCGGGAACATCCTCCCTGCATCTAGTCTGTCCAGTCCTGCCAGAATTTCATAAGTTTCAATGAGATCCCCTCTCATTCTTCTAAACTCCAGCGAGTACAAGCCCAGTCGTCCCAATCTCTCCTTATACATCATTCCTGCCATCCCAGGTATCAGCCTGGTGAATCTTCGCTGAACTCCTTCCATAGCAAGAATATCCTTCTTCAGATAAGGTGACCAAAACTGCACACAATACTCCAGATGTGGTCTCACCAAGGCCCTGCACAACTGCAGCAAGACATCCTTGTTCTTGTATTCAAACCCTCTCGCTATGAAGGCCAACATACCATTTGCCTTCTTAACCACCTACTGCACCTGCATGCTTACCTTCAGTGACTGGTGCACAAGGACACCCAGGTCTCGTTGCACTTCCCCTTTTCCCAATCTATTGCCATTCAGATAATAATCTGTCGCCTTGTTTTTGACACCAATGTGGATAACCTCACATTTATCCATGTTATATTGCATCTGCCATGCTTCTGTCCAATCACCCAACCTGTCCAAATCACCCTGGAGTTTCTCGGCATCCTCCTCACAGCACACACGCCCACCCAGCTTTGTGTCGTCTGCAAATTTAGAGATATTACATGTAGTTCCCTTGTCTAGATCATTAATATACATTGTGAATAGCTGGGGTCCAAGGACCGATCCCTGCGGTACCCCACTAGTCACTGCCTGCCACTCTGAAAAAGACCCGTTGATTCCAACTCTTTGCTTTCTATCTGCCAACCAGTTCTCTATCCAAGTCAATACCTTGCCCCCAATCCCATGCGCCTTAACTTTACATGCTAATCTCTTATGTGGGACCTTATCGAAAGCCTTCTGAAAGTCCAAATACACCACATCTACTGGTTCTCCCTTATCTATTTTACTAGTTACATCCTCAAAAAATTCCAGTAGATTAATCAAGCACGATTTACCTTTTGTAAATCCATGTTGACTTTGTCCGATCCTGTCACTGTTTTCCAAGTGTTCTGCTATTACATCTTTTATAATGGAGTCTAGCATTTTCCCCGCTACCGATGTCAGGCTTACCGGCCTGTAATTCCCTGTTTTCTCTCTACCACCTTTTTTGAATAGTGGGGTAACATTAGCTACCCTCCAATCCATGGGTACTGTTCCAGATTCCATCGAATGTTGGAAGATGATCAGCAATGCATCTACTATTTCGAGGGCCACTTCCTTAAGTACCCTAGGATGTAGATTATCAGGCCCTGGGGATTTATCGGCCTTCAATCCCATCAATTTCCCTAACACCATTTCCCTACAAATACTGATTTCTTTCAGTTCCTCTGTTTCATCAGACCCTATGTTCCCCGACATTTCCGGGAGGTTATTTGTGTCCTCCTTTGTGAAGACAGAACCAAAATATGTATTTAATTGGTCTACCATTTCTTTGTTCCCCATTATAAATTCCCCTGATTTTGACTGCAAGTGACCTACGTGTGACTTCACCAATCTTTTTCTCTTCACATATCTATAGAAGCTTTTGCAGTCAGTTTTTATGTTCCCTGAAAGCTTACTCTCATATTCTATTTTCCCTTTCTTAATTAATCCCTCTGTCCTCCTTTGTTGAATCTTAAACTGCTCCCAATCCTCTGGATTACTGCTTTTTTTGGCCAATTTATAAGTCCTCTCCTTGGATCTTATGCTATCCCTAATTTCCCTCGTTAGCCATGGTTGAGTCACCTTTTTTTGTTTTATTTTTATGCCAAACTGGGATGAACAAATTCTGTAGTTCATCCATGCGGTCTTTGAACGTTTGCCATTGCCTATCCACCGTTAACCCTTTGAGTGACATTCCCCAATCAATCCTACCCAATTCGCGCCTCAGACCATCGTAGTTTCCTTTATTTAAATTCAGGACCCTAGTCTCTGAGTCAACTACTTCATTCTCCATCTTACTGAAGACTTCGATCATATTATGATCGCTCTGACCCAAGGGGCCTCGTACAACAAGATTGCTAATTAATCCTTTCTCATTACATAATACCCAGTCTAAGATAGCCTGATCTCTGGTTGGTTCCTCGACATATTGATCCAGGAAACCATCCCGTAAACACTCCAGGAATTCCTCCTCCATAGTATTGTTACTAATTTGGGTAGCCCAATCTGTATGTAGATTAATGTCACCCATGATGACTGCTGCGCCCTTAATGCACGCTTATCTAATTTCCCTTTTAATACCATCCCCAACCTCCACGTTAATGTTTGGATGTCTATATACCACTCCCACTAACGTTTTCTGCCCTTTGGTATTTCTCAGTTCTACCCATACAGATTCCACATCATCAGAGCTATTATCCTTCCTTACAATGGTGTTAATCCCTTCTTTAACCAGTAATGCTACCCCACCTCCCTTTCCTTTTTGCCTATCTTTCCTGAATATTGAATAACCCTGAATGTTGAGTTCCCAGCCTTCGCCACCCTGGAGCCATGTTTCCGTAATCCCAATCAAATCATATTCGTTTACCTCTATTTGCGCAGCTAATTCATCCACCTTTTTACGAATGCTCCTCGCATTAAGACACAAAGCCTTAAGGCTTGTTTTTTTAAAGCTCTTAGACCTATTAGAATTATTATTTACTGTGGCCATGTTTGATTTAAACCGTTGATTTCTCTTACTGCCACTTTTGTTTTTCTCTTTCCTATCTTTTGCATTTATCCTTGTTTCCCTTTCCTCTGTCGCCCTGCTCAGGTTCCCAACCCCCTGCAATTTTAGTTTAAACCCTCCCCCAGAGCACTAGCAAACACTCCCCCTAGGACATCGGTCCCGGCCCTGCCCAGGTGCAAACCGTCCGGTTTGAACTGGTCCCACCTCCCCCAGAACCGGTTCCAATGTCCCAGGAATTTGAATCCCTCCCCCTGGCACCATTCCTCTAGCCAGGTATTCATCTGAAATATTCTTCTATTTCTACTCTGACTAGCACGTGGCACTGGTAGCAATCCTGAGATTACTACCTTTGAGGTCCTATTTTTTAATTTACCTCCTAACTCCCTATATTCAGCTTTTAGGACCTCATCCCATTTTTTACCTATATCGGTACCTATATGCACCACGACAACTGGCTGTTCACCCTCCCCTTCCAAGATGTTCTGCAGCCGCTCTGAGACATCCTTGACCCTTGCACCAGGGAGGCAACACACCATCCTGGAGTCTCGTTTGCGGCCGCAGAAACGCCTGTCTATTCCCCTTACAATAGAATCCTCTATTACTATATCTCTACCCCTCGTTTTCCTCCTGTCCTGTGCAGCAGAGCCACTCCTGGTGCCAGGAAGTTGGCTGCTGCTGCCTTCCCCTGGTAAGCCATCACCCCCATCAGTATCCAAAGCGGTATATCTGTTTGAGAGGGGGATGGCCACAGGGGACCCCTGCACTACCTGCCTGCGCCTACTACTCTGCCTGTTGGTCACCCGTTCCCTTTCTGCCTGTGCCACCTTTACCTGCGGTGTGACCAACTGATTAAATGTGCTATTCACGACGTCCTCAGCATCGCGAATGGTCCAGTATGTATCCAATCGCTGCTCCAGCACTGCAATGCGGGCTGCCAGTAGCTGCAACTGGACACACTCCCTGCACACATGGTTGTCAGGGACACAGGAAGTGTCCCTGAGTTCCCACATAGCGCAGGAGGAGCATACCACAGGGCCGGGCTCTCCTGTCATGACTTACCCTTTAATTAATTGCAATTAAATTAAATCAAATCAATCCCACCAATTACACTACAGTTAAATGGTATATTTAAGGGCCCTGGTTTATAAACAGTCCCCGCTACACCACAGAGACTTTAGAAACTATAACCCACAGAGTTTAATTTAAAAAAAGAGAGAAATACTCGCCAACCAATCACTTACGTGCTTTCTGGTGACGTCACACTTCGATTACTTTTTACTTCTCTCCTTCCCTCCGAGTTCGGAGTTTGGTAAGCCTACCTGGTCTCTTGGAGCCTTTCATACAGCCGCCGATCCGCGATTCCCGCCGACTCCCGCTGCGCACTGTGGCCTACCTGGTCTCTTGAGCCTTTTATGCAGCCGCCGATCCACGATTCCCGCCGACTCCCACCCCGCACTGAGGCCTACCTGGTCTCTTGGAGCCTTTTATACAGCCGCCGATCCGCGATTCCCACCAAATCCCGCTCCACACTACATGCAGAGTAGTAGGCGCAGGCAGGTAGTGCAGGGGTCCCCTGTGACCATCCCCCTCTCAAACAGATATACCGCTTTGGATACTGATGGGGGGGATGGCTTACCAGGGGAAGGCAGCAGCAGCCAACTTCCCGCTCCGCACCTTGTACTGCATTGCATTAGCAGGGCCGGAGTGATCGCCTCGACTAGTTTCAATTATCGAACGGGGCCGGAGAAGAATTTCTAGATTTTTTTCCCCCCAGATTGGCCTGAGTTTTTAACTTTTTATTTCCACTTCCAAGAGATCATGGCCCCGATTTTCGGGCAGCTGTCGGGCGGCTTTTCATGCGGCCGTGGTCCGAAAATCGCGGAAAAAGTGGGTTGGGACCCACCCCGCCTGATTCCCCGCCCCGTTCGACTTTCGGACCGCTGTTTCCACGCGCCCCGCTTCAGTCCCGCCCGCCGCTGGCGGGACTGCTCATCGGCACACTAATCACCAATGATCACCTTGTTAAGGACGATTTTCCCGTGCCGTTGCGACTTTGGGGCTTTCCCTACCTGAAACCCGCCTGCGGGGAACCCCGCCGATGAGAGCTGGCGTGAAAACAGCTGGCTTGCTTGCTTGCAGCAGCAGGTCGCTGAGGGCTGAAGATATTTAAAGAGGCAGCATTTGCAGGCTGCAGGACCTTGTTGATCAAGGCTTGGGGGAACTATTTGAAGCCTTAGGAGCAGCTGCAGAAAGTTGGAGCCTCACACATTTCTTCAGTGTGAGCTCCTGGGAAGCCCCTCTCACCACCCTAACTCAGGACCTCCTCAACCGAGGCATCTGCTAGAAGCATGGGAGGCCTTTGGCACCTTCCCTTCCTGGCATTAGAGGATCTCCAACAGCAGAGGTGGCAGCAGCAGAACCAGGAACAGCAGGATGATTACCAGGAGCACCAGGCTGCTGCTCACTCACCTGAAGCTGCACAAGCCAGAAGGGGCCAGCGCTTGGAAGTGGCTTGAGAGCACCTTGCTGCGCTTTAGGGGGCCAGTGGGACCCGTTTCTGCACTGGCAGTCCTACTCAGAAGGACTTCCATGAAGATCTGGTTTCTCTGTTCAACAGATGGCCAATGCTCCTCAAGAGATGTCATTCTCTTATGAGCACTCACCATGTTTTCTGTATGCTGGCGAGTTATCTCCTCCATGGAGGTTGCCAACCTTTCCATGGTGCTGCGTTCATGCACCAATGACTCCACAAAGGCTCTGCTCATGGTCGCTATGGACTCCTCCATTCGCTCCACACTCGCAGCGACCCTGGAGACAAAACCTGCCAGAGACTCCTGCATCTGTGCATGGAGATCCATCACCTCTTCTCTTGCGGATGGACCCAGAGGCAGAGGGTCGAGATGCAGCGCAGCTGAGCTGAGCTGGCAGAGCCCTGCGCCCTCCGACGAGGACTCTCCACTGCTGTCACTGTCTCCAGAATCTGCTGAGGCTCACTTGTCAGCTGTGAAACACCAGGTGACAACACTACTCTATGTCCTGAAGGTCCCCCCGAGGTGTGAATGTCTGCGCTGGTGCTGGGTGCGCTTACTTCTGCTGACGCTGCACCCTCAGAGGTTGGAGCTTCCTCTGAGGAGTCTGGCTGCACAGCCTCTTCCTCCTCCATAGTGTGGACGGGGGCTCTGGATGGTACTGTGGGGGAGTAAAGGAAGGAGGTACAGATGTAATGCCAAGGTTCCTCTGGTGACTCCCAGCGAGTTGGCATCTGCTGACACCTGCATCCATGCAGCATTGGTCTCAGTGGGAGGCCTCTTCCTCCCTGACCTAGGGAAGAGGACCTCCCTGTGGGCCCTAACCCCATCCAATAATGCCTGCAGTGAAGCCTCGTCGAATTTGAAGGCAGCTCGGGGTCTGGCACTGGCCACAGCTGCTGCAGGCTCCTCTGCAATCCTGTATGGTTCATTTGGAAGCCTTCAGAGGATGCAGTGCTTGCCATGGACCTTGAAAGCACCACGAATGATGACATCATACTGTGGGGATTTCTGACTCGATTTAGACAATTAACAAGGCTTCCCACATGCTGGGAATTAATTGGCCAATTAAGGGAAAATTGCGTGGGGCTGGCTGACACTTTTTTACGTGTGTCAGAAACCCCACATTCGGGGAAATCCGACCATTTCCCACACAAGCCGAAAATCGGGGCCCATATGTCTTCAGGTGGGGTTGGGAGTGTATATATGGGCTCAACATGTGCGATTGGAGGCTTCCCGTGGGCAGATGCCTCTGACCTGTAAAATATCTACGCATTTACCTGGTTGCCCGGGAAGTACGGAGGCTTTCGATCCTGAGCCTCTCCGGGTGCGTGCAGGCAGAGGCCTATGTATCCCAGGGGCACAGGCGGTTCACAAGGGTTCCTGGAATCAGTTCCATATGGACCTCCCATAAGTATGAATGCGGATCACTTAAAAAATACACAAACACATGAAATAATTATTTTTTTAATTACTTATTTAAATTAATTAAAATGCCATTTAATTAAATATTTTAAACAAATTTATTTTTTTGAAATTTTTAAAAATATGTTTTAACAGGGCTAAAAATAAACTTACCTTATTGGACAGGGTTTTTAATGTTTAAATGAGTGATAAAATTTTATTTTTCTATTTTTTAAAACTGTTATGCTGGTAAAAGCAGGCCTTACGCCTGCTTTTGCCAGGCGTAAGAATTTCACAGGCATTCAGTGGGCAGAAGTTGGGCAAATAGCGCAACTCTCCACCCGCAGAGACCCATCTCCCGGGGATGCGGAGAAGATTCTTGACAGATCACAAGTTCCAGGTTTTAGCGCATGCGCTTCGCATGCCTAAACCCGGCACTTGCACAACCCCCTACAGCACCTTGTACGCACCCGTAGGGGTTGCAAAATGCAGCCCATTGTGATGCACAAGGTATCACAATTGTGTCGGACAGACTGGATGGACCAGATGGCCTTTTCCTGTCTATCCTTGGTTTATTTGTACGTTTGTACGGGTTCGAGCAGATTTCAGGTCTTCTCTAAAAATCAGTATTTCCTCAGTTGTTATTGATTGCTTTTCCATCAAAAAAAGGCACACTCCACAGCTACACTTAACAAACTTTTCAATATGTATACTGCTTCAGTGGCTTGTTAGCTGCTTGGGAAATGTTAAAGGGTCATTGTTCCACATGCAGCATGATTGGCTGCTATTTTTACATTACCACAAATGGAATCACATTTCTCATGAATTGCATGTTTCAAAACAAAGTGTTCAGCAATTCTGTTACTGTGTCATGGATTGTATTGAAGAGCTGGCATTTCACCCACTTTTCAAAGAAAGACGAAAATACACCCTGAAATGTCTTGCAAGTCACTGTACTGTGATGACATTGTCCTTTTAAATTCACGTCAGGAAAAATCAATTCACATTTCCAACAGAACTTTTATTGCTGCATGCACAAAAGTAAAAGTCTGAATAAGGAAAATTGTGACTGGAAAAACAATGCTGGAATGTGTATACTGTTCACCAGCATTGATTAGGTCCAACAGTATTTAGCAGCAGCCCCTTTTGAAAATTAGTTGGAAGACAGAAATAATACCTTGGAACCCACAATGAATAAAGGTTTAGATATTCAATCGACTTTGTAATTACCATGCAATCTGCCCTTCTATCAGAATACTTATTGAGGAATTCATAGGCTGTATTGGTGTATTACCCACCCCATTCTTCAGATGTTTTAAAATTTACCATGTGCACCAGTGTCTTCAGAATGCAAACTTGTGCACGTGTAGCTGCTTTCAAAGTCATGGATTGCAACTGTATCTTTCCAAATGCTTGGAGTACCACAGCAATAGTTGTATTGTCATTGGGGTATCACTTCCTCCAGAACTACTTGCCAAATCCACCGCTCCAGGTTGGTCTTGGACCCACTGAAGGCAACAATGCCGCCTTGTTGACTGTGTTGTCACCAATATCAGGGTTGCTTGCTTGCTGGCTGCTTGAGAAATGTTAAAATGAGAAATGCTTGTTAGTCTAGCTGTGGATTGTGCATTTTTTGATGGATGAAAGATCAATGACAACTGAGAAAATACTGATTTTTAGACTAGACCCTACATCTGCATGAACCCTTACAGTGTGTTTTGTTGGGGGAAAGGGTGATGCACCATTTTGCATACATACAGTTCTGTAGCAGTGCAGTAAGATGAAAGAAGCATTACATTGTATAGAATTCAAATGAAGAACAGAGGTGCTTTTACCAATCCCTTGGGGACTCCACTGGTTACTCCTGCAGTTGGAACTGGCAAGGGACCTGTGTTTCCTATTATCTAACCAATTATGAACCAGTGCGGCAATGCAAATTAATTATGAATCTGAACCACTACAATTGTTTACTATTTCTCAAGCAGTAGTACAATAGACATACAACTACTGTTACTAATAGTGGAACACAAACTAAGATGGCGTAAGTTAAGCAAATGTATTAACTGAACAAGCAGAAGAAGTTAAATAATGAAGATTTGCTCCTGGCAAAGAACTTTAACAAAATCAAATGTATATTCATTTTTATGTATACACTAATTTGGAGAATCAGCTACAGGGACTGTTTCAAAAAACATATCTGTATTTGCAGAGTTGGTAGTTCACAAGTATCCCACCATTTTTTTCTCCTATGTAACTTTCTGATGTTCTAAGAAAGCCCATCTCTTTTGTCCCATGATGGAGAAACTCTCCCTTATACTGAGGTGTTCTGATATTTTTCTGAAACTTTGATAACACTTAAAAATATCATAAGTCTGACGATAAACAAAATAGGAGATGAGAATAAAGGTCAGACCAAGGTAAGGAACAAGGTTAACATAAGTAATCAAGGAGCAAATACAGCTAAAAGAAAAGTTAAAAATAAAGTAAAAGGAACAACTATTAAAGACAAAATAAAGTACCTGTACAGCACTGTACACAGCATCCAAAATAAAATGGGGGAATTGGAAGCAATAGTATTATAGTAGGATGTAGCAGGAATAACTGAAACATGGCTACATAAAGAACAGGACTGGCAACTAAATATTGAAGGTTATAAAATAATCAGCAAGTATAGGGAAGGAAGAAGGGCGCGGTTTAGCTGTACTAATTAGGAGATAACGTCATGTCAGAAAAAGAAATGGACATAACTAACAGAAGAATAGAAACAGAATCCATATGGACTGAAATCGAAGATAAGAACCAATCGCACTAATAGTGGTATACTACAGGCCACCTAATAGTGGAAAGGAGGTGGAGAAAGAAATATGTAAGCAAATATGTGAAATGAGTAAAGGACTTAGAATAATAATCAAGGGAGATGCAGGGAATGGAGTTTTTACAATGTGTGCAGGACTTCTTTCTTACCCAGTATGTAAAAAGCCTAACAAGAGAGGGATTACGTCCTGGATCAAGTAATGGGAAATAATCCAGAAATAAAAACAGATAATGCTGGAGATACTCAGCAAATCAGGCAGCATCTGTAAAAAGAGAAACAGAGTTAACGTTTCAGGTCGATGACCATTCGTCAGAACTGGAAAAAAGCAGGAAATGGAACAGATTTTTAAGCAACTGTAGGGGCTGGGAAAGGGGGGAGGTGATGAAAGAACTGTGGTAAACCACTTCTAACTCTGTACATGTCTGTGTGGTAAACCACTGTTAACTCTGTACAGGTCCGGGCATGTCTCCGCCCCTGGCTCCACCCCTAAGCCCGGGTATAAAGGTGACTCACCACCCTTCCCCCAGGAGCTCTTAGGATGGATCCACTAGCAGAGGCATGCTCCAGTTCTTAGTCAATAAAAGCCTACTTCGTATAAGTTCAACTCGTAGTCTTTGGTGTTGTTGATAGTGCATCAATTTTATTGACTAAATTTTTGACATGGAGCAAATCTTGAAGCCGGAACGTTTAGACCTGGATCCTCAAGCAGCAGATGCAGCCAATAACTTTGAACACTGGCTGAGCTGTTTCGAAGCCTTCCTGGAGGCCTCCAGCACTACCGTCACTACAGATGACGCGAAACGGCTTGTCTTGAACTCACGGGTGAGCCACCGAGTCCACTCGATCATCCGAGATGCCACAACTTACGCGGCCGCCATCGCGACGCTAAAGGAACAATACGTTAAGCCTGTTAACGAGGTCTACGCCAGACACCTCCTGGCTACCCGAAAACAGCGCCCCGGGGAATCGGGCGCCGAATATTTACTGGCACTGTGTAAGGATTTCGGGGGTTTCTTTTAAACTGGTTTAAAGTAATTTTCCTGGTCTTGCAGCCTTTGCCTGCACATCAGACCATTTCCAATAAAACCAATTTTAAAACAGCGGTTTTGAATCGCCACCCCTCCTTTTGTTCTGAGTGGAGGAACTTATAATTAATGATATTAAAACGGAACACGTGGTTTGGATGAGAGAAAAATATCAATCTTTATTAACTAAAAGAAACTATAATCACAATATCAAACTATCCCACATGAACACAGTAAAATTGTAAAACTATATAACAAGGGGGTACACACGGCAAAAACGAGGGATACAGTGGCTACAATGTTATTTGAACAATTTTAGCAATTCCCTTAAATCACCATCCCCCCCCTTAACTCCTGCTAGGTTGCCTTGTTGAGAGTCAGAAAATCTCTGCTCACATGGTCCAGCGAAGAGAGAGAGAGAGAGAGACTCACCCTATGGTCCCAGGAAGTCAAGAGCCAAGAGCCAAGAGAGCGAGCTGGCTGCTCAGCCCTTTTTTTATACCTGGTGAGCCCCTCACATCCTGCCTTGCAAGGGCTGTGTGCAAAATTAACCCCAAAGCTGTGATAGGCTAACTCAAAGTGGTTAGATTGAGTTAATGTGATTTTCAGAGCTCCCTTTGCTGAAACAAAAGGGAGATACATCTGCTCTATAGTCCAGTACTGGGTGATTGGAAACCCATTCAAGATACAAAGAGTCTCTTCTGCAGTTTATGTGTATCCACTCGATATACAAACAAATGCTAATAGCATTCAATTGCTTTATAAACAAAGCAATGTCCTTTGTCTTCATTGAACCTTACTTCCAGACACAGAAAGCTGCATTCCAAACCTCTTTTGTCACTCGGCCATGTGGTGTGACAGCCATTTTATCCTTGGAAATTTAAAAAGCACATTGCCCAGGGATACTTTAATCAAAAAACATGAATCTTCAGAACTGTAAATTATTGCGAATTCTTACAACTGAGAGTCCTCGGCCGGGCCTGTAATTGCAAAGCGGTGACGGCCAAGGAATGCACGGAAGACCTGATCCGAGACGCCTACGTAGCCGGCATCAGGTCCAACTAAACTCGGCAGAGGCTGCTGGAACAGAGGGGGCTCGACCTGCAGAAGACGGTGGCCCTCACTAACTCGTTAGACGTGGCCCTCCACAACATGGACGCCTACCCCCCTGACCGGATGGCCACGTGGATGTCACGGGAGCAGCCATCTTGGGACCCGGTAAGGCCACAAGCCGCCAGCAGCCCAACTACAGCTGCAATGACCAGAGGCCAGAAATGCTACTTCTGTGGCCAGGCCAAGCACCCCAGACAGCAATGCCCAGCAAAGGACGCGACCTGCTCCAAATGCGGCAAGAAAGGCCACTACGCGAGAGTGTGCAGGGCGAAATCGACCCCCAATTGCAGCAGCGCCGCGTGTGAACCGTGCAGGCCGCCATTTTGGACCCCACCAACCACGTGTGAGCCGTGCGGGCCGCCATTTTGGGCACCACCAGCCGCGGGGGAGCCGCCATCTTGGACACCATTTCGGGACCAGGCCCCCGGCGTGGGCGAATACTACAGCGACCCACCGACCTCGACGATGGCCTCCATCACCCTGGACCAATCTAGGCCCCATCAACTAGCCAGGTCCATGATGAACGTAAAGGTAAATGGCCATGCCACAAATTGCCTTTTCGACTGCGGAAGCACGGAGAGCCTCATCCACCCCGACACGGTGCGACGCTACTCCCTATCAGTTATGCCCACACCCCACCAGGTCTTTATGACCTCAAACTCCCATACGGCGGACGTCGGCGGCTACTGTGTAGCGACTCTGACAGTGAACGGCATGGAGTACAGTGATTTTAAATTCCTCGTCCTGCCACAGCTCCGCGCTCCCGTACTGCTAGGATTAGACTTCCAGTGCCATCTGGAGAGCGTCACGATGGCATATGGCGGGCCCCTGCCCCCACTTACAGTCTGCAGCCGGCAGAATTTAAACACGGCGCCGCGCAAAGTATTCAGCCTGTCCACCCTGATGGTCAAACCCCCCCCGTTGTTCGCTAACCTCGCCAAAGACTGCAAGCCAATTGCTACTAAAAGCAGGCGGTACAGTGCCGGGGATAGGAGCTTTATTAAATCAGAAGTAGAAAGACTCCTGAGGGAAGGGATTATCGAGGGCAGCACCAGCCCATGGCGAGCCCAAGTGGTGGTAGTGAAGACCGGCGAAAAACAGCGCCTTGTTATTGATTACAGCCAGACGATCAATCGATACACGCAATTAGATGCATACCCACTTCACCGCATATCTGACATGGTCAACCAGATAGCACAATACCGGGTATTCTCGACGATTGATCTGAAGTCGGCATACCACCAGCTCCCCATCAGGTCTGAGGACCGCCAGTGCACGGCCTTCGAGGCCGACGGTCGCCTCTACCACTTCCTCCGAGTCCCCTTCGGCGTCACCAACGGGGTCTCGGTCTTCCAAAGGGAGATGGACCGGATGGTTGACCAGAACGCGCTGCAGGCCACCTTCCCCTATCTAGACAACGTCACCATCTGCGGCCATGACCGGCATGACCACGACGCCAACCTAGAAAATTTCCTCCGTACGGCCCAACGGCTGAATCTGACATACAACAGAGAAAAATGTATGTTCCGCACCATGCGCCTCGCTATTCTTGGCTGCGTGGTGGAAAACGGAGTCATCGGCCCCGACCCCGACCGAATGCGCCATCTCCTGCAACTACCCCTCCCCCACTGCCTAAAAGCCCTGAAGAGATGCCTAGGGTTCTTCTCTTACTACGCCCAGTGGGTGCCCAACTATGCGGACAAAGCCCGGCCCCTCATCAAGTCAACCTCCTTCCCCCTGACGGCAGAGGCCCGTGCGGCCTTCACCCTCATAAAAGAGGACATTGCGAAGGCCACAATGCACGCAGTGGATGAGTCCATCCCTTTCCAAGTGGAGAGCGATGCATCCGACTTCGCCCTAGCCGCAACCCTTAACCAGGCGGGGAGACCCGTGGCCTTCTTTTCACGGACCCTCCAGGGCCCCGAAATTCGACACTCCTCAGTCGAGAAGGAGGCCCAGGCGATAGTGGAGGCTGTACGGCACTGGAGGCATTACCTGGCCGGTAAACGTTTCACCCTGCTCACTGACCAACGGTCAGTAGCATTTATGTTTAACAACAGACAAAGGGGGAAAATCAAAAATGATAAGATATTGCGGTGGAGGATCGAGTTATCCACCTACAACTACGATATCTTATACCGGCCCGGGAAACTTAATGAGCCCCCAGACGCCCTATCCCGTGGGACATGTGCCAACGCACAAGTCGATAGGCTACGGACCCTCCACAATGATCTCTGCCACCCGGGGGTCACCAGGTTCTTCCATTTTATTAAAGCTCGCAACCTGCCTTACTCCATCGAGGAGGTCAGGACCATGACCAGGAACTGCCAGGTCTGCGCCGAATGCAAACCGCATTTTTATAGGCCAGACAGGGCACACCTGATTAAAGCCACCCGCCCCTTCAAACGCCTCAGCGTCGATTTCAAGGGGCCCCTTCCCTCCTCTGACTGCAACACGTACTTCCTCAATATTATTGACGAGTACTCCCGTTTCCCCTTCGCCATCCCCTGCCCGGACATGACCAGCGCCACAGTCATCAGGTGCCTCAACGACCTGTTCGCCATTTTTGGCTTCCCCAATTACATCCACAGCGACAGGGGCTCGTCGTTCATGAGCGACGAGCTGCGCCAGTACCTGCTCGAGAAGGGCATAGCCACGAGCAGGACTACCAGCTACAACCCCCGGGGTAACGGAGAGGTAGAGAGGGAGAACGCAACGGTGTGGAAGACCGCCATGCTCGCCCTAAAATCCAAGGGCCTCCCAATCTCCCGCTGGCAAGATGTCCTCCCCGATGCGCTCCACTCCATACGATCACTGCTCTGTACTGCCACAAACGCCACCCCTCACGAGAAGATGTTCGTCTTCCCCAGGAAATCCACCTCGGGGACATCACTACCGCCATGGCTGACGTCTCCGGGACCCGTCCTGCTCAGGAAACACGTGAGGAGCCATAGGACGGACCCCCTGGTCGAAAAGGTTCACCTCCTCCACGCCAACCCACGGTACGCCTACGTGGCGTATCCTGATGGGCGGGAGGACACAGTCTCAATTCGAGACCTCGCACCCTCAGGTACCACCCGAAACACCATCGATCACCATCCACTACCTCCACACACCACCACTACCCACGACGCACCACTGGGGTGTCTACCACGAACTGACGACATGCCGGTGCCATCCCTACCCCGAGAGGATGACACGCCAGTGCTCCGTCCCACGCGAGAAGCGGCCGCGGGCAAAGAACCGCCGCAACCGGCACCACGAAGATCATTACGGCAGACAAGACCCCCGGAGAGACTTTCGTATACGAACTTTTGAAACACTTCACCCCGCTGGACTCTTCTTTAAACGAGGGGTGAATGTGGTAAACCACTGCTAACTCTGTACATGTCTGTGTGGTAAACCACTGTTAACTCTGTACAGGTCCGGGCATGTTTCCGCCCCTGGCTCCACCCCTAAGCCCGGGTATAAAGGTGACTCACCACCCTTCCCCCGGGAGCTCTTAGGATGGATCCACTAGCAGAGGCATGCTCCAGTTCTTAGTCAATAAAAGCCTACTTTGTATAAGCTCAACTCGTAGTCTTTGGTGTTGTTGATAGTGCATCAAGAACAAAAGGGAAGGTCTGTGATAGGATAGAAGGCAGGAGAGGTTAAGCAACATTAAGAGATATTCAAAGCAAAAGGAGATGGTAATGGGACAGGTTAAGAAACAAAGGATGGCTCTGGATGAAGTGTAAATTGTGCTGGCAGAATGAAAGACAGCTGCCATGTGGGATAGAAGAAAGGAAGACACAAACAAAAAGTGTGGATAAAAAATATATATATGATAGGGTCCGAGGTTATGATCTGAAATTGTTGAACTCTATGTTGAGTCTAGAAGGCTGTAAAGTGCCTAATCGAAAGATGAGGTGCTGTTCCTCGAGCTTACGCTGAGCTACAGTGGAACAATATAAGAGGCTGAGGATGGTGAGGTCTGAGTGGGAGTGGAGCGGAGAATTAAAGTGACAGGTGACCGGAAGCTCGGGGTCCCCCTTACGGACTGAACGGAGGTGTTCCGCAAAGCGGTCATCAAATCTGCGTTTGGTCTCCCCAATATAGAGGAGACCGCATCGTGAGCAGTGAATACAGTATACTAAATATACTATTAGTATACTAAAGTGGGGAAATAATCCAGAACAGGCAAGAAGTAAGTGTAGGGAAACATCTAGGCAATAGTGATCATAACACAATAAGGTTTAAGATAAAGATTGAGAAGGACATAAACAAGACAAAGACTAAAGTAATAAATTGGAAAAAAGCTCATTTTAAAGGGGATGAGAATGGAACTGGGGCAAATAAACTGGAAAATGTTACTGACAAAAAAAGAAATAGAACAGCAGTGGGAAACATTTAAAACAATGATCAATAGAGTCCAGGAGATATATATCCTTGTAAAAAGCAAGAACAAAGTAGCCGGTAATGACACAGCATGGATGAATAAAGAAATAAGGGAAAATCAAAACTAAAGAAAAAGGCATACACTAAGTACATAGACAACAAGGGAGAGGGTGACAAAAGGGAATATGTAAAGATTAGGAAAGAAAGATTGCATCTGTGCATATTAAAAGAAGTTAGGGAGGAGATAGCAGAGGCACTATTATATATAAATTTTTTAAAGATCATTAGAAAAGGGAACAGTGACAAAAGACTGGCGCCAGAAGACAGCTAATGTGATTCTTATATTTAAAAAGGGAGAAAGAACAAGTACTGGGAACTTTAGACCAATTAGCTTAAAGTAGGTGGTAGGAAAAATAATGGAATCCTTATTCAAAGATGTAATTTAAAAAATCTGGAAACTGAAAATATAATAGAGTAGTCAGCACGGATTTCAAAAGGGCAGGTCATGCTTGACCAAACTCAATGGGCCATAATTTGCGACCCCTATGGGTGCGTACGAGGTGCGCACATGCCCGTAGGGGCCACGCAAGTTCTAGGTTTAGGCATGCGAAGTGCATGCGCTAAATCCTGGAACTTGCGATCTGTCAAGAATTTTCTTGACAGATGATCCACATCCCCGGGAAAAGGGCCTCTGCGGGTGGAGAGTTGCGCTAATTGCCCAACTTCTGCCCAGCGAATGCCCATGAAATTCTTACGCCTGGTAAAAGCAGGCGTAAGGCCTGCTTTTACCAGTGTAAGAGTTTTAAAAAACATAAAAATATATTTTTTTATTAATTTAAACATTAAAGCACATGTACAATAAGGTAAGTTTATTTTTAGACCATTTAAAATATGTATGTATTTTTCAAAAAGAAATGTTTTGTTTTAAATGTTTAGTTATATTGTATTTTAAATATGTAATATTTAAAAAAATTTATTTGTTATGCTAAATCTATTTTTAATGTCATCCCCCTTCTTTGGTTGGTTGGGCCGGCCCACATGATCCCAGGGGCACTTGCGAACCACCTGTGCCCTGGGATACGTGCGCCTCCATGCAGGCCTATGCATAGAGGCCCAGGAGTGCAAGTGTCTGAACCTCTGGGATCATCAGGTAAGTTCATAGATTTTTTGCTGGTCGGAGGCATCTTTGATGAATTCTTTGAGGAATTAACAGAAAGGGTAGACAAGGGTAATCTAGTAGACGTAATATGTTTGGATTTTCAAAAGGCCTTTGATAAGGTACCACATAGTAGACGCATGACTAAGGTCAGAACATATGGAGTCAGGGGACAAGTAGCAGAATAGCAAGCTGGCTACAAAACAGAAAACAAAGAGCAGGGGTAGTTACTCAGACTGGCAAATGGTGGGAAGTGGTGTTCCACAAGGGTCGGTGCTGGCACCACTGTTGTTCACCATTTATATAAATGATTTGGACTTGGGAATCGGAAGTACAATTTCAAAATTTGCGGACGACACCAAATTGTTTGTGTAGTTAATCCAGAGGACTGCAATAAAATACAGGAAGACATTAATAGACTTGCAGAATGGGCATGTAATTGGCAAATGAACTTCAGTGTTGATAAGTGTGAGGTAGTACATTTTGGTAGGAAGAAGAGGAAGAAGAAGAAGAAGAAGAAGGAGGCCACATACTCCTTGGAAAACAAGTGGCTAAATAGATTAGAGGAGCAGAGGGATCTGGGGGTACAGATACACAAATCACAAAGTAGCAATGGAGGTTAATAAGGCCATAAAAAAGCAAACAAAGCAGTAGGGTTAAATTTGTATAGAACTTTGGTTAGATCACACTTGGAGTATTGTGAACAGTTCTGGTCTCCATATTATAAAAAGGATATAGAGGTATTGGAGAAGGTGTAAAAAAAAGATTTACAAGGATGATACCAGAACTGAGAGGTTATACTTATTAGGAAAGATTGAACAGGCTGGGGCTCTTCAGAAAAGAGAAGACTGAGGGTCACCTAATAGAGGTCTTTAAGATTGTGAAATCATTTGATAGGGTAGATGAGGAGAAGATGTTTTTACTTGTGGGGGGAAGACCAGAACTCAGGGCCACATAAATATAAGGTAGTCACTAACAAATCCAGTAGGGAAATCAATGAAACTTCTTTACCCAGAGAGTGGTTAGAATGTGGAACTTGCCACCACAAGGAGTATTTGAGGCGACTAGCATAAATGCATTTAAGGGGAAGCTAGATAAACACATGAGGGAGAAAGGAATAGAAGGATATGGTGATAGGGTTAGATGAAGATGGGTGGGAGGAGTCTCGTGTGGAGCAAGAACACCGGCATGGACCTTTTGGGCCGAATGGTCTGTTTCTGTGCTGTAAATACGATGTAAATTGACTTATTTTATTTCTTATCTTAACAGGTGCATGGCATGTTGTACGTCAAACTTCAGCAGAGAATAAAGTGAAGTAATTTCATTTTTATTTTGGTTAGTATAGTAAAAGCATATTAAATACAAACAACTGTCACATTTTTAGGTTTTACTCCAACATTTCTTTTGTGCTCAGCTCCAAAATTGACTTCCATAAGTGATCCCTCACTCCCAATGAACCAGCTTGTGACTCTAGCAATGTAGCAAGCCCATGATCAAACAAATGCTTGGTTTCATTTCTAGCTGACTGAGTAGGTCACAAGCTCTCTCACCGCCTTCTGGACTTCAGAAAGCAATAGCATACATCAAGGTGAGGCTAAGGCTATAAACTATAGAACAAGGTACTGAAAATAACTGATAAGAAGTACCAGCAGACAATACAATATTTTACGGACCTTTACTCAAACAACTTTGGGAAAGAAGTAACAAAGAATCTGACCCTTTGCTCCTTCGGTCAGTAATAGTTGAACTAGATCAGTGCCCATAACATTACTTGTACATGGGGTTTCTTCAGACCCATGCATTTTCCAGCCCTTATCTCATAATAGATAAACTCGAGCAAGACTGTCTGAGATGTATGTTTTTGCCCCCTTTGAATTTCTACTAGGAACAAAGAAAATCAAATCTGTATCTAACAATTAAATCAGCTGGTGGACATCTACAGGATTTAAAATGCAGGGGATGCTTGCTGTCCAGGATATAACTCTCATATCCTCTAACTTAAAACCTAAGGTTTAAGAAATCACAAGGTGACAACCTAATATTTGATAAAATTTGATTGACCAATAATTGCTGCTAACAAGAAATATTTCCAGAAGTACCAATTCAAAAACTCTGGTTGGGCCACTTATTAGGTGCCAGATACAAATCCATTCATCATCCAGTTTTGCAATCCTTTGGACTCGTAGGGGGAGAAATTCAGTATTGCCCCGTTTGGGGCGGTAACTTTTGAAAGCTGGGAAACTTAGCACCAGGCGCTAATGATTCCCAACTTTCAAAAAATTGGGTTTTAGCACCCCAGGAAGAAAGTGGAATGCTAAATCAAGCGCGCCACTTCCTTCGTGGAGCACTAAATGATGCAGACGGGGCGGTAGTTGTACAGCGCTGCACAATTTCCTGAGCAGCGCTGCCTCGTTCCAAGGCTCCTTCCCTCCCTTAAAGGGAGGGGCCATCACTGCAGGCTCTGCACTGGGACCAGTTAGCTGGTCCCTGACGGTGGCCGCGATCCAGCTCGATCAGCTCCATGCACTTCGGCAGAATTGAAAAAATTGAACAAAAACATTTCAGAAATTTAGATGTTTACCTCGGCAACCTCCCCTTTAACATTTGCCTCCCAAAGCACCCGGCCTCCCGATCAACACCTCCTGCAGCTGTCGTTGTCATCGCTGCAGGGGGCTGCAGGGAGCGAAACCGAAGTTCGGGTCCGGGGCGATGTGTATGGCAATGACGTCATGATCTCTGTGCGAAGGAGATCCTGGCACAAAGTCTTACCGTCACTGCAAACCTCTCACTGAAGTTTGCGAGAGTCGTTCATCTCGCTGCGCCCGGGCGGTAGGTCATTAGTGCCCCGTTATCGCTCCCTGCCGGGGCGCTAACGGGAGGCACTAACCCACCAAATTTCTCCCCCGAAGAATCTTCAGAGCAAAGCAAGCAAGTAAACAAGGTTGTAATT
Organism: Somniosus microcephalus; assembly: GCF_052327205.1. NCBI lineage: Eukaryota > Metazoa > Chordata > Chondrichthyes > Squaliformes > Somniosidae > Somniosus > Somniosus microcephalus. The sequence goes on from NC_140997.1 coordinate 166,953,563, forward strand.
ACAGCTTTAACATCTTTGAGTAATACAACAGACAACTCGTCTCTGTGAGTTTCCTGGTGGTGGTTTGTATTCAGCCAGACTGCCTTTTGCAGAAAACAAGGAGTATGCTTATGAAGAGAAAACAAAGAGGAAAATAATTGTGGCATAAAATAGAAAACATTAATCAGAATAAATAAAAGTCATTATGCTAGGTGAGACAATTTACATGAGACTGCCAGAAAATGATGCATCTAGCTTCAGTCTGCATATTCTATAATAGACCTAAAGTGCCCCTGGGTTAGGAAGAGGAAAATTGCCCAGGTTTCCTGCTTCTGATCACTATGCAGAGATCCCCTGCTGTGTGAATCTGAGGATAGGATCCAGCCTAGCTCTGATTTTCTCCCTTTATACTGCAGTCAAGCAGACTGCTGACACTCAATAATAAGGCTCATACATGAATAATAGCCACTTCAGCAAGGTACAAGAGGTGCACAATGCCCATGGAACTGTATTTCAGTGAGTCGTTAACACCTGCATGAGAGGAAAGCAGGGGAGGGGAGAACAGTAATGGGGAAAAAGAACAACTGGGACTATTTAAAGGTGTATTAAATTGTTTTCTTTTCTCACTATCAGCTGGTTTTTAAAACACTTTTGACCATAATTTAGAATATGCTGGCTTGAGTTAGATACATTGTATTCTGGCATATCAAATAAATTGATCTTCCCATTCAATAAATGATTAGAGATGCATCCAAGCTTACGAAGAAAATAGAGATTAGCAAGGAAATATCTTTTAAAAAGCTAATTGTTTGAAAATTCTGGGCCAGCAGGAACACAGACAATGTATCTCAGGCTGCATTTACACGACTACTGCAGTGTCTTTCTGAAATGGCTTTGCTAAGAAGTTGTAAGAGTAGATGTTCTGAGCCCCTGTGCTGCTGGTGGTGGACTCACACATAGCCAGACCTCATTAGAAATTCTCAGGGAGCTGTCCACAGTGTTCCCTTCCATTGAAATGTTAGGAAAGTATAGGCACACTGTCGGAACGCTTCTGTCCAGGAGTGTGCCCATTATTTTCTTGCGTGCTAGCTGTGTGTAAGGCTGCTCCAGTGATGTAGGATCTGGTAACATTTACCTGGAGTGTAAATCTGGAGTCAGGGTCTAACAGGACTGCACAGCAGAGTGGACTGAGACTGCCTCCTCTATGTATGCAGCGTAAATGCAACCTAACAACGTTTGAGAGAAATGAGAGAGCATCTGGGGGAAGCTGTGGCTGAAATATTTTGCACCTTATTAAATAGAGAGGTAGCACCAATTAGAGGAATTTCACTTTTATTAAAGAAGGTCAGAAACATGATCTTGGAAATCTTTGGGCTATTAGTTTCACATCTTTAACAGGAAAAATACTGAAGTTCTATTTTAAAAGAAGCAATTAGGAACACTGCAGATTTTGGTAATTAATCACATAGAATTTCAAATAGATTAAATACTTCCACTTGACCTTCAGTTTCTTTCAAAGTATTTGACTGGGGAAGCTTTGGTCTTATAATTCTGCCCTGCTATACAGGTATCTAAGGTGGAGTGTCATAATGTGGACGAACATAAAAAGCAGCCTTGAGCCATTGCAAGAGAGTGATCACGTCTTACATAGAACAATTCTTTGTCAAACCACCTCAAGTCAGAAACTATTAGAGTGGGTAATAGCGTATAGAAAGCATTATTGTGAAGTATTAGGGTAGTCCTATCGAGGGAAATTCATGTTTACTCAGTCAGATTGATGCTCACCACTTGGAGCTAATATTTTACCTATCCATGGAGGAGGGAACCATAAAGGTGTAATTTTCTCAAAAGTGTTCTGTTTGGATTTCTACCAGTGGTTTGGGGAAAGGGGGAATGATCTTTTGCTGTTTGGTTTTAGCATCTACTTGGCCAGCTCCTTGCGCTTGGATGGCTGCATCTAATGTCTAATGATATATTCTGAAAATAGATTGTCTTCTGAAGGTTGTGGTGCAGACATGGAGCCCCAGACTACATGGAGTAGGCCTAAAAGTGAAGAAAACAAGGTTACTTAATACAAAAAGAAAATACTGCAGATGCTGGAAATCTGAAATAAAAACAGAAAATGCTGGAGATACTCAGCAGGTCAGGCAGCATCTGTGAAGAGAGAAACAGAGTTAATGTAGATGTACTGTAACCCCATTCCCCAAATTCTGGTTTCTCTACATACTTTACAATTATGAACACAGTAACTCAGAGACGTGTTCCAGACATTTGTAACAGGCAAATACTGGAGGCCAAGAGAGGAGCCAACTCTACAATAAGATGTATACACATGAATGGCAGAAACATTAGGAGTAAAATTCCTGAACCAGAGGCCATTGTGGTAGTAAGAGTATGTGAAACATTGCTGTAGGTAATAAATACAACATATCTTCTCTTCTTAGGCAGTCCCTCAGAACCGAGGATGACTTAAATACAACATATAGGGGTATGGAATGTTCAGGAAAGGGGCAGTGCAGCCCTATACAGCAGGAACACCAGGGAAGTTAAAGAAATTGAGCCTGTGGGAGATGAAAAGTTATACAATAAGGTACTCTGGTTAGCTTCATGTTTCAAGCATTAAAATGTCTAACACTAAGGGCTGGATTTTTCCAACCTCGGCGGGTCCGGGGTGGGCGACGTCCATGGCGTGTGGGGACCTGGCATCTGTCTCGATCCTGGCCTCCGACAAGATTTTTTGTTGATGGGGCTTGTTAAGCCCGCTCTGTGAGGTTCCCGGCCAATTAAAGGGAAGCGGGTCTGATGGCTTCATTTGATGATGCGTCATCAGCTAGTTTCCTTAAAGGGGCCATGTCCAAATTGATTTTGACATTTCTGCTATCAGTGTTCTGCAGCACTGAGGTGCTGCAAACACGGACAAGCACTGCACAGATGTGCACGGCTGCACCCAGACTCTCCCATGACTCCCTCCATATGTTTATGGAGGGAGTCATAGCACGCAGGGAGGTTCTCTTCCCTTCCAATGGGCGGAAGGGACCTCCCCAGGACACCAACGCAGCCTGCTTGCCCATTGCACAGGAGGGCACAAGCAGGGATGTCATTAGGAGGACCTGGCTGCAGTGGCGCAAACTTTTCAATGATCTCAGTAGATCACGAAACGTTACTGCAAAGCCACACTCAACCTCATCCTGCTATGCCACTCATCACATCCACATCACTCTGCCTTCCCTACCCTACTCCTGCACATCCTTACACCAACTTACCTTGCACCTCCACCCATCCCTCTCTATCTACATTATCACTTCCCCAGCTCACTAGCCACCCCTCACACTCACCCTCATCCTAGACCAATCATAGCAACTGACAACGCACTTGGGTGTTTTAGCCAATTTTCATGTTAATGTGTTGTCAAGCATTGAAATCCTTATTTTCACCACTTTGCTTTCTTAGACAGATTTGTCTGCACTTTTGAAAGTGTCTTAGTGAGTTCCAGTGAATGGTGAGACATAACGTTTCCGCCCCACCCCCCCACCCCCACCAATGGTGATGAGTGTGAAAGGAATGGCATGGAAATGGTAGGGATGCTTTATGGTACTGGTGGGGTGGTGCCAACCTGGTGCATCATGTGGCAGCCAGGGTTTTGAGTGTTAAGTGAAGCAAATCTGGACATGGTGAGGCCATCACTGGCGTCCCAGGCAGCAATGTGCATGGATGATGATGCCCTGTGTCCAGTGCAGCATCAGTTGATTGCAGAGAAGGTTGGTGTGGATGTTGGTGCTGCTGGTGTGCCCGGTGATGCTGGTATTAGGGTTGATCATTTTGGGATTCTGAGGACCAAGGTGAGATTTTTTCAAGGGCCCTGATGATGATGGAATAGATGGCAGGTGAGGTTGATATGACAGAAGTAATCTGTCAATGTTGAGATAGGTTGTTCCAAGAAGGTGACAGTGGTTAGAGAGATTACTCCAAACACTTCAAAAGTGCATAAAGCTCAAAAGTGGGTTCCAAATACTAAAGGCTGAAGTTTCTGAGATTGGAAAGTGACCAGCTGTTAAATGGTAGCTTTTATACCACTTTTGCAGCTGTTACCTATTGAAGGAAATGGAGAGTTGTTCAGAACCCGACATACTTACCTGGCGTAATCCCCGAGCGACGGGAACCACGTGGAAAACTTGGGAAAATGCTTTGTACCTGGTAAAATGTGATTAAATTGCTTTGAACACCCCTTAACTAGCACAATTGCATGACCCGTTGCTTAGTGCCGTGTCTGCAAAGCCTAGGCAGAACCGGCACCAGGGAAACTCGCAAGGATGCGGATTTAGAGCGGGATACCAGCCCGCTGTCTGCTGCCATGCCCTGGATACTGCAGCCCTCCAGCTAGGCCTAAACACTGCTGCTGGAGAGAAATAGCGCCAGGAAGGATGCAGAGGGCCCGTGAGCGAGCGCAGCACTTCTCTGCCCATGATTTAAAGGTGCTGGTTAGGGCTTTGGAGAGGAGACGCCATATCTTGTTCCCGGACAGTGGCAAGAAGCCTGCCACCAGGGTGTACAGGAAAGCCTGGAGGGATGTCGCCCAGAGGGTCACAGCCATCTGCGATGTCCCCAGGACTGGTGTCCAATGCCAGAAAAAGTTTAACGACCTCACTCGGATTGTCAGGGTGAGTACCCTTTCCAGTGTCCTCCTCATCCTTGCATGTGCACCTCACATTATGGGCAAAGGGACCTCAAAGCCCTAATGGCCAGCCCTCATCCAGCAGCTATGGCACTGGCATGAACATCAATTGCACTTTCTGCACTTTACACACTGGCCAAGCTATTCGACCATGGGAGGCAGTGCATACAGCAACAGGGCACCACACTGTACTTAGAGGCCGTCCTTTCTCTTGCAGGCCAAGCTGGCCCAGAATCTGAGGAGCCGGACTGACGCCAGGGGAGGCCGTCCCCAGTTCCAGCAGCTCAGTGACCTGGAGGAGCGCGTGGGTCGACTCATGGGTGGCCGGCTGATTGGCCCCGTTGCATGTGGAGATGCCGACCCTGTGCTGGGCCCCAATGGTAAGGACATCACCTTTTGGACCTCTCTCGTTCCCCTTGCGCTTCAGATCTACATCCTTTGCCACTGTCCGACCAATGCGCTGAATGACACCCCTCATGCCTCCCTCGCTGACGCCCTGTCCTCACTCTAAAGCTACTCTTGTGCCTTGCTGCTTTCAGCTGGTGAGGAGGAGGTCCCTGAAGCTGCCAGTGACAGTCCCTCGGAAGAGGAGGACGAGGAGGAGCAAGAGGAAGGCGGCCCATCGGGGGAACCCTCATCCGCGCCAGGGGATGGCAATGGAGGGGACACGTCTTCCCTGGAGGAGAGCCAGGGGGAAGTGTCGGAGGGGGGTGTAGCTCCTGTGCCCAGTGGCATCCAGCCACGCGGGAAGGGTCGGGCAGCTCGGCGGCCTTCTCCCCAGAGGGTGGAAGTATTGCAGGGGAGTGTAGTTCCTGTGCCCAGTGGCGTCCAGCCACGCGGGAAGGGTCGGGCAGCTCGGCGGCCTTCTCCCCAGAGGGGGGAAGTGTTGCAGGGGAGTGTAGTTGCTGGGCCCAGTGGCGTCCAGCCACGCGGGAAGGGTCGGGCAGCTCGGCGGCCTTCTCCCCAGAGGGAGAGTCCGGCCTCCAGTCCGGAGACGGTCCTCGCCCAGGAGGTGCGACTCCTCAATCAAATGTCCGCGGACTCGGATCGCCGGCACACCGAGTTCATGGGGGTTGTGGCACGGTTGCCTGAGGCCATCGAGTCCCTGGCTCATAGTGTGTCCGATTTCGGGGCCTCACAGGCCAGGGGTTTCGAGCAACTCGGGGCAGCACAGGCCAGGGGTTTCGAGCAATTCGGGGCAGCACAGGACGCGAGTCGGAACGACTTCAGGGCAGCACAGGCAGCGAGTGGCCAGTTGATCAGCGGTGCCGTGCAGTCACTGGCTGGTCTGATGCGGGCACAGACCAGGGCAGTACGGGCACTCACTGCTGCCACACTCGCTGTGTCAGCCAGGCATCGCCAGGGCACCCGCCGCGCTGCAGCAGCACAGCGGTCTGGCCTTCAGCAGATTGCTGCGCTTGCTGCAGTGCCAGCCCGGCCGAGTGCCAGTGTTTCAGGCGAGCAGCGAGCACCTGGCATCAGCCAGCTTGCCCCCATTGCTGCAGCCGCCACTGCCACTCCCCCAGTGAAGCTGCCACGAGCTGCTGGAGAGACTAATGCTGCCCAGCCACAGCTGCAGCAGTCAGCAGCCGGCCCCTCGAGGGCCAGAGCTCGTCTAGGCTGACCCCCAAGGGCATCTGCCGTCACGCCATGTGCCCCTCAGGAGCCTTCCCCCAGCCTTGCAGCACCCACAGGGCCCAGGTTGAGGCGGAGCAGCAGGTCGGCCAGGGGCCGGAAAAGGTTGGACAAGGACTCGCCCTCTCGGCACACAAAGTAGAGGGTGTTGCCAAATGTTTTTTTATATGGGGGTGGTTGTGTTGTCTATGGGGGTGGTTGTTTTGGTAAGGCCGAGGATAAAGGCCATTTGGATGGAAAAGTTTTGTTATTCCTCCCCAGGTTGTGGGAGTGAGTCATGTGTTTGACTGTTTTTTGGGGGTGTTGTCTGTTTTTGGGTTTCATGTGGGAAGGGTCCTGAGTTTGTTCAATAAAGCTTTTTCTTTATTCAGCTTGTCCATGTTTGATGTTTGAAGTGGTTGTTGCGTTAACCGGCTGAGGGCTTGCAGAGTGGCTACATTCATGTCCCTTCATTGCCACAAGCCATTCCCTGACAGGGGGCCTAGAAGTGTCGTTCAATAAGCCGCCGACGGACGGCCCTTGGACCTTGTGGCTCCCTCCTGGGCTGGTACTCCTCCTCCTCCTCCTCCTCCTCATGGTCCTCCTGCTCCTCCTCCTGAGGTGGTGGTCCAACGTGAGGTGGCAGTGCCTGAGTCCTGCAGATAGCCAGGTTGTGCAGCATGCAGCAAACGACGACGAACTGGGAGACTCTATCCGGCGAATACTGCAGAGATCCGCCGGAGCGATCCAGGCAGCGGAACCGTTGCTTGAGGATGCCAATCGTTTGCTCTATGATGTTCCTTGTGGCTTGATGGCTTTCGTTGTATGCCTCCTCAGCAGGGGTCCTGGGCGCGCGGAGCGGGGTCATGAGCCATGTACACAAAGGATAGCCTTTGTCCCCGATAAGCCATCCTCTTGGGGGAGGCTGTGCCTGGAACATGTCAGCCACAGTAGTCTGGCGCAGGATAAATGCATCGTGGCTGCTGCCTGGAAAGCGGGCATTGACAGCTAGGATGCGCTGCCTGTTGTCACACACCAGCTGTACATTGAGGGAATGGTAGCCCTTCCGGTTGCGGTAATCCTCGGCATTGTCGATAGGTGCCCGCAAAGCCACATGCGTGCAGTCAATGGCGCCCTGCACCATGGGGAAGTCCGCGATCCTCGCAAATCCGACTGCACGCTGCTCCTGCCTCTCCAGGGTCATGGGGAAGGAGATGAATTGGTGTCTCCTTGTGAAAAGGGCATCGGTGACCTGCCGGATGCAGCGATGCACGGCGAACTGGGACATGTTAGCTATGTCCCCAGCAGCGGCTTGGAAGGAGCCGCTTGCATAAAAGGTCAGAGCCACCGTGACCTTCACTTCCACCGACAGAGATGCCCTGCACATCAGCTGTGGACGCAGATCTCTGTGAAGCAGCTGGCAGATCTCTGCAACCACCTCCCTTCTGAAGCGCAGCCTCTTAACACACTGCGCGGCAGTCATGGTGAGATAGGACACCTGCTGGCGGTATTCCCTGAGTGGGTAAGGCCTACGTTGCCGACGCCTGATGCCCCCTCTGCGTCTAGGCATGGCTGCCCCTCTCACACAGCGTCTGCGAGCCCTTCGCACATAATGCTGGAACTAAGGGTTGACCCCCATAATATACTGGCAAACAATGAAATCACAATGAGGCAAATTTCCAAGCTCTGGCCAGAAGCCAAAAATACCTCTCCTATGTTGGGCCAAATCAGTAAGGTCTCTTCCTTGGTCTCTGTCCAGAAATCCGTTGCACAAAAGCCATTGCAGCAAAATGGCTGGCCTTTATAGTTCAGTGTAAGTGCCCTTTAATTAGCGCTCCCCGAGGCCCGCAGGGCCTCTGCTGCGTTCCACTTCACAGTTCCTTGCACCGCCACGCCCACATTGGGCGGGCGCGACTGAAGTTCCGGTTTGGGGCGCACAAAGGGCGTTGCACGACGAAATTACGTCATAAGCTGCGCGCGCAGCTGAGCGTGCGCAAACACTTTGCGCTGGCGCTAAATGTCTACTGAAGTTGGGCGTAGGTGCAGATCGTGCTGCGCCCGGCCGCTAAGTGCCTAGCGCTCGAGATCTACTCCTCCTAAGGCGCTAACGGCTGGCGAACGCAACTGAATTTCTAGGCCAAGGAGTTTAAAGGATTCAACTGAAGGCTTTTAATCACTAAAAACATTGCAGGTCTTTCCACATCGGGTTCGTCTGATAGAATGACTCATACAGCTCTTGAGACCTTTATATGACAAAAGACAGGGGCGTAGCCAATACACACAATAGGAAAAAGGGGGCGGTACACACAATACAAAGCAGGTAAAACACAGGGGCTGATGAAGGCATATATTTCATCACATTCACCCCTTCTACAGATTTAGTCTGTCCGGGGGTGTGATAGTCCTTCCTGAACATCGCAACAGTACCTCGGGTTCCGACCGGGAGTCCGTGGTGCCCTCCTGGGCATACCCATGTGTTGGGGGTGTTGCAGGTACTTCTGGGGGTGGTGAGCCTGGGGATGGTGGAGGTTCTTCTCGGGGTGGTGGTGATGGGTCGTCGTCGCTTCCTGCCGAGGCGAGGTCCTTTATGGACACGGTGTCCTCACGCCCGTCGGCGTGCTTGACGTACGCGTACTGTGGGTTTGCGTGGAGTAGGTGTACTGCCTCCACGAGGGGATCCATTTTGTGGCCCCTCACATGCTTCCGTAATAGGACTGTCCCTGGGGTGGAGAGCCACGAGGGTAGGGACACTCCTGAGGTTGATTTGCGGGGAAAAACAAACATCTTCTCGTGAGGAGTGGCGTTAGTAGCAGTACACAGTAGCGACCTTATCGAGTGGAGTATGTCTGGGAGGACCTCTTGCCAGCGGGAGGTGGGGAGGCCTTTAGACCTTAGTGCTAAGGTGACTGCCTTCCACACTGTCGCGTTCTCCCTCTCCACTTGCCCATTACCCCGTGGGTTATAACTAGTGGTCCGACTCGTGGCTATCCGCTTCAACAGCAGGTATTGGCGCAGTTCGTCGCTCATGAACGACGCCCCCCTGTCAGTGTGGATGTAGTTAGGCATGCCGAAGGTGCAAAACAGGTTGCCGAGGCACTTGATGACCGTGGCACTGGTCATGCCTGAGCAGGGGTAGGCGAATGGGAAGCGGGAGTACTCGTCCACAATGTTGAGAAAGCACACATTGTGGTCGGTGGAGGGGAGTGGTCCCTTGAAATCTAAGCTCAGGCGCTCGAATGGCCGTGTAGCTTTGATCAGATGGGCTCGGTCGGGCCTGAAAAAACGGGGCTTGCATTCCGCACAGGTGCGGCAGTCCCTGGTCATCGACCGGACCTCCTCGATGGAATAGGGGAGGTTACGGGATTTTATAAAGTGAAATAGCTGGGTGACCCCCGGGTGGCAGAGGCCATTGCGGAGGCCCTGTAGCCTGTCCCCCTGGATGCTGGCACACATCCCTCGTGATAGGGCATTGGGGTATTCGTTGAGGGCCCCTGGCCTATATATTATGTCGTACTCAAACGTGGAGAGTTCGATCCGCCACCTGAGAATTTTGTCATTCTTGATCTTCCCCCTCTGTTTGTTGTTAAACATGAAGGCTACCGACCGCTGGTCGGTAAGCAGGGTGAAGCGTTTGCCAGCTAGCTAGTGCCTCCAGTGCCGCACTGCCTCCACTATGGCCTGGGCCTCCTTCTCTACCGAGGAGTGCCTGATCTCGGGCCCTTGGAGGGTTCTTGAGAAAAAGGCTACGGGCTGCCCATCCTGGTTGAGGGTGGCTGCTAAAGCGAAGTCGGACGCATCGCTTTCGACCTGGAAAGGGATGTTTTCGTCCACTGCCTGCAGCGCGGCCTTCTCAATGTCGTGTTTAATGCTGTTGAAGGCGGCGTGGGCCTCGGCCGTGAGCGGGAAGGACGTTGATTTCAGGAGGGGATGGGCCTTGTCAGAATAATTGGGGACCCATTGGGCGTAATAGGAGAAGAACCCCAGGCACCTTTTCAGGGCCTTGGGAGTGTTTGGTAGGGGTAGCTCCCGTAGGGGGCGCAATCAGTCGGGGTCCGGACCGATTTCCCCGTTTTCCACCACACAGCCCAGGATACAGAGGCGCGTGGTGCTAAAGACACACTTATCCTCGTTGTAGGTGAGATTGAGTCTGAGAGCGGTTTTCAGAAATCTCGCGAGGTTCGAGTCGTGGTCTTGCTGGTCGTGGCCGCAGATGGTGACGTTGTCTAGGTATGGGTAGGTGGCTGTTAACTGGTTCTCATCGACCATGCGGTCCATCTCCCGCTGGAAGACCGAGACCCCATTCGTTACCCCAAAGGGGACTCTGAGGAAGTGGTAGAGGCGTCCGTTCGCCTCGAAGGCGGTGTATGGACGGTCCTCCAGTCTAATGGGGAGCTGGTAGTATGCCGATTTTAGGTCAATGGTGGAAAACGCCCGGTATTGCGCGATTTGGTTAACCATATCCGCTATGCGGGGCAGAGGGTAGGCATCTAGCTGGGTGTATAGATTAACCGTCTGGCTATACTCTATCACCATCCGCTTCTTTTCGCTGACAATCACTCTCCAAAGGTGAGCCCTTGCACGCAGGCTCTCCAATTACTCTCTCATTAGGATAAAACAGATGGCAGCTGCAGCTGAGATTGCAGAAGCCATCTGTCACTTCTCCCGATGAGATGAGCCTACACAAACACTTCACAGCTTGTCACCTGCAGAAACATCTAACCACATTAAAAATTACTTTACCAACATGTCCTTACCTCTGATACTAACCTGTGTTCCATGGCAACCTTCACACCACTTCTGCAGCTGTCATCCAAACTTCTTTTTAGGCAGTTCCTCGGAACCGAGGATGACTTGCTTCCACATTAAAAATGAGTTCTCCGGTGACTGATGAGTCCAATGTGGGACCTACAGTCTTTGTCACAGGAGCAGACGGTGGTTGAAGGGGCGGGTGGGTGGGGTGCTTGGGTTGATGTGCGCTCCTTGCGCTGCTTGTGCTTGGCTTCCGCTTGCTCCCGGCGAAAAGACTCGAGGTGTTCGGTGCCATCTCGGATGCTTCTTCTCCATTTTGTGCGGTCTTGGGCCAAGGATTCCCAGGTGTCAGTGGGGATGTTGCACTTTTTCAAGGAGGCTTTGAGGGTGTCCTTGAAGCGTTTCCCCTGCCCACCTCGGGCTCTCTTGCCGTGCCGGAGCTCCGAGTAGAACGCTTGTTTTGGGAGTCTCATATCGGGCATGCGGATGATGTGATCCGTCCATCGGATCTGATCGAGCGTGGTCAAAGCTTTGATGCTGGGGATGTTGGCCTGAGTGAGAACACTGACATTGGTGCGCCTATCCTGCCAATGAATTTGCAGGATCTTGCGGAGGCAGCGTTGGTGGTACCTCTCCATTGCTTTGAGGTGCCTGCTGTACATGGTCCATGTCTCTGAGGCATACAGGAGGGCGGTATCACTGCTGCCCTGTAGACCATGAGCTTAGTGCTGGGTTTGAGGTCCTGGTCTTCAAACACTCTCTTCCTCAGGCGACTGAAGGCTGCACTGGCACACTGAAGGCGGTGTTGGACTTCATCATCGATGTCTGCCCTTGTTGACAGTCGGCGCCCGAGGTATGGAAAGTGGTCCACGTTGTCCAAGGCCTTGTCGTGGATTTTGATAATCGGGGGCAGTACTGTATGGCGGGGGGCAGGTTGGTAGAGGACCTTTATTTTACGGATGTTTAGTGTAAGGCCCATGCTCTCGTACCCTTCGGTGAAGGTGTTGACGATGGTTTGGAGTTCGCCCTCCGAGTGAGCGCAGACGCAAGCGTCGTCTGCACACTATAATTTGACGAGAGAATGGGACGACCTTGGATCTGGACTGGAGGCGACGGAGGTTGAACTGTTTCCCGTTTGTTTTGTAAATTAGCTCCACTCCAGCGGGGAGCTTACTGAGGTTGAGATGGAGCATTGCAGCATGGAAGATCAAGAAGAGCATTGGAGCGAAAGCACAGTCTTGCATGACCCCGAATTGTACGTGAATTGGTTGTGTGGTGGAACAATTAGTCAGGATCACGGCTTGCATGTCATCATGAAGCAGGCGGAGGATGGTGACAAACTTTTGAGGGCAGCCGAATTTGAGGAGGACACTCCATAATCCTTCACGGTTGACAGTGTCGAAGGCCTTTGTGAGATCAAAGAAGGACATGTACAGCGGTCGGTGCTGTTCCCTGCATTTCTCTTGTAATTGACGTGCGGTGAAGATCATGTCCATTGTGCCCCTTAGTGGGCGGAATCCGCATTGCGACTCTGGGAGGAGCTCTTCAGTCACTGGGAAAAGGCGATTGAGGAGGATTCTTGCAATGACTTTCTCTGTGGCAGACAGCAGGGAAACTCCTCTGTAATTACCGCAATCGGACTTGTCACCTTTCTTGAAGATGGTCACAATTACGGTGTCTCTGAGATCCCCTGGCATGCTCTCCTCCTTCCCGATAAGAGAAATGAGTTCATGAATTCGCACCAGTAGTGCTTCTCCGTCATGCTTTAGTGCCTCGGCAGGGATTCCATCTGCTCCTGAGGCTTTGTTGTTCTTCAGTTGTCGGATGGCCGTTTCAACCTCATGCCGGCTGGGGTTGTGCTGAGATGGTGGCGGGTAGCATGCTGTGGGATGGAGTTGAGGACACTCGCGTCGAAGACAGAGTCTCGGGTAAGGAGATCTTCGAAGTGCTCCTTCCAGTGGGCACTGACTGCCTCTCTGTCCTTGATGAGTACCTCTCCATTCTTGGCCCGCAGTGGGGTAGGACCTTGGGTGCTTGGGCCGTAGATGGTCTTGACTGCGCTAAAGAATCTGATGGGTGAGACTAGAACTAGGGGGCATAATCTTAGAATAAGGGGCTGCCCTTTCAAAACTGAGATGAGGAGAAACTTCTTCACTCAGAGGGTAGTAAATCTATGGAATTTGCTACCCCAGAGAGCTGTGGAAGCTGCAACATTAAATAGATTTAAAACGGAGATAGACAGTTTCCTAGCAGATAAGGGAATTAGGGGTTACGGGGAGAGGGCAGGGAAGTGGACGTGAGTCTAGGTTCGGATCAGCCATGATCCTATTGAATGGCGGAGAAGGCCCGAGGGGCCGTATGGCCTACTCCTGCTCCTACTTCTTATGTTCTTATGTTATAATCCACGCATGTCATGGTTGTCGGCTAGCTGCTGGATCTCCTGCGCTTTCTCCACCCACCATCTGTTCTTTAGGTCACGAGTTTGTTGTTGGACCTCAGCCTTCAGGCGTCTGTAGAGCTGCTTTCTTGCTCTCGAGTTGTGTTGTTGTTTCCAGATCAGGAATGCCTTGCGCTTGCGGCTTATTAGCTCCTGGATCTCCTGGTCGTTCTCGTCGAACCAGCCTTGGTGTTTCCTGGTCGAGTGACCGAGCGTCTCTTCACAGGTGCTGATTATGGAGGCCTTGAGTGCAGACCTGGCGCTGTGGGCACTCTGTGACTCTGCATCACTGGGAGTCGTCAGGTTGTTTGTAAGGCACAGGCTGAATAGGGCCTTCTTAGCGGGGTCTTTGAGTGCTCCAACATTGATTTTCCTGCGGCATTGTTTCTGTTGCCGCCGCTGTTTTGGGGCTACATTGATGGAGAAGACAGAGCGGATTACAACAGACCCACATCACGCCTCACTTACCCTGGCAGGGTTCCCCAACGTCGGGAAGTCCGCAGCAGAAGTTTCAAAATGGGAAAAAGCCTCTTAACTGCCTGTTAACTATCTGTTAACAGGCAGTTAAGTGGCTATAATCCTCTTCCCGCCGCTAGGAGTCAGGTCCCTCCGCAAATCGGGGACCCGACTCCCGGGAAGAATATTTGGAGGCGGGTTGGGAGCGGGTTCGGGACCCGCCCCCATTCTTTTTGATTTTCCCAGCAGTCCCGCCTCCAAACCCGCCTCCTCAGGGCTGGTAAAATCCAGCCCAGAGTGTTTCCACTTGTGGGGAAGAGCAAAACTAGAGGCCATCAATACAAGATAGTCGCCAAGAAATCAAATAGGGTATTCAGAAAAGCTTCTTTACCCAGAGAGTGGTGAGAATGTGAAACTTGGGACCACAGGGAGTAGTTGAGGCAAATAGTATAGAGGCATTTAAGGGGAGGCTAAATAAGCATATGAGGGAGAAGGGAACAGAGGTTTACGCTGATAGAGTTAGATGAGGAAGGATGGGAGTAGGCTCGAGTGGAGCATAAACGCAGGCACAAACTGGTTGGGCCGAATGCCAGTTTCTGTGCTGTATATTCCATGTAAGGTATCAGCCTGTCATAACTGAAGAAATTGCATCAGCGTGCAATTTTGTAGGAGATTTTGGGGACATGCCCATTACTAAAATTGTCATTTTTAAACTCTCGTCTGTCAATATTTCTTTCATATTTCAACAAGCAGTGGTTCATGAAATATTTTCTCTGATGCCTTTTTCATCTATTGTTTATTGCCCCTCTCCTTGGAATAGGTTGTGTTTAGCAGAAATCCAATTATCTTCAAGCATTCTGGTTTTCAGTGTTCAAATTGTGAACTCCTCAATACCAGTGATTTCCTTATTTTTCAATTTAGGCTTGTGGCTTTCTTGAACTTATTCTAACTGCTTAAGAGCTTTTACTAGTCTGAATTTTTCATCAAGGGCACTGGTTACCTCTATATTCTATATTTTTCAGTTTCACTTTTAGCTTGCTATTCTCATTTTGGGGGGCCTTGTAATTTCCTTGCTGAAGATTTCAGATTCTCCTACTTTCAGTGGAGCATCTTTTAGTTTCATGGTCTGAGTCAGCTTTCCTCGTTGATCATATATTAAGCCCGATATTTGCTCAGAGCCGGAAAGAAAGCCAGGAGTGGGGCGGGGGGGGGGGGGATTTTTGGATGGCAAACCTGGCAGACCTGCCGAATTTAACTGCAGGACAACTTCAACGTTTTTTCAACAGGTTTCCCACCCGACAGCCAGTCAGATTGACAGGCTGGCTATCTGTCGGGTTAGAAAGCAGCCGGGGCATGTATGACAGGTAAGTCGGACATCGTGGGGATGGGGGGATTTGGACATTGCGGCGGGGGGCGGTTCTGACATTGTGGGGAGTGTTGGTCTCCATGCGTTAAAAATAAGAATTGTGCTCAAATGTAGGCATTTTGCAAATGGTTTTACTGACTGACCTGCCTCCTGAGAGCGGGTTGGTCACCTGCCCCCTGACCCACCTGCGTTAAAACCAGAAGTGAGTGGGGTGGAGGCAGGTTTGGGTCAGGTTTGAGAATTTAAATGTTTTTATCTTCCCACCCGCCCCCTCCCCCCAACCACAAGGGCTTGGGGATTAAAATTTCCCCCATTTTCTCCTCAAATTTCATGACATGTTCCAAGAATTTTGTTTCCCAGCTCACGAGATAGCAATCTGCAGGTTCAGGTACCATTTCTCACCCTTTCGGAAGAGCTGTTTAGGAATGTATTACAGGTGACAGCGGACAGTTTGCTCTCCTTTCCGACTCACAGCCTAGACTGGTATTCCAGTGAGATGTGACATTCTGGTTGAATTGCTGAGTCTCGCAGTTGACTTAAATGTTCGATAAGCGAATGCTGATAAATGGGGAAGATTGCTGAGTATGCGAAGCAGGTCAACAGTCAATCATTGGGTTCAGCTCTGTTCTGTTCCCCGAATCAGTAATCTTTTGAAATTTCAATCAGCTGTGAACCCAGAATTAGAACAACATCCTAGGTAATTCTGACTGAGTTGATTTTCTTTCTCATCCTCCATCAAAACCACTTCTCTGCTAACCCCTGTCTGGTGCCGTCGTTCCTCTTTTTCAACTTTGAGGTGAAGGCACTCAGAGGACACCAAGTCTGTTGAATGTAAAACGAAGATGGTTCGAGTTGAGAGGAGTTTATATGTGGGGAAAAGTCATGGAGGACCTTCTTACAATAATTATTCCGGCAACATGCTTCTGTGAAACAAGACAATGTAAAGGTGTGGGTATGCTGACTGCTGAAACCGGGCCACACCCGTGGTCTGAAAAGAGAACAATCGTTCAGATAACAGCAATTTGCGATAAATATACGAGTGTTAAGTAAGCTTCCTGTATTTCATGATGTAGACGTAAATAGGATGAGCTATTTTTGGAACTTAAAACATCGTATGTACTGCACCTGACTACTGCACTGTGAGAAGAAATCCTGCATGTGAAGCAGTTGCACATTCCTTTGTGAATCTGAGCTGGCTGATTTTGCAGCATCATCCATCAACCCTTCCGTTTGCAATCCCCACTGAGCTGGATTGCAGGGGATAGAGAGCATTACAAATACACCAATATTTA
Organism: Somniosus microcephalus; assembly: GCF_052327205.1. NCBI lineage: Eukaryota > Metazoa > Chordata > Chondrichthyes > Squaliformes > Somniosidae > Somniosus > Somniosus microcephalus. The sequence goes on from NC_140997.1 coordinate 166,970,128, forward strand.
TTATCTGGTGATTTGTCAATTTAACCTGTGAAGGAGCACCTCACTGACAGTCACTTGACTATTACAAACCCTGACTTTACAGTGTTTTCATCAATTGCACCTTAATTTCATGCATTTTTGCTATTTTTCCTTCTCACACCATTTATAATCCTTGTACTTCTGAAATAATAAAAATCTTATCCATAAATTATGGGGAAATCAAAATCCAGTAAGATATTACTTTGATGTACAAGCACATGAAATTGCATCTTACACTACATTTAAGAGCTTTAAAGGAAAGGTCATATCTGGGAAAGTATTTTTAAATGTTTCACAGTGTCAATTTGAAAAAAGCTTCCACTGGAAAAATGAGCATCAGCTGAAGGGCTCCTCCACAGAGACAGAGACAGACCAGAAAGAGCATATCTGTTCGGCGGCATTAACTAGTGTAGAGTTCTTCAGACATGACGATTACAAGCTGCCATTTTCTTTTATTGTCAAACCTTTTCCTGCTGAAACTTGCTGCGCTCTGATTGTGAGAAGGGTTGTTTTAGTGTAATAAGCAACTTCTGTCGTCTTTAGACACTCGATGCATAGTTGTCCATCCATAAAAGTGCCTGAGGTATCTTTGCAGTGGAACTTTCAATTATGATGCTTCATGCTAGAAAATGAGTGTGGCTCCTGGTGGGGATTGAAAATTTGAACTTAGTTGAACTGCAGCGTAGTGCATTCTGCTACCATGATTCTGTTATTTGAATTTTCACAAAATGAAAGATCTAATTTCCATCCAGCCAATCTCGTGTGTTTATTCCTGGAATACCCTTGATCATGGATGCATTTCCACCATTTTTCATCATCAAGGATTGGATACAAACCTATTTCTCTCCTCTTTCTAGCTTAATTGGTGTTCTAACATTTTGAGGCTAGACAGCATTTCATTCCAGTAGACTATCTATTCCACAAAGAACCTCCAAGGAATTAAATATACCCCGGTGAAGGAAAACACTACGCTCTTCTTTGATGTAATTCCATCATTTGTCTACTGGTAAACTGTTGGCAGTAGGGCGATGCCTAAAAAGGCACTGCATCTAAAGGATAATATATTTCTCCCATACATGTGTTCATGTCCTTTCTATGATGTTAATTATAACCGAAACCTGGAATGCTGTCGTTTTGGTAAATTTGGGTATTTGCAAATATACTCAACTAGTCCAATTTGAGCCTGAGCTTTGTTCTAAATTGTTCCCTATTCAGTGGTTCCATCCAGTGTACTTTGTTTTTAGCAATGCACTTCTCACATCTAAAGATGCTATTGAATTCCATCCAGCACTCATCCCTGGACTCTTGACCTGGCATTTTTCAGTCATTTTCAGAGCAATCTGTTATCAGATTTTTTTTCTTTATGCCTGATTATTGTCCACTGGAAACTAGCCTTCTTTAATAACGAGGTCAAACTGTTGTCACTAAACAGACATTCAGACTGTTTGTTAGCAATTTCTTGTGCTACTTTTGCAGAAGAAAACATCTGTGCATTAAAATTAAATTATGTGTCATTTATTTGTGATTGCGATTCATCTATCTTTAATCGATATAAGGATGCTAGTTGGGCAATGTATTTTTGTTATTATTTCGGAGCAGATATTTTTAATTAAATATATACAAACAAAAGCCATTGTTTACTTTAAAAATTCTATAAAAAATCTCTATCTTATCTTCCAACCAGCAGCAGAAAAAAAAACAATTGTTTTTATTCACACTGCTGTTTTTCACATGATAACAGCTGCTGGTGTTCATACTTGCTGATTCTGTTTTTCTATGAGTTCATACTAGAAAAGCACACTTGTAACATATTGATATGAATTCATCAGTTACCTTAAAGAATTCTCAAATCTTTTAGTTTTGAAAAGTCTTTTGGAAAAAGCAAAGAGACTTTTAAATCCTTACAGGATAAGACATATGCCTTTTGAATGGAAATATGGCAGTTTATACTATTTTTATTAATATATAGATGTGCATCAAAAGTAATTCCACAAAGACTGGCTGCTGTATATAATATCAAACTGGTCATTTGTAGCAAAAAAAAATGAAATCCTCAAATCATGAGATTAAAGGATTTTTAAACTCCTGTTTAGAAATGTATTAGAATAGAGCCTGTATGCAGTTGCTTAATTTTTTAAACACAAATGGTAATAATCAACTGTATTTATCTAAAATATTGTCTGCAGCTATAAACTGAAAAAAAACCTTTAGCTAACAACACCATAGGAATGGTAATAAGTAATTGCTATACTGCAGAAAATAAATAGGCAGCAATAAAGGCACCGAATGATGAAAAGATGTGACTAAAAATACTGTTTGAATCTCAGTAGCACCCTACAAGTGACACTTCATGCAATGAAGTATTAAAACAAAATACACATTTTCTCACCCTTGAAGTCATCACTCGGGTTATATAAGTTCCTGTATTGATCATACCACACTACATCTGCAGCTCGAAAAAGCATTGGCGGCTAGGGGTAAGGGGGTGGGTCAGAAGGTTTGAGTTCTTATTCTGCTGAGTTACTGATTTCAGTTGCGCTGTGTTTGAAGTGTTAAGTACCAAACATCATTTGCTTTTGGCCCCTAAAAAATTACCCATGATTCTCAGAGGCTACTCCAGGTTTGTTTTTTGTCAAAAATTACATATGAGATACTACATGAATAAAACTATATTTCAGATGTAGAATTGGTAGGGAGGGCACACATATCTTCCTGGACCTCACAACCTTCCCACTATCTCCTTGTCGGTGGCACTTCTCACCCTTATGAAACAGACACAGTAGTGTGTAGCTGCTTGACCTGTGGTGGTGGGCTTCTTGAAGGCGATTATTCATTTTATTCTAATTTTTGGATGGCAAGTTTTTTTAGGCTTATTTTAACACCTTATTTGCATTATTTCTGGGTGCATTAATGTTTTCTTGTTGAGGTTTTTTTTGTGTTGCCAGACTTTTATTTCCAACTGCAGTTTCTTGCAACTGTCTTCCTTCCGGCTGCTATTTGAGTTGCAGCAACGAAATTGGGCAGAATGGGAATTCCTTTTGGGATTCTAATGATGCTACGAGATTTGGAGGAGGAAGATCAGTTCTTGGAGCAGACTACAGGCCGCTTATTCCACAGGGACAGCTCTTCCCATGGGCATGAAGGTCCCTAATACATTAAACCTTTGCACCACCATTGATGATGTGTCAGATCGATGCATAAAATGCATGAAGCAAGTGACCGAGATCTGTTTGCAAGAGGCAATGGGCTGAATTTTGATACTGGAGGCGTGTAGGAGGCGGGACTACAACTTTTGGGGTTGTAGTCCCGCCTCCATCGAGTTGTGGCCAACCCACTCGATTTTCACTTGATTGACTTTGTTGAGCCCACCCAGCAGGCTCAGCAGGCCAATTAAGGGCCACCCGGCAACAGGTGACATCACAGATTGACATTTCATCTTTTGACAGATGAAATATCAGCGTTTGACAGCTCTTTGAAGCTGTCAAACACTGACAATCTGTACACTAAGTTAATTCCTTCCTCTCAGGCTGATTTATTGATCTCTCCAGAACAGAAAGCTGAATGCTGCAACTTTTGACAGCTCGCGGCCATTCTGCTTTCTGTGCCGGTGAGATGAGGGACTCCTGAGACCTGAAGGAAGGAAGGCTGTAAAGGTAAGTAAAACTTATTTAAACACTTTACACACACCAAACACACTTACCTCTGCACTCATGCACACATCACTCACCTGAACACCGGACATCTCGAACCCTCCAAGCCCTTCAGCCCGACGGTCCGCCTCGCTAACTTGGCGTGGTTTGGAGCCGTCGGGAATCCCACACTTAAGGGATGAAAATAGGGATTAGGCTAAAAACTGCCTGTTAACTACCTGTTAACAGGCAGTTAATTGGCACTAATCCCCTTCCCGCCTTAGGGAGGCGGCTCCCAGCACAGGTCGGGTATCCGCCTACTTTGAAACTGGCATGGAGGCGGGATGGGTTCGTGCCCCCCCGATTTCGCAATTTTAACACCGCACACGCCTCCAATCCCGCCTCAACGGCCCAATGAAAATCAAGCCCAATGTGTTCTTCACTTTCTGTGTAGATGGAAATAATCAGCTTGACAGGACACAAGTTCTTCCAAGGTGACAGGGTTCACTGGAGTTCAGAGCATTATAGATGGGGCCCATGCAGAGCTTGATACCACCTCTGAGCAAGGACGATATACTGCTGTCCTCTGCAGAAGGTACCGTGGAGTGGCAAATAGAGTAACTCGCTTCATGCAGCAGAACATTAAGTTTGCCAGCCATCAAATAGGGATCAGGTACTGCTGCTTTTTGACCTGTCCACAGCATCTGTGTCATGCTTCCACACTGGGTTTCTTCTCACTTCACCTTGCCTGACACTTGTGCAGGCAATCACCTTTGAGTGAGTACATCCCATGAAGTTTGAGCTGCTAGCCAGCTTTTCCACCTGCCCAATTAAACTGTCTACTGACACAAGGGCAAGGATGTACTGGGAGCTTCTGCTAATTATTCAAATGATCTGGTCCTGCAGTCAGCTCAGTGTGCTAACCTCTCCCTGGCTGCAACCTTGGACTCAACTGCTCCCATCCCAACGTTGGTGTCATCTGTGAGTCTAACCAATTGGAATCCAAGCTGTTATTGCAGATTGGAAACAGAAGGGCTCCAGCACTGCTTCATGGGACCTTCCCCATTCATTGCTTCACTGGGCCACCACTCGCACGTTTCCCTATTAATGCGTGCTCACAGTTTCCTTCGGCCAATTTCTTATCCACTTCTGGCTTTTACCTTAAACTTCCACTACTTTTAGCTGCTGTAGCAGTCTCTTGTGAGGAACTTCATTGATCATTTAGCTTTTTCATAGTCCAGCTGAGATAACACTTCTTCAAAAAATGTAAGAATGTTGATCAGGTAGGATCTTCCCACTCTGAATCGATGTTGGCTACTGTTATCTAAATTATCATTTAGATAATCTTAAAAGTTTGGTCATAATAACTAAATCTATTAATTTAACAGTTGGTAATGTATGAGTATTGGTTTTATAATTGACTGGACTAGATTAATCCTCTTTTTGGAATATGAATACTGTATTAGCTTGATTCTATTCTAGCAGGACATCCTCAACACTCAGTGATATTCTCAACATGATTATCAGCATTTCATAAATCTCACCACTGTCACAATACTGGAATAAGTACCATCTGTCCCTAATGATTTGTTTGTTTTGAGCCCTGTAAATTTACTTGGATTATCATTGTTAATGGAAGTCATGTTGGGGATGTAACCATTGAGTATATTAACTACTTGTTGTTTGTAATCGGTTTCATCCCATTGTCACCTTTTAAGATCCTTGCCACTTTCCTGACAATCCTCTTACTGTTACATATTGAAAGAACTTTTTGCTGTCAGGTTTACCATCTATGTTCATTTTCAGTTTCCTCTTTGCTCCTCAGACCATCCGTTTCATATGTTACTGAAGTTTCCTGTATTCCTCCCCTTTTCCTTTGCAGACTTTGTAAATTTCCTTTTTTCTTTATTTCATTGCAGACTGCCTTTGTAATTCATTTAGGATCCTATGTTTTAAAATCACGCTGGCTCACCCTAGGTATATATTTATTCTGCATGCTGCTCAGAATATCCATTTGCCCTCAGTTGGGGTGTTGTTAAAACAATTTCCCCCATCAATCTGTTCCAGTTCTTAATTTATATCCTCAAAGTTGGATTTTTTTGAAATTACCTATGGTCCTCAGCAGTGCTGAATCCCATATCATGTTGAGCCTTCTCATTTTATGATCGCTATCATCCAACGATGCTACAACTTGTGTTCCCTGTGCGCGTTCGGGGTCAGTTAGCATTACAAAGTCAAGCAGAAAGCTATTTCTCATAGCGTCCCTTATGCACTGGATCATGAAGCAATCATGCATTACATTTGCTTATTTAGACACTAAAGATATTTGAGCTTTCCCAATTTATTATGTGGTTGAAATTACCCATTAATATGATCTGCCTGTTTTCAGATATCCTCCTGTTTCTTCTTGCAGTAGTCTGTTGTCTCTGTGGTCAGTCACAAACCTCCAGTGTTCTTTTAGCTCCTGAGCTGTGTGAGAGCAGCCTGTGTTGACTTTCCTTTTTCACAACCTTCCCTCTGCTCGTGCTCTCAATCTGGATTACAGTACTGAAACCATACTCCCTATGTGAGAAACTGTAGGACTACCCTCGGTTAGCCAGTCTTTCCATTAGCAACTGTCCAGTCCTTGACAGTCAAGCAGAGGTTATACATCCAATTCCTGATATATTAATAATTGTGTCTGTATTCTCTGTCTAATCAACATTTCCAGTAAAATTTGAGTGTAACCCCTTCACGGTTCTCTAGATATATGTGAGATGTGGTCTCTGTTGTAGACAGTATTCTATAGTCCAGTAAGGAGATCACTACTACAATGGCTTAATTCTAATTATCTTACTTTATAGTTTTAACGTCAGACAGTATAAGAAGATTACGGGCCAATGACCTAAATTAGACATTTGCATACATTAGAATGAATCTAGACATAATAAACATACATTCTCCATTTATATGGATTCAAAGGAGAATCTGTCCCTGTGTCCAAATTCGAGTGCACTCTTTCGTTGGCGCGCTTAAGTTGGAGCTCATGGTATGTATAATGTCTGCAAGACTTACGACTCCGAACCCCTTCGTTGAATTCTCTTCACGATCACTGAATCCCACTTTGAGTTCTGGATGCAGAGCTACTAATACGAAGGGCGGCGGCCGAGTTTGGAAGCCCGGGACGGGATGCGGCAGCCATTTGCCTCCTGAGCCCTCTTTTCAGAGCTCCTGCCCTCTTTTCTTCCAGTCGCTCGCGTTTTCCCGCTCGAAAAATCCCGACTCCACCCCTTCCTCCTGGGGTTTCTGCCTGGAGACTGCGCAGCCTCACTTAACAATTCCTGTATGGTTCTTTAACTTCTGCTTTTCTTCACACAAGAGAAATTGTACTTAGTAACTTCAGACCATAGCACCATAAGCTGTTTCTTCTGTTACTGTCAACAAATATCAACGGCAGTGCAGAACCACCCAGTAATTAAATCCATCAAACATCGGTTTAGTTATGTTTTCAAAACAGGTGGCAGGAAATTGCACTCCCCCGCACTGTAAGCCCAGGGTAAGGCGCGGTCCTCAGCCTCTACTGGAGCTCCACGCCCTGCGGTCCCTGAGCAAACCTCGCACTCGACAGTTGACTCCCGCTCCCGAGCTCGCCAACTGTCACTCCCGCGCTTAGGGCGTCACGTGATGCGCATTGTTGCGTCGCTGGCCGTTGAGGCCGAAGTCGCTAGGCCGGGCTGTGCCGGCACACGCACATCACGTCGTACGTGACGTCAGCGCGCTAGGGCGCGTCTTAAAGGGGCAATGGCCCCAACAGGTAAGTTAAAAGGGCAACGGCCCCAAAAGGTAAGTTAAACATACAGTAAGGTAAGTTAAAGGGAATCATGTATATCTCAATGTAAGGGACAACCAGTGGTACCAAGCCAAAGATTGACAACCACACCCAGCGCACACAACATTTCTAGTGGGCATTACATGAGTATTTATGAATTAACCAAAATGGCTATGTTAAAGTTGCTGTAATATCAGGAACACATCAGGAATGAATGTGAAACCAAATTCCGAACAGAGTGATGGTTGTGGAACTACACTGTGCACAAATTTGCTGCTGCGTCTTCTAACAACAACATTGACTAGACTTGCAAATTCATTAGTTTTGAAGCACTTATGGACATCAGGAGGATATGAAAGGCATTATATAAATGCAAGTTCTTTATTCTTTGATGCTAACATGATGGCAAGAGAGATTTTGCTGGGAAATATCACAAGATGCTTCACTGTTTTTTAATATATTGGTACATTGTAATATTTGATTAGGTCTTCACAAAACATCAAGTATAGCAACTCTCATTGGGATGTGCACTTATTATTACCACATAAATGGAAAACTAATTCAAAACTGTCAAGTGTGACTGATTTAATTACTGAAGTTACAAAGCGGAACAAATTAGTTTCTTGTATTCTGTATAGAGAGGTTTTCCTTTTCTCAAATTGACAGCATAGTTCTTTGTGGCAAAACTTTGTTTGCATTGAGTAAGTCGCAGAAATTCAAATTAGATAAACTGTTGAAATAATATTTTAAGATGCATGTATTTGCTCTGTAGCATTTTCCTGATGGAGGGTAAATAAAGTTGTGCCAAAATTTCTTCATAAATACATTACTTAAATGATTTCATTGCAGATATTCCTCGGTTTAAGTACACCTTAAAAGAGGTGAGTATTTTTTCTCAAGTAGAGGACACAACCTCATGCTTCAGCTGACAATATTAAGCCTATGGGAGTGAAATTGGGTGCCTTTGTGCCTCCCAGGGCACTAACGGGGCGCAAATGGCTTTGCGGCCGGGCGCGGTGCTGACATCAACTCCCGCAATATTCGGCAGGAGTTTTGCGGTGGCGCTATGGTATTTGTTACATTGTTATAGTATCACATCGTAAAATGGAACTACTTTGGTATGGAACTACTTTGGTATGGTGTAGTTATATTATTATGTGGCACACTGTGCATGGGCAGTGCACAGTGCAGCGTCGGACATCTTGTATCACTCCGCACCATGCGGCAGCACAGAAACAAGGCAAGAAATACAGCTAGTAAAAGCAGTAACTAAAATGAGCTAAAAGTGTCTATTATTTATAGTATAAGAACACAAGGAGACACACCATGGTGGCAGCAGTATAAGTGAATACAAAATTGTGCTATACGGACTACGAATAAGACGAAAAGTGATTTTACGAGCTGATTGTGAGTGCCGATGTCTGCAGTGATTTGAGAGTGAATCGTACGGGAAACTAAAATGACAACTGTGCAAATGCAACCCCTCATGAACTGGGAAGCTAACGATATAGTAGAAGCATTCCGCAAGTTCAAACAGAAATGTAAGCTTACATTCAAACGCTTCCTGAAGGGCGCTACCAATGAGGAAAAGGTTAGTTACATTCTGTTGTGGACAGGAGAAAAAGGTCTAGATTTGTATAATAGCTGGAGTTTGACTGAAGAGGAAAAGGAAAACCCTGCGACAATTTTTGATAAATTCAGCAACCATCTAGAGCCTAAATCCAATCAACGTATACACAGATACAAATTCCAGAGTCTAAGACAGGAACCCGGTGAAACAGCTGACAATTTCCTGACAAGGCTGAGAAATGAAGCCAGCAAGTGTAAATTTAAGGAAATGGAAGAAAGGCTTGTGGACCAGCTAATATGGGGTTCAGCGCATGTAGAGGTACAAAAAGCCCTGATAGGAAAAGAAAAGCTTGGAATAACAGAGGCTGTAGATACTGCGAGAGCTCATGAAGCCATGAAGCAGCAAATGAAAACGTTGATTTCTCAAACGGCTGACATGCGGACGGCTTCTGAGATGGACAACAGAGTGGATGCAGTGAGAGAAAAGTACAACATACAAAGACATGCACATGACAACGGGGGAAACATGTGCAGAAATTGTGGAAGACCGCACGATTACACAGACAAGAGGAAATGTCCAGCATCTGTGTGGAGTTTGCACATTCTCCCCGTGTTTGCGTGGGTTTTCTCCGGGTGCTCCGGTTTCCTCCCACAGTCCAAAGATGTGCGGGTTAGGTTGATTGGCTATGATAAATTGACCCTTAGTGTTAGGGGGATTAAATACATGGGGTTACGGGGATAGGGTGGGATATGTGTTGGTGTAGGGGTTACGGGGATCGGGTGGGATATGTGTCGGTGCAGGCTCGATGGGCTGAAATGGCCTCTATCTGCACTGTGGGGTTTCTGTGATTCTGTGATATGGAACAAGCTGCAATGCATGTGGCAAACTAAACCACTGGGAAAAGAGGTGTAGAACGAGGAAAGAAGGAACATACATCAAAAACAAAGGCGGACAGCAGAACCAGAGAAAGAAACACAATATCCATGCCATGGATGAGCAGGATGATGATGATGATCATGACAATGCACTAAACATCGAAACCATAAAGATACAGCTTCACGAGATGTCCAGAGCGGAAAATACTCCAAGGAGAGAATTGCACACCATCATCCAAATCAAAAAAAGGGTCAAAGGTCGGCCCAAAACCATCAACTTAAAGTTGAAGCTGGACACGGGCTCAGAACAACATTCTCCCATTGAGACTGTACCAGCAGATCTTTCCCGAAAACCTGAGAGAAGATGGCAACCCAAAAAATGGTTGTTTAAAGGCAAGTAATGTCACGCTGACAGCATACGGGGGGAGTGAGATTAAACAACTCAGAATAACCTTTATCAAAGGGACACATAAAAGAAAGAACATCAACTGCATGTTCTATGTCACCGACACTGAGGGGCCAGTGATCCTGGGATTAAACAGCTGGGAGAAGTTGAGATTGATCTCAGTGCATCACGAGCTGACGGAAACGCCACTGAAGATTAACAGCAACACCCCACTGGAGAACCGCCCACAAATCAAGAGTAAAAAAGACTTGATAGACATGTATCCGGAATGATTCGATGATACAGTGGGATGTTTCGGAGATTTCCAATACCACATCACCATCGACACAGAGGTAAAGCCCGTTATCCATGCTCCACGAAAAGTACCCATCAAGCTGAAGACAAAGCTTGAAAGAGAGCTAAAGGAGATGGAAGAAAAGGGAGTGATCGTAAAGGTCACTGAACCCACAGACTGGGTAAACTCAATTGTGGTATGAGAAAAGCCAAACGGGCGTCTCAGAATATGTCTGGACCCCAAAGAACTAAACCAGGCAATAAAGAGGGACCACTATCCCACCTCAACGCTAGAGGAGATTACGCCATCACTGGCAGGTGCCAAGGTTTTCTCAAAACTAGATGCCAGAAATGGATATTGGAACGTGAAGTTGGATGAGGAATCAACAACACTGACAACATTCAACACACCATTTGGGCGTTACAAATTCCTGCGGCTACCATTCGGGCTAAAGGTCAGTCAAGATATCTTTCAACCGAAAATAGACGAGACATACAGAGGCTGTGAAGGAGCTATAGGAATAGCTGATGATATTCAGATCTATGGAGCAGATGAAAGAGACCATGACATGCACCTACATGAGGCCATGGAGAGTACCAGGAAGGCTGGCATCAAGTTAAATGCAGATAAGTGCATAGTTAAAGTCAAGGAATGCCAATTCTTTGGTATGATTTATACACCAGAGGGAGTCAAGCCAAATCCAGAGAAGATTATGGCGATTGCTGAAATGAAACCACCCAAAGACAAGAAAGAGCTGAGGAGTTACCTCAGCTTGGTTCAATACATGAGTTCTTTCATCCCACACATGTTGGAACATACAACAAATCTCAGAGAGCTATTGAAAGAAGACGCCGAATACTAGTGGTCTGAATCACACGAAAGGAATTTCAAACAACTTAAAGAACTGTTGTGCAAAGAAACAAGTCTGTCATATTATGACAGAAGAAAACCAGTCACTCTGCAAGTAGATGCTAGGGGCAGCTCTGGTGCCGGAAGGAAAGCCGATAGCTTTCGCATCAAAGGCCTTGACATCAGCCGAGACGAGATAAGCCAACATAGAAAGAGAACTACCAGCAGTAGTATACGGATGCGAGAAATTCCATACATACCTATATGGCAGGCGATTTACAATAGAGAGTGACCATTGTCCACTAGAACGGATCTATAAGAAGAATCTGTGCAAAGCGCCCGCAAGACTGCAAAGACTACTTCTAAGGATCCAAAGCTATGACTTCATGCTTAAATATAAGCCAGGAAAGGAAATGGTGCTAGCAGATGCGTTATCTCGATTGTCACCATATGAGAAACACGAGGTGGAGGGCCTAACAGCAAAAATCCACCACCTAGTGAATGTTACCCCTACAAAGCTCAGTCAAATCAGAGATGAGACTAGCAAAGATGAGGAGTTGCAACTACTCACACAACAAGTAATACAGGGGTGGCCGGAGAGAATCCAGCAGGTACAGGCGGCAATTCATCAATTCTGGACGATTAAAGATGATATTGCAGTAGAAGACGGTATTCTCCTTGCTGGATCGAGGATCATCGTGCCAAAGACGATGCAGACACAACTTCTCCATCTCATACATGAAGGCCACATGGGAATGGAGAAATGCAAGCTGAGAGCCAGATCAGCTGTATACTGGATAGGCATGTACAAAAATATCGATCAGATGGTCTCTGCATGTGGTATATGCCAGAAATACAGAAATGCACAACAGAAAGAGGAGATGATACCTAGTGAAATACCGTCAAGACCATGGCACACTGTTGGGGCAGATCTCTTCATGTGCAATCAAGAATGGTATCTCATAGTGGCAGATTACTATTCCAAGTTTCCTTTTGTAAAAAGGATGAAAGACTTGAGAGCCACAACTACCACCAGGATTGCAAAGAGCTTGTTTGCTGAACAAGGAATCTCGAAAAAGGTAATCTGTGACAATGGAACCCAGTTCACATCGAGTGAATTCAGAGCTCTGGCAGAAAAGTATGGGTTCAAAATAGTAACCTCATCCCCACATTTCCCAAGGGGACATGGGTTCATCGAAAGACAGATCCAGACTGTCAAGAGAACTCTCATCAAAAGTAGTGAGATGGGGGAAGACCAAGACCTTGCCCTCCTATCACTCAGATCAACACCACTGAAAGCAGACATGAAATCACCTGCGGAATTGCTGAATGGGAGGAAGTTTAAGACTACACTACCAGCAAAAATACATCCTCCCCAGGACCAGGCGGACTTCAGACAAAAGCTGGCAGAAGCACAAATCATAGGAAGCAAACATTACGATAAACATGCAAAGATGCTACCAGAATTGCTGAATGGACAATCAGCGCATGTGCAAGACCCGGTGTTGAAAACCTGGAATCCAGCCAAGGTCATTGGAAAAGCTGATACTCCAAGATCCTACTTCGTAGAGACTGAACCTGGTAACCAGTACAGACGGAACAGACTCCACATCAGACCTTCACCTGAACTGGATAAGCAGCAGACAACATCAGCAACATTGACAACACCAGCTACCCCAAGCAGTACAACACCAGTAACAAGCGCTACAAATCAAACAACCACGAGCATGCACACTCCAACTCCAAAGACGACAGCAACAACAACAATGAGAGCGGAACACACCAAAACACCGCAGAGAGGAATGGTCACCACCAAATCCACAAGATGGAGGGACAACATTCAACCACCTGAGCGATATTGCGAATAAAAAAAAACTCACGATTCTTTGTAGTTGATAATAGTTTAGATATAATATTTGTTAATTTAAATTGTTATATTTCATGTTTTAGTTTTTTGAGAAAGAGGGATGTTACATTGTTATAGTATCACATCGTTAAATGGAACTACTTTGGTATGGAACTACTTTGGTATGGTGTAGTTATATTGCTATGTGGCACACTGTGCACGGGCAGTGCACAGTGCAGCGTCGGACATCTTGTATCACTCCGCACCATGCGGCAGCACAGAAACAAGGCAAGAAATACAGCTAGTAAAAGCAGTAATTAAAATGAGCTAAAAGTGTCTGTAATATATATAGTATAAGAACACAAGGAGACACAACAGTATTGCAGCTCGATCTCCTTCGCTCGGAGATCATGACATCATCACCGTGCGCATCGCCCCGGGCCTGAAATTGACTTCTGCCCCCTGCAGCAGTGCTGGGTGAAAACACCAACAGCTGCAGGAGGCGTGCATCGGGTGGCCGGCCGTTTTGGGGGCGATGCTTAAAGGCAAGATGGCTGAGGTAAGTAAAAAAAAATTTACCTTTCTTGTTCTGCTTTTTTTCGCGGGTTTCTGCCCGCAATCGATCAGCCCGGTACTCTGCTTGCGTGCCGGGCTGATCGCGCTGGATCGCGGCTGCCTTGGTGGTCCAGGTAGGTAATTTTTCTATTGCAGAGCCTGCAGTGATGGCCCTTCCCTTTAAGAGAGGGAAGGAACCTTTGAACGTGGCAGCGCTGCACGGCCCAGTGTGCAGCGCTGCTGAAGTCTCCGCCCCGCCTGCTGCTGATTGCGCTCCAAGAAGGAAATGGAGCACTTGATTTAGCGCGTCACTTCCTTCTTGGGGTGCAAAATCAAATTATTTAAAAGTTTGGAAACATTAGCGCCTGGTGCTAATTTTCCAAACTTTTAAGATTTAGCGCCCCAAACGGAGCTATAATGAATTTTTCCCCCTATATTTCTACCCTCAAATAATTTCCAAGGTCTCACTACCACGCTGTTTCTTTAAGGTAATATATTATTTATGTAGGAATGAATGAATGTATTTTTGAAAAGTGTTTTCTTCAAAGTTCTGTAGAAGAACATACTCTGGTAATGAATACTGCCACTGTGGCCCTGTTCATTGAATTTGGGTGTCTGTCAAACTGATAATAGAATTGTGCATTTAACTTGTTTGTCTGTTTGATTTTATTAACTGTCACCTCCCAAATTTGTGCCAACCTTTCCTGGAACTCCATGTTTGAATCCCTCCAGTCGGGTTTCTGCACTTGCCACGGTACCAGTATGCCTCTTATCAAAGTGACAACTGACATCCTATGTGACTGTGACCGTGGTAAACTATCCCTTCTCGACCTGTCTGCAGCCTTTGACATGGTTGACCACACAATCCTCCTCTAATGCCTCTCCTCCATCATCCAGCTGGGTGGGACTTAATTCGCCAAGTTCCATTCTTATTGACGAAATGTCTTCGACCTGAAACGTTAACTCTGTTTCTCTCTCCACGGATGCTGCCTGGCCTGCTGAGTTTTTCCAGCGTTTTCTGTTGTTATTTCAGAATTCCAGCATCCGCAGTATTTTGCTATTGTGTTCCATTCTTATCTATCCAGTCGTAGCTAGAGAATCACCTGCAGTGGCTTCTCTTCCCACTCCTGCACCGTTACCTCTGGTGTCCCCCAAGGATCTATCCTTGGCCGCCTCCTTTTTCACATCTGCATGCTGTCCCTTGGCGACATCATCCGAAAACAACGTCAGGGTTCACATGTACGCTGACAACATCCAGCTCTACCTCACTCCCACCTCTCTCAACCCCGCCGCTGTCTCTAAATTGTCAGACTGCTTGTCTGACATGCAATACTGGATGAGCAGAGATTTCCTCCAACTAAATATTGGGGAGACCAAAGCCATTGCCTAAGGATCCTGCCACAAACTCCATTCCCATCTCTCTCCCTGGCAACTGTCTGAGGCTGAACCAGACTGTTCGCAACCTTGGTGTCGTATTTGACCGAGATGAGTTTCCGATCACACATCCGTGCCATCACTAAGAACGTCTACTTCCACCTCCGTAACATTGCCCAACTCTGTCCCTGCCTCAGCTCCTCTACTGCTGAAACCCTCATCCATACCTTTGTACCCCTAGACTTGACTATTCCAACACACTCCTGGCTGGCCTCCCATCTTCCAGCCTCCATAAACTTAAGCTCATCGAAAACTCTGCTGCCCCATCCTAACTCGAACCAAGTCCGTTCACCCATCACCCCTGTGGTCGCTGACCGACATTGGCTCTCGGTTAAACAATGCCCCGATTTTTAAAATTCTCATCCTTGTTTTAAGATCCCTCCATGGCCTTCAGCTGTACAAACTTCCAAGGTATCTGCTTCTCCAAATCTGGCCTTTTGTGCATCCCCGATTTTAATCGTTCCACCTTTGGCGGCCATGCCTTCAGCTGCTGAGGCCCTCAGCTCTGGAATTTCCTCCCTAAGCCTCTCTACCTCTGTTTCCGTCTTTAAGATGCTCCTTAAAATCTACCTCTTTGACCAAGCTTTTAGTTACCTGCCCTTATGTTGAAGGGATAATTACAAGTCCTAGCCCTTTTCGGGCTACCCCAAATCAGGCATATTCCCCAGACGTTCACCTTCAACTAAAGTTAGAGATAGCTGAATTCTGTAAGACGCTAAATGGGTCTAAAGGTTCAGGCTATCTCTCCCTAAAGGAAAGGAACGACTGAAGATGTTACCATCCTCCGGATAGCACTTTTAATAAGTTTAACTAGACTGTAACCTTCTGGATATTATGAGGATCCGGAATACCTCCCAGAATTCTGCAACTCCTTACAAAAGAGTGTACAGAAATTGGGTTTGCGAGATTGATACAGAAATACTCTGAGACAATTCTAAAAATATATAGATTTATTTAAGAGCCGACATTCATTTAACAGCTGTTGAGTCAGTCGCAACATTAACAATTCAAAATACAAATAGCTTACATTTCTTATCAGAGATCATTATTCTCAAATCTTAACTTCGTTACATTTCCACACTTCTACTTATTCTTAATCCAGAATATCCACCAAAATCAAATACCTTGATTACCCGAGACTCAGAGTTGTAGGCTTACAGCGTGGTTCTGAAGCTGAGAATCGCTTGCCTGTTTCCAGCGACTTCTGTTTCCCCATTTGAAAATCCTATCTTTTATACTCTTTTTTTAGTGGTTTTGAAGTTTTCTGCTGATGTAAGCTAATTATCTTATTCATTCTCTCTGTTGACTTCTTTCTGATCTTATTGTCAATTTAGCTGCTGCATGCATAATTATGTCTCTACCTTTAAGTGTTCCAAAAACTTACCATAAAACACTATGACAGTAGTCTTTATTTGATGCCGTTCTTAGCGAAGGGCTTTCATTCAATTCTTAATATTGGCTTAACTGGTTATAACCACAGACATTGTGACTCTGTGGTGTTCCAAGTTCAATACAAAAACAATGTAATTGCTTGGTGTATCTATTGAAGTTATATCTTGAAAGTGTTCTGTAGTTATCATATTTACAATATGTAAATTAAAACCACTTTAACCAGGGTGTTTACTTGTTTTCTAGCTATCTCAATTGGTTGCATTAACAGACTTCGGGACTCCATATTTCAAGCTTAACATAAAACCTATTTGACCAGCAGGTGTTTCTTTTACTTGATGTCACCTTTTCAAAGGCACATGCCTCTTTTAATATTCTGTTTCTGTTCAACGTGTTAGTTTATAACACCTTACTTCGGTCATTCCATTGTGTTTCTCCCAAACTCCAGACCTTTTGGAAGCAACAAACTACTATTTCAATAGGGCCTTTGTATTAGCATTAACAATCAATTCCCATTTCAAAGCTTGTTGTGTTTACAACTTGTGTTATCAAACCATCCCATCTCAGAAGCCTGTTTTCTGTTTATAGCCTGTGTCTCCGAGGCTTTAGATTTTTAAACCCAGTATATCATGTATTAATAAATATCAGAATTCTGTTCATATTATGGTGTATCTCTTGAAATATGGCTTCTTCCGTCACAATGTGCCTCGGTGTCAAATTTGTTTTAATATTACTCCTGTGAAGTGCCTTGGGATGTTTTGCTATGTTAAAGGTGCTATATAAATGCAAGTTTTTGTTGTAACTTAAAAAAATTAAATTGCGCCTGTTGACCACCAAAGATTTGTTGAAACAAATGTCCCTACTGCAAGTTTTTATAAAGAGCTCATTACTGTCAGTGTAAAGTGCCCTCACTCCTCTGCCCCAGTCAGGTTTTTTGAAAAGAAAACTGCTGGATTAAGAGTTTAGTATTTTTGCTAACTATTCACACTATTCCAGATCTTGTTTCTGAGCAGGAAACTAGTTATGCGTAAGAAATCCCTTAATTGGTGCAAAGGCTTATTAGGGATACCTAAAGGGATATATCTGAAATGATGGATCTCTGTGGTTGCGGAGGCAGAATAAAAACAGGAATTCTTTCAGAATTATGGCAGAATTCGCTGCCCTTAGTTTGGGAAATAGAATATACTGAAAGTACAGTAATGTTCCCCAGCATACAATGGGAATATTAATACTGAATAATTTCTGTTCAACAAAAAAAAGTGAAGTACTCTATGGGTTAATCTTGGGATGAAGTCAAAACCACACTTTTGCAGCTGTAGTCGAACCAACAGTTAATGATGTGAACTCTAGCCATAATTGATCAGAGATTTATTTATCTTCTTCACCTGCCCTTGCCCATTGTCTTAATAGGAGATATTTATCACTGTGGACTTCAGCTACCCGCAGTTGCTTCATTAACTGGTTTCCCCATACAATTGGCACTTGAGATATCTGCTGACTTTGTTTAAGTTCCATCCAACCATATGGGATACAAAAATAATCGTACCGGCTGAAATTCACAAGGGTACCATCGACTGAAAATGAGCACATTTATTGGTGCGGTTCAGTCTGATGACGCTAACATTTGCAGGGAATAGATGCAAAGTCAAGGAAATTTGTGCTGAATTGAGACACAAGTGGTAAAATGAAAAGTGCTGCTAGTTGCCATTGTTTTCACCCATCAGAGGGGGAATGTGATCTCACCTGGTCTCTGTTCAGCTTTTTTCCTCAACAGCCTTAAGAAATTGACCGTGTCTACCTCATGGGGTTGACAATCAACAAGATTAATCTGAGAATTCTTGTGAAATTGAAAGCCTTCAGTAGTCAAGTGCTGGTATGATTCTTTTCGATTACAACCCAAGAAGCATTTAGATGCTTCAGAGGTGATATTTACCCTGTGAGGCTGTCAAGAGAAGGTAATAAAGATGGGTTCTTAGTGTAGCTTTCCTTGATATTTGCTCTGTAGTTGAAGATATAATGGTTTTAATATCCTTTGGCATGTCCTGAGTGTCACATATGGAGTTTATAGATTCAAAGATTCAATGCTTAAGAGAACTCAAGCAGTTAACTTCAATATTTAACACTCTTTGCGCAGTGGATTGACATGCCTTAAGAAAAATTACTGAATGATTAGTTTATGCTAAGGCCTTAACAAACAATCTTATTTTAAGTCACACTTTCAAAATTAGGGATTTATACTGCAATCCTTTTCCAGGGATTCCATTATTGTAACAGTCAAATGAATCAGCCCTCAAATTGATTTCTGTATTTAGAATGATACAACACAGAAGGAGGCCATTCGGCCCATCATTCTTGGGTGGCACTATCCCATTAGTTCCACTCCCCTGCTCCTTCCCCATAGCCCTTTATTTCTTTTCCCTTCAAGTATTTATCCAATTCCCTTTTGAAATTTATTATTGAATCTGCTTCCACCACCTTTCATTCAGTACATTTCAGAGCACAACAAGTCACTGCGTAAAAATATGTTTCCTCATGTTGCCTCTGGTTCTTTTGCCAATTGCCGTAAATCTGTTTCCTCTGGTTACTGACCCTTCTGCCATTGGAAACCGTTTCTCCTTATTTACTCTTATCTTTAAGGCCTTGACATCCTTCCTAAAGTGTGGTGCCCAGAATTACTCCAGCTGAGGCCTAACCAGTGTTTTATAAAGGTTTAGTATAACATCCTTGCTTTTGCACTCTATGCCTCTATTAATAAAGCCAAGGATTCAATAAGCTTTTTTTAGCAGATTTTCTCAACTTGTCCTGTCATCTTCAAATACTTGTGTACGTACACCCCCAGGTTTCTCTGTTCCTACACCCACTTTAAAATTGTACCATTTAGTTTATATTGCACCTCCTCATTCTTCCTACTAAAATGTATCTCTTCACACATCTGTGTTAAATTTCATCTGCCATGTGTCTGCTCATTTTGCCAGTCTGTCTATGTCCTCCTGAAGTCTGTTACTATCCTCCTCATTGTTTAATACATTTATGAGTTTTGTATCATGTGCAAACTTTGAAATTATGCCTTGTATACCAAAATTCAGGTCATTAGTATATAACAAAAAGAGCAGTGGTCCAAATAGCGACTCTTGGGAAACACCATTGTATAAACTTCCCTCTAGTCTGAAAAACAACCATTCACCACTACTCTCTACATCCTGTCTCTTAGCCAATTTTGTATCATGCTGCCACTGTCTCTTTAATTCCAATGGCTTTAATTTTGCTAACAAGTCTATTATGTGGCACTTTATCAAACATCTTTTGCAAGTCCATATACACAACATCAACCACACTACCTTCATCAACCGTCTCCGTTACTTCATCAAAGAACTCAATCAAGTTAATCAAACATGATTTTCCTTTAACAAATCCATGCTGACTTTTATTTATTAGCCCATACTTTTCCAAGTGGCAATTAATTTTATCACAGATTATGAAAGATTCCCTACCACTGACATGAGGCTGACTGGTCTTTAATTGCTGGGTTTATATCTCCTTTTTTTTTTGAACGGGGGCGTGACATTTGCAATCTTCCAATCCTCTAGCACAACCCCATATCTAAGAAGGATTGGAAAATTATGTTCAGTACCTCCACGTTGTCCATCCTTACTTCCCTCAGCAACCTAGGATGCATCGCATCTGGACCGGATGACTCTTCTACTTTGAGTACAGCCAACCTTTCAAGTATCTCCTCTTTATCTATTTTTATCCTATCCAACCTCATTATTATCTCCTCCTTTATTGCTGCATTGGCAGCATCCTCTTCTCTAGTGAAGACAGATGCAAAGTACTCATTTAATACCTCTGCCTCCACAAGAAGATTTCCTTTTTTGGTCCCTAATCGGCCCCACCCTTCCTTTGACTACCTTTTTACTATCTATATATTGATTAAAGACTTTTGGGTTCCCTTCTATGTTCGCCTCTAATCTATTCTCAAACTCTCTCTTTGCCCCTCTGATTCATTTTTTTAGATCTTCTTTGTACTTTCTATATTCAGCTTGATTCCCTACAGTATTAAGAATCTTACATTTGTCATAAGCCTCCTTTTTTGTTTTAATTTTATCTCTATGGCCCAGAAATTCGGGTCCCAACGCGTGAGTATGGACGGAGTACTCACGCGTGGACCCGATGGAAGTGCCGGAATCTTGCATGCACTACGCATGCGCGGGAAACCGGCATTTCCGATCCTCTGAACCAAGGGGTTCAGAGGTCGAACGCGTGCGCGCGGGAGTCTGCGTGTGCGCGTTGAACTTCCTTTTTTTTTCCAGGTTTGCCCGTGCGTGAAGGCCTCCACTTTTTACACTTTAAAAAAGCAGACGTAAGGACTTAATTTTAAAAGGTAAGTGGTCTAATAATTAAAATTAGAATTTTTTTTCCACAGGTTTATTATTTTTAAAGACTTTACAGTTTAAGTGTATTTTTAGCCCCGATTTTTTATAAAATTATTTTTTCCAAAAATTTAATTTATTGTTTAAAACAGTTATTTAAAGTTATTTATAGTTCATTTAAATACTGTGATGTTTTTTAAAATTTTATTTCAAGTTTAAGTACTGTTTTGGGTGCCCGGAGTTTTCATGAGTTTGACAGTTCTTACTGTCAAACTCATGAATGAACTTTTGCATCCTCGGATTGGTTGCCCAGTGCTCACGTGATCCCAGCCGACGCATCGCACTAAGTACGCCGATGGGTCACGCAAGCACAGCGCGCCGGGAGCTGAACCGGGCCACAGACAGGAAATCCACGCAGGCCCAGGCTTCAACTGTCGGCGCGCTAGGTAAGTGTAGGTCGGGGGCTTGCACCCGCGGGAAGCCCCCGACACGAATTTCTGGGCCATTATCTTTAGTCATCCTGGGAGCTCAAGCTTTGAATGCCCTTCCTTTCCCCTCATGGGAATGTGTCTATTCTGTACCCAAACATCTCATTGAAGGCCTTGCAAGTTCCATAACTATTGTAAACCTGGTGATATTATGATCACTGTTCCCCAAATGCTCCCCCACTGAAACATGCTCCACTTGTTCCACTTCATTGCCCAGAACCAGAACCAGATCCAGCACTGCTTCCTTCCTCTTGGCTGGCAACACACTGATCAAGAAAGTTCTCTTGTACAACTTTCAGGAATTCCTCCCACTCTTTGTCCTTTGCACTGTTACTATCCCAGTCTATATTAGGATAATTGAAGTCTTCCATTATTACTACTCTATAGTTCTTGCATCGTTCTGTAATTTGCCTGAAAATTTGCTTCTCCATCTCCTTCCCACTATTTGGTGGCCTATAGTATACACCCAGTAGTGTAATATTTCCTCTATTGTTCCTTAATGCTGACCCCTCAACTACATCAACCCTCTCCAGGGCTACAATAGTTTATTTAACCAATACTGCCACCCTTCCTTTTTTCCTTCCCTATCTTTTCTGAATACCTTGTAGCCAGGAATATTATATTCCCAGTCCTCCCTTTCTTTCAGCCAGATCTCTGTTACTACCATTATATAATTTCTATGAATTTTATGAATCCTTTACTTTCATCTGATGATTTTCTGTTTAAAAAGTACACTTTATTCTGAAGAGCCTGGTTCAACAGACAGAGATGACTTTTTATTCAAATATAAGTAAAATATGACCTGATGCTGATACTGGTACTGACAACGACAAGTAGATCCACCGGAATAGCGATCTTTTCTTTTAGGTGACTCAAATAATGCTAAAGCATTAAAAGAACAAGCCGCTGAAAGTATTTAGACCTCTTCCTAGCACTCCTCCTCGATGGAAGAAATCGATATGAGATAGACAGCCTAAATGTACCTCACTAATTCAGTTAGGAACTGATAAAGAATGATCTATTTTTCTCAGTAATGTTGATTGAGGGATAAATATTGGTTAGAACATTGGGATGACACCCCTGCTCTTCTTTGAAATAGGGCCATGGGATCTTTTGCATCCATCTGAGAGAGGAGACGGGGCCTCGGTTTAACGTCTGTTCCGAAAGACGGCACCTGCGACCTCCCTCAGTGCTGCATTGGAGTGTCAGCCTAGATTTTTGTGGTCAAGTCTCATTGAGTGGGATTTGAACCCACAGCCTTCTTGACTCAGAGGCAAGAGCACTACCAACTGAGCCACAGCTGGTATCCCAGCATATAAGTCATTGTGCATCCGAGTATTTTAGAAAACATTTTTCAACAGTTAACATGTTAGTAAAATTCTCTAAACTTGAGGTACACTTGGAAAGAAATCGATTCCTGGTATGCTGATTAATATATCTGACATGTTAACTTTTCCAGTAATTTATGTAAAAGAGTATCTTGTAATTTCATCTTTATGTGTTCTCCAGCCATAAAAATTGTTGCACTACTTGGTGTACACTGTTAATGAAGACTAATTGGTTATCTTTGGTGCTGTGGCTATTAGGGGCAGAATTGTCCGCACCTCCATCCCCTTTTGTTTTTTTTTAAAAAAAAACCTTGATCGATGAAAATTTTTGGAAGTTAATTTATTGCACAAAAAATACTCTAGCACATGTTGGTAGGTTACCAGTTAACTTTACATTACAACTGGGAAGGAGCTCCTGGCGTGATTGAGGTGGGGTCATCTTGTCCTCTCAGTTTAGATCTGCATTATTCCCAGAAATGCTCAAATAAAAGCGTTTCACTTTTTACCATTGTAAGAGATGTGATAAACAACATGTTACAGAATATCGGGACTTATTGGAAACTTAATGAATTTGATGTAATTTGTTGATGAAGCCTGAGGTGCTGGTCTATGGTACTTTGAACAGATGGAGGCAAGAAATGTTGGAATAATTGGATGTGGTAGACCAATTTGGTCTTCAGCTTATTTAGAGACAAGTAAGAAATGTTTGTATTTTGATAATGCACTTTTGTGCCTGATTTGCAGGCAGACTTTTGAATATCAATACTGCTCATGCAGGCCAATATATTAAATAGCTGGAGGAAATACAATGAAGCTTCCTGTGGCATTATATATACAGCTAGCAGAACAAATTGGGTTGACTTCCAGCCCCTACAAAACGAGAACAAGAGGTGAACATACTTATTAAGGCAAACCAAAATGGGCTAGAAATTCAACTTCTTTGCGCCTGCCGTTAGCGCCTCCAGGTAACTAATGATGGTGCCGCGCCCCTGCCAGTAGTGCCCCGGGCCGCGGTGCCTCCGGCGATGCTGTCATCACCATACGCAGCAACCCTTTAGCGCCCTGCCGCGTCCCCTTACCGCCCCACAGCAGAAATTCGGCTGCACCCAGTGAGGCTGCCGCAGGCGATGTCAGCGCTAGCCTCGTGGTGGAGGGGGGTCGCGAACCGGGCCGACCTTCGCTCGTGGGGCGGTATTTAAAGGGGTGTGGCCATTTTCTTTGGCCGACCTCCGTGGTGGGCCGTGGCATGTTCCTGGCCACCACCGCGCAGCCTGGTACCGCGTCTCAGTGCCGGGCTGCTGCCATGACACCACGCCCCCCCTGGCCGAGTTGGGGCCATCAGAGGCCCTGCGGAGTGCGCAATGGCCCTCCCCTTTAACTGAAGGGGAGGGGCGTTGAATCGCGGCAGCGCTGCAACATTGCCTCGGTTAGCACCTCACCAGGAAGTGGAGCGCCCAAGATTGCGCTCCACTTCCTGTACAGGGCGGTAAGCTGAATTTAGCGCCCGAGGCAGTACTTCCACGCCAGACGCTAACTGTCCTGCCTTAACTCGGTTACCACCCCCAAATGGGTCGTAACCGAATTTCACGCCCAATCTATTTTATATCATTGAATTGGAGGCACCATTGTCACTGATATAAAATAGAACACTCAAAGAGTACACTCCTTTCCAACAAGTCAGCAACAATTTTTAGTCAAGTTTCATAGAATCGAACATTTCAAAATAGACAAGTGAACAGTTGACCAAAGTACTTGCATTTAATTAAGAGCCTTTCGTGTGATTGTCTTTTAATAAAGTTTTAATGAGCTAATTGTAGATCTTTATGCCAAGAGGATTGTCATGCTGTTGTAAAACTATTTCTTTCGTGCTATAAAAGCACTAATAGGTGTCACAAGACCAAAATCTTCAGTTGTCAAAATAAGCTGTAGCTTTATAGAACTAATGACTGAGACTGCATTGGTAAATTGATTTGGAAAATGACTAATTATAAATGTTAGAATATTATCAAATTATGAAGTCTTATAGGTATTATCATTACAGTATTATAGGGTTGACTTCTTTACATAATTTTTGTACAATAAGGCTAACTGGCACTTGAGCTGATGTTTGACCTAAAGGAGCTGATGAGAGAGGATTTTTGAAACTAATACCTTTTCTCTGTTTATGCTGGAATGGACACTGATATAAAATAGAAGTACCCATCTCCTTGGAACAACTTTCATAATAACGTAAACGGCAGTAACTTTAATTAACTGTAGATATGGAGTCAGCGGGAGAAATAAACCTGGGTCAGTGACTTCTGCTGGTTACTGCAAGTCAGGTGGTTAACACTGGAATCATGTGACCGGAGGTGCCTCTATGCCCATGTTTCTGGGTGTATTGTGATGAAGCCCTGAATGGGTGAAATTAGCGGAAACTCTCCTCTTTAACTTGGGGGGGGGGCGTGACTCATTTTGTGGGTGGGGACTGCTTCGAGTGAAGGTACTTCTGAACCAGGGTAAAAAATCACAGATACTCGAGTGTAAAGTGGTTATGGGCGCAACTCACTAATGCTTAAAATTCTGCACTCTTTAGTGCTATTTCATTTGATTCCACCCAGATTAAGCTGTTATCTGGGCAGAAATCATGCGGAAACTCCGTCTGCAAATATATTTGGTTGGTCATCCCAATATTTACAGGTTTATTTGTCGGGTTTAAGTGGAACAATCATAAGAACATAAGAAGTAGGAGCAGGAGTAGGCCATACGGCCCCTCAGGCCTGCTCCGCCATTCAATAGGATCATGGCTGATCCGAATCCAGACTCACGTCCACTTCCCTGCCCTCTCCCCATAACCCCTAATTCCTTTATCTGCTAGGAAACTGTCAACCTCGATTTTAAATTTATTTAATGTTGCAGCTTCCACAGCTCTCTGGGGCAGCAAATTCCATAGATTTACTACCCTCTGAGTGAAGAAGTTTCTCCTCATCTCAGTTTTGAAAGGGCAGCCCCTTATTCTTAGATTATGCCCCCTAGTTCTAGTCTCACCCATCAGTGGAAACATCCTCCCCGCATCCACCCGATCAAGCACCCTCGCAATCTTATATGTTTCGATAAGATCGCCTCTCATTCTTCTGAATTCCAATGAGTAGAGTCCCAACCTACTCAACCTTTCCTCATACGTCAACCCCCTCATCTCCGGAATCAACCGAGTGAACCTTCTCTGAACCGCCTCGAGAGCAAGTATATCTTTTCTTAAATATGGAAACCAAAACTGCACGCAGTATTCCAGGTGTGGCCTCACCAATACCCTGTATAACTGCAGCAAGACTTCCCTGTTTTTATACTCCATCCCCCTTGCAATAAAAGCCAAGATTCCATTGGCCTTCCTGATCACCTGCTGCACCTGCATACTAACTTTTTGTGTTTCATGCACCAGGACCCCCAGATCCCTTTGTACTGTAGCACTTTGCAGTTTGTCTCCATTTAGATAATAACTTGCTCTTTGATTTTTTCTGCCAAAGTGCATAACCTCACACTTTCCAACATTATATTGCATCTGCCAAATCTCTGCCCACTCACTTAGCCTGTCTATGTCCTTTTGCAGGTTTTTTATGTCCTCCTCACTCATTGCTTTCCCTCCCATCTTTGTATCGTCGGCAAACTTGGATATGTTGCACTCGGTCCCTTCCTCCAAATCGTTAATATAGATTGTAAAGAGTTGGGGTCCCAGCACTGACCCCTGCGGAACACCACTAGTTACTGATTGCCAGCCCGAGAATGAACCATTTATCCCAACTCTTTGTTTTCTGTTAGATAGACAATCTTCCATCCCGTGATTTCTTACCTTGATCAGTAATCTTTTGTGTGGAACCTTGTCAAATGCCTTTTGGAAGTCCAAATACACTACATCCACTGGTTCCCCTTTATCCACCCTGTATGTTACATCCTCAAAGAATTCGAGCAAATTTGTCAAACATGACTTCCCCTTCATAAAACCATGCTGACTCTGTCCTATTAAATTATGTTTATCCAAATGCTCTGTTACTGTTTCCTTAATAATGGACTCCAACATTTTGCCAACCACAGATGTTTGGCTAACTGGTCTATAGTTTTCAGCTTTTTGTCTACTTCCCTTCTTAAATAAGGGTGTTACATTAGCAGTTTTCCAATCTGCCGGGACCTTTCCTGAGTCCAGGCAGTTCTGGAAAATAATCACCAATGCATCCACAATCCCTACCACCACTTCTCTCAAGACCCTAGGATGTATGCCATCAGGTCCGGGGGATTTATCTGCCATAAGTCCCATTATTTTACTGAGTACCATCTCCTTAGTGATTTTAATCGTGTTTCACTCCTCCCCCTCCCCCCATTCCCCACCACTAGTTTCCCGGTCCCATCCTCTAAGGGACCAACGTTCACTTTAGCCACCCGTTTTCTTTTTATATAGCTGTAGAAACTCTTGCTATCTGTTTTTATATTTTTTGCTAGTTCACTTTCATAATCTATCTTCACTTTCTTAATTAATCTTTTAGTTATTGTTTGCTGGCTTTTAAATGCTTCCCAATCTTCTATCCTCCCACTAGATTTGGCTACTTTATATGCCCTTGTTTTCAGTCAGATACTATCCTTTATTACTTTACTAAGCCACGGATGGCTGTCTTTTCTATTTATTCCCCTTTTTCCTCAGTGGAATATATTTATCTTGAAAGATGTGAAATATCTCCTTGAATGTAGACCACTGCTCTTATACCGTCTTACACTTTAATCTGTTTTCCCAGTTCACTTTAATCAATTCTACTCTCATACCTTCATAGACTCCTTTATTTAAGCTCAGTACGCTGGTTTGAGATCCAACTCTCTCACCCTCAAACTGAATTTGGAATTCAACCATATTATGGTCACTCATTCCAAGGGGATCCTTTACTAGGACATTTTTTATTAATCCTGTTTCATTACACAGGACCAGCTCTAAGATTGCCTGCCCCCTGGTTAGTTCAGTTACATACTGCTCAAGGAACCCGCCCCTATTACACTCTATGAACTCTTCCTCAAGGCTGCCATGCCCAATTTGATTAGTCCAGTCAATATGAAAGTTAAAAATCCCCCATGATTATAGCTGTTCCCTTATTACATGCCCCAACTATTTCCTGATTTATACTCCGACCAACAGAGTTGCAACTGTTAGGAGGCCTATAGACTACGCCCACTAGTGACTTTTTCCCCTTATTATTCCTTATCTCCACCCAAACTATTTCACTATCCTGATCCTTTGACCCAATATCATTTCTGACTATTGCAGTGATTCCATCCTTGATTAACATAGCAACCCCACCTCCCTTTCCTTCCTATCTGTCCTTCCTAATTGTCAAATACCCTTGTATGTTTAGTTCCCAGTCATGATTATCTTGCAGCCATGTTTCTGTAATGGCCACCAGATCATACCGATGTGTAGTTATTTGTACCGTCAACTTGTCAATTTTGTTACGAATGCTGCGTGCATTCAGATAAAGAACTTTCAAATATGTTTTCTGACAATTTATTCCTGCTTTTACCCCTTTTACTACTTTACCTTTATCATTATACATTCTGTCCCTTCCTGACACACTCTGGTTTTTAATTCCCCCACTGCTACCTTGCTCTATTGCCTTCTCCGCTGTCATTTTTATTTTTCGCTCTCTTTAAACCTCCCCCCCACTAATTAGTTTAAAGCCCTCTCTACAGCCCTAGTTATTCGATTCGCCAGGACTCTAGTCCCAGCACTGGCCAAGTGAAGTCTGTCCCAACGGAACAGCTCTCTCCTGTCCCAGTACAGGTAGGCTACCCTTTATCCGAACTTCCGAAAACCGAAACCCTCTAAAAACCGAAGGTTTTTTCGGTCAGCATAAGTCGTGCGCCGACCCCCCCGTGGACCCCCGCCGACCCCGACCCCCCCGCGGACCCCCGCCGACCCCGACCCCCCCGCGGACCCCCGCCGACCCCCCCGCGGACCACCGCCGACCCACCTTCCGAAATCCAAAATTTTCCGAAAACCGAAACACGGCTGGTCCCGAGGTTTTCGGATAAAGGATAGTCTACCTGTACTGATGCCAGTGTCCCAGGAAGCAGAACCCATTTCTCCCACACCAGTCTTTGAGCCACGCATTTAACTCTCTAATTTTATTTACCCTAGCCAAATTTGCACGTGGCTCAGGTAGTAATCCAGAAATTATTACCCTTATGGTTCTGCTTTTTAATTTGGCCCCTAGCTGCTCAAACTCACTCAGCAGAACCTCCTTCCTTGTCCTATCTATGTCATTGGTACCAACATGGACCACGACAACTGGATCTTCCCCCTCCCACTCCAAGTTTCTCTCCAGCCCAGAGGAGATGTCCTTAACCCTGGCACCGGGCAGGCAACACAGCCTTCGGGACTCTCGCTCTCGGGTGCAAAGAACTCTATCTATCCCCCTAACGATACTATCCCCTACCACTACAACATTTCTTTTATCTCCCCCCACTTGAATGGCCCCCCGCTCCACGGTGCTGTGGCCAGGTTGCTCATCCTCCCCGCAGTCCCCGTTCCCATCCTCACAGGGATGGAGAGCCTCAAACCTGTTGGACAAGAGCAAGGGCTGCGGCTCCTCCAACACTACCTCCTGGATCCCCGTACCTGCCTCACTTCTAGTCACACCATCCTGACCCTGGCCACGGACTACATCTGAATTAATTAATCTAATTGGTGTGACTACCTCCTGATACACAGAGTCCAGGTAACTCTCCCCCTCCCTGATGTGTCTCAGTATTTGAAGCTCGGACTCCAGCTCTTCAACACGGAGCCGGAATTCCTCGAGCAGCCAACACTTACTGCAAATGTGATCACCGTGAGCATCAATGGTGTCCACCAGCTCCCACATATTGCAGCAGCAACACATCACCTGATCTCCCATTCTATGTAATTAATTAAATTTTTTATTATTCTTAAATACCCTCTGCCCCGATTCTAGATGATGAATATCGCACCTTAGAAACTATAAACCACAGAGTTTAAGCTTAAAAAGAGAGAAATACTTACCAACCAATCACTTACCCGCTTTCTGGTGACGTCACACTTGGATTACTTTTTACCTCTCTCCTTCCCTCTGACTTCGGAGACTGGAGATTGGTACGCCTTACCTGGGTCTCTGGAGCCTTTTTAAGCTTCCCGCTCGCGCCTCCCACCGACACCCGTGGTCTGAGGCCTTACCTGGTTCTCTGAAGCTTTTTTAAGCTTCCCGCTCGTGCCTCCCACCGACACCCACGGTCTGAGGACTTACCTGGGTCTCTGAAGCCTTTTTAAGCTTCCCGCTCGCGCCTCCCGCCGACACCCGCGGTCTGAGGCCTTACCTGGGTCTCTGAAGCCTTTTTAAGCTTTCCGCTCGCGCCTCCCGCCGACACCCGCGGTCTGAGGCCTTACCTGTCATTGTCTGTTTATTCTCGAAAGACACTATTAAAGGAGGGAATAATCAGACAAAGGGTCCTTATCTACTCTCTGAAAAACAGATCCTGGCATAAATCAGCTCAACCAAAAATCTAAGTTACTTTTATGAAATTTTTCATTGAAATTCTAGTCTTTGTGCAAAGTGTTTAGATTATCTTAAGTAAATGCTTTAATTCTGGTGAGGGAAACTGTAAATGTGGAGGTGTTTGCTTTAGAAGCCAAAGTAAGTCAGGTACAGGAGTAGAAGTGCAAGGGGCACTTGCCGAACTGCTGCTGAATGTTAAAGGTATATCGCTAAAATAATAATTGTGATACTCTAATTTTGAAATTGAGTTATATCATATAGAATTGCATCTAGCTGTGCTGTTACAATTCCAAAACTAAGTTGTAACACTTTTTGTGATGATTTAATTGATCATGGTGTTGTTTTTATTTGTGTAGAAGTAGCAAAATGAATTAGCTAGTCATTTGTGTCTTGTCCAATCCTATATCTGAGCTGAGCCAAAATCCGAGCTCTTCAACCAATGTTGTACTATATTCCTGCTCGTTGTTGAATTGTGACAGGCTCCTTTTAACTTCAAAAGGTCATCAACAGGAAACATTAACTCTGTTTCTTTCTCTGCAGATGCTGCCTGACTTGCTGAGAATTTCCAGCATTTTCTGTTTTTATTTCAGATTTCCAGCATCCGCAGTATTTTGCTTTTGTCTTTTTAACTTGAGTTTGTTCATGATGGACAGTTTGAGTCAATTTAGGCATCGCATACAAGCCCTTAGACATGTGTACATCCTGATCCTACAGTAGTGTTGGTTTAAAATTAATCAAATGAATATGTTGATGAGTTTTGTGCAAATAGTTGTGTAATAGTATCGCTACCATTGACTAAGAATTACATATTTGTCATTCTTTGCTGAACAGGGAGCCTTTTAGAAAGCAAAGCAATATTTGTGCAAAGGACTAAATCGAGAAAAAAACTGAATACTTCAGAGAACTATTGAGAAGTCCAATTGGTAAGTAATCTACTGAGCACTTATAATTACTTGATGCAGTCGTGTTAATTTGTTATTTTTTAACCTGAATGGCAGTATGTTCTTGCCTGCAGGGTTTCAATTGTTGATGCTATGAAAGCTCATTATGTTGGTTGCAGATTATGATAGAATTGGCAGCAGCACAAAATAATTGTCCTCCATGCCACAATTGGATGAAGTGTGTCAGTAAAGCAAAATATAATAAAAGTCATTACAATACCTTTTGTCAAATGAACATAAGTCAGAGATACTCTGGCCCTTTGATACCATAAATGACCTTGTTTTCTGGTATCAACTGATGCAAGAGCGTGTATCATTTCCTTTAGTTTTCATTATTACATTTAAAACAAATAAATTAATCTTCAGCAACAACAGAAAATCTGGGAACGCTCAGCAGGTCAGGCAGCATCGTGGAGAGAGTCAACGTTTCAGGTTGACGACCCTTCGTCAGAACTGGAAACAGTTGGAGAAGTAACAAATTTTTAAGCAAGTGTGGGGCGGAGGAGGGGAGGAAAGAACAAAGGGAAGGTCTGTGATAGGCTGGAAGGCAGGAGAGGTTAAAAGACAAAAGGGATGATGGTACAAGGCAAAAGGAGACGGTAATGGGACAAGTTAAGAAACAAAAGATGACTCTAGATGACGTGTAAACGGCAGTGGCAGAATCATCAACAGCTGCCATGTGAGAGAAAGAATCTGTTACTTTTCCAACTTTTTCCAGTTCTGACGAAGGGTCATCGACCTGAAACGTTAACTCTGTTTCTCTCTCCATGATGCTGCCTGGCCTGCTGAGTGTTTCCTGCATTTTCTGTTGCTGTTTCAGATTTCCAGCATCTGCAGTATTTTGCTGTTGTAAATTAATCTTCATGTCTCTCTCTATACTAAGCAGAGAATTTCAGATTTCACAAAGCATTCAAAGCCATAATGTGTTTGATCCCACTTGCTTTCATGTCTTCTCAAACAGTGACACCAAGATCAGAAGAATCCCGTGTACCATCTGATTATTCAGAAGGGTACTCTACATTAAGTGAACCACTTCATTAGATATACAAGATAATCTGGTGACAATCTACCTTGCAGCTGAAGCTAGAATTTATTTTCGTCTGAAGCAGGTCCGGGAAGCTATTGGGAAAGGTTTAGTTGAACATTTATATGAAAAAATAATCAAGCCTGAATTCTTTCACAATGATTATAGAGCCTTATCCACTATGTTGCCTGTGAATAAAAGATTTTCTTTATATACAAGAGAGATTATTTTCAAAATGGACCACATGAGCTCAATGGAAAGATGCATTCTCAGTCTCTCACTTTCTATTTTTCTGCCACTTATGCATCCATTAGTCAATATCAATAGGTACTACCTAATGTCACAGAGACCTTTAGTGTGGTCATACTTGCTTGGAAGAGCATTGCAATGAGCATAAGCATGTTATGAGTCCAAATCATGTATCACTATTTCTAATAATACAGTTCATTTGCTGACAAAATCGTTTAGTTTAAAAGCATTTCCATTGCACTCAGTAGGCTATCTATTTTTTCATATGAATAGAATTGTAATATTGGGCAGGTTTTAGTTTATAATCAATCCACTGCATATTAGCACAACTTTTATATGCTATGACTTTTATGCCCTTAGTACTCCATGTACATAATTTCTAATCAATACAATAATCGTAGGGGAATAATACAATAATCCTGGGGGACATTAATCTGCATATAGATTGGGCAAATCCAATTGGCAAGGCTAGTTTGGAGGATGAGTTCATGGAATGTATTCGAGACAGTTTCCCAGAACAATACGTAATGGAACCAACCAGGGAACAGGCTATTACAGATCATGTGATGAGACAGGGTTAATTAGTAATCTTATAGTAAAGGATCCTCTAGGGAAGAGTGATCATAATTTGATAGAATTTCACATTGAGTTTGAGACATTCTTAAGTCCGACACTACAGTCTTAAACTTAAACAAAGCCAATTATGTAGGTATGAGGGGTGAGTTGGCTAAGATAGATTGTGAAATAAGGTTAAAAGGTATGACAGTAGATAAGCAGTGGCAATCATTTAAAGAAATATTCCAAAATTCTCAATGAATAAACATTTCATTGAGAATTCCATGGGAAAAGTGATCCATCCGTGGCTAACTAAAGAAGTTAAGGGTAGTATTAGATTAAAAGGAGAGGCTTATAATGTTGCAAAGAATAGTAGTAAGCCTGAGGATTGGGAGAGCTTTAGAAACCAGCAAAGGATGATGAAAAAATTGATAAATAGGGAGAAAATAGAATATGAGAATAAATTACCAAGAAATATAAAAACAGATAGTAGGAGCTTCTAAAAGAATGTAAAAAGGAAGAGAGTAGCAAAAGTAAGTGTTGGTCCCTTAGAAGCTAAGACAGGAGAAATTAAATTGGGGAACAAGGAAATGGCAGAAACTTCAAACAAATATTTTGTATCTGTCTTCACAGGAGAAGACACAAAAAGTCTACCAAAAATAGTGGGGACCCAAGGGGCTAATCAGAGCTAGTATCTTAAAGTAATTAATATCAGTAGAGAAAATGTACTTGAGAAACTAATGGGACTAAAAGCCAACAAATCCCCTGGACATGATGGCATACACCTGAGGGTTCTAAAAGAGGTGGCTGCAGAGATAGTGGATGCATTGGTTGTGATCTTCCAAAATTCCCAAGATTCTAGAATGGTCCCAGCAGATTAGAGGGTAGCAAATGTAACCCCGCTATTCAAGAAAGAAGGGAGAGAGAAAAAAGGGAACTACAGGCCATTTAGCCTGACATCAGTCATCGAGAAAATGTTGGAATCCATTATTAAGGAAGTGATAACACGGTACTCAGAAAATCAGAATATGATTAGGCAGAGTCAACATGGTTTTATGATAGGTAAATCGTGTTTGACAAATTTATGAGAGTTTTTTGAGGATGTGACTAGCAGGGTAGGTAAAGGGGAACCAGTGGATGTAGTATATTTGGATTTCCAAAAGGCTTTCAATACGGTGTCACATAAAAGGTTGTTGAGCAAGATAAGGGCACAAGGGGTTGGGGTGTAAGGTATTAGCATGGATAAAGGATTGGTTAAAAGACAGAAAACGGAGAGTAGGAATAAACTGGTCATTTTCAGATTGGCAGACTGAAACTAGTGGGGTGCCGCAAGGATCAATACTTGGGCCTCAGCTATTTACAGTCTACATTAATGACTTAGCTGAAGGGACCGAGTGCAATGTATCCAAGTTTGCTGATGATATAAAGCGAGGTGGAAAAGTAAGGTAAGTAAATAATAATTCTAATAGGTCTAAGAGCGTTAAAAAAACAAGCCTGAAGGCTTTGTGTCTTAATGCGAGGAGCATTCGTAATAAGGTGGATGAATTGGCTGTGCAAATAGAGGTAAACGAATATGATTTGGTTGGGATTACGGAAACGTGGCTCAAGGATGGCCAAGGCTGGGAACTCAATATCCAGGGGTATTCGATATTCAGGAAAGATAGGCAAAAAGGAAAGGGAGGTGGGGTAGCATTACTGGTTAAAGAAGGAATTAACACAATTGTAAGGAAGGATATTAGCTCTGATCATGTGGAATCTGTATGGGTAGAATTGAGAAATACTAAGGGGCAGAAAATGTTAGTGGGAGTGGTATATAGACCTCCAAACAGTAAGGCGGAGGTTGGCATTAAAAGGGAAATTAAAGAAGCGTGCAATAAGGGCACAGCAGTCATCATGGGTGACTTTAATCTACATATAGATTGGGCTAACCAAATTATTAACAATACTGTGGAGGAGGAATTCCTGGAGTGTTTACGGGATGGTTTCCTGGACCAATATGTCAAGGAACCAACCAGAGATCAGGCCATCTTAGACTGGGTATTATGTAACGAGAAAGGATTAATTAGCAATCTTGTTGTACGAGGCCCCTTGGGTCGGAGCGATCATAATATGATCGAATTCTTCATTAAGATGGAGAATGAAGTAGTTGACTCAGAGACTAGGGTCCTAAATGTCAATATAGGAAACTATGATGGTCTGAGGAGCGAGTTGGGTAGGATTGATTGGGGAATGTCACTCAAAGGGTTGATGGTGGATAGGCAATGGCAAACATGCAAAGACTGAATGGATGAACTACAGAATTTGTTCATCCCAGTTTGGCATAAAAAAACAAAAAAGGTGACTCAACCGTGGCTAACAAGGGAAATTAGGGATAGCATAGCATCCAAGGAGAGGACATATAAATTGTCCAGAAAAAGCAATAATCCTGAGGATTGGGAGCAGTTTAGGATTCAACAAAGGAGGACAAAGGGATTAATTAAGAAGGGGAAAATAGAATATGGGAGTAAGCCTGCAGGGAACATAAAAACGGACTGTAAAAGCTTTTATAGATATGTGAAGAGAAAAAGATTGGTGAAGTCAAGCGTAGGTCCCTTGCAGTCAGAATCAGGGGAATTTAT
This sequence comes from Somniosus microcephalus, assembly GCF_052327205.1. Taxonomy (NCBI): domain Eukaryota; kingdom Metazoa; phylum Chordata; class Chondrichthyes; order Squaliformes; family Somniosidae; genus Somniosus; species Somniosus microcephalus. The sequence continues at coordinate 167,005,877 of NC_140997.1, forward strand.
AATGGGGAACAAAGAAATGGCAGACCAACTAAATACATATTTTGGTTCTGTCTTCACAAAGGAGGACACAAATAACCTCCCAGAGATGCCAGGGAACATAGGGTCTGATGAAAGGGTGGAACTGAAAGAAATCAGTATTTGTAGGGAAATGGTGTTAGGAAAATTGATGGGACTGAAGGCCAATAAATCCCCAGGGCCTGATAATCTACATCCGAGGGATCTTAAGGAAGTGGCCCTAGAAATAGTAGATGCATTGCTGGTCATCTTCCAGAACTCGATAGACTCTGGAACAGTACCCATGGATTGGAGGGTTGCTAATGTTACCCCACTATTCAAAAAAGGTGGTAGAGAAAAAGCGGGGAATTATAGACCGGTAAGCCTGACATCAGTAGTGGGGAAAATGCTAGAGTCCATTATAAAAGATGTAATAGCAGAGAACTTGGAAAGCAGTGACAGGATCGGACAAAGTCAACATGGATTTACAAAATGTAAATCGTGCTTGACTAACCTACTGGAATTTTTTGAGGATGTAACTGGTAAAATAGATAAGGGAGAACCAGTGGATGTGGTATATTTGGACTTGCAGAAGGCTTTTGATAAGGTCCCGCATAAGAGATTAGCGTGCAAAATTAAGGCACATGGGATTGGGGGCAAGGTACTGACTTGGATAGAGAACTGGTTGGCGGATAGAAAGCAAAGAGTTGGAATAAACGGGTCATTTTCTGAGTGGCAGGCAGTGACTAGTGGGGTACCGCAAGGATCGGTCCTAGGACCCCAGCTGTTCACAATATATATTAATGATCTGGATGAGGGAATTGGATGTAATATCTCCAAATTTGCAGACGACACAAAGGGTGGGAGGGTATGCTGTAAGGAGGATGTCGTGAAAGTCCAGTATGATTTGGACAGGTTGGGTGATTGGGCAGAAACATGGCAAATGCACTATAATGTGGATAAATGTGAGGTTATCCACTTTGGTGGCATAAACAGGAAGGTAGACTTATTTGAATGGCAATAGATTGGGAGAAGGGGAAGTGCAAAGAGACCTGGGCGTTCTCGTGCACCAGTCGCTGAAGGTAAGCATGCAGGTGCAACAGGCGGTTAAGAAGGCAAATGGTATGTTGGCCTTCATAGCAAGAGGGTTCGAGTACAGGAACAAGGATGTCTTGCTACAGTTGTACAGGGCCTTGGTGAGACCGCACCTTGAGTATTGTGTGCAGTTTTGGTCACCTTACCTGAGGAAGGACGTTCTTGCCATGGAGGGAGTGCAGCGAAGATTCACCAGGCTGATTCCTGGGATGGCAGGAATGACGTATGAGGAGAGATTGTGTCGATTGGGCTTATACTCACTGGAGTTTAGAAGATTGAGAGGGGATCTCATCGAAACCTATAAAATTCTGTCAGGCCTGGACAGACTAGATGCAGGAAGGATATTTCTGATGGCCGGGGAGTCCAGAACCAGGGGTCATGGTCTAAGGATAAGGGGTAAGCCATTTAGGACTGAAATGAGGAGGAATTTCTTCACCCAGAGAGTGGTGAACCTGTGGATTCTCTGCCACAGAGGGCGGTGGAGGCCAGTTCATTAAATATATTGAAGAAGGAGTTGGATATATTTCTTAAGGCTAAAGGGATCAAGGGATATGGGGAGAAGGCAGCGACAGGGTACTGAATTTTTGAATTCTACCTTTGGATTTGTAAATTGCAAGTGTCACTCCATTATCTAGGACAGGAGGGAGGGAAAAAAACAGGAAACGACAGACCTGTCAGTTTAACGTCAGTTGTTGGGAAGTTACTGGAATCTATAAGAGACAGAGTGACTGAGCATTTGAACAAGTATGAGTTGATCAAAGAATGTTAGCATGGATTTGTGAAGGGTAGGTCATGTCGGACTAATCTAATTGAATTTTTTGAGGAGGCCACTGACATGGTGGACGTGGGAGTGTCTGTGGATGTTGTCTATATGGACCTCCAGATGTATTTGATAAGGTTCCACACAAGCGATTATAGCAAAAATGAGAGTGCACTAAATCAGAGGTAACCTTGTGACGTGGGTTAATCATTGGCTGGGTGTTAGGAGACAAAGAATAGAACTAAAAGGAATGTACTCTGATTGGTGGGATGTTACAAGTGGTGTTCCCTAGGGATCAATACTTGGGCCTCAGCTTTTCATCATATATATCAGTAAGAACACAAGAAATAGGAGCAGGAGCAGGCCATTTGGCCCCTCGAGCCTGCTCCGCCATTCAATAAGATCATGGCTGATCTGGTCTTGGCCTCGACTCCACTTTCCTGCCCGCTCCCCATAACAATTTTGTACAATTTTGGTCTCCTTACCTAAGGAAGGATATACTTGCCATAGAAGGTTCACAAGATTGATTCCTGGGATGGCAGGACTGTCGTATGAGAAGAGATTGAGTAAACTAGGCCTGTATTCTCTTGAATTCGGAAGAATGAGAGGGGATCTCATTGAAGCATACAGAATTATTACAGGGCTTGACAGGATGGATGCTGGGAGAATGTTTCCCTTGGCTGGGGAGTCTAGAACCAGGGGCCACAGCCTCAGGATAAAGGGTAGGCCATTCAGGTCTGAGATGAAAAGAAATTTCTTCACACAGAGGGTGGTGAATCTTTGGAATTCTCTACCCCAGAGGGCTGTGGAGGCTCAGTCATTGGGTATATTCAAGACAGAAGTCGATAGATTTCTGACCAGTAAGGGCATCAAGGGATATGGCGATAGGGCCGGTGAATGGAGTTGAGGCAGAAGATCAGCCATGATTTCATTGAATGGCGGAGCAGGCTCGAAGGGCAGAATGGCCTACTCCTGCTCCTATTTCTTATGTTTTTATGTAACCCTTGACTCCCTTATCATTCAAAAATCTGTTTATCTCCACCTTAAATATATTCAATGACTCCGCCTCCACAGCTCTCTGGGGTAGAGAATTCCAAAGATTCACGACCCTCTGAGAGAAGAAATTCCTCTTCATCTCTGTTTTAAATGGGTGACCCCTTATTCTGAAACAATGCCCCCTGGTTCTAGATTCCCCCACGAGGGGAAGCATCCTCTCTGCATCTACCCTGTCAAGCCCCCTCAGAATCTTATACATTTCAATAAGATCACCTCTCATTCTTCTGAACTCCAATGCGTATAGGCCCAACCTGCTCAACCTTTCTTCATAAGACAACACCTTCATCTCAGGAATCAACCTATTGAACCTTCTCTGAACTGCCTTCAATGCAAGTACATCCCTCCTTAAATAAGGAGATCAAAACTGTACGCAGTACTCCAGGTTTGGTCTCACCAACGCCCTGTACAGTGGTAGCAAGATTTCCCCACTTTTATACTCCATCCCCCTTGCAATAAAGGCCAACATTCCATTTGCCTTCCTAATTACTTGCTGCACCTGCATGCTAACATTTTGTGTTTCATGTACAAGGACCCCAGATCCTTTTGTACCGCAGCATTTTTAGTCTCTCTCCGTTAAAAAATAATTTGCTTTTTTATTTTTCCTACCAAAGTGGATAAACTCACATTTTCCCACATTATACTCCATCTGCCAAATTTTTGCCCACTCACTTAACCATCTATATCACTTTGCAGATTCTTTGTGTCCTCTTTTGTGTTTCATGTACAAGGACCCCAGATCCCTTTGTACCGCAGCACTTTTAGTCTCTCTTCGTTAAAAAATAATTTGCTTTTTTATTTTTCCTACCAAAGTGGATAAACTCACATTTTCCCAGATTATACTCCATCTGCCAAATTTTTGCCCACTCACTTAACCTATCTATATCCCTTGGCAGATTCTTTGCGTCCTCTTCACAACTTGATTTCCCACCTATCTTTGTATCATCAGCAAATATGGTTACATTACACTCAGTCCCTTCATCCAAATCATTAATATAGATTGTAAACAGCTGACTGGTCTATAGTTTCCTGCTTTCTGTGTCCCTCCTTTCTTGAATAGGGGTGTTACATTTGCGGTTTTCCCATCTGCCGAGACCTCTCCAGAATCCAGAGAATTTTGGTAGATTACAACCAATGCATCCACTACCTCTGCAGCCACTCCTTTTAAGACCCTGGGATGCAGGCCATCAGGTCCAAGGGACTTCTCCATCTTTAGTCCCATTAGTTTGCCTAGTACTTTTTCCCTAGTGATAGTGATTGTTTTAAGTTCCCACCTCCCTATAGCCCCTTGATTGTCTATTATTATTGGGATGCTTTTAGTGTCTTCTACCGTGAAGACCGATACAAAATATTTGTTCAAAGTCTCTGCCATTTCCTTGTTTCCCATTATTAATTCCCCAGTCTCATCCTCTAAGGGACCAATGTTTACTTTAGTTACTCTCTTCCTTTTTCTATGACCTGGATAAAAGAATAGAGAGTTGCATATGTAAGTTTGCAGAAGTTACAAGGAGGCATAGACAGATTGCTTGAGTGGGATAAACTGTGGCAGATGGAGTTCATTGTGTTGAAATGTAAGATTATCCACTTTTAATCTAAGAAAGACAAAATTGGCATATTTTCCTAATAGCGAGAGAATAGGAAATGTGGAAGAGCAAAGAGATTTGGTGTCCAGGTACATAAATCATTAAAAGCTAGTGCACACGACAAAAAGTAGTTTTAAAAGCTAATGGAATGTTGGCTTTTATCTCAAGGGGATTGGAATACTGAAGTGAGGAAGCGATGCTTCAGTTGTACAGAGCCTTGATCAGACCCCATCTGGAGTACTGCGTTCAGTTTTGAGCACCGTATCTCAGGAAGGATATATTGGCGGTGGAGTGGGTACAGTGCAGATTCACCAGAATGATACCACGGCATAAAGGGATACATTATGAGGAGAGTTTGCATAAGCTTGGTTTGTATTCCCTTGAGTATAGTGTAGGAGTCTACGTACTCCTAGCAAAAAATACTGAACTCGGAGAGGTTCAACAGAAAAGGTTTAATTGTTGAGGCTGCATGCTGAACACAAAATGGAGTCAGAGACTACACAAAGTACAACTCTCTTTCATCAGTGCACAGCTTAGACTGCCCCTCCCCCGCTCTGGGCTTAACTATGTTGCAGATCGAGTTTCTTAAAGGTGTGATCCTTCTTAAAGGCATGACGCCTGATTTATAGTCTATGGACCTGAAAGCAGATTGTGTCCATTCTGTGATCGGTACGCCACACAGCTCCCCCCAGAATCCGCTAGTAGGGAGTGTACGAACCGGCGTGGCGGCTTGATGGCACGGCCGGAACGGCTCTCGGCGGTTGGTGTCGGGAGTGGGGCGGTCGGACGCGTTGAGCTCTTAGACGGTCTGCCCCACGGTGGGGGTTGGCCCACTTGAACGGGTTCGTCGGGCTCTAGGTGCGCCAGCTTGAGCCGGTCGACCGACACCTTGTCAGTTCTGCCGCCCACTTCGAGGAGGAAGAACTTGTTCCCCGTCTGGAGTACCTTGTAGGGTCCGTCGTATGGGGGCCGTAGAGGTCCTCGGTGGGCATCATGGCGCACAAAAACAAATTTGGCCATGTGCAGGCTAGGTGGTACGTGGGTTGCTGGTTCGCCGTGCCGGCCGGTGGGTACCGGAGCGAACTGTTGTGCTCGGTTGGCAAAAGCGCGGCGTTGCTGGTCAGCTGACCAGGGGGTCGTGGCGGTGGGCAGGAACTCTCCGGGTACGCGCAGCGGCTGGCCGTACACGAGTTCCGCCGCCGAGGCTTGCAGGTCTTCTTTGACCGCGGAGCGTAGGCCGAGTAGCACCCACGGGAGGCGGTCGATCCAAGCCTCGTCCTCGAGGCTGGCGCGGAGGGACGCCTTCATGGACCTGTGGAATCGCTCGCACAGTCCGTTGGCTTGAGGGTGGTAAGCCGTGGTGCGGTGAATGGCCACCCCGAGGTTTTGGGTGATGGCGGCCCACAGATCAGAGGTGAACTGCGGGCCTCTATCCGATGTCATGTTGGAGGGGACGCCGAACCGAGCGACCCAGGTACCGATGAACGCCCTCGCGATGTCGGCGGTGGTGTTGGGCGTCAGTGGAATGGCCTCGGGCCAGCGGGTGGTACGGTCCACGATTGTCAGCAGGTGCGTGTGACCTTGTGATGGCGGCAGGGGGCCGACGAGGTCGATGTGGACGTGGTCAAACCTTCTTTCTGGCACGGTGAACTCCTTGAGTGGGGCTTTGAAGTGTTGGTGGATTTTGGCACGCTGGCAAGCTATGCAGGATCTGGCCCAGACGCGCACATCTTTGCGCAGGCCGCGCCAGACAAATCGGTTGGCCGCCAGTCTAATGGACGCGTGGGTGCCGGGGTGTGAGAGGTCGCGGATGATGTCGAACACCCGTTTTCGCCAGGACGCCAGGACTACGGGGCGGTGTTGCACCAAGGAGGTGTCGCATTTGACTGTGACGGCGGACGGGCTGCAGGCGACGTCGGTCAGTCGCAGCCCTGGGAGGGTTGTGGGCGCGAAGAGCAGATCTGGGTCGGTGTGTTGCTCCGCTGCCAGTTGAACATAGTCCACTGCCAGGTGGGCGCCGTGGACGGCGGGGCGGGATAGGCAGTTGGCCACCACGTTGTCTCGACCGGAGATGTGCCGGATGTCCGTGGTGAATTCGGACACCGCGGTGAGCTGGCGTTGTTGCCTGGCTGACCACGGGTCCGCAGATTTCGCCATCGCGAATGTCAGGGGTTTGTGGTCGACAAACGCGGTGAAGGGGCGGCCCTCCAGAAGAAATCTAAAATGGCGGACTGCCAGGTACAGTGCGAGGAGCTCGCGGTCAAAGGCGCTGTATTTGGCCTCCGGGGGGCGCAGTTGGCGGCTGAAAAAGGCCAGTGGTTGCCAGGCCCCGTCAACCCACTGTTCGTACACGGCACCGACCGCGTGGTCGGAGACGTCCGTGGTGAGGGCCACCCTGGCATTGGGCTGTGGGTGAGCGAGCATGGTGGCGTCGGCGAGCGCCTTTTTGGTCGAGTCGAAAGCGGTCAACATGTCCGCCGACCACTCGATCGCCATTCTGTCTTTCTTACCCCAGAGGGCTTCGTATAGGGGCCGCATGAGGGAGGCCGCTCCGGGAATGAAGCGGTTGTAAAAGTTGATCATCCCCAAGAACTCCTGGAGGCCTTTGATGGTGGTAGGCTGGGGGAACTGCTGGACGGCTTGCACCTTGGCAGGCAGGGGAATGGCTCCATCCTGCATGATGTGGTGGCCGAGGAATTCGATCCTGCTGAGGCCGAATTGGCACTTGGCTGGGCTGATGATGAGCCCGTGCTCACTGAGCCGCTGGAACAGGGTGCGGAGGTGCTCGATGTGTTCCTGCTTGGAGGAACTAGCTACCAGGATGTCATCCAGGTAGACAAGGAGGAACTTCAGGTCCCGGAGGACCGAGTCCATAAGCCGCTGGAAGGCCTGGGCCGCGTTTTTGGAGCCGAAGGGCATTCGGAGGAACTCGAATAGCCCAAAAGGGGTGATTATGGCCGTCTTGGGAACGTCCGTGGGGAGGACTGGCACCTGATGGTAACCGTGCACCAGGTCGACTTTGGAGAAGACTGAGCGGCCGGCCAGTCTAGCCGAGAAGTCTTGAATGTGCGGTATGGGGTACCGATCCGGCGTGGTGGCGTTGTTTAGGTGCCGGTAGTCCCCGCAGGGGCGCCATCCCCCGTCGGATTTGGTGACGATATGGAGTGGGGAGGCCCAGGGGCTGTTGGAGCGGCGGATGATGCTGAGCTGTTCCATTGTGGCGAACTCGGCCCGCGCGATCTCCAGCTTGGCCGGGTCCAGCCTGCGGGCGTGGGCATACACCAGTGGGCCTGTGGTGGGGATGAAGTGTTCTACCCCGTGCTTAGCAACCTTCGCGGAGAAGGTCGGGTTGGTGAGGGCTGGGAACTCAGCCAGGAGTGCTGAGTAGTCGTCCGTTGAGCGGGCGCGGCACTGCCACGCCATTTCGGCGGGTTGGGGGGGGCCATGGTGCCCGGGACAGGTGACATGGTGTTCATGTCCACGAGGCGGCGCCGAGGCATGTCGACCAACAGGCCGTGGGTGCACAGGAAATCCGCACCGAGGAGTGGGGAGAGCACCTTGGTGGTGATAAACTCCCAGTGGTAGTGGCGGCCTGCGAGGTCGATGGTGACGGTGCAGGTGCCGTACGTCCGGATGCTGGTGCCGTTGGCGGCAGCCAGCGGAGGGCCGCGGCCGCCTCGCTGGATCTCGAGGGCGGACGCGGGGATGATGCTGTGCTGCGCGCCCATGTCGCATAGGAAACGGCGTCCGGAGGCGCTGTCCGTAACGTACAGCAGCGCGCCTGCTTGCCCCACGGCCATCGTGTAGGCCGGTGTGGGGGCGGTTGGAAACGTGCAGGGATGGCTGCAGCGGCATGCCCGTGCGCCGAACCGGGTATGGAAGTAGCAGTAGCCCTGGGTCGGAGGGCTTGGGGAACGTGGGGGCCGGGCCTCGTGGCCGAGCTGTGTGGCCGCGCGATAGAGGGTGGAGCGCGCGCCGACGCTGCGGAGGCCAGGTCGGGGGTGACGGCGTGGTTGGAGCTGGCGGACAGGAGCTTATCGGCTTCGTCGACCAGGGCCTCGAGGTCCGTGAGGCTGGACGCCACGATCGCCGGGCGGATGCTGGGAGGTAGTTGGCGGATAAAGAGCGTGCGGAAGAGGGAGCCGGGCGGTTTCTCGTCGGTCAGAGCAAGCATGTGTGAGAGCAAGTCTGACGGCGTGGAGTCACCGAGGCCCGGGAGGTCGAGGAGGTGGCAGTTGCGCACGAATTGGGAGGCTGTGAATTTTTTAATGAGCGCAGCCTTGAGATGTGCGTACTTGCCTTCCTCCGGAGGGTTTTGTAGTGTTGTCCAGACTTTCGTGATTGTGGAGCTGCCCAGGGAGGCAAGGAGCTAGTCGTACATCATTGCATCGGCGGTGATGCCGCGGAGTCGGAATTGCGATTCGGCTTGAAGGAACCAGGCGGTGGCCAGGTTCTCCCAGAACTCCGGCAGCTTCACGGAAACTGCGTTTGTGTCAGCCATGGTTACGCTTAGGAGTCGTCCTGAGCGTCGGGGTCACCAATGTAGGAGTCTACGTACTCCTAGCAAAAAATACTGAACTCGGAGAGGTTCAACAGAAAAGGTTTAATTGTTGAGGCTGCATGCTGAACACAAAATGGAGTCAGAGACTACACAAAGTACAACTCTCTTTCATCAGTGCACAGCTTAGACTGCCCCTCCCCCGCTCTGGGCTTAACTATGTTGCAGATCGAGTTTCTTAAAGGTGTGATCCTTCTTAAAGGCATGACGCCTGATTTATAGTCTACAGACCGGAAAGTGGATTGTGTCCGTTCTGTGATCGGTACGCCACAATAGAAGATTAAGGGTTGATCCAATCAAGCTGTTTAAAAATGATAAAAATGATAAAAGGATCCGATAGACTAGATACAGAGAAGCTATTTTCTCTGGTGGGGGAATCCAGAACAATGGGGTACAATGTTAAAATTAGAGCTAGGCTGTTCAGGAGTGAAATCAGAAAACACATTTTCACACGAAGGGTAGTGGAAAGCAGGAATTCTCGCCCCCAAAAGGCGCTGTGGATGCTGGGCCAATTTAAATTTTCAACACTGAGATTGACAGATATCAAACTCCATTCACCTGCCTTTGATACAAATCCCTTGATATCCTAGAAAAGGATATCAAGGGATTTGTATCAAAGGCAGGTGAATGGAGTTATGGTACAGATCAGCCATAATCTATTTGAATGGCAGAACAGGTTTGAGCGGCTCCTGTTCCTATGCTCCTATTGAATCAGACCACATTAACTTTGTACACTTTCCTCCTTTTTTAAATAGAACTGGTTTATGCAAGGATTTCAAATGGTATTTGGTCTTCATCTAATAAATTTTAGTAAGCCTAACAGTTCTATTATACAATCATTGTACACTTTAAGCCACATAGAGTAATACGCATAAAGTATGCCATGGAAGGTTATAGAGACAGCTCTTTGATTCAGTTAAGCCATTTGCATGGATTAAATTGAAAGTGAAAATGGTGTTATATCGGTGCTGCTAAATATCTGATTCAAATCTACACACCTCAAAAATAGTACCTATTTTTTTTAATATGGTTGAAATTGGCTCAGTATTGATTTAAACCAGTGCCACTGCAATCCATTCACAGCACTGTCTCAAGTTAATTTGGAAAAAAAATCAACATGTCATATTATTTGGTATTATGTGCACTTTGATCACATATAATGGGGTTACCATTGATCAGAAACTGAACTGGACCAGCCATATAAATACTGTGGCTACAAGAGCAGGCCAGAGGCTGCGAATTCTGCAGCGAGTGTCTCACCTCCTGACTCCCCAAAGCCTTTCCACCATCTACAAGGCACAAGTCAGGACTGTGATGGAATACTCTCCACTTGCCTGGATGAGTGCAGTTCCAACGACACTCAAGAAGCTCGACACCATTCAGGATAAAGCAGCCCGCTTGATTGGCACTCCATCCACCACCTTCAACATTCACTCCCTCCACCACCGGCGCACTGTGGCTGCAGTGTGTACCATCTACAAGATGCACTGCAGCAACTCGCCAAAGCTCCTTCAACAGCACCTTCCAAACCCGCGACCTCTACCACTTAGAAGGACAAGGGCAGCAGACGCATGGGAACATCACCACCTACAAGTTCCCCTCCAAGCCGCACACCATCCTGACTTAGACCTGTATCGCCGTTCCTTCACTGTCGCTGGGCCAAAATCCTGGAACTCCCTTCCTAACAGCATTGTGGGTGTACCTACACCATATGGACTGCAGTGGTTCAAGAAGGCGGCTCACCACCATCTTCTCAAGGGCAATTAGGGATGGGCACTAAATGCAGGCCTAGCCAGCCAGCGAAGCCCGGTTGCCTATTTTTCTTGTCATTGACAACCAACCTCCATTGGCAAGAGTTTTTTGAGGGAGGATTAGTGTGCTCTAGAATGTAATTCAGTGTCTACCAAACTTAACACTGGAACAGGTGTGTATCACAGTGGATGTTATATCTTCTGCCATGTTAACTGCTGTAATATGGTTATGCGTTTTGCTTTTTTATTATAACTGTAAAATATAATGGGCATGATCAGTATTGTGATAATATCACTGCATCGCCTCCTATGTCCTACAAAGTAGCTGTGTCTCTTCAACTAATAGAATTTCTGATTTTGCACATTTGCCAAACCAGCATTCTTCTTCACCTAGCTTAACTCTCTTAAGGATAGGATAGGGTTTATAGAAGTAGACTCTCTCCAGTAGTTGAGAGAGCAAGAACGAGGAGCCATAGATACAAGATTAAATGTAAGAGGTAAACTTCTTTACATGGAAAACTGTTTTGCTGAGGAATTGACTTTTAAAGGTACTAGTTGAAGCAGAAACATAGAAGATTAGATTGGATAGGTGGATGAAGGAAAAGAGGTTTAAGGGATAGAATCATATAGCACAAAAGGAGGCCATTCAGGCCATTGTGCCAGTGAAAGAGCTACCAATTAGTCCCACTCCAATATTTTTTAAACAACTTTATCAACTTGTCCTGCCACCTTCGAAGGTTTGTGAATGTGAACCCCCCAGGACTCCCTGTTCCTGCACCCCCTTTAAAATGTTACCATTTAGCTTATATTGCCTCTCCTCATTTTTCCTTCCAAATGCATCAATTCACACTTCTCTGCATCACATTTCATCTGCCTTGTGTCTGCCCATTTCACCAGTCCACCTATGTCCTCCTGAAGTCTATTACTATCCTCCTCACTGTTTACTACATTTCTGAGTTTCATGTCACCTGAAAACTTTGAAATTATGCCCTTTATTCTCGAGTCCAGGTCATATCAAAAAGAGCAGTGGTCCTAATACTAACCCCTGGGGACATCACTGTATACCTCCCTCTAGTCTGAAAAACAACCGTTCACCACCACTCTCTGCTTTCTGTCTCTCAGCCAAATTTGTATCCATGCTGCCACTGTCTGTTTTATTCCATGGTCTTTAATTTTACTAACAGGTATATTATATGGAATTTTTCAAGTGCTTTTTGAAAGTCCATATACACATCAACCATACCACCTTCTTCAACTCTCTCTGCTATTTCATCAAAAAACTGAATCAAGTTTGTCAGACATGATTTGCCTATAACAAATCCATCTGGCTACTGTTTATTAACCCACATTCTTGTGTGTGAGAAAATTAATTTTGTCTCTGGTGATTGCCTCTAGAAGTTCCCCCACAACGAGGTTAAACTGACTGGCTGGTTTAGCTCTCTCCCCTTTTTTGAACAGGGGTGCAACCCCTCCAGTCCTCTGGTACCACTCCCACATCCAAGGAGAATTGAAAGATTGTGGCCAGAGCCTCTGCTATTTTCACCCTTGCTTCACTTAGCAATCGAGGATGCATCCCCTCTGGACTGGGTGACTTTTCTACTTTGAGCACTGGTAACCTTTTTAATACCTCCTCTTTATCTATTTTTATCCTATCCAATTTCATCTACCTCCTCCTCCTTTACTGTGACATTGGTAGTATCCTCTTTAGTGAAGACAGATGCAAAGTACTGATCTGGTACCTCAGCCATGCTCTCTTCCTCCACAAGTAGATTTCCTTTTTGGTCCTTAATCGATCTCACCTTTCCTTTGACAATCCTTTTACTCTTTATATGCCAATAAAAGACTTTGTTGTTCCCTTTTATTTTACCCGCTAATCTTATCTCATACTTTCTATTCCCTTTTTCAGTTCTCCTTGGCACTCTCTGTATTCAGCTTAATTCTCTGTTGTATTATGAACCATACAACTGTCATAGCCTCCTTTTTCTGTTTCATTTCTTTAGTCATCCAGGGAGCTCTAGATTTCGATGTCCTTCCTTTCTCCCCTGTCTAGTCTGTACCCAAACTATGATCATTTACTGTTTTACTTGCTAATCTTTGTTTTCAATCCACCTAGGCCTGATCACTTTTCAGCTCACTGAAATTAGCCCTCTTCCAGTTGAGTATTTTGATGTGAACAGCGTGGGTAAATGTGATTGGAACAATTTGCTCGCAGGGAGGGTAAACACCAACACAGACTGGTTCGGCCAAATGGCCTGTTTTTGTGTTTCAATTTCTACATTTTTCTTGAGTATTGAATCTCATTCATATCCTAGAACTGCAAGAAAGAAGGAACAGAGTGCATGCTGAGAACTGGTTCAAAGTAGAAATGGAGAACTGCACACTTCCTTAACTTCATAATCCTGTCTCAGTTAAAACACTGTAGGAATGATTTTCCCCAGATACTTTAGGCGCTAAAGAGCCTCTGAGGTACCCAAGATGGGGTCTTAAGCTGAAAGCCGGTTTAGCCTGTGTTTAGCACAAGACACCATCTTGGTAAAGGAGTTGAAGCCAGCACTAGAAACGGCCGCCTGGAGGATCATTGAGGGGCTGATTGCCACTTGAATTGCCTGCTAGCGCTCATTAAGGAGGCTGCACAGCATTTTGGTAGCTAGCACTTGAACTAATACCCTCTCCTAACAGTGACCAGCAGATTGGGAGTAAACAAGTAATTGCAGAGGATTTTGAGCACTACTTAAAGGGATATTACCTCTTACTGTTCACTTGCTGCTGGAGGTTTGAAGAGGACTTTAGAAACACATTGGGAGACTTTCTGGGACACTTTGTCAAGACTTCACCAACACTCTATCAACATTTATTTCGGACATTCTCTGAGGACTTCACCTAAAAAGAATAAGTCCGGTGCTGCTCTACCTTATTGGACATTTTATAAGAGTCACCAGGAGAAAGGGAGTACCCTGTACTTGGTCATCGGCATCTTGCTAGGGGTCCCCCTTGGTCTGCAGGAGGAATGGAAGGAGGACATGAGGCCAGGCAGACCAACACCAGCTTATGCAGGAGAGAGGGACAGGAGGGCGAGGTGGACTCCTTCCCTATTGTAAGTACAGGACATCTCTCCGTCTCTGGACCTCCTCCACCAGGACCTCCAGTGCTGCATCTGAGAGCCTGTGTGCCCTCTCATTCGGTCCCTGAGCCACCCTGAAACCTGCTGCTTTGTGTCAGCCAGCACACTCCACACCTTCAGTGGTAGTGGATGCGTGGAGCCCACATAAACTGCTCGACGAAAATTGTATCTAATCAGCGCAGGTGTCTGCTTTAGCACCTCCAGGCAAGTTCAAATTATGATAATCAGCAATTAGGACCAAAATAGCATGCTAAAATCAGACATTCAAACAGTCTTATAAGCATAGCACCCACTTAGTGCCTATTTTAATCCTTTCACCAAAATAACCCCTTTCAGCTGTGTTAACATACTTTGCAGAGGAATGACTGTATAGTTCTGAAAGATTTTAACATTATGTTCTTTCTGTATTAACCATTAACCCCAAACATTCACCCCAAAAAGTTGAGAGTTTTCAAAGTGCAATCTTCAGATTGCTGGTTTATGCAAATGAGCACAACTGTTATCTATTGCAGTACAGGACAAAAAGTAATAACTTCCATATTTAATTGACTTGAATCTCTATTAGCAATTATACTTAGCCAATTAATGTGATCCTTTGCCATAGTGATGAAATATAATGATCCTGAACATCAATTTGAACTCTAGAAAATTATCTGACCTAAATTGGTCAATCCTAATTTGTAAAATGCTAGTTTAGCAACTTCATCTGTAAAAGTATAAAAATTATGCACCAATTCCTGACCTAAAATTTAGTGAATTCAGTTTGCCCATTGTCAGTGACAAGCTAATATAATAGTGATATGCCAAATATGAAATTCACAGGCAATTTGATATGAGGAGGATGATTAATATTCATTCTAATTTTGAAAATCTAATTGTTTGGGGTTTAGAGACTTGTAATTTCGGTACAGTTTGTCCTTTTCGAAAAAGAACAAAAGCAATTTTGACTATTTGGCTTAAAAGAACAAAAGCCTAATGTTGTTTTAACTTTTTTAACCTTGGTGATTTGCTGTGTAATGAGTATCTTGTGTCTTGATGATTTTAGAATTGGGTTGATATAATTCTTAGCAGAATTGGAGCAGGAAGATGAAAAAGTGGACGAGGAGCTGGTTTGATGCAGAAGAGCACGACCCAGCAGTACAGCAAGCTGCCAGAGCTGTAATACAGCCAATTATTGAGGAGAGATTCTCCTCAACAACCCCTCTCTTGCCCAGAGCACCAATACACTCTCCATCCATTTGGCCCAGTCTTGACGCCCACCATATCAATGCCGTCAAACTGAATAATTTCATGGATGTTGCTGTTACATCAGTAAGATTATGAAGACCAACGGCTATACCACAGCTTCTGCTGTGCCTGCCATCATGCAGAATCTTCACTGACAGTTGCCTGCAGCCAAAGTGCACCTTGCCTTTAAGAGATGCAGGCTGCCTTTAAGTGAGGGAGCCGATGTCCTCGGGGTAATATTTTCTAGGGCGGTTCGGGAGGATTTAAACTAATTTGGCAGGGGGATGGGAACCTAGGTAGTGGAAAAGAGGGAAGTCATATGAAGTCAGAAATAGATGGTAGAAAGGTGAGAAGCAATAAGCAAAGGAGAGAAACACAAAGGGCCAAACTAATTCATAATGAGAGTGTGAAAAAAGCAAGCCTGAAGGCTTTGTATCTTAATGCTAGAAGCATTAGGAACAAGGTGGATGAATTAGTTGTGGAAATAGAGGTAAACAAGTATGATTTGATTGGGATTACAGAAACGTGGCTGCAGGGTGGGCAAGGCTGGGAACTTAACATCCAGGAATATACAATATTTAGGAAGGATCGGCAAAAAGGTAGGGGAGGTGGGGTAGCATTGCTGGTAAAGGAGGGGATTAATGCAATGGAAAGGAAGGATATTAACTCGGATGAAACGGAATCTGTATGGGTAGAAATGAGAAATAGCAAGGGGAGGAAAACGTTAGTGGGTGTGATATATAGGCCTCCAAATAGTAATATGGAGGTGAGGGAAGGCATAAAAAGGGAAATTAGAGAAGCGTGCGATAAGAGCACAGCTGTCATCATGGGTGACTTTAATTTACATATTGATTGGACTACCCAAATTAGTAAAAATTCTGAGGAGGAGGAATTCCTGGAATGTTTTCGGGACGGTTATCTGGACCAATATGTCGAGGAGCCGACTCGAGATCAGGCCATTTTAGACTGGGTATTGTGCAATGAGAAGGGACTTATCAGCAATCTTCTTGTACGAGGCCCCTTGGGTCAGAGCGATCATAATATGATCGAGCTCTCAGTCGAGATGGAGAGTGAGGAAATTGAATCAGAGACTAAGGTCCAGAACTTAAATAAAGGGAATTACGAGGGTATGAGACGGGAATTGGGTAAGATTGATTGGGTGGTGTTTCTGGGGGGATTGACAGTGGATAGACAATGGCAAGCATTCAAAGATAGAATGGAAGAATTCCAGAACATGTTTATACCGGTTTGACATAAAAATAAACCTAAAAAGGTGACTCAACCGTGGATAACGAGGGAAATTAGGGACAGCATAAAATCAAAAAAAAGGGCATATCAACTGGCAAAAAAAAGCACCAGACCGGAAGATTGGGGGCAGTACAGGATACAGCAAAAGAGGACAAAGGGATTAATCAGGAAGGGGAAAATAGAATACGAAAGTAAACTTGCAGCAAACATAAAGACAGACTGCAAAAGCTTTTATCGGTATATCAGGAGGAAAAGACTGGTAAAATCCCAAGTCGGTCCCTTGCAGTCCGATTCGGGAGAATGTATAATGGAGAATAAGGAAATGGCAGACCAATTAAACTCATACTTTGGTTCTGTATTCACAAAGGAGGACACAAATAACCTCCCAGGAATATCGGCAAACATAGGGACTAATGAGAGGGAGGAGCTGACAGAAATTAGTATCTCTAGGGATATGGTGTTGGGTAAGTTGAGGGGACTGAAGGCCGACAAATCCCCGGGGCCTGATAAACTACATCCTAGGGTACTTAAGGAGGTGGCCCTGGAGATAGCAGATGCTCTAGGGATCATCTTCCGGAACTCCATTGACTCGGGAACAGTACCCGTGGATTGGAGGGTAGCTAATGTTACCCCAATATTTAAAAAGGGGGGTAGAGAGAAAGCAGGGAATTATAGACCAGTAAGCCTTACATCGGTTGTGGGCAAAATGCTAGAGTCCATTATTAAGGATAAAATAGCGGAGCACTTGACAAATGGGGAAAGGATCGGACAGAGTCAACATGGATTTACAAAGGGTAAATCGTGTTTGACTAATCTGCTGGAATTTTTTGAGGAAGTAACTGGTAAAATAGATGGGGGAGAGCCAGTGGATGTGGTGTACCTTGACTTCCAGAAAGCCTTCGATAAGGTTCCACACAAAAGATTATCATGCAAAATTAAGGCTCATGGGATTGGGGGCAAAGTATTAACGTGGATAGAGAACTGGCTGGCGGATAGAAAACAGAGAGTTGGAATAAACGGCTCGTTTTCGGAGTGGCAGGCAGTGACCAGCGGGGTGCCGCAAGGATCTGTCCTGGGACCCCAGCTGTTCACAATATATATAAATGATCTGGATCAGGGAATTGGATGCAATATTTCCAAATTCGCTGACGACACTAAACTAGGAGGAGGGGTGGGCTCTGATGAGGATGTCAGGAGGCTACAGTGCGATTTGGACAAGTTGGGGGAATGGGCGGATACGTGGCAGATGCACTATAATGTGGATAAATGCGAGGTTATCCACTTTGGGGGTAAAAACAGGAGGGTAGATTATTATCTAAATGGCAATAGATTGGGAGATGGGGAAGTGCAGAGGGACCTGGGTGTTCTTGTGCACCAGTCACTGAAGGAGAGCATGCAGGTGCAACAGGCGATTAAGAAGGCAAATGGTATGTTGGCCTTCATATCAAGGGGGTTCGAGTATAGGAATAGGGATACCTTACTACAGCTGTACAAGGTGCTGGTGAGACCGCATCTGGAGTATTGTGTACAGTTTTGGTCGCCCCATCTGCGGAAGGATGTTCTTGCCATGGAAAGAGTGCAACAGCGATTCACCAGGCTGATACCTGGAATGGCGGGAATGACCTACGAAGAGAGATTAAATAGTTTGGGCTTGTACTCACTGGAGTTTAGAAGATTGAGAGGGGATCTCATCGAAACATATAAAATTATGGCAGGCCTGGACAGGCTGAATTCAGAGAGAATGTTTCCAATGGCCGGGGAGCACAGAACCAGGGGCCACAGTCTAAAAATAGCGGGCAAATCATTTAAAACAGAGATGAGGAAGAATTTCTTCACTCAAAGAGTGGTGAGCCTGTGGAATTCCCTGCCACAGAGGGCTGTGAAGGCTAATTCAATAAATATTTTCAAGAGAGAATTGGATATATTTCTGAAGGCTAAGGGGATTAAGGGTTACGGAGAAAAGGCGGGGACGGGGTACTGAACTGGTAAGATCAGCTATGATCTCAGACGAAGATCAGCCATGATCTCATTGAATGGCGGAGCAGGCTCGAAGGGCCGAATGGCCTACTCCTGTTCCTATCTCTATGTTTCTATGTTTCTAAGTGGCAGCAGCAGCATGCAAAATTAACAGCCCCGATTAGGTGAGTTGAGTAGCACTGACTCATTTATTTAAATTATTAATGAGGGGCATGAATTTGGTGCCTTCTTTGTGTCCATGTGATCGGACATGTGCTCCAAAGGTGGTGCCCATTCTGCACACCAAAACGCATTTACAGCAATGTCTATCCCCCTTATATTCATATAGCACCTTTAATGTAGAAAATCATCCTTTAAAACTTGCATTAACCTTGCAATATTAAAACTCAACTTCATTTTTTAGAAAATCAACAGTGAAAATATTGTATGTTGTTGAGAATGTTTTGTAGGCTTGAGCATACCAATCTTCTTCTTAAGTAGTCCCTCGGAACTGAGGATGACTTGCTTCCACATTAAAAATGAGTTCGCAGGTGACTGATGAGTCCAATGCGGGACCTACAGTCTCTGTCACAGGTGGGGCAGATGGTGGTTGAAGGGTGGGTGGATGGGGTGGGGTCCTTGCGCTGCCTACGCTTGGCTTCCACTTGCTCCCGGTGAAGAGACTCAAGGTGTTCGATGCCTTCCTGGATGCTTCTCCTCCACTTTGTGCAGTCTTGGGCCAGGGATTCCCAGGTGTCGGTGGGGATGTTACACTTTTTCAAGGAGGCTTTGAGGGTGTCCTTGAAGCGTTTCATCTGCCCACCTGGGGCTCTCTTGCCGTGCCGGAGCTCCGAGTAGAGCGCTTGTTTTGGGCTCAAGCCTACAAAACATACCAATAAGATCAGTTGCATTATCTGATTGTTTATGGTATGCAAACAACCTCAGGTAGACTAAAAATGGCAAACTATGTTTAATGAGTATAAAAATTTAAATTATTTTCTTGTTGATACATGAAGTCTTTGCTGGATTGTCATAAGATAGCAACTTTTCAAAAATAATTTTCGTATTAATGCTTATTAAGAGTGGTAATTGTGGTATCTAAGAGACTTGGACTTGTTTTTAGAGTAAGCGGTCTATGTATAATGGGTGCAGGTGAGGAAGGTGACAAAATGAATAGATAGTCTGGCTTTCATGGTAGCTCAAAGCTTAAATCTCAGCAACACAGAAGAATTTGATTTATGGTACTGCTGCTGTTAATGACTTTTTTCTGCTAGCATTGGAAATTTCTCTGAGCCATCCACTGTCAGTTTGCTCTGTTCCACATAAATTTTACAGGCACTACAGATTCTATTGGGAATTCCAGACCTTTTTATTAATGGGGGAATTTCTGTTACTGGCAAAATTTTATGTTGTTACAAACAGATTAATCCATGCTGTTAACTTGTTGGTAAATGGGCTGCGTAAGTATTTTTGTTGATTCAAGTTTGCTGTGATTATTTGATAAGCTGCAGTTAAACTATCAGATAGAAGAATAGCAACATTGACAAGGAGCAAAATCTGCTGTCCTCTTTGAGCACCAGGAACCAGTGGGAATATGACAGATTATGTTGAAAATAAGCAAGATCAATAAATTTGGTCTTTGCTTCAAAAAAACTTGCTTGTCTGATCAACAGCAGCAGATTTCATGATCTATGCAAATACTGAAAGCTGTCCAAATCAGGGTTGAGCTAGTAAGTCTATAACCCTTGAAGATGCATTTAAGGGGAAGCTAGATAAGCACGTAAGGGAGAAAGAAATAGAAGGATATACAGATAGTGAGATGAAGTTGAGTGGGAGGAGGCTCGTGTGGAGCATAAACACCGGCTTCGACCAGTTGGGCTGAATGGCCTGTTTCTGTGCTGTAAATTCTATGTAAAGATGACCTCATCCTCTGGCATTCTGGGGCAACCACAACACTGAATCAAATTCTTGCTTTAAAGTTTAGCTTTAAATGCCACCTTCTATAATGTGCAATAAATCTGATAGATATAACAGTTGAATATAATCAAACCTGTGCAATATTTTATAGGACAGACTGCATTGTTACTGACTGTAGAAGGAAAATTGGGAGGTAGTAACTATTCACATCCATAAGGAAAGTGTTAATAATTTGCTTATTAAGATTGCTTATACTGTATATAAACTGAAGCTCAGTTTTAAAAAAAACACACACATACACAATAAGGAAAATCTTCCATTGCTTTACACAAACAATGGCAACATAAATTTGGCATCCGGGTCTGGAAATGTGGGAATATCCTGCTACCCAGCTACTCCTGGTTGGGTATGAAATCAGTACTCACCACTCTTGCTTAAAATCAGTATGATACTAATGTTAATATGATGATGAGCAACATAATGAATCACTGATGCTAAGATATCGACACTTAAATTTTGTGCCTGCAGTACATTCAGTACAAGTAATGCCCATTGAAAATTGATGTCCAACTTTCCAAAGTACAAAGGGATTGCAACACTTTCTACTGTGACAGATCTGAACAGCCTCATTTAGAAAGTGTTTTTGTGCAAGTTGGCTTCTATTTGTTTTCTCTTCAGAAGCTTTGCTATGGGCTGGGGCTAATATTCCATGAAAGTACTATCAGGAGGTTCCTCATGGCAGTCCCCCACTGTATTTAGATTGCATGGAGCAAGAGGACAAATGAAGGCGGTTACACTACAAGTGCATTTAGCAAACCATCAACTGCTCTCCAAGCCGCAAATAATAGCTGAGGCGATCATACCTCAGTATGTGAGAGGAGCAGTGCCTCAGGGGCTGCACATCAAAATGTTTGTGCCAAATTTGTGCTGCCTGCTTGAAGCAGAACTGCATGTACCCAGCAGGACAGGTATGGAAGTGCAGGTGAGTGCAGTCCTCAATTTCTATGTGTGAGGATCCTTCAAGACACCCAAAGGTGATATCACCCATGTATGCTGCCCATAAGTGCATATACCAGGTAACTGAAGCTCTGTTCACAAAAGCTGGTCAAATGTTATCTGAGTGCACAGAAAATCAGCAACAATATGATTGCGCAGTGAAAATCTTATGCATTGCATGATTAACTGGACTCCAGAGAATCATAGATGGAACATGTGCCCTATTAGTGCTGGCCCACAACCCTTATGCCCACATGGGCTGTAAGGGATATAATTTGGTCATTGTGCAGCTTAAAAGTGACCATGAGCACAGAATCATGCTTATCAATGCCTCCTGTGCCAGCAGCAGCCATGATGACTTCAGCTAAAGGCAATCCAGGGTCCCGCTGTTACTTGAATAACAAAGAAGATTGTAAGATCTGTAGACCTGGATTAATGATATCTGTTAGACATCTGAGCATGTGAGCTGATTTTGTTGTAACCAGACACACAGGTTCCAGGATCATCAGCAGTACTTTAGATGCCTTGTCTGCCAAGGGGTGTGCCGCAAAACAGTCCCTTAAAGTTGTCTCGCATCATTGTGGCATGTTGTATGCTTCACACTTTAATCCCACAGAGAAAAATCCACATGGAGCCATTAATGGAACAATGAAACCTCAGTCAATCAGCATTGGATCCCAAAACACATTAAAAATAGCTGCAGAATAATCTGTATAGACTCCATGAGATCTTCGGCAGGCTCTCATCGATCAAATTTTCAACTACATACCCCAGGACCCCTCATCGATTTATCTGCCCAAATGATAGCAAATTGTACCCTACCCATTATTGGCCTGCAATTTATTTCAAGTCTCATGTAACCCCTATCTTCAGATGAACCATTATCCAATACAACAGCAGGAATATTCTTTCGACCTAAAACTACTGAAGTGCTGTTAAATCTTTATTTCCTATAGATGTTTTAAGTATTTGACCCTACTATTGTACGTCACCATGTGTCACGCTTCCATATTTTCAACCACTTTTCTGTGGAAACGAGTTGAATACGATGTACATTGAAGTGTTGCTTCAAGTTGAAATTAGTTCACAAAAGATTTGAAATCGTCCTTGTATTGATTTCTTTGTGGGTTCAATGATGAGACATTTATAAAAGAGAATGAGTTTTAATCTAAAGTCTGTTCAACTCTTTTATACAGCTTTTACAGGAGACACGATGCTGTGATGCATCTAGAACGAAACCGAAACTAAACTCCACCGCCTTGCTTGTCTCGGTCACATGACCTCTGCTGGTCAGGCACAAGCAATCAATACCTGCAATCATGCTGCTAAGGCATCATAATCGAACAGGCAAATACCATCTCTATTTGCTGATATCATTACATCTCCTTTCCTTAAAACAAAAGTATTTTACTTTTAACTAACAACATGTTTTCTTTGTATTAATCTGCATTTTAACTGTAACACTTAATTAACTTACATTATCATTATCATGATCAAGGTTTTTTAACCTTGCTTTGTGTGTTCACATGAAATATGTCAATACACTAGAACTTGAAGAAAGAATAAGATAACATTACTTCCTTCTATAACAATAGTCCTTAAATTTGCTCAATGAGTCTCTCAGGAGGCTTCACGTGTCTTGAGGATTTTCTGATTGATTGTCCTTGAATCTGAGTTGTTGCCTCAGATGATTGGTTCTCAGCTGTGTGATCAGGTTGTTCACCAGTATCAGTCTCTTGACCTGCTGTGGCTGATCCCATGAGAAGATCTCGATGATTTCTTCTCAGAACAGCACCCTCATCTGTCTGAATGGTGTATGATCTTGGTTGAACTTCACTCAGGACAGTTCCCTTCTGAGTCCATGTGTTTGTTTTGTCTTTCAACCTTACTTGGTCACCAGTGTGGAGTTCAGGTAGGTTTTGTGTTCCTCTGTCATAGTAGTACTTTTGCTTTTCTTTCTGTTGTTCTTTGAACTTCCTCACTTTCTCCCCCTCTTTTGTTTTCAGGAGGTTCTCTGGGATGGGTAGGTTTGACCTTAGCCGACGTCCCATCAGGAGTTGGGCTGGTGACATACCACACTCGAGCGGCGTTGTGCGGTATACAAGCATGCTCTGGTAGAAGTCAGTTCCACTGTCTTTTGCCTTGTACATCCGTCTTTTCACTGTGTTTGCGGGCTCTCCTGGGTCAACAGCTCTGGACAACGTGTCTGCTGTATACATCAGCTTACCCGGTGTGTACGCAACATTCAGTTCATCATAGACTGTCTCTCCTTCGCTTTCCACAATGAGGACTCTCTTTACCAGGTTCAGTCTCTCACAGGCTTTTAAACCTAGTATGGCTTGCACATCCTTTGGCACCACGATTAATGTTAGCGTGTGCTCTCTGTCCTTGTGTGTTACTTTGACAATGCATCTTCCTTTCACTGGTATATCAGTACCTGAATATCCTGTCACTTTCACTTTGATTCCATGTATCTTTGGTCTGGGTCTAATTTTCTTAAAATCAGTCTCTGATATCACATTAACTTGTGCTCCAGTATCCAATTTAAATGGAATGTGTATGTCATTCACTTTTAGTGTCAACATCCAGTCTCTTTTTTCTTCTTTGTTTTCAGACACAACATCTACATTGAACTCCTCTATCTCGCTTTCATCTACTGCATGGACCTTGCTTTGTTGCACTTGGTTCTTGCAGCAACGGGCATAATGGTTGTTTTTGTTGCAACTATTGCATGTTTTACCATATGCTGGACACTTTTTTGGTGGATGCTGTGTACCGCATCGACTACATGGCTTTTGATTGTCCCTTTCATTTTCGTTCGCTGGCCACGCCTCTTTTTTCACATTGGCGCTCTTTTTGTTAAACGGTTTGTGTCCGTTCTTACTCACTGCATCCACATTGCAGCTATTGTCACTGAACAGCTCCTTTGCCTGCAACTTCACAGTCTCTGTAGCCCTACACAGTGCTATGGCTTTTCCCAGGTCTAGATCTTGCTCTCTTAGCAGTCTTTCCCTTAGACCATTATCTGGAATACCACACACCAGTCTGTCTTTTATCAGCGAGTCTGTCAGTCCCCCAAATTCACACGATTTGCTTCTGTTTCTCAGTTCAGTCACATACTGATCAATAGTCTCACCCGTTTTCTGAACACATGTGAAAAATCTGTGCCTCTCAAACGTCACGTTACGTTTAGGTATGCAGTAGGCCTCAAACTGTTCCATTATTTTATCTAGCTTCATTTTGTCTCCATTAGCAGCGAATGTGAAGTTATTATACACCTCCAGCGCTTCATCACCCACGACATGTAAGAACAGTGACGATTTCTGTTTATTACTTTTCTCGTCAGCTCCGATTGCCGCTAAATACAACCCCACACGTTGTTTGAATCTCCTCCAATTTTCAGCCACATTACCTGTCAACTGAAGCGTCGCCGGTGGGTGTAAACCTTCCATTTTTTCACTTCGTTAGCTATTCTCTAATGGTAAGCAACGATGTTCACTTTTGGCTTGCTAATATGTGGAGAGCTGTTTTCACTTTAGATTTTTTCTCTTCATCTCTTTCAGTCACTTCTGACACCATGTATTGATTTCTTTGTGGGTTCAATGATGAGACATTTATGAAAGAGAATGAGTTTTAATCTAAAGTCTGTTCAACTCTTTTATACAGCTTTTACAGGAGACACGATGCTGTGATGCATCTAGAACGAAACCGAAACTAAACTCCACCGCCTTGCTTGTCTCGGTCACATGACCTCTGCTGGTCAGGCACAAGCAATCAATACCTGCAATCATGCTGCTAAGGCATCATAATCGAACAGGCAAATACCATCTCTATTTGCTGATATCATTACAGTCCTTACAACCTCTGGAGACTCTTTGGACAAAGAGGGGATTGATATGTTAAGGAACAGCCATTGTTGTCCATAACAAGTTGGAACAATAAGGAAATCTGTTTTCTCATTTCAGATAATTCCATAGGCATTCCTACTTGAACTTGGGGGGGGAACTGATACACAGCATAAAGTGGTCTGGCCAGGCCTCTAGCTAGGGTGAGGGAAGAAGGGCAGTAGTCTGTTAATTGGCAGTTCTACTGACCAAATCCTGGACAGTGGAGGGGTGGCATTTGAAACCCACCCCCACTTCTGTGGATACACAGAACATAGAGTGAAACTCATTCTGGGGTGAGTTCCAACCAAAGGTATCGATTTGAGGCAGGGAAAGGCAAGATTCCTTTTCAGAAGAAAGCTAGCTTAGGCTTAGATAGCTAGTAAGATCTCAGAGGAGAATACTCAGAAAAGTTACATTTTCTTAGCCTCCTAAAAGGGCCAGCGTGCCAGATATTTATTTCTATTATTTATAAGGAGAGACAGAAATTGAATTATATAAAGATGAGTTTTGCTGTAACTTACTCTGTTCACGTACTGACTGTAAAATATTAATGATTCATATCTGGCCCCATCTCAATGTTAATTCATACACCTACTGAAACTTTGGAAAAATGGAAGTGAGGGCACATGCAGGCATCATGGTATCCTGTTCATTTAACAAAGGGTCTCCTTGTTACAGCCCTCAGGATGCACTATCTTACATCTAAGTATTTGGTCATAAAAGTAAACTCCTTAGATTGAGGGCCACTAGTCCTCTTCTGAAAATGGCTGGAGATGCTAACCCAAGAGAACAGCTAAGGCAGACCCAAAGGGGGAAAAATTAGCTCCCCCTTAGGGGCGCATATTCGCCAGGGCGGTACTTTTAGCGCCCCGAAAAAGTTAGCACCCCAACCCAAAATTCACCGGTAGCGCCCCAAGAGGGAGGCAGGGCGCTAATGGAAGTGTCCCACCTCCGTCTTGGGGCGCTACAAGTGAATATCGCGGCTCTATGTGCCGCAGCACCATGCACTGTGGCATGTTGCGCCGCAGTACTGCAGGCCTTCCTCCCCTTGTTAAAGGGGAGGGGCCTAGTGCAGCGCAACCCAGGGCCGAGCTGGGCCACCAGGGATCGGACTGCCGGCGAAAGAGCCCGGCACTCGAGAAGTGCCGGGCTCATGGAGCGCAACCGGCACTCCGCGGGGGGAGCTGCACAGAATGCCGGGGATGGCGAAGCGGGCTGGTGCTGGCAGGCGGCCAGCAACAAAAATGGCCGCCCGGCGCCTTCCCTTTTATTTGCACCGCCCCGGCCGCAGGTAGGCCCCCCTGACCCTGTTGGACATAGCGTCTGGTGGTAAGTCAGGGGGCGCTACCGAAGATCGCAGCTGGCATCGCAGCACCACGGGGCGCTAACAGTTACTGCGCCGCTAACCTCCCGCTGAATTTCTCCGGAGCTGTTAGCAGCGCGCTGCCCAGGCGCTAGTTGCCTTGCGCCCCATTAGCGCCCTCTTAGGGTGCTAACAGGAGGCGCAATCAACAGAATTTTTCCCCCAAAATCTATTACCTGTCCCTTTAATGAATCAATGTGACACTACTTTCGGTCCATGCCTAGAGAAATACGCACAAAGTGAACTCCACAAGAATTTGTCGCACATTCTTGTGTTTTATCATTCTCCGCAAACATTATGAGGCACAGGCTTTTTCGGGTCACAGGCAGTATCACTAACATGAACCACAATTCAATCAGTATGCTTCCCTGCTTTTTCCAGCTCTTTTCCCTCCCTCAATCATTGATTTTACCATTGTGATTCCTCATTCAACAAAGATAGTCGTGAATATGATGTTCATCATTCTTGCCATCAACAAAAACAACAACTTGTATTTATATAGCACCTTTAACGTAGTAAAATGCCTCACGGCGCTTCACAGGAGTATTATAAGAACATAAGAACATAAGAAATAGGAGCAGGAGTAGGCCAATCGGCCCCTCGAGCCTGCTCCGCCATTCAATAAGATCATGGCTGATCTGATCCTAACCGCCAATCCACTATCACAGAACCATCTCCTGAATCTAACAGAATTAGACACACGAAATAGGAGCAGGATCAGGCTACACGGCTCCTGGGCCCGCTCCGCTACCCACAGGGCCATGACTGATCCAAACCTAGACTCATATCCAAATTCCTGCCCGCTCCCCGTAACCCTTAATTCCCTTTACATCTAGGAAACTGTCTATTTCTGTTTTAAATTTCTGTAATGATGTAGCTTCTACAGCTTTTTGAGGCAGAATATTCCATGGACCTACCACCCTCCGAGTGAAGTAGTTCCTCCTCATCTCAGTTTTGAAAGGGCAGCCCCTTATTCTAAGACTATGCCCCCTAGTTCTAGTTTCACCCATCATCGGGAACATCCTCCCCGCATCCATCCGATCCAACCCCTTCACAATCTTATATGTTTCAATAAGATCGCCTCTCATTCTTCTGAACTCCAATGAGTAGAGTCCCAATCTACTCAACCTCTCCTCATATGTCCATCCCCTCATACCCGGGATTAACCGAGTGAACCTTCTTTGTACTGACTCGAGAGCAAGTATGTCCTTTCTTAAGTATGGACACCAAAACTGTATGCAGTATTCCAGGTGTGGTCTCACCAATACCTTGTACAACTGAAGCAATACCTCCCTATTTTTATATTCTATCCCCCTAGCAATGAAAGCCAACATTCCATTGGCCTTCTTATTCACTTGCTGCACCTGCATACTAACCTTTTGAGTTTCGTGCACCAGGACCCCCAGATCCCTTTGTACTTCAGTACTTTCCAGTTTCTTGCCATTAAGATAATAACTTGCTCTACGATTTTTCCTGCCAAAGTGCATAACCTCACACTTTCCAGTATTGTATTCCATCTGCCAAATCTCTGCCCACTTATTTAGCCTGTCTATGTCCCCTTGCAGGTTTTTTATGTCCTCCTCACTCACTACTTTCCCTCCCATCTTAGTATCATCTGCAAACTTTGATATGTTACACTCGATTCCCTCCTCCAAATCGTTAATATAGATTGTAAAGAGTTGGGGACCCAGCACTGACCCCTGCGGAACACCACTAGTTACTGATTGCCAGTCTGAGAATGAACCATTTATCCCAACTCTCTGCCTTCTGTTAGATAGCCAATCCTCTATCCATGCCAGAATATTGCCCCCAATCCCGTGATTTTTTATCTTAAGCAATAATCTTTTGTGTGGCACCTTGTCAAATGCCTTTTGGAAGTCTAAATACACTATGTCCACTGGTTCCTCGTTATCCACCCTATATGTTACTTCCTCAAAGAACTCCAGCAAATTTGTCAAACATGACTTCCCCTTCATAAAACCATGCTGACTTTGTCCTATTAAATTATGATTATCCAAATGTCCTGTTATTGTCTCCTTAATAATGGACTCCAAAATTTTACCTACCACAGATGTTAGGCTAACCGGTCTATAGTTTCCAGCCTTCTATCTACTACCCTTTTTAAATAAGGGTGTTACATTAGCAGTTTTCCAGTCTGCCGGGACCTTTGCCGAGTCCAGGGAGTTTTGGAAAATTATTACCAATGCATCCACAATCCCTACCGTCACTTCCCTCAAGACCCTAGGATGTAAGCCATCAGGTCCAGGTGATTTATCCGCCTTGAGTCCCATTATTTTACCGAGTACCACTTCCTTAGTGATTTTGATCGTGTTTAGCTCCTCCACCCCTTTAGCCCCCTGTTTGTCCAGTGTTGGGATATTCTTAGTGTCTTCTACTGTAAAGACTGATATAAAATATTCATTCAATGTTTTTGCCATCTCCATATTTCCCACCATTAATTTCCCGGTCTCATCCTCTAAGGGACCAACATTTACTTTAGCCACCCTTTTTCCTTTTTATATAACTATAAAAACTCTTACTATCTGTTTTTATATTTTTTGCTAATTTACTTTCATAATCTATCTTCCCTTTCTTAATCAATCTTTTTGTTATTTTTTGCTGTCTTTTAAAGTTTTCCCAATCCTCAATCATCCCACTAGATTTGGCTACCTTATATGCCCTTGTTTTTAGTCGAATACTATCCTTTATTTCTTTACTTAGCCACGAATGGCTGCCTTTTCTTTTACACCCTTTTACAAAAAAAAATTGACACCGAGCCACGTAAGTAGAAATTAGGACCGATGAGAGGTAGGTTTTAAGGAGCGTCTTTGTACTGGCCTCGCTAGACGTGCTCCTATCTAGTTATCCAGCAAGTTAAACACTTATTCAAATAATTCCTCGTGAAGCCGTTTCGCTGTTTGAAGCTTTACTTGAACAAATTTGTGAAACTGTAAACAAAGACAAAGTATGTTTTGTACATAAACTGAGTACTATACATTTGATATTACATAAGATATAAACATATTTACAACAGTGGAATAGACTAATTGTGTAACTAACTAACATTTGGACTGTACTTCTGTAAATATCAACTATTACTTCTCATAAACATTGTATTGTCAAAATACTACACTGACAAAGTTGCTATTATGCTAACAAACAAAGATACTCCCAGATATTGCGCCTGGCCTAACATATGAGATCAGATTACATTGGATTGAGGATCCCTCATGGAAGATCCTCCATTACTCAAGTTAGGTTCTTCCTGGAATTCTACTTCCTGGGTCAAACAGGAAGAAAGATAGAAAGGTCAAATGACCTCTGCTGCATACAAACACTGCTAACACAATAACCACCACCAGAGGGTGCTATCTGCATGTAAAATGTCCATAATGTCCATAAGTCCAGAACAGTCTTAAAGGAGTAAAGAGAGGAGGAGAGGTTTAGGGAGGGAATTCAAGGGCTTGGAGCCTAGGCAACAGAAAGCATAGCCACCAATGGTTGAGCAATTATAATCAGGGATGGTCAAGAGGGCAGCATTAGAGAAGTGCAGATATCTCGGGGGATTGTTGG
Source organism: Somniosus microcephalus (assembly GCF_052327205.1). Lineage (NCBI taxonomy): Eukaryota > Metazoa > Chordata > Chondrichthyes > Squaliformes > Somniosidae > Somniosus > Somniosus microcephalus. The sequence continues at coordinate 167,035,959 of NC_140997.1, forward strand.
GCTGGAGGAGATTGCAGAGATATGAAGGGGTGAGGCCATGGAGAGATTTGAAAACAAGGATGAGAATTTTGAATTTGAGGTGTTGATTAACCAGGAGCCAATGTAGGTCAGCGACCACAGGGGTGATGGGTGAATGGGACTGGGTGCGAGTTAGGACATGGGCAGCCGAGTTTTGGATGACCTCAAATTTACATACGGTAGAATGTGGGAGGCCAGCCAGGAGTGCATTGGAATAGTCAAGTCTAGAGGTAACAAAGGCATGGATGAGGCTTTCAGCAGCGGATGAGTTGAGGCAAGGGTGGAGACAGGTGATGTTACGGAGGTGGAAATAGGCGGCCTTAGCTATGCAGCGGATATGTGTTCGGAAGCTCATTTCAGGGTCAAATATGACACCAAGGTTGCGAACAGTGTGGTTCAGCTTCAGACAGATGTTAGGGAGAGGGATGGAGTCAGTGGCTAGGGAATGGAGTTTCTGGTGGGGACCGAAAACAATGGCTTCGGTCTTCCCAATATTTAATTAGAGAAAAATTCTGGTCATTCAGAACTGGATGGTCGGATAAGCAGTCTGACAATTTAGAGACCATGGAGGGTTCAAGATATGTGGTGGTGAGGTAGAGCTGGGTGTCGTCAGCGTACATGTGGAAATTGGTGCTGTATTTTCAGATGATGTTGCCAAGGGGCAGCATATAGATGAGAAATTGGAAGGGGCCAAGGATAGATCCTTGGGGACCCCAAAGTTAATGATGCAGGAAGAGAATCCATTGCAAGTGATTCTCTGGCTACGATTAGATAGATGAGAATGGATATCTGCGAGTGCAGTCCCACCCAGCTAGATGACGGTGGAGAGGCGTTGGAGGAGGATGGAGTGGTTAACCATGTCAAAGGCTGCAGACAAGTCAAGAATGACGAGGAGGGAGAGTTTACCTTTGTCACAGTCACAAAGGATGTAATTTGTGACTTTGTTGAGAGCCGTTTCAGCACCATGGCAAGGGTGGAAACCTGATTGGAGGAATTCAAACATGGAGTTGCGGGAAAGATGTGCATGGATTTTGGAGGCGACAACACGTTCAATGACTTTGGAGAGGAAAGGGAGGTTGGGGATGGAGTGGTAGTTTGCAAGGACGGAGCGGTCAAGGGTTGTTTTTTTAAGGAGGGGGTGATGACGGCAGATTTGAGGAAGAGGGGGCAGTACCTGAGGAGGGAAAACCGTTAACAATGTCAGCTAAAATGGGAGCCAGAAAAGGAAGTTGAGTGGTCAGCAGTTTGGTGGGAATAGGTCGAGGGAGCAGAAAGTGGGTCTCATGGCCAAGATGAGTGCCGAGAGGTCATGAGGGGAGATCGGAGAGAAACTGGAGAAAGGTGTAATTTCAGGGCTAGGGCAGAGGGGAACTTAGAGGAAGTTTGGCCCGGTGGGCTAGGGGAAGGAAGGGAACTAGCAGAGGCAGCCGAATGGATGGTCTCACTCTTAGAGACAAAGAAGTCCATGAGCTCCTCACATTTGTTGTTGGAGGTGAGGGTGGAGGTGACGGGAGAGGGGTTTAAGTAGACGGTTAACAGTAAAGAATAGAAGCCGGGGTTTATCTTTGCATTCCAGAATGATTCTGGAATGGTCAGCAATTTTGGCAGCCGAGAGCAGGACTCGATAATGCTTTGTGGCCCAGCCAGATCTGGCGGTGAATGGCTAAACCAGCTGTCCACCATAACCATTCAAGTCTGTGTCCCTTGGACTTAAGGGAGCAAAGGTGAGGGCCATACTAGGGGGAACAGCCAGGGTGAGAGAGAACAATTTTTTTAATAGGGACTAGGGCATCAAAAGTGGTGGTGGGGGGTGTGGTTGAGCAGATCGGTAGCTGCAGAAAGGTCATGAATGGAGGGCCAAAGGTTGGGATCCCGTAGGTGCAGTTGTAAGAGAGTTGGGAGCGAGTTTTTTCCAGGGGCAGACACAGAAGGAAGTAGGGTTGGGCAGGGGAGAAGGGGGATGTGGGTGGAGAGCAATACGAGGAAGTGGTCAGAGATGGACTTATCTGCGATTGACACGATGGGAGTAGCGAGGCCACGAAACATGGCAAGGTCGAGGGGGTGGCTGTGAATATGGGTTGGGGAGTTTACATGGAGGGAGAGATTAAGGGAGGATAGGAAGCTAGTGAACTCTGAGGAGAGAGAGCATGATGAATTGAGATGGAAGTTGAAATCACCGAGGATGAGAAGTCGCTCGGTGCAAATGATGAGGGAGGAAAGCAGTGAAGATATCTCAGTAATAAAATTTTCATGGTACTTGGGTGGGTGGCAGAGAACGAGAATTTTAAATAAGAGGTGAGGGGTGGAATAAGTTGAGATGCTTAAAGGAAGAGAAAGTGCCAAAGGAGTAGGGGGACAGACCAAGGTATGATTTGGTGATGAGAGCCACACCGCCACCACAGTGGTCTGGGCGGGGCAAGTGCTAGAAGGTGTAGCCAGGTGGGGAGGCTTTATTTAAGGTAAGGTGTCATCACCCTCAATCAAGTTTCTGTCAGGGCCATGATGTTGATGCAATCATCCACAATAAGCTCATGGATGGCACAGGCCTTGTTACAAGTGTTGAACAATTGTCTGATGTTACATCAGGCTTTTCTATCTTTGAGCTGGAATGATCTGTATCAGCAGAATGTTCCATCTAAAACACAGGCTTTCAAACTGAGAACCCTGGACCACAGGGAGTTTGTGAGGGAATGCCATGGATCCTTGCGGTCAGCAGATTTCTGTGTTTTTCTATTGCTATTGACTTACTGACATGTTATTTTTCTTGATGTATAATCATAAAACACAATTTTTGCAATGTAGCACTCTTTTTCTTTTGGGTCGCTGACCTTGTTTTTTTGGGATGGGTTGGGATCTGCAAGAGTTTTTCAATACTTGAAGATCTCCAACACAAAAGTTTAAAAGCATAGTTGAGAAGTGAAGGCCTTTTGTCAAAAATAATTATATTCACAATTATTGGAACTTGTCACTCTTGAGCTGGAAGCTCAGCACTGCACTGCCAGTGGTATTGAGATACTGAAAGGTACAATTTATTATTCCTGAGTTAGAATACCAGCTATAAATTAATTGATCTATCTAGTACCTTAACTCATAGAGGGTGGAATTCACCCAATCAGAGCAAACGAGCAGATTTGGGACCTGAATTTGGCGCCTCTTGATTGAAATCTTTCGCCAAGTCCACTGGGTCCATTATTGAATATTTGGCACTTTATTGTCATTAAGTGACATTCTACGTTGCACAATAGTGCTTTCTATATGTTGTACTGGGATGCAAAAATTAAAAAAATAATAATTTCAGTAAGTTTAAACAAAAGGCACCAAATTAGCGACTTTACTGCAACCACAAGGATGGCAGGTATGGGAAATGGGTGCTGTTACAATAGGCAATGTTATTCAGAGGTTGCATCAGAGTAAAGGGAGCTTCACCTTGTAAATGACTCCTATTTATCTAACCTGGAAGTGCTTAAATGCTGACACTGGGTGCCGAAGGTAGAAATAACTACTGTTTTGTTTTTCCACCAGTGCCAGTTCTCAGAATGACCACACCAAATTAAAATAGCTCTGGCACTGCTGAGCAGCACTGCCATTCCGTAGCTGTGGGCCAGTCTTGTTCAGATGTCTTTTCCCAAGCAGCAGTTGGTTCAGCAACAGGCTTGATCGATTCGTGATCATTGTCACTCCCAGATGACCCAAACGTCAGATAAAGGGTCAGATCTGCTGGATTAAGGATGACTTCCCTGATTATTTTAATATTAAAGAAATATTACTTTTTAAATAGAAATTGCCCTTGATGGTCATTGAATTTTTATTACGAAGATTTTTTTAATGAAATACAAACGGCTCCTTTTTAAGTAAAAGATGTTTTGTGGTTCTGCTTTGCAGTTCTTTGTTCCTCCCATGAGCATAAACTAAAATTCAGTGAAACAGCTTGCATTTTAAATATTTTAAAGCATTCACTTCTCAGGGATTTCAAAATGCAAAATTTAAAAAGTCTGATTGTAAATAATGGATTTGAATTATCAAAGATAGTTACAGAAATGCAAGTAATCTGCCATCTTGTAATATATTTTTGAAGAGTGTTAAAGCACAGTCTTGCCTGGACTAAACAAAAAGTAGTGGCTGGTTTGGCACTTATGCTACCATTCTAAACAATTACTAAACCACCAATTTTTCCCAACCTCCCTTGTGGTCTACTCTCCATTTTTTGACCTTGATCAAACCTCATTATGACAACGTTTCTATATTCAGCACGAAGTTTTAGTTGTTGAGAATTAACTTTCTAAATGTAGATACTGAAAATCCATTTGTAAATTTGCCAAAGTCTCTGTTGATTTGCATTTAGTTTATGTGGATTGTTTTCAAAGAATTTTGTGCGGGTGTGATATGTTTCATTGCACTGCAGACAGAAGTAGGTCAGTGTTGTCCGGAATATAGGTGTGATAAATTCATGTAGTGAGACAAAGAACTCGAAGAAGCAAGTTATGAGGATTAAGACGAGTACTTTTTTGAACGACTGCGAGACAACCAGGCAGGCCTGCTTCCAGGCATTGCACCTTTGCTGACCTTGACAGGAAGCAAACCTCTGACCTTAGCAGCAGCATTGGCTACAGCACCACCTGGTGGATAACCTTAATCATAACATCCCAGATTACTATATCCCTCCTCCCTTAAGATTTCAGTATGAATTTCTTAACAAACAACCTTTCCTGAGGGTCACATAAGGATTCTCCATTCATCATGTTCCATACTTGACGAATCTAACAGTTCAGTATCAATCTCTCTGGTGGCTTGCGAGGCCTTTGTGAACGTCTAACAGTAAAGTCCCTGCTTGTTTGTGGTGAAGCCACCAGCTGCTCCTGAGCAGTGCTCAGAGTATCTGACTCTGCAACGATGGTTTCCTCTTGACGAATAGGTTCCTGTGGAATTGGCTCTGTCCCTGGTGGTGGCACCACAGATGCACTTGGATAACTGGGGGCAACCATGTCTTCAGTCATTGCATCTGGAACCTTCATTTCAATTTCCCCTTGTCTGGGAAGTATATGATCTACATTTCTGCGTACTACACTACCATCTCCCAACATGACCTTGTATGATACTGGACCTGTCATTGAGTCTATGAAGCCAGGAATCTACTTTGGTCCATAACTGAAATTTCTGGTAAGGACCGCATCTCCTTCTCCAAAACTTCGGCTCTTTGTTCTTTTGTCATGGTTCTCTTTTTGTTTGTTTTGCCTGTTTTCCATTTTCCTTTTTAGGTCTGGGTGGACAAGGTCAAGAGTGGAGTGTAGTCTACGACCTAATAACATCTCAGCAGGAGAGAGTCCTGTGGTGGATTGAGGTGTTATTCTGTAGCTGAACAGAACCCGTGACACTTTGGCTACTAAACTCCCTTCTGCACTTTTTTTCATCATCTCCTTAAATGTTTGCACGGCTCTCTCTGCAAGTCCATTCGAGGACGGATGGTATGGAGCCGAGGTCACCTGCACTATGCCGTTTTTTCTCAAGAACTCTTTTGTCTCTGTACTCACAAAACAAGTGGCATTGTCACTCACCACGATCTCCGGTAGCCCTTGATTACTGAAGCTCCGACGCAGGCAGTCTATAGTAGTAGTGGCAGAAGCAGAATTTACAAGATAAACACCCATCCATTTGGAATGTGCATCAATGATTATGAGGAACATCTTCCCCATGAATGGACCCGCATAATCTAAGTGCAATCTTCTCCATGGTTTATCCGGCCACTCCCAGGGGTGGAGAGGAGCCGCTGCTGGTGCCTTCCGGTGTTCCTGACAAGTGCTGCATGTCTTGACTAGATTTTCTATCTCCTCATCTGGCTTTGGCCACCAAAAGTAACTCCTAGCCAAGGCTTTCATACGCGAGACCCCAGGATGACACTGATGTAGTTGCTCTAGGATAGACTGTCGTGCTGGCTGTGGAATAATCACTCGTGCTCCCCACAACACGCAACCATCCTGCACACTCAGCTCTGTTTTCCTGACACTGTAGGGTGTGAAGTCAGCCCCTTCCGGATGCTGTAGCCATCCCCCTCACCACATATTCTCGAACTCTAGACAGTACTGGATCGTTACTGTCCATGTTCTTACTTGCTCTGCAGTCACAAGTGCCGTGTCAGTGTCCTCCAACATCAAAACTGTCCTCTGGAGCTGCACAGATAGGTGTGCCTGGCAGTGGAAGACGGCTCAAGGCATCTGCGTTCCCATGGTACTTGCCCACCTTGTAGACGATGACATACTCATATGCCCTCAATGTCGCTGCCCACCTCTGGATCCGGGGTGACACCATCTGTGGAACTGCTTTCATTTCATTGAAAAGAGAGAGAAGAGGTTTATGATCGGTGCATATGGTGAACTTCCTGCCATATATGTACTTGTGGAACCTCTGTAACCCAAACATTACTGCTAACCCCTCTTTGTCTAACTGGGAATTGTTTTTTTCCGCTGGTGTTAGAGTTCGGGACATAAACCCTATTGGTCTTTTAGTTCCACCTTCCATGCAGTGTGAAAGAACTGCCCCCACCCCATAAGGAGAAGCGTCACAAGAGAGAATGATGTCTTTCTCTGCATTGTAGTGAACCAGCACATCCGACGACAGCATCAGTTGCTTGGACTGTTCAAATGAAACCCCCTGCTCCTCTCCCCACTGCCACTGTGTCTCCTTGTGCAGTAGTTTGTGAAGAGGTGCTAACACAGTTGACAAGTTTGGTAAAAACCTGTTATAATAGTTCAGCAGTCCCAGGTAAGCTTTTAACTCTGCCACATTTGTAGGAGCAGGGGCATCCTGCAGTGCTTGTACCTTCTCCTTGAGTGGATGGAGCCTGGTGGCGTCCACTCTGTGGCCCAGGAACACTGCCTCATTCCCCAGGAAAGTGCACTTACTCCTCTTGAGCCGGAACCCTGCCCTCTCCAATCTCTGTAATACCTCTCTCAGTGTGCTCAGATGCTCCTGGTTGGTTCTTCCCGTCACCAGAATGTCATCCAGATAGATGGAAACATGTGGAATCCCTTGCAGTACACCTTCGATTGTCCTCTGGAAGATAGCTGGACTAGATGAGACACCAAACGGTAAGCGGTTATATGTAAACAAGCCCTTGTGTGTATTTATGGTGACATACTTCTTTGATTCGTCATCCAGTATAATCTGCAAGTAGGCATGACTCATATCCAACTTTGTGAATTTCTTTCCTCCAGCCAGGTTTGCAAAGAGATCCTCTGTTTTGGGAATCGGATACTGCTCTAGTTTGGACACCCGATTGACTGTCAATTTATAGTCTTCACAGAGTCTTACCGAATTGTCCGGTTTTAAAACAGGTACTATGGGAGCTGCCCATTCCGAACATTTCACTGGCTCCAGTATGTTCTCAATAGACGGTCAAGCTCAGCCTCTACCTTTGGCTTCATGGCATAAGGCACAGGTCGTTGTTTAAAAAACCTTGGCGGTGCCTTCTTGTCTACATAAATCTTAGCTGGGAGGCCATTAAATGTGCCAAGTTCCTCCTTGAACACATTCTCATGTTCACTCAACACTTTTTGCAAAGTCAACTGTTTGCCCGCATCTATTTGATGTACTGCTGCCCAGTCTAATTTAAGTTCTTTTATCCAGCCCCGACCTAACAGGTTTGGTCCGGTACCCGATACTATAACTACAGGTAGCTGTTCCACTGTGTCCCTGTGTTGCACAGTTACATTAGCTGTACCTAATGTCGCCACTCGTTCACCTGTGTATGTTTTAAGATGCAGGGAGCAAGGCTTTAACTCTAGAACTTTTGCACTGTTCCACAATTTTGAGTACGCTGCCTTGTTCATTATGGTCACGCCGCACCCTGTATCCACTTCAAAGTTCACCTTAGAGCCATTTACTGTCAGTTGCAATGTGATAGGAGCCACTTTTGGAATGTTCTCTAACTTGCTATACATTATGAACATGTCCTCTTCTTCCTCAGCTTCCCCGCTGATGTGGTGTGCTCCATGTTTTTTCACTTCTCTCCCTTGGTTTTGCTGACCTCCCCCTTTTGGTTTGGATTCCTCCACAGGTGATTTCGCCCTGCAAGCTCGTTTTATGTGTCCTTGTTTCCCACACTTGTAGCACTTTTCCTCCAGAAACCGGCATTCACTCGCCAGGTGATCGCCCTTGCACCTATAACATGCCTTCACATGCTCACGTTGTGGTTTCTGACGCATGTTCAACTTGTACACAACAACCTGACCTGCAACTTGCGTAGCATTAGCTCTGTCTGAACCCTGTATTCCTTTTACATCTCGGTTCGCTGTCTCTATGGCTTGAGCAAGTTCCAATGCTTTTTCATAAGTAAGCCCAGTCTCGGATAATAATCTACGCTGCATTCGGTCATCCATAATTCCGCAAACTAGCCTATCTCGCAGCATTTCCTTCAGGTTGTTCCCAAAATTGCAATCTTGTGCTAATTTACGCAACACCGCTACATAGTCCATTATGCTCTCTTCCTCTTTCCTGTTCCTTGAATTAAACTTGAACCGCTGTACAATCTCACTAGGCTTAGGGTTGAAATGTTCTTTTAGCAAAACCACTAATTCAACAAATGATTTGTCTCCAGGCTTTTCAGGACTGAGCAGGTTCTTCATCAAACTGTAGGTTTGGCTTCCCACTGAACTAAGCAGAATGGCTTTCCTTTTTCCGGCATCATTTATTTCATTTGCTTTGAAAAAATAACCCAACACTTCACAGTATTCCTCCCAAGTTTGTGCTTGAATATCAAAAGCGGAGACCATTCCTACCGTGTCAGCCGTGCTCTCTTCCAACTGGTAGCTAACTGCAGCTCGTGATTTTGTTGTTTAAACATCCTGGCAGACTTCTCTTATTCAAGGTCCTGTTTTACCTCATCGCCAAATGTGATAAATCCATGTAGTGAGACAAGGAACTCGAAGAAGCGAGGTATGAGGATTAAGACGAGTACTTTATTGAACGACTGCGAGACAACCAGGCAGGCCTGCTTCCAGGCATTGCACCTTTGCTGACCTTGACAGGAAGCAAACCTCTGACCTTAGCAGCAGCATTGGCTACAGCACCACCTGGTGGATAACCTTGATCATAACATCCCAGATTACTATAATAGGTTTTTCAAACATATATGCAGGCTTATGCTTGGAAGTGGGTTAAGCTTGATAAGATAAATGTACACAAGAGAAAGAGCTGAATGACACATTTACTTGCAAACAATAGCAAGTTCATAAAAATAGGTTCTTGGTTTTTCACTCTCCACAATTGCAATTTTCAGGACACAGATTCCAAATGATGTTTTTAAAACTTGTTTGCAACAATGCCCCTCCCGCCCTCTAATTTGAAATATATTTCCCACTTCTCTTTGGGTCACTGTCCACCACTCCCTGACCCGAGTACATTTTGTGACTTTGTGAATGGATTTTAGATTGGCTACAATGAGGTGCAGGTGAAAAGTGCAGATGAAGTTGACACCTGTTTTTTTTTTTCTCCTGTGTCACCCTATTTCTCTGGTTGCCACTTTTGCAGATAGTTCCGCTGCAGATCAGGAATTACTTAATTGAGTACAAGGAATATCCAGCTTCCTATCACTGTGTATTTTACATCACATGAAATGTGGAGAATCTGCATTTAAAATGTGTTACACATTTTGCACACACTTATTTCACACTTTACTTACTCGGTCATGATTTCACAAAGGCGTGGCCTGCTTTGATGCCCTAAGAATTACAGAATATCATACCCCTAACATATTATTACATGTCACAAAAACTCTACACTTCACTATGAGCAATGCCATGGGATATCCATTAGGAGATTATGGTGTCACACTTTGTTTAATTGACGCTAAGTAAAATAGCAGCAAGTCAGTACTGAGTGGGTAGAGAATGTATGAATCAAAAGCCAGGAAAGAGAATACATAACAACCAATGAGAAACTGCGAAGGACTTACGAAAACAATCAATCTTGAATGACCAGTCAGGAGAACCTGCCACTAATCAAATGGAGAAGATGAACTGATCAAATCACTCAAAATAAAAGTTTTTACAACAATTAATCCAATCTCAGTAATTATGCTGACTTGAGAAAAACTAGTCTGACAAAAAGGGCTAATTCTTTCTTGATTTTAGTATTCAGACAAAATGGAAGTTCACTGTGTACTTTCACATTCAGACAAAATGGTAGCTGCTAACGAGCAAACAAAGAAGGATTCTTCTTTGGGCCAAGCGGCCCTGGATCTTGGATTAATGCTCTGAAGCAGACCGTCTTATGACTGAAGGTATTCTTCACAGACTCAGCATGACTCCTTATCAGTATACGATGTGCCATCTTGCTCCAGTTCCCTGAGACAGACAGTTACAACTTTCAAAGACATATCTTGAGTGACACCTTAGAAATGGGTCTATGGAACAAAATTGGTTTCTGATTGATTAGGTTACCAGAAGTAATATTCTCTTTCTGGTAGCTAAAGGTATTTAGTGTTGGACTCTTTGGACCAATGCATTTTGCATTGTGGAGAGCCTGCCTATCCTTTCTGGCCCGTCTGGATATTAAGAAAGTGTTAGTAGCATAAGTCTTAAGCACCGAGAAAAACATTGTATAATTGTCAATAGATATGCTTACATTGGGTGCTTGTTTTCTTAAATTAAGAAGACACTGGCCAGTTTGAAAGGTGATCCCAAAGCTTCATCCAAGAGAGTAGGGGCACGAAATTTGGATCAGCGCTATGAGTGCACTTAGAGGTCCCAGATGGTGTCCGTGGTGCACGTGCACACTTCTGGTGCGGGTCGTACGGAATGCCATATTGGCGAGGGCATTTGTGCATGCGCGCAGTGAGCCTCCATCAGAGGTATCCAGAGTAGGCAAATCATGACGTCAATTGACGCCAGCACTGCCATTTTCGAGCTCAACACTCCAGCAATATCCTCTCTTAAGTTTGCACAGCAGCAGGAATGACCCCTCACCACTGCTATTTAAAGGGATCATCAGCTACTTACAGGTTAGTTGCTAATTGATTGCTACTTGCTGTTGCTACAATTGTAAAAGTGTTTGGTGCTTTCTAGACTTCCTTAAAGTTGATAAAGTCTACAGGGAACAGTGTGGCAGGTGCTGAAGGACTTTGTCCTGACTTCAAGGCTTCTGCTCAAACCAGTTGCTCCCAGGCATGCGTGCAGTAATAGGCATTCCCCTTGAAATACTGCATGACTGGGAGAATGAGCAGAGCTGACACAGAGCAGGGCAAGCTGCTAGAAGGGGGAGAAGAGCTACCAGCAGGAGACTATATCCGCCCAGCATGTTCAGGGAGCAATTCTCCGACCTGAACATCAGTGAGGAACAGTCAGTGAGACGCCTGCCCTTCCGTAAGAACGTCCTCATTGAAATCTGCCACCTGCTGCAGCCACAACTGCAACCTCAGATAAGGGTGAGGACTGCATTGTCAGTAACTACGAAGGTGACTGTGGCCATGAACTTTTATGCATTGGGCACCTTCTAGGCTGGAGCAGGAGATATTTGCAACATCTCTGTTTGCCGTCCACAGTTGTGTAAGGGAGGTCACTGAGGCTCTGTATTCAAAGAGAGCTGACTACATTTTATTCACTCTTGCCAGAGAGCAGCAGGTGAAGCAAGCATGATGCTTCGTAAGGATTGCAGGCTCCCCCGTGCTGCAGGGTGCCATTGACTGCATGCATGTCACTTTACGGGTGTCACATGACAACTCTGAGATATACCGCAACCGAAAGCGATTCCACTCCCTCAGTGTCCAGATGGTGTGCGACCACAGGCAGGGTGTCATGCAGGTCAATGCCTGGAATCCTGGCAGCAGTCACGATGCCTGCATTCTGCGGCAACCCGCTGTGTCATCTGCATTTGAGCCACCACGACAAACCAAAGGGTGCCTATGGGGCGAAGAGGGCTATCCGCTGATGACATGACTGATGACTGCAGTGCGCAAGCCACACATGCGTTGGCGGCGTGCATAAGTGCTTCCACACAAAATATGATAGAGCAGACCATTGACATGCTAAAAGAATAATTCTGCTGCCTGGACCACTCTGGAGAAGCCCTGCAGTACTCAGCAGAGCAGATGTCAAGATTCATGGTGGTCTGCTACATGCTACACAATCTCACCATCATGAGGGCACAGCCCTTGCCACCAGCTATATGGCGAATAGCTGAGGAGCAAGAGGAAGAGGAAAGGAGGAGGCAACCCAGACAACTCCATTCTGGCTGGGCTGTCTGTGAACAATTCATCCAACTATGATACCAGTAAACGCAATCCCAATTCCCCATTCACCTAAAATCCCACATCTTACCTTCTCTCTGTCATTGATCATCACAGTGTCCTCTTGGCCACAATGCAAAAATATAATCCAACTCAAAATAAACATTCCAAACCAAATTTATAAGTCAAAGCAGACCATATTGCATACAAACGTAAACTAATCATCCTTGTGCATTCCCTTAGTGCCTGTCTTCCATGCGCCTTTGCCTATCCTAGTGCTCCTACGCAGTGCTACCCAAGTAGCTGCAGCATAGCTGGTGGCAGGCTGCTGACTTTCAGTGAGGGAGACTGCAAATGGCCTTGAAGGATGACCTCGAGCAGCTCTGGGCCTACAAGGTATGGCTTCGGACTGCACCACCTTGGCATGGACAGCAGCAGTCTCGACGGGTTGGCTGGCTGACAGGCAACAGCAAGGGCACTGGCAGAGTGGCAGTGGCACTGGTGGAGTGGCAGTGGTGGGAGGACAAATGCTGTCCTCGTGAGAGGACTGCAGGTTCGTGTTCCACGGAGCCACTGCCACTCCCCCGGTGCAGCGCCTCAGCAATCCTCGTAAGCTGTTGGAGGACAGTTTGCTGGACTGCTATGACACCCTGCAAGCCCCTTTGAACAATGGTATTCGCAGCCATAATGGCAGCAGTCTGAACTTGCATGGCAGCAAGTTGACCTTGCATGATGGCAGTCTGAGCTTCCACTGCAGCAGTTGCGTGGCTGCTGATTGTGCTGCAATGGAAGCTGGGACATCAGCCATCAGACGCTGTATCCTGGTTGGGTCCACAAGTGTGTTAATGGAGTTGTCCACCCCTTTGACGCTGGAAAGGATGGGCTGCAAGCAATGCGCAAAGCCCAGTGCAAGGTTGGTGCTGGACTCCTCCATGCTCCTTGACATTGCATTCAGGCTTTCTGGCAGGCCTACCAATGCACCAAGCATTTCATTGTGCAAATCCATCAGCCTTCTTCTGTAGCCTGCCCTATCGAAGTCCTCATCTGAGTCCTCTGCAGCAGAAGTCATGTGCAAACTCAGCCTCCGGCAAGCTGACACCTGTCGCGGCTGCAGGCCACTCGTGCCTGGTGTCTCACCACGTGCAGATCCCGCCTCTATGCTATTCTCAGACTCGATTTCAGAGTGAAATAAAGCTTCACTTGCGATCTCATGATGGAATGCCTAAATCTCGTGATTTAAAACAAAAATACGTTGATTTGCGCATGCACGGAAAAATACGTTGATTTGCCATTCGGCAGAGAATAGCCTCTTCTAGGCCTATTAGAAATGGCAGTAGCCTGTAAGTGAGTGAGTGACTGGGGATGGCAGGGGGGTTAACTGTTCGCGGCAGCAAAACTGAGGGGCGGCAGCAGGAGCAAGCACCGTTTTTAAATTAGCGCGAGCAGCCTGGGCCCAAACCGGAGCCTGGGCTACGTGGGCCTAGTGAACCTCCTCCAAGGGAGGGGGGGATGGGCGGCCCAAAGATCACCCCTTGGCTCCACACCACAATACGGAGATTAGCGGGTAATTATGGAGCTGCGTCCCGGAGCCGTCCACTAAAGAGCATTTGCCGTTGCCTGGTCAACTGGTTGGTGGCAGGCGGAGGGAAGGGATGCAGCAGCAGGGTCTGCAGGCCACAGGAGACTGGAGTTTGATGAGCTCAGCAAGTGCTCTGCTCGTCTCCCCCATTTCATTTGGAGGTGGGAGCGTGGTTTTAAGCGCACGAGTGTTGTGAATGTCTTGTGATTTATTGAGGCAGATTGACCTGGTGTATGTAGAGTCAGGGCAGCAGTCACTGCAAACACGAGATAATCTCATTCTCCACTCAATTAAATATATTCTCTGTGTTAAAACCTACAATTTCTTCAGATAATAACCTACTGACTGTGCAAACTTCTACATATGCAGTTGGATTGTAGCCATTGCTGCTATATATGGATTTATATAGTGATTCTCATCCGTGCCTTTGTTACCTCTAGACTTGACTATTCCAATGCACTCCTGGCTGGCCTCCCACACTCTACATAAATTTGAGGAGATCCTAAACTTGGCTGCCTGTGTCCTAACTCGCCCCAAGACCCATGAACCCTGTGCTCGCTGACCTACATTAGCTCCTGGTTAAGCAACACCTCGATTTTAAAATTCTCATCCTTGTTTTCAAATCCCTCCATGGCCTCGCCCCCTCCCCATCTCTGTAATCTCCTCCAGCCCCACAACCCCCTGAGATATCTGTGCTCCTCTAATTCTGGTCTCTTGAGCATCCCAGATTTTAATCTCTCAACCATTTGCTAGCCATGCCTTCAGCTGCCATGCTCCTAAGCCTTGGAATTACCTCTCTAAACCTCTCTGCCTCTCTACCTCTCTTTCCTCCTTTAAGATGCTCCTTAACCGAGTTCTTTGACCAAGCTTTTGGTTATCTGCCCTAATTTCTTCTTATGTGGCTCGCTGTCAAATTTTGTTTTATAACGCTCCTGTGAAGCGCCTTGGGACTTTTTACTAGGTTAAAGGTTTTATATAAATACAAGTTGTTGTTGTTTTTCTTGCTTTGCACAAGCAAGGTTCCAATAAATTAATAGCCATTTTAACACCTAATTTCAATCTTTCCTGGTCTGTTGTGGTTTAATTACACTGGTACATTGAAGAATGTTGAATAATGGCTTACAGGTTATGTTATCTCAAAGAAGGAAATTAATTAGTCGGATGTCGATAACAGCAACAACAACAACAATTTGCATTTATATAGCGCGTTTAAAATAGTAAAACATCCCAAGGTGCTTCACAGGAGCAATTATCAAACATAATTTGACACCGAGTCACATAAGGAATTATTAGGGCAGGTGACCAAAAGCTCGGTCAAAGAGGTACGTTTTAAGGAGCGTCTTAAAGGAGGACAGTGAGGCGGAGAGGTTTAGGGAGGGAATTCCAGAGCTTAGGGCCAAGGAAGATGAAGGTACGGTTGTCAGTGGTGGAGCAATCATGATTTCTTACCAAATCTCATGATTCTTAAGAGTTTGTCTCATGATTTATGAGACGGTGGGGTTGGCATTGCTGTTGACCACTCGTGTGAGGTCGTGGAACTTTTTGCAGCATGGCATCCAGGTCCTTGAGGCTGACTCATGGGATTGACCGCCACAGCTATCTGGGCCCACTGCCTACTGAGCACTTGTCTGGAGGTCCTCATGGATACGGCACTGCTCTCCTCATTTCCACCTCCTCCACCAAGGCCTCCAGTGCAGCCTCCAAGAACCTTGGAGCTGGCTCTCTCCCATGTTGCGCCCTTATTCAGTCTTTTTTAACATCAGAGTGACTTGTAGAAGGACTTCCACCACCTGCTCCAGCCACAGTGCATCCCCCTTTAAGAGGTGCAGGCTACCTTTAACTTGTGCTAGCCTCTCAAGAATTTGGGCCCCCTGATGAGTCTGCAGGCACTCAACTGTGCGGTTAGCGCTGGCTGCACACTACAAACATGGTAATGAGCAGGCAGCACGTAGTTGGCAAGCTGCCTGCATCACATTAAACGAGCGTGGGGCAATCAAGCATTGTGAAGCCCGCGCCCGTTTTCGGGGACTGTCCAATTTAGCTCCCCAGGACCGTTCAATGCCACAATTGGCCTGTTACTCAATTGTGTGTTTCTTTTGTTCATGGCACCAAGAGACAGCCCAAATACTAGAGGCCTACCACTGTAATAGATTTGAGACTTAAACTCATTTAAGACTATGTTACAGTACAAGCTTGAATATCAAATTATGTTTTACTGTTATGAAGCAAAATGCAGCTACCTCTAGAATGTTGTAAAGCTTAGTTAAGTTTTTGTTGTACTTATGATGATTTATATTCTATTTTTGAGCATCAACTTAGTTTTACTTAGATTGCTGATACTTAGCAAAATTCAGCACCTTAGCTTCAGTAGTTAAAGCGGGGTTGGAAAAAAAATGGCAACCACCTCACTTCTGCCCACTTCCGGCATGGCCCGCGCTGTTCGTCATCTTGGTGAGGGTGATAGCGCAGGCGGGACCTGCGTGCAGTATGCAGAGTAAGCAGATCATGACGTCAGTCAGTGTGTAATGTTGATTTGTCGCACGACCTGCATTTTGGACATCGCTGCTCCAATCAGGAAGGACAGGCAGGAAGGAAGGGGAGGTGGGGTGGCTATGTTAATAAAGGAAGGAATCACTGTAATACAGAGAAATGATATTGGGTCAAAAGATCAGGATAATGAAACAGTTTGGGTGGAGATAAGGAATAATAAGGGGAAAAAAACACTAGTGGGCGTAGTCTATAGGCCTCCGAACAGTTGCAACTCGGTTGGACGGAGTATCAATCAGGAAATATTTGAGGCTTGTAATAAGGGAACATCTATAATTATGGGGGATTTTAACTATCATATTAATTGGACAAATCAAATTGGGCAGGGCTGCCTTGAGGATGAGTTCATTGAGTGTATTAGGGATGGGTTTCTTGAGCAGTATGTAACTGAACCGACCAGGGGGCAAGCAACCTTAGATCTGGTCCTGTGTAACGAGACAGGATTAATTAAAAATGTCCTAGTAAAGGATCCCCTTGGAATGAGTGACCATAACATGGTTGAATTCCATATTCAATTAGAGGGTGAGGAGGTTGGATCTCAAACAAGCGTGCTAAGCTTGAATAAAGGAGACTATGAAGGTATGAGAGCGGAATTGAGTAAAGTGGATTGGGAAAATAGATTAAAGGGTAAGACGATACATGATCAGTGGTGTACATTTAAGGAGTTATTTTACAACTTCCAAAAAATATATATTCCACTGAGAAGAAAAGGGTGTAAAAGAAAAGACAGCCATCCGTGGCTAAGTAAAGAAATTAAGGTTAGTATTCGACTAAAAACAAGGGCGTATAAGGTAGCCAAATCTAGTGGGAGGATAGAGGATTGGGAAAACTTTAAAAGACAGCAAAAAATAACAAAAAGATTGATTAAGAAAGGGAAGATAGATTATGAAAGTAAATTAGCAAAAAATATAAAAACAGATAGTAAGAGTTTTTATAGTTATATAAGAAGAAAAAGGGTGGCTAAAGTAAATGTTGGTCCCTTAGAGGATGAGACCGGGAAATTAATGGTGGAAAATATGGAGATGGCAAAAACACTGAATGAATATTTTGTATCAGTCTTTACAGTAGAGGACACTAAGAATATCCCAACACTGGACAAGCAGGGGGCTATAGGGGGGGGGAGGAGATAAACACGATCAAAATCACTAAGGAAGTGGTACTCGGTAAAATAATGGGACTCAAGGCGGATAAATCACCTGGACCTGATGGCTTACATCCTAGGGTCTTGAGGGAAGTGGCGGTAGGGATTGTGGATGCATTGGTAATAATCTTCCAAAACTCCCTGGACTCAGCAAAGGTCCCGGCAGACTGGAAAACTGCTAATGTAACACCCTTATTTAAAAAGGGCAGTAGACAGAAGGCTGGAAACTATAGACTGGTTAGCCTAACATCTGTGGTAGGTAAAATTTTGGAGTCCATTATTAAGGAGACAGTAACAGGACATTTGGATAATCATAATTTAATAAGACAAAGTCAGCATGGTTTTATGAAGGGGAAGTCATGTTTGACAAATTTGCTGGAGTTCTTTGAGGAAGTAACATATAGGGTGGATAAAGGTGAACCAGTGGACGTAGTGTATTTAGACTTCCAAAAGTCATTTGACAAGGTGCCACACAAAAGATTATTGCTTAAGATAAAAAATCACGGGATTGGGGGTAATATTCTGGCATGGATAGAGGATTGGCTATCTAACAGAAGGCAGAGAGTTGGGATAAATGGTTCATTCTCAGACTGGCACTCAGAAACCAGTGGTGTTCCGCAGGGGTCAGTGCTGGGTCCCCAACTCTTTACAATCTATATTAATGATTTGGAGGAGGGGACCGAGTGTAACATATCAAAGTTTGCAGGTGATACTAAGATGGGAGGGAAAGTAGTGAGTGAGGAGGACATAAAACACCTGCAAAGGGACATAGACAGGCTAAGTAAGTGGGCAGAGATTTGGCAGATGGAATACAATACTGGAAAGTGTGAGGTTATGCACTTTGGCAGGAAAAATCGTAGAGCAAGTTATTATCTTAATGGCAAGAAACTGGAAAGTACTGAAGTACAAAGGGATCTGGGGGTCCTGGTGCACGAAACTCAAAAGGTTAGTATGCAGGTGCAGCAAGTGATTAAGAAGGCCAATGGAATGTTGGCTTTCATTGCTAGGGGGATAGAATATAAAAATAGGGAGGTATTGCTTCAGTTGTACAAGGTATTGGTGAGACCGCACCTGGAATACTGCATACAGTTTTGGTGTCCATACTTAAGAAAAGACATACCTGCTCTCGAGTCAGTACAAAGAAGGTTCACTCGGTTAATCCCGGGGATGAGGGGATGGACATATGAGGAGTGGTTGAGTAGATTGGGACTCTACTCATTGGAGTTCAGAAGAATGAGAGGCAATCTTATTGAAACATATAAGATTGTGAAGGGGTTGGATCGGGTGGATGCGGGGAGGGTGTTCCCGATGATGGGTGAAACTAGAACTAGGGGGCATAGTCATAAGAACATAAGAAATAGGAGCAGGAGTAGGCCAATCGGCCCCTCGAGCCTGCTCCGCCATTCAATAAGACCATGGCTGATCTGATCCTAACTGCCAATCCACTATCACAGAACCATCTCCTGAATCTAACAGAATTAGACACACGAAATAGGAGCAGGATCAGGCTACCCGGCCCCTGGGCCCGCTCCGCTACCCACAGGGCCATGACCGATCCGAACCGAGACTCATGTCCAAATTCCTGCCTGCTCCCCGTAACCCTTAATTCCCTTTACTTCTAGGAAACTGTCTATTTCTGTTTTAAATTTATGTAATGATGTAGCTTCTACAGCTTTTTGGGGCAGCATATTCCATGGACCTACCACCCTCTGAGTGAAGTAGTTCCTCCTCATCTCAGTTTTGAAAGAGCAGCCCCTTATTCTAAGGCTATGCCCCCTAGTTCTAGTTTCACCCATCATCGGGAACATCTTCCCCGCATCCACCCGATCCAACCCCTTCACAATCTTATATGTTTCAATAAGATCGCCTCTCATTCTTCTGAACTCCAATGAGTAGAGTCCCAATCTACTCAACCTCTCCTCATATGTCCATCCCCTCATCCCCGGGATTAACCGAGTGAACCTTCTTTGTACTGACTCGAGAGCAAGTATGTTGTTTCTTAAGTATGGACCCCAAAACTGTACGCAGTATTCCAGGTGCGGTCTCACCAATACCTTGTACAACTGAAGCAATACCTCCCTATTTTTTATATTCTATCCCCCTAGCAATGAAAGCCAACATTCCATTGGCCTTCTTAATCACTTGCTGCACCTGCATACTAACCTTTTGAGTTTCGTGCACCAGGACCCCCAGATCCCTTTGTACTTCAGTACTTTCCAGTTTCTTGCCATTAAGATAATAATTTGCTCTACGATTTTTCCTGCCAAAGTGCATAACCTCACACTTTCCAGTATTGTATTCCATCTGCCAAATCTCTGCCCACTTACTTAGCCTGTCGATGTCCCCTTGCAGGTTTTTTATGTCCTCCTCACTCACTACTTTCCCTCCCATCTTAGTATCATCTGCAAACTTTGATATGTTACACTCGGTCCCCTCCTGCAAATCGTTAATATGGATTGTAAAGAGTTGGGGACCCAGCACTGACCCCTGCGGAACACCACTAGTTACTGATTGCCAGTCTGAGAATGAACCATTTATCCCAACTCTCTGCCTTCTGTTAGATAGCCAATCCTCTATCCATGCCAGAATATTACCCCCAATCCCGTGATTTTTTATCTTAAGCAATAATCTTTTGTGTGGCACCTTGTCAAATGCCTTTTGGAAGTCTAAATACACTACGTCCACTGGTTCCCCTTTATCCACCCTATACGTTAATTCCTCAAAGAACTCCAGCAGTTTGTCAAACAGTCTTAGAATAAGGGGCTGCTCTTTCAAAACTGTGATGAGGAGGAACTACTTCACTCAGAGGGTGGTAGGTCCATGGAATATGCTGCCCCAAAAGCTGTAGAAGCCACATCATTACATAAATTTAAAACAGAAATAGACAGTTTCCTAGAAGTAAAGGGAATTAAGGGTTACGGGGAGCGGGCAGGAATTTGGACATGAGTCTAGGTTCGGATCGGTCATGGCCCTGTGGGTAGCGGAGCGGGCCCAGGCGCCGTGTAGCCTGATCCTGCTCCTGTTTCGTGTGTCTAATTCTGTTAGATTCAGGAGATAGTCCTGTGATAGTGGATTGGCGGTTAGGATCAGATCAGCCATGATCTTATTGAATGGCGGAGCAGGCTCAAGGGGCCGATTGGCCTACTCCTGCTCCTATTTCTTATGTTCTTATGTTCAACACCCGCTCGTAAACATGCACAGCTGAACATGCATTCAGCTGCACGAGGGATTCCCCACCAGCACTATTTAAAGGTATACATCCAACTTGCAGGTAAGTTGATTGTTTCCCTTGTACTGTGGGTGCGAGGCTTGCACCAGTGTGTGAGGGTGAAGTGAAGCTATGATTTTGAGGTATGAGTCGTGATTGATAGAGATGGTTGGTAGGTGAGTGATGGGGGTGTGGTGCATTGAGCAGTGTGTGAGGCTAGTGATACAGTTGATGGGATATGGCATTTGAAGATGCATTCACTGACCTTGACCACACGTGTGAGGTCATTCTTCAGACTGGTGGCATTGACTGCTTCAGCAATCTGCTTTCACTGCCTTGGTACAGTCTGTCTGGAGGGCCTCCTGGCCCCCTGTGGGTAGAGGACCTGTCTACTCCTATCGATCCCCTGCACTAAGGCCTCCAGTGCTACATCCGAGAACTAACGTGACCTTTCTCTGCCCTGTTGAGACATTGGTGCCTTCCCTTTCCTTAGCTCCACTAAGAATGAGGTGCTTCTTTCAGAAATAATGGCGCTGGAGACCTGGCAGCAGCATGATTTATGTGTTTGTTCAAGGTGGTGGCAGCAGGGGTGTCCTTTCTGCATCTGATGTCTCATTATCCACACTTAGTACACACAAGATCAATCCAAAAAAAAATCCCAGAACCATTACCATAAATGGAATCACATTAACACTTCTATTTGTAGGAACCTCGAGTTCAACTTAGCAGCCGATAAGTCATTGATCAAAGCACGCTCACTGGGATGCTTCATTTGGCATCTTTATCATTCCCATTGTAATAAGCATTAGGTGTAAGAGACTATTTCCTGTTGCTTTATTGCTTTGAGATCTGCACTTCAGTCTTACCACCATAACAAAGAAATTGTACGATTAGAAGTGCTAATTTCCAAATAATTCCATATTCATATATATATTGGTAAGCATGAGTTTGAATCGGACCACAACGTATAGTTATATTGCTGACCTTTGTGGTAATTTGGGCAACTAAACTTTGGAAGGGTTTAAATATTACAATCTGAAAAAATAAATGACTGGGAGGTTAGAAAAAAAAATATTCACACAGACGATGATTGGAATGTGGAATTCTCTGTCCAAACTATTTTTGAAGCAGAGACCATAACTTCTTTTAAAAGGGAATTAGACTGTTGCTTGAACTAAAGGAATATTAAAAGGTATGGAGAGTGAGTGGAAGAATGGGATTAGACTAGGCGGCTTATGGAGAAAAACACTGGCACAGACTTAATGTTCTGATGTTGTAACATTCTATAATTCTAAAATGGTCATGTTTTAAGTTGTTTCCATGTATTTGTTTGGGATGTGAAAGAGTGAAATGATTTGGGGGCAGTGCAGTACTGTAATTTCTTTAAATCTAGTTTCCCC
Organism: Somniosus microcephalus; assembly: GCF_052327205.1. Taxonomy (NCBI): domain Eukaryota; kingdom Metazoa; phylum Chordata; class Chondrichthyes; order Squaliformes; family Somniosidae; genus Somniosus; species Somniosus microcephalus. Next base: position 167,058,069 of record NC_140997.1, read on the forward strand.
TTACACACTGCAAATGTATAAAAAATCCTTAATGTAAACATTGGCTCGGATTTGCGCGAAAACCCGGAACTTGCGACCTCTCATGTTTCAGCTTGACAGATCGTACGAATCCAAAGGAAATGGACATTCACTGGCGCAGGGTTGGGCTATTTGCTTGTGAACCACATGCGCCCCTGGGATACGTGGGCCTTTACGCAGGCCCAGAAGCCCGAGTCGTCGTAGGTCCGGGGCCATCAGGTAAGTACGGATTTTACTTGCGGCTCGGTGGCATTTGCTCGTGGGAAGCCTCCGACCGCAATTTCAGGTCCAGTGAGTCTTTTAGGTTTCTCAGTGTAAACAAAAGAAAGCAAGAATCATCTGTCTGTATTGTCTCTCAGATTTTAAAAGCAGTTGATAACAGCTTTTTTGTGAAACTTTAGTTGTAAAATTATTAAATTCATCTTGAAGTTGGTTTTCAAAATATTTGGAAATACAAACATGTTTAAGTACGCTGAACAAAGAAACAAAGTTACTTTTCAACTGAGAAAAAATAAATATGCTTTTGTACAAATTATTGTTTTTGAATTTAAATCCAACAGATAACACAGCTGCTCTGATTACCTGTGTGTGTGTTTCTTGTTTTGTGTTGGGCTTTCTCTTTGAAGTAAAAACGTAACAATTAATTGCTTAAATGTGAAACCCTGGGTTAAAAAAAGCTTTTAAAGTTCAATCTCCAGTTTATTTTTAGATTGTTTTGAAAAACAAAGAATCTCAAATCTTGCTACAGCTTGAGTAAAGAATCATGTTGAACATCCTGCGAAATATGACACTGTAGAATTCTGGGACTTGCAGGCACAGATGTAATTGGGTAATTAGGAACTCTTCCAGCTAACAAAGTGATTAACTCTGGGAAACAAATCCACATCAAGCCCAGGCTTTTCAGAAAGGCTGAGACCTTAAGTAAAATACAATTTAAAAACACAAAAGATAATTTTGTAGGTATGCTTAATAATACTAATGTGAAATATGTATTTTTTTACATTAAAACCCTTTTTTTCAACCATAGTCCTTTGAATTTGTGAGAATAGAAAATTAGCACGAGATTTTTGAAAAAATATTTTTAACAATTTGATTGTTTCAGTTACTCATTTCTTTTACTGGGCTGACTGCACGTTTTCTATTTATAATTTTTATGAACTTCAAAATTGTTTTTCATTTCTGCTTGCAACTTGCCAAGTGGTCCAGTTGTGATTTGTCATCCTTTTATGAATACAACATTTCGGCCAATGAAGTGCGAGTACGACTCAGAAAGTTACAGTATGATGGGTGAAGTTTGACGCAAGCAGTAAAGAAGACAACAGGAAACGTGGCCAATTATATCATTTTTATCAAACAAATATTTGTGGATCTCCTATGGAACTGAGTACTTGGGTTCTGGAGCACAGTTTGCCAAGGTATTGCTATGGGGCATCAGAATTCAGGAGCACAGTTCCACTGATCAGCTGCATGCTTGGTACGTTCCTTTAAGGTCATTGCTTTAAACAACCGATCCAAGTACTTGTAACTAGCTGTCTGCTGAGTTCATTGACAGAGTATGTGTAGCATCTAAACAGATGCAAAACTGTTTCTTTTCTCTCTCTATTCATTCATCTCCATCTCTATTCTTCTTGTATGAACGCAGTCAACGTGTGTACGTTTCTTCACTATGAAACCAACGGGCCATCACAACAACTGAGCCACATCATATTTTCAACTGACTTCCATTCATATTCAATTTTCTGCAAAATTTGATGCTTGAAAATAGAGAGCAAATGTTCCTGGTTGATTTTTACCTCCTTGATTTCTTGGCACTGCCAACACTGTTAGCTCCTTTACAATCTTGGAATCTTACAGCAGAGAAGAAGGCCATTTGGCCTGTCAAGTCTGTGCTGGCTATTTGAAAGAGTTGTCCAATTTAGTCCCACACCCCAACTTTTCTCCCCAAACCCCTGTAAATTAGTCCTCTTCACGTACATGTAAAATTGCCTTTTTAAAGTTCCAATGGAACCCGATTCCACCACCCTTTCAAGTAGTGCGTTCCAGATCTTAACAACCCCCTGTGTGAAGAAATTGCTCCTCGTTTCCCCTCTAGTTCTTTTGCCAATTATTTTAAATCTGTGATCTCTCATTACTGACCCACTTGCCAGAGGAACTAGTTTCTTCTGACTTGCTCTATCAAAACCCCTTGTAATTTTGAATACCTCTATTAGGTCTCCCTTTAACCTTCTCTGCTCTAAGGAGAACAATCCCAGCTTCTCCAATCTCTCCACATAACTGAACTCCCTCATCCCTGGTACCCTCTCATGTGCCTTAACATCCTTCCTAGAATGTGGTGCCCAGAATTGTACACAATACTCCAGCTGAGGCCTAACCAGAGATTTGTAAAGGTTTAGCATGACTTCCTTGTTTTTGTATTCAATGCCCCTATTTACAAAGACAAGTATCCTATACGCTTTCTTAACCACCTTCTCAACTTGCCCTGCCACCTTCAAAGATGTGAATATGCACCTCCAGGTCCCTCTGTTCTTGCAGCCCCTCAAAATAGTACCATTTAGATTATACTGCCTCTGCATGTTGTTCCTTCCAAAGTGCTTCACTTCACACTTATCTGCATTAAATTGCATCTGCCATGTGTCTGCCCATTTCACCAGTCTGTCTATGACCTCCTAAAGTCTGCTACTATTATACTCATTATTTACTGTGTTGCCAAGTTTCGTATTGTCCACAAATTTCGAAATTGTACTCCCTATACCCAAGTCCAGGTCATTTAGATATAACAAGATAAGCAATGGTCCTAATACCAACCTGTGGGGGACCCCACTGCATACTTCTCTCCAGTCAGTAAAACATCCATTCACCACTACTCTCTGCACAGGCTGAAAATTGAATCCAGGATATTCTGGTCCATACAGCTCAGCTACACATTACACAGCCATTGGAAGGACCTTCTTTGTGGAATTGTTGCAAAACTTTGGTTCGGCCACAGATTCAGTACTTTTTTAAAGCCATTGAGAGTGAACAGCGTAGATGCACCAGGATGATGCTAGGGATGGGAACCTATCATTTGGAGGCGAGATGTAAGATACTGGAACTATTTCCACTGGAGTAGAGAGGCTAAGAGGAGTTTGAATAGAGTTTTTTAAATTATGAAGGATTTGGATAGAGTGAATAGGGAAAGGCTATTTTTCTGGTTTGGGACGTTCATGACGAGGGGGCATTAATTGAAAATCCTCACAGTGAACAGAGAGGATAAGAGAAATTCCTTTGTTGGAAGGAGGGTTATTGGAGCATGAAATGCTTTGCCACAGGGAGTGATTGAGACAGACCATTGTGCCTTTTAAGGGAAAAGTGGATAATATTTGAAACTGAGGAAGTGCAAGGTTATGCGAAGGGGGAATCAAGGGGCAGTGGGATTAGTTTTAGATTGCTCCATCAAAGAATCAGCAAAGCCATGATCGACTGAATGACTTCTTTCCATTGCTGTAAATTTCTCTGCTTATATGGAATTGTTACCACATTATCGACTAGAAATAAACATCACCATGAGGATTTTTAACACAAATATTCGTTCAGTTTACACCTCATGGATCTAGGAAGCTATTTTTCATGTACCCACTCCTGAGATATTTATAAAAACAAAAGTTTTTAAATTTTAAACTGCCAGCAGCTTTGTGACATTGCAATTTCCTTGGGCTGACCATTTTTTAAACATTTTTAACTTGTGTCCTATGACACTAAAAGAAACATCAATATCGCCGTAATGGCTGTGCAAATATCAGGAGCTGCTTTAATGTTGTAATACTAACCTTGTAAAACTAAAATCAATTTTTACAGTTCGTTTTTGCTCTCTCTCTCTATTTCATGCATTGGTTTCGATTTTTTTCCAACTTTATTTCTTTTTTTTTAAGTTTCTGATTTTTTCACTTGTTTTGTTCTGTTTCCTGGGTTCCATTGTCTTCTTTGGATCTGAGAATGAACTAAAATTGCCCTCAGATTGGCAAAAAAATAGGCCCAAAGGTTGTGTTTATTCTTCTTGAGTCAATTAAGTGCCTGGAGTCGAAAGATTGCCATGGTTATATCATCGATGGGAACAGGTGAACTTTAAACATGATTTTTCAGCATTAAATGCACAAGTACTGCTGCTGGCTTAGTTATCTTTTCTTTGGTGACGTCAACCCAAGCACGCCTGGATAAGATAATTTGCCTGTGTAGCTCTAGGAGTTGATATATTATTGCACGAGATACTGAATAAGATGAAAATAAAATGTTGAAGAAATATAAACACTTGCCGAAAATCAGATGCGTCAGAGACAACAATGAGACGTAATCAATCTCCCCACTCATGAGGCTGACTGTCACTCATGTGCAATCTGGTCAGCCTCGGCTACAGAGATACACTGGCCATGTCAGATCATCGGTTTCTTCTCAACTTGTCTTTCTGGATAAGGCACAACTATCATAACCAGACTTTAATACTCCTGTGCGATACCAACACAGTGAAATACAGAAGTGACAGTCTCGGTCCATTTACTGTATCAGTGCTGTTTTCACTCAAGTGAAACTATTGGTCTATTGTGTACCTGTAGGCAATAATAAATATACAATCAGGAATGGAATCACTCACGAGAATGCCTGACTCATGCCAATCTGCGACTGATTTTTCTATTTCTTGGACTGGCATTTTTGCTCAGCTGGTAAAATACCAATATTATCTGCACTGAAACTAATTGTATAACCCTGGAATCAGTTATCTGTTGATATAGCTGAGGAGTCCGGACCTTGACCAAATTTTTCTGCAAAAGCAGTGAGCAAAAATAACAGAAGGCATTATTTCCCATACCAGGCATAAACATTGTTAAATTAGTACTGCTGCATCTGTGAAGTAAAATGAAAATAACAGGATTGCCATATCCTTTCTACCAATAACATCAATTGTTAGCATTCCTGTTAGTTGGAGAAGACTATCGATTGGTTTATAGTTACTAGCTTAATTCTTTGTTCACCCCTTACCCACAAGAAAAGAGTGTGAAAATGGCATTAATATAAATTGCCCAAAATAGCATGCACCGTTTTCATTTTCTAATATCAGTAGCAGTGTGGACCTTAATGTAAATAAAGCAGAACAGAAAAATGGGCATCAAAGTAGAATGCTTTTTAAAATATCATCTTCTCTGTAATGGAAAGCTTATTTCAACAGCTGGTATATTCAAAATTGCGCACATAAGCAAATTTCTAAATTTACATGACTATGTACCATTTATCCATATACATTCATTCCCCCCCCCAAAAAAAAAACTCACCATGGCTTGTTCTTGTAAAGAACTATTATTTGAAATTCACAATGTGTACAGTCAGTTATCCAGATAAGCCTTCTTTACTGAGCTCACTGGACCATCAACTGTAGTATTGAATACATAATTAACATTGGTTAGGTTTTAGTGGGCTATTTGCAACAAAGTGAACAGCACATTTTCTAAAAATAATCAGGACTCCTTAAATAAATTTAGCACTATTTTGTATACCTTATTTGAAATGGAGTGGTGTGATGCTGTGGACATGTGTGTATTGAACTCTAAAGGTGGGTATTTATGACACTTAGTAATTTTTAAACAGTCCACTCCTCCCCCAAAGATAATGGGTAAAATTTTGCTCTCAAAGTAACCGTGAGGCTAATGGCACTCACCGTTATTTATGCACAAATGCTAGAGCAACTTCAGGCGAGGAGCAGATGCATGGTTAAATGTGAATATCCGAGTTGCGCCGCTTTGCCATTAGCTTCACAAAAATGACATCTCACTGTCTGTCTCACCATTGAAATGCATTGAATGGTGTGAAGTTGCTGTATGTACGTAGTGGAAATGAATGTGCGAGAATCGGCGGAAATCGCGGGCTGAGCGGCTGTATAAAGGCTCCAGAGACCCAGGTAAGGCCTCAGTGTGAGAATCGGCGGGACTCGCGGGCTGAGCGGCTGTATAAAGGCTCCAGAGACCCAGGTAAGGCCTCAGTGCGAGAATCGGCGGGAATCGCCGGCTGAGCGGCTGTATAAAGGCTCCCGAGACCCAGGTAAGGCCTCAGTGCGAGAATCAGCGGGAATCGTGGGCTGAGCAGCTGTATAAATGCTCCCGAGACCCAGATAAGGCCTCAGTGCGAAAATCGGCGGGCTGAGTGGCTGTATAAAGGCTCCAGAGACCCAGGTAAGGCCTCAGTGCAAGAATCGCGGGCTGAGCGGCTGTATAAAGGCTCCAGAGACCCAGGTAAGGCCTACCAATCTCCAGTCTCGGACCTCAGAGGGAAGGAGAGAGGTATAAAGTAATCCAAGTGTGACTGTTAAATCCATGTATCTTGATGTTGTGTGTCCTTCAATAACTAGACAGAGACTGCAGGGAACAATCAACAGGTGTTTACTGGATGAGGGTCACTCTAAAACTAATAGTATAGATCCCTACTCAGGGTTTATATACAGGTGTGGTCACTGTCGGTACCACAGTATACAGGAGCTGTAAAAAGTAGTTCTCCCCTTAAAGGTACATACACTACAGTGACGTCACCAGAAAGCGGGTAAGTGATTGGTTGGTGAGTATTTCTCTCTTTTTTAAGCTTAAACTCTGTGGTTTATAGTTTCTAAGGTGCGATATTCATCATCTAGAATCGGGGCAGAGGGTATTTAAGAAAAATATTAATAAATGTAATTAATTACATAGAATGGGAGATCAGATGATGTGTTGCTGCTGCAATATGTGGGAGCTGGTGGACACCATTGATGCTCACGGTGATCACATTTGCAGTAAGTGTTGGCTGCTCGAGGAATTCCGGCTCCGTGTTGAAGAGCTGGAGTCCGAGCTTCAAATACTGAGACACATCAGGGAGGGGGAGAGTTACCTGGACTCTGTGTATCAGGAGGTAGTCACACCAATTAGATTAATTATTTCAGAGGTACTCCGTGGCCAGGGTCAGGATGGTGTGACTAGAAGTGAGGCAGGTACGGGGATCCAGGAGGTAGTGTTGGAGGAGCCGCAGCCCTTGCTCTTGTCTAACAGGTTTGAGGCTCTTACTCCCTGTGAGGATGGGAACGGGGACTGCGGGGAGGATGAGCAACCTGGCCACAGCACCGTGGAGTGGGGGCCATTCAAGTGGGGGGAGATAAAAGAAATGTGATAGCGGTAGGGGATAGTATCGTTAGGGGGATAGATAGAGTTCTTTGCAGCCGAGAGCGAGAGTCCCGAAGGCTGTGTTGCCTGCCCGGTGCCAGGGTTAAGGACATCTCCTCTGGGCTGGAGAGAAACTTGGAGTGGGAGGGGGAGGATCCAGTTGTCGTGGTCCATGTTGGTACCAATGACATAGATAGGACAAGGAAGGAGGTTCTGCTGAGGGAGTTTGAGCAGCTACGGGCCAAATTAAAAAGCAGAACCACAAGGGTAATAATCTCTGGATTACTACCTGAGCCACGTGCAAATTTGGCTAGGGTAAATAAAATTAGAGAGTTAAATGCGTGGCTCAAAGACTGGTGTGGGAGAAATGGGTTTTGCTTCCTGGGACACTGGCATCAGTACTGGGACAGGAGAGAGCTGTTCCGTTGGGACGGACTTCACTTGGCCAGTGCTGGGACTAGAGTCCTGGCGAATCAAATAACTAGGGCTGTAGAGAGGGTTTTAAACTAATTAGTGGGGGGGGGAGGTTTTAAGAGAGCGAAAAATAAAAATGACAGCGGAGAAGGCAATAGAGCAAGGTAGCAGTGGGGGAATTAAAAACCAGAGTGTGTCAGGAAGGGACAGAATGTATAATGATAAAGGTAAAGTAGTAAAAGGGGTAAAAGCAGGAATAAATTGTCAGAAAACATATTTGAAAGTTCTTTATCTGAATGAACGCAGCATTCGTAACAAAATTGACGAGTTGACGGTACAAATAACTACACATGGGTATGATCTGGTGGCCATTACGGAAACATGGCTGCAAGATAATCATGACTGGGAACTAAACATACAAGGGTATTTGACAATTAGGAAGGACAGACAGGAAGGAAAGGGAGGTGAGGTTGCTATGTTAATCAAGGATGGAATCACTGCAATAGTCAGAAATGATATTGGGTCAAAGGATCAGGATAGTGAAATAGTTTGGGTGGAGATAAGGAATAATAAGGGGAAAAAGTCACTAGTGGGCATAGTCTATAGGCCTCCGAACAGTTGCAACTCTGTTGGTCGGAGTATAAATCAGGAAATAGTTGGGGCTTGTAATAAGGGAACAGCTAAAATCATGGGGGATTTTCGCTTTCATATTGACTGGACTAATCAAATTGGGCATGGCAGCCTTGAGGAAGAGTTCATAGAGTGTATTAGGGATAGTTTCCTTGAGCAGTATGTAACTGAACCAACCAGGGGGCAGGCAATCTTAGATCTGGCCCTGTGTAATGAGACAGGATTAATAAAAAATGTCCTAGTAAAGGATCCCCTTGGAATGAGTGACCATAATATGGTTGAATTCCAAATTCAGTTTGAGGATGAGAGAGTTGGATCTCAAACCAGCGTACTGAGCTTAAATAAAGGAGACTATGAAGGTATGACAGTAGAATTGACTAAAGTGGACTGGGAAAACAGATTAAAGTGTAAGACGGTACAAGAGCAGTGGTCTACATTCAAGGAGATATTTCACATCTTTCAAGATAAATATATTCCACTGAGGAAAAAGGGGAATAAAAGAAAAGACAGCCATCCGTGGCTTAGTAAAGTAATAAAGGATAGTATCCGACTGAAAACAAGGGCATATAAAGTAGCCAAATCTAGTGGGAGGATAGAAGATTGGGAAGCATTTAAAAGCCAGCAAACAATAACTAAAAGATTAATTAAGAAAGGGAAGATAGATTATGAAAGTAAACTAGCAAAAAATATAAAAACAGATAGCAAGAGTTTCTACAGCTATATAAAAAGAGAAAGGGTGACTAAAGTGAACGTTGGTCCCTTCGAGGATGGGACCAGGAAACTAGTGGTGGGGAACATGGAGATGGCAAAGACGCTGAACAAATATTTTGTATCAGTCTTTACAGTAGAGGACACTAAAAATATCCCAACACTGGACAAACAGGGGGCAATGGGGGGAGGGGGAGGAGCTAAACACGATTAAAATCACTAAGGAGATGGTACTCAGTAAAATAATGGGACTTAAGGCGGATAAACCCCCCGAACCTGATGGCCTACATCCTAGGGTCTTGACAGAAGTGGTGGTAGTGATTGTGGATGCATTGGTGATTATTTTCCAGAACTCCCTGGACTCAGGAAAGGTCCCGGCAGATTGGAAAATTGCTAATGTAACACCCTTATTTAAGAAGGGAAGTGGACAAAAAGCTGGAAACTATAGACCAGTTAGCCTAACATCTGTGGTTGGCAAAATGTTGGAGTCCATTATTAAGGAAACAGTAACAGAGCATTTGGATAAACATAATTTAATAGGACAGAGTCAGCATGGTTTTATGAAGGGGAAGTCATGTTTGACAAATTTGCTCGAATTCTTTGAGGATGTAACATACAGGGTGGATAAAGGGGAACCAGTGGATGTAGTGTATTTGGACTTCCAAAAGGCATTTGACAAGGTTCCACACAAAAGATTACTGATCAAGATAAGAAATCACGGGATTGGGGGTAATATACTGGCATGGGTGGAAGATTAGCTATCTAACAGAAAACAAAGAGTTGGGATAAATGGTTCATTCTCGGGCTGGCAATCAGTAACTAATGGTGTTCCGCAGGGGTCAGTGCTGGGGCCCCAACTCTTTACAATCTATATTAACGATTTGGAGGAAGGGACCGAGTGCAACATATCCAAGTTTGCCAACGATACAAAGATGGGAGGGAAAGCAGTGAGTGAGGAGGACATAAAAAACCTGCAAAAGGACATAGACAGGCTAAGTGAGTGTGCAGAGATTTGGCAGATGCAATATAATGTTGGAAAGTGTGAGGTTATGCACTTTGGCAGAAAAAATCAAAGAGCAAGTTATTATCTAAATGGAGAGAAACTGCAAAGTGCTACTGTACAAAGGGATCTGGGGGTCCTGGTGCATGAAACACAAAAAGTTAGTATGCAGGTGCAGCAGGTGATCAGGAAGGCCAATGGAATCTTGGCTTTTATTGCGAGGGGGATGGAGTATAAAAACAGGGAAGTCTTGCTGCAGTTATACAGGGTATTGGTGAGGCCACACCTGGAATACTGCGTGCAGTTTTGGTTTCCATATTTAAGAAAAGATATACTTGCTCTCGAGGCGGTTCAGAGAAGGTTCACTCGGTTGATTCCGGAGATGAGGGGGTTGACGTATGAGGAAAGGTTGAGTAGGTTGGGACTCTACTCATTGGAGTTCAGAAGAATGAGAGGCGATCTTATCGAAACATATAAGATTGTGAGGGTGCTTGATCGGGTGGATGCGGTGAGGATGTTTCCACTGATGGGTGAGACTAGAACTAGGGGGCATAATCTCAAAATAAGGGGCTGCCCTTTCAAAACTGAGATGAGGAGAAACTTCTTCACTCAGAGGGTAGTAAATCTATGGAATTTGCTACCCCAGAGATCTGCGGAAGCTGCAACATTAAATAAATTTAAAATGGAAATAGGCATTTTCCTAGCAGATAAGGGAATTAGGGGTTACGGGGAGAGGGCAGGGAAGTGGACGTGAATCGAGGTTCAGATCAGCCATGATCCTATTGAATGGCGGAGCAGGCCCGAGGGGCCTAATGTCCTACTCCTGCTCCTACTTCTTATGTTCTTATGTAAACTTGGCACAGAAAGTTAAGTCTTGTAATGTCAAGTCGAAGTTCACTTTTAAGACATGGTAAGTGTTAATTACTGTCAATCAACCTCTCTGGCACTGAAAATTAACTATTACAAATGTGGAGTCTAATTCCTTCAGGTAATAATTGTTGTTGGAGATTTTAAAAATGTCAACTTTAAAATTTTATATTTTTTCTTATCTTTTCCTTTCTGTCTTTTTTTCTCTTTTTCTTCTTGGGATTATTAATCCAATCTTTCTTTCCCTCTCTCTTTATTTCTCTTTCTGTCCCTGATTTGACATTGAATTCACCCACTCTAATTTACAGTTCCTTCTCAGACCGTGTGCTGTTTATTTCACAATCTTTCACTCTGATTGGGTAAATAGTTACACAGTTGTTTGTTCTGTTCACTCAGCTCCCAGATGCCCTGATTCCCTTGCTGTGCCGTTATTGGCTCGCACTATCAGTAATTTCCCACGCAAAATTTAAAAACCTAAATGTGCAAGGGCAAGCCTAACTAACGACAGATGCCGTTAGATGCCCTGCTACAGCAAAATCTAAGCCATTGACTCCATGACGTGGTGTTGGTTCACAGGTATGGTACCTTCCTGAAGTGGCTATTCGAACATAAGAAGATAAGAATTAGGAGCAAGAGTAGGCCATACAGCCCCTTGAGCCGGCTCCACCATTCAATAAGATCATGGCTGATCTTCAACCTTAACTCCACTTTCCCGCCCAATCCCCATATCCCTTGATTCCGCTAGAGTCCAAAAATCTCAGCCTTGAATATACTCAATGATTCAACATCCACAGCCCTTTGGAGTAGAGAATTCCAAAGATTCACAACCCTCTGAGTGAAGAAATTCCTCCTCATCTCAGTCTTAAATGGCCGACCCCTTATCCTGAGACTATGCCCCCTAGTTCTAGACTCTCCGCCAGGGGAAACAACCTCTCAGCATCTACCCTTTGCATGTGAGCTCAATCCTATCTTCACCTCATTTCCACATGTACACATTTCAGCAGGGTTTCTAGACGAATAGGAGCATAGTGAGTATAGAAATAGGAAGACAGAACAGATGAATGTGTGGCTAAAGGGATGGTGCAGGAGGGAGGGCTTTAGCTTCCTGGATCACTGGGTCTGCTTCTGGGAAAGGTGGGACTTGTACAAGTCGGACGGTTTACACCTGAACCAGAGGGGAACCAATATCCTTGCGGGGAGGTTTGCTAGCACTGCTGGGGGGGGTTTAAACTAACTTGGCAGGGGGATGGGATACAGAGTGGAGCTATAGTAGGGGGTGATTTACAGCCAAATACGGAGGAAAAAACAAGTCAGCTGGGAAGGCAGAGCAAATATGTGAAGGCAAAAGGGAATATGGCAGGGCTGGAAGGCATTTATTTTAATGCAAGGAGTCTTGCAAATAAGGTGGATGAACTGAAGTTGTTGTTGAACACATGGGAGTACGATATTGTTGCTATCACGGAGACATGGTTGAGGGAGGGTCAGGACTGGCAGCTCAATATTCCAGGGTATAGAATCTTCAGGCGAGACAGAGGGGGGTGTAAAAGGGGAGGGGGTGTTGCAATATTAATTAAGGAGTCAATTACTGCTGTAAGGAGGGACGATATATTAGCGGGTTCCTCTAATGAGGCCATATGGGTAGAACTTAAAAACAAAAAGGGGGCAAGCACTTTGCTGGGAGTGTACTATAGGCCCCCAAACAGTCAGGGGGAGATAGAGGAACAGATATGTAGGCAAATCTCAAAGAAGTGGGGCACGGTGGCATAGTGGTTAGCACTGTTGCCTCACAGCGCCAGGGACCCGGGTTCAAATCTGGCCTCGGGCGACTGTCTGTGTGGAGTTTGCACATTCTCCCTGTGTCTGCGTGGGTTTCCTCCGGGTGCTCCAGTTTCCTCCCACAGTCCAAAGATGTGCAGGTTAGGTTGATTTGGCTATGATAAATTGACCCTTAGTGTTAGGGGATTAAATACGTGGGGTTACGGGGTTACGGGGATAGGGTGGGATATGTGTCGGTGCAGGCTCGATGGGCCGAAATGGCCTTTATCTGCACTGTAGATTCTGTGATTCTGTGAAGTGCGAAAATAATAGGGTAATAATAGTGGGGGATTTCAACTTCCCCAATATAAATTGGGATAGTCAGAGTGTGAAAGGCTTAGAGGGTGCAGAATTCTTAAAGTGCATCCAGGAGAGCTTTTTGAGCCAACATGTAGAAAGTCCTACAAGAGAGGGGGCGGTACTGGACCTAATTCTAGGGAATGTAGCCGGGCAAGTGGTGGAAGTGTCAGTAGGAGAGCATTTTGGCGACAGTGACCATAATTCGGTGAGATTTAAGGTGGTCATGGAAAAAGACAAAGACGGCGCGGAAATAAGGGTTCTAAATTGGGGGAAGGCCGATTTTAATATGATAAGGCAGGATCTGGCCAAAGTGGACTGGGAGCAGCTACTTATAGGAAAATCCACATCAAAACAGTGGGAGACTTTCAGAAGGGAAATAGAGAGAGTACAACGCCAACATGTTCCTGTAAAGGTCAAGGGCGGAACCAACAAGCAAAGGGAACCTTGGATGACAAGGGAAATACAAAAATGCATTAGGGAAAAAAGGGGGGCTTTTGGCAGTTACAAAAGACTAAGGACGGAGGAAGCCCTAGAGGAGTATAAAAAGTGCAGGGGCATACTTAAAAAAGAAATTAGGAGGGCAAGGAGGGGCCATGAAATAACACTGGTGAGCAAAATAAAGGAAAATCCTAAGATGTTTTATAAGTATATTAAGGGCAAGAGGATAACCAGGGAAAGGGTAGGGCCCATTAGGGACCAAAGTGGCAATCTGTGTGTAGAGCCAGATGATGTAGGCGGGGTCTTAAATGAATTTTTTGCATCTGTGTTCACTATGGAGAAAGACGATGTAGACATAGAAATTGGGCAAGGGGACTGTGACATACTTGAACATATTAGCATCGAGAAGGAGGAGGTACTAGCGGTTTTAGCAGGCCAAAAAGTGGATAAATCCCCAGGCCCGGACGAGATATATCCCAGGCTGTTGTGTGAGGCAAAGGAGGAGATTGCAGGGGCTCTGACACAAATTTTCAGAACCTCTCTGGCCACAGGGGATGTACCAGAGGACTGGAGAACAGCTAACGTAGTACCATTATTCAAGAAGGGTAGCAGGGATAAACCAGGGAATTACAGGCCAGTGAGCCTAACAGCTGTGGTAGGGAAATTATTGGAAAAAATTCTGAGGGACAAAATTAGTCTCCACTTGGAGAGGCAAGGATTAATCGGGGATAGTCAGCATGGCTTTGTCAAGGGTAAATAATGTCTGACCAATCTGATTGAATTTTTCGAGGGGGTGACTAGGTGTGTGGATGAGGGAAATGCTGTGGATGTGGTTTACATGGACTTCAGTAAAGCTTTTGACAAAGTCCCGCATAGGAGACTGGTCAAGAAGGTAAGAGCCCATGGGATCCAGGGTGCCTTGGAGCGTTGGATCCTAAACTGGCTGAGTGGCAGGAGGCAGAGGGTGATGGTCGAAGGTTGTTTCTGTGACTGGAAGCCTGTGTCCAGTGGGGTACCTCAGGGATTGGTGCTGGGTCCCTTGTTGTTTGTGATCTACATAAATGATTTGGATGAGAATGTAAAAGGTATGATCAGTAAGTTCGCAGATGACACAAAAATTGGTGGGGTGGTAAATTGCGAGGAGGAAAGCCTCAGGCTACAGGACGATATAAACGGGTTGGTCGGATGGGCGGAAAAGTGGCAAATGGAATTTAACCCTGAAAAGTGCGAGGTGATGCATTTTGGACGGACAAATAAGGCAAGGGAATACACAATGAGTGGTAGGACCCTAGGAAGTACAGAGGGTCAGAGGGACCTTGGTGTACATGTACATAGATCCCTGAAGGCAGCGGAACAGGTAGATAAGGTGGTTAAAAAGGCATATGGGATACTTGCCTTCATTAGCCGAGGCATAGAATATAAGAGCAGGGAGGTTATGATGGAGCTGTACAAAACGCTGGTGAGGCCACAGCTGGAGTACTGTGTGCAGTTCTGGTCGCCTCACTATAGGAAGGATGTGATTGCTTTGGAGAGGGTGCAGAGAAGATTCACCAGGATGTTACCTGGGATGGAGCGCCTCAGCTATGAAGAAAGGCTAAACAGGCTGGGGTTGTTTTCCTTGGAGCAAAGAAGGCTGAGGGGGGACCTGATTGAGGTGTACAAAATGATGAGGGGCATAGATAGGGTAGATAAAGAGGAACTTTTCCCCTTAGTAGGGGGGTCAATAACAAGGGGGCATAGATTCAGGGTAAGGGGCAGGAGATTTAAAGGGGACTTGAGGAGGAACTTTTTCACCCAGAGGGTGGTTGGAATCTGGAACTCACTGCCTGAAAGGGTGGTAGAGGCAGGAACCCTCACAACATTCAAGAAGCATTTGGATGAGCACTTGAAATGCCATTGCATACAAGGCTATGGACCAAATGCTGGAAAATGGGATTAGACTGGACAGGGATTGATGGACGGCGCAGACACGATGGGCCGAAGGGCCTCTTTCTGTGCTGCAAAACTCTATGACTCTATGACATTGGCCATTTTCTGAGTCTTAATCTAGGACTGTTGGAACCAATTATAACACTTAGTGACATCCAGGTTTAGATCAGCCATCTTCGTACAGGCAAGGGATTGAACCTGAGACCTGTATGACCCATATATATTGTCCCTTCCCTGATTATATTTTTTCAGAACAATACCTTTGTCTCAAAAAGATAATTCAATGCTAAATAGTGTGTTCTCAGTCTTTAATTTTGGGTCTTGAGAAAGTTGACCAATAATGACGTTGGAATGTAATGTCTGCTTCAATGTATTAAAAAGATTTAATTAATAATAAACCAAATATAAAATACTGAAAATTAGTCCATCCACAGATTAATGAAGACATTTTCCTTTCTTTGTATACTTTCATTCTATTGTGGAATTCTAAAAGGAAATATCAGTAATTTGTTTCAGCAGAAAATCTTTTGTATGTCACAATTATGATCAAAAGCCAACAGTGTATTGTCCAGTCTGAGTTAATTTAAAATTGATACTTATTCATATATTACAGGCAAACATGAAATTTTGCATTACAGGCAATACATTGGAACAATACCAAACAATCCTGCAATAAACTGATGACAAGGAAGCTAATCTAAACTAGTCAACAGTTCCTTCAGTTATTTTAAATCTTTTCTCCATATTTATAAACTGTAAAGGCGTACATTGTGATGATGTCAATTTGATGGACTGACCACTGCCTCAGTGTTAGCCTTGGTTGCAGCCCACCTTGGAGAAGGTACTCTAAAGATAAAAACCGTGATGAAGGCAATGGGAAACCACTTCAGTTACTCTTCCCTAGTAAGTGGCTCAAGAGTCTCATGTGAGACTTGAGTTAGGACCTTCCCTAGGGCAGAACACGATGGATGACTGACTACCTATTTCTGTATCCATTACCCATTCAGAATATCATCTATCTGTTGTTAGTCACACACACTTATCATGTCAATAATATTTCCTCATGTTGTATCCGCTTTTGATGGTTGCTATCTTTGTGGCAGAAATTAATATTTCTCTCTTTGATTTTATCTGTAGATTGAGAAGAACTGTCAGCTCAGTTTTTCAAAATAGAAGACTTGCATCTGAGTTGCAAGACAAAACTGCTCGTTTCTGATCAGAATAACCTGATCAGTAAATGAAAACAACTTTTAACTAGATATAAACAGAATGTATCTAACAGTTATTGTGGGTTGAAAATGTGTCAATTTGCTCAACCCAGTTGATGTATAATTTTGAGGTTCTCACCAACATCTCCAGGTGGTTGTCCTCATGCCCTTGTATCTATAGATTGTTAAGAGTGTTGGTATCGTTCAGCCAATTACCTTTATCTGATAGACTGGCCTTCAAAGCATGTGTCTGTTTTTGAAAGGGATTATAAGTACAAAAAGAACACATTTTGTGTGCTGGCAGGTTGATTTGTCATGTGTGTATGGGTTAAATTAGGCTTCATAAAATCATGCTTATGTAATTGATGCAGAGATTGTATTCTCTTTTTGTGGAGGAACAAGATTGCCTATTCCCTTCCTCAGAAGTACTTCATCTTGAGCTCTGTAAAAGAATTCAAAGGGTCTTGCCTGATTGGTTTCCTTTGATTAACCCTTTGGAACTCTTTCTGGGCTGTTTGACAGTACTGTTTAATAATTTAGCCTGTGACAAAAGTGTCTGGTATGGACGATTATTATCTGTCTTTTTTAGTTACTTGAGGTGTAGTGGAATCCTATTTATGATCTAGTAGCAAATTTCCAAAAAGCAGGAAAATTGTTCCCTGCAGCATACAATTTCCCATATATTAAACGCTTTGAATTTTCAGATCATAGGGAGTATGGGCTCACCAAGGAAGCTATCTTTTGTAGTGAAACAATAAAACATTATTGCGAGCAAGCATGATTCATAACAACCATTTCATCACAAATAACGTTGGTTTGTATCATATTCATGATATTGATGTCATGGATAGAGTTGGCTGTCTTGACTTCATTCCTTTACTTAATCCTCAGATGCAAGTCTTACTTCTTGTCATGAATAGAGCAAATCTTCAGTCAAGTGCTTAAGCCAGACCAGATATTAGTGAAGCGATAATCTTAATGTCATCTTGGTGAGCCTTTGAAAGAGACCGTCTTTGTGGAGAATTGTTTGGCAAATTTTATTTTTTGGTGAAGAGCATTGCGACATTTTTTCACAAGGACTTCAGTTTGTGCTGTTATTGTCACTGCTTGTGTGTTTGTAACCAAGTAGAAAGATGTTGGAAACATATTTTTACAAAGACTGCACCCCTCTAAAACGTCATTAGAGGAAGATCATTTAGGAAAATTATTGCTTTGCAAAGCAGAGCAGGGGACTCATTCTCCAAATGGACTGACAGAACAGATTGTATTTTTAGACATAGCTTTTTCTTTTTCCCCCAAAAATGGTCATAAACATGTTTTATAAAGGGCCCTTGTATATTTATTGCATTCTTATTTCTCAGTAGCATAAATGAGGTATGATAATTCTTAGTTTTGTGTTCAAGCTTCACTGAGCAATAGTCATTTAATTGTCCTTAAATAATAAAACTCCCTGATCTAATTACCATCTCAATGGCATTATCAAAGTTACAAGTGCAATTAGCCTTTTTCTTGCTGAAAGGTTATCTCAAAGCAAAAAGGAAAAGAACTAAAAATAAAAAATACAGCAAAACTACGGGGAGCTGTTTGGCTTAAATGAAAATGTTATCTCATCTCTTGCACCTGCCTTTGAAGTCAACCGAGACTGATGAGGTCAAAATCTTTTCTCTGCTGACTATAAGCATTCTATGTGAAATAAGTTTGGGCAGTCTCAACCCAGAATCTAACAGATGTGGCTGCAAAGGACAGAATTGTACCTAATTTAGTACTAAGGAGTGCTTACATTGACAGTGAACAAAGAGAGCCATAAGATTGGCTGGTATGCAAAATGGAAATGTACCACTGGAGTAATTGCTGATGCTCATTAGAGATTGGATTTAGAACACATTATTGAGGAAGATTAGGAGCGGCTGTGTTTCAGACCCATGATATGCCTGACATGTAATGGCGCCTTGGCACGAGCTGGTGGCCAAAAAGAAGCCCATCAGCTCTCACCTTGTCTGCCATCTTGCTGTGAGATTAAAGGTTAATGACCATCTTTTTCTTTTTAGTGGTATCGATTAAGGGAGAAAAGTTGGGCAGAATACTCGAGAATTCTTTGCTCTTCTTTGAATAATGCATGGGTTTTAACACTCATCCAAATTAGCTGATGCCTCCTACAATGGATGGCACCTATATGACAATGTAGTACTCCCTCAGTACTACCCTAGAATACCACTTGGATTATGTGCCCATGGAAAAGAGAGGTACATTTTTGTCCATGAACAATACCACAAGAGATCAACTATCTGTTACAGCATAACATTTATAATATTACACTCTTTATCTTTATAAAACAGAGTATCTTCTGACTCACCATGAGCAACATCATGGGACATACACTGGTAATTGCTAAAAGCTTTGGTGCCTGCCAGTATTTTGTGCCTCTGCAACATAGCAACAATGTGCATTAATATAGCACATTTAATGTAGAAAAATGTCACAAGGTACTTCAGAGACATAATCGGACAAAAAGGATTCTGAGCAAAAGAAGAAGTCATTTGGAAGGATGACTATTGCTTGGTCAAAGAGTTTGGTTTTAAAGATGGTCTTAAAGGAGGTGAAGAAAGTGGAGAGGCAGGGGGAGGGTTTAGGGAAGGACCTCCAGGGGTCTAGGCGGCTGCAAGCACGGCAGCCAATGGTGGGGCAAAGGAAGTGAGGGATACACAAAAGACTAGAGTCAGAGGAACAGAGTGTTCTGGAAGATTGTAGAACAATATAAATCAAAAATGGATTAGTTAAGCACTTTTGTGGTGGTACATCTTATTTGCATCGAATGTCTGCAGCTTAAAAAAGGCACATATCCATTGTGCTGCTGGTACTAGAGTTTCTGTCATAGTCCTCCCACAGAAAACAAAACTTAAAATTTCACCGATGCAGTATTAGCCTATTTATTGTATGTTAAATTTTATAGTACTTATCTTTCTAAATAACTTTTCAAAGTAGGTATCCTGGAATTTCAAAGTCCTTGATATCTGGATACAATGGGCCCGATTTTAATAGCCCTGAGGAGGCGGGTTTGGAGGTGGGTCAGCAGCGAAAATCGGAAAACATGGCTTCAGACACCCAGCCCACCTCCATCCCGCCCCAACCCGATTTTCGTGAGTGTTGGGTCAAACTGACCTGACTGGAACCGGTGGGATAGGTAGTTAAGAGCCTGTTAACTGCCTTGCTAATCCTATTTTGATAATGGTTTCCCATTTTCATGCTTCTGGCTCCTGTTTCCCGCCTTGTCAGAAACACGCCAGCTGCAAGGAGATGAGTTTCTCAAGACATGAATTGTAGACATTGGTGCAGCACATTAAAAGCGCCCCTGTAACATAGTTGACATTCAAATGCAACAACTTTGTTGTTGGAGGTTTGGGTTAAGATTTTGCAAATCTACTGACCTTGTGACTGGTCAAGCTGACAGCCATCTGCAGTGTGACCTGATTGGAATAATCTCAGGCCACTTTGAGTGTGCGCTTGCAAACTTCTTGCCTCAACTGAAATCTATAGCAACGGGATGGGAACCATTTGTATCCTCCCATCCTGTTCATCCGATTCGGAGGAAGAGCAGCCGCGGCAGCACCACGACCAGCCACAACAGTAGCATCAGCACCAGGAGCGCCAACCTCCTCCTCACCCACTTGATGCTGCACTGGACACAGGGCATCAGTCCTTGACAAAATTGCTGGCCGGGAGGCCAGCGATGGCATCACCTCGGCAAGATTTTCTTCACTTGATGCTGTAAACCCTGGCTGCCACATGATGTGCCAGGTTGACACCATCCCACAACAGCACCATGAAGCATCCCTTTAATGTCCAAGCCATTCCATGCACACACATCACTATAGTGAGGGGAGGGAGTTATGACTGAACAATCACTGGAACTCAGTAAGATAGTTCTAAATGTGCACTCAGATCTGTCCAATAAGGGGCACTTTTGGAAAAAGATATTATACTGTATGACAGCACATTACCGGAAACTTCACATGGACATTGGCTAAACCTCTCAAGTGCCTACCCTTGTGTGTTGTTAGTTAGTGTGCTTGCAGTAGGATGAGGGTGAGTGTGAGGGGTGGCTAGTGAGATGGGGAAGTGATAAAGTAGATAGAGGGTTGGGTGGAGGTTCAAGGTAAGTTGGTGTCCTGGGTGTTAGATCAGTGATTCTGAGAGTATGATGTTTTCAAATAACTACACGGCTGCTGTAACTTAACAATCAACAGGTGTTTACTGGAGTAGGGTAGTCTCAAGACTGGGGGTACAGAGGCATGCTCAAGGCTTATATACAGGTGTGGTTACTGCCGGTACTACAGTATATAGGAGCTGTAAAAGTAATTCTCTCTTAAAGGTACATACACTACACTGGGGAGGTCTCTTCGGCCCTTGGAAGCATATGGCGGGAGTCATTGGAGAGTCTGGGTGCAAGTGCTCACCTTTTTGCAGTGAGTGTCAGTGTTTGCAGCACCCCAATGCTGTCAAACACTGACAGATCAACTGTCAAAATAAAATTGGGCATGGTCCCTTTAAGGAAACCGGCTGATGACGCATCATCAAAGGATGTCATCAGACCGCTTCCTGTTAATTGGCCGGAGCTGCCCCATCCCGCCTCCAGAATTAAATTTGCGACCAATAGTTCAGTTTATTATATTTCATCCCCAATAAAATAAAAGCAATGTATAATAATTACAGAAAATAGGGATAGTTCAATTATTATAACAACATCTACAAACAGTGGCTTTGCATACAGATACATATTATATTGTTCTTTTAGTGCATTGTTTTGTGAAGCGAGCAATATTTCATACTGCATGTACCACAATCGCAACTTTACTCTTCAGTTTCTATTTTATGCTTATAAAAGTCCTATTTCCTTTTATATGCTAGCATTATTTCATATTTCTTTTTTCATCTTACTACACTTTACATATCCATCTTTATTGTCTTTTGTAGACAATCAAAAAGATATATAGTATTCAAAGAATGCAACATTTATTTTTGAAATGGAAAGTATCTGAATGACTTTGTAATGAATGAGTTTAATTATCTGACCTTCAGTTGTATGATGACCCTCACTGAATTTTGTGATGACACTTGTAGCTGTTAGGTATGTGGTAATAGTCTTTGCTTTTATGTTATTAACAGCTACTATTTTTGAATGCAGTCAACGATCCATTGGACCAGAACACAACCTAATTAGGCTTTCAAGCATGCTACCTTTCTGCTACATGCCTATTGCCTACAACACATGAAGCTGCTGCTAATATCAGAAAGGCTATTGCAGCTATTGAAATGATACAGGGTGATTGAGGGATTGGATTATGAGGAGTGATTATGTAAATTGGGTATGTTCTAACTGGAAAAGAGATGGTTGAGAGGTTTTATGATTGCTGTTTTTAGGATTCTAAAAGGACTAGATAATGTAAACCATGACAATCTATTCCACCTTGTCCAGAACAGTGGAACCAGAGGACACGGCCTACGCTTGAAGGGGGTAAATTCAAAATTAATTTGTGGAAACAATATTTCAGTGAGCGAGTGGTCAATCTATAAAACAGATTCTCTGGGGAGATGGTGGAAGCAATTAGCATTGGTTAATTCAAATGCAAATGAGATAGACTTGTTTTAGGAAATAACATTTTGGGATACAGTATACGAGTAATTTGAGATATGCTTAGGAGGAACAGACGACTTTGGACTTATGGTTCCCAAAGTTCTCCACTATTGGGGTTTTCCTCGTGTCATTTCTGGGTCTGTTGGAGACTAATTGATAGAGATTGATAATTATGATTAGTCATCATCGCCATTATCATTGTATCCTGTGACTACCAGGTTGATAGAAGGTGATATAGATGGAGCTTAGTATTTTCTCATCTAGCAATTCCTGTCCAATGAATGGCCAAATGAGCTTTGATTTAGCTGTACTCTCAATTAATGAATTAATGCATTGTCTTTTGTTGCTAGTGGTTATGATATTGTGAATCTTGTTGAATTCTTAAGCCATCTCTTGAAAGTAAATTTGAGGGCAAAGAATTGAAAGAGCCATTGTGATTGTGGCAGCTGAAGAATGTTTGTTTAAACATCTACAATAACCATGTGGTTCAGTTACAGCACTTGGAATGCCTTGGGCTGCAATTGCTCCAAACACCCTTATTATTTCCAGCACCATTCTTTTTCATTGTGATAATCCCACACAAGGTTTACTGTGGTAACTACATGTTCTCAGTGCACAGTTACAATTTCCCATCATTCACCTGAACATCTCTATGTCAGTCATAGGTAAATAATAATAAATATGTGCATTTATGCGGTGTTTTAGCACATTTCAGTGCCTCAAAGTGTTTTGTACACAACTACCTTCGAAATAGTGACTGTCAGGCAGACAACCATGGCAGCCATTTTGTGCACAACAATGACTGTAAGAACTTGAACTAGCAGCTAATTTTTCATGCTGGTAATATTGGTTGAGAGAGGGATATTTGATAGAAAACCAAGAGAACAGCTTCCTCTTCTACCAGTACCATAAAGTATTTGAGATTGACTTGAGCCTTGCCAACAGGTAGTTGGCTTTAAATCTCATCCAAAGGGTGGTATCTTTGATGGTGCAGCATTCCTTCAACACTGCACTGGAGTAT
This sequence comes from Somniosus microcephalus, assembly GCF_052327205.1. Classification (NCBI taxonomy): domain Eukaryota; kingdom Metazoa; phylum Chordata; class Chondrichthyes; order Squaliformes; family Somniosidae; genus Somniosus; species Somniosus microcephalus. The sequence goes on from NC_140997.1 coordinate 167,081,197, forward strand.
CAGCTCAGATTATGAGCTGTTGTTAAGTTCATTATATACAGCTTGTATGCATTACCTGAAATAATTTACTTTTGATCAGAGTACATTTCAGAAGAATGATCCTTTTTATAGGGTTTCATTAGCACAAGCCTAATGTCTGCTTTTCATGAGAGTAATTTTTTAGAACCAAAAAGGCTTTGTAAGTAAACTTCCCATAAGAGATGGAGCATTGATTAAATGACAGGCCCTCAATCATTAATTCACTAATAACTTTCCCAAAGAGAATTTAAATATTTTTTAGTTGCAGACTACTTTGCATCCCATTTAAAGAGCAATTTGCCTGGATAATACTATAGTAATACAGTGCATAATTGGGCTTAGTTAGGGAATTACACATTTCTTGACCATCTCATATTCATAGCCTCCTTGTAACATAAGGCTCTTAATTACCAAGCAGGAAAGTTCTCCAAAGAGTGTATAACTTTTTCATCTACTTTACATGTATAAAAATACAACGGTACTGCTGTCTGGGTTTAGACAATGGCAAGTTGCTTAATAACCAATTAATTGAGTCAAGTTACCACGCACCTCTTAATTCATCAACCAATTATCTAGTTGATTAAACTTGAATGAATCTGAATAACAAAAACTAACAATGAAGAATGAGTAACAGCAGAAAAATGAGCAATCAAATCCCTAATTTCCTTTTGCAAATTTACCATTCATGAATCAACTAGTGCCACAAAACGAACCAAACATATTACTGAAATAACTTCTGCACTCTTTCTGGCTGCCATTTTTTCCCACTCCTGACAGTGTATATACTGCTAAAAATAACATTCAGAATATAAACACACACAAAAAATACTATTCTGAAAAATGTCACCTAATCTTACCCATAATTAGCAATTCTGACCAGATGTTTCCCTGCATACACATTCCCTTCTATTTAGGTTCTAGATCTTGAGTTGGAAATGTTACCTGGGCGTTGGGAATTTTGATCTGTTGTGGACAGATTCACTGTGAGATGCATCATGGGAGTTGTAGCCTTAAATGTGCTTCTGTGAAACTCCATGAAAGAATGCACTGAGAGATCCAGACAACTAAAATTACAATAATCAACTATGAGGCGTGAGGAACTATTTGGGATGATTTGTTTTGAAGCTTGTGCTTGGGCCAGATGGGAGGTGCTTTGATACTGATCTTGGACATTGTGACCAGAATTATTTGGTCAGCCAAGCCTAGATAATGGCTATTGACCACCTGTTCATAAGCTGGCGATGAGAAACGCAACAATAGAACTGTGGTCCCTCCAACTCCAGGGAATCCTACACCAATAAGAGCTTCAGCAAGAATTATGACTCCATTGCAAGGATGTAAAAAATATGTTACACCTGATACTCTAAATAATTGAGATAAAAAAGGGCAGTTTTGGGGAAGAAAGAGGGGTAATAAACAAATGAGGTACTTACAACTAAAGCAAACACTGTAAATGCACCATGGGAGTTCAAACAAAAATTATATTTTATATTGTAACTGGGAATAAGGGTTTTGTGCAGAGAAAGGTTACTTATGTCTTAAGCAAGTTTTTTAAGTGATGGGGAAACAGTTATAAATATGGGCTAGAAATTGGGCTCCTTTGTGCCTCCCATTAGCGCCCCTGGAGGCAGTAACGGGGCACAAATGGATAAGACGTTGCACCCCAATCTTGTGCGCCCGGAGATTGTGACATCATTGCTGTGCACAGCACCTCAGTAGCGCCCCGGACAAAAAATGTGCTCTCGCCTCCACTCATGTGCCTGCTGTTAACAATGACAGGTAAGGAGGCGGCTTTCAGTCGGATATCCCCTGGAGGAGCGCTATTTAAAGGCATCCACATCTGGTTTGGTTTTCGTTGGCCAACAATGCTGTGTTGTTAGTTTCACATAGGCAAAGAGGCCTTTTGACTGATTTGAGCGTTTTGCATTTTAACGAGTGTTAACAGAATTCTTCAGTTTCATTGAGGAGAGATTTGAAAGTGCAATATTTGGATCCTTGCATGGGGGCTGTACTGGTACTGGACCTTGCCCTCCAGCGTCAACGTTGGAGGCAATTGAGGCACAGAGAAAGAGTGCAAAATGTGGCCAGAGGTAGCAGGGCCAACAGGGCTCTCAATAGGGGGCCTTATCCACCCAGGGTATTCCAGCAGCAGTTCTCCTACATGAATTTCACTGAGGACCAGTGTCTTAGAAGGCTCCGCTTCAGCAAGTATGTGGTCACAGAGCTCTGCCACCTCCTGCAGCCAGAACTCAAGCCTGAGATCAGGATCACCACGGCTCTCTCAGTGGCAGTCAAGGTCACCGTCGACCTCAATTTCTATGCCAGTGGATCATTCCAGTGTGCGAGAGGCAATATCTCCAACATCTCCCAGTTTGCTGTCCATTGCTCCATCCTCCAGGTCACAGATGCACTGTACAGAAGGAGAAGGGACTACACTCTCTACAGCAGAGAGAAGCAGCATGAGTGTGCATGTGACTTTGCCAGGATTGCAGGCTTCCCCATGGTGCAGGGCGCCATTGATTGCACCCACGTTGCTTTGCGGGCATGTCATAACAATCCTGAGGTATTCCGTAACCGCAAAGGCTACCACTCACTTAATGTGCAGCTGGTGTGCGACCACACACGGCGAATCCTGACCGTCAATGCCTGCTATCCTGGCAACAGCCACGATGCCTTCATCCTGCACCAGACCGGTGTGCCAGCTCTATTGCAGCCACCATAGGCAGAATGGAAAAGGAGGAATAGCCCTGATAATAAAGGATGACATAAGGACAGTAGAGAGAAAGGATCTCTGCTCAGAAGATCAGGAAGTAGAATTAGTATGGGTGGAGATAAGGAATAACAAGGGGCAGAAAACACTGGTAGGAGTAGTATATATGCCCCCTAACAGTAGCTATACCATTGGACAGAATATTAATCAAGAAATAGTAGGAGCTTGCAACAAATGTAATGCAATAACCGTGGGGGACTTTAATATTCATATAGACTGGACAAATCAAATTGGCAAAGGTAGCCTAGAGGACGAGTTCATGGAATGCATTTGGGACAGTTTCCAAGAACAATACATCATGGAATCAACCAGGGAACAGGCTATTTTCGACCTTGTATTATGTAATGAGACAGGGTTAATTAGCAATCTCACAGTAAAGGATCCTGTGGGACAGAGTGATCATGATATGATAGAATTTCACATTAATTTTGAGAGTGACTTGCCTAAGTCCGTAACTAGAGTCTTAAACTTAAATAAAGCCAATTACATAGGTATGAGGGGCAAGTTGGCTAAGGTAGATTGGAAAAATAGATTAAAAGGTATGGTGGTAGATAAGCAGTGGCTAGCATTTAAAGAAGCATTTAATAATTCTCAACAAAATTACATTCCATTGAGAAACAAAACTCCACGGGAAAAGTGATCCAACTGTAGCTAACTAAAGAAGTTAAGGATAGCATTAGATTGAAAGAAGAAGCTTATAATGTTCCAAAGAATAGTAGCAAGCCTGAGGATTGGGAGAGTTTCAGAAATCAGCAAAGGATGACCAAAAAATTGATAAAAAGGGAAAAAATAGAATATGAGCGAAAACTAGCAAGAAATATAAAAGCAGATTGTAAGAGCTTCTACAAGTATGTAAAAAGGAAGAGAGTAGCAAAAGTAAACATTCGTCCCTTAGAGGCTGAGACAGGAGAAATTATTATGGGGAATAAGGAAATGGCAAAAACATAGAAACATAGAAGATAGGAGCAGGAGTAGGCCATTCAGCCACTCGAGCCTGCTCCGCCATACAATGCGATCATGGCTGATCATCCAAATTCAGTACCCTGTCCCTGCTTTCTCCCTATATCCCTTGATCCCCTTAGCATTAAGATATACATCTAACTCCTTCTTGAATATATTTAATGAATTGGCCTCAACTGTCTTCTGTGGTAGAGAATTCCACAGGTTCACCACTCTCTGGGTGAAGAAATTCCTCCTCATCTCAGTCCTAAATGGCTTACCCCTTATCCTTAGACTGTGACCCCTGGTTCTGGACTCCCCCGCCATCGGGAACAGCCTTCCTGCATCTAGTCTGTCTAGTCCTGTTAGAATTTTATAAGTTTCAATGAGATCCCCTCTCATTCTTCCAAACTCTAGCGAATATAAGCCTAATCGACCCAATCGCTCTTCATACGTCATTCCTGCCATCCCAGGTATCAGTCTGGTGAATCTTCGCTGCACTCCCTCCATGGCAAGAACATCCTTCCTCAGATAAGGCGACCAAAACTGCACACAATACTCAAGGTGTGGTCTCACCAAGGCCCTGTGCAACTGCAGCAAGACATCCTTGCTCCTGTACTCGAATCCTCTCGCTATGAAGGCTAGCATAGCATTTGCCTTCTTAACCGCCTGCTGCACCTGCATGCTTACCTTCAGCAACTGGTGCACAAGGACACCCAGGTCTCATTGCACTTCCCCTTTTCCCAATCTATTGCTGTTCAGATAATAATCTGCCTTCCTGTTTTTGCCACCAAAGTGAATAACCTCGCATTTATCCACATTATACTGCATCTGCCCAATCGCCCAACCTGTCCAAATCGTACTGGAGTTTCTCTGCATCCTCCTCACAGCACACATGCCCACCCAGCTTTGTGTCATCTGCAAACTTGGAGATATTACATCTAGTTCCCTCGTCTAGATCAGTAATATATATTGTAAATAACTGGGGTCCTAGCACCGATCCCTGCGGTACCCCACTAGTCACTGCCTTCCGCTCGGAAAAAGACCCATTTATTCCAACTCTCTGCCAACCAGTTTTCTATCCAAGTCAGTACCTTGCCCCCAATCCCATGTGCTTTAACTTTGCACGCTAATCTCTTATGCAGGACCTTATCGAAAGCCTTCTGAAAGTCCAAATACACCACATCCACTGGTTCTCCCTTATCTATTCTACCAGTTACATCCTCAAAAAGTTCCAGTATATTAGTCAAGCATGATTTACCTTTCGTAAATCCATGTTGACTTTGTCCGATCCTGTCACTGTTTTCCAAGTGCTCTGCTATTACATCTTTTATACTGGGCTCTAACATTTTCCCCACTACCGATGTTAGGTTTACCGGTCAATAATTCCCCGTTTTTTCTCTACCACCTTTTTTAAATAGTGGGGTTACATTAGCTACCCTCCAATCCATGGGAACTGTTCCAGAGTCTATTGAATTTTGGAAGATGACCAGCAATGCATCTACTATTTCTAGGGCCACTTCCTTAAGTACCCTAGGATGTAGATTATCAGGCCCTGGGGATTTATCGGCCTTCAATCCCATCAATTTCCCAAACACCATTTCCCTACAAATACTGATTTCATTAATTTCCTCCCTCTCATTAGACCCTATGTTCCCGACATCTCTGGGAGTTTATTTGTGTCCTCCTTTGTGAAGGCAGAAACGTTAAACAAATATTTTGTATCTGTCTTCACAGTAGAAGACACAAAAAACATACCAAAATGGTGGGGATCTAAAGGTCTAATGAGGGTGAGGAACTTAACGTAATTAATATAAGTAGAAGATTAGCCATGATCTTAGTAAATGGCGGAGCAGGCTCGAGGGGCCGTATGGCCTACACCTGCTCTTATTTCTTATGTTCTTATATTCTTATGTTCACATTAAACTTGCGGCTGGCTGGTCGGAGACGAGGGCTATCCACTTTCTACCTGGTTGATTGCTCCCCTCCGCAACACCAACACACCTGGCCAGCACTTATATAATGAGAGCCGTGCTGTCACCAGGAACAGCATTGAGCAGACCATCGGAGTGCTTAAGCAAAGGTTCCGCTGCCTTGACTGCTCGGGAGGAGTCCTGCAGTACTCGGCTGAGTGGGTGTCACTTTTCATCGTCGTCTGCTGCATGCTGCACAATTTGGCCATTATGAGGGTGCAGCCATTGCCACCAGGCATAACTCCACCATCTCAGGAGGAGGAGGATGAGGAAGAAGAGGAAGAAGAGCATGAGGAACAGGAGGACGAACAGCAGCGATGGTGGAGGCTGCCACTCAATTGGTGTTTTGCGAGGTCAGTCCGTGACCGTCTCATCCGACTTTGTTTTCAGTGACTTCGCATCCTCTTTCCAGTTGCTCAGCACATTGCCATCATTCCATCACTGTGTGATTCCATACCACACCCCAGAGCTGAAATGAGACACAGCACCAAATCTGCAACATTCCAGTAATAAATTTATCAAAAGCCATTAACCACATATATACAATATTGACTAATCACCCTTGTGCAAACCCTTGCCTCCCTTTTTTAGAGTCCCCTTTCCTAATCTATTGCTCCTACATAGTGTCTCCCCAGTGGCTGCAGCAGGGCTGGTGGAAGGCTGCTGAGTGTCAGTGCCAGAAACTACAGATGGCCTTGCAGGATGCCCTCGACTGGCTCTGGGCCTGGAAGGCCGGGCTGTACACTGCACCACCTCAGGCTGGGCAGCAGCAGTCTGGGCTGGCTAGATGACAGGCAGCGACAAGGACAATGGTTGGATCAGGAATGCTGTCATCCTGAGAGATGACAGCAGGTTCCTGCTCCACTGACCCATTCCCACTCCCCTGGGAAGCACCTGAGCATCCCTACCAATCTGCTGGAGCACGGATTGCTGGCCTGCTGCAACACTGCGGGATCCCCGGTAGACTGTAGTGGACCCAGTGACAATGGCAGCAGTCAGAGTTTTCGTGGCATCAAGCTGAGACTGCATGAGAGCAGTCTGAGACTCGATGGCAGCAACCATTGACTGCATTACAGCACTAAGACGTTGTGATGCTTCCGCCTGTGCTGCAATGGAAGCTGCCACGTCGCCCATGACACGCGTCATGAGGTCTGGACCCACACGGTCTCTCTGGGAGTCCACTATCCACTGCACAGTGGAAATGATGGGCTTCATGTTGTGCGCAGAGCTCTGTGCAATGTTGGAGGTGGACTCCTCCATGCTCCTTACCATTGCCAAGCGGCTCTTGGGCACCCTTGCTATTGCACCTATCATCTCGGTGTGCATGGCCATCACACTTCTTGTTAACGCCTCCCCATCGAAGTCCTCATCTCAGTACTGTGCAGCAGAACTCGTGCGCGAACTCACCCTCTGGAGAGCTGGGTCCCGAGCTACCCTTTCCCCCTGGCCTTACTGCAGCCCGCTCGTCCCCGGTGCATCACCCAGTGCAGACCCCGCTACTAAACTTGCCTCTAAAGATCGCGTAGTGCCAGTATCTGAGGTGGTGCCTGCGGGTGAGAGATGCAGTGACGCGGTGCTTTGCTCCTCCTCCTCTTCTCCTTCCTCACTCTCAGTGGAGGGCTCAGGGATAGGCTGGTCATCTGGTTGCTGATTATCTGAAAGCATAAAGGCACAACACTCACGTTAAGGTGAGGGCAGGGGGGCAGGAATGGAGCAAGGAATGCAGACATTCTCAGGAGGTGGAAAGTGAGAGAGGTTTGTGGTGTGAGGGGGAATGGGGTAAGAGAAGGAGCGGGGCCATGCCACCCATCACCTGCTGCCCATTGAGTCGCAGCACTCGCTCCTCAGGGTCTGAGAGCTGCTGGAGCTGCGCATCACCCCCGTCTGTTCTCTGCTGCTCCCTCCTATTGTGGGCTATCTTGGCCTGCATGAGGAAAAAATGTGTGTGAGTCAGAGTCCGGCTATGTGTTTGGGAGATATGGCTGCCGTGGTTGAATAGCTGTGATTGTAGGCAAGGCGTGAGATGTGGATGTGAGTTTGAGTAGGTGAAGATGTTTGATGGGTGAGTGGTGGGGTGTGGTGGTTTGTGCAGTGTGCACAGACTGAAGTTCAGATGCTGGTATGTAGGAGCTGTTGAAGCAGGTACTCACCTTGACCACTCAACTGAGGCCGTTGAATTTCTTGCGACACTGTGTCAAGCTGCATTCCACCACACAACTGGCTGAGACCTCCTGGGCCACTTCCCTCCACAGTGCCCTGAACACCTGAGGCGATGGCCTCCTTCCAGTGTCCTGGATCAGCATAAGTACATAAGAAATAGGAGCAGGTATAGGCCATTTGGCCCCTCGAGCCTGCTCCGCCATTCGATAAGATCATGGCTGATCTTGGGCTCAAAGCCACTTTTCTGCCCGCTCCCCATAACCCTTCTTCGCTCCAGCCTCCAATGCCACGTCTGTGAACTGACAAGCTCTCTCCCTGGGAGTGGGAACCGCCATAGCCATCAGGGGATTCACTTGCTCGCAGGTCGCCTCAAAGCCAGCAATGCTGAAAATGAGCATCTGCACAATGATGCAACCTCCCCTTTAAGAGCTGGAAGGAACCAGTGTGAAGGATCATTGCTGAATGCATTGCACCTGAAATTCATTAGCACTCTGCTGGTAGCGCCCCTGTAGCGCCCCACTGAGGTCATTAGCGCTTGATTTAGTGCCCCACTTCCTTCCTGGGGCGCTAACACCCAATTTAGTAGAAGTTTAGAATCCTTAGCGCTTGGCGCTAAATTTTCAAAAGTTAGCGCCCCAGACGGAGCGATACCCAATTTCACAACTATTACCTGTGAGGCCAGTATCTCTGATATGTAACAGATTTACTTGGGGTTAATCATGCGATTCATTGCTTTAGTGAACTTGCTAGGTTCTGTGATGGGATAAAGATTGTTACATTTAGACTTCAACAGGACAGCGGTAACCATCAGCCAGGAATCTAATTGGTGGTTCTCCCGAATGGCTGCCATTTGGTGGAATAAACCATTACGGCAGCCAATTGGGAGAACCGCTGTGAAAACTGGGCTGCACATGAGCAATGCCAGGGGAATAAATTGTAAATTGTATCGGTGTTTACTATGGAGGTGGATGCTGACAAAATATCAGTAGAAGTGGAAAAGGTAGAAGCAATGAAAGGGGATGAGAATTGATAGACAGGATATACTAGAAAGGCTGGGTATGCTTCGAGTGGATAAGTCGCCTGGTCCAGACAGCTTGCATCCCAGGTTGCTAAGGGAATTGGGGGAGGAGATAGCGGAAGGGCTTGCCATAATTTTCCAATCTTCCCTAGATGCAGGGGAGGTGCCTGAGGATTGGAAAGTGGCAAATGTGACACTGTTATTCAAGAAAGGGTGTAAGGACAATCCTAGTAACTACAGGCCGGTCAGTTTAACATCAGTGGTGGGTAATGTTTTAGAAACAATAATCAAGGAAAAAATTAACGGGCACTTGGAGAGGTTTAAGCTAATTAAGGAGACCCAACACGGATTTGTAAAAAGCAGATCGTGTTTGACTAATCTAATTGAATCTTTTGATGAAGTAACAAGGAGGATTGATGAAGGGAATGCAATGGATGTTGTCTACATGGAAGGCGTTTGAGAAAGTACCATATACTGTAGAAGGCTGGTTAACAAAATTGAGGCTCATGGAATAGGTGGGTCAGTGGCAGCTTGGATAAGGAATTTGCTTATAGACAGAAAATAGCGAGTTGTGGTAAATGGTTGTTTTTCAGACTGGAGGATGGTAGACAGTGGTGTTCCCCAAGGGTCAATGCTGGGGCCACTGCTTTTTTTGATATATATAAATGACCTGGATATTGGAATACAGAGTAGAATTTCTAAATTTGCCGATGACACCAAACTTGGAGGTGTGGCAAACAGTGAGGATGATACCAATTGACTGCAACAGGGCATAGAAAGGCTAGCAGAATGGGCAGACAAGTAGCAGATGGAATTTAATACAGAGAAGTGTGAGGTGATGCATTTTGGCAGAAGGAACAGGGAGAGGCAATATACACTTAATGGCACAGTTTTAAAGAGTGCACAGGGACAGAGGGACCTGGGAGTTAATGTGCATAGGTCCCTGAAGGTGGCAGGACATATTGAGAGAGTGGTTAACAAAGCATATGGGATCTTGGGCTTCATAAATAGAGGTATTGAGTACAAAAGTAGAGAAGTTATGCTGAACCTTTATAAAGCGCTGGTTAGGCCACAACTGGAGTATTGCGTCCAGTTCTGGTCATCACACTTTAGGAGGGATGTGAAGGCCCTTGAGAGGGTGCAGAGGAGATTTACCAGAATGGTTCTGGAGATGGGGGATCTTAGCTACAAGGACAGGCTGGAGAAGCTAAATTTGTTTTCATTAGAGCAAAGGAGGTTGAGGGGTGATTTGACAGAGGTGCACAAGATTATGATGGGTTTGGATAAGCTAGATGGGGAAAGGCCGTTCCCACTAGTTGATGGTACAAGGACTAGGGGACACAGATTCAAGGTTTTGGGCAAGAGATAGGGGGGGGATGTGAGGAAGAACTTTTTTACGCAGCGAGTGGTGAGGACCTGGAACTCGCTGCCGACAGAAGTGGTGGAAGTGAAGACACTCAATGTTTTCAAGGGGAGACTGGATAGGCACTTGAGGGAAATAAACTTGCAGGGCTACGGGGATAGAGCGGGGAAATGGGACTGACTGGATTGCTCTACAGAGAGCAGGCACAGACTCGATGGGCCGAATGGCCTCCTTCTGCGCCGTTATGACTCAATGATTCTATGTTTCAGTAGAATGTAATTCATGTCTACTTTTTTTTACTCCTTTCTCCTAACAAGATAAAAGAGTACAATTAACATGATTGATTCCAAGTTGTTATAAAATCATCTGATGACTGGTGGTCATTTACGTCTACAGGCATGATTTTGTGCCAGGGATGCTTGTAATGTTTATTTATAGGTCTGTTGGGCACACTTGGACACTGAACCAGCAATACATCATTAAAATTCATCGATGTATCTGCAGTGGGAAATTATATGAAAAACAAAAATTGTAATTCACTATCACAAAACAGATGAATTATGTAAAGAATCAATGCTGCAATTACATTCAATGTTGTACGATGTCATTTGGACAGAAAAATACGAAACATAATGATCATCCTGGCAGACTTTATTATAGCTCCATATAAATGATGTATTCCGATTGTATCTGAAAGTGACAGAGGTGGTTGTAATTCCAGTTATCACATTAGCTCTTGTATATTATGTACAAATTATCACTGCATGATTTTTAAAATCCGTCTAATCTAAGTTTTCCATATATTTTGTACATTTAAAAAAGTACGCAAGGAAAGTTTGCCTTGCCGCTATTGAGATTACTGATCAAAGCAGTAATTAGCTCAAGCAGTGGCGATCCAAAGAGACATGTACATAGATCATTAAAATGCCATGGATAGGTACAAAAAATAATCAAAAAGGCTCATGGAATGCTGGCCTTTCTATCTAGAGGACTAGAATATATGGGGTTAGAAGTCATGCTACAAAGCCCTGGTTAGACCACACCTGGAGTACTGTGAACAGCGCTGGGCAACCCCCACCTCAAAAGGATATGTTGGCCTTGGAGAGAGTGCAGCATAGATTTACCAGAATGATACCTGGATTTAAGGGTTAAATTACGAGGAGAGATTACATAAACTAGGGTTGTATTGCCTGGAATTTAGAAGGTTAAGGAGTGATTTGATTGAAATTTTCAAGATATTAAGGGGAACTGATAGGGTAGATAAAGAGAAACTACTTCCGCTGGTTGGGGATTCTATAACTAGGGACTTAGCCCAAAAATTAGAGCCAGGCCTTTCAGGAGTGAAGTTAGGGAACACTTCTACAAACGGCAGTTGATGATGCTAGGTCAGTTGTTCATTTTAAATCTGAGATTGATAGATTTTTGTTAACCAAAGGTATTAGGGGATATGGGGTGAGGGCGGGTGTTTGGAGTTAGGTCACAGATCAGCCATGATCTCATTGAGTGGCAGAACAGGCTCAAGGGGCTAAATGGACTATTCCTGTTCCTATGTTCCTATTCCTAAAATTACCAAGCTGTTCGTACACTGTGTACAGATTCACATTCATACGCACCTAAGTAGGTACGATGTACTGGATAAAGAGGACATTGTTGCTGGATCACTTTGTTTCTATTAAACTGGAAGCATATGTACACAAGATAGATTTTTATATTAAAATCACAAAAATAATTTGTTCAAAAAAAGCTAACAATGACCAGCTTTCACCCAAGTGTTGTTTTTGAGGAAACATCATCAGCCCTCTGCACAGGGACAGCTGAGGAGATTCAAAGCAATTTCACACAAATGTACTTTCAAAGACACAACTCTTTTCAAGTTACACATCCTTTCAAATATAGAAGCATCAGTATTAGCTGTGGGATCCAACAATATTCGAAATTGCCTATCTAGCTACACAAACCACAATGAGACACAATTTCAGCAACATTTTATATTAGGCAAGATTTAAAGTTATATTGGTCTTAGCTGAATGCTATTCAAGAGAGACATCAAAATAGGTTATGCAGCCCACTTGGAACTTTATTTCAAAAAGGAAATTAAAGATTGCCTGAAGATAGAAAAAAGGTAAAACTCAATATTTCATCGCTCCTGGTATGTTCAGAGGTGACAGAAGCTACTGAGTAAAGTGTTAAATAACAGCAAAATGTGGGGTGTCGAAACAACAGGTGTAATAGATTGCAACTCAACAAAAACTTTCAGTTGTTACCTAGGTCACTCCACTTAAGTTGCAATCTGTTGTCCTGTTACTATTTTGTAGCCCTGCTTCCATTTTTTCATCGATTTTATCTTTTCTATTCTTTTACTATCTTCTGACTTTCTAGTAAATAATTTTATTAATTCATGGAATGTTGCAAGACAGAAAGAGACCAATTGGCCGAGCCAGTCTGAGCCATGGCTTATCCCCAAATGAGCCAGCTAGTTCAACCCTACCCTCCTGCTCACTCTCTGCACCATTCCGTATCCTTCAAAATTCCTCCGGGTGGTTCTGGGAATGGTGTAAGAGAATGAAAATAGGCAACATGTGGTATGTGGAAAAATGACCGGAGAATGCATTCACTTTACAGAGTTTGTTTTTCACAGCAATGAGATGGTTACAGGTTGGAAAATGCCAGAACAATTTGCCTTGACTTTCAACCAATGCAGAGTCCCCCACCATCAACATCTAAAAGATGATGTTTTCCTCTGCTGTGGTGCAGCCCAGCACATCCCACCCCCTGCCACCTTAAGCATAGATAAAGGACCTGTGGGATACTTGTCAATCAGAGCAAGTAAAGGATTTACTGATTTTGAAGTTAGGAAAACCTTCAGAAATACAGGTCCACTTGCTATGACCGAAACATTCAGAGCCGCAGCAACCTGTCCAATCCCCGCTCAACCTTTTACAGGCCAAAGCTAATGCCTTAACCCAATGCCTCATTAAACTTTTCACACTCCCGCCTTGGGTGCCTATATGTAAGTGCCATGCAACCTATTATGTATCATATCATGACCTGAGAAAGTGTGTGAATTTTTTCCATGAAACAGTAACAAGGTAAATATATATATTAAATGCATTCAATTGACAGCCAATTGACAGTCAATGTACTTCAATTATAAAAAACCAACAAGAGATATAGTTTAATATTAATTGCTCTGTCATTCTTTCCCATATTTTTACAGTGATATGCCTCTTGCATTTGTATTGGAGTTTTTTGATAACTCTATCCTCTTTCTTTTAATCTTGGCATATATTGAATTATTCTGCCAAGTGCCAGCTCAAATCATACACAGTTCAAATTCATATTTCTGAAAATTTGACAGGAAATTAATCTGCTAGGCAATAACATTTTAATATGTTTTGAGAAATCTTCAGAAATTATTCTGTGTAAGTATCATAGATTGATGAATGACCAGAGTGAACTGCAAACATGCATACGTCCCTAAGTTGCTTGTGGGCCAGTGCATGCTACTCCAATATCAATGAGGGAACCAATACACCTCTTCATATTATCCTGTGACCATTGGTTATTTATTCAAGTACATCAGTATTTGCGTTTCTTGATGAAGAATGGCCTGCAGTATAGTTCAGTCTGTTGTTTACACATATGGGGCTTTCTTTGAAAATAACTCTCAGGAGAACAGGAACAGTGATTGAGTTTACCTGAAGGCAATGAAAGCTGTTATCAGAGCTACCAGAAGGACAACAAAGAGGATAGTGTCTAGGTGTGGTACTAATAACCAGGTCTTTTTCAGTTATGTTAGGAGTCAGAGGGCTACTAACGACTGATCCAGGCCTTTGAAGGATTCCACAGGGCAGATTCAGGTGAAGTCCCACGATATGGCAGTTCTTAAATGGCTACTTTGTATGTCTTCACTACTGAAAATAATGCTGGGTTACAACTTAAACAATATAGGGCTGATGCTACAATTAAAAATGTCAAAGTGAATGTGGTTATAGTCTTGGCTAAAACTAAGTGATCTGAAAAGTCTGCTGGCCCTGACGGTATTCACTCAAGGTTGCTCAAAGAAACAGGGAGATAGGGCATGTGGTCTGTGAGCCAGTTGCTTATTTATTTAATAGCTCACTAGCATCTGGGATTGTTTCAATGGACTGGAAAGAGTCCTATATGGTACCAGTATTTAAAAAGGACATTGTATATGGTTAACTATATGCCTATTAGTTAGGCTTCGATTATAGGCAAGTTGCTGGACTAGATCATTAGAGATGCACTGTGTGACCACTTTGAAAGAGATGAAATTATTACGGAATATCAGCATGGCTTCTAAAGAAGAAGGTTCCGTCTCATTAACCAATTGAATTTTTGAGGAAGTTACAAAGTTGGTAGATACTGAAAGCCGAGTTGACATTGTATGTCTAGACCAGTGGTTCTCAAACTTTTTTGATTGAAATAACCCTTTCCAAATGGATTAATAATCACAGACCCCCATCTAAATTATAATACTAAATAATACTCATACTTTGAAAATGCTACATGTAAAGAGTGATTTAATAATGCTTTTAAGAAAACAGGTATCTACTTACAGATATCAGTGAGATGGGTCTGCCTGCTTCTCACTGCAGAGTCCGTCTATCCTTGGTTTGATGTTTGACAATTTATTTCAAACTGCATCGACTGTTCACTTTCCAATTTGTTGCATTAATTTTAAGCACCATCTTAAAAACTGCTGCTCACCTAGAATTTTAATTAGGAAACTTTTTTTAAACATAATTTGAATTTAGCAAAAGCCTCAAATTTACTTCATTACTAAAGAGCTAAAAAAGTGAAATTCGTAAGAACTCAAGACGAAAGAAAACACTCCCAAAACATACAGCTGCTTCAGTGATTGGGATCGTCTGCTTCACACCCATCTGCCGACATCCAGATCAATCAAATGTATTCTTTTCACAGTCAGGGCATTCTCAGCGGGTCGGGAACAAGTCCTTGCATTTCCAGCTCTCGGTTAGTCCGCACCATGCTGTTTCCAGCCAGTGATACGCGAATCCGAACTCTCCTCTGCCCCCCCAAAAAGCAACAGTCGGGCAACCTGATAGGCCCCAGGTCTCCAACAGTCCCACTGCCTCCATTGCGCAACTTTTCCAGAACTTTGCGGCACATAAATCAGTGCTGCTGCTGTAACGGGATTTTGGCTCGATTCGGCCCAGCGGCGGTTTCAACTCGCCGTCATTAATGATCCAAGATGTACATGGGAAAAGTGATCCATCCGTAGCTAACTAAAGAAGTTAAGGATAGTATTAAATTAAAGGAAGAGGCTTATAATGTTGTGAAGAATAGTAGTAAACCTGAGGATTGGGAGAGCTTTAGAAACCAGCAAACGATGACCAAAAAATTGATAAAAAAGGAAGAAAATAGAATGAGAGTAAACTAGCAAGAAATATAAAAATGAATTGTAAGAGCTTCTACAAGTATGCAAAAAGGAAGATCGTTGCAAAGGTAAGCGTTGGTCCCTTAGCGGCTGAGACAGGAGAAATGATAATGGGTACTAAGAAACTGGCAGAGACTTTAAACACATATTTTATATCTGTCTTTATAGTAGAAGACACAAAAAAATGCCAAAATTAGTGGGGAACCAAGGGGCTAATGAGAGTGAGGAACTTCAAGTAATTAATATCAGTAGAGGAAAAGTACTTGAGAAACTAACAGGACTAAAAGCCGACAAATCCCAGGACATGATGGCCTACACCCTAGGTTTCTAAAAAAGGTGGCTGCAGAGTTAGCGGATGCATTGGTTGTGATCTTCCAAAATTCCCTAGATTCTAGAATGATCCAGCAGATTGGAAGTTAGCAAATGTAACCCCGTTATTCAAGAAAGGAGGGAGAGAGAAAACAGGGAACTACAGACCAGTTAGCTTGACATCAGTCATCGGGAAAATGCTGGAATCCATTATTAAGCAACTCGCCAAGGCTTCTTTGGCAGCACCTCCCAAACCCGCGACCTCTTCCACCCAGAAGGACAAGGGCAGCATGGGAACACCACCACCTCAAGTTTCCCTCCAAGTCACACAACATCCTGACTTAGAAGTATCTCGACGATCGTTCATCCTCGCTGGGTCAAAATCCTGGAACTCCCTACCCAACAGCACTATGTGAGCATCTTCACCACACGGACTGTAGCGATTCAAGAAGGCAGCTCACTACCACCTTCTCAAGGGCAATTAGGGATGGGCAATAAAAGCAGACCTTGCCAGTGATGCCCACAACCCATAAACGAATAACAGGGCACTTAGAAAATCATAATATGATTAGTTAGAGTCAACATGGTTTTATGAAAGGGAAATCATGTTTAACTAATTTATTACAGTTTTTTGTAACTAGCAGGGTAGATAAAGGGAAACCAGTGGATGTAGTATATTTGGATTTCCAAAAGGCATTCGATAAGGTGCCACATAAAAGGTTGTTAAGCAAGATAAGGGCTCATGGGGTTGGGGATAATATATTAGCATCGGCAGAGGATTGGTTAATGGTCATTTTCCAGTTGGAAGGCTGTAACTAGTGGGGTGAGACAAGGATCAGTGCTTGGGCCTCAGCCATTTACAATCTATATCAATGACTTAGATGAAGGGACCAAGTACAATGTATCCAAGTTTGCTGATGATACAAAGCTAGGTGGAAAAGCAAGATGTGAGGAGGATGCAAAGTGCCTGCAAAGGGATATAGACAGGTTAAGTGAGTGGGCAATAAGGTGGCAGATGGAGTATAATGTGGGGGAAATGTGAGGTTATTCAATTTGGTAGGAAGAATAGAAAAACAGAATATTTTTTAAACAGTGAGAAACTATTAAATGTTGGTGTTCAGAGATATTTAGGTGTCCTCATACAGGAAACGCAGAGAGTTAGCATGCAGGTACAGCAAGCAATTTGGAGGACAAATGGCATGTTGGCCTTTATTGCAAGAGGGTTGGAGTACAGGAGTAAGGAAGTCTTACTACAATTGTACAGGGCTCTGGTGAGACTGCAGCTGGAATACTGTGCACAGTTTTGGAGTATATTCAAGGCTGAGATAGGTAGATTTTTGGACTCTACGGGAATCACGTGATATGGGGATCAGGCGGGAAAGTGGAGTTGAGATCGAAGATCAGCCATGATTGTATTCGGTGACAGAGGAGGCTCGAGGGACCTTATGACCTACTCCTGCTCCTAATTCTTATGTTTTATGTTCTCTTCCCACACAACTGGTTTGGGAAAAGTTCACGCAATGAATATTATCACATTATTTCACGGACCCCCTGGGAAGTCTCTACGGACCCCAGTTTGAGAACCACTGATCCAGATGATGTCCTTTGATTTAGTACTGCACGAAGACTACTAAGCAAGGTTGAGTTTAGTGGGCACATTTTTGGTTGGATAAGGAACTGGTCGCATTCCAAAAGAGACAAAGTTAATAGTTTTAACTTTTGGCAGTGGTGTAATATAGGTGATATTGGATCAGCCGCCCATTCGACACAACTTTAAAGGAAAGGAAAGTAGAGCAGTGTGTATAACAGTTGACCAATCCAACTCATCCATTTTACACCACCATTCAAAGTTAAAATGACCCCCCAGAGTAATTATTAACAGTAGAGGTTCTGCGTGGGGACAGGTTGCTAGTGGAGTCCTGCAGGGATTTGTGTTTGGTTCGTTGCTGTTCACCGTCTTTATCAGCAATCCAGATAAAGGCATCAGTGGTACTATCCACAACTGCAGAAAGTGGCGGTGTAAGGACCTTAGATGAAACAAATAGATTGCAGGTGGATGTAGATACAATGGGGGAATGGGCCAGTGTCCAGATGATGTATTTTAATATAGACAAATATAGTGTGATGCCCTTGACTGGGGGCAACTCCATGCATGTGCACACCATGCAGGATCATGTGCTCAAGGCTGCTAAGTGAACTGAATTGATCATCTGGGATTTATCACTTAAGCTGTTGCTAAAATGATTAAACATTTCTTTAATCACAGGGTATGGCCAAGGAACTGTTCGATCAAATAATCTGTAAAGTCCGCGCCTCAATAATACACGGACTTCGGGAGAACAGTTTAACAGGTACTTTACTGAACAGGAGGCAACGTCAGACTGAAATACAGAAGCCTGCTAGGGCCTTTTATACAGGGGTGGTCACTGCCAGTACTGCAGTCTAAAACCAGTTCTTCCCTTAAAGGTACATACACGACAATTCCTCCCCTTTTAGATAAACAGTACATAACATTCATTTAACAACTAAATAATAACTAATTACAACTTTCTGGATATTATATACATCAACTGAAATAATCATTATAAGTTCAGTCTTTGAGGAGGTTTCCTGATCCTGACTGGATAGCGCCTTTCTCGAGTATCCTGTTCTTGCGGCGGAGCTGATTCTGGTTCATTGTCATTGGTTGGTTCGTCAGCTTCCAATACCACTGCTTCTGAGGTAGACGCAATCTGTACTTCGGGTTGATTACCAGGTGCACCTTCTCGTGGTACAGGTTTGGCTTGTTTCTGTGACTCTAGAATCTGGTCAGCATGGTGTCTCACGATGCTCTCTCCAACGTCCACTGTGTAGATTAGTGGTCCCTGCTGTGTGCATATCGTTCCTGGCTGCCATTTTTCTGTTCGGTAGTTGCGGGCCAAGACTGGTTGCCCTATCTTGAAGCTCCGGGTTGGCTTCTCATTTATGTGCTGGAATTGCTTATCCTCAATGTTAGATCCGTGGTTCAGTGGATAAATAATTACACGGATGCTGTACATAAACAAATAACAGGTCTTTACTGGAGGAGGGTAATCTCTAGACTGGGGTACAGAGGCATGCGCACAGCTTATATACCGGTGTGGTCACTGCCGGTACTACAGTATACAGGAGCTGTCAAAAGTAGTTCTGACTTAAAGCACATACACTACAATTCCTCCCTTTTTAGATTAATAATACTCCCTTAATATTCAAATAACAATTACATTTTTACATGTACATTCAATAACAAAAGTCCATTTATAGATTCAGTCTTGGGGCGGCTTCCTGACCCTTTCGTGATAGCGCCTTTCCTGAGGTTCTTGTTCTTGGTGCAGAGGCGATTCTGACCCCCTTTCATCGGGTAGTTCATCGGGTTCCACTGCTACTGGGTCTGAAGTAGATACTACCGATATGTCGGGTTCATCCCCAGGTACTCGATACATGGGGTTGACGCATTCCTGTGATGCTAAGATCTGATCGACGTGGCGTCTCACAATGTTCTCCCCGACATCCACTGTGTACATTAATGGCCCCTGCCTTGTACATATCGTTCCGGGTTGCCACTTCTCTGTTCAATAGTCCCGGGCCAAGACTGGTTGCCCTACATTGAAGCTCCTTGTCGGCTTCTCGTTGATGTGCTGGAATTGTTTGTCCTCAACATTTCTTCGCACATTTGGTCTGAGCAAGTCCAGACGAGATCTCAACCTTCGGTTAAAGAACATCATGGCCGGGGTCTGGTTGGTAACTGCATGTGTCGCGTTTCGGTAGGCTAATAAGAAATTGTCCATCTTATGCTGTAGTGGAATTTCCTCATCGCACATGGCCTTTATCGCCTTCTTAAAGATTTGTACGAACCTCTCAGCCAATCCATTGGTGGCTGGATGATACGGGGCGGATGTGTAATGCCTTACCCCATTCCTTTTCATGAATTTTTGGAACTCGTCGGACACAAACTGTGGTCCATTATCAGAGCAGATCTGCTCTGGCAACCCGTTTCTGGCAAATATGGTCCGTAGGACTGCAATCGTTTTCTCTGTAGTGGTTGAAGACATCTTTATCACCTCAGGCCACTTTGAATGAGCATCCACTGCTATTAAGAACATTGAGTCCATGAATGGACCAGCAAAATCAATGTGCACCCGTTGCCATGGAGAGGAGGGCCACTCCCATGGGTGTAGAGGGGCATGTGGTGGTGCATTTTGGACCTTCTGGCATCCTAAGCAGCTCTTAGTTAGGTCTTCGATTTGTTGATCGATTCCCGGCCACCACACATAAGCCCTAGCTAGGCTTTTCATTTTCACTCCCCCCAGATGACCTTCATGTAGCTCATTTAGCACTCTCTCCCTTAACTTGGGTGGAATCACCACTCTGGATCCACACATCACTGTCCCCTGGCATACTGACAGCTGTTCTCTTCTGGATGAGAATGCTGGTAACAGTGAGTCGCCATGTGTTGGCCATCCCCTCACCGTCAATTCATATACCCGTGACAGCGTCGGATCATTGCGGGTCTCCTTCTCTATATCCGCATTTCTTACTGGCAATCGTTCAATTATCGACTAATAAAATATCTCGATAGGGTCCACTGCTGGTGCTTCTTCCACAGTAGGCAGTGGCAGGCGCGATAGCCCATCAGTGTTCCCATGCTGTCTCATGCCTTTATATTCTATTTCATATTGATTCGCCCCTAGAAACAGGGACCATCTTTGTAACCGCTGTGCAGTCATTACTGGCACGCCCTTCTTAGGATTAAAGATGGAGACAAGTGGTTGGTGGTCAGTCAGCAAGGTGAACTTCTGCCCATGCAGATAGTGGTTGAATTTTTTTACTCCCCATACTAGTCTGAGGGCCTCCCTGTCAATCTGGGTGTAGTTGCACTCGGCTGAGGTTAGTGACCGAGACGCAAAGGCTACTGGCCTCTCCAACCCATCTGGGAATTTGTGCGACAGCACCGCTCCAATGCCGTAGGGTGATGCATTACATGCCAACCTAATTGGTAGTGCTGGGTTGAAATGGGCCAACACCTCTTTTGATGTGATCAATTATTTACACTTCTGGAAAGCTCATCTACGTTCGTCATCCCACTTCCATAGTACCCCTGTTTGCAGTAGGGTGTTCAGCGGGTGTAATACGGTAGACAAATTTGGTAAGAACTTGTGGTAATAGTTTACCAGCCCGAGGAACGACCTCAGTTGTGACACATTTTCCGGTGCTGGAGCCTTGACTACTGCCTCTATCTTGTCAGGGGACTTATGTAACCCCTCTTCATCGATGACGTGGCCGCAATACGAGATCTGTTTCTGGAAAAACTCGCACTTGTGGCGATTAGCTCGTAGCCCATATTCCTTTAATCTGGCAAGCACCTTCTCCAAGTTAGCAAGGTCATCACCGTCATTTTCGTCCGTGACCAAGATGTCGTCTAAATAACACTGGGTCCCTGGAATCCCTTGCAGGACCTGATCCATCGCCCTTTGCCAGATAGCTGGAGCCGAGTACTCTAAACACCAGCCGGTTGTATCGATAGAGACCTTTATGGGTGTTGATTGTAAGGTAATGTTTCGAAGCTTCTTCTACCTCCATTTGCAAGTACACCTGGGCTAGATCAATTTTGGTGAAGCGTTTACCACCAGATAGCGAGGTGAAAATATCCTCAATTCGTGGAAGCGGATGTTGCACCGTGTGAAGGACTGGGTTCACTGTCACCTTAAAATCCCGACAGATGCGGACCTTCTTTGATTCCCCAAGTGTATTACTCAACGACCTCTTCATTACAGGAACGATGGGTGTAGCCCACTCGCTCCAGTCCACTTTGGACAGTACTCCTGAACGTTCCAACCCTTCCAGCTCTGCTTCAACCGCTGGTCTGGCCTTCAGAAACTTTGGGCTTGCATTTTCCTCTATTTTAATTGTTGCTGTTATTCCTTTTAGTGTTCCTAGTCCCTCCTGGAACACTTCTTTTGCGTCAGTTAGCATTTTTGACAGTCGTCCAGGTGTGACTTCGTCATCCTTTTTGGCCTCCACCTTCAGTGCCTGTATGGAATGCCAATCTAAATGTATCTTCTGGATCCATTCACATCCTAGCAGTGGTGGTCCTCCATTTGGCAATACATATATATCCATTTTAGGTATTTCCTGACCTTTATATGTCACTTTCACCCTTATTTTCCCTTTGGGGTAGACTTTTTGCCCCGTATACGTCTTCAAGACAATCTCTGTAGCTTTCAAGGGTATGTGTGAAAATAGCCGCTTGTAGTCTCTTTGATTTATGACTGTTAGAGCTGACCCTGTGTCCAATTCCATTTCCACTTGGACTCCGTCTATCTTGAGTGTAACCCAGATAGTCTGGTGATCCTCCATTTCGGCTACATTATGTAGTTTCAGGCAACCCAGCTCCTTGCTTCCGGAGTCTGTGTCACTTTTCTGTTCATCTGAACCACTGTCCATCACCTGGTGTACCTTTTTGTACTTCTCCTGTGGAGATTTCTTACTGTTGGTTTTCTTCCCAGACCTGCAGACTCTTGCTATGTGTCCTGCTTTCCCACACTGTCTGCACACTTGGTCCTTGAACCAACAATCTTTCTGGTCATGTGTTGTTCTGCCGCAGCGATAGCACTTCCCTGTTCCATAGGTCATTTCGTTGGTGCCATATTCTTGCGGTCTCCGTTGTATCTCTGCAACGCCCCTTGTGGCTGCTTTGTGTGATACTGCCATACTGAAAGCTTTGTCCAGCGTAAGGTCCTTTTCTGATAGAAGCCGTTTCTGGGTTCCTTCATTTTGTAGCCGACACACAAATTTGTCCCTTAACGTGTCTGCTAGTCCCGCTCCAAACTGGCAGTAGCTTGTGCAGTTCCGCTAAGTACTCAGCATTGCTTTCGTCTTTGTGTTGGTTCCTTTTATGGAACTTAAATCGTTCTGCTATCAGCAACGGTGTGGGGTTTAAGTGGTCCTGTAGAATTTCTACTATACTTTCAAAATTCTTGTTTACCGGCTTCTCTGGGGTTATTAGATTTTGCAGTAACCCATAAGTTTTTGCACCCATGGCATTTAACAGAACCAGTGCTTTATTAGCATCTGGCACTTCATTCACCCTGCAGCACACCTCAATACGTTCCACATATGTCGCCCAATCTTCGACTTCATTGTCGAACATAGAGATACTGCCACTCTTCGGCATCCTTGGTTGTGCATTTACTATCACCAATGTTGCCTCCTGCGCTTCCCCTTCTTCTCCGCTGGCACAAAATGGCATCTCCCGCGCTTTCCTTCCTTCCCGCGCTCGCCCGTCTTCTCCGCTGCGGCTTTGCAAAATGGCATCTCCCGCGCTCTTCCTTCTTCTCCGCGGCTCAATGGCGCCTCCCGCGCTCTCCCTGCTTCTCCGCGGCTCAATGGCATCTCCCCTTGCTTCGCCCCGCGGACCCTGATCAGCCCGTGATCCTTGGCTGTGCTCTGCGCGTTCTTCTCTTGATATTTGTCGACGCCGCTCAGTCTAGAACCCGGCTGTTTCTTACCCTCTCTCTCTCCGGTTTGCAGTATTTTTCCTCGACGCCGCTCGGTGATCAACCCCCGGCTGCGCCCTGCTCTCTTCACCCTCTTTCTTACCCCGTCGATGCTGCCCGGCTCTCTCTCTCTGCCGTCGGTCGGCTCCAGCCGCGCTGCTCAGGAAGGGTCTGCTCTGGACCTGTCGTCGGTCTCTTACTGCTCATTGTGGCTGGGGAACCAAGCCTGGCTCTCCACAGCCTCCCCAGCGAAGTTGGATCTCTGCCTGACTGCTGGGCGGTTGCTCGCGGTCGACGCCTGTGTTCCTGGACTCGACTATTTTTTTTTTTTTTTTATGTTGCAGGTAGATTCGCAGCAACACTCGTCACCACTGTTTGATCCGTGGTTCAGTGGATAAATAATTACACGGATGCTGTACATAAACAAATAACAGGTCTTTACTGGAGGAGGGTAATCTCTAGACTGGGGTACAGAGGCATGCACACAGCTTATATACCGGTGTGGTCACTGCCGGTACTACAGTATACAGGAGCTGTAAAAAGTAGTTCTGACTTAAAGCACATACACTACACTCAACATCTCGTCTTATGTTTGGTTTGAGCAAATCCAAGCGACATCTTATCCTTCGGTTGAAGAACAGTATGGCTGGAGCTCGGTTGGTTACTGCATGTGTCGCATTCCGGTTAGCAAACAAGAAACTATCCACCTTGTATTGTACTGGTATGTCGTCATTAGACATTGCCTTTATGGCCTTTTTAAAGGTCTGAACAAACCTCTCAGCCAATCCATTTGTGGCTGGATGATATGGGGCAGATGTGTAATGTTTCACCCCATTGTTCTTCAGGAACCTCCGGAAATCCTCAGACACAAACTGTGGCCCATTGTCGGAGCAAATCTGTTCTGGCAACCCATTCCTGGCGAAGATGGTCCTTAGGACTGCAATAGTTTTTTCCGTGGTGGTGGAGGACATTTTAATGACCTCTGGCCATTTCGAATGGGTGTCCACAGCGATTAGAAACATTGAGTCCATAAATGGACCTGCAAAATCAATGTGTACCCATTGCCATGGAGATGAGGGCCACTCCCATGGATGTAGCGGGGCCTGTGGTGGAGCGTTTTGGACCTTCTGGCATCCTATGCATCTCTTGGTCATATCCTCGATTTCTTTATCGATTCCCAGCCACCACACAAACGCCCTGGCTGGGCTCTTCATTTTTACCCCTCCCAGATGACCCTCATGAAGCTCATTGAGCACTCTAGCTCTCAACTTGGGTGGAATTACCACTCGGGATCCACACATCAAGGTTCCCCGGCACACTGACAGCTGTTCTCTCCTTGGCGAGAATGCTGGCAACAGTGAGTCGCCATATGCTGGCCATCCCTTCACCGTCAAATCATAGACCCAAGAGAGTGTCGGGCCATTTTGGGTTTCCTTCTCTATACTCGAGTTTGTAACAGGCAAACATTCAACTATGGTCGCATGGAATATCTCAACAGGGTGCACTGCAGGTGCTTCTTCTACCATAGGCAACGGTAGGCGCAACAGCCCATCAGCGTTTCTATGCTGGTTCGTACCCTTGTACTCTATGTCGTACTGATGTGCCCCTGGAAAAAGTGACCATCTTTGCAGCCGTTGCGCCGTCATCACCGGAACACCCTTCTTTGGGTTAAAAATGGAGACCAGGGGCTGATGATCAGTCAGTAGGGTGAATTTCTGCCCGTGCAGATAGTGATTGAACTTCTTCACCCCCCACATCAGGCTGAGGGCCTCCCTGTCAATCTGGGTGTAGTTACGCTCGGCTGAGGTTAGCGAGCGCGACGCAAAGGCTATTGGCCTCTCTGAACCGTCACGGAATTTGTGTGACAGTACCGCTCCAATGCCGTAGGGTGACGCATCACATGCCAACCGAATCGGTAGTGTTGGGTTGTAGTGGGCCAATACTTCTTTTGAAGTGATTAGGCATTTACATTCCTGAAAGGCACGCTTACACTCATCACTCCATTTCCATGTCACTCCAGTTTGCAGCAGGGCGTTCAGTGGGTGCAGAATTGTAGATAAATTCGGCAAGAACTTATGGTAGTAGTTCACCAACCCGAGGAACGAACTCAGTTGCGACATATTTTCCGGTGCTGGAGCCTTGACGACAGCCTCAATCTTGTCCGGCGACTCATGCAACCCTTCCTCATCAATCATATGGCCACAATACGAGATTTGTCTCCTGAAGAACTCGCATTTGGAGCGGTTGGCTCGTGGCCCATATTCCTGTAATCTCGTGAGCACCTGCTCCAGGTTGGCAAGGTGTTCACTGTCATTTTCGCCCGTAACCAGGATGTCGTCCAAATAACACTGGGTCCCCAGAATCCCTTGCAGGACTTGTTCCATCGCCCTCTGTCAAATAGCCGGGGCTGATGCTACCCCGAATACCAGTCGATTGTACTGGTAAAGGCCTTTGTGAGTGTTTATCGTGAGGTATTTTCTGGATGCTTCTTCGACCTCCATTTGTAGATACGCTTGGGCCAGATCAATCTTTGTAAAACATTTCCCTCCAGATAGTGAGGCGAAAATATCTTCTATCCGCGGAAGTGGATACTGTAGTGTGCAGGACTGGGTTCACAGTCACCTTGAAGTCCCCACAGATGCGAACCTTCTTTGGCTCCCCAGGCGTGCTGCTCAATGCTTTCTTCATTACAGGAATGATGGGTGTGGCCCACTCGCTCCAGTCCACCTTGGACAGCACACCTGAACGCTCCAGACTCTCCAGTTCAGCTTCAACGGCTGGGCGGATCGTGTATGGCACCGGTCTGGCCTTAAAAAAATTTGGGTTTGCGTTATCTTCCATCTTTATTGTTGGCTTTACTCCTTTTAGAGTCCCAAGTCCTTGTTGGAACACCTCTTCCACGTCAGATAGAATTTGTGACAGACGTCCAGGTACGACATCATCATCCTTTTTGTCAGTCACAGTTAGCGCCTGAATGGAATGCCAATCCAATTGTATTTTTCGGATCCATTCACGTCCCAATAATGGTGGTCCTCCATCTCGTAGTATATACATATATAGTTTCTGTGTTTCCTTGCCGTTATATTCAACTGGCACCCTTATTTTTCCTCTGGGGTAGACCTTTTGCCCCGTGTATGTCTTCAATACAATGGACGTGTCCTTTAAGGGTATGTGTGAGAATAGCCGCTCATAGCCTCGTCGATTCATGACAGTTAGGGCTGATCCTGTGTCCAATTCCATCTTTACTGGGGACCCTGCTATCGTGAGGGTGACCCAAATGGTTCGGTGATCCTCCTTTGCGATCACGTTGTGTAACTTTAGACAACTTAGTCTCCTGCTCCCGGAGTCCTTATCACTCTCCTGATCTTTCGAACTACTGTCTGTCAGTTTCTTTACTTTCCTGTACTGTTCCTTAGTAGTACTTGTCGTGTTGGTTTTCTTTCCCGACCTGCAGACTCTTGCTATATGTCCCATTTTTCCACATTGCCTGCATACTTTGTCCTTAAACCAGCAGTCCTTCTGATCATGGGTTGTTCTGCCGCAGCGATAGCACTTTTCTGCTCCAAACACCATTTCGTTAGCGCTGTATTCTTGTGGTTTCTGTTGTATTTCCGCAGCTCCCCATGCTGCTGCTTCGTAGGATACTGCCACGCTGAAAGCCTGTTCTAGCGTCAGGTCCTTTTTTGAAAGTAGTCGTTTCTGGGTTCCTTCACTCTGGAGCCCGCAGACAAACTTATCCCATAAGGTGTCTGCCAGTCCTGCTCTGAACTGGCAGTGCTTCGATAACTTGCGTAGTTCCGTAAGATAGTCAGCATTGCTCTCATCTTTGTGCTGGTTTCTTTTATGGAACTTGAATCTTTCTGCTATCAGCAGCGGTGTAGGGTTTAGGTGTTCCTGTAAGATATTAACAATCTCCTCAAAACTTTTCTCCATTGGTTTAGCTGGGGTAATTAAATTCCGCAATAGGCCGTACGTACTCGCGCCCATCAAAATCATTAATACCGACGCCCTCTGTCCATCGGCCACCTCATTTGCCTTGCAGTACACTTCAATTCTTTCCACATACGTGGGCCAGTCTTCTACCTCGTTGTCGAAAGCAGTGATACTGCCACTTTTGGGCATCTTGGGTGCTTTAAAATGGCACCTCCCGCACTTTTTCTTCTTCCCCAATGGAATAAAATGGTGCCTCCCGCGCTTTTCCTTCTTCCCCAACAGGATAAAATGGCGCCTCCCGCGCTTTTCCTTCTTCCCCTTGCTGCCACGCTGCTCCTAGCGTTCTACAGGGTAATGGCGGCGACCCGTGGCTTCGGCGCGTCTCGCTTTCCTTCCCCCCGTTTATTTTCTCTCCGCTGCCCGGTTCTTGAGCACCGACCGCGCCCTGTGCGCTCCACCCTCTCTCTTGTTTTCTTTTCCCGGCGACGCTGCGCGGCCAGTTTTGTAGAGCCGCTCGATCGAGCTCGAGCCCTCCGCAGTCCGGAAGGGTCAGCGCACTACCTGCTACCAGTACGATTTGCTGGAACACCTTAACTGGGGAGCCAAGCACAGCTCTCCACAGTCTCTCCCGCAATTCTCCAAACACCGATGAATTCTTTGGGTGGTTGCCCGCGGTCGACGCCCGTTGCTCAGACTATGACCTCCAAGAAACCTCCTCTCAGGGCGAGATCCCCGTGAGATGATGCCACACTGCAGGTGAGTTCGAACTTACTCGTCGCCACTGTAAAGTCCGTGCCTCAATAATACACGGACTTCGGGAGAACAGTTTAACAGGTACTTTACGGAACAGGAGGGCAACGTCAGACTGAAATACAGAAGCCTGCTAGGGCCTTTTATACAGGGGTGGTCACTGCCGGTACTGCAGTCTAATACCAGTTCTTCCCTTAAAGGTACATACACAACATAATCCAATCACTCATAAATTTTTGTTTCACACTAAACCCAACAAGTCTTCTCATTAAGGACGTGCCAAGTCTAAGGCCTAGAAATTGGGTTTTGGCGCAGCAACGGCTTTAGCGCCGGAAGTTAGTGCCGGAGCTAAGTCGCGCTGGTCGGGCCAAAAATTCACTACTTCTGCGCCCAAACGGCTGCCGGCGCTGCTGAAAGCTGTTAGCGCCTGAAAACTGGCGCTATGCGCTGAATTTCGGCGCTATTCCGGCGCTGCGGCGCCCGCTGCGGTGCGGCAGGTTCGGGAAGTGCAGGCCTCCTCCTTCCCTTAAGGAGGACCTGCCTGCACCCGGCCGCGGCCCGCGATAATCTTATTAAAAATGAGCCCGGCACCTCGGACAAGTGCCGGGCTTGCTTCTGTTCCGGGGGGGGGGGGGGGGAAGTCCGGGGAGGGAGCTGCGGCCAGGCGGGCGGCGGGAAAGCGGCCGGCCGCCGCGGGGCCTTTAATGCGCCGGCGCAAACTTGTGCAAGGCACCTCTGCCAGAACGTTGCTTGCGGCTGCCACGGGCGAGGCGGCCGCAAGTCAATTTCCCAGTTCGGGCAGGTTACCATGGCAACCGGGACGCTGCGCACACCGATGACGTCATCGGTGCCGGCGCAGCGCTACCGGTCTACCGCGGCGGAAGGGCCCCAGGCAATTTAGGCGCCGGCGCCAATTGCAGCGCTAGGCCCTCTAGCGCCGCAAAATCGGCGCTAAGGGCACTGAATTTCTAGGCCTAAGTCATTTTCTTTGACCGCTATTCTGATATTTTGCCTTCATGTTGAAACAGATGTCTGATTTCTGATCACTTAGTATACTCACTTAGTCACTGCGATATTGCAGAACTTCTTAACCATCAAGTTCCACCAGATTTCCCTCCAGTGATGTAATTTATTTATAGAGTCAGCTATTTATGTAAAGCTGAGTTTGATTTAGGTGCTGTGGGATCTTTCAAAACGAGTGAATATATCATCAAAAACTAGAATTTTCTAGTGGGATTTGGTACATTCAATCACTTATACATTCAAATAGATTACATTTTTCAGGACAAAAACTGGCAAAGCAACTTTTGAGAAGTTAATTTTCACATTTTCTATTACTGATTTTAACTCACACTTTATTAGCAAAGTTTTGGGAAATCAAGACGGATACCATGCAATAATACGAGAGTTAAATTGTTGTTGCTTGAGGGCTGCCTTGGTGTATGGGGAAGGGAATGTATGGTGGGGCTTCTCTGAACAATCCATTCATGGTTTTGCCTACCATATTATAAGACAGTCCATTGCACAGGCATGTCGGAGTGCATTTCCATTCGAACTTGATGAAGGGGTTAAGTAATTTGGTAATGCAATAATAGGAAAAATTAGGCACTTCCAAATTTTGGTTGGTTTGCACAAAGTTGCACCATTTCACGTGTGTCAGGTTTTACATGTTAAAACTATTTAAAACCAAAGAGAATCATTAGCCTGGATTTTGCTGTACTAATAATGGCGAGGCTGTCAGCACTCGCCGTTATTACTGGATAAAACTGACAGCAACTTCTGGCTTCTGCACATGTGCAGGTAAAAGCAGAAATCCGGAAGTTGCTGTCATTGATACCCAACTCCTCCACAGGCTATGCTGTTGCAGTCTCCAGCGATGGAATCTCCACAGAGATCACTGTCATGGCGTGAACTTAGGCTAATTACCCACTATTCAGATGAAAAAAGTTAGGGCTTGTTCAGTCAGGAGTAACTGAGTTTTTAATGGCATAGTAAGTGATGATTACTGCTGAACAACCTTTCTGGCCCTGAAAAAATAATTTTACAACTGTGGAGTCTCATTCCCCCAGAAGAAAATTAATGTTGCAGGTTTCTTAAAAAATAATTTTATTTTAATAGTTTTTCTATTTTGCACTTTAATGTATTTCCTTTAATCCCATGTGTATGTCGCAAACTTTATTTTGTTTTCCGTACATTGATTTAAATATAATTTATATTTCCTGTTTATTCCTGCTTTGCCGTCTGCGTGTCTCAGTGAGCACTCTTCCATCTGATTGGTTGAAAAGCCCCCCTGCTGCTTGACCTGCTCATAGATGTCACAGATCCCCTGTAGAGGGCGTTGAATTCAAGCAGACGCCGGATGAGTGGAAGACTCTGCTTACAAGCCCACTAAAAGTCTGTGGGCAACTGTACGTGAGGTGAACAGCAAAAGTCGATCCTTCGCCGCTCATAGCAAAATCCAGGGCATTATAGTGCAGTGTGCTCTGCCTTACTATCCAATGGATTCTATAGCAAAGGCATGTTACTGGGAGGAGCTGTAATAGACAGTGCATTTTTTGTGGTTGCCCCTTTCTCTCAGAATAATCACAGAATATTTTCAAAAGGGATCACTAGGTGCAATAGATATCTTTTTTGTTGTGATTCCTTTCTGAAATTTGGATTTTTTTTTAAATGTGTAAGGTTGTTTCACACACACACATACACACAATCTTCAACAGAACATCTCACTAGTTCCATATTAATGACAAATTAATTCTCTGGCATAATTTCACTCCCCATCCACTCCATAGCTTTGTTCCATCAAGATATTTGGATATAGGAACTGTTTTTCTTGGCAGAGGGATATTTCTGTATTTCCATAAAGAGGTTACTGCTCCATTCTGTTTTTCCTCGTGATGTCCATTTCTCTCCTTGACTTAGTTGACACCTTTGCTGCATAACCAAAGAAAATGCAGAAGGTGCTGAAGACTTCTGTATGACTAAAACACAATTTCTTGCCTTCCAGGGGCTTCATGTCAGCATTTGTTTTAGGGGATGTGATTTTTTTGGCTCTTAATTGTTTAATCTACATATGTCTAAGAGGTGATTTTATATTTAGCTTACAACACTGAATATTATTTCTTTAATATTATGAACAGTCTTTAAAGGTTACCAGGTGTTCATCTCCCAGCTGACAGGCAATGCTGTGCTGAATACCCATCAGTTTCTTTCAGTTTGTTGGAATACTTTATCAGTACCTGGCTGAGAACTGATAAAACCAATCACATTTATGGCAGACATGTTTAAATGTCAGCTTCTATTGATTCACTGATGTGCAACCATTGAACTGTGAGAGAAGTATCTTACTATGTCATCATTAAGAGTGTCTTTCATACTTTTCATTAATTTGTCTGCTAAATTATATTGATTTTAAATTTATATCTCAAGGATTGGCTACAAGTTGGTTATCATTTCCTTTTACAGGTTTTGTGGTTTTATATTTGGGTAGGAATTATACATAATATCACGCAATATGACAAGATTACAGCTATCCTAGCTGTGTTGTTTTTCCAGCTATATTTCTATCTGAGGGAATTTGGAGTTGGTTGAAATGTCAGGAAAAGTGGAATGATGACAGGAAATGTAATTAGTTATTAAAACTGAGTGCATTAATAGAAGTCGAATCAAGCAGGGTAGACTTACCAAAGACTTGTTTTTAGACTTAACTGTCGAGCATTTTGTCAGGCCTTTGGACTCTTCACAATTTATTTTGGCTGAATAATTTATAACATTCCCTCCTTTTCATAATACTCAGAGTTTGCTTTTTGTTCGATTATCTCTGAAAGGGCAGCTGGAGCATCCAGATCATGAGGAGTAGAAGACTGAGCAATCCATCTCTGGTGGAAGTGAAGAATAGGTTATGGGTTTTGAACCATCATCAATCTCTTAATAGATTCAAAACCCATAAATGATGTTTTGAGTCTCACCAGAAAAGTGCATCCATTTTACGCTTAGGATAATTAAAGAAATGTGTTGATGAGCGTGATATTTTGCTAAACTAAGTATAAAAGGCTACCTTCAGCTTTGCTGATCTAATTTGCAAATTAATAAAATGTACTGTGTGTTATTTCATGTTGATACAGGGGTCTGATTGTAATTCACACTTAGCTGCATTGAATTAGTTTGTTATGTTCAAAGAGAAAGTGATACCTGGCTTTAGAAAGATGCATGACAACTAATATTCAGCCCATTTGATGTAGTGTGTTTTCAACAAAATATGCAGATTGTATACTGGAATTGGTGATCATGATTGACTTTGGTTGGTTATAAGTGTAATTTAGAGCAGGAATAAGTGAACAGGAAATCAATTTGGGATTATATGATGGTTCTTTACCACCCACCTGTAAAGATTAATTTTTGACCATCCTGACTGAATTCTGCTTTGTTCTGTTTTGTGACTTCTTTTAGGTATGAAATGATTCAGCTATTGACTTTGTCTCGACATTTTTGCTGCTGTAGTCAAGTTAACCTAGTCTCCCTCCTTATGTGTCACAGCTGGCTCAGTGATAGCATTCACCTCCGAGTCAGAAAGTTGTGCATTTAAGTTCCACTCCAGGGACTTGAGCACACTACGTAGGCTAACAATTCAGTGAAGTACTGAGGGTGTGCTGCACTGTTGGGCGTGCTGTCCTTCAAGCGAAAGCTGGACCTATTTCTGGTTGGGGCGGACATCACCTCTTACAAAAGGTAGATACTTCAAGGAATTCAGGGCCTGAGTGATCTCCTGGACTAGTTTTGATTGCCTAGATAGGTCAGAGAGGAATTTCCCAGGCTTTTTTCCCCCCATATTGGCCTAGGTTTTTATCTGTTTTTTTGCATTTCTAATGAGATCACATGGGGTGGTGTGGGGAGTGTATATATTGTGATACACAAGGTATCACAATTGTGTGGGACATGCTGGATGGACCAGAAGGTCATACCTGCACGTCATTGTTCGTATGTTAAACTGAGGCCCTGTCGGCCCTCTTTTATGTGGACGTAAAAGATCCCATGACATTTTTCAAAGAAGAGATGGGAAATTCTTCCAGTGACCTGGCCAACATTTCTCCCTCAGGAAACACCATCAAGAACAGATTATCTGTTCAAGGAAGAAGCAGAGCGCCCTCAGGCCATCCTGGTGGGGTAAGGAGATATAGAGGGATCGGACGTTAATGCACTCGCTCAGAACTGGAAAATTTCATTCACTTTGCTTCCAATTTCCACCCTTCCCTCACCTTCACATGGTCCATCTCCGACTTTTCCCTTCACTTCCTCGACTTCTCTGCCTCCATTTCTGGGGATAGGATATCAAAAAACTTCCACTGTAAGCCCACTGACTTCCACAGCTACTTGGACTACACTTTCTCCCACCCCGCTTCCTCCAAGGACTCTATTCAATTCTCCTAGTTTTTCCCTTTCCGTCGCATCTGTTCTGACAATGCCACCTTCCTTAGTAGTGCTTCCGATATGTCTTCTTTTTTCCTCAACTGAGAATTGCCCTTTACCGTGGCTGACACGGCCCTCGACCGTGTCTGTTCCATTTCCCGTACTTCTGCTCACACCCCTACCCCTCTCTCCCAGAACCACAATAGGGTTCCCCTTGTCCTCACCTTTCACCCCACCAGCCTCCACATTCAACGGATCATCCTCCACCATTGTTGCCCCCTCCAGCGTGATCCCACCACCAAACACATCATCCCCCTCCTCTCCCCTTTCAGCATTCCAAAGGGGCCGCTCCCTCCGCAACACCCTGGTCCACTCTTCAATCATCCCCAACACCCCCTCCTCTTCCCACGGTACCCTCCCACGTAAGTGCAGGAGATGCAACACCTGCCTTTTTACCTCCTCCCTTCTCACTGTCCAGGGCCCCAAACACTCCTTCCAGGTGAAACAGTGATTTACTTGTACTTCTTGCAGTTTAGTATACTGTATTCGCTGTTCACGATGCAGTCTCCTCTACATTGGGGAGACCAAACGCAGATTGGGTGACCACTTTGCAAAACACCTCCGTTCAGTCTGCAAGTGTGACCCTGAGCTTCCGGTCGCCTGTCTCTTTAATTCTCTGCTCTACTCCCACTCTGTCCTCAGCCTCTTATACTGTTCCAACAAAGCTCAACGTAAGCTCGAGGAACAGCGCCTCATCTTTCTATTAGGCACATTACAGCCTTCTGGACTCGACATCGAGTTCAACAATTTCAGATCACAACCTCTGCCCCTATTTTTTTCAGATGACAGCTGTTGATGATTCTGCTATTCCCATTTACACCTCTTCTAGACCGATCTTTTGTTTCTTTACTTGTCCGATTACCATCTCCTTTTGCTTTGTACAATCATACCTTTTGTCATTTAATCACTCCTGCCTTCCACCCTATCACAGACCTTCCCTTTTGTTCTATCCTCCCCTTCCCCCTTTCCCTGCTCCCGCACTTGCTTAAAATCTGTTACATCTCTAAGTTTTTCCAGTTCTGACGAAAGGTCATTGACCTGAAACGTTAACTCTGTTTCTCTCTCCACAGATGCTGCCTGACCTGCTGAGTATTTCCAGCATTTTCTGTTTTTATTTCAAATTTCCAGCATCTGCAGTATTTTGCTTTTGTATTAAGGATAATGGGTTTGTACTTGAATTGGAAAGAAGTAACTAGTGATGTCCTTCAAGGATCTGTGCTGGGGCTGCAACTATTCACGATATTTATTAATGAATCAGATAATACAATAGAGAGCTATGTATCCAAGTTTGCCTATGACACAAGGATTGGTGGTATAGTAAATATTGTAGCTGGGAGCATAAAATTACAAAGAGACATTGATAGATTAAGTGAGCAGGCGAAACCATGGCAGATGGATTTCAACGCAGGTAAATATGAGGTCATTCATTTTAGATGAGAAAAGGATAGATCCAAGTATTATTTAAATGGTGAAAAGCTAAGAATAATGGAGATCCAAAGAGATTTTGGGGTCCATGTACACAGATCACTAAAATTTAGTAGACAGGTACAAAAAATAATCAAAAAGGCTAATGGAATGTTGGCCTTTATAACAAGAGGGCTAGAATATTACGGGGAAGATGTTAGAGCTAGACAAAGCCCTGGTTTGACCACATCTGGAATATTGTGTACAGTTCTAGGCACTGCACATTAGAAAGGATATATTGGCCTTGGAAGGAGTGCAGCGCAGATTCACCAGAATTTTATCAGGGCTCCAAGGGTTAGATTATGAGGAGAGGTTACATAAACTGGAATATAGAAGGTTAAGGGGTGATTTGATTAAGATTTTTAGGATTTTGAAAGGAATTGATAGGGTAGCTAAAGAGAAACTTTTTCCACTGGCGGGGGAGTCGAGGGCAAGGGGACATGACCTTAAAATCAGAGCCAGGCAAGGAGAGAAGTTATGAAACACTTCTTCATGCAAAGGGTGGGGGAAGTGTGGAACTGTCTCCAACAAAAAGTAGTAGATGCTAGCTCAATTAATAATTTCAAATCTGAGGGTGATAGATTTTTGCTAGACAATGGTATAAAGGAGTAAGGAACCAAGACAGATAGGTGGAGTTAAGATCTAGCCATGATCTCATTAAATGGCAGAACAGGCTCGAAGAGCTGAATGGCCTACTCCTGTTCCTATGTTCCTACATAAAGAGAAAGGAGCAAATGACCCAGAAAATAGAAATTAAAAGGGGGTATCATCAATGTAGTTTCATTTTCTCCTAAATAGTGGGAGGTATTGTGCTGTGCATTCACACCCGCTAAACAGAGGAAGGGACTTCAATTCCATCAGTCTGTCTGGATTGATAGCTGGATCCCAGATATGAAAGGATAGGCTTCCGACACTGCACCATCTAATGTCATTTCCAGTCTGGTGCACCATAAACCTTTGACATGATTCCTTGGAAGATCGTAGACCCTGTTATGGAATTAACAATGGGAATGAGGGGCTGTGGTGGAGTGTGTTGGAAATTTACTTTACATCTATGGGACGTGGATTCACTTTCAGCGCAGACTGATGGGATAAACGTCTCCTCTGTCTGCGGTCTGTAAGACTCCTGTGTGAAATTAATTTGGACAATTTTAGTCCATTTTCTAGCATAAAAATTACCTTAATTTGCAATAAATCTGCATACTTATGTGGAGAGAACATTTCTGGGGTAATACACTGATCAGGAAAATATTTCATACCCAGCACTAATGGCCTTCACTTTCGCTGTCTTTTTGGTGATACATTAAAGTGAGACCCGGTCAGCCAGTTCAGGTGGACAAAGCAGGAGAGTTCTTCTGATGTCCTGGCCAATATTTATAACTCTACAAACTGATTTGTACTCATGTTCTCTGGATTTGTTAATCAAAAGATTTGGGGTTGAGGGGAGTACACGTGTTCTCTGTAGGACAAATTGGTGCCAAAAGAAAATGGAAGTTCAGCAGTAAGTCAATCTTCTGTGGCAGTCACATAATACCAGGTCCACAGTACTGAAGGGTATTGTTAAAGAATCTGTCCTGGATTCTAATTGAACCTGTAGGAGTAGACATTTAACTAGGGGCTGGGAACCTTCCCAGACAAGTTCAGATTACTGTGCAACCTAATAGAAACATAGAAGATAGGAGCAGGAGTAGGCCATTCGGCCCCTCGAGCCTGTTCCACCATTTAATGAGATCAAGGCTGATCATCCAAATTCAGTACCCTGTCCCTGCTTTCTCCCCATATCCCTTGATCCCTTTAGCCTCAAGAAATATATCTAACTCCTTCTTGAATATATTTAATGAATTGGCCTCAACTGCCTTCTGTGGTAGAGAATTTCACAGGTTCACCACTTTCTGGGTGAAGAAATTCCTCCTCACCTCAGTCCAAAATGGCTTTAACCCTTATCCTTAGACTGTGACCCCTGGTTCTGGACTCCCCAGCCATCAGGAACATCCTTCCTGCATCTAGTCTGTCTAGTCCTGTTAGAATTGTATAAGTTGCAATGAGATCCCCTCTCATTCTTCTAAACTCCAGTGAATACAAGCCCAATCGACTCAATCTTTCCTCATACGTCATTCCTGCTATCCCAGGTATCAGTCTGGTGAATATTCGCTGCACTCCTTCCATGGCAAGAACATCCTTCCTCAGATAAGGCGACCAAAACTGCACACAATACTCAAGGTGTGGTCTCACCAAGGCTCTGTACAACTGCAGCAAGACATCCTTGCACCTGCACTTGAATCCTCTCGCTAAGAAGGCCAACATACCATTTGCCGCCTTAACCGCCTGCTGCACCTGCATGCTTACCTTCAGTGACTTGTGCACAAGGGCACCCAGTTCTCGTTGCACTTCCCCTTTTCCCAATCTATTGCCATTCAGATAATAATCTGCCTTCCTATTTTTGCAAACAAAGTGGATAACCTCGCATTTATCCACATTATACTGAATCTGCCATGCATCTGCCCAATCACCCAACCTGTCCAAATCATCCTGTAGTTTCTCAGCATCCTCCTCACAGCACACACGCCCACCCAGCTTGGTGTCATCTGCAAATTTGGAGATATTGCATCTAGTTCCCTTGTCTAGATCATTAATATATATTGTGAATAGCTGGGGTCCAAGGACGGATCCCTGCGGTACCCCACTAGTCACTGCCTGCCATTTGGAAAAAGACCCGTTTATTCCAACTCTTTGCTTTCTGTCTGCAACCAGTTCTCTATCCAGGTCAATACCTTGCTCCCAATCCAATGTGCCTTAACTTTACACGCTAACCTCTTATGCGGGACCTTATCGAAAGCCTTCTGAAAGTCCAAATACACCACATCCACTGGTTCTCCTTTATCTATTTTACTAGTTACATCCTCAAAAAATTCCAGTAGATTAGTCAAGCACGATTTACCTTTTGTAAATCCATGTTGACTAGAATCCCCATAGAAGCTTTTACAGTCAGTTTTTATGTTCCCTGCAAGCTTACTCTCATACTCTATTTCCCCCTCTTAATTAATCCCTTTGTCCTCCTTTGCTGAATCCTAAACTGCTCCCAATCCTCAGGTTTGCTGCTTTTCTGGCCAATTTATATGTCCTCTCCTTGGATCTTATGCTATGCCTAATTTCCCTTGTTAGCCACGGTTAAGTCACCTTTTTGTTTTATTTTTAATCCAAATAGGGATGAACAAGTTCTGTAGTTCATCCATGCGATCTTTAAATGTTTGCCATTGCCTATCCACCGTCAACCCTTTAAGTAACATTCCCCAATCCATCCTAGCCAACTCATACCTCAAAGCATTGTAGTTTCCTTTATTTAAATTCAGGACCCAAGTCTCTGAGTCAACTACTTCACTCTCCATCTTAATGAAGAACTCTGTCATATTATGATCGCTCCTCCCAAGGGGCCTCGCACAACAGGATTGCTAATGAATCCTTTCTCATTACATAATACCCAGTCTAAGATGGCCTGATCAATAGTTGGTTCCTCGACATATTGGTCCAGGAAGGCATCCCGTATACACTCTAGGAATTCCTCCTCCACAGTATTGTTACTAATTTGGTTAGCCAAATCTATATGTAGATTAAAGTCACCCATGATAACTGCTGTGCCCTTATTGCACGCTTCTCTAATTTCCCATTTAATGCAATCCCCAACCTCAGCATTACTGTTTGGGGGTCAGTATACAACTCCCACGAAGGTTTTCTGCCCCTTGATATTTCTCAGCTCTACCCATACAGATTCCACATCATCAGAGCTAATATCCTTCCTTATTATTGTGTTAATCTCCTCTTTAACCAGCAAAGCTACCCCACCTCCTTTTCCTTTTTGCCTGTCTTTCCTGAATGTTGAATACCCTTGGATGTTGAATTCCCAGCCTTGGTCACCCTGGAGCCATGTCTCCGTAATCCCAATTATATCATATCCGTTTACATCTATTTGCGCAGCTAATTCATCCACCTTATTATGAATGCTCCTCGCATTAAGACACAAAGCCTTCAAGCTTGTTTTTTTAACACTCTTAGACCTTTTAGAATTATTAGTTACTGTGGCCATGTTTGATTTAAACTCTTGATTTCTCTGACTGCCACTTTTGCTTTTCTCCTTCCTGTCTTTTGCTTCTATCCTTGCTTCCCTTTCCTCTGTCTCCCTGCACAGGTTCCCAACCCCCTTTGTACTGGTCCCACCTCCCCCAGAACCGGTTCCAATGTCCCAGGAATTTGAATCCCTCCCCCTTACACCGTTCATCTAGCCACGTATTCATCTGAAATATCCTTCTATTTCTACTCTGACTAGCACGTGGCACTGGTAGCAAACCATGAGATTACCACCTTTGAGGTCCTATTTTTAAATTTACCTCCTAACTCCCTATATTCAGCTTTTAGGACCTCACCCCAGTTTTTAACCTATATTGTTGCTACCTATATGCACCATGACAACTGGCTGTTCACCCTCCCCCTCCAGAATGCCCTGCAGCCGTTCCGAGACATCCGTGACCCTTGCACCAGGGAGGCAACATACCATCCTGGCGCCTCGTTTGCAGCTGCAGAAACACCTATCTATTCCCCTTACAATAGAATCCCCTATCACTATAGCTCTCCTGCTCTTTTTCCCCCCATCCTGTGCAGCAGAATCACCCATGGTGCCAGGAAGTTGGCTGCTGCTGCCTTCCCCCGATAAGCCATCTCCCTCAACAATATCCAAAGCGGTATATCTGTTTGAGAGGGGGATGGCAACAGGGGACCCCTGCACTACCTACCTGCACCTGCTATCCTGCCTGGTAGTCACCCATTCCATTCCTGCCTGTGCAGCCTTTACCTGCGGTGTGACCATCTGATTAAATGTGATATCCACGACATCCTCAGCATCGTGAATGCTCCAGTATGTATCCATTCGCAGCTCCAATGCCGCAATGCGGTCTGCCAGTAGCTGCAGCTGGATACACTTCCCGCACACATGGTCATCAGAGACACAGGAAGTGTCCCTGATTTCCCACATAGTGCAAGAGGAGCATGCCATGGGGCCGAGCTGTGCTGCCATGACTTACCCTTTAATTTAAATTAAATTAAATCAAATCAATGCCACTAATTACACTACAATTAAATGATATACTCAAGGGCCCTTGGTTACTAGCACTCCCCACTACACAAGAGAGATCTTAGAAACTATAACCACAAAAATTAAGACCTTCTAAACTTTATAAACTATTAACCTTAACTGTCTAACTATAGAGTAGTATAAATACTCACCTGGCCGTACTCACCCAATCAGCTGCTTCCTCCTGCCCGCGCCACTTGTTGAATCGTGGCCAGGCTCTGGAACGCTGCTGCCGGTCTGCAAAGTTGACCAGCCTTTGAAAAAAAGCCCGCAAAAGTGAGTTTAAATACTCACTGTACTCTCCTGCTGCTCCCGATACCGGCCTCTTCCTACAGGGTGAACAGTTAGGAAAAACAAAGGCGAAGCAAGGGATCTCCTCCTTCCACTCCTCACCACACTCTCTGATTCACCCAACTCGCAGCACTCTGTTGAAACCGCACTAATGCCCTCGTAGGAAGGGTGGTCTTTGTTGGACTGGCAGTAGGAAGCATTTCAGTGTTCTATGCTTGCAAACTTTGTGATTTTAGCTGGTTAAACTCAAGAAATACATACTTCGTTCTGCCCATCTGTGTTTAAGTTCTCTGGACTTGGCTAACTGGGCTGTATTCCTGTAGGGAGGCTTTGTGCAATGTATTGGCTGGATTTTTCCAACCTCGGCGAGTCTGGGGCGGGCGATGTCAGTGGCGTATGGGGACTTCGCATCTGTCTTGATCCTGGCCTCCAGCAAGATATTCCGATGATGGACGTTGTTAAGCCCGTCCTGCGAGATTCCTGGTCAATTAATAGGAAGCGGGTCTGATGACATCATTTGATGATGTGTCATCAGCCGGTTTCCTTAAATGGGCCATGTCCAAATTGATTCTGACTGTTTTTCTGTCAGTATTCTACAGCATTGAGGTACTGCAAACACTGACAAGCACTGCACAAAGGTGCACGGCTGCACCCAGGCTCTCCCATTACTCCCTCCATCTGCTTATGGAGGGAGTCACAACAATCAGGGAGGTTCCCTTCACTTCCAATGGGCGGAAGAGACCTCCTCAGGACACAAATGCAGCCTGGTTGCACATTGCACAGGAGGGCACAAGCAGGGATGTCATCAGGAGGACCAGGCTGCAGTGGTACAAACCTTTCAATGATCTCAGTAGATCACAAAACAGTTACTGCAAAGCCACACTCAACCTCATCCTCCTGTGCCACTCATCACATCCCCATCATTCTACCTTCCCTACTCTACTCCTGCATATCTTTACTCACACCAACTTACCTTTCACCTCTACCCATCCCTCTCTATCTACGTTATCACTTCCCCATCTCACTAGTTACCCCTCACACTCGCCCTCAACCTAGTCCAATTATACCAACTAACATAGAAACATAGAAACATAGAGATAGGAACAGGAGTAGGCCATTCGGCCCTTCGAGCCTGCTCCGCCATTCAATGAGATCATGGCTGATCTTCGTCTGAGATCATAGCTGATCTTACCAGTTCAGTACCCCGTCCCCGCCTTTTCTCCGTAACCCTTAATCCCCTTAGCCTTCAG
Source organism: Somniosus microcephalus (assembly GCF_052327205.1). Taxonomy (NCBI): domain Eukaryota; kingdom Metazoa; phylum Chordata; class Chondrichthyes; order Squaliformes; family Somniosidae; genus Somniosus; species Somniosus microcephalus. The sequence goes on from NC_140997.1 coordinate 167,122,956, forward strand.
AAATATATCCAATTCTCTCTTGAAAATATTTATTGAATTAGCCTTCGCAGCCCTCTGTGGCAGGGAATTCCACAGGCTCACCACTCTTTGAGTGAAGAAATTCTTCCTCATCTCTGTTTTAAATGATTTGCCCGCTATTTTTAGACTGTGGCCCCTGGTTCTGTGCTCCCCGGCCATTGGAAACATTCTCTCTGAATTCAGCCTGTCCAGGCCTGCCATAATTTTATATGTTTCGATGAGATCCCCTCTCAATCTTCTAAACTCCAATGAGTACAAGCCCAAACTATTTAATCTCTCTTCGTAGGTCATTCCCGCCATTCCAGGTATCAGCCTGGTGAATCGCCGTTGCACTCCCTCCATGTCAGCCACAGTTGTCTGTCGCAGGATAAAGGCATCGTGGCTGCTGCCTGGAAAGCGGGCATTGACAGCTAGGATGCGCTGCCTGTGGTCACACACCAGCTGTACATTGAGGGAATGGTAGCCCTTCCGGTTGCGGTAATCCTCGGCATGCTCCAGAGGTGCCCGCAAAGCCACATGCGTGCAGTCAATGGCGCCCTGCACCATGGGGAAGCCCGCTATTCTTGCAAATCCCACTGCATGCTGCTGCTGCTTGTCCAGGGTCATGGGGAAGGAGATGAATTGATGTCTCCTTGTGAAAAGGGCTTCGGTCACCTGGTGGATGCAGCAATGCACGGCGAACTGGGAGATGTTAGCGATGTCCCCAGCAGCGGATTGGAAGGAGCCGGTGGCAGAGAAGTTGAGAGCCACCGTCACCTTCACTGCCACCGACAGAGACGTCCTGCGCATCAGCTGTGGCTGCAGATCTCTCTGAAGCAGCTGGCAGATGTCTGCAACCACCTCCCTTCTGAAACTCAGGCCAGAGCTTAGCAATTATCTTTGCCTTCATTGAGAGCTCATTGTTTCCCAGCATATAATGGGGGCTGCATTGGGTGCCAACGCTGACTTTCAGCCTTATGCCAGAAGGGCTTACAGACGCTGTGAGAGAGTGGCAGCCCTGGCTAGACGCAGAGGGGGCAACAGGCGTCGCCAACTGAGGCCTTACCCACCCAGGGTATACCGCCAGCAGTCCTCCTATCTGACCATGTCTGCCGCGATGTGTGTAAGGAGGCTGCGATTCAGAAGGGTAGGCACTTGGGTGGTTTAGCCAATGATTTATGTGAAGTTTCTGTTAATCTGCTGCCAAACATTAAAATCTTTATTTTCAACACTTTGCATTCTTGGATAGATTTGTGTGCACCTTTGAAAGTGTCTTAGTGAGTTGCAGTGAATGGTGAGACATAACATCTCCTGCCCCCCCAATAGTGATGAGTGTGAAAGGAATGGCTTGGACATTGTAGGATGCTTAATGTTGCTGGTGACAGGTGGTGCCAACCTGGTGCGTCATGTGGCAGCCAGTGTGTACAGTGTTAAGTGAAGCTAATCTGGACATGGTGAGTCTATCGCTGGTGCGGCATTGGCAGCGGGTGGAGGCAGAGCAGCGCGGCAGAGAGACTACAAGAGGCCCCAGAGGCTCAGGTAGGCCTCAGTGCGGCATCGGCAGCGGGTGGAGGCGGAGCAGCGCGGCAGAGCGACTACAAGAGGCCCCAGAGGCTCAGGTAGGCCTCAGTGCGGCATCGGCAGCAGGTGGAGGCGGAGCAGCGCGGCAGAGTGACTACAAGAGGCCCCAGAGGCTCAGGTAGGCCTCAGTGCGGCATCGGCAGCAGCTGGAGGCGGAGCAGCGCGGCAGAGCGACTACAAGAGGCCCCAGAGGCTCAGGTAGGCCTCCATGCGGCATCGGCAGCGGGTGGAGGCTGAGCAGCGCGGCAGAGCGACTACAAGAGGCCCCAGAGGCTCAGGTAGGCCTCAGTGCGGCATCGGCAGCGGGTGGAGGCGGAGCAGCGTGGCAGAGCGACTACAAGAGGCCCCAGAGGCTCAGGTAGGCCTCACCAACTCCAATCTCAGGCAAGGAGAGAGGTAAAAAGTATTCAAGGTGTGACGTCACCACAAAACAGGTAGGTGATTGGTTGGAGTATTTCTCTCGTTTTAAAACTTTAAGTCTGTGGTTTATAGTTTTTAAGGTTGCTGTGGTGTACCAAGGCCTTTCTGGTGCAGAGTGACTGTTGGTAAACCATTCAACTGGTGTAACTAGAGGGATTGATTTAATTTAAACCCAATTAATTAAAGGGGATACTAGCATCTAAAATCGGGCAGAGGGTGTCCATAACTAACAATAAAAAATTTAATTAATTAAATAGAATGGAGCAGGTGATGTGTTACTGTTGCAAGATGTGGGAGCCGGTGAACCCCATTGAGGCTCACGGTGATTACGTCTGTGACAAGTGTCTGCTGCTACAGGAACTCCAGCTCCGTGTTGATGAGCTGGAGTCTGAGCTTCAGACACTGCGACACATCAGGGAGGGGGAGAAGTACCTGGACTCTGTGTATCAGGAGGAGGTCACACCTATGAAGTTAAGTAATTCAGATGTAGCCCATGGTCAGGGACAGGACGGTGTGACTACGAGTGAGGCAGGTACGGGGATCCAGGAGGTAGAGCTGGAGGAGCCGCAGCCCTTGCTCTTGACCAACAGGTTCGAGGTTCTTACTCCCTGTGGGGACAGGAGCAGGGACTGCAGGGAGGATGAGCAACCTGGCCACAGCACCATGGAACGGGGGGCCATTCAAGAGGGGGGAGTAAATAGAAATGTTGTAGTGGTAGGGGATAGTATTATTAGGGGGATAGATAGAGTTCTCTGCAGCCGAGAGCGAGAGTCCCGAAGGCTGTGTTGCCTGCCCGGTGCCAGGGTTAAGGACATCTCCTCTGGGCTGGAAAGAAACTTGCAGTGGGAGGGGGTGGATCCAGTTGTCGTGGTCCATGTTGGTACAAACGACGTAGATAGGACTAGGAAGCTGGTTCTGTTAAAGGAGTATGAGCAGCTAGGGGTCAAATTAAAAAACAGAACCTCAAGGGTAATAATCTCTGGATTATTACCTGAGCCACGAGCGAATTTGGCTAGGACAAATAAAATTAGAGAGTTAAATGCGTTGCTCAAAGACTGGTGTGGGAGAAATGGGTTTTGCTTCCTGGGACACTGGCACCAGTACTGGGGCAGGAGGGAGCTGTTCCGTTGGGATGGGCTTCACTTGGCCGGTGCTGGGACTAGAGTCCTGGCGGATCATATAACTAGGGCTGTAGAGAGGGCTTTAAACTAACTAGTGGGGGGAGGTTCCTAGAGAGCAAATAATAAAAATGACAACAGAGAAGGTCATAGACTTAGGTAGCAGTGGGGAAATTAAAAACCAGAGTGTGTCAGGAAGGGGCAGAAGGTATGGAGTAAAAGGTAAAGTAATAACAAGGGCAAAAGCAGGAACTAAGTGTCACAAAACATATTTGAAAGTTCTCTATCTGAATGCACGTAGTATTCATAACAAAATAGACGAGTTAATGGCACAAATAACTACATATGGGTATGATCTTGTGGCCATTACAGAAACATGGCTGCAGGGTGACAATGCCTGGGAATTAAACATACCAGGTTATTTAATGATCAGGAAGGACAGGCAGGAAGGAAGGGGAGGTGGGGTGGCTATGTTAATAAAGGAAGGAATCACTGTAATACAGAGAAATGATATTGGGTCAAAAGATCAGGATAATGAAACAGTTTGGGTGGAGGTAAGGAATAATAAGGGGAAAAAAACACTAGTGGGCGTAGTCTATAGGCCTCCGAACAGTTGCAACTCTGTTGGATGGAGTATCAATCAGGAAATAGTTGAGGCTTGTAATAAGGGAACATCTATAATTATGGGGGATTTTAACTATCATATTAATTGGACAAATCAAATTGGGCAGGGCTGCCTTGAGGATGAGTTCATTGAGTGTATTAGGGATGGGTTTCTTGAGCAGTCTGTAACTGAACCGACCAGGGGGCAAGGAACCTTAGATCTGGTCCTGTGTAATGAGACAGGATTAATTAAAAATGTCCTAGTAAAGGATCCCCTTGGAATGAGTGACCATAACATGGTTGAATTCCATATTCAATTAGAGGGTAAGAAGGTTGGATCTCAAACAAGTGTGCTAAGCTTGAATAAAGGAGACTATGAAGGTATGAGAGCAGAATTGAGTAGAGTGGATTGGGAAAATAGATTAAAGGGTAAGACGATACATGATCAGTGGTGTACATTTAAGGAGTTATTTTACAACTTCCAAAAAATATATATTCCACTGAGAAGAAAAGGGTGTAAAAGAAAAGACAGCCATCCGTGGCTAAGTAAAGAAATTAAGGATAGTATTCGACTAAAAACAAGGGCATATAATGTAGCCAAATCTAGTGGGAGGATAGAGGATTGGGAAAACTTTAAAAGACAGCAAAAAGTAACAAAAAGTTTGATTAAGAAAGAGAAGATAGATTATGAAAGTAAATTAGCAAAAAATATAAAAACAGATAGTAAGAGTTTTTATAGTTATATAAAAAGAAAAAGGGTGGCTAAAGTAAATGTTGGTCCCTTAGAGGATGAGACTGGGAAATTAATGGTGGGAAATATGGAGATGGCAAAAACACTGAATGAATATTTTATATCATTCTTTACAGTAGAAGACACTAAGAATATCCCAACACTGGACAAACAGGGGGCTATAGGGGGGGAGGAGCTAAACACAATCAAAATCACTAAGGAAGTGGTACTCGGTAAAATAATGGGACTCAAGGCAGATAAATCACCTGGACCTGATGGCTTACATCCTAGGGTCTTGAGGGAAGTGGCGGTAGGGATTGTGGATGCATTGGTAATAATTTTCCAAAACTCCCTGGAATCAGCAAAGGTCCCGGCAGACTGGAAAACTGCTAATGTAACGCCCTTATTTAAAAAGGGCAGTAGACAGAAGGCTGGAAACTATAGACCGGTTAGCCTAACATCTGTGGTAGGTAAAATATTGGAGTCCATTATTAAGGAGACAGTAACAGGACATTTGGATAATCATAATTTAATAGGACAAAGTCAGCATGGTTTTATGAAGGGGAAGTCATGTTTGACAAATTTGCTGGAGTTCTTTGAGGAAGTAACATATAGGGTGGATAAAGGGGAACCAGTGGACGTAGTGTATTTAGACTTCCAAAAGGCATTTGACAAGGTGCCACACAAAAGATTATTGCTTAAGATAAAAAATCACGGGATTGGGGGTAATATTCTGGCATGGATAGAGGATTGGCTATCTAACAGAAAGCAGAGAGTTGGGATAAATGGTTCATTCTCAGACTGGCAATCAGTAACTAGTGGTGTTCCACAGGGGTCAGTGCTGGGTCCCCAACTCTTTACAATCTATATTAACGATTTGGAGGAGGGGACCGAGTGTAACATATCAAAGTTTGCAGATGATACTAAGATGGGAGGGAAAGTAGTGAGTGAGGAGGACATAAAAAACCTGCAAGGGGACATAGACAGGCTAAGTAAGTGGGCAGAGATTTGGCAGATGGAATACAATACTGGAAAGTGTGAGGTTATGCACTTTGGCAGGAAAAATCGTAGAGCAAGTTATTATCTTAATGGCAAGAAACTGGAAAGTACTGAAGTACAAAGGGATCTGGGGGTCCTGGTGCACGAAACTCAAAAGGTTAGTATGCAGGTGCAGCAAGTGATTAAGAAGGCCAATGGAATGTTGGCTTTCATTGCTAGGGGGATAGAATATAAAAATAGGGAGGTATTGCTTCAGTTGTACAAGGTATTGTTGAGACCGCACCTGGAATACTGCATACAGTTTTGGTGTCCATACTTAAGAAGACATACTTGCTCTCGAGTCAGTACAAAGAAGGTTCACTCGGTTAATCCTGGGGATGAGGGGATGGACATATGAGGAGAGGTTGAGTAGATTGGGACTCTACTCATTGGAGTTCAGAAGAATGAGAGGCGATCTTATTGAAACATATAAGATTGTGAAGGGGTTGGATCGGGTGGATGCGGGGAGGATGTTCCCGATGATGGGTGAAACTAGAACTAGGGGGCATAGTCTTAGAATAAGGGGCTGCTCTTTCAAAACTGAGATGAGGAGGAACTACTTCACTCAGAGGGTGGTAGGTCCATGGAATATGCTGCCCCAAAAAGCTGTAGAAGCTACATCATTACATAAATTTAAAACAGAAATAGACAGTTTCCTCGAAGTAAAGGGAATAAAGGGTTATGGGGAACGGGCAGGAATTTGGACATGAGTCTAGGTTCGGATCGGTCATGACCCTGTGGGTAGTGGAGCGGGCCCAGGGGCCATGTAGCCTGATCCTGCTCCTATTTCGTGTGTCTAATTCTGTTAGATTCAGGAGATGGTTCAGTGATAGTAGATTGGCGGTTAGGATCAGATCAGCCATGATCTTATTGAATGGCGGAGCAGGCTCGAGGGGCCGATTGGCCTACTCCTGCTCCTATTTCTTATGTTCTTATGTGTCCCGGGCAGTAATATGCACAAGTGATGATGCCCTGTGTCCAGTGCAGCATCAGTTGATTGCAGAGAAGGTTGGTGTTGTTGTTGGTGCTGCTGGTGTGCCCGGTGATGCTGGTGTTGAGGCTGATCGTTTTGGGATTCTGAGGACCAAGGCGAGATTTTTCAAGGGCACCGATGCTGATGGAATAGATGGCAGGTGAGGTTGAGATGACAGAAGTAATCTGTCAATGTTGAGATAGGTTGTTCCAAGGGGGTAACAATGGTTAGAGAGATTACTCCAAACACTTCAAATGTGCATAAAGCTCAAAAGTGGGTTCAAAATACTGAAGGCTGAACCTTCGGAGATTGGAGAGTGACCAACTGTAAAATGCTAGCTTTTATACCACTTTTGCAGCTGTTACCTATAGAAGGAAATGGAGAGTTGTTCAGAACCCAACATACTTACCTGGCGTAATCCCCGAGCGACGGGAACCACATGGCAAAATGCTTTGGAACTGGGTAATGTGGATTTAATTACCTTAAATACCCTCCTAACAAGCACAATTCAATGATCTGTCGCTTAGAGTGCCCTGTCTGCAAAGCGCAGGCAGAAACGCCACTTAGGAAATTGACAAGGAGGCGGGTTCAGAGCGGGATACCGGCCCGCTGTCAATCATTGTGATTTTGACAGCGGTCCCATCTCCAAACCCGCCCTCTGAGCACCGGCAAAATTCAGCCCTATTTGGGAGAAATGGAAACTCTCTCTATATGGTCACATTGGTTTGGTTTGGAGATGCTTAAGCCATTTTCAGACTGGCTCTGTTTTGGTTTTGATTTTTAGAGACCAGCATTGATGAACTGGCTGTCCTAGTTTTAAACTATTTTTTTCTGGGTCTGCAATTCTGTGACCAAGAAAAGAGAGCAAGATTTAGTAATATCAACTGGGGGAGCCAGTTTCTGGATGCCTGTTTCTTGGAATCTGAACAAATACTGCACTCTGTATGGGAAAAAAAAGTTGCTTTAAACATGGTGATGAGTGTGTGCAAATTAGGCACCCAGCTGACCAAAAAAAAATCTATCGGTGCTATTAGGATGTAATCAGTTGTATTCATGCTATCAATGCTTTCATTGGTATTCATTGACACATCATTGCACTGATCAGCAATGACTACCTATTACTGCCATTCTACTGCATACCAATGTTGTTCAGTTTGAGGGCACTGGCAGCTTTGTTCAGTTGTAACTTCTAACTTTACTTGCCTTTGTCAATATCTCTCGGTATTCTAAATCTTAATTCTAGCACTGCGCTAACAACGGTGACTGTAATGTACATTGGTACTGGAAAGGCCCAAACAACAGAAAAAAAGGTCATTATCTTGCAAGTTACTGTGGACATTCAGATGAAGTACATTGAGATGAATTGTCAATATGTCATATTTAATGGGAATAAAATCCATAATCTTAAAATTAAAGTATGCATTTAAATGTCAATCCTAGTTTGCTGAAGTTCATTTTGAAGCTGCAGCTGATTGACAGAAACTAATTGGGAGTCAACTCTAGCAGCAGTAAATGCAGACTTTACAGTCTATTTTTACTTCTCAGTTATGCACGGATTTCTGTGTGAATAGTGCACATCGTATTCCCCTCAATAAAAAGCTATTTTCCATTAGCTCCCAAGAATATTGCTATTTTGAGTGAGAGATGGACTTCTTTGGCAAAGCAGCACGTCCATTATTATTCTGACAAGCAATCTGGTCTATTATACTCCCTTCTTGAAACATGATTACAGACCCATTTTCTATTAAATCCTGATTAGTTGATGATTCATTTGAATCTACTTCACATGAACGTACAAGGTAGTAATGATGTGATTACAATTTATCTTTGATTTCTTGCTAATTCTCTGCTCATCCTTTTACTCTCCTGGTGCTGTTGAATCCTTGCTGGACCTCTACATTTGGTATTTTGCCCATGTCCATTATTCATATGAAGTACTTGACGATGAGTATTGGAAAGCTATTTGACCTTGGAAGACATTGCCACTGAGCCAAATACCATCGTTTCCTAAAGGCCATATGCAGGCATTTCCAGCAGGAGGCACCATATGCTGAACAGCAGTGGAGACCTTGGGCAACTTTTCCCTCCCTAACCCACGAGTGCTGTTGTCAAATGTACTCTCCTTACATCTGCCCTCCACCAATCATCATCATCCTGCCTGTGACAAGCTAACTCAGGACAGACAGGATCGAACCTGGACATTTTAAGGCTTGTATGGCTCAGCTACTCCCTAGACTAAACTAGCTGGGCCATTGGAGTACTTGTGTTATGATTTATAACTCTGTTTGGCTTTCCAAGGAAACTGACAGTTTTTAAGAATCCAGACAGTGGAGCATAGGTACTAGGAAGAACATTGGCATTGGAGGGGACAATAACTAAACACGTTCAAAAGCAATTTTTATGGAGAAGATTTGGAGATGAAAAGGTTTTTTTTATTTTTGGTGCCACCGTTTTCTTTTACTTGGCTCATTGTGGTTCAATTTTAATTTCTAATGCTGAGCTTCAAGGCATTTTTGGCACTAAATATGCAGGATACAGGAGTTTAACATGTGTATACAGCAGTACACTTTTGGTAAGCAGCATGCTCAGCTTTTTTTGTTAGCTTGATTGATAGAATGATTGCCATATTTCATAAGTAAGTTCTTGGACTTCAAAGTAACTCATCATGCATTAAGTACTTAGAAATGTTTTGATGTTATTAGGCACTTTGTAGATGCAACTTTCCTTGTCCCTTTGTTATTTTTTTTCTCATTTTCCTCTCACCCATTTTTCATGTACTGTACTTTTTTCTCTTTTTTTCTTCTCTTTACATTTTTATTCCATGCACATTCATTCTATCCTGTTCTCCCCTTCTCTCTCTCCTTCTCTTCTCTTAATCTTTTTCTTCCTCACTCTCTCTCATTCACTTTTCTCTGTTGCATTCTTTCACTTTCTTTTGTGCTTAATTTCTCTTGTATGCTTCCTGACCTTGAGGGGCTAGTGATGGGCCTTCTCCTTGAACTCCTGCTGTCACCAAGCTGATAGGCTGGGAATTCCAGGATACTGACCCAGAGATGAAGAAGGACTAGTAATATATGTCCAAGGTAGGATGGTGCATGACTTGGAAGGGAAATTGAAGGTCATCGTGTTCCGTTGATGTTGCTGCTTTTCTTGATGGTAAGGGCCAGAAGAAAGGGTGTTGTTGTTGAATTCAGTCGGTGAGATGCTGCACTGGATCCTGCAGGTCTTGCATACTGCAGCCACAGTGCACCGGTACTGGAGGAAATGGATATTGAATTCAGTGGCAGAGGTGCCGATCAAGTAAACTGCTCTGTCCTGAATCATGCCAAGCTCCTTAAATGGTGTTATAGTTGCTTCCACAGTGTTGATATGCCTGGTCTAGTTGGTGCCTCTCAAGATGTTGATAGGGGACATGGAAATGGTGGTGCAGGGAGATGGCTGGACTTGCTCTTGGTTGAGATGGTCCTTTCCTGGCATTTATGTGGCATTAATGTTATCCAGGTCCTGCTGTAGGCTTGCATGGGCTGCTTCATTATCAGTGGAGTTGTGATTGGAGCTGAACACTGTGGAGCTGTCAGTGAGTAACCCCAATGCTGACCTTATGATGGCGGGAAGTGCATTGATGGAGCAGCTGAAGATGGTTAGGCCAAGGACGCTTCCCTGGGGAATTCCTGCAGTGTTGTTTTGGGCGTCTGACAACCTCAACCACCTTCCTTTGTGTTCGGTACGACTACAGCCACAGAAGGGTTTTCCCTTTAACCCCCAATAACTAATTTTGCGAGAGCAATTTGATGCCATACTCGGTTGATTGCTGCCCTGATGCTAAGGACAGCTACCCTCAGCTTTCTTCTGGCATTCAGGTCTTGCATCAATGTCTGGATCAAGGATGTGATATGGTCTGGTGCTGAATGGTTCTGGCGTTACCTGAATTGACTATTGGTGAGTAGGATGGCACTACTGATGACTCCTTTTCACTTTACTGATGATTGAATGGCGGCTGATAGGACAGTAATTGGTCAGGTTAGATTTATGGGCCAGAATTTTCTGGGGTGGTAGCGGGCACGATCAGTGGTGGGATCGGGTGGGAATGTTTTTATTTTTGACGGAAGATCGGGAACCCGCTGTCATCATGCCCCCACGCACCTTTCCCCTAGGCATGTCTGTCATCGCGGAGTCGATTGGACCGACAGCGGCGGACAACCTAATTGAAATCATTATCAGGTAGTTTACAGGCACTTAAGAGCCTTTTTCTCACTACATTTTAAATTTCTCTGCATGGCCACAGGATTCACGCAGCTCGGGAACCACATCTGTCAACCTGAGGCGGGAGTTCCGTGGCCATTGTTCCAGCTGATTACTTGACAGCATCAAATGTACATTAAAAGCTCCCACCTGACAGCTGATCACTTTCCTCAGGCAGAAGCTGTTGCTCAGTCAATTTCCAGCACAGATTCTGCAGGCTGCAAGTGTTTCCAGCAAAATCTCCATCCAGTCTCACCTCATTGGAAGAACTCTCTAACCATTGACTGAATGCTTCTGTCATCTGTACTTCATCTGACATCTATTCCATCAACATGAGTGCCGTTTATACTGTCTCACCTTGGTCATCAGAATCTGACCATGATAGATTTCTGACCAGTAAGGGCATCAAGGGATATGGCGATAGGGCCGGTGAATGGAGTTGAGGCAGAAGATCAGCCACGATCTCATTGAATGGTGGAGCAGGCTCGAAGGGCCGAATGGCCTACTGCTGCTCCTATTTCTTATGTTCTTAACCCCAGCACCAGCAGCACCAACAACAACACCAACCTTCTCTGCAATCACCTGATGCTGCACAATACAGAGGGCATCAGCACCTGAGCACATTGCTGCCCAGGAGGCCAGGGACGGCCTCACCTTGGCCAGATTTAGTTAACTTTTTTCTGTACACCCATATGGCTGCCACATGATGCGCCGGGTTGGCCCACCCCAACCCAATACCATAAAGCATCCCTACAATTCCCAAGCCATTCCTTTCACACTCATCACCATTGCTAGGGGTACTGTTATGTCTCACCATTCACTGCAACTCACTAAGCCACTTCCAAATGTGCACACAAATCTGTCCAAGACCAGAAGGTGTTGAAAATAAAGATTTTTATGTTTGACACCACATTAACAGAAACTTTACATAAGCATTGGATAAAGCATCCAAGTGGCTACCCTTGTGTGTTGTTAGTTGGTATGATTGCACTAGGATGAGGGTGAGTGTGAGGGGTGGCTAGTGAGATGGGGATGTGATAATGTAGATAGAGAGGGATGGGTGAGCATGCAAGGTATGTTGGTGTGAGTAAGGATGTACAGGAGTAGGGTTGGGAAGACAGAGTGATGGGGATGTGATGAGAGGCACAGCAGGATGAAATTGAGTGTGGCTTTATACTAATGTTTCCTGATTGAATGAGATAATTGAAACAATTGCGGCACTGCACCCTGGTCCTCCTGACAACATCCCTGCTTGCGACCTCCTCTGCAATCTGCAACCAGGCTGTCTTGGTCTCCTGGGGAAGTCTCTTCTGCCCATGGGAAGGGAAGAGGACCTCCCTGTGTGCTCTGACTCCCTCCATATGCTTATATGAAATCGGAGCCCTTTGCCTCTGTCAGTGTTTGCAGCACTCCAATGCTGTAGTGCACTGAGAGCACTATGTTAGATTAAACTTCAAATGTAATGTGGCCATGGTCACTTTGAAGATCTCGGCTGAAAATGCATCATGAATGGCATCACCAGACCCGCTCCATCTCATTGGGCCAGGTAACGTGCTGGGCGGGTTTAATAGGCCCCATAAAGGTAAGTTCATGTTCAACGGTGGGATGAAGCCAGCAGCGGGGTTGCGACCTGCCACGGACACCGCTCGCACTGGACCCGCCGAGGTAGGCAAAATTCCGGCCATTCTGTTTTTATGATTGTATTTTTTTTTTGCTTACAGTTTTTTGTCATTTAAGAATAACAAATTACTGGCAGCATTGTTTAAAAACTCCCACAGATTTTTACCCAAGGAGCTCAGGTGCCATGTTTGTACCATTCATAGTTCAGTTTCTGATATCTTATTTCAAGCCATCATCATTGCTATATATCAGTACTTGACAAGTTGTATAATTAATGCTGATTGTATAAAAGACTGTTAAAAGTATGGTTTATAATTTCAAACAATCTGTCATTGAAATAGTTGGGGGATCTTCAAAGTGGTTTGTCTGTTCCTTACACCATGAATACAATACTAGGTTCTATGTGAGGATTTACTCATGTTTCCTCCTTTCATCTCCAGCAGAATTTTAGTTTGTACTTTTGACTGTTTAATATAGTAACTGTGCAGTTTCAATATTCCATTTGCAAACTATTGCTACACAAGAGCATCAGCTGGCTGAAATTTGAGCAGAATTGATGCCCTTCAGTTGCAGGAAGAACATTTATTCAGTGTAATTGGTGACTGGCTACTCTCGCATAGGAACAGTGATTCTCTGTTTCAAGAATAGTTGCTCTGCAAGATCTGTTAATTAGTACCTAATTGAGAAGCTAAGCAGCAAATTTAACTCAATATTTGTGGTATTAAGCCCTTATCCAAGTCTGACGATGCCTCTTTGGTGTTGGATCTGTGCATTCTAGTGCCTGGCTCCTGGTTTAGAGACAGGTGGCTGATGGGCTGCCTGTGGGCTGGAGGTTTGGCTTGACTCCCTGGTCTGTCTGACCTGGCTATTCAATAGATAAAATCATTGAGTAAACAGGGGAGCACTTTTTGCGTGTTTTAATTGTACAATTTTTTTCATGCTACTGTATAAAATACTGTAAAATGTGCCAAATTAATTGTTAAAAATCAAGGTTTTCTGGTTTTGCATGCCCCCATATGCCCCAAGAAAGAAATTCTCATGCGTAGTGTACAGAAAGTCCATTTCTAAAATTACCACTGCACAACTACACTGCAATTACTGTAATATTAGCATTTTCAGAGATGCATGGGCAGCAGGCTTGCAACCGCCACTGAAATGGAAGCACTCCTCCCAGAGCAAGCATTAGCCATGCAAATACTTCAGTCCTCAACATCTTTGCCAGCCCTCCCACCTCCTCTCACAGCTTCTTACTAACAATCAGATAATCAGGCAACACAACATTACAATCCTTAAACAGTGACATCGCAGTGTTTTCAGTGCAATGTTGGTAAAATATCAGCTTATTCTGGGATTTTATTTACAGTTAAAATTCACAATCTATTTGTAACTCATGCATTTTTTAGCTCAAAATGTAATCAATTCATCATCATTCTTTTTTAAAATTTGTTCATGGGGTGTGGGCATCGCTGGCAAGGCCAGCATTTATTGCCCATCCCTAGTTGCCCTTGAGAAGGTGGTGGTGAGCTGCCTTCTTGAACCACTGCAGTCCATGTGGTGAAGGTACTCCCACAGTGCTGTTAGGGAGGGAGTTCCAGGATTTTGACCCAGCAACGATGAAGCAACAGCGATATACTTCCAAGTCAGGATGGTGTGTGACTTGGAGGGCAACTTGGAGGTGGTGGTGTTCCTATGCGCCTGCTGCTCTTGTCCTTCTAGGTGGAAGAGGTTGTGGGTGTGGGAGGTGCTACCGAAGAAGCCTTGGTGAGTTGCTGCAGTGCATCTTGGAGATGGTACACACTGCAGCCACGGTGCGCCGGTGGTGGAGGGAGTGAATGTTTAAGGTGGTGGATGGGGTGCCAATCAAGCGGGCTTCTTTGTCCTGGATGGTGTTGAGCTTCTTGAGTGTTGTTGGAGCTGCACTCATCCAGGCAAGTGGAGAGTATTCCATCACACTCCTTACTTGTGCCTTGTAGATGGTGGAAAGGCTTTGTGGAGTCAGGAGGTGAGACACTCGCTGCAGAATACCTAGCCTCTGACCTGCTCCTGTTGCCACAGTATTTATGTGGCTGGTCCAGTTAAGTTTCTGGTCAATGGTTGAAAGGATATTCACTAGTCCTAGCCCCTTTGGGGTTATCCCAGATCAGGCCTATTTCTCAGATGTTCACTTTCAACTAAAGTTTGAGGTAGCCGAATCCTAAAGATGCTTAATTGGGTCTAAAGGTCTGGGCTATCTCTCCCTAAAGGAAAGGGAAAACCCGAGAATGTTACCATCCTCCAGATAACACTTTTAATAAGTTTAGCTAGACTGTAATGTCCCGGATATTATGAGGATCCAGAGAACTCCTTCAGAATTCTGTAACTCTTCACCAAAGAGTGTACAGAGATTGAGTTCGCGAGTTATTGATACAGAAGACTTATGTGAGACAATTCTACAAATATGTAGAGATTTATTAAAAGAACCGACATGCAATCTACAGTTGGTGAATCAGTCAATCGCAACGTCAACAGTTCTAAAAAGAGAAAATATACCGTCTTACTAACAGAGAATCTTACTTTTAAATCTTAACTTCGCTACAGTATTACAGTTCTTAAAGTTTTCTATACAGGATATCCATCAATATCAAATACCTTTGATCCCTGAGGTACAAAGGGTTGAGGACCACAGAGCCGCCACTGTAGCCGAGAATCACTTTGCCCAATTAAAGCGACTCTGATATCTCATTTGAGACTTCAATATTTATACCCTTTTCCAGTTGTATTTCTTTAAGTTTCTGCTGACCCAAGTTAATTACCCCTATTCATCTTTCTGCTGACCTCTGCAATTCTTTACTGCTACATCAGCTTGTAATATTCCAGAATCTTGTCTTTCTCCAGGTGTTCTGGTGTGAAGAGCAGGTGTCCCCTATTTTATGTCATCTTTACGAGGGCAGATGTTCCTTATCTTATGTGCCATCTTTATGAAGTTTAAATTAAAACACCTTATTCAGGGTGGACCATTGTTTTTGTTCCCAAAAGTCAGCTACACGGAGCCATGCACCTTCTGTTTCAATAAGGTTATTTATTCAGGGTCAACAACTTGTTCTGTTTCAATAAGGCCAGAATCCTTTCATAAGATAATGTATTTTTCTAAATAGGCTATATTGCTTATTACTTCACACGGTTGTTGAATATCAAGGGGCGGTGGTTAAACTCCTGCTTGTTGGAGATAGTCATTGCCTGGCCCAAGCCTGAACGTCATCCACGTCTTGTTGCATGCGGGCATGGACTGCTTCATTATCTGAGGAGTTGTGAATGGCACTGAATACTGTGCAGTCATCAGTAAATATTTCCATTTCTGACCTTATGTTGGAGGGAAGATCATTGATATAGCAGCTGAAGATGATTGGGCCTAAGACACTGCCCTGAGGAACTCCTGCAGCGATGGCCTGGGGCTGTGATGATTGACCTTCAACCACCACAACCATCTTCCTTTGTGCGAGGTATGACTCAATCCAGTGGAGAGTTTTCCCCCCGATTCCCATTGACTTCAGTTTTACTAGGGCTCCTTGATGCCACACTCGGTCAAATGCTGCCTTGATGTCAAGGGCAGCCATTCTCACCTCACCTCTTGAGTTCAGCTCCTTTGTCCATGTTTGGACCAAGGATGTAATGAGGTCGGGAGCCGAGTGGTCTTGGCAGAACCCAAACTAGGCATCAGTGAGCAGGTTATTGGTGAGTAAGTGCCGCTTGATAGCACTGCCGATGACACCTTCCATCACTTTGCTGATGATTGAGAGTAGACTGATGGGGCGGTAATTGGCTGGATTGGATTGTCCTGCTTTTTGTGGACAGGACATACCTGGGCAGTTTTCCACATTGTCGGATAAATGCCAGTGTTGCAGCTGTACTGGAATAGCTTGGCTAGAAGCGCGGCTAGTTCTGGAGCACAAGTCTTCAGCACGACAGCTGGGATGTTGTCCGGGCCCATAGCCTTTGCTGTATCCAATGTGCTCAGCCATTTCTTGATATCACGCTGAAAACTGGCTTCTGTGATAATGGGGACCTCAGGAGGAGGCCGAGAGGAAGTGATGTTTTAATTTGAAGTATCATGCCATAAGGCAGAAAAGCTAAAACGTGAGTAAAAATAACCAAGAAGAAATCATCAGGGAAAGATATAACATTCTTGTAGGATCTTAATCAAATTTTTGATTTATAATAGGTATAAGATATAAATAAAGGCAATGCCGTATATTTTTACCATTAAATGCAGTACTAAAGTTTTGTAACTACCTTCCAAAACAAGTACATTTACAAATTGATTTTGCAAACATTAATGTAATGTGCAACATTTTTATCTTGTATTAAAAGCTGATTTAATTAACTTACTTTTTTAACCTAATTCTGAAGCATAACAAAATAGAATCCAGAAATATATGATCGATCGTGAACTGTTACTGAGTGCCCACACTTATTTTGTTTCTTCTTTGCAGGATCCAGTTGATTAGTGTCACATAACCTGAGGTCGAATGATCAAATTGAGCTCCAGCTCAAATCTTCATTGTTCTAATCCATGCAATGCTACGACATCCACAAACTATTATTTCAGCGATGAATCAATATTCTTTACAGTGGAGAGATTAGAGCTCACTCTTCTGCTGCATCAGTTTGCGCGGATTGTAATGCAAACAACCAACTGGATTGTGGTTTAGCTGCTAGATTCAGTGGTACACCTATTGGCCCATTGAAATAAGTAGAAAGGAGTGATGGAGTGTATACTTCAGTGTGTCTCAATAATATGAGTCAGCTCTATAGTTTTTATGTGTTCAATAATGAATCTGAGTTTACTACAGTTTTTATTTGAAGTGTATTGCATCATGTTATTTTGCGGCCCCTATTTTTCTCTAAAATTTGAGCAATAAATTCCATGTTTTTCTATCAGTGTCATTCTTGGTTTCCTGCTCCCACCAAGTTGCGTCTGCTGTTGAAATAAGTTATTTTTGTGAACAATTTTACAGTTTTAAAAAATTAAGGAAACGGTCACTCAAAACATTGTGCTTTAAGAATAACAAAACTCCCACATCCTGTACTTCTAAAGAATTCACCATTCACAAAGAAACCAGTTCGGTTTTTGTGAAAGTAAAACCTTATTGAAACTCAGTGGCTGTTGTCTTTTTTTTGCTTTAAACACTGGATAGAAAACTAATATAATTACTTACTCCATTCAACAAGCAATAAATCATGTCGAGACCAGACTCAAGAAAAGAAGAAAAATTAAAAATGCAAATTAGGTAAGAAATGAAGCTCAACAAAAAATGCTGCAGATCTAAGTAATTGAGTAAAATCCCAATTAAGTAAGAAATAGTAGAAGGGAAAACAATGAGTACAGGAATTAAAAATAACAGGATGGTTGTGTTTGATTGTGCAAGTATAAACTGGGTTTGCAAAATTAAAAATCACATCATTATAAATACAAATGTATCTCATTGCATATATGTGTGATGCATGGTTTCCCTTAATACAACATTATGCATTTTATTTTGAACAATTAATACAAGACCACAGACGACATTCTTTGTGGCAACTTGCGTTACGATTTGGGCTCACTCACAGAACTTTTAACTTGTATTCATAGCAAAAAGGCAGTTTTCGTATGCAGTCTTAAGTCAATGGAAAGGAAAATGGGGCAGGGCGTATAATGGGCAACCAATGCACTACTTCCAGTTTCACGCCTGGCAGTAACAATTAAAATCTTTCCTGTAGTGTCAGACTGGGTCGTGGTGCTGATTGGAGTACCACAGGATCAGTGTTTGGACCCTTGTCATTACTTCTGTAGTAACTAAATAAAGAAAAAATAAAGAAATAACTTGCATTTATATAGCGCTATTCACGTCCTCAGGACATTCCCAAAGCGCTTTACAGCCAATTAAGTACTTTTGAAGCAGAGTCACGGTTGTAATGTGGGAAATGTGGCAGCCAATTTGTGCATAACAAGGTCCCATAAACAGCTATATAAGCTGCAGACGTGACAAAAATCAGAGGTGTAGTGAGGATGGAGGATGCCGTTAAGGGTTTGCAAATGGATTAAATCTTATGCAAGGGAGCATACAATTGGAAAGTGAAATTTTACATTGAAAAATGCAAGAATTGCCTATTATAAGCAGAAGTGAGCAACATAGGTATGCTATGAAAGGACTAGAGTTAGCACAAGTGCCAAAATGTTGTGTGCAAATTGTTCCTCCTTGTTTCACTTGGTTCCTGCTGCCACCACCATACAAACTGGAGGAGTAAAGCCCAAAATAAGCCACCTTATATAGTGTTGGAGAATCACATTTATTCTGTAGGTCTGGTTAGTTTGAACCTCCCCTTAATGCCTTTTCCACACTGAGTAGAGAATAACAATGGATGAGTTCAGCCAGGTTTTCCTACCAGTTTATGGTAGGACTCACATGGGTGAAAATGAGGTGAACTTGATGTTGGTCACGGAGCAGTCTTTCCCCCACAGTTGATGTGAGTGGGACTGGTCTGCTGTATTATCTTCCTCCACACACCTTCTTTCTTTGACTACTGGCTCATACCTCAGCCAATGGAAAAATCCAGGATCTCCAGGTTATTTTGAGTGAATACGCCACCCTGCCCTTCAGTGCTGGCCATGGTCAATAACTAACAACTAACAGATACCTTTGCGGTGATTTCACCTCATCAAAACAGATGTATTCCCTGTTTGAATTTGTTCTTTAGTTCTTGTGGCTTGTTTCCTTATATGCGCTATCTCTTTCTTTCAGGCTTCCCTTATATTCTCTCTTTTATCCTTCTTATTGGACTTTTTTCATTACAGAATGATGAAAGCTGTAACTTCTGCAGTGCAGCATGGGTAAAAAAAGTGACACTTACACACTTTAGTATTGAACAAGCCAAGCAGATTGGAATTGGTGGCAAACCAACTGATCTCAAAGTGATCAATTATTGCAACAGAACTGCTGATTTGTTTTGTGCAAACACATCCAGCATCATGGAATCTAAAAGGTTTCTTCATTTCAATCAGTTTCCCAGAGATTTCAGTTCCTCATTTTCTGAAGTCTGATCTTCCTTTTATGCAAATGCTCAACTGCCATAGATGACATGAAGGACTGATAACCAGCTCGTGTGTAGGGTGCTCAAAGTCTAACAACAAGTCTCTCCACGGATGCTGCCTGACCTGCTGAGTTTTTCCAGCATTTTCTGTTGTTATTTCAGATTTCCAGCATCCACAGTATTTGCTATTGTCTAACAACAAGAAGTTATTAGTGAAGTTAGATTAAAATGTGGCCACTTATATACTTCTTAATCAAATTGACCACCTTTGCTGCAGACCAATGGGCAATCAAGACCATGACCCCATCCCGAATAAAAAAAAATAATTGGAAGAAAATCCATTGCAGGGAATTAATTGTCTTGTGGTATCCCCTTGCTATGTGCAAAAACAGGCCTTTTATTGTTCTTCAACTATTTCATTTCCACACTAATATCTCAAACTTCAGTGAATCAGTGTGACACTTTTCTGAATTATTTATGTTACAGACAGGAAGATGAGCAGGCTTCTTCCCAAGAGTTACTCAGAGAGAAGTCGGACAAAACTGAAATTGATGTGAACTGTATGAGAATGACAACGCCAGTGTAGTTTATGCAAGTAAGCTTTCTCAAGGGAAAAAAAAACCTGTCAGTTTTCAGTAGTTCCAACTTCTTTTCAGAACAAGAGATATGGCAAGAATTGCATTTAGATTTCATCAATCTGACATCCAATTTGTGTGGTCAAGTTGTAAGATAATGCATGCAGGCTAAAATATTTCACTAACCGGGATGCAAAATTCAGTACCAAGCAATCCAATGAATATGATGCTATAATCTAGCTGAACACAATATTTAAGAGTGAGTGGATGCTCTGCAAAAGTACAAATCTAAATAACCGTTAAAAGAAATGCAGTTGGCAGCACAAAAATGTGAACAAGTTAAATTGTCTTGATTTTTAATAGGTTGCAAATATATAAAAGGCTGCAAAAGATAAGGAGGAATTTCTTCACTCAGAGGGTTGTGAATCTTTGGAATTCTTTACCCGAAAGGGCTATAGATGCTGAATCGTTGAGTATATTCAAGGCTGAGAGAGATAGATTTTTGGACTCTAAGGGAATCACGAGATAGTGAGATTGGGCGGGAAAGTGGAGTTGAGGTCGAAGATCAGCCATGATCTTACTGACTAGCGGAGCTGGCTCGAGGGGCCATACGACCTACTCCTGCCCCTAATTCTTATGTTCTTATAACTTAAGGAGTACGGTGCAAAGTGAAGCAGACACTTTCACTTGCCTTAAAAAAAAAAGCACTGTTTCTAATCAGACTTCATTTTTAAATCCTTTGTCAATTTTCTTCATCAATTTTCTCCCCTCCTCATCCTAAAAGTGTTGGCTTCTGCCAGGATAGAATTCTGCTGCGCTGTTATCTTGCACAAATGGCCATTCTTCAAGTGTCAATCCAGAGGGCGAGCATCAGTTGTCTACTTGATCATGTGAGGAATCACAGCTAAAATTGGTCATGTCAGAATCCAACTTCTATGTGTGCATATCTTCCACAGGGATCTCTAGATAATGATCAGGAGTAGAAAGCCCAGTTGATGTTTCCCTCACTAGCCCGAGTTCCGACACCAACTGTAGCATCCCCACTGCTATGCAAACTGATCAGGTAACTCCACATGTAGCAGGAATCAAACCTGAGATCCTCCATTTGACTTAGTTACCTACTACATCAGCCTACATGGAATCTGTTTGTTTTATTACTGCAATCCATAACGCTAGTATATACAAATAGAATGACGGACTGTGTAGCAGTATGATATGGCTCCCCATTGGCAAATCCATACATATCACTGTTTCAGCAGCAGAAGAGGAAATCAGACTGAAACAGTCTAAAATATACAGTTAAAATGAAAATAGAACTGACAGGTGAAAGAAAATTGTTAAGAAAAGACCTGGATTTAACTTGATTTTTTGTTATCTAAACACCTGCCTGACATTTAACTTCTGCGTTACAGTAAATCTGGTGCATTATTTTACTCAACACTTCTCTAGATTTTAAATATTTTTTGTTTTGTTTTAACTGTACAGTGGTCACCACTTTTGATCAGCTATTAACCAGCCAGAGTAAGAGGAACTCTACCTTTAGTCCATGCTATTTTTCACTTTGGAGTTCCTGATACAGGGCACCAAATGTGGCAACCAGTCAGATCACTATCTACAGTATGGTTTTCTCACTCTTTGATTGAAGCAACCCCAGAAAAGAATGAACATTTGTCATCCACAGAGGGACAAACCTTTTTAGATATTTTTTGAAGAAAGCACAGGATAAATGTCATTTAAAGAGTGAGCTCTACATACATGGGGATATCTTTCTACTGTTTACTAAAGTTAGTGAAAAATAATCAGCATTAATATAAAACAAATTTGGAAAAAGTGAGAAGGATGCACTTAGAATTTTTATCACTGTTTATATAAAAAATATTCATTTGCATTTGACTCCTAAGAGGAATATGCACTTGATGCAACCCTGCTCTAAGTCAATCATAGGACTGTGCACAATGCTATTATGCTAAAATAGATAAATGAATGGATCAACGTTAAATTACCATCTTAGAATCATAGGCCACGATTTCCCCATCCTCGGCGGGTCCAGGACGGGCGACGTTGGTGGCGGGTCCTGACCCCGCTGCTGGCTCCAGCCCGCTGTCCAAAATGATTTTACGTTGATTGGGCTT
This sequence comes from Somniosus microcephalus, assembly GCF_052327205.1. Taxonomy (NCBI): domain Eukaryota; kingdom Metazoa; phylum Chordata; class Chondrichthyes; order Squaliformes; family Somniosidae; genus Somniosus; species Somniosus microcephalus. The sequence goes on from NC_140997.1 coordinate 167,145,035, forward strand.
GATAAGCCCGCCCAGCGTGTTTGCCAGCCAATTGAAGGAAGCGGGTCTGATGATGTCTTTGATGACGCGTCATCAGCCGGTTTCCTTAAAGGGACCATGCGCAAATTTAGTTTGACAGTTTTGCTGTCAGTGTTCTACAGGATTGAGGTGCTGCAAGCACGGCACAGAGGTGCACGGCTACACCCTGGCTCTCCCATGACTCCCTCCATATGCTTATGGAGGGAGTCACAGCTTGCAGGGAGGTTCTCTTCCCTTCCAATGGGCAGAAGAGACCTCCCCAGGAGACCAACACAGCCTGATTGCACATTGCACAGGAGGACACAAGCAGGGATGTTGTCAGGTGGACCAGGCTGCAGTGGCGCAAACCTTTCAATGATCTCAGTAGATCAGTAAACGTTACTGCAAAGCCACACTCAACCTCATCCTGCTGTGCCACTCATCACATCCCCTTCACTTTGCCTCCCTATCCTACTCTCGCACATCCTTACTCACACCAACTTAACCTTGCACCTCCACCCATCCCTCTCTATCTACATTATCACTTCCCCATCTCAGTCGGCACCCCTCACATTCGCCCTCATCCTAGTCCAATCACACCAACTAACAACACAAGGGTAGCAACTTGGGTGTTTTATCCAATGTTGATGTAAAGTTTGTTTTAATGTGCCATCAAAACATTGAAACCTTTATTTTCAACACTTTGCGTTCTTGGACAGATCATGCGCACCTTTGGAAGTGGCTTAGTGAGTTGCAGTGAATGGTGAGACATAACGGTACCCCCCGCAATGGTCATGATTGTGTAACGAAAGGCAGCAATGTGGTCGGGTGCTGATGCCCTCTGTCCTGTGCAGGTGATTGCAGAGAAGGTTGTAAGGGGAGCATCTTTTAACTGGTTTATGGTAATTTACCTGGCCAGCAGCCTTTGCCTCTGAGCTCTGACCAATTCCAACCTTTTACCTGGTTTACGGTAATTCACCTGGTCAGCAGCCTTTTTCTGCTGCACTCTAAACCAATTTACAAGCAGTGGTTTTGAATCGCTACCCCTCCTTCAGTTCTGAGTGGAGGAACTTATAATTAATGATATTAAAACGGACAAGTGGTTTGGATGAGAGAAAAATCAAGTTTTATTACTTAAATAAACTACAATCAAAAGAATAAACTATACCACACGAACACAGTAATTACAGTAAAAGTATATAACAGGGGTTGCAGACGGCAAAAACGAGGGATAAAATGGCTCCAATATTACTTAAACAATCTTAGCAATTACCCTTAAATCACCACCCCTTAACTCCTGCTAGTTTGCCTTGCCGAGGAGTCAGAACACCCCGCTCACCTCTGGTCCCAGGAAGTAAAGAGAGTGATAGCTTCTCAGCAGCTATCTTATATACCTGGTGAGCTCCTGCCGTTCTGCCCTGCCAGGGCTGTGTGCAAAATTCCCACCCAAAGGTTCCAATACACAAGAGAAAGCTGTGATTGGCTAACTCAGAGTGGTTGGACTGGGTTAATGTGTCTTCCGGAGCTCCCTGGGCTGAAACAAAAGGGAAATACAACTGCTCTATTGTCCAGGATGCTAGGTGATTTAAGCCCATTCAGTTCTTAAACGGTTCCCATTCAAGATCCAAAAGTCTCTTCTGCAGTTTAGATGTATCCACTCGATATACAAACAAATGCTAATAGCATTCAATTGCTTTGTAAACAAAGCATTGTCCTTTGTCTTCGGCCATGTGGTGACAGCCATTTTTATCCCTGGAAATTTAAAAGCACAACGCCCAGGGATTCTTTAATCAAAAAAATTAATCTTCAGAACTGTAAATTATTGCAAATTCTTACAGGTTGGTGTTGTTGTTGGTTCTGATCGTGGTGGGATTCCGCGGACCAAGGTGAGATAGTTTCAGGGGCACCAATGCTGATGTAATAGATGGCAGGTGAACTTGAGATGACAGAAGCAATCTGTCAATGGTGAGAGAGGTTGTTCCAATGAGGTGACACTGGATAGAGAGTTTACTTCAAACACTTGCAAACTGTATAAAGCTCAATCTGTCTTCCAAATGCAGTAAGCAACAGCTTCTGAGCTTGGAAAGTGAACAGCTGTGAGATGGGAACTTTTATAACACATTTGCAGCTGTCAAGTAATGAAATGATTCCATGGCCATACCACTACCAAACTTCTTACCTGACGTGAGCCCTGAGCAGCGTGGACCCCATGGGTGACCTCGTAAAATGGCAAAGTGAGCTCAAAATACTTTTTAATGGGCTGTTAACAAGGTCATAATGACCTGAATTGCCTCCCCTGCCACTGCGTGTCGGGTCTGTTCAGCCCTGACAGACCCAACATCTGGGAAGGTCGCGTGGCGGCAGGTTGACAGCGGGGTCCCGACCCGCTGTCAAAAATAAATTTTTCCCACCCGATCCACCACCGAACGCACCCGCTGACCCCCCCTGAAAAATTCCCCCCATAGAATCATACAGCACAGAAGGAGGCCATCCGACTCATCGTGCTGATGCTGGCTCTCCCCCTGGTTTTCTTGCAAATTATCTTAAATCTGTGTCCCAGGCTGAGATTTTGCCGGCGCTCAGAGGGCGGGTATGGAGGCGGGTCTGGAGTTAAATCCAAGATGATTGACGGCAGGTTGCGAACCCGCCTCCACGTGACTTTCCAAGGTATCGGGTCTGTGACTCCAGATCAGACCCGACACCAAGCGGCGGGAGAGGCAGCTTGTTAACTACCTGTTTAATACTATTTTGAGAGGACTTTTCAATTTTGCCACATTTTCAGCATGTTCCACGGCGTTCCAGAAACACGCCAGCTGATTGTGTCGGGTGTTCCAACAAGCTGAATAGTTCACAGCTGCAACTGTAGCATTAAAGGTTCAATTTCAAAAGCCAGAACTTTCTGATTGCAGCATGTTGAAGACATTTTTCAGGTGTTTTGAGGTTGTAAGTGTGTGTTATGAGATCTATATACACTGTGATCTCCCTGGAATAACCTCTCTCCACTTTGACTGAGCGCTTATAACATTTCATCCTCAAGTGACATTTTCACCAGCAGAATGGGAACCATTTATACTCTTTCATCATGGTCCTTGGATTCGGAGGATGAGCAGCCGCGGCAGCAGCAGAACCAGGCACACCAGCAGCACCGACAACAAGAGCACCAACCTTCTCCTCAGCCACCTAATGCTGCACAGGGCAGAGGCCATCAGCGCAGGGCTGCACCGCGCCGCAGGAGATACCCCCAACACAGAGTTTACAGGCAGAGGATGAGCTTCCTCAACATGACTGAGCAGCAGTGCCAAAGGAGGCTGAGACTTTCGCGAGAGGTAGTCGTTCACATCTGCGCAATGCTGCACCAAGACCTGGATCCCAGAGGAGCGGGTGGACACTCCTTACTAGTGCCTGTCAAAGTCACTCAACTTCTTTGCTTCAAGGTCCTTCCAGGGATCATCTGCAGACATCAGCGACATCTCCCAGTCGGCTGCACACAGATGCATAACGCAGGTTACCGACACCCTGTTTGGCAGTTCGGCCAATTACATCCACTTCTCAATGGATGAAGCAAGTGTAACCGCGCGGTCGGTTGGGTTTGCCAATCTGGCAGGCTTCCCAAGGGTGCAGGACATCATCGACTGCACACATGTGGCCATCAGGGCACCCCATCACAACCCAGCTGTATTTGTGAACCTCAAGGGCTTCCACTCCCTTAACGTGCGGCTGGTGTGTAACCACAGGAAGGACATTATGCGTGTTTGCGCAAAGTACCCTGGCAGTTGCCATGACTCCATCATCCTGCCACAGTCCACTGTGCCTCAGCTCTTCAATCCGCCAACCCAACTTTCCAGATGGCTCCTTGGAGACAAGGGCTATCCCCTGAAGACATGGCTAATGACACCGACGAAGAGGCCATCAACCGAAGCTGAGGAGCATTACAATGAGAGCCACACTTCCACCAGAAGCATCATAGAGTAAACCATAGGATTGCTGAAAATGCAGTTCAGATGCCGTGGACAGATCTGGTGGAGCCCTATAGTACGCACCAGTCAGGGTGTCCAGAATCATTGTGGTCTGCTCTGCCCTGCACAACATCGCACTGAGGAGGAGGAGGAAGAGCCGAATGAGGCTGCAGATGAGGAACACCTGGCAGAGGCGGTTGAACCAGTGATACCAGCACGCAACCTCATTGCTGGCCGTCAGGCAAGGGATGGACTAATCCATGCCAGATTTGCGTAACTTTATGCTGTACATACATATGGTTGGCACATGCACATGAGGGTTGGCAGGACCTCCATTCCACACAATACAACATCTGTTCAATGAACTATACATTCCTCTCACTCTCCCCACTATCACTGCAGATGAAAGGCGCCCTCAGCCCTCACTGTGATACATCCAATTCTGAAAACATATAGGGCAACGCATTGAATCATTCACATCGCATAACTTTAATACACTAGAAATAAAGATCACAAATTTAAATTGGTATACTAGAAAATCACCCAAGTGACTACCCTTGTGACTATTTGGTGCTTCCCTCATGGCTTCAGCAGATATAGAGGCAGCATGCTCACTTCCCTGCTGCGCCTGCTTAGACACCTTTGGCGGGTGTCCTCTGGGTTTGGACGCCTGGGAGGACTCCATAACAGTCTGCTGCTCCTGCAATGGCATGGGAGTGTGAGCGCTTGGAGAGGAGCTCCCACTTCCTTGTTGTCGACCACCACCATCCCTCTCATGGGTTACCTGCACTTCCCTGCTAGCAAGTAGCTGGAGAGCACCTTGCTGCACATCAGTGGGGCCATGAAGACCCATTTCTATGCTGACATTCCTCATAACACGGACGTCCATGAACCCCTGGTTTCGCTCTTCAATAGTTGCCCATCTATCCTTCATAGATGACCATCTATTTAGAAGTGTTACCATGTTCTGCTGTGTCTGGTGATTTATGTCCTCCATGGAGGTTGTCATCCTTTCCATGGCGGTTCCAACATTCGCCAATGCGTGCTCCACCGCATTGCTCATGTTTGACATGGACTCCTCCATTCTCTGCACACTTGCAGTTACAGTGGTTGCAAACCCAGTCAGAACCTCCTGCACTTGTTCCTGAAGCTCTAGCACCACTCCCTTTCTGGATGGCCCCAGAGGCACAGCGTCTGCATGCAGCTGAGCTGAATTAGGAGTGTCCTGCGGCCTCTGACAAGGACTCTGCACTGCTGTCCCTGTCTCCGCGATCTGCTGATGCTCACTTGTGAGCTGTGATACACCAGGTGACAACACTACTCTATCTCGCAAACTACCCACTGAGGTGTGTGTCTGTGCTGGTGCTGGGTGCACTCATTTCTGCTGACGCTGCTCCCTCAGAGGTTGCAGGTTCCTCTGAGGAGTCCTCTGGCTCTTCCTCATGGACAGTGGGGAGGGGGGGCTCTTGATTGTCCTGTGGGGGAGTAAAGGCATAAGTTAGACATGTTATATTTAGGTAGCAGACACATCCCATTGTGCAGATAATCAGAACTCAATTTCTGTGAGCATCAGATGCCATATCAGTCACTCATGAAACCAAAATGATAGGGTTACAAATCAATTCTGTCACCAGCTTGCTGCACTGTGCCCGTCTCTCCATCCCCCACTTCCAGCTCCTCTGCATCTCCAACGATCTCCAGAGCTGCCTCCTCAGCGTTCATTATATGCGCCACGGATAGTGGGCCTCCTCCTTTTCGCCCTCTCTCCCTCTTTTTATGGGCTCTCTTTGGCTGCAATGAGGGACATAAGTGGAGTTTCAGCAAGATTGTTGGAGTCAGTGTCAAGAATGGATAACATAGATGTTTAGAGGGAGACAAAGATGGAGTGAGGTGCCAATACCAAGGTCCCTCCCTGTGTGTTGTTAGTTGTCATTGCATAACAGTGAGAGGGGTGAGTAGTAGGATGGTGAAGTGATTCTGTACATAGAAAGAAGAGGGATGGGTGAGGGCGCAAGGGATGTTAGGGCCAGTTGGGATGTGCAGGAGTAGGTTGCCAATGCAGAGTGATGGGGATGAGAAGAGATGGGAAGCAGATTGAAAGTAAGTGTGATGCTAAACTCACTTTTGCTGAGCGCACCAGGTCATTGAACCTTTTCCTACACTGCACCCAGGTGCGTGTACACAAAGACCATGCACTTACCTCCTCAGCAATTTGCAGCCAGGCTGCCTTTGTGTGCTGAGGAGGCTTCCTCCGTCCATCGGAAGGGAAGAGGACTTCCTTTCGTCCTCTTACTCCCTCCACAAGAGCATGGAGGGAGTCATCTTCGAAATGGGGAGCAGCCTTGAAGCGTTGTGTGGCCATTCCTGCACCAACCAGCATTCAGAAGCAGAAGAAAGCAAGTGAAAAGCAAAGGTGACATGGCCCCCTTAAATATCCAGGCTCCTGGCGTGTCATCAAGTGCGGGCAGCTGACCCACACCCACTGATTAGGCTGGCTAGCGTGCACGTTGGCCTTAATGAGGCCAACCGAGGGGAAATCCTTAATGGAGGACGGCTGCAACAGGGAGCGGGGCTGGAACCCGCTGAAGACCAAACCTGCCACCATCCCGCCTCCAGGCGGAAAATCCAGCCCCCAGTTATTGACTCTCCTGCCAGTGGAAACAGTTTTTCCCTATCCTAACAAATCTTTTTATAACTTTGAACAGTGCTGTTAAATCTCCCTTTAACTTTCTCTGCTCTAAGGAGAACAATCCCAGCTTCTCTAGTCTCTCCACATAACTGAAGTCCCTCAACCATGGTACCATTCCAGTAAATCTCTTCTGCACCCACTCTAAGGTCTTGTCATCCTTCCTTAAGTGTGGTGCCCAGGAATGGAAACAATACTCCAGCTGGGGCCTAACCAGTGATTTAAAAAGGTTTAGCATACCACCCTTGCTTTTGTACTCTGTCAAGCCAAAGATCTTGTATGTTTTTTAACAGCCTTATCAACTTGCCCTGCCACCTTCAAATCAGTTGATCTATATTTACCATATTCTCTAAATGCAATTTATCCTTCAGATAAACAGCCCCACTGTAAAGTCTGTGGGTTGTGCAGTTAATAAATACACAGACTTCAGAAGTAACAAACAAACAGGTCTTTACTATTCGAAGGTCAGGGCGAATCTGCCCCAGCAATCCTGCCACAACACTTATATACTGGTGTGGTCACTATCATTATTACAGTATACAGAAGCCAAACAAATAGTGCCACACCTAAAGTAGTTCTCTTAAAGGTGAACGGTTACATTCAATAGTTCCCTTAAAGGTAGACGGGTACATACACTACAATCCTCCCTTTTTAGCTTATTACTTACAGAGTCCCCGTTAAACATACATATCTTCAACTTCCCATAAAACAAATTACAGATATAATCTCGGTGGAGTCAATGTCATATAAAACAATTTACAGATATAATCTCGGTGGGAACAGTTCACAGGTTCAGTCTCTGCGGGAACAGTTCATAGATTCAGTCTCTGATCTTGACTCGTTCCGAACAACATCTCTTTGGTGTAGCCGGTTCACCTGGCTAGCGTGACTCCTCCATAGCCTTTTTCTTGACGTACAGCTTGAACTTTCGTCCTGTTGAACCAGCAGTGCGGACTTTTACAACCAACTGGCTGTCTTGACCTTTTCCAGTTTTTCAACTAATTTAGCTCCTTTCGTAGTGTCCCGCCTGAGATGGTAGAAGTGCTAATATTTTAGACAGTTATTATCTTCTGCTTCTTCTTTTTCTTTTCTGCCTTTTTGAAACTCTCGGAGCTCCTTTCTCGGCTGCCAGCTGTAGCGCCACCAACTCTCTATGTTCCTTAGACCTTAAGTGCTTCATCCGGATTTCAGCACTTTGGGAGTTTTCATCACAAACTGGGCAGACCACATCCTCGTAATATTCAGTGTCACTCAACAGGTCATGGTAATATTCGGGTTCGTCCTGAGTTAGGCCAGCGAGAGAGCCTTCTTCTTCCTCCTCACCCATCTGGACGTTAGCTGACGGTGGTTCCTTCCCTAGACATCTTTCTTGAAAAGCCTTCTTCATGCATTCATATTCATCCCGCTCTTCCTGGGTTATCTGCCATTCCTTCACGACGGACCTCATTTGTGAGTTCAATACCTTCCCTTCCATCAGGAATTGCGTTATCAGGCTATTTGATCCTTCTACTGAAGTAACGGTTTCCACATTCTTCTGTTCACCTTGACGTGATTCAACGTACTTTTGGCATCCTTGTAAAATCTGTGTTGCCACCTCAGCTATCTCCGTGACTTTTGAGAGCTCCGAACTCCTTCCCCCTGAAGATTGAAGCTCGTGTTCAGATTGTTCCCCTTGCAGAGTCTTGTCCTTCAGCATATGAAGGAGTTGGCTGACCGTTAACTCTTCCCTGGGAACACAGTGGATCAGAGTCTTCTCCATTTCATCCACCTTTTCCTCCAATACTTCCACCTTCTGTTCCTCTTGTACTTTGGCTTTCAGCGCTCGGAAAAGTTGCGCCCTGATGCTCTCTAGTTCATGTTCAGGGACCATTCTTACAGTCTCTGAGTTCCTTACAGTTTCCTTTTCTTCCACTGAAAGGATTCCCAGTTGAATCTGTTCTTCAAGTTGTTGAACCTCGGTCATTGCCGCCTCATATTTGTCTTGGGTTTCCTTCAATATTTTTATGAGTTCTTGAACATCCTGTCTTTCATGTTCTGCCATGTTTTTCACCTCTAATTTCTCATCTATGGATGGAACTTCTACCGATGAGTCTGTCTTGGCCTTGAGCTCATCAAGAATTTCCTGCAGCCTTTGGACTTCTTGCTCATGTTCAACCTTTAGTTGTTCATATGCTTCTACTGAAACTAGCTTTTCGGAGGTTGCCGAGTTAACCCCCTCCAGAATTGTAGCCTGGGCCTGTTCATACTGTTCTTTCAACTTCTCACACTCTGCTTGTAAGGAGTCGTAGAGAAGAACTGGAATAAAATCCTGGCTTCCTGAAGATTCCTCTTCCTTTGGTTCGTTCTGTAAATATTCTAGTTCCTGAACAGCATCAGGGGAATGTGATTGGTATTTGGCCACGATGGCTCTATGGTCGCTCTCTGCTTGAGCTAGCTGTCTCTGTTGTCTTTCCAGGTTCTCCCATTCGGTGTCCCAGAACTTTTCCATATTTTTCATCTCTTGTACGAGACGGTCACTCAACTGTTCTAATTGTTGTCGTACTTTCACATAAGTTTGTGTCCGAGCTCGGTGTTCTTCCGTCGTGGATGAATCCTTTGCTTGAACAGGCTCAGAATTCTCTGTCAACCTGGAGTTCTGCTCTGCAGCTTTATCCTTCTTGGTAACATAAATCCTTCTGCATGTCTTCGTTTTCTTCCCCATCGTCGGCAAGTCCCTTTTAGCCTTGTCTTCCATATTCGAATTGGTCTTATCGTCATCCATTTCAGAATCTGAGCTGATAGCTTGCACCGAGTCCTCCCTCATTATGGCTTTTAGGTAGTGCCATTCCATGTCTATTTTCTTAATCCACTCCCGTCCTAGAAGTGGTGGTCCTCCCTCAGGTAATACGTACAAGTTCATTCTTGGGTGTTCTTTACCCCTATCTCTCACCTTGACTCTTATTTTCCCCACGGGGTATACGTTATGCCCCGTGTATGTCTGTAATACGAACTTGGTATTTCTTAAAGGTATGTGAGAGAATAGCCGGTGGTAGTCCCTTCGGTTGATGACTGATAGAGCTGATCCAGTGTCCAGCTCCATTCCTACTGGGACTCCAGCTATTTTTAGTATGACCCAGATGGTTTGTAGATCCGTTTCTTTACCCACATTGTGGATTCTCAGACTACCCAGCTCCTGGTTGTTTGGGTCTGAGTCTGAATTCTGTTCGTCTGAACTCTTCTCAGCCACCTTGTGTACCTTGTTGTACTTTTCTTGTGGTGGCTTCCTTTGATTGTTGGTCTTTTTCCCGGACCGGCATACCTTCGCGATGTGACCCAGTTTGCCACATTTCCTACACTCTTGGTTCTTAAACCAGCATTGATTCTGGTCATGCGTTGTCTTCCCACAACGGTAGCATTTTGTTGTGCTTGCAGTAATTTGGTCCACCCCGAGTGCCGCCGCCTTTAGTTGCATTTCCGCCGTTCCTTTCGCTGCGGCTTCGTGCGATGCAGCTATAAGGACAGCCCTGTCCAGTGTGAGGTCGTTCTCTTCCAGTCGTCGCTTCTGCGTCCCTTCTTTGGACAATCCGCATACGAACTTGTCCCGCAGCGCTTCTGTCAGACTCCCTCCGAACTGGCAGTATTTCGCTAGCCTACGCAGTTCGACCAAGTATTCCGCATTGCTTTCGTCTTTCCTCTGCGTTCTTGCGTAGAATTTGAATCGTTCAGCCAGCATCAACGGTGTGGGGTTCAAGTGGTCCTTCAGCACAGCCACAATCTCTTCGAAGGTCTGATCCGCTGGTTTATTTGGTGCTATTAGATGCTTCAAGAGCCCGTATGTTTTTGCCCCCATCGAGTTTAGCAATGTTATCGCCTTGTCGTCTTCCTCTATTTTGTTGGCTTCGCAATAGATCTCTATGCGTTCCACGCACGTGGCCCAGTCTTCTATTTCAGAATTAAAATCGTTAATATTTCCTCTCTTAGGCATCTTTCTTCCCTTGGGAGCAGCACCAGTATTTCTTTAAATATTCTTATTTATTTGTTTATTTCTAAGATGGCGGTTTTCCCGCGAAAATGGCGGTTTCCCGCTCTTTCCTTCTCTCCCCGCCCACTTCACTGGCGGTATGTCAGTTAAGATGGCGGTTTTCCCGCGAAAATGGCGGTTTCCCGCTCTTCCTTTCTCTCCCCGCCCACTTCAATGGCGGTTTCCCGCTTCTGTCGTCTCCTCCGCCTAATGGCGGCTTCCCGCGTTTCTCCCTGGTGGAAGGGGTACGCTTTCCCCACAGCGGACAGGTTCAGCCGCTGGGCTGGCTCTCGCACAGCTCCCCTTACTCGGCTCTGTCTTTTCCTCCCGCCCGCACGGCTCTACCAGCGCTGGGTACACCCCGTTAACGGAGGACAGTTCAGCCGCTGGACTGGCTCTCGCGCAGTCTCTCTCTCTGTACCCGGCTCTGTCGCTCTCTCTCTCCCGCACGTTCGGTTCTACCGGCCCTGGTTGCCCCGTTGGTGAAGAACAGTTCAGCCGCTGGACTGGCTCTCGCACAGTCTCTCTCCCCTTGCTCGGCTCTGTCTCTCCCTCTCCCGCACGTTCGGTTCTACCGGCTCTGGTTACCCCGTTGGTGGAGGACAGCTCAGCCGCTGGACTGGCTCTCGCGCAGTCTCTCTCCCCTTGCTTGGCTCTGTCTCTCTCTCCCACCCGCACGGTTCCTGTTCGCCTCCCAGCCCTCTCGCAGACCGGTGTTTCCCTCCCCGGCTGCGGCTGGGTTTCTCTTCCCGCGCCTACTCCCAGTCTCAGTGCTTCGTGGCTGCGGTCGCTGCCCGGCTTTTCCCGCCGATCGAGGTCCGACTGTCTCACGACGCCGTTGGACCCGACTTTCTGACCGGCTCCGTTCCCCCTCGACCGTGGTCGAGTGCACAGCCCTTATCCTCCGGATATTCTCTACACCTTCCCCTACTCACAGTCTCCGCGGCCGCCTTGTTTCCTGCTGATCGGCTCACTCCGCACCGTGGTAGAAGGGTAGTCAGTGCCTGTTGTTGATGGAAGCTTTTGTTGCTAAAGTCTTCCTCCTTCCTCCTGCTGCAGCCTCGTGTTTTCTTTCAGCAGCACGACGAGGGCGGTTGCCTCTCTTCGACGCTCTTCGTTGCTTTGGTAGTCTTGCCGCAGGGTACGATCGGACTCGTCGCCACTGTAAAGTCTGTGGGTTGTGCAGTTAATAAATACACAGACTTCAGAAGTAACAAACAAACAGGTCTTTACTATTCGAAGGTCAGGGCGAATCTGCCCCAGCAATCCTGCCACAACACTTATATACTGGTGTGGTCACTATCGGTATTACAGTATACAGAAGCCAAACAAATAGTGCCACACCTAAAGTAGTTCTCTTAAAGGTGAACGGTTACATTCAATAGTTCCCTTAAAGGTAGACGGGTACATACACTACACCCACCTTGCATCACCTTTAGCTTTCCTCTGACTTGGAGTGTGTAAATTTTTACAATTTTGTTAACTTGTCTGTCATTTTATCTCAGTTTGATCTGGAGTCCTTTCTTTAAAAAGAGCTGAGGAGAGAAGTACAATCAAGATTTTGTATCTCCCATAGGACTGGAGTTGAGTAAATGATGCTCAAAAGATAAATATTCCGAGAGTGCAGTGTCTCACACTTATACTACAAGATGACAAAACTGCCTTTTATGTGGAGGATACACAGGCCTAGAAATTCACTATTGCCCCGTTTGGGGCGCCAGCCTCGCCAGGGCGCTAAAAGTAGCGCCCCGGAAGCAGTCGAGGCCGCCCGCTGGAAATTCAGTTTGCGTGCCCCAGAGGGAAGCGCGGCGCTACTTGAGGTGCCCCGCATCCCTCTTGGGGCACTGCAGCTGAATATCGCTGCACAACGTGCCGCAGTGCCACACGCTGCGGCATGGCGCGCTGCGATACTGCAGGCCTTCCTCCCCTTCTTAAAGGGGAGGGGCCTTGTGCAGCGCAATCGAGGATCGCAAGTGCCGGCAAAAGAGCCCGGCACCGAGGAGAAGTGCCAGGCTCTTGGAACGCAGTAGGCACTCCACGGGGGGGGGTGGTGGAGGGGGGGGTGCGCAGGAGGCCGGGGACGGCAGCGCGGAGAAGTGCTGGCAAGCGGCCAGCAAAAACATGGCCGCCCCGCACCTCTCCTTTAATTAGCGCCTCTGCCGCCGCAGGTAGGCCCCCCTGAACCGGTTGCAAATAGCGTCCGGTGTTGAAGCAGGGGGTGCATCTAAATGTCATGATCGGGGCGTTAGCGGGGCGCTGCACACACCGATGACGTCATCGGTAGAGGCGCAGCGCTAACGGCTAGCGCCGCCATTAGTGTCCCGCTGAATTTAGCGGGAGGCATGGCCAGTGGCTTCCGACCCACTTAGCGCCCTCTTAAGGCGCTAACGGGTGGCGCAGCCCACTGAATTTCTAGGCACTATATTTAATGAGCAAGAATGACCATACCGAAAGCATGTAATCTTCCTATTTGTGTCTGCAAATAATTTAATATAATTTTAATAACTTGATCTATTGGTTTTCAGTTGGCTTATTCAGCAACTTTGCCTCAAAACTCTGGTTTTATATTACTAATGGATTTGTTAAGAAATACACATCACTCCATTATTCACTAAATGATCACAATAATAACTCAAAAATAATTCATTAGATTTATCCAAAACTTTGTAAGTCATTGATTACTAGACTGAATTTGGAAGTGGGTCTGCATTCCTGAACTGAGGGATGAAAGAAGCAGCCAAGGTTGAATCCAAACTCCTGCTATTGCGCTGACCATCACACTCTTGGAACATGTCAGAGTATTCAAAATCAAATAAAAAGAGTAGGGGCTGGATTTTAATGGTGAAGGTGGGTTGGGGCGGTGGGGTGCTCCGAGGTGGTCGGAAAAGCTGGGAGGCCGGGTTTCCCACCGACTTTAACGGCAAGGTCTGATTAGCCTGTGAGGCCTCTGTTTCCCACCTGCAGCCAGCTAGATTGAAAGGCTGGCTGGCTCTGGGTGGGTAGGCCTGTGGCACTAGGCCGCGCAGAGGAGGGAGGGAGGGGTCGTGTGGGGGCCGGGCCCTTAAGAGGATTGGGGCGTCGGGCAGAAGATCGGGGGATCGGGCTGGGCCATTAAGAGGATTGGAAGTGTTGCAGGGGGTCGGGGGGGCGGGGCTGGGAGCGTTCAGGCAGAGGATTGGTGGGGGAAGAGAGGATCAGGGCCGGCCACCAGTTGATTGGGTGGGGGTGTGTGAAGGGAAGATCGTGGCCGGCCACCGGAGGATCAGTGGCGGGGACAGAGGAATGGGGCTGGCCTCAGCATCATCGGTGGGGGGGAGGGGGTATCTGGGATGTTGATTGGAAGCCTCGTGAGGGGGTCACCGATCACGGTGGATGGGCTAGGCTGGGACCCTGGATCCAGGAGGTAAAAGTAAAGATACGTAGCTCCTGGATGCAGCAGTCTTCTCCTTGCTGAAACTGCTGGGTTTTTCAAAGTATATAAAACCTGATCAGCTATAGCTAAAAACAAAATGGAGGTTACAGAAGCGGCTTCCAGCCTCATTAAAATATTTAAATTGATGTCCCGCCTCCTGGCAGTGGGTTGGCTGCCTGCCCCATGCCCCCGCCCCGCAATCCAGTCTCCAGTAAAACCAGAATTGGGTGGGTTGGAGGCGGATTCAGGTTGGGATTCTGATTTTTAATAATTTAACTACTCCTACGGTCCAAACCCACCCATTTTTTAATATTAAAATTCCCCCCCACCTTGTCTAAATATGACCCAATGCCATCTTTTGGTTCTGGCTGGTTGGGATAAAGCCTTTGCTTTTTGAGTGAGGTTTGTGATTATCGACATATGAACACATCAGTAAGTTAAATATGGTACTAATATTGCAAAATTTGATCAATGCTTTTCTCTCAAGTTCTGGTTTGCTATCATCAACTGAAGTATCTGTGAACACCAACTTATTAATAAGGCTGAAATTATCATCATGTGGCGGAGCCACCAGGGGGACTCTGATCTAATGTACATAATTATCTTTAACAAATTATTAGCTACAGAATGAATCTGAAAGCGGGGTCCCTTTAAGAATGAGACCAAACGCGATGACGTCATCACGTTGATCATGTGATCCTCCAGCAGCGGGAAAACGTGATGACGTGATGACGTGAGGCTGGGGAGCCGCCCTAGCCAGTCCTCGTGGAGCCAGCAAAGAGTACAGATCTGTAATGTAGTTCTCCTGTGTTTTCGTTTTAAACTCTGTTGATTAGCATTAAACATCGTTTGTTTGATAGACTGACTCGACCTCAGTCCTTTAGTTAGGAATCCAGCCATTCCTACAGTGGTGACCCCGAATTTTCGTGAACAATTTTCGCGGAAGAAGCGAAGCGCGACGAAACATGGAAGTGAACTCCGTAGCTTTGAAGCTCCCACCGTTTTGGGAACAACAGGCGGCCTCCTGGTTCGTCCAAGCAGAAGCACAATTCGATCTCCGAAACATCGTTGCGGATCAGACCCGTTACCTTTACGTGGTCTCCGCACTCGACAGCTCCACGGCCTCACGGATCATCAGCCTGCTCGAAAACCCCCCGGTTGACAGCAAGTATAATACTCTTAAAGCGCGGTTAATACAGGTCTTCGGGCTCACGAAGACGGAGCGTGCCCGCCGGCTACTCGCTTTGCCCGGGCTTGGTGATTCCAAGCCATCTGAGTTAATGAGCCAGATGCTCACGCTCCTTGGCTCAGAACCACAATGTTTCCTCTTTCGGGAGTTATTCCTGAGTCAACTACCCGAGCAGATTCAGGCTGCCCTCGCCAGATCGGAAGCCACAGATTGCGCAGCACTTGCTGCAGAAGCAGATACGATTTATGCGGTCACGCAGCAAACCTGCGCCGCCACGAGGCACCCCTCCCCCGCGAACGCTGCCCTGACGCCTCCATCCCCTGGCTTGTGTTTTTACCACGCCCGTTTCAGCGCGAAAGCCAGAGGCTGCCACCCTCCCTGCAGTTTCGCGCCTAAAAACAAAAACCGACATCAACACCAGCAGCAACTCCAGAAAAGGAGGACCGAGTCTGAGGGACGTTCCGCAGCCGCGATGGCGATTGGAAATTCCGGGATGCTCCACTACATTACAGATTCCCTCTCAGGCCGGCGCTTTTTATGCGACACCGGGGCGCAGTGTAACATCCTTCCTGCCTCAGCACTTGATATTCAGTTTGGGATGCACGGCCTCTCCCTCGAGGCAGCTAATGGCGGGGCCATTCATTCCTTTGGCAAACGGCGGGTCCAGGTGTGCTTCGGTGGGCAGCGGTTTCAGTGGGAATTTATTACAGCCAAGGTTTCGCAAGCAATCCTCAGCGCGGATTTCTTATGTGCCAACAGCTTCTTGGTGGATGTAAGAAATCATCGATTGGTCAACGCGGCCAACTTCCACTCCATCCCTTGCTTCTGCAGCTCCGCAACATCGCACACTTTCTCCTGCACGTTGCCCTCGCCGGAAGAGTTCACTCGCCTATTAGGTGAATTTCCGGAGCTGACCAAGCCCACTTTCTCCTCCTCGGCCACTAAGCATGGTGTCGAACACCACATTACTACGACTGGCTCTCCAGTTTACACACGAGCTTGGCGCCTGGAACCCGGCAAGCTCGCAGCTGCGAAGGCAGAGTTTGCCACGATGGAACGGCTGGGGATTATTCGCCGGTCGAATAGTTCCTGGTCCTCGCCTCTCCACATCATCCCGAAGCCCAGCAGTGGATGGCAGCCATGCGGGGACTACTGACGTCTTAATGACGCCACTACCCCCGATCGGTACCCGATCCCACATATACAGGATTTCTTCGCCCATTTGGCGGGAAACTCAATTTTCTCCAAGGTCGACCTCGTCCGTGGCTACCACCAAGTTCCCGTACACCCGCAGGACGTCCAGAAAACGGCTGTCATCACTCCCTTTGGGCTGTTCGAGTTTCTACGGATGCCATTTGGGCTGAAGAACGCCGCACAGGCTTTTCAACGACTAATGGACTCGGTCCTGCGGGATCTTCCCTCTTTATTTGTCTACCTTGACAACATCCTGATAGCCAGCTCTACCAAAGAGGAACACGTCTGCCATCTCCGCACCCTCTTTCGGCGCCTCAGCCAACATGGCCTCATAATCAACCCGACCAAGTGTCAGTTCGGCCTACAACAGATTGACTTCTTGGGCCACCGCATTACTTCGGAGGGCGCAATTCCGCTGCAGTCAAAGGTCGAAGCAATTACGGCATTCCCAAGGCCGCAGTCCACCAAGGCTCTTCAAGAATTCCTTGGCATGGTGAATTTCTACCACCGCTTTGTGCCCAAGGCAGCACGACTCATGCAGCCCCTCTACGAGGCCCTCAAAGGCAAGGCCGGAAAGGATACAATAGCCTGGATGGTCAAAATGGACAACGTTTTCGACAACACAAAAACCGCTCTGGCCAATGCAACTATGTTGGCGCACCCTCTGCCAGGTGCCACCATCGCCCTTACCACCGACACTTCCGACTATGCCATAGGCGCTGTGCAGGAACAGTGGATCAACGGGACGTGGCAACCACTGGCATTTTTCAGCCGCCAACTCCAGCGCAATGAACGCAAATACAGCACTTTTGACCGGGAGTTGCTGGCGCTGTTCCTGGCTATCCGCCATTTCCATTTTTTGTTAGAAGGACGGCCCTTCACTGCGTTTGTAGATCACAAACCACTGACCTTCGCCATGGCCAAGACCGCCGAACCGTGGTTGGCTCGACAGCAGCGACAGCTAACTTTAATTTCAGAATTCACGACAGACGTCCAACACGTAGCTAGCAAGGACAACTTGGTAGCTGATTGCCTTTCTCGCGCGACCGTACGGGCGGTCCAGCTGGGCATCGATTATGCCCTCATGGCCACTGATCAGGCATCCGACCCTGAAACACAGGCGTATCGCACCGACACCTCTAGCCTCCAACCGACCGATGTGCAATTCCATGTTGCAGGCACCTCGTTACTCTGCGATGTCTCCATGGGAGATCCCCGCCCGATCGTTCCAGTCGCCTGGCGCCGCAAAGTTTTCAACACCATACATGGACTTTCGCATCCTGGCGTGAAGGCATCTCAAAAATTAATGATGGCTAAGTTCGTCTGGAGAGGAATGCGTAAGGATATCCGTGACTGGGCTAACACCTGCGTCGTCTGTCAAATGTCTAAGGTGCAACGTCACGTTAAGGCCCCATTGGCCACGTTCGCAGTACCAGAACATCGATTCAACCATGTCAACGTGGACCTCATCGGGCCGCTTCCACCGTCACAGGGGTTCACACACATCCTCACTGATACGCTTATCAATTACTTCATAAAAGACGATGAATCAGGAAGGTGATGAAAAGGCTTTTATTAACTAGAGAACAGAGCATGCCTCTCGTGGGTGGCTGGTTCCAAGAAGGAAGTGAGTCGGCGAAACCCCCACCTTTATACCTGGTCATGTGGGCGGAGTCAGCTGAGGCATGCCTTGGTACACAGCGCCACCCAGAGGTAACAATATACAATAACAGTGGTTTACCACATTCACCCCTTGTTTAAAATTAAGTCCGGCGGGGTGAAGGGTACTAAAAGTTCGTGTAGTTAAGTCTATCAGGAGGCCTTGTCTGACGTCCTGATCATCGTGGTGGCGGCGGCGGTGTTGCAGCATCCAACGTCGGATCTGGTGTCTGGGTGGTCAACGAAGGGTCCTGGGGCTCCGGCATGTCGTCTACAGGGGTTGGATTGGGAGGGGTGGTGGGGGATAACGGTGGTAGTTCAGGGGTACCCGAGGGTGCGAGATCTCGTATGGAGACCGTGTCCTCCCGCCCGTCTGGGTATGTCACCCAGGCATACTGGGGGTTGGCGTGTAGGAGGTGCACCCTCTTGACCAGGGGGTCCGTTTAATGGGTCCTTACGTGCCTCCGCAGTAGGACGGGCCCAGGAGAAGTCAGCCATGCCGGTAGCGAGGTTCCCGATGTGGACTTCCTGGGGAAAGCGAACAATAGCTCATGAGGGGTGGCATTAGTGGCAGTACAAAGCAGTGACCGGATGGAGTGGAGCGCCGCAGGGAGGACCTCCTGCCAGCGAGAGGTCGGAAGGCCCTTAGATTTTAAGGCTAAGAGGACAGCCTTCCAAACCGTCGTGTTCTCTCTTTCCACCTGGCCGTTCCCCCGGGGGTTGTAGCTGGTGGTTCTGCTCGTAGCAATACCTCTCGCTAGCAGGTACTGCCGAAGTTCGTCGCTCATGAAAGATGAGCCCCTGTCGCTATGTATATAGCTAGGGAACCCGAACAAGGCGAAGAGGTCATTCAGACATTTGATGACCGTGGTACTGGTCATGTCTGGGCAAGGGATGGCAAACGGGAAACGGGAGTACTCATCAATTATGTTGAGGAAGTACACATTGCGGTCAGAGGAGGGGAGGGGCCCTTTAAAATCGACGCTCAGGTGCTCGAAGGGGCGAGTGGCCTTGATCAGGCTTGCTCTGTCCGGCCTATAAAAGTGCGGTTTGCACTCGGCACAGATTTGGCAGTTCCTGGTCATGGTCCTGACCTCCTCGATGGAGTAGGGCAGGTTATGGGATTTGATGAAATGGAAGAACCTGGT
Source organism: Somniosus microcephalus (assembly GCF_052327205.1). Lineage (NCBI taxonomy): Eukaryota > Metazoa > Chordata > Chondrichthyes > Squaliformes > Somniosidae > Somniosus > Somniosus microcephalus. The sequence continues at coordinate 167,164,276 of NC_140997.1, forward strand.
GACCCCCGGGTGGCAGAGGTCATTGTGGAGGGTCTGCAGTCTATCAACCTGCGCGTTGGCGCATGTACCACGTGATAGGGCGTCTGGGGGCTCATTTAGTTTCCCGGGCCGGTACAAGATATCATAATTGTAGGTGGAGAGTTCGATTCTCCACCTCAAGATCTTGTCGTTCTTGATTTTGCCCCTCTGCTTATTATTAAACATAAAAGCTACTGAACGCTGGTCAGTGAGCAGGGTAAACCGTTTTCCGGCCAGGTAATGCCTCCAGTGACGCACCGCTTCCACAATAGCCTGGGCCTCCTTTTCGACAGAGGAGTGTCGGGTCTCGGGGCCCTGGAGGGTCCTTGAGAAAAAGGCCACGGGTCTGCCCGCCTGGTTAAGGGTCGCAGCTAGGGCGAAGTCGGATGCATCGCTCTCCACTTGGAAGGGGATCGACTCATCCACTGCGTGCATTGTGGCCTTCGCGATATCGCTCTTGATAAGAGTGAAGGCTGCACACGCCTCTGGTGTCAGGGGGAAGGAGGTGGATTTGATGAGGGGTCTAGCTTTGTCTGCATAGTGGGGCACCCACTGGGCATAGTAGGAGAAAAACCCCAGGCATCTCTTCAGTGCTTTTTGGCAGTGGGGGAGGGGTAGCTCCATTAGGGGGCGCATTCTGTCGGGGTCGGGCCCGATGACTCCGTTCTCCACCACGCAGCCGAGAATGGCGAGGCGTTTGGTGCGAAACATACATTTCTCTTTATTGTACGTTAGGTTCAGCCGTTGGGCCGTACGGAGGAATTTTTCTAGATTAACGTCATGGTCCTGCTGGTCGTGGCCACAGATGGTGACGTTATCCAGATAGGGAAAGGTGGCCTGCAGCGCGTTCTCGTCAACCATCCGGTCCATCTCCCTTTGGAAGACCGAAACCCCGTTGGTGACGCCGAAGGGAACCCTAAGGAAGTGGTAGAGGCGGCCGTTCGCCTCGAAGGCAGTATACTGGCGGTCCTCATGGCGGATGGGGAGCTGGTGGTATGCTGACTAAAGGTCAATGGTGGAGAATACTTTGTATTGCGCAATCTGGTTGACCATATCAGATATGCGAGGAAGGGGGTATGCGTCCAGCTGAGTGTACCGGTTTATGGTTTGGCTGTAGTCAATGACCAGACGGCGTTTATCAGTGGTTTTAACGACTACAACCTGGGCTCGCCAGGGGCTAGTGCTCCCTTCGATAATGCCCTCCTTCAAGAGCCGCTCCACCTCAGAGCTAATGAAAGCTCTGTCCCCGGCGCTGTACCGCCTGCTCTTGGTAGCGATGGGTTTACAGTCGTGGGTGAGGTTAGCGAACAAGGGAGGGGGGGGGACTTTTAGTGTGGAAAGGCTGCAGGTGGTTTGCGGCGGGCGATTTAAAAGGTGTTGGTTGCAGACTGTGAGTGGGGGGAGGGGTCCACCGTATGCTAATGTGACACTTTTAAGGTGGCACTGAAAATCCAACCCTAGCAGCACGGCAGCGCAGAGACGGGGCAGGACTAGAAGTTTAAAATTTTTATATTCTGTGCCCCCAACCGAAAGGGTCACCACACAGTAGCCGCCGACGTCCATTGAATGGGACTTGGACGCCATAGAAATCCGATGGCGCGTCGGCAGGACCGTGAGGGAGTGGCTACGTACCGTGTCTGGGTGAATAAAACTCTCTGTGCTCCCGCTGTCGATTAGGCAAGTGGTGGCGCGGCCGTTTACCGTGATATCCATCATGGAGCTGGATAGATGATGACGGAGGCCAGTGTATGGCTTAGTGAGTCGGTATGGTCGTCCGACAAGACGGTGGTCGAGTCCAGAGACGAAGTGGCGGTTGAGTGCGGCGGATAAAATGGCGGCGGCCATGCGGCCGGAGGTGCACAAAATGGCGGATAAGATGGCTGCCCCCATGGTTCGCACGCGGCGCTGCTGGCGTTCGCTGGTTTCCCCCTGCAGGCATTGGCGTAATGGCCTTTCTTCCCGCAGCCCGAGCAGGTAGCGGTCTTAGCCGGGCAGTGCGCTCTAGGGTGTTTTAACTGGCCACAGAAATAGCATTTTTGGGCCTGGTTACGGGGCATCGCTGCGGTTCTTACCGGGGGCGGCTGTCCCAGTTGATTTCGGGACATCGCTGCAGCAGTTGGTGCCGGGGGCGGCGGTCCCATGTCCCACGGTCGCGATGGCCATGGCGCGGCGCCGTTACGTGAGTATGCTTCGAGGTTTCGGTGGGCCGCATCTAGCGAGAGCGCAAGGGCTACGGCCGTCTTCAGGTCGAGCTCCTTGCTTTCGAGCAGTCTCTGCCGGGAGTAGTCGGACTGGAGGCCCCTGACGAAGGCATCACAAGTAAGTCCCTCCGCGTGCCCCGCAGCCGTTACCTCCTTACAGTCGCAGTCTCTGCAGAGTGTCTGTAATGCCCGTAAAAATGCCTCTACCGATTCCCCCGGTTGCTGCCTGTGGGATCCCAAGAGGTGTCTGGCGTAAATCGTGTTCACTCGGCGCGTGTATTGCCCTTTTAGTAGTTCGAGGGCCGCCGTGTACGTAGTAGCGTCCCGGATGAGCGTATATACTTGAGGGCTCACCTGGGCGGTCAAAACTTTTAGTTTGTTCTCCTCCGATGTCACGGCGGAGGCTCCTAGGAAGGATTCAAAGCAGCTCAGCCAGTGTTCGAAATTGGTTGATGAACCCGCTGCTTGAGGGTCGAGGTCCAGGCATGCCGGTCTGAGGGCTCGCAGCAACGCCTGCTGTTGTTGCTGTTCAGGTGTCGCCATTTTACTTCTAGTTAATAAAATTGATACGCTTATCAATTACTCCATAAAAGACGATGAATCAGGAAGGTGATGAAAAGGATTTTATTAACTAGAGAACAGAGCATGCCTCTCGTGGGTGGCTGGTTCCAAGAAGGAAGTGAGTCGGCGAAACCCCCACCTTTATACCTGGTCATGTGGGCGGAGTCAGCTGAGGCATGCCTTGGTACACAGCGCCACCCAGAGGTAACAATATACAATAACAGTGGTTTACCACACTCACCATGGTCGATCGTACTACTAGATGGCGAGAGGCAGTTCCTCTGGCGTCTACTACGTCCACTGATGTCGCCAGAGCATTCCTCTCCTCGTGGGTCGCACGTTTCGGCATTCCGGCGGACATTTCTTCAGACCGCGGCCCACAGTTCTCTTCTGAGCTCTGGGACGCTGTGGCCCAGGGTCTCGGCACCAAGCTTCACCGCACCACGGCCTATCACCCACAAGCAAACGGTTTGTGCAAACGTTTCCGCAGATCGTTAAAGGCATCGCTGCGGGCCAGCCTCCAAGGCGCCGGATGGGTGGATAAGCTTCCGTGGGTCATGTTGGGTCTCCGCACGGCACCCAAAGAGGACCTGCAATCGTCCACCGCAGAGCTCGTGTACGGCCAGCCACTCCGCGTACCGGGAGATTTCTTGCCGCTTCCAACTGAGCCGTGGTCCGCAGCCGCACAACTCAGCAGCCACCGGGAAACAGCCAGGGCTTTTGCGCCTATCCCAACTTCGCATCACTGCTTTCCATCTTCACATGTACCAGCGGAGCTAAAGAATGCTGAATTTGTATTCATTCGTCATGATGCCCATAGGGATCCGCTCAAGGCCCCTTACACAGGCCCTTTTCGCGTACTGGAGACAGGCAACAAGAGTTTCTCTGTAGACATCGGTGGTAAACCCAACCACATATCCATTGACCGTCTCAAACCGGCACACCTGGACATCGACCGGCCAGTAGAGACTGCGCAGCCACCATGACGTGGTCGACCTCCCGCTGCATCCACGCCAGACCGAAGGCTTCCATCCGCCAGCCCGCCCGCTGTTCAACAACGTCCACTCCAAGAATACAGGAGTCGCTCTGACAGGCTTGTCAGACCTCCTAGTTGATTGACTTTTACTGTTAAAGACAATTCTGGGGGGCGCATGTGGCGGAGCCACCAGGAGGACTCTGATCTAATGTACATAATTATCTTTAACAAATTATTAGCTACAGAATGAATCTGTATCTTTGTTCATATCATTGCATGTACATAGCGCGGTCCCTTTAAGAATGAGTCCAAACGCGATGACGTCATCACGTTGATCACGTGATCCTCCAGCGGCGGGAAAATGTCATGACATCAGGCTTGGGAGCCGCCCTAGCCAGTCCTCATGGAGCCAGCAAAGAGTACAGACCTGTAATGTAGTTCTCCTGTGTTTTTGTTTTAAACTCTGTTGATTAGTATTAAACATCGTTTGTTTGGTAGACTGACTCGACCTCAGTCCTTTAGTTAGGAATCTAGCCATTCCTACAACACTCCAGTAAATCAAATCTTGCAGATATTGAACAAAATATTTGAAGATGATACTTCAAAGAATTATTCAGATTTAGCCTGTTCTTTAATCTGGCAAAGTAATAAAATGATTTTTGTTGTCATCCTATTTTCAGCAGCAGTAAAAATGCAACATTTTATAATATCTTTTCATTATGTCAACAAATAAATATACCTTCTTTGCAAATGCTGAAGTACCCCATCTGTTTCTAAATGTGTTCCCAAATACTTACGTTCAATTACAGCAATTTAAGAAGCCACAGATTTTAGATACCGAGGGACCCAAGGCTTCCAACCAACAGTTAATGAGGAAGCCTATAGATTTTTACCAAAACTGGATACTCTTATTTACAAAACGTAAGATCCTGTATTTTTAAAAAATATTTTGCAAACTTTTAAATGAAAGGATAAGAAAATCTCTACCAATGCATATCAAGAGGCGTGACATGATTTGGAAAGATATTGGCCTACTGTTAAATACACCTCCGCTAAAATAACAGACAGAGGAATGTCATATAAACACGTTAAGGATTTGTAAGTAAATATCGCAAAATCATTCCAAAGCTACTGTTGTTGTGAACCAGTCTCAGCCCTGAGTAAAAATCACTTTTGCCTTGGAAGCAATGTAGCATTGGCAGTCTGCTCCTTTTCGTAAGATATGCTAGCAGATCTCCTGTGGCGTTACTCACAGTCAGTCAGAAGTTACTTTTTTTGGCGGGGTGGGGGGCATGAAGGAAGAGTTGTAGGATTGTGAAAGTAGGGGATAGGTGTACATCTTCATGAAAGAACTTGAAAAAATCTGCTCAGAGAGTGTGAATTAAGTATATTTTTGATTGATTCCTAAAAAAGTGATTTCCATTATGTTTCTGGTATCAAGTCCCATGATTGTGTCCATAGAATCATAGAATGGTACAGCACAGAAGGACATTCAGTCCACCGTGCCTGTGCTGGCTCTTTGGAAGAGCTATCCAATTACTCCCACACCCCTGCTCTTTGCCCGTAGCCCTGCTCATTTTTCTCCTTCAAATATTTATCCAATTGCCTTTTGAAGGTTGCTCTTGAATCTGCTTCCACCACCCTTTCAGATCATAACAACTCACTGTATAATTTTTTTTCCTCATGTCGCCTCTGGTTCTTTTTCTTAGGTCTCTCTGTTCCTGCACCCCCTTTTAAATTGTACCATTTAGTTTATATTATCTCTCCTCATTCTTCCTACCATAATGTATCACTTCACACTTCTCTGCATTAAATTTCATCTGCCATGTGTCTGCCCATTTTACCAATCTGTCTGCATCCTCCTGAATTTGTTACTATCCTCCTTGTTGTTTACTACATTTCTGAGTTTCGTTTAATCTGCAAACTTTGAAATGATGCCCTGTATATCCAATTCCAGATCATTAATATATATCAATAAGAGCAGTGGTCCTCATATCGACCCCTGGGGGACAACACTGTATACTTCTCTCCAGTCTGGAAAAACAACTGTTCACCACAACACTTTGGTTTCTGTCCCTTAGCCAATTTTGCATCCATGCTTCCACTGTCCCTTTAATCCCACGGGCTTTAATTTTGCTAACCAGTTTATTATGTGGTACTTTATCAAATGCCTTTTGAAAGTCCATATACACAGCATCAACTGCACTACCCTCATCAACCCTCTCCATTCTCTCCATTACTTCATCAAAGAACTCAATCAAGTTAGTCAAACATGATTTTTCTTTATCAAATCCATGCTGGCTTTCCTTTATTAACCCATAAGTTTCCAAATGCCAATTAATTTTGTCCTTGATTTTTGTCTCAAAAAGCTCTCCCACCACATATTTTCATGGAAATTATAGATCATTAAACTTGATTATTATATGTTTAATTACGTAGATAACTTTATTTCTTACTTTTTACAATTCAGGGGAAGATGTTACAAGATGCAAATAAGTGGGAGGCAGGTACAAGTATTGAGGTGGGTGAGGGGAGTTACATGATTTTAGTGATGTTGGGAAGGTGTGCATGTCAAAAATACAGAGCAGAGATCAAATCTTCTTGTATACACGTTCAATTACTCGCCACTCCAACTCACAAAACTATGATTGCAGTTGCCAATGGAGCATGTAATAAATTAAATATTTAGGATGCCTAAGTGATTTTGCAAATAATTTTTATACAGTACTGCAGAATCAAATCATGGTTACAGATGTAATTGGTTCTTCCTAACTGCAGAAGTGGTTGTTTAAGCCAGTAATCTGAAAGTTACCAGTTTGTACAAACTGCAGGTTTCATGTTGGAAGCCATTATATGCCAAGCATGTCATGCAAATTTACAAGTTACTGAGTGATGCTTATGGAGAGGTACATTACTATGGTAATGTTCAGAAGATTGCTCATCATTCTTATACTATAATTGCTAGGTGTTATAAACCAGTGGCTGGCAATGTGTTCCAAGTTCTATTAGATCAGCATGATTCAATGTTGTAAACTGTAAGGATGTAGCTCCAACAGTTTAATGATCAAGATCACACTTAAGCTTTGAAAACTCCCTAACGTTATTTATTTTTATTATATATGATTTAAAAATGTCTGAGTTTATTATGTGGTACTTTATCAAATGCCTTTTGAAAGTCCATATACACAGCATCAACTGCACTACCCTCTGTGTTTTCTGTTTTCCAGTATTAATTTTTCTTCAACCTATTTATCATTGCTGAGTTTTACCAGTATTTCCCTGACATATAACTGCAAGGTAGAGTTTAAGAGAATTAAAATACAAGATCAGGAGTAAACTAGATTAGTTGACAGGAAGAATATGTTATCGAGAAATAATACATTCTGATATTAACAAATAGTGTTGTAAGAGCTCTTGTCAAACTGATGCAGCAGTTTAGTTTTATGGTGATAATTGCTGAATACAATACAAAACGGACTATAGTTGAGTGCTATAGAGAAAAACTATACACTCCCAACAGAAGTGATGGTGCATAAGTTTTAAATGGCCACAAGCTGAGAGCAGTACCCTGCTCGCGGGATCATTTCAATAATCTGGATGTTTTGTTACTGCTTTTGGATTGAAAAATTCAGCGATATTGTTTAATATACATTTGGACAAATAAATTTGTAACAGCAGGAAATGTTTTTAATTGTTTGGGTGAGCACTTAACTGGGTTTGTGCTTAGTGGGGTCAGTAACCAATAGTCTCTATTTCTTATTGAGATCACTTGCATAACATTATATGTTAATTAATGAAGAATAATATTAAAAGGTGTCTTAATACATCAATTTGGCCATTGCATCTTTAAGCATCATAATATAGCAGTATGATTGAAGACTTAAAAGAAAACAAAGATCTTAATTAAATTATTATAGTTGTCCATGTGAAGACTGTGTAGGCTTTATTGATAACGAACAGTATTGCATCTTTTGTAGTGAGTCCATCACAGTTAGCTCTGCGTTACAAATTTTGTCAGGTAAAAGCAGATTAATGGTTTTCCTGGGTTCCAGTTCTCAATCTAATTTATCTGCGTTTCTGGGTACATCTACAGCACTCACAAGCTAGTGGCCACAATGTAAAACACTGCACAACAAAAGATTTATATTTTGACAAAAGTGTTAATGTATCTTAAGTCGCTGTTGTATGCAATAACCTTTTTGACAGGTGTTGGCAAAGGCTTTGCCGCATTATTAATTGAATGACTGCTGATAACCAGCCACAAGAACTGAAAGGATTTTGTCAAAAATTTCAAAAGGGAAAATAGCTCAAATATAACATACAAAGATTACCAAGGCAGCAAGCTTCTCAACAAGAAATAATATCGTTTTAGCAAAATAATAAAAAGCAGTAGGTCACAATGCCTGCAGCATAACATTGCAAAGAGAGACACTTTCTGTTTTGAAGTATTTGAATCTTTTGAGGAGTAGACCAGCTTTTGTCTCCATTAAAACAAAATTATCATTTTAATTATTTTCTTTCCATTCCTTACTGATCTTTTATCAATTTCAGTTTACGATTTTGGCTTGATTTTTATTGAAACTAAATTCTTTGTCCTCTGCCAGGCCTAAAATATGCTTGTAATGATATTGTGGGGAATTTTAACCCAAAAAAACGAGTGGGTTGGGGTCAGGTGGGAGGTTGAAGCGTTAAAAAACTGAATCCTGACCCCAACCCGCCCACTTCCAATTTTAACAGAGGCAGGACCGGGGGTGCGGTGGCGGTGGGTGGGGGGTGGGGGGGATGCGTGGGCAGGTAACCTGCTGCCAAGAGGTGGGTTGCCCATTTAAATATTATTATAAAGCTGGCATGCCTCAGATTTAACCACCATTACAAATTTCACTCTGGCTGGTCGACATGCTCAGGCCTTGAGGAACCTGCCAGCTAAACTAAGATGAGGACTGCTGGATCCAGCATCCCTGCCTCAGCTCCCCGCCGCCCCCCCACCCCGAGGCCTCCGATCCAATCCACGAGGCCTATGATCTCTTCACGAGGCCACCGAACCCCCCCCACCATGAGGCTTCAGATCCCCCCTCTGGCCCCCAATCGCCTTCCTAGACTCCCCCCTCCAGCCCCGTGCTCCTCCGGCCCCGATCCTACCCCATCTCCCTGATTCTCCTCCGGCCCCTGTCTGCTCCCCCCCACCACCCCATGAACTACCTACAGCCGACCCTGATCCTCTCTCTTTCCGCCCCCCCCACCCCACGATGCTTCCCCACCTGGCTGCGATCTTGTCGCCCTCCCACCCCCCACCGATGCTCCTCCGGCCCTTATCCTCTCTCTTCCCCCCACCCCCGCAACCGATGTTCCTCCGACCAGACCCGCCCCTCTCTCTCCAACCCCCTCTCAATGCTCCTCTGGCCGGCCCCGAGTCTCTCTCTTCCCCTCCCCGGTGCTCCTCCGGCCGGCCCCGAACCTCCCCCCGCTGATGCTCCTCCAGCCCGACTGCCCCCTACCCGATCCCTCCCGCCCTCCTCTCTGTGGCCTAGTGCCACAGGCCTACCACCCGCAGCGAGCCCGCCTCTCAATCTAGCTGGCACAGGTGGGAAACAGGCCTTTGAAATGCAAATCAGGTCCTGCCGTTAAATTTGGCAGGGCCTGCGGGAAACTCGTTGTCCCGGCTTTCTAGTCCCCCATGCTCCCAACCCGCCTCCATGTTAAAATTCCACCCATTGTGTCCATGCATTTGTGAAAGATTTATATTATTCACATAAATGGAACTGGTATCAAAAGTGAAGGGTCATGATCATTTACTGCACAAAAGGTGCTTGTGCTGATTGATAGTGACATTTCCCAGCAGTTTAAATTGAGCTACAGTGGCCTTCAGTCACTCCATAACTACAGCTGAAGATGCCTACCTGCATCCTGAAAACAATGGCTCCTTGTTAACATTTTGCAGCAGCGATCATTAGCGGACATGTATATTCTGTGTCTCCTTGATTTTAGCCCATGGGAATTAACTAATCAGAGCCAGAAAATCCGTGCAGCAAACTTTTACACATGGAGAAAAAAAATCTAACTGTGGTGTAATTGTGGGGATTGACCGCTATAAAATTCATTTTATGTCACCTTAATTGTTGGCTAGGTGCTTGGTTGCAAAGTTACTGCGATGTAGCAATTGAAGATAACAAATGGAACCATAATAGTGCTGGCATGAGCATTTATTTTAGCTCTTCATTGCAGCCACAATTAGAGATAGCTGATAAATGTCTCCAAAGCTAATAGCTGGTGTTTACAAGTAGCTGCTTTTGAAACTCTGCAGTTTAGCTGGATAGCTCTCTATCATGTTAGCTTAACTGTCGTATTGCTAACATGATAGAGAGCTACCCAACAGTAGAGAAGACCTTTCATACTATTTACGAGATAGTTGTTTAGGTACAATTGTATACTTAAAAGTGGTCTGTTAGCATGGTAGAACACAATTCTTATTCTTCCCCATGCTCCTCAGATTTGGCTTTACATCCATTGAAACATGCAAACCTTGATGAAATTTGATGATGATTGTGGGCAACTTTCTCCTTATAAAAACAAATGAAATGGCCGCTTTCAGCTTATGGAAGTAATGTGATGAGCACCCCAATAACTAACCTATTCCACCTGATGTGAAAGGGTGGGTAGCAAACACGCGAGTAGTTTGAAGAGCCAGAGCAACTTGGTGCCTAAACATACAACAGTTATGTGAGGCAAAGAAAGTCTTTACCTTTGGCAGCTATGAAGCTGCAACTGAAGCTCTACAGACATAATACAGTGAAACCTGTTGTACAAACAGACAGCCCCAAAAAATGGACACCTGCAAAAAAAAAGACCACTTATTGACGGTCCCAAATAATTTACAATGTAATAGCTACAAGCTGCACCTTGAAACCATGGACACTCGCAAATTATTAATTACGGACAGCCTTCAATGGACCAAGTCTATTTGCAACTTAAAACACGGGACACGCGAATAAGTGCGAGGCAGCAGCAGAAAATAAATTACTTTAATGGAATGGTGATCTCTATACCCAGCATCCATAGTGACAGAGAAACCACTCTATCTCTGGGATTGAATGCTTGCATAGCTCTATCCCAGGGATAGAGAGGTTTCTTTGCTGCTATGGATGCTGAGTAAAGAACTCCCCATTCAACTCACCTTCAGTTTACAGTACCCATTGCACTTGGCTCCACTGTATAATTCCCCACCCCTAGCAGTGATGTCACTCTCACCGCTGCAGAGAGCTGTTTGGGACTCTGGGGAATAATGAGCTACACAAGCACGGGTGTCAGGAACAATAGAGGACTGGGAGTCAGGGGGAGCGCGGGAATCGGGAGTCCTTGGGAGATGGCAATCAGGGGCCTCGGGAGTTGGCAATCAGGGGACCTCGGGAGTCGGGGGGAGCTCAGGAGTTGGCAATCAGGGGACCTCGGGAGTTGGGTTTCGGGGAGAGATAGAGACTGGGAAATGGGGGCTTGGGTGGGGGAATGAGGGAGACTGAGGATTGGGGTCTCGGGGAGAGACTGGGGAATGGGGGCTTGGATCAGATGTCACATGGTCAGATGTCATATGGTCGTAACATCACTTGATCAAATCTCCAAGAATGCCTCCAACCAGAGTTGGCAAGCCTAAACATCTCACTCCACCAGTACATCAGGTACTATTGAGCTGCTAACAGCCCCCTACCCACCCTCAGTACTTCAAACATTAGCAGCTGCAGCACTTGGTGGGAGGGGGCCCCAGACAGGGATCTGTAGGACATTGATTCCCCCTCAATTTGGCTGGGATCTCCCTACAGCAGTCATTGCACCCTGTGCAAGCGGCCAACGTAGCAGATCCTAGGATCAGGACCTCCCTCTCTCGATGGAAAAGGACCCAGGTGTTATGTTCATAAATAAATAGACGTTTTCATTATGAACAGCTAGCTTGAGCTAGTCATTTATTCAGCCATGTGGACGAGTGTACAGGCATCCATCTTGACCACTGCCTTGTGGGTAGCCCACTACTAAACATACAGCTCCACCTAGTGTACCATTCTAGAATGACATGTTACTGATCATTACATCCCCCTTCCTATGAGGTTAAACAAAATCAATATCAATCAATCATAATGACATAAACATCTTCACAACAGTCAACACATTTTCAAAGCTTTACTTTATGAACTCTAAGCTTTTCATTCTTTTATTATAGTTTTCTTTATACTCAAAGATTAAGTCTATCAGGCTTTTTTACTTCACGTGTGGATCTTCTCAGCACAGGTAGGTCTGATGTGTTTTCATGAGAGCCTGTATGTGTGTTTGTGTTAGATTGTTCTGGAGGTGAGTGACAAGATTCAGTTGCGGCATTGTCATCGATTTGCTCTTGGATAGTTTCTCGTATTTTCAGGAGGGAACGGCGGTTCCTCCTGAGAATCTGTCCTTCCTCAGTTCTAACGGTGTATGACCTTGGTCCTACTTCCTCAAGAACTGTAGCTTTCCTGTTCCATGCATCTGGATCCTCAATCCTGACAACATCATCCCTTGTCAATGGTTTCAGAGTTTTGGATGACTTGTCAAAGTGTGATTTCTGTTTCAGCTTTAACAGTTGAAGTCTCTGTCTCAGTTCCTTACTCTGCTTTTCTTTTGCACAGCAGGGTAGCGTGGTGCGCAACTTGCGACCCATTAGGAGTTCAGCAGGTGAAGAACCACAGTCTAAAGGGGAGGCTCGGTAGCTCAGCAGGGCGAGATAAGGATCAGACTTGCTTTCTGTTGCTTTCTTCAGTAGCTGTTTGAGAACTTGAACACCTTTCTCTGCCTTACCATTCGACTGAGCATACAGAGGACTGGATGTGATGTGTTGAAAGTCATAATGTGCTGCAAACTGTTGCCACTCCTTACAGTTGAAGCACGGACCATTGTCGCTAACGGCAATCCTGGGAATTCCATGTCTGGCAAAGATGGATTTAACATGCATTATGACACTGCTTGCTGATGTGCTTGAGAGCAGCGCCATCTCAGGATAGTTAGAATAGTAGTCGAACACGATTAGATCGTCTTTACCATTCAAATGAAAGAGGTCCATACCAACCTTTTGCCATGGTGCTGTTGGTAAGTCAGCTACTATCATTGGTTCCTTTGCTTCTTTCTTTTGGTGTTTCTGACATGTCTCACATATGCCTATCATGTTCTCAATGTCCTTATTTATGCCAGGCCAATAAACAATGTCTCTTGCTCTCCTTTTGCATTTTTCAATTCCGAGGTGTCCCTCATGAATCCTTTTGAGCATGTCTTGATGTAGAGCCTGTGGAATGACTATTCTGTTCTGTTTTAGTAATAATCCACTTGCAACACTTAACTCTGACCTGATGTGATAGTACTTTGGACAGGAACCTTTTGGCCAACTATGATGAATGTTCTCTATTACTGTTTGTAACACTATATCTTTCACTGTTTCTTCTGCTATTTGCTTTGATTTTGTGTGTGACACGGGCAGCGCAGCAGTGACCAGACTCACATGAACATCCACGTCTTCCTCAGTAGAGCTCACATGACTCATTGTGGGTGCTCGGGATAGTGCATCTGCTAACACTATGGGCTAAAAATTCGGTGGCGCCGCGTTTGGGGTGCCAAGCTCGCCTGGGCGCCGGAATTTGCGCTCCGGCCAGAGCCGCTTGCGCCCTCCCGATATTCAGTGGGAGCGCCCCAAGAGGGACTCGGGGCGCTGCTCGAGCCTCCCCGCGTCCCGCTTGGGGCGCTCAAACTGAATATCGCCGCGCTACGTGCCACAGCACCACATGCTGTGGCACGGCGCGCTGCTGTACTGCAGGCCTTCCTCCCCTTCTTAAGGGGGAGGGGCCTGCACCAGCGCGATCACCGATCGCGAGTGCCAGCAAAAGAGCCCGACACCGAGGAGAAGTGCCGGGCTTTTGGGACACAGCCGGCACTGCCCGGGGGGTGGATCAGGAGGACAGGGAGGGCGGCGCGAGGAGGTGCTGGCAGGCGGCCACCGGAAAAAATGGCCGCCCCGCACCGCCACCTTAATTTGCGCCACTACTGCCACAGGTAGGCCCTGTGAACCGGTCACGATTTGCGACTGGCGTTAGAGGCAGGCGCGACCAAATATCGTGATCGGGGCGGGAGCGGGGCACTGCGCACACCAATGACGTCATCGGTGGCGGCGCAGCGCTACAAGCTAATGCCGCCAGTAGCGCCCCGCTAAATATCGCGGGAGGCGTGGCCAGTGGCGCTAAAGCCACTGAGTGCCCTCTTTGGGCGCTAACTGGTGGCGCAGCCCACTGAATTTCTAGGCCTATGTGTTTGCCTGGTGTATAGATCAATTCAAAGCCATATCTTTGCAGCATCATCATGAGTTGCTGAATCCTTGGAGACATCTCATTCAGGTTTTTTTTGTGATGGCAACCAGTGGGCAGTGGTCTGTCTCAACTGTGAAGGTGGGAAGTCCATATATGTAGCCATAGAACTTTTCTAGTCCAACTACCAGGCCTAGACATTCCTTTTCAATCTGGGCATATCGACACTCAGAATCAGTCATAGACCTGGAGGCATAGGCAACAGGCTTCCAATCTTCACCCATTGCTTGTAGCAAGACTGCGCCTAGGCCATCTTTTGATGCATCCATTGACACTTTGATTCTCTTTGTTGGGTCAAAGAAGGTGAGTACAGGTGTGGTTGTCAGCACTGTTTTGAGGTTCATCCACTCTTGTTCATGTCTTTCTGTCCATGCAAACTCATTTGTTTTATGTAGCAGGTCTCGCAGACAGGCTGTCTTGGCTGACAAGTTAGGAATGAACTTTCCAATGAAGTTTATCATCCCCATGATGCGCAGCACTCCTTTTTTGTCAGTGGGTCAGGGCATGTTGAGTATGGCGTTTACTTTTTCCATATCTGGCTCTATTCCTTTACCAGATAGATTTTCTCCTAGGAAAGTGACTTCCTGGATGCCAAACTGACACTTGGCTTTGTTGAGCTTCAGTCCATTCTGGCGTATGCTCTGTAGCACTTTAGTCAGTCTCTCATTGTGTTCTTTCAGTGTGGAGCCCCAGATGATGATGTCATCAACATAGACCCGAACTCCTTCCAGACCTTCAATTATGTGTTCCATCGCTCTATGAAAGATTTCAGATGCAGATATTATACCGAAAGGCATTCTGAGGAAACAATACCTGCCAAATGGTGTGTTGAAGGTACAGTATTTGGTGCTCTCTTCATCCAGTTTTAGTTGCAAAAATCCTTTTGAGGCATCGAGCTTTGTGAAGTATCTGGCACCTGACATTTCACTGGTGATTTCTTCTCGCTTGGGAATCTGGTAGTGTTCACGTTTTATGTTTGCTTTTAAGTCCTTTGGATCCATGCATACTCTTAGATCATTGTTCTTTTTCTTTACACATACCATGGAGTTGACCCAGTCTGTTGGCTCTTCGACTTTCCTGATGACTCCTAGTGTGGTCATTCTGTCCAGTTCTTTCTTGAGCCGGTCACGCAGGGGTGCTGGAACTCTCCGTGGAGCATGTACCACTGGCTGAGCATCCTCCTTTAGCTGGATCTTGTAAGTAAATGGTAGAACTCCAAATCCTTTGTACACATCCTGGAAATTACTCACTACAGAATCCACTGAGTCATCTGGTCTGCTTATGGCACAGTTTATACGGCAGACTCACTTGACCAGTTCTAAGTCCTCACAATCTTTGTCACCTAGTAGTGAATCAAGTCTGTAAGAGTCATGAAGGTTTAAGAAAGAAAATACTTTAAAATATTGGTTAAATAGTATAATACAGTTAATTTACCTCACTGACTTATTGTATTGAGAAACCCCCTATTTTCTTGTTCCAGTAGTATAGTCTGAGACACCCCCTTTATTCTTGCTATAATGGTACAGTCCTTAAGCTTGCCACATGGTATCCAGCCATTTTACAGTTCAAGCTCCACGAGGCTAGAGAGAAGGTAAAGGCTTTGAGGGCTGGAGCAATACAGTTTTTGACCGTGTTCGTTTAAACGTGTTTTGCTTTGTAATTCTGTTCGTAAGGTGTTACAGTAAACAGTTTAAAGACAAAGTTACGTTTTGGAACGTTTTATTTCGACACGCGTCTACTCGTTGTTAAAAGCCTCAAAGCTCAGTGGCTGCATGTTTGGAAATTACGAAGCGCCACTACAAAGTCCTTCAGCCACAATGAAAAACATGAGATGATGCACTTTGTCTTTGACTGTCACTTTAAGTGTGCTTACACCTAAGCTGTCTATTTTCTGTCCATTATAGTTCTTCAGTAGTACTGACTTTTTCTGTATTTTGGGCTTTCCTTTCATATTTTTAATGTCACTCATACTGATTACGTTTGCTTTTGCCCCAGTGTCTAGTTTCAATGTAACTAATGCTCCATTTACCTGCAGTGGCATCATCCATTTGTCATCTTTTACTGCATTAACTTTATGTTCAGCATTGTCCATTCCTGAGGACTGCACATTTTCTGTATCCTTTTCTATATTGTCACATGACACCATTCCTACAAAAAATGTCTCACTTAAATCAGTGTCCTCAATCACATTGACTTGTTGCCCTTTCTTTGTTTCTCCTTTTGAAAAGCATTGTTTGGCAAAGTGATTCTTTCCATTACATTTTGTGCACATTTTGCCAAATGCTGGGCATTGTCTTGACTGGTGCTGGTAATCACAGCATTTACAATTAAAAATTCCATCCTCCGATTGCTTTGCATTTCTGTTCTGCCCATGTTTCTTCCCCTTGTAGGACACAGCATCGACAGCAGCACAGTCACTCATTACAGTTGCATTATTATTAATTTCACTGAAAGTCTTTGCGTGCTGTTGAGCTAGCTCACTGGCATGGCATATTTTTTACAGCATCCTCCAATGTTAGTTCAGTTTCTCTCAATAAATGTTCCCTACTTTTTTATCATGAATACCAAACACAAGCTGGTCATGAATCATGGATGATTTCAGTTCAGAGAAATTACATGTCTGTGTTTTCAGTTTCAGATCGGTCACAAAGCTATCAAAAGTCTCATTTTGCTGCTGTGTCCGTGAACGGAACACATGCCTCCCGTAGGACTCGTTCATTTTGGGAGAACAATGTGTATCAAACTTCTTTAGCACATCGTCCATTTTTTCTCTGTCCTCCTCTTGATCAAATACAAACGTATTAAATACCTCTATCACCTGCGGGCCTGCAACCGTGAGCAGTAACGCTATATTCCTTGCATCTGGCTTTGTACCGAACCCGATGGCAGCAATGTAGAGTTCGAATTGTTGTTTGAAAGTCCGCCAATTGCAGTTGACATTCCCCGTGAGTTTCAAACCCTCCAGTGGGTTCAAATTCTCCACGTCGCGTTTCACAATATTCAGCAGATATTACCAATCCTGGTACCATGTTATGTTCATAAATAAATAGACATTTTCATTATGAACAGCTAGCTTGAGCTAGTTATTTATTCAGCCATGTGAACTAGTTTACAGGCATCCATCTTGACTACTGCCTTGTGGGTAGCCCACTACTAAACATGCAGCTCCACCTAGTGTACCATTCTAGAATGACATGTTACTGATCATTACACCAGGGATGTCAATGAACTGGGAAAACCAACAAAAAGAAAATATAACTGAAATCACATCCCACAGGCAGGGCTCCCGAATTAGGCACGACCCCGGATGAGAGCAAAAAAATAACCGAATGCTGCAGGAGATACAGTCAATCCTGGGATATTTGGCTTATCCAGTTTACTGCACATACAATGACCATTTAGAAAATAAGGACACCTGCAAATAAGGGACAGCTGATGCAAGTCCCTTAGGTGTCCCTAATTTACAGGTTTCACTCTAGTTGTGGGGTGGAGTGGACAGGGGAAGATATAATGAGTAGGGACAGTGCTTTCCAAGTTGCATTGTTAATGGGCCCCATTTTGTGTGCTCAGTGATTTGGTGCATGCATATTACAGGCATTCTTCCCCTACAAGTGAGCATACTTAAGTCCACTCCACTTTCGGGTCCGCAGGTCACTACATTCGTGCAGGAGTGCCTGTGAGATCTGAAGTCATGGCCACTTTTCCTCTATTGCTAACAAAGACATATATAGGCATGACATCGCCGGTACAATAGAGGTGCAAAATTGCAAGAATGCAAACAATGTTCCAAAATTAGGATTTTAGAGAATAAAAGGAATAAAAGCATTTTATGTTTACTTCCACCTCCAGTTAATATCGATTGACTCTAACATGTCAGGTGAGGAGGGATAATTAATGGAAATACCAATAAATAATACTGTCACATTTTTCTTTTTAAAATTATTGACCTGTAAATTTTTCAGCGAGGTCGAGGTAACTGCAATTGATTCAGTATTTGTGTGTCTTTAACATCAGATCGGTAATAGTGGCTTTATAAATATAAATGGCCCAGAAATTCGGGTCCCAACGCGTGAGTACAGACGGAGTACTCACGCGTGGACCCGATGGAAGTGCCGGAATCTTGCATGCACTACGCATGCGCGGGAAACCGGCACTTCCGATCCTCTGAACCAAGGGGTTCAGAGGTCGAACGCGTGCGCGTGGGAGTCTGCGCGTGCGCGTTGAACTTCCTTTTTTTTTACAGGTTTTAACGTGCGGGTAAGTCTGTACATTTTAGAAATGTCAAAAGCAGCCGTAAGGACTTCATTTTCAAAGGTAAGTGGTCAATTATTTAAACTTAAAACATTTTTTCCACAGGTTTTTTACTTTTAAATACTTTAAAGCAAGGTAAGTTTATTTTTAGCCGTTTTTCTATAAAAAAAAATTTTTCAAAAATTTAGATTTTTGTTTGAAATAGTTATTTAATGTCATTTATAGTTTATTTACAAAGTGTGATTTTTGTAATCATTTATTTGAAGGTAAAGTACAGTTTTACAGCCTCAACATTTATACGTTTTGACAGGTCTATCTGTCAAGACTTATGAATGGAGCATTCCCTGCTCCGATTGGCTGCCTGTTGCTCACGTGATCCCAGGGGACGCATCGCACTAACTACACCTCTGGGACACGCCAGCATAGCGCGCCGGCCTCTGGGACAGGCCTCAGAGAGGAATTCCACGCAGGCCAAGAGGTCAACTGCCGGCGCGCTAGGTAAGTGTAGGTCGGGGGCTTGCACCCGCGGGAAGCCCCCGACCCGAATTTCTGGGCCATTAGTTCCACAGCCCCATATTCTTATTCATTACTTGCTTTGAGCACTAAATACCTTGAAGTCAGTTCATATGAAATTAAATCCTTTGACATTGTTGTGCAAGGAAATGTACAGAGCAACATATTTTTATTTTCTGTATTGGTGGCTGAAGAAAAACAATGGATGATTTTATATACCACAGCACCTAGGGAATGGAGCAGGACATGAGGCGTAAGTGAAGGCAGGGATGGAGCTGGACCAGTATCCTATTATCTAGCAACTAAGGGCAGCAAAGGCTAGGATCTGAGAGTGGTCCTTTACAACATCTGGCATGTTTGCCAAGTTATTATAAATTAGAAGCACCCATAAATAGTTCATTATATTGCGATTCCTGTCAGGGTTGCCTCAAAAATAGTACAAAAATGCCATCTTTACCTGTTTTGTTCAAAGTATTCGCCCAGCACAATAATAGCTTTACTGATTGTTCAATAAAATATCACATAAAAGGCTATTCAATAAAGTAAGATCATATAGAATTATTGAACAGATATTATGCTGGATAATTAACTACACTTGTAGACAGAGGATTGCCACTAATGGAAGTCAATCTGAATGGAGAATGGTCACAAGAGACGTTCCACAAGCCTTCATATTGGAGCTGTTGCTGTTTATGATTTTCAGTAACGTTTAGATGATGGTATAAATGGAAAAGTTCTTAAATTTGCAGATAATATGAAAATGTCCATAGGATGAGTAATTCAGATCAAATCATTCAGTTGCAGGTTGATTTAGATGAATTAGTGAAATAGGCCTGTGTGTGTGGAAGATGTCCTTTAATGTGCACTAATATCCAATAAGGATAACAAATCAAGAAAGAAACCTGGGGATACTGGTCGATCACACACAAAAAGTGCATAATCAGCGTGAGGTAGATTTAAGAGGGAGAGCAAATTAGATTTTAGCTTTTAAAGCCAGGGCAATCATGTATTAAATGTGATAATTATGTATAAGGCTTTGGTACATTTTGTCCAGATTTCGTCCCCACATGCGGTGAAGGATGTTTGAAGCTTTACGAAGGTGCAGAGGAGGGCAACCAGAATGATGCCTCGTCTGAGGGATTTAGCTATGAGGTTAATCTCCAAGAGTTAGGACTATTTACTTCAGAAAAATGAAGGCTCGCAGGGGATATGATTCATTTTTTTCAAATGATGAAGAGATTAGATGCAAATGCAACTTTAGACAGATAGGGATAGTAGGACACAAAAGCATACATAAGCAAAAAGTTAAGTTAAATGCCCGGAAGTATTACTTTTCACAGAGTCATTGCCATTTAGAATGAATTACTGAAACATGTGGTGGGTATTGATTTACTACAGTCCTTCTTTAACAGGGAAATTGACATGTTCCTGAGAGAAGAGCACATTTCGACTTACAAAAGGTAAGTTGCTCGTTAGTTGTGATAATGAAGAGATGGTGGGTTACTGAGATTTCCAGGGCCTTATTTGATTGCCAAAGAGAGCAGAAGAAGGATTTCATAGCATTTTTCCGAAATTCACCACAGTTTTATCTCTATGTTTATACACCTCTTCACGAAAAAGGTATGTGGTTGCACTGTGTCTGCATCCAATGTACCTGATAGCCTTTTCTCACTCTTTTTGTATATATGTTCATATATATGTTCACTCGGTTCTGATGCTGTCAGTCCTTTGCCAGCCCACAACAGGAGTAGGGGAGGTAGGGGCTACAAACAGCAAATCCTGGTATGCTCTGTGAATGGTCAGTTATACTGCCAATCATTAAAAAAAATCTAGATGTATAACGGTACCTCATGCATAATCCAAAATGTCAGAAGGGAGGCAGCCTTGAGCTGCATTTTGGGAGTTGTAGACAACAGAGTGCTTTCACAGATTAACATTGGTGTATTCTGGAAGTTACGGTTTTCTACTTGATTGAGTAGCTTCATTCAGGGGCGTCCCATGTGCAGTAATAACTATAAAGAGAAATAGAACTCAACTTAGATGGAGGGAAACATTACTGGACTAATTTCAAACAGAAAAGGCAACTGTATTGATCTTTTTGATTTTTTGTGAACTGTATTTTTTTATTGTTTGTCAGCTTATATTTAGTATTGTAACCTTTGGGTTACTGTCAAACAAGGTGGTAGCTGAAAGCATTTTGAAAAAATATTTTGTGATTTTTTTTGGCTTCTCTATCCTTCCTAGTTTAATTGTCAGCTGTTTACAGGATGGGGGGAGGAGTAGACATGTGATGATTTTATTTATTTATATATCCATATCCATCTATTCTCTTCACCCTCATAGTATCTTCATACAGGGATCTTCCTCCTATTCAAGTTTGGGATGTTTGTGAGTAAAAATTGTGAGGTACTCCAAAGCGAACAGGAACTGATATATTTGGTTAATTTTATCCAAGTGAAGTCAAAATGATCAGCAATATGCCATTTTCATTGCTAAATGTATTTTTCTGATGTAATGACAAGTTTCAATGAGCTTTGTATTGACCTGTCACAGACTTATCTGATTATTAGCATCAAAGCCAAGTCTGATCCTGTTGTCACCTGATATCCACCCCCACTTTCAGTAGAAGTTGTTAGTTGACATTCAGGATTGAGTATCCTGGTTGATTTTCTCCTCCGTATTGCAGGGTTGCTGAGGCCAATTATAGCACTGGTACTACAGCAAAATACTGCAGATGCTGGAAATCCAAAATAACAACAGAAGATGCTGGAAAAACTCAGCAGGTCAGGTAACATCTGTAGAGAGAGAAATAGAGTCAACGTTTCAGGTCAAAACCCTTCTTCAGAACTGAGAAAAAAAGGCAGGAAATGAAACAGATTAAAAGGCAGTTTGTGGGGCTGGGAAATGGGGGAGGGGATGAAAAAAGAGACATTAAGAGATATTCAAGGTGAGTCGAGATGGTAATAGGACAGGTAAAGAAACAAACAATGGCTCTATATGAAGTGTAAAATGCGCTGGCAGAGTGAAAGACAGCTGCCATGTGGGAGAGAGAAAAAAAAAGGGAAAAGGCACAAACCTAAAGTGTGGATAAAAAATATGAAAATATAATAGGGGCCGAGGTTATGATCTGAAATTGTTGAACTTGATATTGAGTCCGGAAGGCTGTAAAGTGCCTAATCGGAAGATGAGGTGCTGTTCCTTGAGCTTACGCTGAGCTTCCGTGGAACAATGCAAGAAGCTGCAGACGGTGAGGTCTGAGTGGGAATGGAACAGTGAATTGAAATGACAGGCAACCGGAAGCTCGGGGTCACCCTTACGGACTGAACGGAGGTTGGGTGACCGCTTTGCGGAACACCTCCATTATAGGGATTGAACGTGCGATCATCTTGGTCTGTATGGTTCTGGTACTCACCAGTTAACCTCATTGAGCTGTCATGGGACCAACTTTGTTAATTTTCGTGGAGATTATTGTATTTGCATTAGCTCCATTCTTCAATAACTACATTCATTCCCATGGCTTCTGCATTCTGTAATTGATAACCCTCTTTTCTCATTGTTGTACTTCCTCTCTCATCTATTCTGAGACAGTTCATTTTCTTTGCTGTTATTTATATGTAATAGTATTGAAGAATCTAGGGAGCCCGCAGGCAGGGTAGCTATATTTTTGGTTTAATTTTCTCAATCTTTCAATCATCATTTAAAAAAATATGATGCCTAGAATATGATATGCCTCAATAGATAACCTTTAGCCATTTCTTAAATAAGGAGCCTGTCACACATGGTACATCATTACATCAAAAAATGCAAGAAATGATTTCTGAAGTCGAGCAATAAATTTTGTGCCTCATATAAAAGGTTCATTTAATTTCCATCAGGTGGATTTATGAATTTCTAGCTTTAAGACTAAATCTGCACAAACAGCAGTGTGATCTGATACAATGGAAATGTCTCTTTTTGAATTACTGGTATCTGAAACAAGGTCTTAGGATATAAAGATGATATCTAATCTTCAAGCTATGAGCTAAAGAGAAAAAAAGAGTATCTACGGCTTCTCTGAGGAAAAAGACGTGCTGTGAATCTAAAAGGCCCTTCTTCTTGCTCCTACAACTGTGTGGTATTGTGTACTTTTTATAGTTGCCAGGCAAATATGAGATCTGTTAAGAGCTGGGTCTATTACTCTGCCTCACCAATAATACACTTCAAAATGCTGAACTAATACAATGCTAAGATAATCTTGCGCCCTCCGCCCTAAAGTGCTTCATGCAGAATGATTTATCTTTTAAGTGCAGCAACTGCTAGGTAGGCAAATAAAAGTAACTCTTAGAATTAATAATACAGCATGTGGCTGAAATCAGTGTTACTGCAAGCTTTGAAAAGTATGTTCTGGCAATAAGTGTAAATACTGATGTCTAAAATGAGGTCTGTAACATAATTAATATAGAAAATTATGTATTTTACATTACCATTATTTTACTTAACTAGAGAGGGAGATAGATAGAAAGTGGGCTTTTTCATATTATGTATTTTTCCATCTCTTATTACTTTTCTTTTTGTGGTCTCTATTGTATCTCTTGATGGCTGTCGTATTTATAGTCTTATTTTATCATTTATTTTGAATTACTATCAAACCTGAGACCTACCTGGTCTGTGTGTCCCAGTGCTGTATAAATTAGGCACACTTACCAGTTAACCATTGGAGAAGCTTGAGCCTCACAAATTTAACATTGAAGCTTCTCCCACCACATTTGGTCAGCCCACAACGCGCTGATCATCTGTTATTACCATGAGTCTAAAGTCCGATTCCACAGATTGTAAAGAAGGTGAATTCATAGAGACAACTTGAGTCCTAAGTGGCATGTGGTGATGGACTTTCTAGATTTTCATCACTTGTTCTCTGATGGTAAGAAATAAACAATGGTGAAAAAAATGGTAACAAAAGCTGTGGTTAAACGGCTTTAGAAAACATGTAGGAAAGGTTTTCCACAGCCCAAGGGTAGATCTTCTACTCAAATAATAATCTTTGATTTCTTGATAGTGAGCAATAACAGGCATGTACCTGGGTCCTTGATCATCACAATGTCTCCTTTGCTGGAGTGAAGAAATTCTACTTATGTTTCAGCTGATCCACTGAAGCACTGTGGTCTGATGGTCTGTTATAACTTCGAGTTCGGAATAATTTTCAACCCAACCTGGATCTACATAGCAGCATTCTTTACTTTTCATAAATCATGCTGCAGCATGGACTCGCCTCTTTCCAATTTCTAGAAGGTACTGATAAAAATAGCACAATCACCAATCATTTCAATTCAGTTCTGATGAAAGGTCATTGACCTGAAACGTTGGCCCAGAAATTCGGGTCGGGGGCTTCCCGCGGGTGCAAGCCCCCGACCTGCACTTACCTTGCGCGCCAGCCGTTGAGCTGTGGGGCCCCGTGGAATTCCGATCCTGGGCCTGCTCCAATTCCGGCATGCAGTGCTTGCATATCCCAGGGGCGCAGTTAGTTCAATGCGTCCCCTGGGATCACGTGGGCCATGGGGAGCCAATCGGAGCAGGGAATGCTCCATTCATAAGTCTGACAGGAAGTGCTGTCAAGACTTATAAATACTACGGCCCCAAAATAGCACTAAATCTTCAAATAATTTTTTTTTTTTAAATCACATTTTTTAAATAAACTATAAATTACATGAAATAACTATTTTAAACAATAATTTAAATTTTTGAAAAAAATACTTACATTTTCTAACAGGGCTAAAAATAAACTTACCTTGCTTTAAAGTATTTAAAAATAATAAACCTGTGGAAAAAATGTTTTAATTTTAATAAATCAATTCAATTCAATTCAATTCAATTTTATTTGTCATATATGCAGCAGGCGTGTCTACTGCACAATGAAATGTTGATTTTTACGAGTCCTCCCAACATTGGAATAAATATGGCATAACAATGATAAAATACTAATAGAAATACAGTAATAATAAATAAAACAACAGTAATAAATAATAATAAATTATACGTTCATGAGTCTTATGGCTTGGGGGTAGAAGCTGTTTCGAAACCTGCTGGTACGAGACCGTATGCTTCGGTATCTCTTACCGGACGGGAGCAGGGCAAAGAGGTTGTGGCTGGGGTGGCTCGCGTCTTTAATGATTCTCAGGGCCTTCCCCCAGCACCTCTCGGGGTAGATATCCTGGACAGCAGGTAGTTTAATTCCTAAAGTATATATAAATCACCACTTACCTTGTAAAAAGCAGGCCTTACGCCTGCTTTTTACATTTCTAAATTCTGCAGGCTTACTCTCCCGGGAAAACCTGTAAAAAAAAAACGAAGTTCAATGCGCATGTGTTCGACCTCTGAACCCCTTCGTTCAGAGGAACGGAAGTGCCGGTTTCCCGCGCATGCGCAGTGCATGCAGGAAACTGGCACTTCCATTGGGCCTACGGGCGAGTACCCCGTGCGTACTCACCCGTGGAGACCCGAATTTCTGGGCCAATAACTCTGTTTCTCGCTCCACAGATGCTGCCTGACCTGCTGAGTATTTCCAGCATTTTCTGTTTTTATTTCAATTCAAAACTTGGATTTAGTGCTATCTAAAGTCACATAGGTTTGAACCAGTAGTGACCTATCCAATTAAGTCTCTGTACTGGAAAATACACTTTTAACTATCACATCAACTGGATGCATTAGTGAGCTTCAGGCTCTTGTCATTGATTTTCAATTTGCACAGATTCCCTTAACGACCAAGCTACCTTCAACCCAAAGCCCAATTTTCTCAAAGAAATCTTCATTCCAAGTGAATTAATCCATAACTTTACAGAATTACTGTCTGCATCCTTCCTTACACATCTATCCTTGATGGTATATTGTTATCCTTGATTCAAGTGGGAATTTTTGTTTTGCAACAAACTTCTTCAACTTTTGGTGAATTTTAGTCTATGGCAAGGAAGAAAAAGTAGGTGGACAAATCAATCAAACAGTGGCTGTATGACTGGAATATGGAGTTCATATTCTTAGTGTATTCTCTGGCTGGCAAACCTTGTCCACAAGACATTGAGAGTCACTGTATCAGAGTGACAGCTTCCTAATTTTCAGTGGTGGGTGCAGGTCTGCCAGAAGAGATACTCCAGGCAGCAGTATGGTCTTTCCTGCACATAAAAAAATTATAACGCCAACTTCTCTCCCCCAGTTTTCCATACTTATTTCCTCCCTCTTGTTAAAGGTCTCCTGTGCCATTTACCATTCCCCAGCTAAGAAAGTTAAAAGATGAGAAAGCCTGAAGCCAAGTCTCTTCTATTCTTGGTCCATTATTGTCAGCAGCAAGGTTCAGATTAGGAATGTGTCATGTGAGAAAATGTGGGTATGAACCTGTGCCCCACTGATCTGGACAGCATGTAGCAGCATTAGTGCATGATTTCAGCACCACCTTATTAACCCATTGAAGAGTCAGCCTTGAAAATAGTAGTTTGTAATTTATCTGCAAGCTGGGTTTTTTAGTCAATATACAATTACATTGCCCATCTTTAAGTAATCTTTCGCCACATCTGTTGAACATGTCAGCATTAATTCTAAATAATATCCTATAGAAAGTACCCATGAGTGACTTTGATAATGCTAAACCTGAGTTCCTGTGATGAGGCCAAGTAACTTCTCTGCATCCATAGACAACAGATTGTTTATCTCCTCTCTAGCTTGAGATAGAGCCCTTTCTGTGCTGGCTAACCTTTGTCTCTTATGTTTGATTCTCTATTCTGTACACAAGGTCACTTTAACTCAGGGGCATTTTACTTTTTTTGGCTGCAATGTAGGTGACTGCATAACCCCTAAGGACTGCCTTAGTGGTTTCCCACACGAGCACTACCTGGTTCTTCATTCTCCGGCATACACTGAACGAGTTGCGCTTGCAGGTAAATTTGGAGTGTGAAGTTGCCAAAATGGGCAGGCTTGAGATGCCACTGTTGGGAATGGAGCAGGGGAAGAAAGTTGGCCAGCTGCAATGTGACTGGAGCCTGGTCTGGGGGAGCTGTAAGCCTTATTTTGCAGTTGTGGACTCTAGGCATGTGGGCTTGCTTCACCAAGAGATGATCAGTTCTAGAGCATGTTTTGAGTAGATATGGAGCTCAGCATTTTTAAATATGCACGATCAAGTAAGTTAATTAAAACAACAGCTCAAATAGAAAAGACAAACAAAAAAGGCTGTTTTCAAAGCTATTTGAGAACTGGGGATACAATTCCCTAATTGTTCCTAGGCTGCATTTTTATCCCCTTATGCTCTTCCCATTTTCAGCGGCTGTTTCTATTTATAATTTGTTGTGTGTGGAGGAGGGCTGTTCTGTATATTTGGCTTGCTCCGAATGCAAAGTTTGCAATGAATTATCACTGGCTAGTGTAATTATTCACAATGTATTCTATGTGAAATTCTTAAATAATTGCAGTAGGTCTCTGGCTGGTTTAAAATAAAAAGCCACATTTGGTCCACACTTTCTCATCACAGCATGAATTCTCTTGGTTCCCTGCTCATTAATTCTGCTTTGATCTTAGGTTTGAATTTGGAGTTGCTTTTACTGTTGGTATTCAATCTGTGCTTTCATTTACATGCTTAAATCCTGCATTATCAGTGAGCAGTTTTATGACTTTGATGCAAACAGTCATTTTACATAATGTATCAACCAATTTTCATATGAGCGGCATTAGAATGAGTTTGAAGAATGAGGATTGTGTTTTCCAACAAAATACTACATTTCTAAATCAGACTCTTCCAGTTTTTTTTCACCAAAATTAAACAGATTTCCTTTAGTTTCTCTATTTTCAGTAATACAGAGAGGCCTAGAAATTCAGTTTGCACAGTTTTGGGGTGCTAAAGTCGGGCGTTCGGTAAATTTAGCGCCCGCCGGAAACTGCAGGCAACCGCGCCGAAATTCAGTGGATTTGGCCAAGAGTTTTGGCGAGCGCTGAAACCGGCGTTGCAATGCTCAGTTCCGGCGCTAAACCGGCGCTGCGGCCTGATAACGCCGATGCCGGGCGCAGCGCAGGTGCGGTCATGTGTTGCTTGACAGCAGACACCCTGACGCCGGCCTGCTCTTAAAGGGGGAAGGGTCAACTTTGACTGCTGCCACGCCCTGCACACTGGAGCCCTGCTGCTAGGCCTCAACAGTGCTGGTGGGACAAAATAGCGCCAGAACAGATGGAGATGGCCCGTGAAAGAGCCCAGCGCTTCTCAGACCATGCACTGAGGGTGCTGATTGATGCTGTCCAGGAGAGAAGACCCATCTTGTGCCCGGACAATGGCAGAAAGGCTCCCAGGAGAGAGTTCAGGAAAGCCTGGAGGAGCATCGCACGCAGGGTCTCCTCAAACTCAGATGTGCCCAGGACTGCGGACCAGTGCCGCAAAAAGTTCAATGACCTCTGTCGGCTGGTGAAGGTGAGTACCCTTTCCACTGTCCTCCTCATCCTTGCATGTGAGCCTCACACTATGGGCAAAGGGACCTCAAAGGCATAATGGGCAGCCCTCCTCACGCAGCAATGCCACTGGCATGATCATCAGCAGCACTTTCTGCACTGACCACACTGGCCAGGCTATTCTACCATGGGAGGCAGTACACACAGCAACAGGGCACCACACTGTACTTAGAGTCCGTCCTTTCTCTTGCAGGCCAAGCTGGCAAGAAATGCGCGCAGCCGGCTGGAGACCGGTGGTGGACGGCCCCACTACCAGGCTCTAAGTGCTCTGGAGGAGATCGTCGCTGGATTCCTGCGTCCCCGGGTGACTGGCCCTGTAGCCATCGGGGATGCGGACCCTGTGCTGGAAGCCACTGGTAAGGAGATGACCGCTTGCAGCTCTCTCGTTGCCCTAGTGCTTCCGATCTAAATCCTTTCCCACTGACGGACAAATGCGCATAATGCCACCGCTCAGGCGTCCCTCGCTGACGCCCTGTCCTCACTTTAAAGCTACTCTTGTGCCTTCCTGCTTTCAGCTGCTGAGGAGGAGGTGGTCCCTGAGGCGCCGGGTGCCAGGCCCTTGGAGGAGGAGGACGTCCAGGACGAGGAGGAAGCCGGGCCATCGGGCGAGCCCTCAGCCGTGCCAGGGGATGGCAATGAAGGGGGGACGTCTGGCATGCAGGAGAGCCAGGGGGAGGTGTTGCAGGGGAGGGCAGATCCTGCTTGCAGTGGGGTCCAGGCAGGCGGCAGGGGTCGGCCAGCTCGGCCGGCTTCTCCCCAGCTGCAGAGTCCTCTCTCCAGTCCGGAGAGTGGCCTCGGCCAGGAGGTGCGCCTCCTGCAAGAGATCTCGGTGGCGTCTGACCGGCGCCACCATGAGTTCATGGGGGTTGTGCAGCAGATGCCGCACGCCATCGAGTCCCTGGCTCAGAGTGTGGCAGCATTCGGCCAATCACAGGCCAGGGGGTGGAGCAACTGGCCGCAGCGCACGCCAGGGGGGTCGAACTACTCGCGGCACTGCAGAAGGAGAGTCGCCAGAGAGGTGGTTCCTTCGACACACTGTCAGCAGCTGGAGGCACATACCCGGGCAGTGCGGTCACTGACTTCTGCCACACTCGCTTTGACGCACCCGCCGCCCTGCTGCAACACAGCGGGCTGGCCTCCAGCACATAGCTGCGCCAGCTGAACTGCCAGGCCGGACGACTGCCACTGTGTCTGCTGAGCCTCGCGCGCCTGGCAGCAGCCAGCTTGCCCCCCTTGGAGCATCCGACACTGCCACTCCCCCAGCCAGGGTGCGAGGAGCTGCTGCTGCCACTGATGCTGGCCAGCCACAGCCGAAGCAGTCAGCAGCCGGCCCCTCCCGGGACGTGCGTCGTGTTGGCCGACCCCCAAGGGCATCTGTCGCGACGCATGGGGGCCCTCATGAGCCTTCCCCCAGCCTTGAGGCCGCCACAGGGCCCACGTTGAGGCGGAGCAGCAGGCCGGGCAGGGGCCGGGGAAGGCTCTCTAAGGACTCGCCCTCTCGGCACAGCCGCTAGAGTGTGGTCTCTGCGGCATTGTATATATGGGGGGGATTGTGTTTTGGGGGCTGATTTTTGTGAATGGCCGAAATTGAAGGCATTTTTTGTTTTTATGGGAGTCTTTCTGTTGGCGAGGGGGGCCCTTTTTTTGTTACGGCCAATGTTGAAGGCCATGTGGATGGCCAACTTTTGTTAGTCCTCCCCAGGTTGGGGGAGTGACATATGTTTGTGACTGTTTTTTGGGTGTGTTCTGTGTTTTTGAGTTTCATGTGGGAAGGGGCCTCAGTTTGTTAAATAAAGGTTTTTATTTATTCAGCTTGTCCAGGTGTCATGTTTCAAGTGTTTGCTGCGTTAACCGGCTGACGGCTTCCGGAGCGGCTGCCTTCAGGTGCGCTCATTCCCACAGGCCATTCCCTCACAGCGGGCCTAGAAGTGTCGAGCAATAAGCCCCCGGCGTACGGCCCTTGGGCCTTCTGGCCCCCTCCTGGCCTGCTCCTCCTCCTCCTCCCCCTCCTCCTCCTGATGGTCCTCCTGCTCGTCCTCCTCAGGTGGTGGTGCAATGTCAGGTGGCAGTGCCTGCGTCCGGCGGATAGCCAGGTTGTGCAGCATGCAGCACACGACGACGAACTGGAACACTCTATCCGGCGAATACTGTAGAGAGCCGCCGGAGCGATCCAGGCAGCGGAAGCGTTGCTTGAGGACGCCTATGGTTTGCTCTATGACGTTCCTTGTTGCTTGATGGCTTTCGCTGTATGAGTCCTCCGCTGGAGCCCTGGGCGCGCGGAGCGGGGTCATGAGCCATGTGCACAAAGGGTAGCCCTTGTCCCCGATAAGCCATCCCCTTGGTGGAGGCTGTGCCTGGAACATGTCAGCCACAGTAGTCTGGCGCAGGATAAAAGCATCGTGGCTGCTTCCTGGGAAGCGGGCATTTACAGCTAGGATGCGCTGCTTGTGGTCACACACCAGCTGCACATTGAGGGAATGGTAGCCCTTGCGGTTGCGGTAAACCTCGGGATTGTCTATAGGTGCCCGCATAGCCACATGCGTGCAGTCAATGGCGCCCTGCACCATGGGGAAGCCCGCGATCCTGCCAAATCCCACTGCACGCTGCTGCTGCCTCTGTTGGGTCATGGGGAAGGAGATGAACTGGTGTCTCCTCGCGAACAGTGCATCGGTGACCTGCCGGATGCAGCGATGTACGGCGAACTGGGAGATGTTCGCGATGTCCCCAGCAGCGGCTTGGAACGAGCCGCTTGCATAAAAGCTGAGAGCCACCGTGACCTTCACTTCCACCGAGAGAGACGTCCTGGACATGAGCTGTGGCTGCAAATCTGCGTGAAGCAGCTGGCAGATCTCTCCAACCACCTCCCTTCTGAAGCGCAGCCTCTTTACACAAAGTGCTGCAGACATGGTGACATAGGACACCTGCTGCCGGTATTGCCTGGGTGCGTAAGGCCTACGTTGGCGACGCCTGATGGCCCTTCTGTGTCTACGCATGGCTGCCCATCTCTCACAGCGTCTGCGAGCCCTCCGCACATAATGCTGCAACTCAATGTTGGCCCCCCATGCAGCCCCCATAATCAAGGTCGCAACAGTGAAATCAGCAAGAGTCAAATGTCAAAGCACTGGCCAGAAGCCAGAAAGACCTCTCCTATCTTGTCCCAAATCTGGAATCTCTGTCCCTTGGTCTCTGTGTAGAAATCCAAAGCAGTGAAGTCATTGCAGCAAAATGGCTGGGCTTTATAGGTCAGTGGAGGTGCCCTTTAATTTGCACTCCCCGAGGCCCACAGGGCCTCTGCAACGTTCCATTTTACAATTCCTAATAGCGCCACGCCCACATTGGGCGGGCGCCACTCAATTTCCGGGTTGGGGCGCTAAAACAGCGTTGCGCGAGGATATGACGTCATAAGCTGCACGCGCACCCGAGCGGGCGCTAACACTTTGCGCCGGCGCTAAATTTCAAATGAATTTGGGCGTCGGCGCAGATCGGTCTGCATTCCGGCGCTAAGGCTTTATCGACGGAAATATAGCCCTTTTTTGGCGTTAGCGCCTGGCGCAGCCAACTGAATTTCTAGGCCAGAATCTTTTGCCTAAAAGTTGAAAATCGGTCTTGGTTGCGCTGGCAAAAAGTGCTGGTTAGCACAGACTAATAGGTTTTCAAAATAACAGCCACCTGGCCACATTGGGCATCATGCCACCTCACGGACACACTGGCTGTTACCATGGCATGGGCACAAGTTTGAATTTTGCAGTGGAAATGCTTTAATATGTACAGTATTAGCAATACACTGAAAACGTGGAATATGCTTTAGAAAACAAAAGGGCACGTGAAGGCTTTTAGAGAATGAAGTGCAAAACTTAAGTCCAGATACAATTTCCGTTGGGTTCACATGACAGAAATTCCGTTCCATCTTGGTCCTTACTGACAACAGAAAAATTGAACTCCATAAATTTCTTCATCCTGAAAACTTGACACTATTTCTGAGGATAAGTCTACTGGAACAAAATGTACCCGTGTTTTTAAAAACAAAATAAATAATATGTCAGTGAGATATATTTTAAGAGAGAATAAAAGTGGGACTCCATACCACTAGCTGTCTTTTTTATTATATATTGTTTCTTTTTACTTCACTGTCTACATGATGGATGGTGAATAGTGTCTTGCTTCACTCAACCCGCGATGTAACTGCTGCTTCTGCTCCTCTTCTTGCTCTGAGTTTTTTTTTATAAAGCAGTCTTGTTTTCACCCTGCCTTCAGCTTCCTTTGATTTCCCTCCCTATCATCAAAGATGAAGACCTTGTAACTGGTCAGCAATGTGTTCTGCCCCTTTAAACTGATTGAACTGCTTGCCCTCTGGCGGATGCGGAGATTAGCAGAATCTATTCCTAATTTATTGATGTTTAATGTTATTGTTGGTCTCAAAGAAAAATCTTTGCGCACATGCATTGTCTTGGAATGCTATATTCCTAGTTTTCTGGTCTATATTCTGATTGGTTGGTTGTATTGTCTAGGATCTTGCTGCCGAATCAAGCTGGGAAGATGTAGGAAAAGAGTTCTTGATTAAAATGTGTTGAATTCCTTTGACATTTTTAGCGAAATAACTGTGTATGAATTTTTGTGGCAGGAAAATCGAGCAAACCTGTTTGAAATGGTTTTCCACCATTACGCTGCTTCCTCCAAGTTCCCTCATGCTTTTTTACCTTTCCTGCGATCCACCCGCTGAGTCCCACGTGCTCTCATTTCATTGTATACTAATGAGTACCAATGACGCTGCAGCTCCCAGTTTCCTGCTTTTACACTCACGGTGCGCTCAGGGTAACACAGACAGAGAATTGTAAGGTGCAGTGATTGCCAGGACCAGCTGAGATGAGCAGAAGTGAGAATCTGAAGAGTTTCTGAAGAGTTATTTTTGCTGTTGGGTGAAACATATTTTGCAGTGTTTTTTTAAGCCATTCACCCTATACAGACCTGGACTTGCTTGTCACTGCTACTGACAGGTCGGACCACTGACAGATGTTCGACCCCCTCCCCCTCCCCCCACGACCCGCAGTGAAGGTTGTTCATGAGCAGGTATGGCATTCGCTGTGGCTTCACTCTGCTGTCATCTCCCTTATCATATCCCTTGTATGCCACTGTCATGCAGGAAGAGGAGAAGCAGCACAGGATGGAGCAAAGAAGAGTCAGGCCGGATTTAAGTGGGATGCAGCCCACCAGATATGACCCCCTCCTTATAGGATATACTGGCAGCTCAAGTCCTTTGAGGATCTTGCTGAGCAATTGTGTAGCAGAAGAGCACCCTTCACAATAGAGGTCATAGGGCAGCTCTCTCATCTACTGCATGAGGACGTGCAGCCAGGTTCAGCTGCCCACACTGCTCTTTCTGCGACTATAAAGGTGACACTCAACTTCTAAGGCAGTGGTTCATTTCAGGCAGCCACAAGCAATCTGGGCAATGTCAGCCAGGCTGCATTGCGGTAATTACAGAGGAGTTTCCCTGCTGTCTGCCACAGGGAAAATCATCGCAAGAATCCTCCTCAATCGCCTTCTCCCAGTGGCCGAAGAGCTCCTCCCAGAGTTGTAATGCAGATTCCGCCCACTAAGGGGCACAATGGACATAATCTTCACCGCACGTCAATTACAAGAGAAATGCAGGGAACAGCACCTACCGCTGTACATGGCCTTCTTTGATCTCACAAAGGCCTTCGACACTGTCAACCGTGAGGGATTATGGAGTGTCCTCCTCAAATTCGGCTGCCCTCAAAAGTTTGTCACTATCCTCCTCCGCCTGCTTCACGATGACATGCAAGCCGTGATCCTGACCAACGGTTCCACCACAGATCCAATTCACATACGAACCGGGGTCAAGCAAGGCTGTTTCATCACATCAACGCTCTTCTCGATCTTCCTTGCTGCAATGCTCCATCTCACCCTCAGTAAGCTCTCCACTGGAGTGGAGCTAATTTACAGAACAAACGGGAAACTGTTCCAGATCCAAGGTCGTCCCATCCTCTGTCGTCGAATTACAGTATGCAGACGACGCTTGCGTCTGCGCTCACTCGGAGGTCGGACTCCAAACCATCGTCGACACCTTCACCGAAGCGTACGAGAGCATGGGCCTTACACTAAGCATCCATAAGGCAAAGGTCCTCTACCAACCTGCCCCTGCCACACAGTACTGCCCCCCCGATTAGCAAAATCCACGACAAGGCCTTGGACAAGGTGGACCACTTTCCATACCTCAGGAGTCTACTGTCAACAAGGGCAGACATCGACGACGAAGTCCAACACCACCCTCAGTGTGCCAGTGCAGCCTTCGGTCACCTGAGTAAGAGAGTGTTTGAAGACCAGGACCTCAAACCCGGCACTAAGCTCATGGTCTACAGAGCAGTAGTGATACCCGCCCTGCTGTATGCCTCAGAGACATGGACCATGTATAGCAGGCACCTCAAAGCACTGGAGAGGTACCACCAACGCTGCCTCCGCAAGATCCTACAAATCCATTGGCAGGATAGGCGCACCAACGTCAGTGTTCTTGCTCAGGCCAACATCCCCAGCATCGAAGCTTTGACCATGCTCAATCAGCTCCGATGGACAGGTCAAATTGTCCGCAAGCTCGATACGAGACTCCCAAAACAAGCGCTCTACTTGGAGCTCCGGCATGGCAAGAGAGCCCCAGGTGGGCAGAGGAAACGCTTCAAGGACACCCTCAAAGCCTCCTTGAAAAAATGTAACATCTCCACCGACACCTGGGAATCCCTGGCCCACGACCGCACAAAGTGGAGGAGAAGCATCTGGGAAGGCGCTGAACACCTCGAGTCTCTTCGCCAGGAGCAAGCGGAAGCCAAGCGCAGGCAGCGCAAGGAGCGCACGTCAACCCAAGCACCCCACCCACCTGCCCCTTCAACCACCGTCTGCCCCACCTGTGACAGAGACTGTAGGTCCGCATTGGATTCATCAGTCACCTGCAAACTCATTTTTAATGTGGAAGCAAGTCATCCTCCATTCCAAGGGACTGCCTAAGAAGAGAAGAAGAAGATTAGGGGCAAGCATTCATCACTGACACCCTTGACCAATTCCTCCCCTTTGGTATCTAGATAGGGCCATTCAGCTTGGCAGTGTTGGCATCCCCAAAGTCCAGGGTGCAAACGATGGCGCCCACATTGCTTTGTGTACTCCCACAGAACAACCCCTCAACCACCTCAGCATGAAAGGTTTCTACTTACTCGATGTACAGTTTTGTGTGTGATAAATTGCAGAGGATCCTCTCTGTAAATGCCAGATATAAGGAAGGTGGACCCCAGCCACTGGGCCCTGGATCTATGTCCCCAGTGTTCATCGGGTGATGGATCTAATGGCGGCTATCAGATCCTGAAAGCCCTGAGAGACAGCAGCAGGCATCGCGGTCGCCATGGTCTAGAAGGTGCTATTCAGGCTGCTCCCTATTCTGTACCCTCTTGCCACCAGAGCCACTTCTTAGGTGGGGGCCTGCTGCAGATTACAGCAATGCTGCCACATGCTCCATTGGTGCCTGCAACAACAACAAAAAGCTTACTTGATGTTGCCGCAAAGGAGAGCTGCAGGCTTCAGAGTCATAGCTGTCAATGACACATGTCCTCGGAGAATGACCTGAGAGCCTGCATAGAGGTATATTCTAACTCGAACATCCTTCTTTTCTGGTGAGTACCTAAGAGTTCTGGGTCCCCTGAATCTGAAGCCATAAGCAGCCTTCTCAGCCTTTGCTGGGAAGGTGTCACATCTTCACTCACTCACCCAGGTTCCTTGTGCTCTGTGAACCAGCTGGTGCCACATCATCACTAACACTACCAAATTCCCCCGAGTGAAAGTATCTGAGCTGATGCCTGGGAGTGAAGAAGGAAATAACACAATGGGTGAATTGGAGGGTGTTGTGGCAGAGAAACACTGGGCAAGAAGTCTGTGGAGGAACTTCACTTTGCCGTCCTCTCAACATTGTGTTTGATCAGGAGGTAGTCAGGTCTCTGTTCGTCCTTCTTCTCCTCAGCATGATCATCTTTCTCCTCTTGTGTCCCCCATTGCTGTTGCAGATCTGCAGAAAAGGAAGATACAACAACAACTTCCATTTATATAGCGCCCTTAATGTAGTAAAACATCCCAAGGCACTTCACAGGAGCATTACCAAACAAAGGAGACACCTAAGTAGATATTAGGGCACAAAGAGGTAGGTTTTAATTAGTGTCTTAAAGGAGAAAAGAGAGGTAGAGAGGTTTAGGGAGGGAATTCCAGAGCTTATGGCCTTAGCAGCTGAAGGCACGGCCACCAATGTTGGAGCGATTAAAATCGGGGATGCGCAAGAGGCCAAAATTGGAGGAGAACAAATATCTTGGAGGGTTGTAGGGCTGGAGGAGGTTACAGAGATAAGGAAGGGTGAGGCCATGGAGCGATTTGAAAACAAGGATAAGAATTTTTAAATCGAGGCATTGCTTAACTGGGAGCCAATGTAGGTAAATGAGCACAAATGGGTGAACAGGATTTGGTGCGAGGTAGGATACGAGCAGCAGAGTTTTGGATGACCTTAAGTTTATGGTGGGTGGAAGATGGGATGCCGATTAGGAGTGCGTTGGAATAGTCAAGTCTAGAGGTAACAAAGACATGGATGAGATTTTCAGCAGCAGATGAGCTGAGGTAGGAGTGGAGTCGGGCAATGTTACGGAGGTGGAAATAAGCAGTCTTAGTGAAGCTCATGTCAGGGTCAACTATGACACCAAGGTTGCGAACAGTCTGGTTGAGGCTCAGACAGTTGCCAAGAAGAGGGATGGAGTCGGTAGCCAGAGAACGGAGTTTATGGCAAGGACTGAAGACAATGGCTTTGGTCTTCCCAATATTTAGTTGGAGGAAATTTCTGTTCATCCAGTATGTAGGGGGTTTTGGTTTGGGGTTTGTGTCTGGCCAGTCAGTCGTGTCTGAGCTGCTCCAGCCCCATGCGGTTCGGATCGCTTCCCCCTTTTAGTTCTGAGCACCGGACTTATTTATGAGTAGCGATATAGGCAAACGAGACCAGTGGTTCGGTGCAAAGAAAACCAATGTTTATTAAAAATAGAGAAATAATTACTATACAGAGAAAATCACTGGATGCAACACAATTACACTTAGCGGGGGAGGAGAAACAGACACATCGAGGGAAAATGACTAAAATGACACTTTAGCAATTCCCCTTAACTCCCACCCTTTACACCTATCTAGGTTATCTTGTGATGGGCCAGAAAATTGATGCTCACCAGCCTAGGATGTTGAAACGCCTGCTCCGTGCCCTGTTGCCTGTCGATGTTTTTAGGTTTTCACTGCCCCAGAGCAGAGATACCCCAGTAATTCAAACGTAACTGCGGGTGTCCTACTTCCCTGGACGGGCTCTTCGTCGACGATCCTCTCGCTGAGTTGATGATACGGCAGGGCACTGGAGGTGAGACGAGAGAGAGAGAGAGAGAGATGGCTTCCCGAGGGACTAGTTATACCCTTCCTGGTAGCCCTTATCCCTCGCCAGATCAACTTATTTCTTTTGTCTGACCTGGACGTGTTGGAAGCTCATACAAAGGGCCCATCGACCTGAATGGCCGGCTAATCGGTTTTAAACGTCTCATCAGTGTTCCCCTTTGTCCAATTGGTTTCGTGATGGGGCCATTCCAGTTTGAATGCCCCGTTGATGTTCTCTAACGAAGGTCTGAATGCAGCTATTACATATTGAATAGGCTTTGCCTGCTTTTGATTGTCTGTGCAAAAAACCTTGATGGGTTTTAATCAGAGGCCCGAATGTCACTGGGTTTGCTTCTCATGCATAAATGCAGAAGGTCTGTCTGCATTTTAATTTCTGGAAAGTTCCTTCTTTGTCAGTCGAAACTGAAACTTACAGGCCTTGGCCATGAGGTAGACCGCAGCCATCTTTTTGAGCCCTGGAGCCCTGGATTTTAAACTCAGTCCAGCCAGGGTTTCTTCAATAAGCCAAAAGTAAATCTTCGGGGGAGACATGAAATTTGCGAATCCTTTCAGTCCCCCCTAGGATACTGAAATTTGCTTGAAGTGTCCAATCAAGGTGAGCAAATTTCTGACCCCCTACAAACAACCTTCCCCTATATTTATCCATCCATGATCCCTCGACACATACATTCCCCTTACTTAGAGAAAACTGCAGTGCACGACAGGCATCTATCGATAGAAACAATTAATATCTGTTACAATAGTCCAAGCATGGAGGGGTCCAACACCCCTGCACTACTTGGGACATCATAAAACTTTATTACAACACACAACCTTTACTAAAAAATGACAATCAACGTCAGGCCAAAACCATATTTATTAAAAATAGCGAACGGAAGGAACGAGCTTTATTAAAAATAACAAACGGATCTGCCATCACTCGGCAGTGATATGACACAAAGCTCACATGGGTGTTTCTTCTTCCACCTGGGCATACTGGTCCTTCCACAACCCTTTTGCTTTAAATTCTACCTCGGGACCCTTTCTCCTACACTGGACACAAACCAGGTAGAGGACGATCCCTAGCTGACAGACTACTAAGATGTGGTTCGCCATTCGAATCCAGGAGGGGACCTCTATACTCTCAAAAACGTCCCACTAGGGCGGGGTCGTAATATCAAAAATGTTGGCCCCTATCTGTACAGTCTTCTGTTCCAAAGTGTAGAAGTGCTTTTGTGATACTAGAATAGCTTTTAATAATTTGGTAAGGTGCTCTGGGAGAGGGGGAATCGGGTAACCGAAGTGGGCGACATATAAAACATCGTTAAAAACACCCCTTCTTTGCCTCCCAATCCCGTCCCAAATCTCTTGGTGAGCATACAATGTGGTCTTATTGACCTCCGAAAAGTCAAATTCACGGAATTTTCGAAACATCTCTGTTAATAGGGCTTGATACAATTTGGCAGTCTCTGCGGGGCACCACGCAGTTAAGTGTACCTCAGTGAGGTTTAAAATCACCGAGGCCACCGCATAATGCACACCTTGGTACAGCACCTGGTCTGTGGGTACTAGCACCAGGCCATTCCCTGGTCCCTTGGTGGTGGCGGGGCATCCCTCTGCTACTGTCCATGACATCAGGGTCATGGGCAGGGCCCGTCGGGGGTGGGTCACTAGTTCAGTGGCATTAACCGAGATTGGGGAGTACGGGATCGCGCATGCGTCCAGGCAGGACTCCCAGTCCATCCCCCTCCCGTTATTTTGCCACTGGCTGTGGAAAATGATGGAAACGCCTGTGGGGCAGACTTTCTCTGATCCCCACATACAGACGTAGATCCCCTGATCCGGTTCCCACCATTTATCCCAGCACACACTTAACCCTCCCTGGGTCCCTGTAATGGTCCTGTGAGTGTCATTCCATAACCTTTCCCACTCTACCCTGGGGTTCCCCATGTCTTTGCTTAACTTTCTGAGCCACCACCACCTATCCACGGGAACGTCCCCTTTACACGCCAAACATATTCTTTTGCCTACGGTGACGCTAATCCTTGGGGTGACGATTCGTATCCTCGGGCACTGGAGGGAGGCCTCCCCATACGTGAAGCCGGTCTCACTAGAATACTGGGTTGAATTGGATCCCAGCCATCCTGGCCAGCTCCCCTCGTGGACATACAAGGTGATTTCATCCGCCTCCCGTAGACCACTTCCATCGTGTGCTAGGGGCGCTCTCTTCCCCAAGCATCCGAAGATATGACGGTCCTCGACATCGCCCCTTCTCGCGAGGCTCAGCCCGAACAGGGCGAGCAGGATTATGCCTCTGCACATTTCGAAATTCTGAAAAAGACATAAAAGCATCTAGCCAGGTTCCCTGGAGGCTCCCTGGCTCGGGGGAAGTGTGATCGGGTCCCGCGACCTCGGCTCACGTAGACAACACTCTGGAACGGCTCCATACTTAAAAACTTATAGACTACCGGTTCCTTACATAGAATTAAATTAAAACACCCTAACTTAACCTTCTACACGTTACTTAAAATTTTACTACCTAAACTATATACATCCGCCGCCCATCTGTGGGCGGCCAGCCTAATCCCTGTTTGGGCTGCTGCAGGCTGCTCCCTGCGGCGTGGCTGCACTGATCTCCACTTCTGGTCCCTCGCAACTTATGGCTGCTGGCTGGGGACCTCTGTCTTTCGGCTTCTCCCTGACACGGGAGGCCGCCCTTTTTAACTGAAGAGCCGGTGACCATACTTTTCTGGGCTGGGGTGGCCGAGGAGACCTCCTAGGGAGTGCTACCGGTGGGGCTACCCTGGCGAGCGGACCCTTGGCTCGGGTCAC
Source organism: Somniosus microcephalus (assembly GCF_052327205.1). Taxonomy (NCBI): domain Eukaryota; kingdom Metazoa; phylum Chordata; class Chondrichthyes; order Squaliformes; family Somniosidae; genus Somniosus; species Somniosus microcephalus. The sequence continues at coordinate 167,204,889 of NC_140997.1, forward strand.
AGTCCTCGCTGGCTGGGGGCCTTCTCCCTCGGGTCCCTCCCCTCCCAAACCTGAACTGAGGGCAGGTAACCTTTCGCCGCCTGTTGCAGCAGGCTGTGAGTCTCCGCCCCCAGGTTCCAAACCTGGGTCGGGGGCGGGATTCTCGCGCTCGGACTCCTCCCCATCTGAATCCCAGAGGATTGGGGGAGTGTCCTGAACAGTGGGCGGAATGGCTCCTCCCCTAACACAAGCCACAGTGCCTGCCTGTACAGCCTGTGAGCTTGTACCCGCTGCGGGCTGAGGATTTCTAACCTCAGACCTTGTCCCAACTGGCTGCTCTTTCTTTTCGGGTTTAAACAACTTACTTTGTTTAATATAACTAGCAGCCTGCCAGTAACCCTGTTCTAAATTCTTTCTCCTTACCAGGGCGGCCTTAAAGGTTGGATCTTGGGCTTGCTTTTGGTCTGGAGCCAAAGCTACCCCCTGCGTACCTCCCTTGTCCCGGATTGCTGCTACCGGGCCTGCTCTACATGGGTCCCAGAACTTTCCTTTCCTGTCCCCCTGCTTGGCCACCTCATCGGTCTTGTGGTTACCCTCCCACCTGGTATGGAGGGATCCTAAATCTATGGCCAAAGGTTTGGACCTTTCCCCAGCCTGCTCGTTCCCTGTGGATCCCATTAAGCTAAATGGGACCTTGTTAGACCGGGGTGAATTGGTCAGGTCTTCCGAATGGACCACCGTGCTGGAAGCTCCAGTGTTCACCAAATATCTCCCCTGCACTGTCTTCACCCCCATCTTAACATAGGGCCTGCTCCCCTCAGCATTTTCGCGGGGACACAGGTCGACAGGCTGCGCTGTTTCTAGTCATTGCTGGGAGTGGGATGGGGCAGACGGGGTCAAAGCACTGGTGGTGGCTGCTATTCTCCCCTGGCTGGTCAGGAGGAGAGATCGTATTGACTCCAAGAGTGGCTCGATCGCAGCGGGAGGAATACCTGTCTCTGCCTTTTGGGCTGGGTCTGTGGAGTTCTTTCCCTTATTCTCCTTCCAGGGATTCTTACAATCCTTTTGCCAGTGGCGGTCCTTCCCGCACCCGTAACAGTTTAACTTAGTCTGGGAGGGACAGTTCCCCTCCTGGTGCCACTCTTTCTTATTCTGGCCCCCAGGTTTAACCTCATGGACTTTTCCCTTGGATACCCCTCATATTTTTTAATGCTATCATGAGCTGGCGGATCACCGTTTCCTCGGTGGTCTGGGGGCTACTGGGGTCAAACCAGGCCGCAGCCTGGGCTCGGATTTGGGGCAGGCAGTTTGTCATTAGACAACGGAGCTAGTGGGTCAATTGGACTTGGTTCAGTAATGCCCGCGCTGGCATTCCCAGGCATGCCTGTCTGCGAACGCCTGCGGGGACTACCCTGGGAGCTGTACCGTTTTTTCCACCTGGGCGAACGGACTACCGTCATTGAGTCCCATGGCCTCCAATATCTCGTTCCTCAAATCCTCATAATCTTTCTGCCCCTTCTTACATTCATCAGATAGGGTCTGGAGGAGATGACTCCCCAGAGAAAACAGCAGCATCTTAGCTTGCTCTGCGTCATCGCAGTCATTAACGCACACTGCCTGTTCTATGTCCCTGAAATGCTGAGAGGGGTCTCCCTTTTCGGTGAGCTTGGGGATGTGACTAACCATGGCCCTGAGCTGTTGGGTGCCATGCGGCACCACAAACTGATTTTGGATGGCCCCTGGGTCCTCGTCATCAACGGGCGGGCCATACCTGCGTTGTCGGAGGGGGTACACTGGTCCTGGTCCCGGCCTATCTAACGGGGCCTGCTGTGCTTCCCCTGCCACTTCATCCTCCACCCCCCTTTGCTGCCAGCACTCCTGAAAACTCAGAGCTATGGGTGGCGGCCGTGGGACCTCTGATTCCCTAGCCAACTTTGTTCTGGGTGCTGCCTGTGGGACGGTTCTGTTTGGGTTGCCGGTAAAGTCCGACTGTCCCACATTTGGGCTGATGAGGCATACCATGCCCTTCGCCCTCGATAAGGCCATGCCCAAGCTTTCTATCTCCTCCCTACAGGGGCCATGATCTGCTTCCTCAAACCCCTGTTCGCAGGCTAGCTTGTATGCTGCCTTTACCTCCCTTACTTTCTCCTCCTGCTCTTTTAATTTTTGGGTGAGGTCGCAAATCGTGTCCTGCAGCCTTATCTCGCTGCCCCGTGCCTCTCTAACCTGGTATTCCAAGTGCTCCATCTTGCGCCTAGCGCTGGCTTTACTTTCAGCGGTCTGGTATTCCAGGCGCTCTACCCTTGCCTGATGTTCCCGTTGCACCTCGACGGCCCGGGCCTCCAGGCGCTCTACCTTCACCTGGTGTTCCCGTTGCATCTTGAGGGCCTGGGCCTCCAGGCACTCTACCTTTGCCTGGTGTTCCTTGTCCGTCTGCGCTCTTTCTTGGCTTAACGCCTGAAGCGCCACTAGCAGCTTCTCTTCTGCTAAAACCTTATCCTGCATTTTTCCTGCAATTTCTTGAGCTTGGCAGCCTGCGCTGCTACAACACTGTCCAGCACTAGGACTTGTTTCTTATAACACATTAACCAGACTGCCTTTTCAATTGCCCTCTTATGCTGTTTACTCGCCGTCCACTGGGCGGCGGCGTCTCTGGGACACTCGGCCTTTAACATAGCGCCCACCCATTTCTTGGCAATATTGACCTTTCTGCACACATAAGTGGACAACCTCTCTTCCATTGCGGTTTCTCCCTCCGCACCACTGTCTGTCATATCGCATACTGTCGCCGATGCTCCTACCTGGCTTGCCATTTCTGTAGGGGGTTTTGGTTTGGGGTTTGTGTCTGGCCAGTCAGTCGTGTCTGAACTGCTCCAGCCCCGTGCGGTTCGGATCGCTTCCCCCTTTTAGTTCTGAGCACTGGACTTATTTACGAGTAGCGATATAGACAAATGAGACCAGTGGTGCGGTGCAAAGAAAACCAATGTTTATTAAAAATAGAGAAATAATTACTATGCAGAGAAAATCACTATGGATGCAACACAATTACACTTAGTGGGGGATGAGAAACGGACACATCGAGGGAAAATGACTAAAATGACACTTTAGCAATTCTCCTTAACTCCCACCCTTTACACCTATCTAGGTTATCTTGTAATGGGCCAGAAAATTGATGCTCACCAGTCTAGGATGTTGAAACGCCTGCTCCGTGCCCTGTTGCCTGTCGATGTTTTTAGGTTTTCACCGCCCCAGAGCAGAGATACCCCAGTAATTCAAACGTAACTGCGGGTGCCCTACTTCCCTGGACGGGCTCTTCGTCGACGATCCTCTCGCTGAGTTGATGATACGGCAGGGCACTGGAGGCGAGGCGAGAGATAGAGAGAGAGATGGCTTCCCGAGGGACTAATTATACCCTTCCTGGTAGCCCTTATCTCTCGCCAGATCAGCTTATTTCTTTTGTCTGACCTGGACATGTTGAAGCTCATACAAAGGGTACCGATCTGGGCCAATTGACCTGAATGGCCGGTTAATCGGTTTTAAACGTCTCATCAGTGTTCCCCTTTGTCCAACTGGTTTCGTGATGGGGCCATTCCAGTTTGAATGCCCCGTTGATGTTTTCTAACGAAGGTCTGAATGCAGCTATTACATATTGAATAGGCTTTGCCTGCTCTTGATTGTGCAAACAACCTTGATGGGTTTTAATCAGAGGCCCGAATGTCACTGGGTTTGCTTCTCATGCATAGATGCAGAAGGTCTGTCTGCATTTTAATTTCTGGAAAGTTCCTTCTTTGTCAGTCCAAACTAAAACTTACAGGCCTTGGCCATGAGGTTGACCGCAGCCATCTTGTTGAGCCCTGGAGCCCTGGATTTTAAACTCAGTCCAGCCAGGGTTTCTTCAATAAGCCAAAAGTAAATCTTCGGGGGAGACATGAAATTTGCAAATCCTTTCAAGTACTGGATGTCGGACAAGGAGTCAAACAATTTAGAGACCGTGGAGAAATCGAGAGAGGTGGTGGTGAGGTAAAGCTGTGTGTCATCAGGGGCAGCGTGTGGTTGAGAAATGGGAGGGGGTCAAGGATAGATCCTTGGGGACACCAGAGGTTACAGTGTGGGAGCAGGAAGAAAAGCCATTGCAGGTAATTCTGTGGCTACAATTAGATAGATAAGAATGGAACCAGGCGAGTGCAGTCCCACCCAGCTGGACGATCATGGAGAGGCGTTGGAGGAGGATTGTTTGGTCAACCGTGACAAAGGCTGCAGACAAGTTGAGAAGGACAGGAAGAGAAAATTTACCATGGTCACAGTCACATAGGATGTCTTTTATGACTTTCACAAGAGCTATTTCGGTACTATTGGAGGGATTCAAACATGGGCCGTGATTTCAACTACCGAGCCGGATCCAGTGTGGGCGGGGTCAATGGCGTGATGCAAACCCGCTGCTGGCTCCATCCCGTTCCGTGAAATGATTTTACGCTGATTGGGCTTGTTAAGTCCGCCCAGCGCGTTTCCCAGCGAATTGAAGGAAGCAGGTCTGATGACGTCACTTGACGCATCATCAGCCGGTTTCCTTAAAGGGATCCTTGTTTAAAAAGGGAGAAAAGGATAGACTGAGTAATTACAGGCCAGTCAGCCTAACCTCGGTGGTGGGAAAATTATTGGAAAGAATTCTGGAGGACAGGATAAATCTTCATTAGAAAGACACGGATTAATCAAGGATAGTCAGCACGGATTTGTTAAGGGAAGGGCGTGTCTGACAAACTTGATTGAATTTTTTGAGGAGGTAACTGTCTTGTTTTGCACACTTTGTACAAAATAATAAATTGCAGAACAACTCTTTTAATGAAGCATCAGGTCTGTCAGCTTTCTCGATCAATACAGCACCGTGTGGACAAGATGCAGTCAGGACCCCCTGGGTCTTCTAAACAATAGCAGTCCTTACAGATGCCTGCAGGCCAATGACAACTCAGCATGTGATCACATGTGAATATAATAGGTATTCCTTACAGATGCCTGCGGGCCAATGATAAATCAATATGCAAATGTTACATCCCCTCTCTTTTAAAAGAAAAATGTTATGCATTACTTTTGAACCTTTCGTCTACATAATGTTCTCAGTAGCATCAACATATAATTAAACTCAACATTTAACTAGCACTGAAAACATCTCAACTTTTCAATAACGATGTACAGTTTTTTTTAGGGCAGCGATCCGCCTACACCCTTTGACAGTTCACAAGTCAAGGATAACTCTAGGCTTGACCTCTCGTCCCGACCTTGTGTGGTATGGAACTGAGCATGCTCCCGAATCGGTCAACAAATCAGGTTCAGGTTTAGGTTCAGGTAAGTAAGATGTGTTTTGTGCATTGCTCTGTTCATCACACTCTGTTGCACTGATCCTCTCGTCGGAATGACGGTGTTGTTCCTTGGTGTTCAGGAGGTGCCTGCGATTGCGGCGGTACACCTGTCCTTCTGGGGTGCGGACATGATACGATCGTTCAGTGTCAGCTGGCTGGATGACGACTGCTGGCTTCCAGTCGTCATGCTCCTGGATTCTGAAGGATTCTGAAGGATTCTCCATTGTGCAGTGGCAGCAGTAGTTTAGCTGACCTGTCATAGTGGCCTAGAAATTCAGTCGCGTTTGCGCCCACTTATTGGCTAAGGAGTGGTTTGCGCCGGAAGTTTTTTAGTGCCCGAAATTCAGTTGGTCCCTAAAATCGGCGTTAGCCGGTAGCGCTGCGCCGGCACCGATGACGTCATCGGTGTGCGCAGCGCCCCGGTTCCAACGCGATTCCGTGCCGACGGCCAAATTCAGTTGCGACCGCCTCGCCCGTAGCGGCCGCAAACAGCGTTTGAAAAACGGGGCCTTGCAGCTCCGAGAGGCCGGCGCATAAAGGTGGAGGGGCGGCTGGCCGCTTTCCCGGCGGCCGCCTGGCTGCACCTCCCTCCCCGGACTCCTGCACCACCCCCCGCGGCATTGGTGTCTGACTCCCGCGAGCCCGGCACTTCTCCGTGGTGCCGGGCTCATTTGCCAGGGGAATCCAGCGGCGATCTCACGGCTGCAGGCAGCTCCTCCTTAAGAGAAGGAGGAGGCCTGCAGTACCCCAGCCTGCCGCACCGCATCGGGTGCGGCAGCGGCAGCTGGACGCCTGAAATTGACTTTCATCGCCCCAAGCGAGGCGGCCAAACCCTGCAATGGCGCCCGCCTCCATCTTGGGGCGCCGCAACTGAATTTCAGGCGGGCGCTACGGGAATCCGGGCGAGCGCTAAATTTCGGGCGCTAAAGACCTGGCGCGGCGATAGCGAATTTCTAGGCCAGTATCTCTTTTGGCGTTTCTGTCTCTGTACACATTTTGCATGCACTTGCTTGCAGCTGACGACCTCTGGCTGCAGCTGTTGGTTGGTGCTTGGAAGGATTGAGCGAAGTCTGCGGCACATCAACAGCTGTGCTGGTGACTTGAAGTTGTCAACCGGAGTGTTGCGGTACTCAAGGAGACTGATGTAGGGGTCCCTTTTGTCCGCTTTGGCTTTGTCCATGAGTGTTTTTGCAATCGGGACAGTTTTTTCAGCAAGACCATTACTTTGAGGGTAATGTGGGCTTGATGTGACATGTGTGAAATCCTGTGCCTTGGCAAACGACTCAAACTCTTGATTTGTATTGGGGCCCATTGTCTGAGACTAAGGTCTCTACAATGCCATGCCTGGCAAAGGCTGCCTTTAGCTTGTGGATCACAGCTGCAGATGTGGTGCTGTGAAGCTTGTCCAATTCAAAAAATCTTCTGTAGTAATCAACAGTCACTATGTAGTCCTCGTTGTTCCATGTGAACAGATCCGTTGCCACAACCTGCCAGGGCCTGTCTGGGATACGGTGAGGTATCATGGGCTCTTTGACATTTGATGGGCGCCGTTCTAGACAAATGGAACATTTTCCGACAATGTCCTCAATGTGTTTGCACATTCCAGGCCAAAACATAATGTCACGTGCTCTTTGTTTGCATTTTTCCATGCCCATATGTCCAGTATGAATTTTTGTCAACATCTCTTCTCTGAGACTGGTAGGAATGATGATTTTCTCCCCTTTGAAGACAATTTTGTTGATTTGTGACAGTTCGTCTCTGTGGTTCCAGAATTCAGATATGCTCTGAGGGAATTTCCTCCTTTCCTCAGGCCATCCTTCATGTATGACTTTGCTCAGCAGTGTGAGTTGTGCATCTTTCTCTGTTCCTGCTCGGATCTCCTTCAGTTTTGAGTCACTCACAGGTAAGCTGTTGTACACCATGTGCACCTGCACATCCACGCCTTCACTGAGGCTGCTGTCCTGGTAGCTAAGAGACTTTCTGGAGAGCGTGTCTGCGACAGGAATGTCTTTGCCTGGACGGTGAATGATTGTGAAGTCATACTTCTGTAGCTGAAGGATCATTCTCTGTAGCCTTGGTGGGGCTGCGGCTAGTGGTTTCCTCATGATTGACTCGAGGGGCTTGTGGTCGGATTCCACAATGACTTGTCGGCCATAGACGTACTGGTGGAAACGCTTACATCCAAACAGAATTGCATATAGCTCTTTCTCGATTTGAGCATAGTTGATTTCACTGTCTGTGAAAGATCTGGAAGCGTAGCCGATGGCTTTCCTTCTTGCAGTAATACTGCGCCTAGTCCGTACTTTGACACGTCCACTTGTAGTCTGAGCTCTTTTTTGGGGTCAAAGTACGCAAGAACCGGTCCTGGTTCTCTGGTGATTAGGTCTTTCATTTTCTGAAATGCTGTGTCATGTTGTTTGTCCCACAGGAACTCATTGGATTGTTTGAGCAACTGATGCATGGGTGCGTTGATTTCGGAGAGGCTCGGGGCAAACTTGGCTAAGTAGTGAACCATGCCTAGTACTGTCTCTCGCTCTGCGCAGTTCTTCGGCGGCTCCATCTTCTTGATGGCGGAGATTTTCTCTGGATCCGGCTTAATGCCATCAGTTGAGAGGCGATGCCCGAAATAACTGATCTCGGTGGATCCGATTATGCTTTTCTCGGGGTTGAGCCGAATACCTTTCTCCCGTGATCTGTGTAGCATCGCACGGAGGTTCCTGTCATGTTCCTCTCTATTCCTGCCATAGATGAGGATGTCGTCTACGATTGCGACTACTCTGTCGAGGCCTTCATAGGTTTCGTCGATCTTCCGCTGGAATTCATCCTGAGCTGAGATAAGACCAAATGGTAAACGCAGAAATTGGTTGCGTCCAAATGGTGTGTTGAACGTTGTTAGCTCAGATGACTCTTCCGTGAGCTTGATAATCCAGTATCCTGATCGTGCGCCCATGACACTGAAGTAACGTGCTCCCACTAGCTTGGGTGTGATGTCATCTAGCATTGGTAGAGGGTAGTGAGGGCGCTTGATAGCCTTGTTCAAACCTCTGGGGTCGAGACAGACTCTGAGCTTGCCTGTACGTGGTTTCTCAACCACTACTAACGCGTTGACACACTCTGTCGGTTCACTTTCCCAGACGATGATTTCTGTATTCTCCATGCTCTGCAGCTCCTCCTTCAGGTGACTACGTAGAGCAAGGGGTATCCTTCTCGGTGGGCAAACCACAGGGGTTGCTGCTGGGTCAAGGTGAATAGTGCATTCACCTGGGAATAGTCCAATTCCTTTGAAAACGTCAGCAAACTCCTCCATGACTGTCTGCTTATCAACTGGTGCTGTCAATGATAGCACTAGCTTGACGAGGTCCATGTCTAAACATGCCTTTAGACCTAGCACTGGAGGTGCTTGAGTGTCAACAATGTAAAAGTTCAACATCATGTCGCTTTCTTTGTACTTGCATTTCATCACGCATGTGCCTTTTGCAATGAGCTGCTCCTCCCCATAGCCGGTCAGTCTGCGTGAGGTGGGCTGTAGCTCACACTCATCCTTCAAGCTGTGATACTCACTCAGAGGAATTACATTAACCTGAGATCCAGTGTCTAGTTTAAACTTAAGCTCTTTGCCCTGTTTTCCTATCTCAATATCAGCATAGGCTTGCTCAGTCCCTGAAATCTGTTTTTTCTGTGGCACAGAATCAATAAACAGTTCCTCTGCATTTGGCTCTCTATCTGGCATTTGGCTGTCACTCAAACAAAGTCCTGCAAACTTTAGCAAAGTGGTTCCGTTTATCACATTTAGTACATTGCCTTCCTTTGGCAGGGCAGTACTCCTTTTCTCCATGCCAGTTGTTTCCACAACATCCACAGTTTTTGAAGCGTTTTATGTCTGTGCCGCCCATTTTTAAAACTCTCGCTGTTCTTTCTGTTCTGAAACACGCTCTCTGGGCAGTGTTCTTTGGTGTGTGTCTATTAACTGCGTGCACTGTCTGTTCACTCGAGCTGCTCGTGGCGCCGGTTATGTTTTTCATCTGTGCTTGGGCTATCTCGTGCGATCTAGCTATGTCTATAGCCTTGTCCAGCGTTAGCCCAGACCCAATATTCAAAAGTTTCTCTCTCACTTTAGCTGAATGTATTCCAAACACGATGCGGTCTCTGACCATCTCATCTTTATCTGCATATACACAGTCTTTTACCAGCAGTTTTAACTCAGTCACGAACTGTTCAAATGACTCACTAGCTCCTTGTACTTTCTCCTGAAACTTGTACCTAGCGAATATCGTATTTGTCTTGGGCATCAAATATGCTTCAAAACGGTCAAAATAACTTTTCAGTACCTTTGCTTCATCTGCGGTGAGAGACCATGTGTTAAAAATGTCTCTCCCTTTTTCTTTGATCCACAGGAGTAGGTAGCTGCATTTTTCTTCCTCCCCTTTTCTTTTAAAGAGACCCGAGAACATAAACTCCACGTGTTGCTTGAAATTGCTCCATTCTCTATGTAAGTTCAAAGATCCCCAATTCATTCGAGGTAAGGGAGCTCAAACGATGTCCATTTCAAATCCCACTTCTGACACCATGTCTTGTTTTGCACACTTTGTACAAAATAATAAATTGCAGGACAACGGAGTATTATAGTACAAACTTTTTTAATGAAGCATCAGGTCTGTAAGCTTTCTCAATCAATACAGCACTGTGTGGACAAGATGGAGTCAGGACCCCCTGGGTCTTCTAAACAATAGCAGTCCTTACAGATGCCTGCAGGCCAATGACAACTCAGCATGTGATCACGTGAATATAATAAGTATTCCTTACAGATGCCTGCGGGCCAATGATAAATCAATATGCAAATGTTACAGTAACAAAGAGGGTAGATGAGGGTAGTGCATTTGATGTAGTGTATATGGACTTTAGCAAAGCTTTTGATAGGGTTCCACATGGCAGACTGGTCACGAAGTTAATGGGATCCAGGGCAAAGTGTCAAGTTGGATTCAAAACTGGCTTGGAGACAGGAAGCAGAGGGTAATGGTTGATGGGTGTTATATTAGACTGGGTAGCTCTTTTTTGGCCGGCGTGGACACAATGGGCCGAAATGGCCTCCTTCCGTGCTGTATCTTTCTATGATTCTATGACCATGCGCAAATTGATTTTGACAGTTGTGCTGTCAGTGTTCTACAGCCTTGAAGTGCTGCAAACACTGACAAGTGCTGCACAGAGGTGCACGACTGCACCCAGGCTCTCCCATGACTCCCTCCATATGCTTATGGAGGGAGTCACAGCATACAGGGAGGTCCTCTTCCCATCCCATGGGCGGAAGAGACCTCTCCAGGAGATCAACGCAGCCTGGTTGCATATTGCACAGGAGGACACAAGCAGGGATGTCATCAAGAGTCCCTGGCTGCGGAGGCATCAATCTTTCAATGATCTCAGTAGATCACAAAATGTTACTGCAAAGCCACACTCAACCTCATCCTGCTGTGCCACTCATCACATCCCCATCACTCTGCCTTCCCTACCCCTGGGATACAGAGGGGAGCTGAAATAGGGGGGGATGTGCTGCCAATTATAGAGAAAAAAACAAGTCAGCTTGGTAGACAGGGCAAATATATAAGGGCAAGGCTGGATGGCATCTATTTTAATGCAAGGAGTCTTGCAAATAAGGTGGATGAACTGAAGGTGTTGATAAACACATGGGAGTATGATATTGTTGCTATCACGGAGACATGGTTGAGGGAAGGGCAAGATTGGCAGCTCAATATTCCGGGGTACAGAATCTTCAGGCGAGACAGAGGGGGAGGTATAAGAGGAGGGGGTGTCGCAATATTAATTAAGGAGTCAATTACTGCAGTAAGGAGGGATGATATATTAGCAGGGTCCTCTAATGAGGCCATATGGGTGGAGCTTAAAAACAAAAAGGGGGCAAGCACTTTGCTGGGAGTGTACTATAGGCCTCCAAACAGTCAGGGGGAGATAGAGGAACAGATATGTAGGCAAATCTCAGAGAAATGTGCAAATAATAGGGTAATAATAATGGGGGATTTCAACTTCCCCAATATTAACTGGGATAGTCAGAGTGTGAAAGGCTCAGAGGGTGTAGAATTCTTAAAGTGCATCCAGGAGAGCTTTTTGAGCCAGCATGTAGAAAGTCCTACAAGAGAGGGGGCGGTACTGGACCTAATTCTAGGGAATGTGGCCGGCCAAGTGGAAAAAGTGCTAGTAGGTGAGCACTTTGGTGCTAGTGACTATAATATGGTAAGATTTAAGGTGGTCATGGAAAAGGACAGGGATGGGCCGGAAATAAAGGTTCTAAATTGGGGGAAGGCCGATTTTAATAGGATAAGGCAGGATCTGGCCAAAATGGACTGGGATCAGCTACTTGTAGGAAAATCCGCATCGGAGCAATGGGAGGCTTTCAGAAGGGAGATTGAGATCATACAATGGCAACATGTTCCCGTAAAGGTCAAGGGTGGTTCCAAAAACCACAGGGAACCTTGGATGTCAGGGGATATACGAGAATGGATTAGGAAAAAAAGGAGGGCTTTTGGTAGATACAAAAGGCTAAAGACGGAGGAAGCCCTAGAGGAGTACAAAAAGTGCAGGGGGATACTTAAAAAAGAAATTAGGAGATCAAGGAGGGGCCATGAAATAACACTGGCGAGCAAAATAAAGGAAAATCCAAAGATGTTTTATAAGTATATTAAGGGTAAGAGGATAACTAGGGAAAAAATAGGGCCCATTAGGGACAAAAGTGGCAATCTGTGTGTGGAGCCGGAAGATGTAGGAGGGGTTCTAAATGAATTTTTTGCATCTGTTTTCACTATGAAGAAGGACGATGTAGACATAGAAATAGGGCGGGGGGACTGTGATATGCTCGAACATATTAACATCGAGAGGGAGGAGGTATTGGCGGTTTTAGCTGGCCTAAAAATGGATAAATCCCCAGGTCCGGATGAAATGTATCCCAGGCTGCTGTGTGAGGCAAAGGAGGAGATTGCGGGGGCTCTAACACATATATTCAGGACCTCTCTGGCCACAGGGGATGTGCCAGAGGACTGGAGAACCGCTAATGTAGTACCATTATTCAAGAAGGGTAGTAGGGAAAAACCGGGGAACTACAGGCCAGTGAGCCTAACATCAGTGGTAGGAAAATTATTGGAAAAAATCCTGAGGGACAAAATTTGTCTCCACTTGGAGAGGCAAGGATTAATCAGGGATAGTCAACATGGCTTTGTCAAGGGAAGATCATGTCTGACTAATTTGATTGAATTTTTTGAGGGGGTGACTAGGTGTGTGGATGAGGGTAACGCAGTGGATGTGGTATACATGGATTTCAGTAAGGCCTTCGATAAAGTCCCGCACAGGAGACTGGTCAAGAAGGTAAGAGCCCATGGAATCCAGGGTGCCTTGGCACATTGGATACAAAACTAGCTTAGTGGCAGAAGGCAGAGGGTGATGGTCGAAGGTTGTTTTTGTGACTGGAAGCCTGTGGCCAGTGGGGTACCACAGGGATCGGTGCTGGGTCCCTTGCTGTTTGTGGTCTACATTAATGACTTGGATATGAATGTAAAGGGTATGATCAGTAAGTTCGCGGATGATACAAAAATTGGTAGGGTGGTAAATAGCGAGGAGGGTAGCCTCAGTCTGCAGGACAATATAGATGGGTTGGTCAGATGGGCGGAACAGTGGCAAATGGAATTTAACCCGGAAAAGTGCGAGGTGATGCACTTTGGGGGGACTAACAAGGCAAAGGAATACACAATGAATGGAAAGACCCTAGGCAAGACGGAGGGTCAGAGGGATCTGGGTGTGCAAGTACACAGATCCCTGAAGGCGGCGGAACAGGTGGATAAGGTGGTAAAAAAGGCATATGGGATACTTGCCTTCATTAGTCGAGGCATTGAATATAAGAGCAAGGAGGTTATGATGGAGCTGTATAAAACACTGGTTAGGCCACAGCTGGAATACTGTGTGCAGTTCTGGTCGCCACACTACAGGAAGGATGTGATCGCGTTGGAGAGGGTGCAGAGGAGGTTCACCAGGATGTTACCAGGGCTGGAGCGCTTCAGCTATGAAGAGAGACTGGGCAGATTGGGTTTGTTTTCCTTGGAGCAGAGGAGGCTGAGGGGGGACATGATTGAGGTGTACAAAATTATGAGGGGCATAGATAGGATGGATGCTGAGGAGCTTTTTCCCTTAGTAGAGGGGTCAATAACTAGGGGGCATAGATGCAAGGTAAAGGGCGGGAGGTTTAGAGGGGATTTGAGAAAGAACTTTTTCACCCAGAGGGTGGTTGGAGTCTGGAACTCACTGCCTGAAAGGGTTGTGGAGGCAGAAACCCTCACAACATTTAAGAAGCATTTGGATGTGCACTTGAAATGCCATAGCATACAAGGCTACGGGCCAAAGGCTGGAATATGGGATTAGATTAGGCAGGGCTTGATGGCCGGCGCGGACACGATGGGTCGAAGGGCCTCTATCCGTGCTGTATTACTCTATGACTCTATGACTCTACCCCTGCACATCCTTACTCACACCACCTTACCTGGCACCTCCACCCATCCCTCTCTATCTACATTATCACTTCCACATTTCACTAGCCACCCCTCACACTCATCGTCATCCTAGCCCAATAATACTAAGTAACAACACACAAGGGTAGACATTTGAGTGTTTTAACCAATGTTCATCTGAAGTTTCTGTTAATGTGCTGTCAAACATTGAAATCTTTATTTTCAACACTTTGCGTTCTTGGACAGATTTATGTGCACCTTTGGAAGTGGTTTAGTGAGTTGCAGTGAATGGTAAGACATAAGAGTACCCCCCGCAATGATGATAAGTGTGAAAGGAATGGCTTGGGCATTGTAGGGATGCTTTATGGTGCTGGTGTGGGGTGGTGCCAACCAGGTATGTCATGTGACAGCCAGGGTGTACAGCGTCAAGTGAAATAAATCTGCCCATGGTGAGGCCATCCCTGGCATCCCAGGCAGCATTGTAGTCGCGTGCTGATGCCCTGTGTCCTGTGCAGCACCAGTTGATTGCGGAGAAGGTTGGTTTTGTTGTTGGTGCTGCTGGTGTGCCTGGTGCTTCTGGTGTTGGGGCTGATCGTGGTGGGATTCTGAGGACTTGAGGAGAGAGAACCATTAACAACATCAGCTAACATGGGGGCCAGGAAAGGAAGGTGGGTGGTTAGCAGTTTAGTGGGAATAGGAACGAGGGAGCAGGAGGTGGGTCTCAGGGACAAGGTGAGCTCGGAGGACGCATGAGGGGAGATAGGAGAGAAATTAGAGAAAGATGTGAGTTCAGGGCTAGGGCAGGTGGGAACCTGAGAGGAAGTTTGGTCTGGTGAACTAGGAGAAGGGAGGGAAGCAGCAGTTGCAGCTGAACTGATGGTCTCAATCCTGGTGACAAAGAAGTCCATGAGCTCCTCACACTTGTTGAAGGAAGTGACGGTGCAGTAGGCAGGGAAGAGGGGTTTCTGAAGATGGTTTCCAGTAGGGAAAAAAGCTGGGGGTTATCTTTGCCTTCCAGATGATTTTGGAATAGTGAGCAGTTTTGTCAGAGGAGAGCAGGACCCAATAGTGCTTTATGTGGTCCAGCCAGATCTGGCGGTGAATGGCTAAAGCAATTGTTCACCATATACGTTCAAGTCTGCGTCCCTTGGACTTAAGAGAGCAGAGATGAGGGCCGTACCAGGGGGAATGACCAGGGGTGAGAAAGAGTAATGTAAGCCAAGAAAAGGTGAGCATATGCTTTTGGGATTAAGGAGGCAGAACAGAGGGTGGAAGGTCATGTCTTTACAGGGCTTCTGACGGGCATAATGCACCAATTCTTCATGCAGTAAGAATGAGTAAATGAGTGGAATGCTAACAGTTGAGTGTGTGCCAAGTAGCATGGGAGAGCTGAAGTAAGAGATATGGGGGTATTAACCTGCTAAAATGGAGGAAGGGGTTTTAGGGTTGTGCCTGTAAGTAGTTGTTGTCAGGGGAGCTGGGTAACCATAGGGTAAGATCCCCAGTTAGAACCCGCCCCCGTCCTGAGCTTTAACTAGAGTGCACTGTGAAGGACTAATTGTCCAGATGTTTATTTAAGAGGTTGAAGAGTATGCTGGTGCCTAGAGTGGGCAAAGAAGGAAAGAGACATTATGATGGGTTACTTTGTCTGCCCTGCTGAGCTTTTTGATCATCTTATGACACTGGTCAGCAGTCCTAGGCATGAAATAGTTGACAATCAGTGGTACTGCCACCTTCCTCCAAGTGGCATGAGTGACATTCCTGGCAGGCTTGTTGGCACGGAGTCTACACCTCCTGAATTCAATTTCTGTTTCAACGGCCGTGTTGTTCTTCAGTGTCTGAGGATGCTGCTGTAGACCTTCTTCAAAAGTATGAGAAACAGATTGATGAGACATGCGGTGAAGTTATCTGAGAGTAAGTGGGTGAGCCAAGCACTGTTCCTTACTTGGTTGTCCCACAGTCTGCTGCAGAAGCATGCAGGCTAATCTGTCACCTGCTTTCCATGTACTCCAAAAGCTTACCCACTGTTACGTGGGATTTAAACCAATCACCATGCTAAATACACTGAGTAAACTCCTGGTAAAGTTGCAATTTTAACGATGGGTTGATTCTACAGAGGGAAACATCAGAACTGTGGTGTGTGGCTGCTTTCCATTCCGAGTTATTTTTTGTCAAACAGATGTTCATTATTAATAATTAAACTTGTTGACTATATATTCTTAAGCTTTTAGGTAAACTTGGTATAAAAGCAGTAAAAAAAAATCTAATATTAGAACTATCATCCACGCTACTCAGAGAGTGTGAGGCCAAAGCAGATTGTGTGTGGTTGTGATTAAAGCAATTTAATTTTGGAAATTTCTTTGATGGAGCAGCTGTGTTTCTTTTCTCTCTAATTTTCTCCCTTCCACTCCTGGGATATGATTCTTTGGGTATTGTTAGGTCCTCAGTATTTCACCAAAGGGAAGGTTTTCAAGTAGGAACCCAAATAGTGAGTATTGGCAGAAGAATTAACCATATAGGCCAGCACAGCAGAGTCTGATGAAAGATCATCGATCTGAAACGTTAACTCTGTTTCTCTCTCTACAGATGCTGCTGAGTATTTAAAACATTTTCTGTTTTTATTACAGCAGAGTCTGATCTTGCCCACTTTCCAGTTGAGATCACTGGATTGTGATCAGGAGTGGAAACCTTGGCCGATTCTCCTTGGCACCTCTCCTCCCAGCGCAGGGACACAAAAGCATACTGTGATGCCCATCTGCTGCCTAAGTAAAGACCAGGGATCTTGCTGGTGTGTGTGACTCACTACTGCACCATGTAGTGTGTTCACCGACTCAGCCATAGGGAGAACCAGCGAAAGAAATTTAAAATGATGAAAAATAAGTGGTTCAATCAATATCGGCATTGAATGGTTCATTGGAGCAACAGTCTTCTCAAATCTAACCTTGAAATATGATATTGGACTCACAAGACATTTAAGATCAGTCCAGAAGCCCTCACCACATCAGTCCTGAAGGACCACATAACCTGCTATAGTTATAACTGAACTGGGAAATGTTGACCTTAATGACCACAGGCACCTGTGTTATGTATTAATGAGGTGTCAAATAGTGCCTTTTCGATAAATTAATTCTGTGGCCATTTGTAGGATGACAGCCTGTGGTGATTAAAACAATATGCATAAGTGATATATATAATAAATATTATATTATAGGTAGGAAAAAGAATTTGTTACAAAAGCAAAATACTGCGGATGCTGGAAATCTGAAATAACAACAAAAAGTGCTGGAAATACTCAGCAGGTCAGGCAGCATCTGTGGAGAGAGAAACAGAGTTAACGTTTCAGATCGATGACCCTTCGTCAGAACAGAATTTGTTGTTTGTTTTCCACGGTTCCCTGATATAATATTTGGATTTTTAAACTTCAATTAATATGGTAGTATCTTCAACTGTAGACATGTAATATGAGTTAGCAAAAATCTAGGACCCTGAAATTACATCAAGGGATACCAGTACATGAATACTTAAGCATTCATCTAAAATTCCTCTCTCTGTTATTTAAACAGGTCAATGCCTCTGCTAAAATAATGAGGAGAAATATAATAATCCTGCAGTGTAATTGCAGGACCCAGATGTTGAGTTGTAATTTGCAGCTGTAATCCCCTATTAATGAGAAATCCATAAGGTCAAGAACCCTGAGTAGTTATTTTTACTTATAAAAACCTAGAAAAATTTGTCATGTAATATGGCTGAACCATATATTTTGATTGATTAATGGGAGAGGGATTCCTCACTTAATTTATTTTTTCGCGATACTTTTTATATTATTTCAAAACTTTACATTATCTGTTGGAGTACAGTTACCATTGGCTGAGTATTGGGAAGCAAGTTGATGCTCATTGCTCAAACTTTCTAAGGCTTTGTTTGAAAGGACATAAATGAGCTCTTCCACCTTGGCAAAGGCCTGTGTGCTATTAGTTGGCATCAGTGTTGTGATTGATTGCGATACTGTCAGTTGTCATTTTTGCTTTACCAAAAGTTTTTTTTTCATTTGTTCATGGGATATGGGCGACGCTGGCAAGGTCAGCATTTATTGCCCATCCCTAATTGCCCTTGAGAAGGTGGTGGTGAGCCACCTTCTTGAACCGCTGCAGTCCATGTGATGAAGGTACACCCACAATGCTGTTAGGGAGGGAGTTCTAGGATTTTGACCCAATGACGATGAAGGAACAGCAATATATTTGCAAGTCAAGATGGTGTGTGACTTGGAGGGGTACTTGGAGGTGATGGTGTTCCCATGCAGCTGCTGCCCTTTTCCTTCTAGGTGGTAGAGATTGCGGGTTTGGGAGGTGCTGTCGAAGAAGCCTTGGCGAGTTGCTGCAGTGTATTTTGTAGATGGTGCACACTGCAGCCATGGTGTGTCGGTGGTGGAGGGAGTGAATGTTTAAGATGGTGGATGAGGTGCCAGTCAAGCAGGCTGCTTTGTCCTGGGTGGTGTCAAGCTTCTTGAGTGTTGTTGGAGCTGCACTCATCCAGGCAAGTGGAGAGTATTCCATCACACTCCTTACTTGTGCCTTGTAGATGGTGGAAAGGCTTTGGGGAGTCAGGAGGTGAGAGACTCAGCGTAGAATACCCAGCCTCTGATCTGCTCTTGTAGCCACAGTATTTATGTGGCTGGTCAAGTTTCTGGTCAATGGTGACCCCAGGATGTTGATGGTGGGGGATTCAGCGATGGTAATGCCGTTGAGAATGTCAAGGGGCGGTGGTTAGACTCTCTCTTGTTAGAGATAGTCATTGCCTGGCACTTCTGTGGCGTGAATGTTACTTCATCAAAGTGTTCTGTTTGAAGATTTTGTGTTTTCATAGAGCAGTAAAGATGCCAACAGATGCTATGGACTGTGGCAATAATGGGAACTATTGATTTGCTGCAGTTTAGTTTTTTTTTATATTTGTTCATGGGGTGTGGGCATCGCTGGCAAGGCAAGCATTTATTGCCCATCCCTAGTTGCCCTTGAGAAGATGGTGGTGAGCCACCTTCTTGAACCACTGCAATCCGTGTGGTGAAGGTACTCCCATAGTGCTGTTTAGTGTGAAAAAAAAGGGCAGGATTTTCATTGGGCCATTGAGGCGGGATTGGAGGATGTGGGGGGTTAAAATCCTGAAATCGGGGGGCACAAACGCATCCTGCCCCCAACCCGCCTCCATGCCAGTTTCAAAGGAGGCAGATACCCAACCTGTGCTGGGACCCGCCTCCCCGAGGCAGGAAGGGGATTAGTGCCAATTAACTGCCTGTTAACAGGTAGTTAAAAGGCAGTTTTTAGCCTAATCCCTATTTTCATTCTTGAAGTGTGGGATTCCCGACAGCTCCAAACCATGCCAAGTTAGCGAGGTGGGCCGTTGGGCTGAAGGGCTTGGAGGGGTTGAGATGTCCGGTGTTCAGGTGAGTGATGGGTGCATGAGTGCAGAGGTATGTGCGTTTGGTGTGTTTAAAGTGTTTAAAGAAGTTTTACTTACCTTTACAGCCTTCCTTCTTCAGGTCTCGGGAGTCCCTCATCTCACCGGCACAGAAAGCAGAATGGCCGCGAGCTGTCAAAAATTGCAGCATTCAGCTTTCTGTTCCAGGGAGATCTCTAAATCATCCTGAGAGGAAGGAATTAACTTAGAGTACAGATTGTCAGTGTTTGACAGCTTCAAAGAGCTGTCAAACACTGATATTTAATCTGTCAAAAGGTCTTGACAGATAAAATATCAACCTGTGACGTCACCTGTTGCCGGGTGGCCCTTAATTGGCCTGCTGAGCCCGCTGGATGGGCTCAACAAGGTCAATCAAGTGAAAATCGCGTGGGTTGGCTACAACTTGATGGAGGCGGGACTACAACCCCAAAAGTTGTAGACCCGCCTCCTACCCACCTCCTCAATGAAAATCCAGCCCAAAGAGTTTCAGTCACAAATATAATCATCAGTAAGTGCGATATATTCTTGGGGGGTGATTTTCCCAGCCCCGAGGAGGCGGATTTGGAGGCGGGACAGTTGGCAAAATGGCAAAAACTGAGGGCGGGTTCGGAACCCACCTCCAACCCGCCACCGTGCAAGTTTGCCAGAGGCGGGTTTGATGGGTGCGATTTGATTCTGCTTCCATCAGTCGGAAGAGGTAGCTAAGACCCTTAATTAGTAGTTAAGGGCCTCTATAATCCTATTTTGACAGGCCTTCATTATTTTACCACATTTTGACCCTCCTAAACCATGCCAGCTAATCCTGGCGGGTTGACAAGTGGGTGGCCTCCTCACAGCTGCAGCTCCACCATTAAAATGGAATTTTCATCAGGGAGCAGTTGCAGGTGGCAGAACTTTTGTTCCAAAGGTCTTTCAGCACTTTTAGCAGGCCTACCGAAGTCGGAGGTGCTGCAGCTTCCAGCTCTCAACTTTGGGACCTCCTTGGTAGACCCTCTCCCCGCTTGGACTGAGCGCTTCCCCATCGGAGGTATCTGCCAGCAGCATGGGAACCATTTATTTCCTTTCACCATGGACTTCAGATTCGGATGAGGAGCAGCCACGGCAGCGGTGGAACCAGGCAGCACAGCAGCAACAGCAGCAGGAGCCCCAACCTCCTGCTCATCCACCTGATGCTGCACAGGGCAGAAGGTGGCAGCGCATGGAAGCACATCATGCAAGGAATGCACTCATCCTGGCCAGATTTGCATAGGTTGCCCATTGTGGCACATGTGCTTGGTTCCTTCTTAACACATGATAGACAATGGACATGACTCTCTGGCCTCCTTTCACTCTGACCACCACCCTGACTATACAAGTGTCATGGCGCCTGCAATGTGGAGCAGCCTAAGCTAAAATAACAGATGCCATCACGCTAACAGTTTGCCATCACCTAATTTTAATACATTCCCACAGGGATGGCATTTCATCAATAAACAGAAACAATCACCCAATCTGCACACAAATCTGGAGGTTATATCCCTTGCCAGCTGGACCCACACAACCTTGGTTTCTTTGGGAGGCCTCTTCCTCCCAGTTGAGGGGAAGAGCACCTGCCTGCTAGCTCTTGCTCCCTCAACCAGCATTCCCAGCGCCTCATCGGAGAAGTTTGGGGAGGCCCTTGCCTTGGGGTTGGCCATTGTTGAAGGAGATAACAGCTTGGAGGTGGTGCAGCATCGACCAAACACCAGTGGAATGAGCCAAGGCAGCAAGCAGCCCTTAAATGGAGCTGGATAAGTGACGTCAGCAGAGGCGAGTTTCAGTCCCAAAACACTAATTGGCCCAGGGGAACCCACACCTCTGAAATCAACTGGCCAATTAGGGGAAAATCGCAAATTTTTCCCACCTCTCAGTGGAGGCGGGTTTGGAACCCACCCAAACCGAAACCCGCCTCCAACCTGCCTCCATTGGGAAAATCTGCATGTGGGTGTCCTGTGCTCACAGTAAGTTTGAAGTTACGCCATGTAATGAAAACATGTATTATTAGGACATGCGGAGACTGGATAAGGCAAATTCTGGTTTTATTACATGGTATTTTTAGATTTTTGCAGATCAAATTTTGCAGCTCTGCCCATTATTCTGCGAAAGCTGTAAATCAGTGGTCTTTATTTCCAATATATTCTCCTATATTTAATTTCTTTTTAACCCTTACCACTTTTAAAATTGAGTACACAGCAAGATGGTGTGCAAAGTAGCTATCGCGTGTTTATCACTGGAAGATGGTCCTGGGGTTTGGCAGCACTGTGATTTGTCGTGACTGAATAAGGCAAATTCTGCTTTTATCTCTTTCTCACTTTCTTTCTCTTTTTCTCTCTTTCTCTTTCTCTCTTTCTCAGCAGGGCTCTTCATATTAACCCTATGGCTAACATGAACAGAAAGGGTTTGCATTCAGTTACTATTCAGGTGGTGTCTGACCACAGAAACTTTATGCATGATAGTGGCTGATAACCAGGAAGAAGGTATGATGCCTTCATTGTGCGGCAGTCCATGGTGCTTGCATTATTTGAAAGAGAAGAAACATTGGGGAAAGGAATTATGGCAAACATGGTTATCCTCTGAATCCATGGCTATCCTCTCCACTTGGAAAGCCCCTAACAGAAGGGGAATGCCTAGGCTGGAGGCCTCGGCAATTGTTTGCTGTTCCTTAGTTGCTTCCAACACCTTTAAGAAAAGTGTGCTGTGTACTATGGAAGTAGGTATGCAAATAGGAAATAGTTGCGTACAATGCTTCAAATGGTACCTCCCTGAAGGCGCAGCAGTTCCCAGCTTATGTTTGTGCCATGGTTATTTGGTCCTACAAGAAACATGACCACAGTTGTTGAGTCCAGTTTCCTGTGCTTTTGTCTTGATACCAGCAAGCATTTTCCTTATTTGGAGCCATGTACGAGGGACCTGGGTGACTGCATTGATTCAGTAAGCAACCTCCCTGAATAAAGCTTGCACCTGTGCTTTTATCCGAGGGTGGCTACCCACTTCTGATACCCCTTCTGCAATCAGATCTCCAACCCTTTGACATCAAAAGTAGCCCATAGCCAGTCCTCTGTGCAACTTGCCATTTAACGGGAAATGGCAACCCTTTAAGAGCTGCTGTCTTGCTAGATTTTCCACTCCCCAGCTAAGTGTACTACAAGCTAAGCTCTGTGGGCGGATTTTTAGGTAACAACGGCTCAATTAGAATTAGGGGACAGACTGCCGATAGAGGCTGGGCTCACTGAATTTTCTGAGCTGCCAGCTCTGGCTTGTCTGCACCATGGGCCAGCTCGACGCCATTTTGTTATTTTTAGAAAGTGGTGTATTGAAAATGATGTGCATTATCATAATTGCTTTCCTGCCTAGCTTCACCATGTTAGCGCCTCTTGAGTGTAGCTGTCATCCATTTTGTAAAATTCCGGGATGAATTCAGTCGCAGCAAAAACTGTACAGCAATCTGCACACTTAAAAGCAACATGCTTACATAGCTATAATAAACAGCACTAAACCATGCTGATCAGTGCTGGAACGTTCAGTGGAGAATGTGGATCAGAAATGGCGTGCCATGGCCCAGCAAGCAGTTAGGTACAAGTATTTATTTGATAGCCCAGTCAACTTGTCAACCACAAAGTAAAAGAAACTATTCTGTCTCACATCGTTAAAAGAAAACCCTTGATGGAGTGTGGGAGTTACTGAATATGAATGATAAATCTTAAGGCATTGCGTCCACTAATTGCCAATATTATTAATACCATTATCCACATAAAACAGCTAATAAATCAGCCTTTGAAACTCTCCATTACATATGTTAAAAGATGAAATTTCACCCACCAATTGAATAACCTTTGCAGTAACAAGATGGTTTGCACCACTTTGCTTTATGCCCCCAGGGGCTACTGCATTACAAATTATGATGCTTTCAACTACAAAGGTTTGCTTCTCAGGGATGGAACAGGACAAAGTAAATTACAATGAAAGGTGGTATTTGCATCTGCCACTATTACTTGTTTCACTGAAACTTTCGTTCCTACCTACCCTTGACATGTAGCTTGTAACTTGGTCCTAGTTGACATTGCATGTCTTGTTTCGGTACAAAGCATTTTTTGTGATATTTAGGGGATGTATGCTGTGCAACTGCAGTGAAGCTCTGCTAAATTTATATTAATTCAGTCTTTCTCATGTATCAGCTAGAGTTTAACTATGGTTGATACAAAGCTAAAGTCTGTAACGTTAACATTAAAATCTAAAAAGAATGACAGTAGTCTAGTTATCCTCGTATAAATTTCTAATAATAGAAAAGAACTAATATTTTTCTAGCTTTTCTCAGTTCCTGTCTAACTTTTATACTTGCAGTCGCAGCCTGGTAAGAAATCTGTGTACAGGTATTTAAATATGTATAAATTGGGCTATGCCTTCCCTGATTGAAGTGTGATGTAAACAGACAGTTTGAGCAGAAAATTAACCCCCCACAGCTGGTGGGATGGGTCGAGGGGTATTAAAATCTCAAAAGTCTAAAACCCAACCCCAACCCGCCTGGAAAATGTCCACTTCTGGTTTTAACAGAGGCGGGTTGGGGGCGGGCAACTAACCTGCTCACGAGAGGCTGGTCAGTTATTTAAATATGTTATTGAGGCTGCGTGCCTCAAATTTTAGCAGCCATTTAAATTTAACTGCTGTGAGCAGGGTTTCCCAGGGCTTGGGAAACCCGGCAGCTGAAGGGAGGCGTAAAAGTCCGAATCCAGCAAGTAACTGTCTTTCTAGTGCCAGTAGGAGCAGAAGTGTATCCTCTCGGCACCCTCAAGCCAACTTGCTTCTCTTCCCTGCAATCCACCGAAACCCCGCCCTGCGATCACTTCAACACCCGACCCGCGATCTCCCCCTGACTCGCAATCTCCCTCCTGACTCGCGATCTCCCCCCGACCCGCAATCTCCCTTTGATCCGCAATCTCCGGGCCCCCCGATCAGCGATCTCCCCCATCCCCCATCCTGACTCGCGATCTCCCCCCGACCCGCAATCTCCCTTTGATCCGCAATCTCCGGGCCCCCCGATCAGCGATCTCCCCCATCCCCCATCCTGACCCATGATCTCCCCCTGACCTGCGATCTCCCTCCTGACTCGTGAATCCCTCCTAACTTACGATCTCCCTCCTGACTTACGATCTCCCTCCTGACACATGATCTCCCCGCGACCCACAATCTCCATCCAACCCGCAATCTCCGGCCCCCCTGATCCGCGATCTCCCTCACCCCCCGCCCTGACCCGTGATCTCCCTCCCGATCCACGATCTCTCACCCCACAACCCGATTCAGGATTTCTCCCCCTCCTCTGCAATGTCTCCCTCCGTAACCCCCTCCCATCTTCCTGTCCCTCCTTCCCTCCTCTCCACTCCCCAGTTGCGGCCTTCCAGCGCAGGACGTGGTGCCCGACTGTCAGCCATCCTCTCAATCTGGCTAGCTGTCAGCTGGGAAACAGAAAAAAAATTCAAGTGTGGTCCTGCCGATAAATCTAGCAGGACCTCCACACTACCTGTATTTCCGGGCTTGGACTTTTTGGAACATTTTTCGTACAAATGCTTATCAACTGAAACATGCAGTAAAGGACATTAAAGACATGGCAAGCATACTGCTTAGATTCACCAGGTTGATGCCAGGGGTGGAAAACTATAGTTACGAGGAGAGATTTGAGATACTGGGACATTTTCAATAGGTGAAGACAAGGCTAAAAGATTTCATTGAGGCTTCTAAAATTATGAAGTTTTTTGAAAGAGTTAATTGGAAAGGCTATTCCCTCTGGTTGGGAAGTCATTAATTGTTATCAAATTTAAATTGTTACCAAGAGAGTGAGAAGAGTGGCGAGGAGAAAATTCTTTATGTCAAGGGTTGTTGGAAGAGGGGATGCCTTGTCACGGGGAGCATTTGAGTTGGAAACCATGGGCAGGATTTTCATTGGGCCATGGAGGCGTGTGGGGCGTTAAAATCATGAAATCGGGGGGCACGAACCCATCCTGCCCCCAACCCGCCTCCATGCCAGTTTCAAAGGAGGCGGATACCCGACCTGTGCTAGGAGCCGCCTCCCTGAGGCGGGAAGGGGATTAGTGCCAATTAACTGCCTGCTAACAGGTAGTTAACAAGCAGTTTTTGGCCTAATCCCTATTTTTATTCCTGAAGTGTGGGATTCCCGATGGCTTCAAACCACGCTAAGTTAGCGAGGCGGACTGTCGGGCTGAAGGGCTTGGATGGGTTCGCGATGACCGGTGTTCAGGTGAATGATGGGTGCATGAGTGCAGAGGTAAGTGTGTTTGGTGTGTGTAAAGTGTTTAAAGAAGTTTAATTACCTTTACTTACCTTTACAGCCTTCCTTCCTTCAGGTCTTGGGAGCCCCTCATCTCACCAGCACTGAAAGCAGAATGGCCGCGAGCTGTCAAAAGTTGTAGCATTCAGCTTTCTGTTCTGGAGAGGTCTCTAAATCAGCCTGAGAGGAAGGAATTAACTTGGAGTACAGATTGTCAGTGTTTGACAGCTTTAAAGAGCTGTCAAATGCTGATATTTCATCCGTCAAAAGCTCTTGACAGATGAAATGTCAATCTGTGACGTCACCTGTTGCCGGGTGGCCCTTAATTAGCCTGCTGAGCCCACTGGGCGGGCTCAACAAGGTCAATCAAGTGAAAATCACGTGGGTTGGCCACAACTCGATGGAGGCGGGACTACAACCCCAAAAGTTGTAGTCCCGCCTCCTACACGCCTCCAGTATCAAAATCCAGCCCCATTACTTTACAGCACAAGTGTTCCTGTATAATACATATATACAACTGCGATAGATGTTTGTCATCATCCATTGCTCTTTCCTATACTTCTAATAAACATGTGAAATGGTGATCCCTTGCTTCAGCACATAATCCACCTGCTAAGTCATGGCATCCAAACATATATAAGTCACCAGTGTTGCTACAGAACTAATAGCTGTTGAAAGATTCTTGTACGTGAAGGATATTTTCCCCTTTGGCATAATTACACATATAGATTTTGCACATAGGATGTGGATAGTCATGAATGGGGATAGTTGGTCACTGTTCTTGTGCACCTGGAAGAAGCTGGTGGAGCATTTACATTTTCTGTCCAGCATTAGCCTGTCTCTTCTGTTACAGGTGTGCATTGGATTGGTGAGGGGAGACAAACATTTTCTCAGCAAACTGCTTGGTTGTAATTGATTCAGTAGTTGTGTGACTGTGGGAGCTGATAGTAATGTTTACAATTCTGATATTAACGAACACTCAAAAGCACCATTGTTAATCTGATTCTTGCTTTGAAATTTAACTGTTATCTACTTCGTCATATAAATTAAAGAAAATCTAAAGCCCTTAAAATAGTGGGTGGAATGAAATCCAACATATTTTACCTCAACAGTAAAAATCATGGGCCGGAATTTGCAGGGCATATCGTGACATGCCTGGTTAGTTAGACTTTTTCCTGCACCCTTCACCTCAAATTTTTTTTTCCCTGGAAGTATGAGCTGATAACGGCATGGTGAGGGCAACAGGGCATCTGGGACCTTAGTGAACGACAGGACCAACAGTGTATCTGCTTAACCAGTGAGATTTAAGGTTTGAGAAATGAATAGAGGAAGGACTGAGAAGGAGGGTGAATTATAATGGGTGAATTCAATGTCAAATCAGGTACAGAAAGAAATATATAGAGAGAAAGATAGAAAGATTGGATTAAGAGATTGAAAAAAATAGACAAAGGAAAAGTAAGAAAAAAATTAAGAATGAAAAATTTGACATTTTTAAAATCTCCAACAACAATTCACTACCTGAAAGAATGAGACTCCAGATTTTTCATTGTTCACGTTCTGGGCCAGAGGTTTTGATTGGCAGTCATTAACAATTATCACATTATTAAAACGGTGCAATTAATTACGAGACGTAACTTTCTGTGGTGAGTTTAATGGGCAATTAATGTGCAACTGCAGCAACTTCATGAAACTCATGGGGAGGTTAAGGGCGGATATGCCGCTTTCGCTTAGCTAATGGCGGAGCAGTGCAAATTGTGAAGCAACTTGTGATGATTCACAATTCACGGGCATCTCTTCCTCGCCACAAGTTGCTGGCCAATTTGCACATTAATAATGGTGTGTGTCGCTCACACAGCATTTTTTTTTTAAGCAAATTCCAACCCAATGTCACTTAGCCTTCAATGTCACTGTTACATTGTTGAGTTTTTAGTCTCCAAATTTTCTTAATTTCAGCACCTCAGACCACTGCTGTTGGAGAGCTCTTGTTCCGCATGGTCAGGGGTGTCCTTTTACCTGCCCAATAATTTGCAGAAAGATCAGGGATTGAGCAGAAAAACCCTTGTTGCTGTACTTTGGCTTTCTGGTTATATCAATTGCACGTATGTGATCTTTCTCAACTTTGGAAGGTGATAAAATAAACACTTCACTAGACCATGACTTAGGTGCTAAACTGCCTGTTAGCAATTCAGGTTTTTCATAAATATCTTCATGGTTCAGGGGTGTTAGTTGCTCCCATAAGTGGTCTGGGCATCTTAATGTTATGGGAGGTGACTTACACTGTCTTTATCTTATTGTACAATTGCATAACCAAGGTTTAACAAGAGTGTCCCCTTGTGATCTGAACTTGGTGTTAATGTCTTTCAGAAGTATGAATCTTCAGTCTCTCCAAAGAGAGACCTAGCAAACATTTGTTAAGATGCGGCCTGATACAAATCAATAAATGGCTTTATTTCACAGCAAGCTGAACATTACAGAAAAGCAGTTATAATCAGACTCACTTAATTCGACTTATTTTCATGTAATAATATAAAAAAAAGAAAATGCACTGGGCCAAATCTTGCTGAAGTGGGGCATTTTGCAGCATGCACCGTTAGTAAGGCTTTTTCCTGCACCTTTCAGCTCGAATATAATTTGCTGGTAGTCCGAGCTAATAATAGCGAGGGCAACAGGTCAGGAATGATGGAGAAGGAGGGTGACTTAGAGTCAAGGCAGGTACAGAAAGAGAAATAAAGAGAGGGAAAGAAAGATTGGATTAAGAGAGAGAGAAAAAAAGAGACAGAAAGGAAAAGTAAGAAAATATTAAAACATTTGAAATTTGAAATTTTTTAAATCTCTAAGAAGAATTTATGACATGCAGGAATGAGACTCAACAGCTTAAATTGTTCCCTTTCTGGGCCAGACAGATTAATTGGCATTGCATTAACAATGATCACATTTTTAAAGGAGCACCCGCTCTCTTAATTATGAGCTCTAACTTTATACGGCGAGTTTAATGATCAATTAATGTGCAAACCAGCAAGTTCTTACAAGTAATAGGGAGACTAAAGGTGAGATGCCATGTGTGCTAGGCAAATGGCAGATGTAGTGTATGTACCTTTAAGAGCCCCTGTGTACTGCAATACCGGTAGTGACCACTCGGGTATATAAGCCTGTATAGCGTCTTGTATCTTTTAGTTCACCTCCAGACTTTGTTCAGTAAACACCTGTTAACACACGGATACAACAGTGGCAATGAATTGGAAACGGACTTACCTGCAACTCGGCAGCACCTCAAGGAGATCGATTCCTCAGACGAAGGTCGAAGAAAAAACAAAACAAAACGGTGGTTTCACCAGCTAGCCGGGCTGGTGGCAGGTACTGCACTAATCCTTCCTGGTCGGCGGGCTGGGGCTCGATCGGGTGGCTCTGCAGCCGGGCTGAGCAGCGAGTCAGAAAGCGGAGGCAAACAGAGACAGAGGGTGGAGCACTCGGGAGACGGCCGGCGCTGCAAAGCAGGTCGACGTTCGGACCAAGCAGAGGGAGGGAAAAGTCCCAGAGAGTCCGGCGGGAACGAGTCTCCAACTATTAAAAATATCTGTGTAAATAAAAACCGCGGAGAACAGCGTTGTTAGCAGCGGCAGCGGCAGGAAAGCACAGGAGGCGCCATTTTTTCTCGGCAGGGAAGAAAGGAAAGCGCGGGAGGCGCCATTTTTGATTTTCAGGATGCCTAAGACTGGCAATATTACTGCTTTCGATAGTAATATAGAGGATTGGACCACATATGTGGAAAGAGTGGAGGTATATTGCACAGCGAATGAAGTAGAGGATGATAAAAAGGCATCGGTACTTCTAAATCTGATTGGCACAAGGACATACGGGCTGTTAAGAAACTTAATCACTCCAGCCAAACCGATGGACAAGAATTTTAAGGAGATTGTTGATACCCTACAGGAGCACTTAAACCCGACACCGCTGCTGATAGCGGAATGATTCAAATTCTTCAGGAGGAATCAGCACAAGAATGAAAGTAACGCTGATTACCTCACCGAATTAAGAAAGCTGTCAAAGCACTGCCAATTCGGGGCAGGACTGGCAGATTCTCTACGAGACAAATTCGTCTGCGGTCTCCTAAGTGAAGGAACACAGAAAAGGCTACTTTCTGAGAAAGATTTGACACTGGACAAGGCTTTCAGTGTGGCTGTATCATACGAAGCAGCAGCAAGAGGAGCTGCAGAGATACAGCAAAAGCCACAGGACTTCGGCACCCATGAAATGACACGGGGTTTCGAGAGATGTTATCACTGCGGCAGATCCACCCATGACCAGAGGGACTGCTGGTTCAAGGACAAAGCATGCAGGCAATGCGGAAAGATGGGACACATTGCACGTGTATGCAGATCTGAAAAAAAATCCGCTGACAGTAAAAAAGTCAATAAGGAAAAGTACAGAAAGGTACAAATGATGACGGACAGTAGCTCCGAAGACCAGAAGAGCGATAGCGACTCTGGAAACAAGAGACTAAGCTGTCTCAAATTACATAATGTAATTGCCAAAGAAGATTACCAGACCATTTGGGTTACCCTCATGATAGCGGGGTCCCCAGTTAAAATGGAGCTAGATACAGGATCAGCTCTGACCGTCATAAGTCGATGGGATTACGAGCGGCTATTTCCGCATATACCTTTGAAAGACACATCCATTATCTTGAAGACATATACGGGGCAGAAAGTATACCCCAGAGGGAAAATAAGGGTGCCTGTTGTATACAACGGCAAGGAAATACAGAAGTTGTATTTATACATTCTGCAAGATGGTGGTCCACCGCTTTTGGGACGTGAATGGATCAGGAAGATACGTTTAGACTGGCACTCCATTCAGGCACTGACGGTGACCAGTAAGAAAAAAAATGATGATGACGTCATACCTGGACGATTAAAAGACATCTTGGCCAACGCCAAAGAAGTGTTTCAACAGGAACTAGGAACCTTGAAAGGCGTCACCGCCTCAATAAAAGTGGAAGATGCGGCAATTCCCAAGTTTTTTAAGGCAAGGCCGGTGCCATACGCAATTCATCCAGCAGTCGAGGCAGAGCTGGAGAATTTGGAAAAGGCAGGCGTGTTATCCAAGGTAGATTCGAGCGAGTGGGCAACACCCATTGTCCCAGTCATGAAGAAAACGTTGAATAATGATGAATCTGGAGAACAGAGAAAAATTTGCATCTGTGGGGACTTCAAGGTGACTGTAAACCCGGTCCTTCACACGGTACAGTATCCTCTTCCGAGGATAGAAGATATTTTCGCCTCACTATCCGGAGGGAAACGTTTCACCAAAATTGACTTGGCACAGGCATATCTACAGATGGAGGTTGAGGAAGCCTCTAAAAAGTATCTCACGATAAACACACACAAAGGCCTGTACCAGTACAATCGACTGGTTTTCGGAGTAGCATCAGCTCCAGCTATCTGGCAAAGAGCTATGGAGCAAGTCCTGCAAGGGATTCCGGGGACTCAATGCTACCTAGATGACATCCTTGTAACAGGAGAAAACGACAACGAGCACCTTGCCAATTTGGAGCAGGTGCTCACTAGGCTGAGAGAACGGAGCCTACGAGCAAATCGCCCCAAGTGCGAA
The DNA here is from genome assembly GCF_052327205.1 of Somniosus microcephalus. Lineage (NCBI taxonomy): Eukaryota > Metazoa > Chordata > Chondrichthyes > Squaliformes > Somniosidae > Somniosus > Somniosus microcephalus. The sequence continues at coordinate 167,236,079 of NC_140997.1, forward strand.
TTTTTCCAGAAACAAATATCATATTGTGGCCATATAATTAACGAAGAAGGGTTGCATAAGTCACCTGAAAAAATTGAAGCGGTCATAAAAGCCCCAGCACCTGAAAATGTCTCACAATTAAGGTCGTTCCTGGGATTGATAAATTACTATCATAAATTTTTACCGAACTTGTCAACAGTTCTGCACCCTCTTAACGCACTGCTACAAACGAGAGTAATTTGGAAGTGGAGCGAAGACTGTAAACGTGCCTTCCATAAATGCAAAGGCTTGATCACGTCCAAGGAAGTGTTGGCTCATTACAACCCATCACTGCCAATCAGACTGGCGTGCGATGCATCCCCTTACGGCGTAGGAGCGGTATTATCGCATAGATTCCCTGATGGCTCGGAGCAGCCGATAGCTTTTGCGTCACGCTCATTGAATTCAGCTGAGCGTAACTATGCCCAGATCGACAGGGAAGCACTCAGCCTGGTGTGGGGAGTGAAGAAATTCAACCATTACCTACACGGACAAAAATCTACCTTGTTGACTGACCATCAACCCCTCGTCTCCATATTCAACCCTAAAAAGGGCGTTCCCATTATGACAGCGCAAAGGCTACAGAGGTGGTCCCTTTTCCTAGGGGCACACCAATATGACATAGAATACAAAGGATCAAAACAGCATGGGAATGCTGATGGTTTATCGCGCCTACCGTTGCCAACGGTAGAAGAGGCACCTACAGTGGACCCAGTGGAGATGTTCCACTCAACCATAGTGGAATGTCTACCAGTAACAAATTCTACCATTGAAAAGGAAACGAGAAATGACCCGAGTCTCTCACGAGTCTACGATTTAATGGTGAAGGGATGGCCAGCACATGGCGAACCACTGTTGCCAGCATTCTCGCAAAGAAGAGAATAGCTGTCAGTGTGCCGAGGAACCTTGATGTGTGGACCCAGAGTGGTGATTCCACCCAAACTCCAAGATAAAGTGCTAAAGGAGCTTCACGAGGGGCATCTGGGTGGAGTGAAAATGAAGAACCGAGCCAGAGCGTTTGTGTGGTGGCCAGGAATCGATGGAGACATCGAAGAAATGACCAAGAGCTATCTAGGATGCCAGAAGGTCCAAAACGCCCCACCACAAGCCCCTCTACATCCATGGGAGTGGCCCTGATCTCCATGGCATATCGACTTTGCTGGTCCATTTATGGACTCAATGTTCTTAATCGCGGTGGATGCACACTCCAAGTGGCCGGAGGTAATAAAGATGTCCTCCACCACCACGGAAAAACCATCACAGTATTAAGGACCACATTTGCCAGGAATGGGCTGCCTGAACAGATCTGTTCTGATAGTGGACCGCAATTTGTGTCCGAAGAATTCAGGAAGTGCTTAAAAAAACAATGGGGTTAAGCACTACACGTCCGCCCCATACCATCCCGCCACCAATGGATTAGCTGAAAGGTTTGTCCAGACCTTCAAGAAGGCCATAAAGGCCATGGGTAATGAAGACATAAATCTACAACATAAGGTAGATAACTTCTTGTTTGCGTACAGGAATGCAACACATGTGGTTGCAAACCAAACTCCCGCCATGATGTTTTTCAATAGAAGACTAAGATGCCGGCTGGATTTGATCAAGCCAAACATCTGAAGGGACGTAGAGAACCGGCAATTTCAAGGCATGAATGAAAGGCCAACTAGAACCTTCCAGATAGGTCAACAAGTTTTGGCCCGGGACTACCGTACCGAGAAATGGCAGCCTGGAACTATTTGCACACGACTAGGACCGCTGATGTATACCGTGGACATTGGAGAAAGCATAATACGGCGCCATGCTGACCAGATCATAGAGTCATCCGAAAAGGGACAACCTACACCACAACTCTATACGCCTAATGATGAAGCAGAGATACCCATAGTATCTACCTCCGATCCGGTGATACTGGAACCAGATGAACCCGACACTGGCATTCAAGCTGAATCGACCTTGCCAAAAGAACCTACTACACCACCGAAAACTACTACACCACCGAGGCGTTATCCGGACCGAGTCAGGAAGCCTCCAGAGAGACTGACTTATAATTGATTAACTGCAGCAAATGTGTAGATTATTGTTCTTGTAAACATGTTAATTAATGATTACTTAAAATGTTATGTCGTGATTATCTAAAAGGGGAGGATTTGTAGTGTATGTACCTTTAAGAGCCCCTGTGTACTGTAATACCGGTAGTGACCACTCGGGTATATAAGCCTGTATAGCGACTTGTATCTTTTAGTTCACCTCCAGACTTTGTTCAGTAAACACCTGTTAAACCAACTCCTGCATTCCGTGTCTCCATTAACACACGGATACAACAGCGGAGTAGCGTAAATTGACCAACAAGTTCTGGAGATTCGCAATTTATGGCATATCTTTTAATTCTTTGAACTTGTGGGCTGAGTTGCACGTTAATAATGGCGTCCTTCGTGAACTCTGTTGTTTTCCCAGGAAGATTTGGCCCAATGTTTCCTCACATTAGTGGATCATCTTGCTTGACCTAAACAAGTTCATTTCTGACTATATTCTCCAGCATTCAAAATTTTTAATAATCTTGTGGTCTGACTGCCTGACATTTTGTTTCAAAAACCTCATGGGGACTAAATTGAGCCTTGAAGCATCCGATTTTTAGGTGCTACACGGCCACATAAGGATGGAAAGTGGGGTCCGAGATGCGCGTGCACACTTCCAACAGGTAGTGCGCAGGGCGGCATCTTGGTAAAGGGGTTTGCGAGCCTAATGACTGCCGGCAACATGTAGAGCAGCAAGATGATGATGCAAATCATTGTGCAATGCTGATTTGATGCCAGCGCTGCCATTTTTGAACTCCACACTCCAGCCAATGCCCTGTCTTAATCATGTACAGCTGAACATGACGTTAAATGGAATGAAGAACCCTCCACCAGCGCTATTAAAGGGATCATGAAATACTTACAGCTTAGTTGCTGGATTATTTTTTCTGGCTACTGGTGCCGTTGTACGTGTATTTGGAGCTTTCCTATACTTGGCTAAAGTTTCAATAGTCTACAGCGAGTGATCTGGCTGGTATTGACGTACTTTTTGGTCATTTGAAATCTTGTGCTGAAACCAGTTACTTCCAGCCATCGGTAGCATGGAAGAGCTTCCTCTGGAAATTGAACATGACTAGGAGAATGAAGAGAGGCCATGCAGAGCAGGACAAGCTGCTAGAAGATGGAGGAGGGGGAGAAGGGCACTCAGCAGAAGCCCATATCCACCAAGGATCTTCAGGGAGCAATTCTCTTACCTTAAGTTCGGTAAGAACCAATGGTTTGAGATATCATTGTTTCACGAAAGAGATTGTGACTGAAATCTGACAACTTCTGTACCACTACTGCAACCTCAAAGCAGGCAAGGACAGCATTGCCTGTGGTTAACAAAATAATCATGGCTCTTAACATTTATGCATCTGGCTCCTTTCAGGTTGCTGCTGAAGATATAAGCAACATCTCACAGTTTGCAATGCACTGCTGTATAAGGGAGGTCACTGAGGCTCTCTATACACAGAGAAACATTTTCATTTCATTCCCTCTTGCCAGAGACAAGCAGGCGGAGCGAGCACGAGGTTTTGCATGGATTGCAGGCATCCCCATGGTGCAGGGTGCCATGGACTGCACACAATTTGCCTTGCCTGCGACTCATGTGAACTCAGACATTTTCTGAACCAAAAGGGATTCCACTCCCTCAATGTGCAGTTGGTGTGTGGCCACAGGCAGTGCATCATGCAGGTGAATGCCCGTTATCCTGACAACAATCATGATTTATTTCATTCTGTGGCAGTCCTCTGTGCCACCTGGATTTGAACCACCACGGCAAGTCAAAGGCTGCATACTAGGGGACAAGGGTTATCCCCTAATGACATGGTTCACGACTCCGGTCCGGAACCCATGCGCACGTGCACAGCAGACCTACCATGAGAGCCGTGCTGCCACAAGGATTATTATAGAGCACACCATCGGCGTTCTCAAGCAATGCTTCCGCTGCCTGGACTGCTCTGGAGGAGCCCTGCAGTACTCAGCTGAGCGGGTATCAAGACTTGTGGTAGTGTGCTGCATGTTGCACAACCTGACCTTATGAGGGAATTGCCCTTGCCACCACATATCAGGCGAGAGGTTGAGGAGCAGGATCATGAGGAAGAGGAGGAGGAGGAGGAAGCGGACGAACAGGAAGAGGCACGGAGGCTACAACATAGACAGCTCCTTTCTGCCCAGGCTCTAAGTGATCAGATTATTCATAAGCAATACCAGTAACCTCAACCACACCTCCCCATTCACAACACAAAAATAAAAACTACCAGAAAATGCCCCTTCCAATCCAATTTTATAAATTCAATCATTACATAATGCATACAAGCTTAAACTAATCACCCTTGTGTATTCCCTTAGTGCCTGTCTTCTGTATGACTTTGCCTATCCTTGTGCTGCTATGAGGTGCATCCCAGTGGCTGCAGCATGGGTGGTGTAAGGCTGCTGACATTCAGTTGAAGAGACTGCAAGCGGCCTTTGAGGATGACCATAAAAAGCTCTAGGCCTAGAGGGCCCGGCTTCAGACTGCACCATCTTGGCCTGAGCTGCAGCAGTCTGTCCTGGCTAGCTGACAGGGAACAGCAAGGGCGCTGGTGGAGTAGCAGGGGTGGGAGCAGGAATGCTGTCATCCTGAGAGAGGACAGCAGATTCGTGTTCCATGGAGCCACTACCACCCCTCCTGCGCGGCGCCTCAGCAATCCTACTGATCTGTTGGAGAACAGATTGATGGACTGCTGTGACACCTTGGAACAGTGGTATTCAGAGCCATGATGGCAGCAGTCTGAGCTTCCACTACAACACTCAAACCTTTGATGGAAGCTGTTTGTGCTGCAACGCAAGCTGTGATATTGGCTATCATGGTGGGTTCCACAGGTGTGTTGATGGAGGTGATCGCCTGTTCCATGGAAATAATGGGGTCCAAGCTCTGCGCAAAGCTCTGGACCAAGTTGGTGCTGGACTCCTCCATGCTCCTTGACATTGTGCGCAGGCTTTCTGACCAGGCATTCCAGTGCACCAAGCATTTGGTTGTGTACGCCCATTAGTCTTTTTCTATAGCTTGAGCCATCAATGTCCTCATTGGAGTCCTCTGCAGAAGAACTAGTGTGTGACCTCGCCCTGCGGTGAGCTGGCATCTGCGCTATCCTTTCCCCCTGCCATGGCTCCTGTGCACTTGTGCCAGGTCTTTCACCACATTCAGAAATGGAAAAGAGACAAGGGTTAGGTTGTGGTAAGGTGAGAGGAGAAAGTTAGAAGTGCGTGTTTACACTATCTGCAGCTTGTGAGTCAGAAGAGATTGTGGGATGAGGGAGAAGTGGGAAAAGGGTTGGAGGAATAGGTATGCAGATACCCTCATCATTGATCCTTCCAGCACCACCAGTAGCCACAGCCTCAGCGATGCCCCTTCCCATGGTGGCCAGCACTGCATGGGGGTTAAAACATGCAGGCGTGCTTGTTCTCCTTCAGTTCTTTTCTGCTGCCTCCTTTTATGCGCCACTTTCTCCTGCAAGAAAGAGGGAAGTGTGTCTGTGAGTATCGTGCAATATGTTTGGGTGATGTGGCTGTCATGGTTGTGTGTGAGCTGTGAGTTTTGAGTGAGAGGCTTACCACTGAGGGTGAGGTAAAGCATAAGCATTGAAGGGTTGAGTTCTGATTGATAGAGATTGTTGGTAGCTGAGTGATGGGGTTGTAGTGAATTGAGCAGTGGGTGAGGCTGATAGTGCACTTGGTGGCATATGACATTTGAAGATTGAATTCACTGACCTTGACAACTTGTATCAGATCGTTAAACTTCTTCCTGCACTGCAACCACGTTCTTGGAGCTACACGCCTGGCATTGACCTCTGCCACTACTTCTTCCCACTGCCTTCTGAGCATATGTCTGGAGGGCCTCCTGCCCCCCCTGCAGATACAGGATGGCTCTCCTTCTCTCCACCCCTTGCACCAAGACCTCCAGTGCATTGTCAGAAAACCTTGGTACACGCTCTCTCGCATGTTCAGCCATCCTTCAATTTTTCACAGCACAGATTCACTTTTCAAAGGACTCCCACCACATCTTGCAGCCATGATTCACCTCCCCTTTAAAAGTTGCAGGCTGCCTTTAAGTAGCGCTAGCCACTCATGATATCGAGCCCCCTGCTGATGCATGCAGTCACTGAATTGCATGGGTAGTGCTGGCTGCATGCAGCAATCATTTAAACAGAAGGCAGCATGAATTTAACGAGCTGCCTGCATCACTATGAACAGACGTGGGTTAATTGCGTACCATAGTCCCCAGTTTTGGGGGTTATCCAATTTAACCCCCATATGTCTGTGTTTAATCTGTCACTGATCACAGGGAGAAAAGGGATCAAAGGTTTGCCAACATAATAGATGTGTCAAGGAGTTTTCTAATAGATGTGTTGAGGAGTTTTCCAATTGCCAAGTCAATCTAATAAATTGCTTATTATTTACAGTCTGTGAGAAAACAACATCAACATTAGCTCATTATCATCATAACTACTTATCATCTCAGTGCCCTTTTAAACTTGAGTAAATACACTATGCCTTTTAAAAAAAATAAAGCACATTAAAATTAACTCTCTCTCCAAATTCTTTCCGTGGAAAAATGGTAAGAAGATCCTGGACCATGACACTGCCAAACAGATTTATTTAGCAATAAATGAATGTGAACAGATGACACACTATAGATATCTGGTCATTGCAGGCTTAACAATCTCCCTCGGAAGATTCAAACTGAAGATGATAAATTATATTTCGTCACATCTGCTGTGCTAAACTGCAGTGTGAACTGGACCGGACCAGACATTCCTGAATATTAACCTAAGTGGCAGTTTGTTGCTGCCCATGGGGTTTCTCTGGTCTATTTATCATTCTCTGATGGCTTTAGATTTGAACAAGACAGTTTGAGAAGTAGTTGCCAATATTTGATTGGAACAAAGTAATTTATATACATAGTTCTTAAACTTAAAAATAGGTTCCAATCAAGCAAATATAGAAAGAAAATCCCACCAGATGCTTATGTCTGAACTGAATGCCTTCGTTTTTCCCTCACATATTGGACACAGACATAACAGTTTAGATTTTCAGATTATCATTAAAATAACTCAATTGAAAAATCTCGGCTGATGTCTCTATTTTGCAGCAATTGTGTATCAAAGGAAGCTAAACCATGTTCTGTACATAAACTGGCTTTTCATCCCATACATACAATGACAGAAATAAACCAATACCATGATAAATCATACACAAAAATACTTCATTTTTGTCACAGCAACCTTCCTCCCCCACCCCCTCTCCCCCACACGCCTTCCTTGGACTCGATCCTTATAAGTGCCACTGACATGGTGCTCACAAGGACTGGACCGAGGCTGTGTTTGTTTCTGATGTGGCAGTATCTCGGCATTCCTACTTTGGAAACCACGGCTTGTGGATGACCATGTTAAGAACATAAGAACATAAGAAATAGGAGCAGGAGTAGGCCAATTGGCCCCTCGAGCCTGCTCCGCCATTCAATAAGATCATGGCTGATCTGATCCTAACCGCCAATCCACTGTGACAGGACTATCTCCTGAATCTAACAGAATTAGACACACGAAACAGGAGCAGGATCAGGCTACACGGCCCCTGGGCCCGCTCCGCTACCCACAGGGCCATGACCGATCCGCACCTAAACTCATGTCCAAATTCCTGCCCGCTCCCTGTAACCCTTAATTCCCTTTTCTTCTAGGAAACTGTCTATTTCTGTTTTAAATTTATGTAATGATGTAGCTTCGACAGCTTTTTGGGGCAGCATATTCCATGGACCTACCACCCTCTGAGTGAAGTAGTTCCTCCTCATCTCAGTTTTGAAAGAGCAGCCCCTTATTCTAAGACTATGCCCCCTAGTTCTAGTTTCACCCATCATCTGGAACATCCTCCCCGCATCCACCCGATCCAACCCCTTCACAATCTTATATGTTTCAATAAGATCGCCTCTCATTCTTCTGAACTCCAATGAGTAGAGTCCCAATCTACTCAACCTCTCCTCATATGTCCATCCCCTCATCCCCAGGATTAACCGAGTGAACCTTCTTTGTACTGACTCGAGAGCAAGTATGTCTTTTCTTAAGTATGGACACCAAAACTGTATGCAGTATTCCAGGTGCGGTCTCACCAATACCTTGTACAACTGAAGCAATACCTCCCTATTTTTATATTCTATCCCCCTAGCAATGAAAGCCAACATTCCATTGGCCTTCTTAATCACTTGCTGCACCTGCATACTAACCTTTTGAGTTTCGTGCACCAGGACCCCCAGATCCCTTTGTACTTCAGTACTTTCCAGTTTCTTGCCATTAAGATAATAACTTGCTCTACGATTTTTCCTGCCAAAGTGCATAACCTCACACTTTCCAGTATTGTATTCCATCTGCCAAGTCTCTGCCCACTTACTTAGCCTGTCTATGTCCCCTTGCAGGTTTTTTATGTCCTCCTCTCTCACTACTTTCCCTCCCATCTTAGTATCATCTGCAAACTTTGATATGTTACACTCGGTCCCCTCCTCCAAATCGTTAATATAGATTGTAAAGAGTTGGGGACCCAGCACTGACCCCTGCGGAACACCACTGGTTACTGATTGCCAGTCTGAGAATGAACCATTCATCCCAACTCTCTGCCTTCTGTTAGATAGCCAATCCTCTATCCATGCCAGAATATTACCCCCAATCCCGTGATTTTTTATCTTAAGCAATAATCTTTTGTGTGGCACCTTGTCAAATGCCTTTTGGAAGTCTAAATACACTACGTCCACTGGTTCACCTTTATCCACCCTGTGTGTTACTTCCTCAAAGAACTCCAGCAAATTTGTCAAACATGACTTCCCCTTCATAAAACCATGCTGACTTTGTCTTATTAAACTATGATTATCCAAATGTCCTGTTACTGTCTCCTTAATAATGGACTCCAAAATTTTACCTACCACAGATGTTAGGCTAACCGGTCTATAGTTTCCAGCCTTCTGTCTACTGCCCTTTTTAAATAAGGGTGTTACATTAGCAGTTTTCCAGTCTGCTGGGACCTTTGCTGAGTCCAGGGAGTTTTGGAAGATTATTACCAATGCATCCACAATCCCTACCGCCACTTCCCTCAAGACCCTTGGATGTAAGCCATCAGGTCCAGGCAATTTATCCGCCTTGAGTCCCATTATTTTACCGAGTACCACTTCCTTAGTGATTTTGATCGTGTTTATCTCCTCCCCCCCTATAGCCCCCTGCTTGTCCAGTGTTGGGATATTCTTGGTGTCCTCTACTGTAAAGACTGATACAAAATATTCATTCAGTGTTTTTGCCATCTCCATATTTCCCACCATTAATTTCCCGGTCTCACCCTCTAAGGGACCAACATTTACTTTAGCCACCCTTTTTCTTTTTATATAACTATAAAAACTCTTATTATCTGTTTTTATATCTTTTGCTAATTTACTTTCATAATCTATCTTCCCTTTCCTAATCAATTTTTTTGTTATTTTTTGCTGTCTTTTAAAGTTTTCCCAATCCTCTATCCTCCCACTAGATTTGGCTACCTTATATGCCCTTGTTTTTAGTCGAATACTATCCTTAATTTCTTTACTTAGCCACGGATGGCTGTCTTTTCTTTTACACCCTTTTCGTCTCAGTGGAATATACTTTTTTTGGAAGTTGTAAAATAACTCCTTAAATGTACACCACTGATCATGTATTGTCTTACCCTTTAATCTATTTTCCCAATCCACTTTGCTCAATTCTGCTCTCATACCTTCATAGTCACCTTTATTCAAGCTTAGCACGCTTGTTTGAGATACAACCTCCTCACCCTCTAATTGAACATGGAATTCAACCATGTTATGGTCACTCATTCCAAGGGGATCCTTTACTAGGACATTTTTAATTAATCTTGTCTCGTTACACAGGACCAGATCTAAGGTTGTAACCTAGCAGTCAATGTCCCATCACGATAGCCTCTATGTCATGCGCCAAATGCAACTATACAAAGGGATTATGGTTGGAAGGCACAGTAAATACTCTCCACAGCTGGATTAATGAACATTCCAATATTTATACTTGTTAAGTACTTTGTTAGTTGTTTGAAAAGTGTATAAAGATTATTACTACAGTTGTGGTGTGATTGACAATATTTAATTATCTTTTCTGGCAATTTAATTGTACGACACAAAATTTCTCATTTTAAAGCACACGTACACCTACTATTGCATTTGTGGTTTGTAAATAACAGAACAGAATTAACTGTTGATGGATATCAATGGCTTTGTTCGTATTAGCAACACCAATGTTGGCCTTTGTGCTTTAGATATGTGAAAAATTGAAAGCCTCATTGTGTCATAAGATTTGATAATATTACTAACTGGTCTACTGTGGCATTGATCACAGATAGTTGGGATTGCTGTGAATTTTAGTGTCATCTTACTCTGAGCTGAGAAATACAATACAGCGGAAGTAGGTTGGCTGGAGAGCAGGTTACCCTCTGCAGTGAAATGCTGCACAGAGGGAGTTGGAGGGGATGGGAAGCAGAGAGCAGTGGGTGTGGGGAGCAGGATACAAGATGTAAATTTTTAAATCATCGGCCCTTGAGGGAAGTAAAGGATTATCTCTTGAATAGTGCCAGGGACACAGAGGCAAAGAATAGTAGTAAGCCTGAGGATTGGGAGAGCTTTAGAAACCAGCAAAGGATGACCAAAAAATTGATTAAAATAGAGAAAATAGAATGAGAGTAAACTAGCAAGAAATATAAAAACAGATTGTAAGAGTTTCCTCAAGTATGTAAAAAGAAAGAGAGTAGCAAAAGTAAGCGTTGGTCTCTTAAAGGCTGAGACAGGAGAAATTATAATGGGGAATAAGGAAATGGCAGAGACTTTAAACAAATATTTTGTACCTGCCTTCACAGTAGAAGACACAAAAAGCATACCAAAAATAGTGGGGAACCAAGGGGCTAATGAGAGTGAGGAACTTAAAGTAATTAATATCAGTAGAGAAAAAGTACTTGAGAAACTAATGGGACTAAAAGCCGACAAATCCTCTGGACCTGATGGCCTACATCCCAGGGTTCTAAAAGATGTGGCTGCAGAGATAGTGAATGCATTGGTTGTGATCTTCCAAAATTCCCTAGATTCTAGAATGGTCCTAGCAGTTTGGAAGGTAGCAAATGTAACCCTGCTATTCAAGAAAGGAGGGAGAGAGAAAATAGGGAACGACAGGTCAGTTAGCCTGACATCAATTGTCAGGAAAACGCTGGAATCCATTATTAAGGAAGTGGTAACGGGGCACTTAGAAAATCATAACATCATTAGGCAGCGTCAACATGGTTTTATAAAAGGGAAATTGTGTTTGACAAATCTATTAGTGTTTTTTGAGGATGTAACTAGCAGGGTAGATAAAGGGAAACCTGTGGATGTAGTATATTTGAATTTCCAAAAGGCATTCGTGCCACATAAAAGGTTGTTACACAAGATAAGGGCTCATGGGGTTTGGGGGTTATATATTAGCATGGATAGAGGATTGAATAATGGACAGAAAACAGAGAGTAGGGATAAACGGGTCATTTTCAGGTTGGCAGGCTGCAACTAGTGGGGTGCCGCAAGGATCAGTGCTTGGGCCTCAGCTATTTACAATCTATATTAATGATTTAGATGAAGGGACCGAGTGTACTGTATCCAAGTTTGCTGACGATACAAAGTTAGGTGGGAAAGTAAGCAGTGAGGAGGACACAAAGAGGCTGCAAAGGGATATAGAGAGGTTAAGTGAGAGGGCAATAAGGTGACAGTATAATGTGGGAAAATGTGAGGTTATTCACTTTGGTAGGAAAAATAGAAAAACACAATATTTTTTAAATGGTGAGAAACTATTAAATGTTGGTGTTCAGAGAGATTTAGGTGTCCTTGTACAGGAAACACAAAGCTAGCATGCAGGTACAGCAAGCAATTAGGAAGGCAAATGGCATGTTGGCCTTTATAGCAAGGGGGTTGGAGTATAAGAGTAAGGAAGTCTTGCTACAATTGTACAGGGCTTTGGTGAGACCACACCTGGAGTATGGTGCACAATTTTGGTCTCCTTATCTGAGGAAGGATATACTTGCCTTGGAGGCAGTGCAACAAAGGTTCACTAGATTGATTCCTGGGATGAGAGGGTTGTCCTATGAGGAGAGATTGAGTAGAATGGGCCTATACTCTCTGGAGTTTAGAAAAATGAGAGGTGATCTCATTGAAACATATTCTGAGGGAGATTGACAGAGTAGATGCTGAGAGGTTGTTTCCCCTGGCTGGAGAGTCTAGAACTAGGGGGCTTAGTCTTAGGATAAGGACTCGGTCATTTAAGACTGAGATGAGGAGGAATTTCTTCACTCAGAGGGTTGTGAATCTTTGGAATTCTCTACCCCAAAGGACTGTGGATGCTGAATCGTTGAGCATATTCAAGGCTGAGATAGATAGATTTTTGGACTTTTGCTGAATCAAGGAATATGGAGATGGGGCAGGAAAGTGGAGTTGAGGTCGATGATCAGTCATGATCTTATTGAATGGTGGAGCAGGCTCGAAGGGCCGTATGGCCTACTCCTGCTCCTAATTCTTGTGGTCTTATGTTCTAGATCTGTGATGGCTGTCGGTCCAAGATGTTTTTCTCTCCTGATGTGATTTCCAATTATATGTCAGGGAAAATATTTTTGCTTGTCCAATCAGAAAATCATAATGTGTCTTTGAAGTATCAAAACTCTTTTATATGATTAACAGCAAAATTGACCACTGAGAGAGGCTTTGATTTCAATGCCCTTCCTGTCCAATAGAAGGTGGCAGCTTTCAACTGTATTTTGGGAGCTGTGGTCCATCAGAGTGACATATACAGAGTGGCACTATGTATTCTGTGAATCCACTACTTGGCTGAACCTCTTAATTCAGACAAGGCCCAGGTGCACAGTGCAAGCTGGGGCATACAGCAAAACTGAAGCCCCAGAGACAGGGTCAGGCCTGTGCAAAGAAGGCATTGCAGACATGCAAGGCTGACATTATTAGAAAGTTTATTTTTCTACAATAAAAAAAAATGCATTGATAATGTTATATGTTACTTTTGGCTGAGCAGAATGAGCTTTGTGGGAAACCAAGCTAACTATTCAAAGCGCTTGGAGAAAAGATTTTCAAGCACTTGATTGGTTTTGTGGCAGTTGCTGGTTGCAGTGTGGTAGCCTTCAAAAATTGTGAGCGAATCGATTGCTTGCTTTTGTGTAGTTTGCTGGCACCTGATTGATAGTGGTACCTTCTCAGCCTTACCCACAAGTAAAATCAAACCGAAGCAACAGCAAACACCGCCAATTAGATTACAGCACTTGACTTGGTTTGTTTTCACCAGTAAATCTGTTTGGAAAAAGTAATAGACATCTCTGATTTTTTGCTCATTCTCATAACTTTGAACATACATCAAGTTTATACATGAGTTCAGATATTTGTGAAGTATTCCACTGGCCCCAACCCATCAACTGCCTGTTGAAACACAAATTCACTATAGAGGCTTGCTGCATGGCAATCTTTATATGCTAGTACAATAGCAAAATACAGCGGATGCTGGAAATCTGAAATAAAAACAGAAAATGCTGGAAATACTCAGCAGGTCAGGCAGCATCTGTGGTGAGAGAAACAGAGTTAACGGGCTCCATTTTGTCAATGGGGAGCTTTTGGAGGCGGGACTCTCACTTTTTGGGTTGTAATCCTGCCTCCATCGACTTGTGGCCAACCCACGCTATTTGCCCTGGATTGATCTTGTTAAGCCCGCCCAGCGGGCTCAGCAGGCCAATTAAGGGACAACTGGTTACTGGTGACGTCAGTGATTGACATTTCATCTGTCAAGAGCTTTTGACAGATGAAAAATCAGCATTTGACAGCTCTGTGAAGCTGTCAAACACTGACAGTCTGTCTTCTAACTTGAGTCCTTCTATTCAGACTCAATTAGAGAGCTCTCCAGACCAGAAAGCAGAGGCTGCAGCTTTTGACAGTTCAGCGGCCATTCTGCTTTCTGTACCGGTGAGCCAAGGGACTCCCGAGAACTGAAGGAAGGAAGCCTGCAGCAGAAAGTAAAGGTAACTAAAACTTATTAAAACACTTTACACTTACCTCACACACTTACCTCTGCACACATGCACCCCTCCAACCCCTGCAGACCGACAGTCCACCTCGCTAACTTGGCGTGGTTCGGAGCCGTCGGACAGCCCACACTTCAGGGCTAAAAATAGGGATTAGGCAAAAAACTGCCTGTTGACTACCTGTTAACAGGCAGTTAATTGGCACTAATCCCCTTCCCACCTCGGGGAGGCGGCTCCCAGCACAGGTCGGGTACCCGCCTCCTGGGACATTGGCATGGAGGCGGGTTGGGGACGGGATGGGTTCCTGCCCCCCAATTCTGCAATTTTCCCACCACTCCCACCTCCAAACCCGCCTCCTCGGGGCTTGAAAAATCGAGCCCAACGTTTCAGGTGGATGACCTTTAGTCAGAACTGGAAACAGTTAGATATGTACCAGGTTTTAAGCAAGTACAAAGGCAGGGAAAGAGGGGAGGGGAGGAAAGAACAAAAGGGAAGGTCTACGATAGGATGGAAGGCAGGAGTGATTTAAAGACAAAAGGGATGATGGTGCAAGGCAAAAGGAGATGGTAATGGGACAAGTAAAGAAACAAAAGATGAGTCTAGATGAGGTGTAAATGGCAATGGCAGGATGATCAACAGTTGCCATGTGAAAAAATAGGGGTAGAGTTTATGGTCTGAAATTGTTGAACTTGATGTTGAGTCCAGAAGGCTGTAAAGTGCCTAATCAAACGATTGAGGTACTGTTCCTTGAGCTTACATTGAGCTTCGTTGGAACAGTGTAAGAGGCCGAGGACCGAGAGGTCAGAGTGGGAGTGGAGGGGACCACATCGTGAGCAGCGAATACAGTATACTAAATTGCAAGAAGTACAAGTAAATTGCTGTTTCAGCTGGAAAGAGTGTTTGGGGCCCTGGACAATGGGAAGGGAGGAGGTAAAAGGGCAGGTGTTGCATCTCCTATGCTTGCACGGGAAGGTGCTGTGGGAAGGGGAGGGGGTGTTGGGGGTGATTGAGGAGGGGACCAGGGTGTCACGGAGGGAGCGGTCCCTTCAGAATGCTGAAAGGGGAGGTGAGTGGACGATGTGTTTGATGGTGGGCTCACGCTGGATGAGACGGAAATGGTGGAGGATGATTCCTTGAATGTGGCAGGTGATGGGGTAAAATGTTAGGACAAGGGGAACACTATCATGGTTCTGGGAGGGAGGGGAAGGGGTGAGAGCTGAAGTGCGGGAAATAGAATGGACACGGTCGAGGGCCATGTCAACCACGGTAGAGGGGAATCCTTGGTTGAGGAAGAGTTATACACTGGCTTAAAATCTAAACTGAGACCAAGGGTTATTTAAAAAGGTGTCTTTCACAATTAAATGCTACTGCCATTCACAATAGCATTCAAAGATATCAGACTGATGTCCGAGAAACCTAGTTCCAGGACAATGCCAAAGTATGAGAGCCTTGTTTACATGACTCCAGATCATAAATGATTGAGACCGGTTTCCCCTTCACAGCCCACGAATCATATTTTTAAACAATTACATCTTTCTGGACAGGGAACATGAGAAAGCTGCCTATTTGTGCTCTAATCCTTTAATTGATTGATTATTTGCTGCATCAAACAGACAGTTGCAGCCAAACCAGCTGTGGTAAGAACTTCTGAACAATATTAACTGTTTCTAACACCTGGGCAAACTTTCTAACACTTGCTACGTGGTTCACCTAGAAAGAGATGCTACATTGAACCTTCAATTCACACAGTCTGTTTCCAGCAAGCAGTAATCCAATTCAAGAGGCAAGCTACTCAAATCTCAAAGAAGTGTAATTTCAGTGATCCCATATTCCCAGTATGAGACTTTGCTCAGTGGGAGTGTGTCAGGGATACAGCAACAACACTATAGCAGCGATTCTCTGACCTACATTCTCGTCAAGTGAGACTCCCGCTGGTAGTGTTGTATGTCACTAAATTTAATCTTTTATGTTTTGAAATAAGACATGTCTTTAATGTGTCAGCACCATCACAGCC
Organism: Somniosus microcephalus; assembly: GCF_052327205.1. Lineage (NCBI taxonomy): Eukaryota > Metazoa > Chordata > Chondrichthyes > Squaliformes > Somniosidae > Somniosus > Somniosus microcephalus. The sequence continues at coordinate 167,252,252 of NC_140997.1, forward strand.
AATGGTTCCTTTTTCAATTATACACTTTACTTTATAACAGAACTAAAGATGAATAAGGTATTTTACTGATGATTGTTTTCAAGGGAGCACGGAGTCCTCCACGGTGGAACTCAGATCACAGTAAACTGTGTCAGGTTTCAGTTTGAGATGCTTTCATTGCTGCGATTTGCTGTTTTTAGCATGTTTTCTGAGGATTTTTGATGTACGAGTATGCCTTTTGATTTATTGTTTGAAACCTAATACCATCTAAATTTAGCCAATATGAATCACCTGATGAATAATCTAATTTTAGCCCATTGGATTTAGCTGAATCTTTTTTCCCCTTACCTTCTGTTATCTTGCCCAAGGGTTCATTGTTAAATGATCTTCAGTAAGCTGTCCGGTTGTTGGTGGGCATTACAGCTAATCCTATCTGATGTGCCTCAATAAATCCGAGACTCGATGTTAGCGAAACAAAACAAGGCTTTTATTGACTTAGAAGGTAACACACAGGAGAGAGGTATCTTCCATCCAGAGCTCTGCTGTACTGGATGTACTGCAGGCTGGGCCAGCTTACATAGGGGCCAGGTATGGGCGGAGCCCTACACACAGTACAATACAATGGGCCAGGTATGGGCGGAGCCCTACACATAGTACAATACAATGGTGAGGAAACGGAACAGAGGTAAGGGAAATGAAACTGAAACCAACCACAGTCACAGGCAGTGATGAATGGAATATTTCATCGCACTATCCTCATCCGATCTATATACATATACGCTCACTGGATAGTCATGAGGAATCAGGAGTGTGAACTCTGACTGATTTCTCCTCGCTAACCGAGGGGCCAACTGTACTAATCTACTGAGCCCTGGCTGAGAACAGCTAATTCAGAACAGACTGGGGATCAAATCTGGGATCTTGGCTTGTATGACAGCTATGCACCAGATAAATTTACTGAGCCATCAAGGGAACTGTAAGCCTAAGAAAATAGTACCAATTGTGAACAGAAGGATAATTTGGTGTTTGATTCTGTGTAAGTTGTTTGATTCTGTGTAGGCGCCAGCCTTAGCTCAGTGGAAGCACCCTCACCTCTGAGTCAGATGGTTGTGGGCTCAAGTCCCACTCCAGAGATTTGAACACATAATCCAGGCTGACACTCCCAGTGCAGTAATGAGGGAGTGATGCACTGTCTGAGATGCTGACTTTCGGACGAGACGTTAAACTGAGGATGCATCTACCTTTTCAGGTGGACATAAAAGATCCCATGGCCCTATTTCGAAGAAGAACAGGGGAGTTCTCCTGTTGCACTGGCCAACATTTATCCCACAACTAATACCACAAAAAAATAATTGGGACCTGGCTGTTTGCAAATAGACTGCTGTGTTTCCCTACATTACAACAGTGACTGTACCTCAAGAGGAATTTGTTGCTGTGAAGTGCTTTCATAAATTTTGAGGTCATGAAAGGCACTATATAAATGCAAGTCCTTCTTTTATGGATAATGTCACTTTGTTTGTAGCATGGCAAAAGGTTACATCCTTTTATAGTTTACCTGTTCCTGGTGTTACATGCTGGATATGAGAAACAGGTCACTGATAATATTAATACTATTTTATATCTGTCAGATCCATCCAAGATATTCACTTCTTTGAAAGCTATGGGGGGTCAGGGACATTATATTTCAATTTCGGTTTAAAGGAAATAAATGTCTGATTCACTGAGCTTCTGTGCTGGCCTGGTGTGTGTCTATCAGCATCCAAGCCATCTGTTACTTTGATGGTGCTTTGTATCATGTATGCTTGAGATCTCCAATTCCCTTTTGGTCTGAGGGATGATCCATCAAATCCCTGTGGTAGTTGGTTGGTTTGTACACATGAGAAATCTAGTTCCTTGGTGGTCAAGGGACATCTCTTCCCCCTTCTCCCAATTGACCTTGTGCAACATACTAAATTTGTTCATCAAAATGGACCATACATGTAAATTTAGAATACAGAGTATTCTTCTAAAGTGGAAGTTGAGATTTCCTGTGTGTGCTCAAGTATAAACAGTCTGACAAGATGTTCACCTCTCCGTCCCCAACTATGTTTCTGAGAAATTGCTTATATAGCATATATTATACCACAAATAGTTAGAATTAATGTGCACTTCATGGTCAAAACTCTCTTTTCAGTAGTATCTTTTGTATGAATTGTCCAGTAATTATTCTCCAGATATATTAACATCTGCACAGCCTTGATCATTGCCTTAGTCCTAAACCCCTCCACATCTGTTGTCAGACATTTCCTGAAGGTTTTCTTTTTTTTAAAATAATTTATTTAATTACAATGCATATCCTCTTGTTAACAATTGCAGTACCAAACGAATGCCTAGTCTATGGAGGAGGTGGATTGATAAACAAACGGGACAGACAACAGGCTGGCTTTCTGTTTTTAGTTTTAGTGCTTATCGGGATGAAGGTAATCATTACTGCAAACTGAAACAATTTTCCACTGTTTGCACCCAGGTTGGACTTACTATGGGTTAGAAGCTGAGCTTTACCTTGCTGAGAATCTAGTTGAAGCTGACGATTCTCCAGTCAGAAGTCTCCCAATTGGCACCTCAGCTGACCTTGGATGCTTGTTCATAAGATTTCCTATGGAGCAGTTTGCTGACACTCTTTTAACTAGTATCAGCACTGGTTCTTTAATGAAAAAGCTGAAATGAGGGACTGCAAATTAGCCATCAAAATCAAAATATCTCTCGCAGTAATCCAGTTATAATGTTCATCACAAAAAGACCGCGATCACCAATAACAACTGTATCAGAAGGTAACATTCCAGCTCTGATCTGTTGAGCTGCAAGATTGCCACTTCCTGATTGAATTTCAGAGTGCCAGTAGGTAGTATTTGAACAGCTGAGACCTCTCACTGGCACTTTAAACAACTGATCAGGAAAATGTGCATGTGTCATGCTCAGCCTCTTATTCCCAATCTGCTCTTCAGGTGTTTTAGAAGAATAGCAGTGCTATAACATTTATGTTTGTTTGGATCTTGGCTTCTATGTTGTTCCTTTCATAACTCTCAACTGAAATCTGGTGCACTGAGCAGAGTCTGGTGCACTGAGCAGAGTATGCTGCTCAACACTCACCGGCACTTCAAACCGGTGAGTGTCAGTTTTGGGTCGAGAGCAATAAATGGAAATAAAGTTCATTTTATCCGTAGTATCCTCTTTAACCAGCTGAGCACTGCACTGGGGCCTTTGCACAGTTTATTGGTCAGCTGTCAAAAGTGCTGGAGAACTCTACTCAAGCGTTCAATAATATTGTTCAATAGTACTCTAAAGCTACGTCACAACGTGCAAAACATGCTTGAAGAGTGCAACCAATGGAAAATCCAGAGTTAATACAAATGGGGTTTGACAAGCAGGATTTGAGGATTAGATCTCTATGATCACGACAAGAGATGGTCAGTAAAAGTGGATTCCACACAGATAGATGGTGTGCCTTTATTCCAACTTTTCTTCCACCCCACTATCCTTCCTCCTTAATTGTGATCTCAGAAAATCACTTTCTAATGTGCAATGGTGACATTTCCATCCTACTACACCAGCTATCTGTGAACCACCTCTGATTGAAATTATAAATTTTGGTGCCACTTAGTGCTGAACTTTGGGTTGTTCAGCCATTTGAAATTGGATTGAAACCAACCAGTTACAATGATGATCTTTGTGGCCTGGCCCCATATTTTATTACCAACCACAAGATGGATTGCTGGGCACAACAGAGCAAAACAAAAGCAGTTTATTGAGACACAATAATAAGTTATCAATCAATACAGCTGTCCATGTGCCAAGTGCACATCACACTTGACTGCACTCTTCTTTCAGTTGTACTGCAACTTCAATGAATGCACTGGTTTGTACAATGTGACATCTTAAGTTATCAGCAGTCAACTTGCTTGTTATAGATCTACATATCCTTGCACCTGATAAATAATGCATGCACTTTTGCTGTCTAGTACAGCTGGAGAATGAAGGGGAGAAAGGGAAAAGGAAAATCTGAGCTTGGAATCAGAAAAGAGATTGATTTTATTTGGATTTCTCCCATCAGCCTGTGCTTGTAGGTTTACAAACTTGACAGGACAGCTCCTAGACACATTGCAGCTCCAAAAATTCAGGCCCTTCCTCAGCTTAGCCGTTTTTTTATGTAATTGCCTGCATCCAAACTTTCCCTCCAGCTGAGGTCATTATTCTGTAGCTTTCAGAATTGAACATTTCTTTGCTATTTCTTCATCAATAGATGGTCATTTAACTTGATTCAACACATTTACATTGATGTCTGATGACCTAGTGAGTAAAAGTACAGCTGGTGGCATACTAAGCTATGGTCACCAGAAGGCTGCATGTTGAATTTCTGGTATGAAATAGGCAGGGAAATATATGCTATGGTTCCTGCTCCTGATTGCTATCCAGATACTCTTGCTGGAAGGTGCAAGTTTGAGGACAGGATCAGGCTTGGCTGTGGTACCCCAACAGTGGAACAGCCTACCGACACGGTCACATTGCTGAAGAATGCCACCTGGTTGAGAGCCCAGAGGCCTGCCAATGGCTGAGGATCAGCATGAGTCAGCACCTACAGCAGTTGAGAAAAGGGGGAAAATTGGCCCAAAAAAAGGGCAACGTTTACACCATGGCAGTTTGAGAATTTGAATTCAGTTTTTAAAAAATCGCTTTTTAAAAAGCGGTGGGATGGTTCACAGCCAATGTAGCATGCTGGAAATGTTAGCCTTGTACATCAGAAAGTGATCTTCTGAGATCGCAATTAAGGGAGAAGGTTAGCAGTGGTGGAAGTAAATTTGGTATGAATGCACTTCAAATATCTGTGTGGAATCCACTTTTAATGACCGCTGTTGGCAGTAAAAGTGACCATGAAACTATCGGATTGTTGTAAAAACCCAACTGATTCACTAGTGATCTTTAGGGAAGGAAGACTGCCGTCCTTACTCGGTCTGCTCTATACATGATAGATGGATAATAAATAGATCAATAGATGGGCAGTGATGCGATGAAGTAATTAAAGGAAGAAAGCACAGTGATGGGAAAAAGGATGCAAAAAAATCTAGAAAGTATGAGAGAAAATTACATGCACATACCTGTTTGAAGTGAGTTGGGCACAAAGGATTCATAGTGTAAAGGGTATAGCAACTAATTAATTTGAAGCCAGAGATACCCATAATGAGACTGGGCAAGAGCCAGCAATCCTTTTGAATATGAAAGGGTACAGAGGTAAACACTGAGCACTGAGCTGATTTTGATCTCCCATTTTCAGTTAAGTATATATTTTATTTTATAGTTTCTTTTATTTTTAGAAACAATTACTGATTTTAAGAACATCTTTCTGGAAATATTCTATATTCAAAGTGATATTCTGCTTAGATTGATCTTATAAAGATAGTTTCACAGTTACCTTTGTATAGTGATCAAAAGCCCACTGATACATTCGCCATCTATTTGAATAGTTTTCTTTATTCGAGAGTGAGGTAATAATTAGTAGTGCTGAGTATTCATTTTCCTGCAGCTCTGGATATTAAATCTTTTCTGACAAAGTATTTTATTGTTCATCAGTGTATAATCTTTGTTGAGCAACATTATAGTTGAAGGATGACCTCTCCTGTCATATGTTCACTCTTTTATGGTACCCCATGCTTTTAAGTTTTACTGAGGACTAAAACATTTGCACCGTTTCCTGCTGTCTGTTCCATTGTCTGTTTCTATTACTGCTGGTCCAATGCCAACATTCAGTATTCTTTTGTGGTACCTCAATATTCAGAAAAAGGATTTTTGCTTAGGTTGCAGGGCACGCCTGACAAAGAAGCATTATTCAAGAAATGATGCCTAAGAGAGATTGAGTAGTTAGAGTTATTTATGAGGTCAGATTAATCTTTTTATATAACTGGAATGGCCATAGACCTGCAATAAAACTTTAATGGCATTAGGTCTCTGACAGGAATACTTTGTAGCCTTCCTCATGCACGAAACTCTTGACTATGACAGGTAACCATTCTATTAAAGGGGATATTGTAGCATTGGATGCATTGTGTTTAGGAGTGGCGACTGAACACCATTCTGTCCTGATATTTGCAGTGGAACTTCATGATGTCAAATTTCTGAACTTAACAGGGCAAGTGACGGAGGCAGATATTTATGTTCAATTTATGTTCAGAACTGCGTCCAGAGGCATCAAAATCTGGGTTGAACCAGCCATTTAGATCATGGGGTAGTTTCAACAATAGGACAGGGAAAAACGGTGTACGAGCAAAAAACAGCACAGCTATAACCAGCCCAAATGACTGCTTCTGTCCTAGTTGTTCATACGCTGCTACCTTCACATTGCTCTAAAATGGGTCATGCACAGCATGATGGCAAAGGAACCAACATCAGTATATTGCTGTTAGTTCTCTCATTCAGAATGCCTGCTCAGGTCTATAATTCTTAAGACAACTAGGAACATACTGTGCTCTTGAAATACAGTTCCATTCCTAGCATAACAACTGCTTTCAAATATCATATTGATAATATTGATCATTGGTGTCATTCTAAGTCCAGAACTCTTTGTAGGGTGGAAGTCAATTGCAAAGAAGAAAGGGTGAATTACTTGTTGTGAAAGTACGTTGATCCCTCGATTTTGACACCAGTAATCCATGTGGCTCAGCAAGTTAATATCACATATTGGCTCAGTCTGTGGCCAATACAAGGTTAGTATTTTGTACCCAACATTGTAAAGCACAGGGATTCTGTAGCTTCTTACAGACCTTTAATATAAGAAATTACACTTCATCCCATCCATCATAACCCTAGAGCAGGGTCATTCATAGAACAAAATCTATAACACTGCTTTCACTGACAAGAGAAAAGTACAAACAGCCAAGTTAAAAATACTTTTCTACAGAGACTGAATGGATTTTACAAGAATGTTAAAGTTCCTGTGATCATGAAGATACAGATTCAAATCTCTTCAGCCACTGCTTTACATACACAGAATTAATTTTAACAGAAAGTTCCTACAAAACAATTACAATGCACACTGAAGAATGAAGATTTCAAAATAATTTTATTTTTCCTTTATCCCTTACATTGTTTTCCCTTTTCTCCCCATGTTCTTTCCTGAAAGGTGATGGCTTAGGCCGCGATCTTACCTGAAGAGGTGCATTGGGGGCGGGACTGCTGCCTTCCGGGTTCCAGTCCCGCCCCCAGCGACGTCTGACAAACAGATGCTATTTTGCCCTAATTGGCCTTGTTAAGCCCGCACTGCGGGCTTGCCGACCAATTAAGGGAAAGCCGGTGTCAGATGACGTCAGTTGATGACACTTCATCTGCCAGTTTTCTTAAAGGCATATGCACCACGCTTGTTTGACAGATGATTTGACAGTGTTCGACAGCATTGAGGTGCTGACAAACACTGACAATCACTGTCCAAAGATGAGCCCTTGCACCCAGGCTCTCTAATTACTCTCTCCGTAGGATAAAACAGATGGCAGCTGCAGCTGAGATTGCAGAAGCCATCTGTCACTTCTCCTGATGAGATGAGGCTACACAAACACTTCACAGCTTGTCACCTGCAGAAACATCTAACCACATTAAACATTACTTTCACAACTTTTCCTTAGCTCTGATACTAACCTGTGCTTCACACCACTTCTGCAGCTGTCATCCAAACACCAACATAACAACAGACCCACAGCACACCTCACTTACCCTGGCGGGGTTCCCCGATGTCAGGAAGCCCACAGCAGCTGTCAAAAAATTGGAAAAAACCTCTTAGCTGCCTGTTAACTACCTGTTAACAGGCAGTTAAGTGGCTGTAATCCTCTTCTCGCCTCTAGGAGTCGGGACCCTGCACAAATTGGGGACCCGACTCCCAGGAAGATTGGTTGCAGGTGGGTTGGGAGCGGGTTTGGGACCCGCTCCCATTTTGGGGGATTTTCTCAGCAGTCCCGCCTCCAGACCCGCCTCCTCAGGGCTGGATTTACCAGCCCTTAGACTCTGCTTTGGTTAAGTGGCCTTTCTTCAAGTCTGAGCCCTGATGATGAATATTGGCAGACTATTTGATCTGCAGGACCATCATCTTGTCAGCCCTTGATATCAACACATTTACCAATGGAGGGTCACAGAATAATGATGATGAGGAACAATTTCTCCTCCCTCTCCCAGGATACTTCAGACAATTGTTGTAATGCTGCATTCCTAGAGCCACAACAATATTCTAAAGCGCCCATGGGCACATCAGCTAACTCATCATCTGTATGGCATAGCCCCACACTGCCATCAGCAGCTGAGCCATTAGGGGAGGAAGGACTTTCAAGTACATAGTCACTCATTCCCAAATCAATGTATCATCATTTTTAATATCAGAAAAATTGCTTGATTAAGTACGGGTTATGTTTTTCACGTCAGGCTGAAAGTTATGGTTTGGATTTTCTCCCAACACTTTTAGCTTGTGTTCACAGAAAAAGAAAATAGTTTCTGTAAGCAGATCAAGTTTTTCCTCAACCAAAGCCTGCACCTTTATGCATGCTCTGTGGGATAGCATGCTACAAGACTAACAATTACCAATGAATTGCTCTACGTAGCACTTTGGAGTCTACATGGGATGTTTTCCTGTCCTCTCCAGAAGGCTGTAAACACCAATTCATAAGGTGCTAACAGTCAAATTTATTTATGAATCAAAAAATTATACAGAAGCAGAAAAGCATAGAAAGAAACTAACAGTACACTACTTGGCTTACGCAATACACTGTGTCACAAGAAGAAAACACGTTTTAAATTTTTACTAGCTTTTGACAATGTCTGGAATGCTGAGTGGGATGTGACATTATGGAGCCCCTTCTTTTGCCACCTCACGTAGTGTAAGCAGTGCAAAGCAGGAAACTAGGGATCATTATATGTCTGGTTTTACTTTTGTAATTGATGATTGAATAAATTCTTCTCACTTTCAGACAATTAAGGTATTAACCATTTCTAGCACTTAAGCAGATAAGGTGTGAACAGTAGTCCTCTGGTCACCTGATGTTCTTTTTGCTTTTGACACCCCGGCAGTTGAAATCACATTAAATTGATTCCTTACATATGTGTTGATGCTTTTAAACAGTATACCATTTGAACTTCACCACAGAGCAAAGTCTCTGGATGGTTCATTCATTCTTCTGTAACCTCGCATGCTCTGATACTTCAAACCATTCTATATCTAATTGGCATGAATGGAGCAAATAAATTATTATTTGTTCTTCAAAGGACCAACAGTTTGAATCCAATTAGCACATAGAACCAAGCTGTGCATCATCTCTAATCTATAGATTGAAGAACCATCCTGTGCCCTGCTGTGGACTCCATTTTTAAATCAAGTAAGACATACCACAGCTTTCTTCTGATTATTGCTAAATCACATCTGTTGTCATACATAAAAAAGTAATACAGAAGTTGCTCATAATTTTATACCGAAATTATGTTTTCTGTCGACAAAACCAAATCATAGTCATACAGCACAGAAGGAGGCCATTTGGCCAACCTTGCCTATGACGACTCTTTGGTAGAGCTCTCCAATTAATTCCACTTCCCTGCTCTTCCCCCCAGAGCTCTGTAATTTTTTTCCCTTCAAGTATTTATCCAATTCCCTTTAGAATGTTACTGTTGAATCTGCTTCCGCCACCCTTTCAGGCAGTGCATTCCAGATCACAACAACTCGCTGTATTAGAAAATGTTTCCTCATGTCGCCTCTGATCCTTTTGCCAATCACCTTAAATCTGTGTCCCCTGGTTACTGGCCCTTCTGCCACTGGAAGCAGTTTCTCCTTAGTTATTCTATCAAAACCATTCACGAGTTTGAACACCTCCAACAAATCTCCTCTTAATCTTCTCTGCTCTAAGGAGAACAACCCCAGCTTCTCCAGTCTCTCCACATAGTGAAGACCCTGATCCTTGGTACTATTCTAGTAAATCTCTTCTAATCATGCTCCAAGGCCTTAACATCCTTCCTAAAGTGTGGTGCCCAGAATTGAACACAATACTCCATCTGAGGCCTAACCAGTATTTTATAAAGGTTTAGCATAACTTCCTGCTTTTGTACTCAATTCCTCTATTAATAAAGCCAAGGATCTATATGCTTTTTAACAACCTTCTCAACTTGTCCTGCCACCTTCAAAGATTTGTGTACATAGACCCCCAGGTCTCTCTGTTCCCACACCCATTTACAATTGTACCATTTGGTTCATATTGCCTCTCCTCATTCTTCCTTCCAAAATGTATCACTTCACTTCTCTCTGCATTAAATTTTGTCTGCCATGTGTCTGCCCATTTCACCAGTCCGTCTATGTCCTGAAGCATGTTACTATTCTCCTCATTGTATACTACATTTCCGAGTTTCATGTTATCTGCAAAATTTTAAATTATGTCTTGTATACCCAAGTCCAGATCATTAATATATATCAAGAAAAGCAGTGGTTCTAATGCTGACTTCTCAGGAACCTTACTGTATATTTCCCAGTGTCTGAAAAACAACTGTTCACCACTACTCTCTGCCCCTTAGCCAATTTTGTGTTCATGTTTCCACTGTCCCTTTAATCCCATGAGCTTTAATTTTGCTAACAAGTCTATTATGTGGTACTTTGTTAAACTCCTTTTAAAAATCCATATACACACAACCTCAACCGTACAACCCTCATCAACCCTTTCCATTACTTCATCAAAGAGCTCATTCAAATTAGTCAAACACAATTTGCCTTTAACAAATCCATGCTGACTTTCATTTATTAGCCCATACTTTTCCAAATGCCAATTAATTTTGTCCTGAATTATCATCTCTAAAAGTTTCCCCAGCACTGATATTAGGTTGACTGGCATGTAGTTGCTGGGTTTATCACTATCCTCTTTTTATAAACAGTGGCTTCTAGTTAAGCAGCGCCTTGATTTCAAAATTCTCATCCTTGTTTTCAAATCCCTCCATGGCCTCATCCCTCCCTATCTCTGTAATCTCCTTCAGCCCCACAACCCCCGAGATATCTGCAGTCCTCTAATTCTGCCCTCGAGCATCCTTGATTATAATCGTTCAACCATTGGTGGCCGTGCCTTCTGTTGCCTAGGCCCTATGCTATGGAATTCCCTGCCTAAACCTCTCCACCTCGCTACCTCTCTTTCCTCCTTTAAGACGCTCCTTAAAACCTACTTATTTGACCAAGCTTTTGGTCACCTGCCCTAATTTATCCTTATGTGGCTCGGTGTCTAATTTTTTGTCTTACAATACTCTTGTGCAGCGCCTTGGGACGTTTTACTTCGTTAAAGGCGCTATATAAATACAAGTTTTTGTTGTTGTTGTGGTGGTGTAACATTTGCAATCCTCCAGTCCTCTGGCACCACCCCCATATCCAAGGAGGATTGGAAGATTGTGGTCAGAGCCTCCACAACTTCCACGCTTACTTCCCTCAGTAATCTAGGATGCATCCCATCTGGACCGGGTGACTTTTCTATTTTGGGGACTGCCACCCTTTTAAGTACATCCTCTTTATTTTTATCCTATCCAATATCACTATTGCCTCCTCCTTTACTGCTACATTGGCAGCATCCTCTTCTCTAGTGAAGACAGATGCAAAGTACACATTTAATACGTCAGCCATGCCCTCTGCTTCCACAAGAAGATCTCCTTTTAGATCCCTAATCGGCCCCACCCTTCCTTTGACTACCCTTGTACTATATGTGTTTATAAAAGACTTTTGGGTTCATTTTTACCTTAGCCACTAATCTATTCTCATACTCTCTCATTTGTCCTCTTAGTCCCTTTTTTAGATCTCCTCTGTATTTTCTTTATTTTGCTTGGTTCTCTACTGTATTATGAACCTTACAATTGTCATAAATCTCCTTTTTCTGTCTCATTTTAACCTCTATATCTTTAGTCATCCAGGGAGCTCTATATTTAGCTGCCTTTCCTTTCTCCCTCATGGGAATGTGGCTACTCCGGAGCTGAACCATCTCTTCCTTGTTCAATTACTGTTCTACCTACCAATTTTTGATTCCAATCCACCTGCGCCAAATCTCTTTTCAACTAACTGAAATTAGCCCTCCTCCAGTTAAGTATTTTTACACTTGACTGTATTTTGTCCTTTTCCATAACTATTCTAAACCTGATGATATTATGATCACTGTTCCCTAAATGCTCCCCCACTGAAACATGCTCCACTTGCCCCACTTCATTTCCCAGAACTAGATCCAACATTGCTTTGTTCCTCGTTGGGTTGGAAACACGCTGATCAAGAAAGTTGTCTTGTGCACATTTCAGCAATTCCTCCCCCTCTTTGCCCTTTATGCTGTTACTATCCCAGTCTCTATCAGAATAATTAATGTCTCCCATTATCACCACTCTGTAATTCTTGCATCTTTTTGTAAATTGCCTGCAAATTTGCTTCTCTATCTCCTTTCCACTAATTGGTGGCCTATAATATACACCCACTAGCGTAATAGCTCCTCTATTGTTCCTTAATTTTAACCAAATAGACTCCATCTTTGGCCCCAAATTACATCAGCCCTCTCCAGTGCTATAATACTTTCTTTGATCAATACTGCCATTCCCCCAACTCTCTTTTTTCTTCCCTAGCTTTCCTGAATATCAATATTAAGTTCCCAATCCTCTTGTTCTTTGAGCCAGCTCTCTGTTATTGCCACTATATCATAGTCCCATTTGGTGACTTGTGCCTGCAGATCACCAACCTTATTTACCATGCACCGTGCATTTACATACATGAACTCCAAACCCATCTTAGACGGCTTTGCATTTGCCCCCTGTCCAATTCTTCCTATTTCTGAACTTTCTTTAATGCTATTTGCCTCACGCAGTCTTCTGTGCACCTTGTTTCTGCTCTCTGATGTTTCATCCTGGTGCCCATCCCCCTGCAATTCAGAGAATGGTACAAGGTTTGCTGAGTGCTCTGATTTTTCTTTGAAATTGTAGGTTTGTGAAAGTGCTTAAAGCTGCCTGATTTCTGACAAAACTTTTTGTTGTACTACATTCATTGACCCTCTAAACAATGAGTGTGGCACAGATTATTTTTAGTTTTACTTACACGGAAAAAAAGCCCTGTCCTGGAATTTCTAACTGGGTGTTATTTAAATACTGGTAGGAACCCAATGGTCACTTCACTGTTAAAATTGCAGCAATTGGAAACTCTATGCCAATGTCAAACTGGATGATCTGGAGTTTCCGTTCGTTTATGCTGGTTTTTTCAGCGCAATTTGCCCGATATCGGCGTAACCGGCACAAAAGATCACGGTATTTTAAGCGCAAATTGCGTTCAGCGCAACTCGAGTTTTCGCAATCTTTTGTACTAGTTTTTAAAAGCATGGCGCTAATAGCAGGCTCCACCCACACAATTTGCCACCCCCCCAGGGTGAATTAATCACCATTGGGAGTTTCCGCTAATTGCGCTCATTTGCAGGCCTTCGCGGAGGCTCTGAATATTAAGCCGGATCTTTTGGGCGCAAGGACACTAATAAGAATTTCTTAAAAGGTTTTGAATGAATATATTTTTTAATTATTAAAGAACTGAGTACTGCACCACAATCTAACTAGAAAATCGTTTAGTATATTTTTTAGAAATCATTTTCAGTTAGTTAAAATTGGGTTACTCGCAGGTGCTGGATTGATACTGATTTAAAATGCTTATTTTTTGCAATAAACCCATTTTCAGCTCTATTAATCAAACTGCACCAGGTTACCATTCTTAAATATATCAAGGAATATTTTTTAAAGCAAGTTTTTTTAAAAAACAGTACATTTTAAAACGCTGCCCGATTGCGCTGGTTCATGGCAGATTTTGCTTTTGGCAATATGCAAATGAGTTTGAGCAGCAACTCAGGGTAAAAAAACACTTTTCAAAACGGGTGCAGTTTGTACCAGAATTGCTGATTGCACTCAAAGCGGAAACTCTATCCCAGTGTTTATGTGCAAGTTGTGGAAAAATTTTAATTGTTTCAAATTTAATATTTTCCTGTACATTAAACTTTTAACCCTGTTTGATAAATTATTCTAATTACATTTTTAACAGTATGATGCAACTATACATGGCTATAGCGCAGTGATTCTGGATTTGGGTTTTGCACAAATATATATATGATATAATTGGGATTACGGAGACATGGCTCCAGGGTGACCAAGGCTGGGAATTCAACATCCAGGGGTATTCAATATTCTCAACATTCAGGAAAGACAAGCAAAAAGGAAAAGCAGGTGGGGTAGCATTGCTGGTTAAAGAGATTAACACAATAGTAAGGAAGGATATTAGCTCTGATGATGTGGAATCTGTATGTGTAGAGCTGAGAAATACCAAGAGACAGAAAACGTTAGTAGGAGTTGTATACAGACCCCCAAACAGTAATGCTGAGGTTGGGGATGGCATTAAATGGGAAATTAGAGATGCATGCAATAGGGCACAGCAGTTATCATGGGTGACTTTAATCTACATATAGATTGGGCTAACCAAATTAGTAACAATACTGTGGAGGAGGAATTCCTGGAGTGTATCTGGGATGGTTTCCTGGACCAATATGTTGAGGAACCAACTAGAGATCAGGCCATCTTAATTTATTATGTAATGAGAAAGGATTAATTAGCAATCTTGTTGTGCGAGGCCCCTTAATATGGTAGATCATAATATGGTAGAATTCTTCTTTAAGATGGAAAGTGAAGTAGTTGACTCAGAGACTAGGGTCCTGAATTTAAATAAAAGAAACTATGGTGGTATGAGGCGCGAGTTCGCTAGGATGGATTGGGGAACGTTACTTAAAGGGTTGACGTTGGATATGCAGTGGCAAACATTTAAAGATCGCATGGACGAACTACAGAATTTGTTCATCCCTGTTTGGCATAAAAATAAAACAAAAAAGGTGACTCAACCATGGCTAACAAGGGAAATTAGGGATAGCATAAGATCCAAGGAGAGGACATATAAATTGGCCAGAAAAAGCAGCAAACCTGAGGATTGGGAGCAGTTTAGGATTCAGCAAAGGAGGACAAAGGGATTAATTAAGAGGGGAAAAATAGAGTATGAGAGTAAGCTTTCAGGGAACATAAAAACTGACTGTAAAAGCTTCTATAGATATGTGAAGAGAAAAGGATTGGTGAAGTCAAGCGTAGGTCCCTTGCAGTCAGAATCAGGGGAATTTATAATGGGGAACAAAGAAATGGCAGACCTATTAAATACATACTTTGGTTCTGTCTTCACAAAGGAGGACACAAATAACTTCCCAGAGATGTCGGGGAACATAGGTTCTAATGAGAGGGAGGAACTGAATGAAATCAGTATTTGTAGGGAAATGGTGTTAGGGAAATTGACGGGATTGAAGGCTGATAAATCCCCAGGGCCTGATAATCGACATCCTAGGGTACTTAAGGAAGTGGCCCTGGAAATATTAGATGCATTGCTGGTCATCTTCCAAAATTTTATAGACTCTGGAACAGTTCCCATGGATTGGAGGGTAGCTAATGTAACTCCACTATTCAAAAAAGGTGGTAGAGAGAAAATGGGGAATTACAGACCAGTAAGCCTGACATTGGTAGTGGGGAAAATGCTAGAGTCCATTATAAAAGATGTAATAGCAGAGCACTTGGAAAACAGTGACAGGATCAGACAAAGTCAACATGGATTTACAAAAGGTAAATCGTGCTTGACTAATCTACTGGAATTTTTTGAGGATGTAACTGTTAGAATAGATAAGGGAGAACCAGTGGATGTGGTGTATTTGGACTTTCAGAAGGCTTTCGATAAGGTCCCACATAAGAGATTAGCGTGTAAAGTTAAAGCACATGGGATTGGATGTAAGGTACTGACTTGGATAGAGAACTGGCTGGCAGACAGGAAACAAAGAGTTGGAATAAATGGGTCTTTTTCCAAGTGGCAGGCAGTGACTAGTGGGGTACCGCAGGGATCGGTGCTAGGACCCCAGCTATTCACAATATATATTAATGATCTAGACGAGGGAACTAATTGTAATATCTCCAAGTTTGCAGATGACACAAAGCTGGGTGGGCGTGTGTGCTGTGAGGAGGATGCCGAGAAACTCCAGGATGATTTGGACAGGTTGGGTGATTGGGCAGATGCATGGCAGATACAGTATAATGTGGATAAATGCGAGGTTATCCACTTTGGTGGCAAAAACAGGAAGGCAGATTATTATCTAAACGGCAATAGATTGGGAGAAGGGGGAGTGCAATGAGACCTGGGTGTCCTTGTGCACCAGTCGCTGAAGGTAAGCATGCAGGTGCAGCAGGCTGTTAAGAAGGCAAATGGTATGTTGGCCTTCATAGCGAGAGGATTCAAGTACAGGAGCAAGGAAGTCATGCTGCAGTTGTACAGGGCCTTGGTGAGACCACACCTTGAGTATTATGTGCAGTTTTGGTCGCCTTATCTGAGGAAGGATGTTCTTGCCATGGAGGGAGTGCAGCGAAGATTCACCAGACTGATACCTGGGATGGCAGGAATGATGTATGAGGAGAGATTGGGTTGATTGGGCTTAAATTTTGCTGGAGTTTAGAAGAATGAGAGGGGATCTAATTGAAACTTATAAAATTCTAACAGGACTAAACAGACTAGATGTAGGAAGGATGATCCCGATGGCGGGGGAGTGCAGAACCAGGGGTCACAGTCTAAAGATAAGGGGTAAGCCATTTAGGACAGAGATGAGGAGGAATTTCTTCACCCAGAGAGTGTTGAACCTGTGGAATTCTCTACCACAAAAGGCAGTTGAGAGCAATTCATTAAATATATTCAAGAAGGAGTTAGATATATTTAAGGCTAAAGGGATCAAGGGATATGGGGAGAAATCAGGGACAGGGTACTGAAATTGAATGATCAGCCATGATCTCATTAAATGGTGGAGCAGGCTCGAGGGGCCGAATGGCCTACTTATGCTCCTATCTTCTATGTTTCTATGTAAAGAATGTTCATAGTTAAAATTCTACGTCATTCAAGCTATTCAGTTTACAGCAGCTGATCTCAAGTGTGAAAGCAATCTCTGAATTTTTCTTCTGGATCAGAGAGAGCGCGATCATTTTTTTTTCAAACTGTTCTATATGCAGCATTTCCAGTGAAAAATACAGTTTTATTCAACTCAATATATTGCACGAAATGGAGCAGAGGTGTGCTTGTGGTTTAATTTGATAGTGCCCCTCTACTGTTTGTACCAGTGTCACACCAATGCCTTTTTCGGAGTTGGGGAATCTCACATTTGCACTGTTGAGTGCCATTTTGGGAGAGTAGAGATTCGGGTCCTGGAACCTTGGCGCAGGCACACATGAAGCCTCCCATGAAGTTTCAAAAGCATTGGTAAACATCAACAAACTCAAATACTGCCAGCAGTAAATCTAAAGGACCACAGATTCTATCAGGAGCTACCTAAATTGTTAACAAGGTAGATTTAATGGGGCAATGTTTCACTGCTTGGAGGGCTGAATTCTTCAAAACCTCTCAACACTGTGAAGTTTCAGTAATCAGGAGGCAGGAAAGAAAAATGGATCAGTAACGCTGGGCCCAAGCCTACATAAATTTAAAGAAAGAGCACCTAATAATAAGTTAAATGGCTACAGTGGAGAGGGGCTATGGTGAAAGGGAACACCTGTGTGAAGTTGATGACAAAGGGGACCACTCCAGATAAGCCAGATGAAGTCAGCCCCTTGGGAAGTAAAAAGCAAAATAAAACACCCAAGGCAAGTAAAATTTAAAAGGGGACACTGAGAATAAAAAAAAAGTTGAAACAAAAGGGGCTAATGGTAAAAATATAATAAGAAATGGAAACAGCCGACAGAAGGAAAAGCCAAGATGGCGATTCTGTGTGTTTGCTGCAGGATGTTCACAAATGAGAAAGCCAGATGTGATCGAAGTGTGAAGAGATGGTAAAATTATTTATATATTAGTAAGTTTAAGGAGTTATGGCCAACAAGGTACAGGAAGGGCAGACAAAATGAGGGAATTTTTGAGAGTGAGTGGATAGTATTAGATTCAGTCAGTGATTGGGCCAGGTGAGCACTGGACCTTGAGAATGAACCTGAATGAATTGGACCTGGAGACCTGTACAATTAGGACGGAACGGCAAGCGCTGAGAGAAGTCAAGGTAATTGAGTCACTGGATGGATTAAGGTCAATAAAAGAAGTAAGAAAGGTAGGAAACCCTGTGAAACTATCCAAGAGATTGCATTAGTGAACAGATACCAGGCACTGTCCAACATTACAGAAAGAAACAACGTCCCATAAGTATAGGTAGTTAGAAAACTAGAGAATCCAGCCCAGACAGAGACGCAGTTTACAGGTCGCTGAGATTGTAACTGTAGGCGCTTCTTTGCTCAGGAAAATGGATAGATATGTATGTTGAAAGGACAATATCTTAAGGATAGTAAGCTGTCTATCTGGAGTGGAAACAGTACATAGTGAGGAAAAATTAGATGCGATACTGGAGGGGCAGGTATGCCCCAGTGTCATGAGTCCAAGTAAGAGTAAATAATACAGGAGAATTAATATAGGGGCCTTGAAAGCCACATATGTGAGGATTGAAACATAGAAACATAGAAGATAGGAGCAGGAGTAGGCCATTCGGCCCCTCGAGCCTGCTCCGCCATTCAATGCGATCATGGCTGATCATCCAAATTCAGTAATCGGTTCCTGCTTTCTCCCCATACCCCTTGATCCCTTTAGCCTTAAGAAATATATCCAACTCCTTCTTGAATATATTTAATGTATTGGCCTCTACTGCCTTCTGTGGCAGAGAATTCCACAGGTTCACCACTCTCTGGGTGAAGAAATTCCTCCTCATGTGTGTCCTAAATGGCCTAGCCCTTATCCTTAGACTGTGACCCCTGGTCCTGGACTCCCCGGCCATCGGGAACATCCTTCCTGCATCTAGTCTGTCCAGTCCTGTCAGAATTTTATAAGTTTCAATGAGATCCCCTCTCATTCTTCTAAACTCCAGTGAGTACAAGCCCAATCGACCCAATCTTTCCTCATACGTCATTCCTGCCATCCCAGGTATCAGCCTGGTGAATCTTCGCTGAACTCCTTCCATGGCAAGAACATCCTTCCTCAGATAAGGCGACCAAAACTGCACACAGTACTCAAGATGTGGTCTCACCAAGGCCCTGTACAACTGCAGCAAGACATCCTTGTTCCTGTACTCAAACCCTCTCGCTACGAAGGCCAACATGCCATTTGCCTTCTTAACCGCCTGCTGCACCTGCATGCTTACCTTCAGCGACTGGTGCACAAGGACACCCAGGTCTCGTTGCACTTCCCCTTCTCCCAATCTATTGCCATTCAGATAATAATCTGCCTTCCTGTTTTTGCCACCAAAGTGGATAACCTCGCATTTATCTACGTTATATTGCATCTGCCATGCTTTTGCCTAATCACCCAACCTGTCCAAATCATCCTGGAGTTTCTCGGCATCCTCCTCACAGCACACACGCCCACCCAGCTTTGTGTCGTCTGCAAATTTGGGGATATAACATCTAGTTCCCTTGTCTAGATCATTAATATATATTGTGAATAGCTGGGGCCCAAGGACCGATCGCTGCGGTACCCCACTAGTCACTGCTTGCCACTCGGAAAAAGACCCGTTTATTCCAACTCTTTGCTTTCTGTCTGCCAACCAGTTCTCTATCCAAGTCAATACCTTGCCCCCAATCCCATGTGCCTTAACTTTACACGCTAATCTCTCATGCGGGACCTTATCAAAAGCCTTCTGAAAGTCCAAATACACCACATCCACTGGTTCTCCCTTATCTATTTTACCAGTTACATCCTCAAAAAATTCCAGTAGATTAGTCAAGCACGATTTACCTTTTGTAAATCCATGTTGACTTTGTCCGATCCTGTCACTGTTTTCCAAGTGCTCTGCTATTACATCTTTTATAATGGACTCTAGCATTTTCCCCACTACCAATGTCAGGCTTACTGGTCTGTAATTCCCCATTTTCTCTCTACCACCTTTTTTGAATAGTGGGGTAACATTAGCTACCCTCCAATCCATGGGTACTGTTCCAGATTCCATCGAATGCTGGAAGATGATCAGCAAAGCATCAACTATTTCTAGGGCCACTTCCTTACGTACCCTGGGATGTAGATTATCAGGCCCTGGGGATTTATCAGCCTTCAATCCCATCAATTTCCCTAACACCATTTCCCTACAAATACTGATTTCTTTCAGTTCCTCCCTTTCATCAGACCCTATGTTCCCTGACATCTCTGGGAGGTTATTTGTGTCCTCCTTTGTGAAGACAGAACCAAAATATGTATTTAATAGGTCTGCCATTTCTTTGTTCCCCATTATAAATTCCCCTGATTCTGACTGCAAGGGACCTACGCTTGACTTCACCAATCTTTTTCTCTTCACATATCTATAAAAGCTTTTACAGTCAGTTTTTATGTTCCCCGCGAGCTTACTCTCATATTCTATTTTCCCCTTCTTAATTAATCCCTTTGTCCTCCTTTGTTGAATCCTAAACTGCTCCCAATCCTCAGGTTTACTGCTTTTTCTGGCCAATTTATATGTCCTCTCCTTGGATCTTATGCTACCCCTAATTTCCCTTGTTAGCCACAGTTGAGTCACCTTTTTTGTTTTATTTTTATGCCTAACTGGGATGAACAAATTCTGTATTGGCTCAAAGCTGAAAGATACAGAATGCAATAGGATGTTCTCTGGTATACTTTTGGTTTTTGAGAAAAGAGGGCAGCTCAGCGAAAAGTTGAAGAGGTAAACAAGTGGCTGGCAGCATGGTGTGAGTGAAGCAATGCTGCCTCCCTGAATAACTGGGAATCCTTCCAGAATAAAAAGAACTGGTACAGGAGAGATAGGCTACACTTAAACCAAATAGGGACAAAGCAAATTGCATGGAACATTGAGGCCGCAGTAGAAAATCATTTAAACTGGACAAGTGGTTGGGAGGCCAGGAGGAAGTAGGATCCCAGACAACACAGCTCATAGGATTGCGATCCATTTTCTTTTCTTTCCAGTTTTGAAGAAGGGTTCGACCCGAAACGTCAACTCAAATTTCTCTCCACAGATGTTGCCTGACCTGCTGAGTTTTTCCAGCATTTTCTGTTGTTATTGGGCCAGAAATTCGCGGCCAGAAGCGTGAGTACGGTCGGGGTACTCACGCATCTGGCCGTTGGAAATGCCGGCATTCAGCAGGAACAGCGCATGCGGGGAACGCCGGCATTTCCAGACCCGAGGTCTATTCACAGCGCATGCGACTGCACAGGCAGCGCTTGCGCAGTGAACTTTGTGGATTTCAATGATGGATTCAGTGAGGGTAAGTCCTTAGAAGTTACACTTGAAAAAAGCAAGTGTAAAGTTGTTCATTGGCTGCGGAGGAAGATATATTTTATCGTGGAGCTTCTGAAATGCAATATTTTTGTTTGGGAAAGGGAGGGAAGTTATTTTAAGAAATTTTAAGTAAGTTTTAAAGTTAAAATTTTTTTTTTTTTTAAAAGGGTTTTCAGAACGGTAGGTAGAAGGAGCAATTGTGGCTGTGTGAATGGAATGCGAGAATGAGTTATGTATGTATGTCCACATATATTCCTTTACGTATATGTATGTATGTTTTATATTCCTTTACTAATGTGTATGAATGTATGTTTTTAATTATGATTTTCCAATAAGTCACTTTCTCTGAAAGTCATAATTAAATAATACATTCATACACATAAGTAAAGGAATATATACATAACACGCAAAGGAATATAGACATACATACTTTCAGAAGCTCCACGATAATAAATATCTTCCTCCGCAGCCTCTGGAGCAACTGTACCCATGCTTTTTTCATGTGTGAGTTGTAATGACTTGACCTCACTGAAAGCATTAATGAAAGCGGCGAATTATACTGCGCACGCGCTGCCTGTGCAGTCGCACGCGTTCTGCCTCTGAACCCCTTCGTTCAGAGGACAGGAAATGCCGGTTTTCCCCACATGCACTGTGCATGCTGAAAACCGGCATTTCATCCAGCCAGGTGCGTAAGTACCCCGACCGTACTCGCGCATTTGGAAGGGAATTACTGGGCCAACATTTTACATGTCAATAAAATGAAAAATTTAACAATTGCACGACTTGCCCCCTCGCATCTGCGACTGAGGGTCCAAGGAGGTGCATTGCGCAAGAGGTCATCATCGTACGTATCCTCACACTGTTCCCTTTGGGGAACTGTATGAAGTGGTGGAAGGATTTATGGCCGTGATTAATGCTCATTCCGTGACCGTAACCATCTTTGAACCAGCCATTAGGGTGGTTAGTCCTATGGCGGGAGGGTTTTACGGGCTCCCACAACCCATCTGAGGGGGGGGGGGCCACCAACACCCACGGACGCAAGTATCCCGCTGGATGTCCACCCAGAATTTAAAGTTGGAGCTCCGACTCCACTTGCCGGGACTGTCTGGAGTGGGGTTCAAAACCCTACTCCTTCTGGCCCAGCGGCGGGGATGCTTACTGCTACGCAAAAGGCCCACTCCGCACAAAAGGTGACACCCATACGTTTCCTGCGCCTTTTCCCTCCCCGTGACTGGAGCCCTATGCTGCCATTTCACGTTGCTAATCGGATTGGGCCTTTGTCATAGCGGTAGGATCCCCGCCGCTGGGCCAGATCAGGGTAGGGTTTCGAACCCCGCTCCAGACAGTCCCGGCAAGTGGAGTCAGAGCTCCGGCTCTAAATTCTGGGTTGACATCCAGTGGGATATTTGCGTCCATGGGTGTGGGTGGCCCCCCCTCCTTGTATAGCTTGTGGGAGCCCGTAAAACCCTCCCGCCATAGGACTAACCGCCCTAATGGCTGGTTCAAAGATGGTTACGGTCACGGAATGAGCGTTAATCATGGCCATAAATCCTTCCACCACTTCATACAGTTCCCCAAAGGGAACAGTGTGAAGACACGTATGACGACGACATTGCTAAATAAATAAATGGAATTAAAAAAATTCTTTTAGGGCTTTTAAAAGTCTTTAAATTGCTTTAATTCTCTTTAAAACTACTTCAGATTACTCAAAATAATGTAAACATTTAAAAAAGTTTATAAAAGTTACCAAAATCTTCAAAAAACTTCCAAAAACCTATTTAAACTGCTGCTTTGCATGTAAAAATGCTTAGCAGCTTGACAGAAACATTGGGGGCGTGTCCAGTGAAACTGAGACCTCAAGGGGCGTGTCTCACTTGCACTGCACGCTCCTGGCTTCGCGCTGGCTGCACTCCTGGGCGGCGTGACGTCATACGCTGCCCGGGATTCTTCTTTCTGTTTCAGCAAGTGCAGGCGTCCCTGGAGCTGATCGGCAGGAGCGCGGGGTAAGTGCAAAAACGGGGCTGCAAGCCCCGTTCAGCAATTTCTGGCCCAATAACAACAAGGAGGTATGGACACAGGAACCCCAGAAATACACATGAAATCAGAATAATTAAAGGTCTCTAATAAGATACATTTACATGAATGGTAGAAGCATTCGAAATAAGATGCTGGAACTGAAGGCTGTTGCGACATTAACGTATTATGGTGTAGTGAGAATATCAAAAATGGAGCTAAACCTGGAGCATCAAAATAAATATAACATTCAGGGATGGAGTGTTTAGAGAAGAAAGTAAACAAAAAAGGAGCTGGTGTAGACCTAAATGGCCGAGATACCTGTGTGGTAAACTAGTTGATTCTGTTGGAGCTAGAAATTACTGAATGAATTGGAAAAATATGCAAATGACCAGAACAATGATAGATGAAAATTAATAGAGGCACGTGTTCAGTGGTACACATAGGAAGGAAAGACATACTGCATGAATTGTGTTGAAATAGCTGAGGATGAAGCTACCTACTATGTGTTTTAGTAGACTAAACAAAGACATTCGGATATTAAATTGCATGGGCAAAACAGTAGAATATAAGTCAGTGGAAGTAATGATCAAACTTAATAGTGCTCTGGCCAGATTGCATCTTGAATACTGCATCGAGTTCAAGTCATCAAGGAAAAAGTGAAACAATCAAACATTGGAAGCATGTGGAGAAGGGCCACAAGGCTGATCCCCAGTGTCACCTATCCGAGTTATCAGGAAAAATTGGAGAAATTTGAGTTTTTCATCCTGAAAAGGAGGTGATCTTAAAGAAGCGTATAAGATAGTTAAAGAGACAAAGTGGACCCGGAATATTACTTTACATTAAACTGCAGTAGTTTAATATACACATGAGTTTAATATAGAAAAGGGCAGATATCAGGCAATTCTTTATATTTAGAGTGATAAAGATGTGAAATAAACCTCCAGATGAAGTAGCTGAGGCAAAATCCCTGAAATGATTGGATGCTACAATGAGGCCATGTTCAGTTCTCTCTGCATGGATGAATTAAGATGGGCCGAGGCATAGAATATAAGAGCAGGGAGGTTATGATGGAGCTGTACAAAACGCTGGTGAGGCCACAGCTGGAGTACTGTGTGCAGTTCTGGTCGCCTCACTATAGGAAGGATGTGATTGCTTTGGAGAGGGTGCAGAGAAGATTCACCAGGATGTTACCTGGGATGGAGCGCCTCAGCTATGAAGAAAGACTAAACAGGCTGGGGTTGTTTTCCTTGGAGCAAAGAAGGCTGAGGGGGGACCTGATTGAGGTGTACAAAATGATGAGGGGCATAGATAGGGTAGATAAAGAGGAACTTTTCCCCTTAGTAGGGGGGTCAATAACAAGGGGGCATAGATTCAGGGTAAGGGGCAGGAGATTTAGAGGGGATTTGAGGAGGAACTTTTTCACCCAGAGGGTGGTTGGAATCTGGAACTCACTGCCTGAAAGGGTGGTAGAGGCAGGAACCCTCACAACATTCAAGAAGCATTTGGATGAGCACTTGAAATGCCATTGCATACAAGGCTATGGACCAAATGCTGGAAAATGGGATTAGACAGGACAGGGGTGGATGGGCGGCGCGGACACGATGGGCCGAAGGGCCTCTTTCTGTGCTGTAAAACTCTATGACTCTATGACTATGACTCTATCTGTAAGTTGTCCTGTGATTTGGACCGAATGTGCAAACATGAATTTACACAAGGTTTCACATTGGCTTAATTAAAGATGCAGTTATATTGCTACTTTCATGTTGATACAATGGCCCGATTTTGCTGTAATAATAATGATGAGGCTATCAGTACTCACTGTTTATTATGGGGTAATTCGGACAGCAACTTCTGGCATCCGCACATGTGCAGTTAAACGTGGGAATCTAGAAGTTGCTGTCAGAGATATCCTGTTCCTCCACAGGGTGCGCTGTTGCAGTCCTCCCCAATAGACTCGGCACTGAAACGACTGCAACTTGCTGTACTTGCCCACTAATTCTGCACTAACAATGGCTGAAAAAATTAGGGCTGGTGCATTCAGGAGGAAGTGAGTTTTTAACGGTGTGGCAGTGATAATTATTGCTAAACAACCTCTCCGGTCTGGAAAAAATAATTTTACAACTGTGGAGTCTCATTCACGCAGAAGAAAATTAGTGGTTTTTTTTACTTTTTCTGTCTGTCTCTTATCTCTCACCCTTAATCCCATCTGTATTTCCCAATTTTTATTTTGCTTTCTGTACATCATTTAAATCTAATTTATATTTCCTGCTTTATACTTCCGGGTTTTCGGATAAGATGTTAAACCGAGGTCCGTCTGCCTTCTCAGGTGGATGTAAAAGATCCTGTGGCACTATTTCAAAGAAGAACAAGGGAGTTATCCCCGGTGCCTTGGCCAATATTTATCCCTCAATCAGCATCACTAAGAACAGTTTATCTGGTCATTAAAATATTGCTGTTTGTGGGAGCTTGCTGTGTGCAAATACTGCATACAACAGTGACTACACTTCAAAAGTACTTAATTGGCTGTAAAGCACTTTGAGACATCCCGAGGTTGTGAAAGGCGCTATATAAATGTAAGTCTTTTTTTTCGTTTGGACTCTGTGTGGTTTAGTGAAGATTCGTTAATCTGGTTGAAGAGCCTCGCTGCTTTTTGTCCAGCTCACAGATGCCACAGATCCCTTGTAGAGGCTGCCGCATTGAAACAGACACCTTATGACAGGAAATCTCCGCCCTAAACCCAGATAAATCTTTGTGGGCAGCTATCAGCGAGATGAATGGCAAGCGCCGTTCCTTCGCTGCAGGCTGCGAAATCTGGGCCATTGTGTTTTAAATTCGGTTGGACCTCCTGAGCATTTAATTAATGTACTTTTCATTGTTTTGTTGTGAATAGAGAGCAGACACTCCCGCCCACTCTCTTTCGACAGAACAATGAGTCACCAGGGGAATGGAGCGCTGGGCAGTTGTCCAAATACACGTACATATGGAAACTTTATGGCTGACCTCAGTGTCGTGTAAGGAGATGTGCAGCGAGAAGTAGGACTCCAGTCTTTCCACAGCGCATTGCACTGCACAGTTACCAGTTTGAGTGAAGAGTCAGTGGAGCCTCAGACTGCAACTGATTAGTGAAAGCTAATCAATACCATCTCTTTCATGTAAACTTGCAACTGCTGCAAATTCTTATTTTGACTCACTTTTTTTTTACGCTGCAATTTTAGGGTCAGATCTTTGCCCAAGCTGGTGTGGCACAGTTGCCAACGTGCACATAAAACAAGCAGCATTTCTTTAATTTAATGTGACTGCATTTTGAATAACATTAATTTACACTTATAAATGTGATGCATGATTCTATTTAAATTGATTAAATATTCTAGATTGTACAGTGCTTGAAGGAAAATAGTGAAGTATTGACAGTTGTTTAAAGAGACATGTTAAGATCTTTCTCTACTGTCTCAAATATTAGCCTCCTTGCAATGTCATTTAGTTGCAGCCTGTCACATCTCTACCATTCAGAATTATATCTAAAAGTAAATTTCTTTTTTTCAACTATTCATCATAGAATGTTATCTTCCTCAGACATCAATATCTCACAGTACTCTAACATGGTCAGTTCAAATTAGAAGAAATGTACTCAACTTCACTTTTTATAACAAATACATTATAAGCTATCCCGATTATCTTGATATACTTGTATTGTTTGTATGTATAAGGTTATACATTGTAAATTGAGGTCAATAAACAAACTAAATTACAGCTGGTGCTCCAACAATACGGGAGCTTGATACATACAACCTGTAATTTCATTGCCACTGTTTTGAGATTTAATTTGAGTTATGATTTACTGTGATTGGCATCTGTTTTTATGAAGCGATAATAAATATTTCTGAGAACAAGGAACACGTTTTATGACCTGGATGCCACTACACAATCTTTAATAATGTTGCAATTCCAGGTTATACCACTTTGAGTTGCAATAGAATGATGAGTACTGTGACTTTACAAAACCTTTTTTCTTTAAAAACCATATCGGTGACAAATACTAAATTCTACTTTCTTCAGTCATGAGGTGAAGCATGTCCTATTTTTCTGATAATTTCTTCAATACTTAGAAAGATATACCCTGAGAGTAATATTGAAAAGTGGAACTTAATGCACAACACCTGAAACTATAAAACAATTATAATGAAGTCTTTAGACAGCAATGTTTTTCAGTTACTATATAAAACATGAGCAGGACAACCATTTTGAAAATTTAAAGCTAACGAGTCTTTGTATTTACTTGCAATTCACAAAAATCTGTGTAGGTGAGAGATCAGTGAAAGAAAAACATGATTCCTCACCATATTGTTCAGCGAGGTCTCAGTGCTTGGAAGTGCAGTGACTGTTGTAGGCAAACACAGCAGTTATTTTGCATTAGTGAGTCCTTATAAACTTTACTAAAGTTGCCTGCCATCAGAAGTTCTTTAATCCGATATGCTCTAGAGCAGTAGTTCAGTATTTATGTAAACACTAGTCAGTAACTATTTGACGCATAACTATTTATTGCTTTTCTTTCTCTGAGTATTCATTGTTCTATTGTAGAATGCCGTAATTTATATTTTTACTCTATTTTCCATTTCTATGTTTTGAAGCAGAAGTGCGACGCAAACCAGGCCAGTAAGAGTCACTAATTCTGCCCTGTGGTTGGTATAGAGGTGGCATCTCTGTGGAGGACCGAAAGAAGGTGTGGTGCTCTGATAGTGTAACTTAGCATTGAATAAACCACACTAATTGTAACCAGTCCTGCCAACTCTCCGACACTGGGCCAATACCTTAAATTGGGTATTTGGGCCCTAAATGATAAATTCTTGCTCTTGCTGGAACTCCCTATTCAAACTAAAGCCACAATCTAAGGATTTGCTTACAAATAGCCCAACCTCAATAGTGTTCTTTTTGTAAAAGCAAGACACAAATAAACTGCAATAGCAACATATCACCCAATCCAGAAGAGTTTTGAAGAAAAAAGACAAATAGAAGAAAAAGAGAGAGATGGAGACACAAACACCTATACTACAGTAAAAGATGCCGTACTATTTTCGCTGCAATACAAGCAGGAACCACATTGCCACTATGTGCTTGTAACAATGTGAGGATGGCAGTGGCATGGCTCCAAACATGGTGCTTAAACCTATACAATGAGCACCCACGCACTGGCCTCCCACTGTCGGTGTGACTTTTTAATGATCAAAAATAGATCTTTTTATTCATTCAAATGAGACTGGGGGTGCAGCAGTCACCACAGCTCTTTCAAAGTGCATCTTGTCGGGAGTGGGGTAGACTTTACACCAGCTGCTGTTATACTACAACCCTCAAGGTGTGAGGTCATCTCATCCAGCTGATTCCTAATGGCTGATTGGCTTCTTCTTCTTCTTGTAGTTAGCATGGGACACATCTTCGTCTCTCTAAAGATTAAGGAGTCAAGGGATCAGAGCAGCCACATTTATAGGATAGTGCACTAAAATTAAAGCACAGACAGGCAGGAGTCCGTGACCCATGTACCTGATGGGGAGAAGTGGCTGAGATGTAGCTGAAAATGTCACACCTGGGATTCACCCACTCTGCGCAACTGAGGTTAATATAGTTGGGTATCTGAGAGCTGTAGCACTCCAATCTATCACTGCTTCACTTGAAGGTTGCTTTGAATATTTCACACATTAATTATCCTGTGCATGTGGAAACATTTTTAAAGAATAAAATGTTAAGTTGTTATTTAGATTGAACTGCAAACTACAAGAACCATTGTTCAACCTATAAACATGGGTTGGTATTCAGCCAAACTGTAGAACACCAATGTACCTTAGTGCGGTATTAAATTTCCAGTAAATTCCAACTGTACCTTGCATCCCACTTTCAATGAACTCACTGTGGGGTTTCTGTGATTCTGTGTGAATGCCTGATTCCATTACTGGACAGATTTCAACCCTATATTCCTTAAACTTAATTGAGATGTTGGATCCTAAACACATAACATACATTGAAAGTAGGATCTCTCCATTTCAACCCTCTCCTTTCTAGATTTGATGGGAGAGTCCTACCTGACCCACTGTAGAAAATGACAATATCCAGATTTAGAAAAAGCTGTGCATTGTTTTTCTCTCCCCCACCATACTTTCAAAATCAATGATTCACATTTATTTACTGCAAAAAACTGATCAAAAGTAAACATATTTCAGGAGCAGGAAGTGATATTAATGACCATATAAGAATTGTTCATTATGAATTCAGTACCTTTAGTAAACTATTTGGTCCCCTGTTGGAGATAATTTTTTTAAATGACACATATATTCTTTATCTGTACCTTTCTCTGGATGCTGTATTAACCAATGAACAATTTGAAATCCTACGTACTCCCTATGCAGTGTCCATAATGACTCCCTGATGTGATGTACGGTTTTCTTCTATGGCTGATCATTTTTTACTAGCATTTTAATGGTCTATTTTAAGATTTACAGTTCTGTACATTATTATTTCTCTATTAAAATGACAAATAATTACAATAAGGCTATACAGAAACTGTAAAGCCACTAATTATTGGCCAATAGATTCCTATCATCTTCACTGAGATTATCCTCCGCCCCGCTAGAAAAATGATAACATTTAGAAACATAGAAACATAGAAACATAGAGATAGGAACAGGAGTAGGCCATTCGGCCCTTCGAGCCTGCTCCGCCATTCAATGAGATCATGGCTGATCTTCGTCTGAGATCATAGCTGATCTTACCAGTTCAGTACCCCGTCCCCGCCTTTTCTCCGTAACCCTTAATCCCCTTAGCCTTCAGAAATATATCCAATTCTCTCTTGAAAATATTTATTGAATTAGCCTTCACAGCCCTCTGTGGCAGGGAATTCCACAGGCTCACCACTCTTTGAGTGAAGAAATTCTTCCTCATCTCTGTTTTAAATGATTTGCCCGCTATTTTTAGACTGTGGCCCCTGGTTCTGTGCTCCCCGGCCATTGGAAACATTCTCTCTGAATTCAGCCTGTCCAGGCCTGCCATAATTTTATATGTTTCGATGAGATCCCCTCTCAATCTTCTAAACTCCAGTGAGTACAAGCCCAAACTATTTAATCTCTCTTCGTAGGTCATTCCCGCCATTCCAGGTATCAGCCTGGTGAATCGCCGTTGCACTCTTTCCATGGCAAGAACATCCTTCCGCAGATGGGGCGACCAAAACTGTACACAATACTCCAGATGCGGTCTCACCAGCACCTTGTACAGCTGTAGTAAGGTATCCCTATTCCTATACTCGAACCCCCTTGATATGAAGGCCAACATACCATTTGCCTTCTTAATCGCCTGTTGCACCTGCATGCTCTCCTTCAGTGACTGGTGCACAAGAACACCCAGGTCCCTCTGCACTTCCCCATCTCCCAATCTATTGCCATTTAGATAATAATCTACCCTCCTGTTTTTACCCCCAAAGTGGATAACCTCGCATTTATCCACATTATAGTGCATCTGCCACGTATCCGCCCATTCCCCCAACCTGTCCAAATCGCACTGTAGCCTCCTGACATCCTCATCAGAGCCCACCCCTCCTCCTAGTTTAGTGTCGTCAGCGAATTTGGAAATATTGCATCCAATTCCCTGATCCAGATCATTTATATATATTGTGAACAGCTGGGGTCCCAGGACAGATCCTTGCGGCACCCCGCTGGTCACTGCCTGCCACTCCGAAAACGAGCCGTTTATTCCAACTCTCTGTTTTCTATCCGCCAGCCAGTTCTCTATCCACGTTAATACTTTGCCCCCAATCCCATGAGCCTTAATTTTGCATGATAATCTTTTGTGTGGAACCTTATCGAAGGCTTTCTGGAAGTCAAGGTACACCACATCCACTGGCTCTCCCCCATCTATTTTACCAGTTACTTCCTCAAAAAATTCCAGCAGATTAGTCAAACACGATTTACCCTTTGTAAATCCATGTTGACTCTGTCCGATCCTTTCCCCATTTGTCAAGTGCTCCGCTATTTTATCCTTAATAATGGACTCTAGCATTTTGCCCACAACCGATGTAAGGCTTACTGGTCTATAATTCCCTGCTTTCTCTCTACCCCCCTTTTTAAATATTGGGGTAACATTAGCTACCCTCCAATCCACGGGTACTGTTCCCGAGTCAATGGAGTTCCGGAAGATGATCCTTAGAGCATCTGCTATCTCCAGGGCCACCTCCTTAAGTACCCTAGGATGTAGTTTATCAGGCCCCGGGGATTTGTCGGCCTTCAGTCCCCTCAACTTACCCAACACCATATCCCTAGAGATACTAATTTCTGTCAGCTCCTCCCTCTCATTAGTCCCTATGTTTGCCGATATTCCTGGGAGGTTATTTGTGTCCTCCTTTGTGAATACAGAACCAAAGTATGAGTTTAATTGGTCTGCCATTTCCTTATTCTCCATTATATATTCTCCCGAATCGGATTACAAGGGACCGACTTGGGATTTTACCAGTCTTTTCCTCCTGATATACCGATAAAAGCTTTTGCAGTCTGTCTTTATGTTTGCTGCAAGTTTACTTTCGTATTCTATTTTCCCCTTCCTGATTAATCCCTTTGTCCTCTTTTGCTGTATCCTGTACTGCCCCCAATCTTCCGGTCTGGTGCTTTTTTTTGCCAGTTGATATGCCCTTTTTTTTGATTTTATGCTGTCCCTAATTTCCCTCGTTATCCACGGTTGAGTCACCTTTTTAGGTTTATTTTTATGCCAAACCGGTATAAACATGTTCTGGAATTCTTCCATTCTATCTTTGAATGCTTGCCATTGTCTATCCACTGTCAATCCCCCCAGAAACACCACCCAATCAATCTTACCCAATTCCCGTCTCATACCCTCGTAATTCCCTTTATTTAAGTTCTGGACCTTAGTCTCTGATTCAATTTCCTCACTCTCCATCTCGACTGAGAGCTCGATCATATTATGATCGCTCTGACCCAAGGGGCCTCGTACAAGAAGATTGCTGATAAGTCCCTTCTCATTGCACAATACCCAGTCTAAAATGGCCTGATCTCGAGTCGGCTCCTCGACATATTGGTCCAGATAACCGTCCCGAAAACATTCCAGGAATTCCTCCTCCTCAGAATTTTTACTAATTTGGGTAGTCCAATCAATATGTAAATTAAAGTCACCCATGATGACAGCTGTGCTCTTATCGCACGCTTCTCTAATTTCCCTTTTTATGCCTTCCCTCACCTCCATATTACTATTTGGAGGCCTATATATCACACCCACTAACGTTTTCCTCCCCTTGCTATTTCTCATTTCTACCCATACAGATTCCGTTTCATCCGAGTTAATATCCTTCCTTTCCATTGCATTAATCCCCTCCTTTACCAGCAATGCTACCCCACCTCCCCTACCTTTTTGCCGATCCTTCCTAAATATTGTATATCCCTGGATGTTAAGTTCCCAGCCTTGCCCACCCTGCAGCCACGTTTCTGTAATCCCAATCAAATCATACTTGTTTACCTCTATTTCCACAACTAATTCATCCACCTTGTTCCTAATGCTTCTAGCATTAAGATACAAAGCCTTCAGGCTTGCTTTTTTCACACTCTCATTATGAATTAGTTTGGCCCTTTGTGTTTCTCTCCTTTGCTTATTGCTTCTCACCTTTCTACCATCTATTTCTGACTTCATATGACTTCCCTCTTTTCCACTACCTAGGTTCCCATCCCCCTGCCAAATTAGTTTAAATCCTCCCGAACCGCCCTAGAAAATATTACCCCGAGGACATCGGCTCCCTCACAGTTCAGGTGTAGACCGTCCCCTTGGTACAGGTCACTCCTCCCCAAGAACTGGTTCCAATGCCTCAAGAATTTAAATCCCTCTCCCTTGCACCACTGCTCAAGCCATGTATTTAGCTTATCTATCTTACTCTCTCTAAACTTATTAGAGTAAGTTTACTGTTGGTGTCTCCTATTGTGACATTTTTCAATAGCAGAGCCTCAAACCAAGGTGATGTACTTGTTTTCCTCCATGAGCCATTTACAACAAATTACTTTTCACTTTAAGCTCCAGAACTATGTCAGTAGGTGCACTTGCAATGACTCTTAAAGCAATGCTTTGATTTTTTGTTTGCAGTGAACAGCTGTGATCAGTGACAATTAGATGACAAATACATACGAGTCTGACTTTTTATGGAAAGGAAAGAATTTCAATAGTATAGTACCTTTTATCATTTCTCTGAAACATTTTGCAAGTTAAATTGCAGTGACTGTTGTTACATCGGCAAACACAGCAGTCTGTTTGTATCAAGATTCCAAAAAACAGCAGTGAGATGAATAACCGGTTGTTCTGTTGTTCTTTTGATGGTATTTCTGAGGGAGGATGTCGAAGGTGAACTCAGTGAACTTCGAGTAGTGCCATACGGTTGTAAATGTCTACTTGTACTACCAGAGCAGACAGAGACCTCGGGGGCGATTTTGCCAGCCCTGGGGAGGCGGGTGTGGAGGCGGGAGTACTGGGAAAATGGCAGAATCTGGGGGTGGGTGCCCAACCCGCCTCCATGCCATCTTCCCAGGAGGCGGGTAGCCTTCCTGCGCCGGGTCCCGTCTCCTTGGAGGCGGGAAGGGATTAAAGCCCTGTTAACAGGTAGTTAACAGGCAGAAAATAGGATTATCCCCTTTTTGCCCTTACAAGTGCGGGCTTTCCGAAGGCTCCGAAACCCGCCAGGTCAGCGAGGCGAGTAGTGGGTCTTCAGGGGTCGGGTGGGGGGTGCAAAAGTGTACTGTGAAGGTAAGTGATGGGTGCAAGTGTGGAGAGGTGAGTATCTGAGGTCAGTGCAAAGTGTTACTAAAAGTGTACTTACCTTTGTTTCTTACTGTAGGCTTCAGTCGTTGTGTATGCGGAGAGTCTCGCACCTCCGCGTTGGAGATGACAGATGGCCGTTGCATTCTCCAATACAAAAACCATCTCATTTCTGCAAAAGAAAGATGTTTGATGAAGTCTTGAATTCAAGACCTCATCAAACTACAGAGAATGTCACTATTTGACAGCTTCACAGAGCTGTCAAATGATGGCAATTCAGCTGTCAAAAGTTTTTGACAGATGAAACGTCATACGTTGACATTCTCTGCAACCGGCTTTCCCTTAATTGGCCTGCTAAGCCCGCTGGGCGGACTTAACAACGTCAATCAAGGGAAGATAGCGTGGGTTGGCCAGAAGTTGTTGGAGGCGGGACTGAAACCCGACAAGTGGGAGTCCCGCCTCCAAAAGCTCCCCATTGGCAAAATCACCCCCTTCATGTGAATGCCTTTATCAAAAGGATGGCACCTCCCAACAATGCAGTGCTGCACTGGAGTGTTGGTTTAGATCATGAGCTGAAAACTCCCCGTGGTGGGGTCAGAACCCACAATCATTATGTCCCAGTGTACTACCAATTGTGTGATTGCTCATTCAGTGTCCCTTTTTGTTCCAAAGGAGCTTTAGAGAAAAAAAAGTGGCAGCAGAATAGAAATGACAACAAAAATAGCAAATAGAATACAAGGTGTAGTTTTTTTTAAATTTTATGTAGGGATACTTTATGAAGCTTTGATTGTCAGAAAATGTAACTAGAGCAATGAGCAGCAAAAGCAGAAATAAAGGGCCTGATTTTCTGGATCGTGCGGGAAATGTTCGGGTTCCCCGAATGTGGGGTTCCGACCCGAAAAAAAATGGGTTAGCCAGCTGGACGCAATTTTCCCTCAAGTGGCCAATTAAGTTCCAGCGTGTGGGCAGCCTTGCTAAGTGTCCATTTCCAGTCAGAAAGCCCCACAGTATGATGTCATCATTCGTGGTGCTTTTAAAGTGTCCAGCAAGCTTCTCCACCTCTGTAGGCTTCTCAACCACTCTTGCACAATGGCAGAGGAGCCTGCACCAGCTGCTGCCAGCGGTAGAGGCCGAGCTGCGGCCAAATTCAATGAGACGTCACTGCAGACCTTGGTGGATGGGGTAAGGGCCCACAGGGAGGTCCTCTACCCTCGCTCAGGGAGGAAGAGGCCTCCCAAAGAGTCCAGGGCTGCCTGGATGGAGATGGCAGCAGAGGTAAACTCTCTGGGAGTCACCCATCGCACCTGGATGCAGTGCAGGAAGCACTTCCATGACCTTCACCGCACAGGGAAAGCAAGTATGAAGTTTTCATCACCCTCAACCTGACCCCCATTGCCTTTCCCCAACAGCACTCAGCTTCAGCAATCTCTTCCTCCACATCCCACTTCACAGTGACATCCATGCACCCTTACCCATTCCGTATCTCTCCATGCTCACATTCACATAACTATTCCATCATCCAGTCTTGTAAATAATTTTAATGCCATCATTTTCCTGTACATAAAAAATCTGGTGGCAGCTGCTGCAGTTATGGCGTCTGTCATTTGGCGAATGGGGATATCACATAGAGGCCTTAGGATAACTTGCAGATGTCAGCAAGCTGGTCAAATAGGTAGGAAAGTGTAGGCATAGGCCACTGTCCATGGTCAGTTAAGAAGCAGTGAGGCTGCTGTGTTTGATGTACCAGGCTACGCAAATCTGCCCAGGATGAGTGCGTTCCTTGCATTCCGCCCAGCAATGTTCTCGCGCACTGGTGCCGTTGGTTGGCGGGCCTCTGCAGGATGCTCGTTTCCGTCCTCCTCCTCCTCCTCCTCAGCATCATCCTCATCCGAGGCGGCTCTGTGAGGAGCCTCTTGGCTCTGCGGAATCGGCAAGCCACGACGCTGTGCCATGTTGTGAAGCACACAGCATACCACGACGATTTTGGAGACCCTGGCTGATAAGTACTCTAGGGCTCCACCTGACCTATCAAGGCATCTGAAGCGCATCTTCAGCAATCCGATGGTTTGCTCGATAATGCACCTGGTGGTAATGTGGCTGGAGTTGTAGCGCTCCTCAGCTTCGCTGGCTGGTCTCCTCAATGGCGTCATTAACTAAGAGTGCAGGGGATATCCCTTGTCTCCAAGTAGCCATCCTTGAAGTTTGTTTGGCGGACAATAGCGGAGGCACAGTAGACTGGCGCAGTATGAAGGAGTCATGGCAGCTGCCAGGGAACCTGGCACAAACATGCAAAATCATCTTCTTGTGGTCACACACCAGCTGAACGTTAAGGGAGTGGAAGCCCTTGCGGTTGACAAAAACTCCTGGATTGTGGTGGGGTGCCCTAACGGCCACATGTGTGCAGTCAAT
This sequence comes from Somniosus microcephalus, assembly GCF_052327205.1. NCBI lineage: Eukaryota > Metazoa > Chordata > Chondrichthyes > Squaliformes > Somniosidae > Somniosus > Somniosus microcephalus. The sequence goes on from NC_140997.1 coordinate 167,288,767, forward strand.
GATGCCCTGCACCCTTGGAAAGTCTGCCAGCTGAGCTAATCCATGCGCTCGCGCCCTCACATTTGCGCGATCCCTGGTGAAATGGATGTGATTGTGCGCGAGGGCAAAGAGGGCATCGGTTACCTGCATGATGCAAGTGTGTGCGGCCGCCTGGGAGATGCCACTGATGTCTGCTGCTGATCCCTGGAAGGAGCCTGAGGCATAAAAGTTGAGTGCGGTGGTGACTTTGATGGCCATTGGTAAGTAGTGTGGACCTGGTGCTCTGGGCTCCAGGTCTTGCTGCAGCATTGCGCAGATGTCAGTCACAACCTCTCGTGAAAGTCGGAGCTGCCTCTGGCACTGCTGCTCAGTCGTGTTGAGGTAGCTGACCCTGTGTCTGTAGACTCCTGCGCCGACGGCCTTCCATGCGCTGGCCCCTTCTGGCCTGCACTGCCCCAGGTCGCTGAGCCGCAGCCTGCCGCTCCTGCTGGTGCTGCTGTTGTTGCTGGTGAAGCTGTTGCTGGAGTTGCTCCAGCTTCCTCTGCTGTTGGAGATCCTCTAATGCCAGAAAGGGAAGGGAAAAAAGGCCTCCCATGCTTCTGGCAGATGCCTCCTTTGAGGAGGCGCTGAGTTAGGGTGGTGAGAGGGGCTTCCCAGGAGCTCACACTGGAGAAGTCTGTGAGGCTCCAACCTTCCACAGCTGTGCCTAAGCATTCAAAAAGTTGCCCCAAGCCTTCAGCAACAAGGTCCTGCAGCCTGCAAGTGCTGCCTGTTTAAATCTCTTCAGTCTTGATTGACCTGCAGCTAAAAGCAAGCAAGCCAACTCTTTTCACGCCAGGTTTCATCAGCGGTGTTCCCATCAGACGTGTTTTACGTGGGGGAAGCCAGAAAATTGCAAGGGCCCCTGAAAATAGGTTTAACCATGCTAATAATTGGTCATTAGGCTCCCGCCACCCATTCCCGCCTATGGCGGGCGGGACTGATTCGGGTCCCGCTGAAACACGGGGGCGAAAGTCGGGCGGGGCGGGGGGGTCGCGACCCCCTATTTCTGCGATTTTTCAGCCCCCGCCCGCCTGAAAACCCGCCCGACGGCTGGGAGAAAATCGGGGCCAAAATGTTTGTGTTCAAGAAGGAGGGACATTGGCATTGGGAAATGAAGCACTTTGCTGTTTCAGACACATCGGGCCAAAATTTGCTGTAGCGGGGCAGTTAACATAAGAACATAAGAAATAGGAGCAGGAGGCCATATGGTCCATCAAGCCTGCTCCACCATTCAATAACTACACAAACTCCACTTTCCCGCCATATCCCTTGATTCCCTTAGTGCCCAAAAATATATTGATCTCAGTTTTGAACATACTCATCGACTGAGCATCCACAACCTTCTGGGGTAGAGAATTCCAAAGATTCAAACCCCTCTGAGTGAAGAAATTTCTCCTCATTTCAGTCCTAAATGGCCGACCCCTTATCCTGAGACTACTATGACCTCTAGTTCTAGACTCTCCAGCCAGGGAAAACAACCTCTCAGCATTTAGCCTGTCATGCTCTGTAAGAATTTTCCACATTTCAATGAGATCACCTCTCAATCTTCTATACCCCAGAGAATATAGGCCCATTCTACTCAATCTCTCCTCAAAGGACAGCCCTATCATCCCAGGAATCAATCTAGTGAACCTTTGTTGCTCCTCTCTAAGACAAGTATATCCATCCTTAGGTAAGGAGACCAAAACTGTACACAATACTCCCTGTAAGACTTCCTTACTGTTGTACTCCAACCCCCTTGCAATAAAGGCTAGCATACTATTTGCCTTCCTAATTGCTTGGTGTACCTGCAAGTTAACCTTCTGTGATTCATGTACACGGACTCCCAAATCCATCTGAGTATCAACATTTACTAGTCTCTCTGCTTTTCCATTCTTCCTACCACATTGTATAATTTCATACATCCCCACATTATACTCCATCTGCCACCTTCTTGCCCAATCACTTAACCGGTCTATATCCCTTTGCAGCCTCTTTGCGTCGTCCTCACAGTTTACTTTCACACCTAACTTTCTATCATCAATAAACTTGGATATATTATACTCAGTTCCCTCATCTAAGTCATGGATACAGATTGCTAATCGCTGAGGCCCAAGCACTGATCCTTGCGGCGCTTCACTAGCTACACACTGCCATCACGAAAATTACCAGTTTATTCCTACTTTCTGTCCGTTAACCAATCCTCAATCCCTGCTAATATATTACCCCCAATCCCATGAGCCCTAATCTTGTGTAACAACCTCTTGTGTGGTACCTCATTGAATGCCTTCTGAAAATCTAAATATACCTCATCCCTTATCTACTCCGCTAGTTACACCCTCAAAAAACTCTAATAGATTTGTCAAGCACAATTTCCCTTTCAAAAACCGTGTTGACTCTACCTACTCAGTCATTAACACTTATCAAGTGGTTAACAGGATACTTACGCTTATAATGACAAGACTTAACTTTCTGTGGCGAGTTTAATGGGCAAATAGAGCAAATTTCTAAAAAAAAAAGGGAGGCTAAAGGCGAGATGCCATTTTCACGAAGCTCAGAGGGTGGTGAACCTGTGGAATTTTCTATCATAGAAGGCTGTGGAGGCCAAGTCACTGAATATATTTAAGAAGGAAATAGGTAGATTTCTAGATACAAAAAAGGCATCAAGGGGTATGGGGAGAGAGCAGGAATATGATATTGAGTTAGAGGATCAGCCATGTTCATATTGAATGGTGAAGCAGGCTCGAAGGTCCGAATGGCCTACTCCTGCTCCTATTTTTCTATGTTTTTATTTTTCTAAGGGCAGAATGGCGCAACTTGGACAGAAACCTTTGGATATTCATATTTCACCATACATCTGCTCCCTGCCTCAAGTTGTTGTACCATTTACCCATAAATAATGGCAAGCATCATTAGCCTTGCTGTTATTTTGACAGCAAATTCTGGCCCTCCAAGTCAGTGGCAAGTATTCCCAGCTTAGTGCAGCAGTGGTTGTACGCAGAGCAAGGATCCTTTTTCAGTGCCTCAGTAATGTCCTTTACTTGCCTCAAAATAAATCCTTCTGCTGCACCAGTGTAACAATGCCTGGATAAGATTGTCAATTAGTGTCAAATGGGGGCAGATTTTTTTGTGCTGTTTGCCTGAGCCCACGGTAATTGGGGTGAGTTGTCACAGCCTAGCTCAGTTGATAGCTCTCTCATCTAAATCAGATATTGTTTGTTCAATCTGCACTTCAGGACTGAGCGCCTAACCTAGTCCTTTCGCACAGTGCAGGAATGAAAAAATGCTGCATTGTTGGAGGTGCCATCATTTCAAAGGGACATTAAATCAAAGCACCGTCTGCCTGTTCCGGTGATTCAGGTGGATGTTAAAAGTCATGTGGCACCATTCAAAGAAAAGTAGGTCATTCTGTTGGTTATCCTCGCCAACTTTGCACTCTCAACTACCATCCATTGATCAGTAATTCATCTGTTTGTAGGATGTTGCTATGCACAAATTAGCTGCCATATCGTCACAGCTGCCATAACTGTACAGTTACTGCACTTCAAAGTAATTCATTGTCTTTGAAATGATTCAAGACATTTCTGAGAGCTGTGATAATGGGTTACATTAATATAAACCTGCCTACCTTCTTTCCCATTCCATATAGAGGACCCTTGCAGCCAGCAGAAATAACGACTTTGATTCCATCAGTATGAAACTAGGTCCTAGAGCTAAAATGGTAATATAACAACCCATTGCACTCACAGTCTCCTGAAAGACTTGGCATTTTAATGCTTTCTTGTTTTCTGCAATTTCACAAAATGTTTTATTGAAATACAGTGAAAGAAATAATGGCGGCATAAATTCCTGTCTTCTACAGGACCAGATGCCACAAGATTTCCTTGTTATAAGTGTCCTTGTTATATTGAAGGTCAGTTGTTGTCATCTTTGTCTTCTCAAACTTCAGTGAGCTACTTGTAATGTCTGACACCATAGGCTTTGCTCGTGTAAACAGAGCTAACAATTAGTTAACATGATTTATGACCTTTTATCTTACCATGAGGGCAATTAAGGTACAGTTGGCATTTAATGCACCTTAAAGGGAATGGTAGCGTAGTGGTAATGTCACTGGGCTAGTAGGCCTGGATGAATAATCCATGAAACATGAGTTCAAATCCCACCACAGCAGCTGGGGAATTTAAATTCAATTAAATAAACCTGGAATAAAAAGTTAGTATCAGTAATGGCAACCATGAAATGATCGGATTGTCGTAAGAACCCATCTGGTTCACTAATTTCCTTTAGGGAAGGAAATCTGCCGTCCTTACCTGGTCTGGCCTATATGTGACTCCAGACCCACAGCAATGTGGTTGACACTTAACTGCCCTCTGACATGGCCTAGCAAGCCACTCAGTTGTACACAACTGCTATGAAAAACCATAAGAATGAAACCGGATGAACCACCCCGCATTGACCTCGGCACCGGCTACGGACACAGCCATGGCACATCCAGCCCAGTCGACCCTGCAAAGTCCCCCTCACCAACATCTTGGGAATTGTACCAAAATTGGGAGAGCTGTTCCACAGACTAGTCAAGCAACAGCCTGACCTAGTCATACTCACAGAATCATACCTTTCAGCCAGTGTCCCAAACTCCTCCATCATCATCCCTGCGTATGTCCTGTCCTACTGGCAGGACAGACCCACCAGGATTGGCGGCACAGTGGTATACAGTCAGGAAGGAGTGGCCCTGGGAGTTCTCAACATTGACTCTTAGACCCCATGAAGTCTCATGACTTCAGGTCAAGCATGGGCAAGGAAACCTGCTGCTGATTACCACCTACCGCCCTCCCTCAGCTGATGAATCAGTACTCTGCCATGTTGAACACCACTTGGAAGAAGCACTGAAAGTAGCAAGAATGTACTCTGGCTGAGGACTATCAATGTCCATCACCAAGAATGGCTCGGTAGCACCACTACTGACCGAGCTGGCCCCTGAAGGGCATAACTGCCAGTCTGGGCCTGCCACAGGTGGTGAGAGAACCAACATGAGGGAAAAACCTACTTGACCCCGTCTATCTGTCGCAGATGCATCTGTCCATGACAGTATTGGAAGCAGTGACCACCGCACAGCCATTGTGGAGACGATGTCCCATCTTCACTCTGAGGACACCCTCCATTGTGTTGTGTGGCACTACCACCGTGCTAAATGGGATAGATTCAGAACAGATCTAGCAGCATCCATGTGGGCCATCAGCAGCAGCAGAATTGTATTCCACCACAATCTGTAACCTAATGGCTCGGCATATCCCTCACTCTACCATTACCATCAAGCCAGGGGACCAACACTGGTTCAATAAAGAGTGTAGAAGAGCATGCCAGGAGCAGCACCAGGCGTACCTAAAAATGAGGTGCCAACCTGGGGAAGCTGCAACACAGGACTACATGCATGCTAAAAAGTGGAAGCAGCATGCTATAGACAGGACTAAGCAATCCCACAATCAACGGATCAGATCAAAGCTCTGCAGTCCTGCCACATCCAGTCGTGAATGGTGGTAGACCATTAAACAACTAACGAGTGGAGGTGGCTCCATGAATATCCCCATCCTCAATGATGGTGGAGCCCATCACGTGAATGCAAAAGACAAGTCTGGAGCATTTGCAACCATCTTCAGCCAGAAGTGCCGAGTGCATGATCCATATTGGCCTATTCCTGAGGTCCCCACCATCACAGAAGCCAGTCTTCAACCAATTCAATTCACTCCACGTGATATCAAGAAACGGCTGAGTGCACTGGATACAGCAAAGGCTATGGGCCCCGACAACATTAAAAAAAAAATTTTATTTGCTTATGGGATCTTGGCATTGCCCTTGAGAAGGTGGTGGTGAGCCACCTTCTTGAACCGCTGTAGTCCATGTGGTGAGGGTACTCCCACAGTGCTGTTAGGTAGGGAGTTCCAGAATTTTGACACAGCGACAATGAAGGATCAGCGATATACTTCTAAGACAGGATGGTGTGTGACTTGGAGGGGAACTTGGAGGTGGTGGTGTTCCCATGCGCCTGCTGCCCTTGTCCTTCTCGGCGGAAGAGGTTGCGGGTTTGGGAGGTGCTGCCGAAGAAGCCTTGGCAAGTTGCTGCAGTGCATCTTGTAGATGGTACACACTGCAGCCATGGTACGCCGGTGGTGGAGGGAGTCAATGTTTAAGGTGGTGGATGGGGTGCCAATCAAATGGGCTGCTTTGTCCTGGATGGTGTCGAGTATCTTGAGTGTTGTTGGAGCAGCACTCGTGCAGGCAAGTGGAGGGTATTCCATCACACTCCTTACTTGTGCCTTGTAGATGGTGGAAAGGCTTTGGGGAGTCAGGAGGTGAGACAATCACCGCAGAATACCTAGCCTCTGACCTGCTCTTGTTGCCACAGTATTTATGTGGCTGGTCCAGTTAAGTTTCTGGTCAATGGTGACCCCCAGGATGTTGATGGGGGATTCGGCGATGGTAATGCCGTTGAATGTCAAGGGGAGGTGGTTAGACTCTCGCTTGTTGGAGATTGTCATTGCCTGGCACTTCTGTCACATGAATGTTACCTGCCAGTTATCAGCCCAAGCCTGAACGTTATCAAGGCCTTGTTGCATGCGGGCATGGACTGCTTCATTATCTGAGGAGTTGTGAATGGCGCTGAACACTGTGCAGTCATCAGCGAACATCCTAATTTCTGACCTTATGTTGGAGGGAAGGTCATTGATGAAGCAGCTGAAGATGGTTGGCCGAGGACACTGCACTGAGAAACTCCTGCAGCGATGTTCTGGGGCTGTGATGATTGACCTTCAATCACCACAACCATCTTCCTTTGTGCTAGGTATGACTACAGCCAGTGGAGCATTTTCCCCGATTCCCATTGACTTCAGTTTTACTAGGGCTCCTTGATGCCACACTCAGTCAAATGCTGCCTTGATGTCAGGGGCAGTCACTCTCACCTTACCTCTGGAATTCAGCTCCTTTGTCCATGTTTGGACCAAGGCTGTAATGAAGTCGGGAGCTGAGTGGTCTTAGAAAAACCCAAACTGGGCATCAGTGAGCAGGTTATTGGGGAGTAATTGCTGCTTGATAGCACTGTCGATGACACCTTCCATTACTTTGCTGATGATTGAGAGTAGACTGATGGGGCGGTAATTGGCTGGATCCCAGTTATCGTGCTGAAGACTTGTGCGCCTCTAGCTAAACTGTTCCAGTACAGCTACAACACTGGCATCTCTGCGACAGTGTGGAAAACTGCCCATGTATGTCCTGTCCACAAAAAGCAGGTCAAATCCAACTACCATCCCATCAGTTTACTCTCAATCATCAGCAAAGTGATGGAAGGTGTCATCGACAGTGCTATCAAGCGGCACTTACTCACCAATAACCTGCTCACTGATGCCCAGTTTGGGTTCTGCTAAGACCACTCGGCTCCCGACCTCATTACAGCCTTGGTCCAAACATGGACAAAGGAGCTGAATTCCAGAGGTGAGGTGAGAGCGCCTGCCCTTGACATCAAGGCAGTATTTGACCAAGTGTGGCATCAAGGAGCCTGAGTAAAACTGAAGCCAATGGGAATCGGGGGGAAAGCGCTCCACTGGCAAGGGTGGAGATTGCAGGGGCTCTGACACAAATTTTCAGAATCATTCTGGCCACAGGGGAGGTGCCAGAGGACTGGAGGACAGCTAACGTAGTACCATTATTCAAGAAGGGTAGTAGGGATAAACCAAGGAATTACAGGCCAGTGAGCCTAACATCAGTGGTCGGGAAATTATTGGAAAAAATTCTGAGGGACTGAAATAGTCTCCACTTGAAGAGGCAAGGATTAATCAAGGATAGTCAGCATAGCTTTGTCAGGGGGAGATCATGTCTAACCAATTTGATTGAATTTTTTGAGGGGTGACTAGGTGTGTGGATGAGGGTAGTGCAATTGACCCGGTCCACATGGTCTTCAGTAAGGCTTTTGACAATGTCCCGCATGGGAGACTGGTCAAGAAGGTAAGAGCCCATGGGATCCAGGGCAATTTGGCACATTGGATCCAAAATTGGCTTAGTGGCAGGAGGCAGAGGGTGATGGTCGAATGTTGTTTTTGTGACTTGAAGCCTGTGTCCAGTGGTGTACCCCAGGGATCGGTGTTGGGTCCCTTGCTGTTTGTAGTGTACATTAATGGTTTAGATATGAATGTAGGAGGTATGATCAGTAAGTTCGCAGATGACACAAAAATTGGTGGAGTGGTAAATAGCGAGGAGGGAAGCCTCAGGCTACAGGACGATATAGACGGGTTGGTCAGATGGGCAGAACAGTGGCAAATGGAATTTAACCCTGAAAAGTGTGAGCTGATGCATTTTGGGAGGACTAACAAGGCAAGGGAATACACAATGAATGGTAGGACCCTAGGAAGGACAGAGGATCAGAGGGACCTTAGTGTGCATGTACATAGATCCCTGAAGGCAGCAGGACAGGTAGATAAGATTGTTAAGAAGGCATATGGGAAAATTGCCTTCATTAGCCGAGGCATAGAATATAAGAGTAGGGAGGTTATGATGGAGCTGTACAAAACGCTAGTTAGGCCACAGCTGCAATACTGTGTGCAGTTCTGGTCGCCACACTATAGGAAGGATGTGATTGCATTGGAGAGGGTGCAGAGGAGATTCACCAGGATGTTACCTGGGCTGGAGCGTTTCAGCTATGAAGAGAGACTGGACAGGCTGGGGTTGTTTTCCTTAGAGCAGAGAAGGCTGATGGGGAACCTGATTGAGGTGTACAAAATTGTGAGGGGCATAGATAGGGTAGATAGAAAGGAACTTTTCCCCTTAGTAGAGGGGTCAATAGCCAGGGGGCATAGTTTCAAGGTAAGGAGCAGGAGGTTTAGAGGGGATTTTAGTCAAAACTTTTTCACCCAGAGGGTGGTTGGAATCTGGAACTCACTGCCTGAAAGGGTGGTAGAGGCAGGAACCCTCACAACATTCAAGAAGCATTTAGATGAGCACTTGAAACGCCATAGCATACAAGGCTACGGACCAAGTGCTGGAAAATGGGATTAGAATAGATCGGGCTTCATGGCTGGTGCAGACACGATGGGCCGAAGGGCCTCTTTCTGTGCTGTATAATACCTATGACTCTATGACTATGGCCGGAGTCATACCTAGCACAAAGGAAGATGGTTGTGATGGTTGAAGGTCAATCATCACAGCCCCAGGACATCACTGCAGGAGTTCCTCAGGGCAATGTCCTAGGCCCAACCATCTTCAGCTGCTTCATTAATGACCTTCCCTCCAACATAAGGTCAGAAATGGGGATGTTCGCTGATGACTGCACAGTGTTCAGCGCCATTCACAACTCCTCAAATAATGAAGCAGTCCATGCCCCCATGCAACATGACCTCGATAACGTTCAGGCTTGCGCTGATAAGTGGCAGGTAACGTTCGTGCCACAGAAGTGCCAGGCAATGACTGTCTCCAACAAGCGAGAGCCTAACCACCTCCTCTTGACAATCAATGGTATTACCATCGCTGAATTCCCCACCATCAACATCCTGGGGGTCACTATTGACCAGAAACTTAACTGGACCTGACACATAAATACTGTGGCAACAAGAGCAGGTCAGAGGCTAGGTATTCTGCGGTGTGCGTCTCACCTCCTGACTCTCCAAAGCTTTTCCACCATCTACAAGGCACAAGGAGTGTGATGGAATACTCTCCACTTGCCTGGATGAGTGCAGCTCCAACAACACTCAAGAAGCTTGACACAATCTAAGACAAAGCAACCCGCTTGATTGGCACCCCGTGCACCACCTTAAACATTCACTCCCTCCACCACCAGTGCACCATAGCTGCAGTGTGTACCATTTACAAGATGCACTGCAGCAACTCGCCAAGGCTTCTTCGGCAGCACCTCCCAAACCCGCGACCTCTTCCACCTAGAAGGACAAGGGCAGCAGGCGCATGGGAACACCACCACCTCCAAGTTCCCCTCCAAGTCACACACCATCCTGACTTAGAAGTATATCGCCGATCCTTCATCGTTGCTGGGTCAAAATCCTGGAACTCCCTAACAGCACTGTGGGTGTACCTTCACCACACGGACTGCAGCGGTTCAAGAAGGTGGCTCACCACCACCTTCTTGAGGGCAATTAGGGATGGGCAATAAATGCTGGCCTGACCAGTGATGCCCACATCCAATAAAAACAAATAAATAAAAATATATAAGCAAATGACTAATGAATATATTTGTATCTTCCTAATGTTTTTTAAACTGTACTAGTTTTAGGGTAGTTCAGTTTTTTTTAAAAACTTACTAATAGGCTCCCTTCATGACTCAGTGCGTGTATCCAGTGCACAGCTGAGCTATACAGACTAGTAAGTTTCCAAGTTTGACCTCTGCTCTGTTCTGATTTAGCTGCTCTCCGTTGGGTTGACAGTATGGGTGCTACAGTTGTACGGATTCTGCAGCAAGTTTGCCCGCTGTTTGGGAATATATTGATTTTCACTTAATAAATATTTTTTAAATACTGTATAAAAACAGTGCTAAACTGATGAATTTTGTTGATAAAAGTTATGCATTTTGAATAGTTTACCGTGCTCACCCTCTAGAGTCCCATATGTTGTTTACAGTTTTAGTTATTACTAATCTCCTGGCTGGCAACGTAACCAAATGCTTACTTGCAAGTGAAAGTGTGAATGGCGTGGGGATTAAAGAGCTGCAAATCAACAATGATGAGAAATGTGGTCTCACCTGACACCATTTAGACTATATTGGTACATTTGGCACTGGTTCCAATTTGGTTATAATGAGGAAATCTTCGGGAGGAAATTTCCACAGCCTTGGGATCACAGAGTGTGAAGCACCCTGAATATGACTCAGGTGTGCGACTTGATGGTAAGTGACGGCAGGTTATTTAACCATGGGGGGCATTGTAGCGGAGCTAATCCAATCCAATCATAAGTTCAGCTGATTCTTTCCTCACTCTTTTTAACAATGCAGGCACATTGAGGCCATTGTAGTGCCCCAAAAGTTCTAGCTGAGATCAGCTCGCTTTGCATAGGTTGGGATTCAAAATATGGGCCATTTTTTTTTTTTTAATCCTCAGTGGATTCCACTTTAACGTAAAATACTTCTTGAGAATGCTACCACATGATTGTTACAGTATGGAGTAAAAATTAATCTTAGCTAAATATGATTTGATTCTAGGCTGCACCTGGAGTTGAGCTCATTGCCAAGCTGGAGCCTGTCTATATAAATACATATGCTGCACAGTAAATAAACATGTTTGGATTATTCGGAGACTGGGACTTGATATGATAGAGAATTGATGTATAGCTTGGAAGTCCAGTAGGTCGTAAATTTCTGGGTAATGGTGTGGAATTAGTGTTGGTTGTTCTCCTTCATCTTGCTAATATTGAAAGTCATGTTTCTGGAATGCATAATTGAAGTGTTGTATCTTAAAAGACTCAAACATTGGAAATCTCTATGTTTTATAGGCCATCACATCTCAAAGGTGGCCATATTACCACATACCCCACTACTTATACCACGATAAATGCATGAAAAATTCTAGAAGTCTAAAAAAACTCCCTAAACTTACCCATAAAATTAGCTGTTGTATGTTAGAAATAATTCCAGGAAGTTTCCCGACACAAGTCTCTTTAGTACCTAGCATTTTTCTGTTCTCTTCCAAGGGCATGGATCCCAGGGAGCTCAGAGTCTGGTGACAAAATCTGTGTGTATGAGATGAATGCACTATGGAAGCTGTAGTTTTTAACCCCTCTCCTGTAGAACTACATAAACCAGAGTGCACTGGGATAATCAAGCAGAAACTTACAAATAATCATGAGCACAAGTGATGAGAGAAAGAAACCCATCAAATATTTTAAAAAATCTATAAAGGATCTTAAACAGCTTAAGCCATTAACTAAAGATTCTGAGCAAAAGGCGTTGCTTGAGATGAGGTATATTTTTTGTCATTGAAGAGAAGTGACGTTTTTTCCAAGGCTGAAGGTGGATGTTTATAAAGCTCTTGGATGCTGACCTCTGGTATTTCAGCCAAAGTCTGTTAAAAGTAGTTTTCCTCCCTCTGCTGATTTCAGTCAAAAAGCAGATGTTAGTATAAAGTGGGAATTGCTGCTTTAAATTCAGTTTTTTTTTTGCTAAAATTAGTGGGACATTGCCACCTCAAAAACGTGTAAAAGCTGAAACAGCTCCCAAAACCCTGGAACTCAAGAGTGGCCTTGTTTGTAAGCACACGACATGTGAAAGAAGTAGTTCTGTGTGCTTTTTAGGTTTAGACTCAGGTACACCCAGCATTGCTTTCCTTGTATAGAATACATGTGTAACCCCTTCACGGTTCTCTAGATATATGTGAGATGTGGTCTCTGTTGTAGACAGTATTCTATAGTCCAGTAAGGAGATCACCACTACAATGGCTTAATTCTAATTATCTTACTTTATAGTTTTAACGTCAGACAGTATAAGAAGATTACGGGTCAATGACCTAAATTAGACATTTGCATACATTAGAATGAATCTAGACATAATAAACATACATTCTCCATTTATATGGATTCAAAGGAGAATCTGTCCGTGTCCAAATTCGAGTGCACTCTTTCGTTGGCGCGCTTAAGTTGGAGCTCATGGTATGTATAATGTCTGCAAGACTTACGACTCCGAACCCCTTCGTTGAATTCTCTTCACGATCACTGAATCCCACTTTGAGTTCTGGATGCAGAGCTACTAATACAAAGGGCAGCGGCCGAGTTTGGAAGCCCGGGACGGGATGCGGCAGCCATTTGCCTCCTGAGCCCTCTTTTCAGAGCTCCTGCCCTCTTTTCTTCCAGTCGCTCCCGTTTCCCGCTCGAAAAACCCGACTCCACCCCTTCCTCCTGGGGTTTCTGCCTGGAGACTGCGCAGCCTCACTGTCTGCAACAGTTGATACTGGTGCAGAATTATGGAAAGTCTGCTCTTAGTCACATTGTGTCCTTAAAAGTTCTTGCCGTACCTTCACATGGGCAACTTTAACCCAGGGATTTATAACAATGATAATACAGTGTCTAAGTTAAAGATTGATAACCATACTTAGCGTACATAACATTTCCAGTGGGTATTACACATGAAAGCACGAAGGGAAATCCAAATGTTGAAGGCACAAATTTGGTGGTATATTTTTAATGGGTCTGGGACCATGGTCCCCTGGAAAATGTTGAACTTTTATATTAAAAATTATACATCCAGGTTAATTATACACATTTTTATACTTCGCACTCTCCAACCCCACTTCCCCTGTTAAAGTTGGTTCTTCTTCCTACCAAAACCAAAGCGCAACTCCCAGTTTTTGCTCTCTTATCTCTCCTACCTTATTGCTATCCACTTCCTTCTCACTTCGTTCTCCCCTTCCCTTTTCCCTCTCGCCTTCATTGCCATCCGTTTCCCTCTCCCTTCTTATCTCAGTGCCATTCCTACCCAAGTCTGGTTGCTGATGGAAGGGGATTCTGAGTCCTGCACACTGTAGGTAGGAACTTTTGTTCTCACAAGAATTTTTGTTTGCAGTGTGCAGTGGTCAAAATCCCTTTAATTGACTGAAGAACTCTCGTAGGAGTGGCATTGGCCGGAATTTTTATTGTGGAGTCAGGTTGGGTGTGTGCCGGGTTGGGTGTGTGCCGCGGAGCGGGTCGGGAACACGATATTTTGCTCAGCGCGTTGTTCAGTGCGACTTTAACTTAATGACCCCAGTTAAAGCAGTCAATTAAGTGGACCGTGTCTGATGACGTCATCGATGACTCATTTCCAGTGCTGATATTTAAAGCAGCCTTGCACTCAACTCATTTGAAGGTTGCTGGAGCTGAAATGCAAAGGGCTAAGGACTGTTCTAAACTATCAGTGATGGATAGTCAAAGGCAGAGGGCTGCACTACGATTTTCTGATGCATCCCTGCACTCTGGTGGAGGCAGTGAAAGCACGCAGATAGGTGAAGAACTCCAAAAGACACTATAAGAGCCTGACTGGGGATAGCAGAGGAGGTCAGCAGCAGGGATGTGGTCAGCAGGAGGTGGATCCAGGAAACAATTCAATAATCTCATGAGGTCAGGAAAGGTGAATGCAATGCCACACTCATCTACATCCTGTTGTGCCAGTCACCACAACCCCAGCACTCTGCCTTCCCAAAACTACTCCTGCACATCATTCCTCCCATCAATATACTGTCAGAAATCGTGAATTGGAAGAAATAACTTGAGACAAAAAAGTCTCTTCAGACTGATGTTAGAATAACTGGATGGACTCTTAGAATTTGCTTATGTTTTGGTTCCCTGCGGATGTTATAACATTCTGCACCGTGGCGGTGACCTTGTTTCCAGACTAGCTGTCTGCAGTTTGTGTGCTAGAAAGATTGTTGACTGTATCTTTGATAATCTACCCTAGGCCCACCCCTAAAAACAGAGTAAAATAGATATCTAAAGAGCTTTTAGCACAGACGATGAAGGGAAGGGAAGAGCTGTTCGTGCATGCCAGCCGTCTGTCCGATCGGGACCGATACCAGCTGCTTGTCACGGTCGTACGTCTACTATGTCTATCTTGCTCCTTAATAAAATACCTTACAACTCCTAAGACCCTTTGGGTAATCTGTGTGTGACCTGTGATCCAAATCTTACAATACCTTGCAGATCCACCCATTCCTCTCTGTCTATATACCTACTCACATCCCCATCTGACTAACCACCCCTCACACTCACCCTCATCCTAATGCAATCATAGCAAGTAACTCCCCAGAAGGAGGCCATTTAGCATTGGCACCCCACTCCCTCATAGTCACCCACTACAGATGTAACCCATCTATTCCTTACACTCATTCCATCACTCACAAATCAAACTTCACTTCTTTCCCTCCTTGCAGGATAAGAGAGTCCAGAACATGCGGGAGAGGGAAAGAACCAGAGGTGGCCCTCCAGTATTCACCTAACACCAGCAGAGGACAGGGCCTTGGAGATATCGGGAGTTGCAGAGCTGCTGGCAGTGGGAGACAGAGAGAAGGGGGACCTCCCAGCAATCTGGTGACAGAATTACATCTCACACAACCACATGGCATAAAACAGTCACTCATATGGTGGCTTAATATCAGCAGCCAGTGAAATGCCATCATGTGCATAATGGTAATGTCACACATTCTTAATATAACACTTCTAATTCATCGCTTTACCCTCCCATAGGTCCATCAAGTGCACCCCACCCACCCCACTGTCCAGCCGGAGGAGGAGGATGACTCCTCAGAGGAAGCTGCAGCCTCTGAGGGTGCACCGTCAGCAAACCCGAGCGCACCCAACACCAGCGCAGATACACACACCTCGGTGGGTCCTGTGAGATAGAGTAATGCTGTCACCTGGTGTCTCTCACATCACAAGTGACCAAGAGCAGGTGGTGTTGACAGGGACAGCAGTCGAGACTCCTCGCCGAAGGGTGCAGGACACGCCAAGCTTCATGTAGATGCTGAGCCTTCGGGGCCATCAAGAAAGAGGGTGATGTTGGAGTGGCAGCAACAAATTGCATGAGGCTCTGGCAGCTTTTGCAGCCGCGATGTCTGCAAATGTGCAGACAATGGAGGAGTCCATCTCC
This sequence comes from Somniosus microcephalus, assembly GCF_052327205.1. Taxonomy (NCBI): domain Eukaryota; kingdom Metazoa; phylum Chordata; class Chondrichthyes; order Squaliformes; family Somniosidae; genus Somniosus; species Somniosus microcephalus. The sequence goes on from NC_140997.1 coordinate 167,304,365, forward strand.
AACATGAGCAGCACCATGTCGCAGGCAATGGTGATGATATGTTGTTCCATGGAAAGGATGGCCCACCTGCATGGAGCAGCAAATGCACCAGTCACACGAGAATGTGCTAACTGTGGACAACATTTGGCTCTTGGTGTTCATCGCCCCACTGCTGTGCAGCAAGGTGCTCTCCAACTCCTTGCTAGCAGGGAAGTGTGGGTGGCCCATGAGCGGGATGATGTTGAGAGGGGACATGGAAGTGGGGGCTCTTCTCAAAGCGCTCCCACTTCTCCCCCGTTACCTCACTCTCAGTCAGAGCCCCACATGTTTCCTCTGATCCCGATGGCTGAGTCTGGCCCTGCACAGTTGCAGGAGGAGCAGACTTTGGCGGGGCCCTCACAGGCTCCAAAACCCAGAGGATGTCCAACAAAAGTGTCTAAGGAGTCCCAGCAGGGAAGTGAGCAGCCTGCCTCTACCTCTGCTGAAACCACAGGGGCTGCACCTCGTAGAAGCACTCGCAAAAGAAAAAAAACACAAAAGTGGATACACACAGCTGGGTGTATCAGAAAATGTTAGTGTTAAGTTTCAGTTATTTTGATGGCACACATAAATGTGTTTCTTTGCACCATTTTCCGGTCTTGTCCATTTTTGCCTTTTACATGGAAGTGGCTTTGTCACTCCGAGTGAATGGTGAGACATCACTTAACATCAAGCAATGGTCGTGTATTTAGATTTCCAGAAGGCATTTGATAAGGTGCCACATAAAAGGTTACTACACAAGTTAAGAGCTCACGGGGTTGGGGGTAATATATTAGCATGGATAGAGGATTGGCTAACTAACAGAAAACAGAGAGTCGGGATAAATGGGTCATTTTCAGGTTAGCAAACTATAAATGGTGGGATGCCGCAGGGATCAGTGCTGGGTCCTCAACTATTTACAATCTATATCAATGACTTGGATGAAGGGACTGAGTGTAATGTAGCCAAATTTGCTGATGATACAAAGATAGTTGGGAAAGCAAATTGTGTGGAGGATGCAAAGAATCTCCAAAGGGATATAGATAGGCTAAGTGAGTGGGCAGGAATCTGCCACATGGAGTATAATGTGGGGAAATGCGAGGTTATCCACTTTGGTCGAAAAAATAAAAAGCAAATTATTATTTAAATGGGGAGAGATTACAAAATGCTGAGGTACAGAGGGATCTGGGGTCCTTGTACATGAATCACAAAAAGTTAGCATGCAGGTACAGCAAGTAATTAGGAAGGCAAATGGAGTGTAAAAGTAAAGAAGTCCTGTTAGAACTGTAATGAGCATTGGTGAGACTACACCTGGAGTACTGCGTACAGTTTTGGTCTCCTTATTTAAGGAAGGATATACTTGCATTGGAGGCAATTCAGAGAAGGTTCACGAGGTTGATTCCAGAGATGAAGGGGTTATCTTATGAAGAAAGGTTGAGCAGGTTGGGCCTATACTCACTGGAGTTTGCAGAGAGGATGTTTCCCCTTGTGGGGGAATCTGGAACTAGAGGGCATAATTTCAGAATAAGGGGGCACCCATTTAAGTCGGAAATGAGGAGGAATTTCTTCTCTCAGAGGGTCGTGAATCTTTGGAATTCTCTTCCCCAGAGAGCTGTGGAGGCTGGGTCATTGAACATATTTAAGGTGTGTAGCGTATGTACCTTTAAGGGGAGAACTACTTTTTACAGCTCCTGTATACTGTAGTACCGGCAGTGACCACACCTGTATATAAACCCTGAATAGGGATCTGTACATTTAGTTTTAGAGTAACCCTCATCCAGTAAACACCTGTTGATTGTTCCCTCCAGTCTCGTGTCTAGTTATTGAAGGACACACAACATCAAAATACACGGATCTAACATTGGCGACGAGGCAGATTCGAACCTACCTGCAACTCTGCATCACCTCCCAGGGATTCGCTCCTGGAGAACAGTGCAAGAAGGTTGAGTTCAGAAGCACGGGCGTCGACCACGAGCAACCGCCCAGTCATCCAGCGGAGATTTGAGCATCGCAGGGGAGGCTGTTGAGAGCTGGGCTTGGTTCTCCAGTCTCGGTGGTCCAGCGAAACGGGCTGGCAACAGGTACGGCGCAGACCCTTCCCGGACAGCGGCGGCTAGAGCCGACCGACGGCACAGAAAAGGCCGAGCAGCGTCGATGGGAGAAGAGGGCAGAGCGCACAGGGCGCAGCCGGTGTTCAGGACCAAGCGGCGTCGACGGGAGAAGAGAAAGGGTAGAGCGCACAGGGCGCAGCCGGTGTTCAGAACTGAGCGGCGTCGACGGGAGAAGAGAGAGGGTAGAGCGCACAGGGCGCAGCCGGTGTTCAGGACCGAACAGCGTCGATGGGAGAAGAGAGAGAGGCGCGAATGAAAACGCGCAGAGCGCAGCCGGTGTTCAAGGGACGAGCAGCGTCAGCAGGGAAGAAAGGGAAACGCGCAGAGCGCAGCCGGTGTTCAAGGGCCGAGCAGCCGCAGCGGAGAAGAAGGGAGAGCGCGGGAAACGCCATTTTGAGCCACAGCGGAGAAGGGAGAGCGCGGGAAAATGCCATTTTGAGCCGGAGCGGAGAAGAAGCAGATCTCGTATTGTGGCCACGTTATTGATGAAGAGGGGTTACATAAGTCCCCTGAAAAGATTGAGGCAGTAGTCAAGGCTCCAGCACCGGAAAATGTGTCACAACTGAGGTCGTTCCTCGGGCTGGTGAACTACTACCATAAGTTCTTGCCGAATTTGTCTACAGTACTACACCCACTGAACACCCTACTGCAAACGGGGGTACCATGGAAGTGGAGTGACGAATGTAAACGAGCTTTCCAGAAGTGCAAAGAATTGATCACATCAAAAGAGGTGTTGGCTCATTTCAACCCAGCACTACCAATTTGGTTGGCGTGTGATGCATCACCCTATGGCATTGGAGCAGTGCTGTCGCACAAGTTCCCGGATGGCTCGGAGAGGCCGGTAGCCTTTGTGTCTCGGTCACTAACCTCAGCCGAGCGTAACTACGCCCAGATTGACAGGGAGGCCCTCAGCCTAGTGTGGGGAGTGAAAAAGTTCAACCACTATCTGCACGGGCAGAAGTTCATCTTGCTGACTGACCACCAACCACTTGTCTCCATCTTTAATCCAAAGAAGGGCGTTCCGGTGATGACTGCACAATGGTTGCAAAGATGGTCCCTTTTTCTAGGGGCGAACCAATATGAAATCGAGTATAAGGGCACGAAACAGCATGGAAACGCTGATGGGCTATCACGCCTGCCACTGCCTACTGCGGAGGAAGCACCAGCAGTGGACCCTGTCGAAATATTTTATTCGACTATAATTAAACGCTTGCCAGTAACTAATGCTGATATAGAGAAGGAGACCCGAAATTACCCGACACTGTCTCGGGTATATGACTTGATGGTGAAGGGATGGCCAACACATGGTGACTCACTGTTGCCAGCATTCTCATCCAGAAGAGAACAGCTGTCAGTATGCCAGGGGACCTTGATGTGTGGATCCCGAGTGGTAATTCCACCCAAGTTAAGGGAGAGAGTGCTAAATGAGCTTCACGAAGGCCATCTGGGAGGGGTGAAAATGAAAAGCCTTGCTAGGGCTTATGTGTGGTGGCCGGGGATCGATCAGCAAATTGAGGACCTGACAAAGAGCTGTTGAGGATGCCAGAAGGTCCAAAATGCACCACCACATGCCCCTCTACACCCATGGGAGTGGCCCTCATCTCCATGGCAACGGGTGCATATTGATTTTGCTGGTCCATTAATGGACTCAATGTTTCTAATAGCCGTAGATGCGCACTCGAAATGGCCTGAGGTGATCAAAATGTCGTCCACCACCACGGAGAAAACTATTGCCGTCCTACGGACCATATTTGCCAGGAACGGCTTGCCAGAGCAGATTTGCTCTGATAATGGACCACAGTTTGTGTCCGAAGAGTTTCGAAGATTCATGAAAAGGAATGGGGTAAGGCATTACACATCCGCCCCGTATCATCCAGCCACAAATGGATTGGCTGAGAGGTTTGTACAAGCCTTTAAGAAAGCAGTAAGGGCCATGTGCGATGACGACATTCCACTGCAGCATAAGGTGGACAATTTCCTGTTAGCCTACAGAAATGCGACACATGCAGTCACCAACCAAACCCCGGCCATGATATTCTTTAACCGAAGGTTGAGATCTCGTCTGGATTTGCTCAGACCAAATGTACGAAGAGATGTTGAGAATAAGCAATTCCAGCATATCAATGAGAAGCCGACAAGGAGCTTCAATGTAGGGCAACCAGTCTTGGCCCGCGACTACTGAACAGAGAAATGGCAACCAGGAACGATATGCACACAGCAGGGGCCACTAATGTACACAGTGGATGTTGGGGAGAACATTGTGAGACGCCATGTCGATCAGATCCTAGAGTCACAGGAACGAGTCAACCCCATGTCTCGCGCACCTGGTGATGAACCCGACATACAGGTAGCATCTACAGCAGAAACAGTAGCATTGTAAGCTGATGAACCAACTGACGACAGGGGGCCTCCGCACCAAGAGCAAGACACTCAGGAAAGGCGCTATCCAGAAAGGATCAGGAAGCCGCCCAAAGACTGAATTTATAAATGGACTATTTTCAGTTAATGTGCATGTTAAAAGTGTTAATTGTTAAATGAATGTTATGGTACTGCTAATCTAAAAGGGGAATTGTAGTGTATGTACCTTTAAGGGGAGAACTACTTTTTACAGCTCCTGTATACTGTAGTACCGGCAGTGACCACACCTGTCTATAAACCCTGAGTAGGGATCTGTACGTTTAGTTTTAGAGTAACCCTCATCCAGTAAACACCTGTTGATTGTTCCCTGCAGTCTAGTGTCTAGTTATTGAAGGACACACAACATCAAAATACACGGATCTAACAAGGTGGAGATAGACAGATTTTTGAATTATAAGGGAGTCAAGGGTTATGGGGAACGGGCAGGGAAGTGGAGTTGAGGCCAAGATCAGATCAGCCATGATCTTATTGAATGGTGGAGCAGGCTCGAGGGGCCAAATGACCGACTCCTGCTCCTACATCTCATGTTATTATGTATGTTCTTATGTTTGGTTGAGAAGAATAGCTCGGTCACTGTCGGGATGTTTTATGGTGTTCTTGTGGGGGGTGGGGTGGATCTTGGTACAGCATGTGGCAGCGATGTGGCTGCATTGGAGCAAGTTAAGAAAATATGGCCGTGATGAGGCCATCTTGGGCAGCAATGTGCGCCGCTGCTGTTGCCATCTCAACCTTAGGTTCCTCCTGCTCCTCATCTTCCACCTGCTCCTCTTCTGAAGAGGCTGTGTGCTCTGCGCCTTGCTCCTCCTACAGCTCCAATCCTCGCTGCTGCGCTAAGTTGTGCAGTGCGCAGCAAATGGCGATGATTCTGGAGATAAAAACAGAAAATGCTGGAGATACTCAGCAGGTCAGGCAGCATCTGTGAAGAGAGAAACAGAGTTAACATTTCAGGTCGATGACCTTTCGTCAGATCTGGAAAAAAGCAGGAAATGGAACAGATTTTTAAGCAAGTGTAGGGCTGGGAAAGGGGGGAGGGGATGAAAGAACAAAAGGGAAGGTCTGTGATACGATAGAAGGCTTCTTGAGACACTAGCTGGTACACACTGAAGGGCTCCTCCAGATCTGTCAAGGCATCAGAAGCACATCTTCAGCATGCCTATTGCTTGCTCTATGACACATCTGGCGGACTCACATTACAATGCTCCTCGGCTCATTACTTGCCATCATGAGCCACATCTTCAGTGGATAGCCCTTGTATCCAAGCACCCAGCCAGTCAGTCTGTTTGGAGGAGCGAAGAGCTGAGGGAGGGTGGACTGGTGCAGAACGAAAGAGTCATGACAGCTGCCAGGGAATCTGGTGCACACATGTATGATCATCTTTTTATGGGTGCAGACGAGCTGCACATTGAGGAAGTGGAAATGCATGCGGTTCACAAACACTCCTGGGTGATGATGGGGTGCCTTCATGGCCACATGTGTGCAGTCGATAATGCCCTGCACCTGTGGGAAGTCAGCCAGAGCCACAAAGCCAAGTGCACGCTCAGTAACAGTGGCAAAGTTGACATAATTGACTGACTTGTGAAACATGGCATCAGTCACCTGGGTGATGCACCTGTGGGCGGCCGAATGCAAGATCCTGCAAATGTCTGCTGCAGATCCCTGGAAGGAGCCGGAGGCAAAGAACATAAGAACATAACATAAGAACATAAGACGTAGGAGCAGGAGTAGGTCATTTGGCCCCTCGATCCTGCTCCGCCATTTAATAAGACCAAGGCTGATTTGATATTGGCCTCAACTCCACTTCCCTGCCCAGTTCCCGTAACCCTTGACTCCCTTATCATTCAAAAATCTGTCTATCTCCACACTAAATATATTCAATGACGCAGCCTCCACAACTCTCTGGGGAAGAGAATTCCAAAGATTCACGAGAATAAATTCCTCTTCATTTCCGATTTAAAAAAGTGCCCCCTTATTCTGAAATTATGCCCCCTAGTTCTAGATTCCCCCACGAGGGGAAACATCCTCTCTGCATCTACCCTGTCAAGCCCCTTCAGAATCTTATATGTTTCAATAAGCTCCCCTCTCGTTCTTCTAAACTCCAGTGAGTATAGGCCCAACCTGCTCAACCTTTCTTCATAAGACAACCCCTTCATCTCCGGAATCAACCTCGTGAACCTTCTCTGAACTGCCTCCAATGCAAGTATATCCTTCCTTAAATAAGGAGACCAAAACTGTACGCAGTACTCCAGGTGTCGTCTCACCAACGCCCTGTACATTTGTAACAGGACTTCCCTACTTTTATACTCCATTCCCCTTGCAATAAAGGCCAACACTCCATTTGTCTTCCTAATTACTTGCTGTACCTGCATGCTAACTTTTTGTGATTCATGTACAAGGACCCCCAGATCCCTCTGTACCTCAGCATTTTGTAATCTCTCCTCAATTAAATAATAATTTGCTTTTTTATTTTTCCTACAAAAGTGGATAACCTCGCATTTTCCCACATTAAACTCCATCTGCCAGCTTTTTGCCCACTCACTTAGCCTTTCTATATCCCTTTAGAGATTCTTTGCGTCCTCCACACAATTTGCTTTCCCACCTATCTTTGAGAAGTTGAGGGCGGTGGTGACTTTGACAGCCACTGGTAAAGAGTGTCCACCAGAAACTCTGGGCAGGAGGTCTTGTTCCAGCAAGCTACAGATGTCTGCAGCGACCTGGCGCGATAGCCTGAGCCTCCTAAAGCACTGCTGCTCAGTAGAGGAAGCTCAGCCTCCGCCTGTATACCTTATGTTGGAGGTATCGCCTCCGGCGTGCTGCAGCCCTGTGGTGCCGCCCCCCCCCCCCTCTCCTGTGGTGCATCAGGTCATTGAGGGGAAGGCTGCTGTTGTGGTTGCTGCTGCTGCTGCTGGTGGTGAGACTCAGCTTGGTCTGATTCTGAGGACCAAGATGAGACAGTATAAGCAGCACCCATACTGATGTAGTAGATGGTAGGTAAAGTGGAGATCAAGGGCACAATCCTTCAATGTTGTGATAGTGAATAGCAATGTGTTGAGAGCGGCTTCCCAGGTTTTAGAAATGACCTACAAACTGCAGACATCGAAATCTGTGGATAAAATGGAGTCAGCAAGGCAGGTAATGAGGTGTACTGTTGCAGTATTGATGTGCTTTTCCCAGCTCTCAATGAATGAACTCACCAATGGCCAGTGAGCTTCTGCACCCCCTTCACAGGTGAGACACCCAAGCTGCATGAATCCCTTGCTCCTGCAGTAAAATTCAAAAGCTGGTGTTAAAATCACTCTTAAGGGTCTCTCAAGAAGCAGTTAATGACTTGAATGAGGCCACCCGCCTCTGTCGATCACGTCCGTGTCGCACCTTCAAAGCCGCCCGAGTTGAATGCGCAAGGCGGTGGGATGATGGCGGGTTCCCGATGCACTTGCAATTTCCGGGATTTTTACTGCCGACTCACCCCCAAACCCAGCAACGGGAAAATTCCCGTCGTTGAGAAGACAGGAGACTGGTTTGCACTGAATTTTGTCAGCAAATGCTAATTTGTTGACCAGATCAATAAATGCTAACTGTTAACATGTATGATATGTGAATGCAGGAGAATAAACCCCTTAATCTCATTTGTGCTTGCATAAACCAATTTCATACTTTAGTAACAAATGATAAGTAACAGTGGCAGACCTATTTTAAGTAATTTACAGCTTGATTATATTGGCTTTTCCCAATTTAATCCAGCATTTCAATCATTGTTTGAAAGTCTGAATCCATGGCAGTTTATACTGTAAAGGTTGATGCAAGGCTTGCATTGACTGTTGTTCTGTGTGTCTTGAGCTATGACAGTGAGACTGTGCTGATGAGTTGCACTCAATGCCAGTTTGACATACACTGCTTCCAATTGTTGGTGGGTTGGTCATGTCTCTTTGTGTTGGGGTTATTTTAGAGACACTGTTCACTCTTATTATTGAAAGCATGCACATGCAGAGACTGAATTTCTTCCATCATTCAGATGTTAAAAGCAGGGTGATCAAATTGCGCATTTGCAGTTGATTTCCAGAGCACTAAGTAAATAGTGAATGATTTTTTTTTACTGTCACACATCAGAGCAAAAGTGCCTATATGCCAGAGTACAGACATTATGCTATGAAGTCAGATAGTCAGTTTAGGCTCGAAAACAAGATTGATGCGAATCTCTAGCTGGATTTAACCAAGAAAAATGTCATTGTGATCAGCAGGCAGGTAATTTAATACCTTCAGTCACAGGAACTGACAGGGAAGCAGCACTTTGTGTAAAACTGGGGCAATCATATTCTGTTCAGGTCGTCTTGACCCTGTTTGAATCCCATCATGCACCTCTAACAAAAGAAATGGAAAATACACAAATAGCTTGGATTTTAAGGGGGGGGGGAAGACAAATAAATACTTAACTTTGTGTTTATGTTTTCTAAAATAAGATTCTATGCAGTGGCGTACGATTAGGGTTGCCAACTCTGGCTGGAGGCATTCCTGGGGGTTTGATTACGTGAAATTCTGACCACCTGACATCTGACCATGTGATGCCCAATCACATGACTTCTACAGATGCTATTGCATTTAAATAAATAATGGTTGGGTCCCCTCTAGTTGAGTATTTTTGCTCGTGGTTTTGCAACAAGTTCCAAGAACCAGGAGCCCACCCGTAAGAGGGGAAATGGAGGGCGGGGAAGAGGGGAAATGGAGGGCGGGGAAGAGGGGAAATGGAGGGCGGGGAAGAGGGGAAACTGATGGTTGGGGAAACTAGAGGTGGGAGGAACTTTGATTCCACCAATAACTAATGGTAACTCACTAAAATTGCACTGAAAATAATATTACAAGTAAAACTCAGATTCCTAGTACAACTAACAATAATACAATAACTCACTGATATGTTGTGTTTTGTGGGAGCTTGCTGTGCAGAAATTGGCTGCCACATTTCCCACATTACAAGTGACTACACTCCAAAAGTACTTCATTGGCTGTAAACGCTTTGAGACGTCCGGTGGTCGTGAAAGGCGTTATATAAATGCAAGTCTTTCTTTCTTTATGTAACTGGTAGTAATACCTATAACTAATTGTAATCCTATAATCTGCTGATATTCACCCTGAAACCATAGCCAGAATCCGACTTTGCTGCACAAAGTCCAGTCAGACTCCCCAATCGATGCCATTTTTAGCAGACTCAATCTTTTTCCCTACCTTGTTGGACACTGGCTTGGAGTTCCGTGTGATGGTGACAACTCTAAACTGGAAATCTCAGTCAGCGCTAATCTGTACTTGGACTTCACACATCAAAACCGGGCGGCACAGACTGACCTGAACCAAACCAAGAGATCGCACATAGGGCAGTGGGCTCAGTGTTTGGGGCACTTCTTACAGGGCACATTGTCCTAAACTCAGCTCGGCACCAACATTTCTGAACCACTCCCTGAGCTTGGACTCAATAAAGGAAAGTTTTCATAGAATTATAGAAGTTACGGCATAGGAGGAAGCCATTCAGTGCTGGCACTCTCTCCTGTAACTCCATTCTCTTTCACCTCCAAACGATCTTTTTATATTTTTCCTTTTCAAATATATATCCCATTCCTTTGAAATGAAGTTTTAATCTGTCCCTCAATCCCCACATGTGCTGAAGTATCCCATGGTCTAATAGCCCTCAGTTCAAGAACTCTCCTCCTCCCTTCCCCCTTGTTGCTTCCAGTGAGAATCTTTGTTTTCCATTCCCTAGTTCTCCATTCACCCACCAATGGAAATAATCTTTCACTATTTACCCACAGTATGGTCTCCGGGTTTCACTTACCTCTTTACTGGCTGCTCCTCTCTCAGTGCCGCTCCCACTCACCACCTTGCTGCTGCTGCTCCCAGCTCTGTGGGAAATACTGGCCCCCCACGCCCACCCCAACCCATTTCTCCCACTCGCTTGAGCCCCAATCGCCCAACCACTAGTCCCGTTGTCTCCCACGACCACCCACTGCCTAATTCTCCATCTCTCCTCCCAAGCCCCCATTTCCCAGTCTCCCCTCCCAAGCCCCCATTTCCCAGTCTCCCCTCCCAAGCCCCCATTTCCCAGTCTCCCCTCCCAAGCTCCCATTCCCCAGTCTCCTCTCCCATGTCTCCATTCCCCAGTCTCCCCTCCCATGCCCCCATCTCCCCTCCCATGCCCCATCCCCCAGTCTCCCCTCCCATGCCCCCATCCCCCAGTCTCCCCTCCCATGCCCCCATTCTCCAGTCTCCTCTCCCATGCCCCCATCTCCCCTCCCATGCCACCTCCCCTTCCATGCCATCTCCCCTTCCATGCCCCCATTCCCCAGTCTCCCCTCCCATGCCCCCATTCCCCAGTCTTCCCTCCCATGCCCCCATTCCCCAGTCTCCTCTCCCATGCCCCCATCTCCCCTCCCATGCCACCTCCCCTTCCATGCCATCTCCCCTCCCATGCCCCCATCCCCCAGTCTCCCCTCCCATGCCCCCATTCTCCAGTCTCCCCTCCCATGCCCCCATTCCCCAGTCTCCTCTCCCATGCCCCCATCTCCCCTCCCATGCCACCTCCCCTTCCATGCCATCTCCCCTTCCATGCCATCTCCCCTTCCATGCCCCCATTCCCCAGTCTCCCCTCCCATGCCCCCATTCCCCAGTCTCCCCTCCCATGCCCCCATTCTCACCTCCCAAGCCCCCATTCCCCATCTTTCCTCTGATCCACATTCCCTAGTCTACATTGATCCTTCAGTCTCGTTCTCTTCACCCCACTCTTGAGTCCCCCAATTTCAGAAACTCTCCGAATGTCGACACCCGTGATTCCCGACTCTCCAACCCCCTGCCAACTGCGCTCCCTGCGGCAGTGGTCAGGTGACATCACCGAGCCTGATGCTTTAACAGCAGCTGGTGACATCACGGGGCGGGGGCTGTTGCCCATTGCGGCAGGAGATGTAAATTGTTGCTTTCCTGTGCTACTGGAAGCACAGCTTGGGAGAGGTAAGCACCGCCCCCCATTCAGGGAAACTCGTGGTCATTCTGGGAAGGTTGGGAACCCGACGAAAGATTGCCCCATGAGATGAAGTCGACGGGAGGCCCGAGTCATTTTAGTGGTCAGGCCTCAATAACATAGAATCAGTGAACTGCCGGCACTATTGGCACTCCCTGTGGACAGCTCACCGATTAGGAAAGGGCACTTATCAGTGTTGATCAGTGGAAAGTGACCTTCTAAAGCAGCAGGCAGCATGACTTTATTCAAGGCCTCGAGATTCTCTGATGCAGCCATGGAGTTGCTCATAGTGAAAGTGAGCCTCAGGAAGGAGGCCTTCTTACTTTCAGGTCCCCTCAACCAGTGCCCGCCCTGGTGCCATGATGCCAACTGAGCTGGACTGCCCCGGCAGCTGCTGAGTTGCTGCAATAAGTGATCAGGCTGCCTTTGGTCCTAGAAGTCGCCATCCACAAGTATCTCCAGAACCCTTGACTAAGCCACAACAGCGTTCCACCTTCCTTGTTGCAGCCACTGAGTGAGGTCACCAGTGAGCACTACACTAGGTAAAACAGCACTTAAGACAGGCACTAGGGGCTCACACCAGGGTGATAATTAATATTAGGTATTTGTGTAAGGCATTAAATTGTAAACCTTTTTGAAATCTTTGTGTAAAGAGAGTGTTCCTGTAGCAGCCGGTGACTCTGATAGTTGACATGACTATCAAAGTTGGTCTTTGGGCAGAGGCAGTTCATTTGAACGTGGAAGGATTGGGACAGATGTTGGACAGGACTGTTAATTTAGGGGAGCAGAAGTAGTCTTCAGTGAGCTGCTGCCTAAGGGCTCTGGCCACAGTGGCGTTGGAGCCCTCCCATCCTCTGTTATCAGTATCCCCTTTCTCGTCATGCTGGAGTTCCTCGGCTAATGGTGGCTTCATGTATTGTTGCTGTTGCAGACCAAAGTTATGCAACATTCAGCAAACCACTATCATAAAGACACTCTTTGTGGACCTGTCCAGGTAGTGGAATCATAACTGGAGGAATCCAATGGTGTTCTCAATGACGGCTGTAGTTAAGCCATGGCTCTGATGATATCGTAGTTCATTCGCTGAGTGTGGGATCCTGAGATGAGTCGTAGGCCAAGTGTGGAGGGGATAGTCCTTGCCTCCATGGAGCCACCCTCTCACTTGCTGTGCAGGGGCACAGAGTGTGCTGTGGTGTGGGGCTGGGGAACAGAGAATTGCCGCAATATAAAAGTGCCATAGCAGCACCAAGAAAGCAGGCACAGACCTGCATGGTGCACTGTTAGTGATCACATACCAATTTGCACATTAATGGCGTGGAAGCACTTGCAATTCATGAAAGCAGTGGAGTAATCTGAAGGAGTCGTCAGGCCCTGGACTTGAGTCCCAGAGCCGTATTCTGCTGCTTTTGGATGTCCATGGGGAATGTGATGAAAGTGTTTGCTTCAGCAAACATGACATCAGTCACCTGCTTAAAACAAGGATGACTAATGTTACTGATATTTCCTGTGGAAGATTGAAAGGCACCCGAGGCAAAGAAGGTGAGGGCTGCAGTGACCTTGAGTGCAATAGACAACTCCATACTAGCTGTGGCTGTTGGTAGCAGGTCTTGTTGCAGGAGGTGGCACAGCTCTGTGACAGTCTCCCTGGGGAATCGCCTCCTTATGCACTGCTCCTCTTAAAACTGCAGCTACATTGTCTTGAGCCTATAAACTGTGCTGGGAGGGTAAGGATTTCTGTGAGCGCACCTCTTGTATTTGCTTTCCCTGCAGCTCTCTTTGCACTTTACTCCTGCTGCTGCTGCAGCTCTTCCTCCTCCTCTTGCCAGAGTGGAATTGCCAGCAGGATCCCCAGAAGGAAAGAAAAGTGCATTGCCAGAAGCCCCTTAAGAGTTCAGAGCATTCTGCAACCAGTGCAAGCATCAAGAACCACAATGTAATTGAAGGAAAATGCCTCCCCAAAACCATTCAGTGTTTTACCTGAGAGCAGCTGAGGATCTCCTTAATACCGCTGGAAATGGCCACCTCCCGACCTGTACCATCCATGGTTTGTGGGCGGGATGAGGAACTGGCCGTAGCAACATGAGCACAGCCGAAAATGGCATTGGGAGTCTTGACATTTTTTGACCCTGATATGCATATATTAGGCAGCTTGCCTATTTCTGGCAGGAACTCCAAAAAGCCTAACTGGAGGTCTGCCTGAAAATTGGATTGGGTGGATTACTGGTGGTAAGTCAGTGCTTTTGTTCTCCATGTGATTTTTGTCGCGCTACCAACCTGCTTTTAGGCATAAGTGGAGCGGTAGTGAGGAAAATTGCCCCATAAATATTTAACTAATGGGAAAAGGAAACTTATGCAACCGAACATATTAAATGTTGTTATACTTCCTGCCTGCTCTTTTTCTTCTTTCTATTCAGTACTTAAGATTTTGAAAGTTATACAGCATATGGTGCAAAGAGTTGGAGTACAAACAATTATAGATCTGCCTATCTGAATACACTCACCCCTTATTTGATGTGAAGAACAAATTCTGTGCATTGTTTTAATTTTCCTTTGGCTATATCTTGTTACCTTATTGCTGAGCACACTAAATCCTTTACTATGGACTCATTCACAGTGGATGTCATATTTAGGGGAACATTATTTTAAATGAACAATCAGAGTCTCGTCCAATGATGCGTGGAAGTGGCACTGATCGGAAACTCCATGTCATGAACGGGCTTGAAAGATAATATATTAGAAAAAGTCAAGTTTCACAACTGCTTGACATTTACACTAATAAAGTCATAGATCTGTGATTCTTTCACCATTGTGAAGGGATAATGAAGTCCTGTGGGAATTATGAATGATTAGAATACATGGAAAAGCAGAAAAGGCAGACGTCTCTTTCAGCAGATTAATATGCTCATACTATATACCATTGTCACAGAACTGCAGATGTAAGGTCAGTCATCTCGGCCACTATTTTAAAGGGACATAAACATTCCAGCTGCTCTGTGGTGGGAATTTAATGAGTTGCAGTAATGCTTACCACACACTCATCTATCCAAACAATAAAAAGCTTAATCATTCTCTGATGTTTAAGTTGTTTGTAAATTATTAAGCATTTTTGTTTCACTGAATGTTCTCGACATCTTTCAACAGATTCTAGCCTGAAATCTAATACAATCCACCCTCTGTTTATGGCATGAGTTCAAGTTGTGCATTCTAATCAGTTCCATAATAACCCAGAGACATCTTCTGCCTCTGTCTTTCTTTCTCCTGAAGTGGGTATGGTTCCACAGACAATGGCCACCCGTTGACACTTCCCCCAAGTGGCCATTCTTCATCTGTGAGTCTGGGCTGCATCAGTATGCTATTAAAGCATGCAAGTGCCCCAGCTAAGGCTGATCCTGTTCTCAAATATGTACTTTTCAACTGAAACCACTGGATATGACGAGCAGCAGGACCCTTAGCTGATTTTTTTCCTTTCCTCTCATTCCTTTTGGGATGCTGAGGCCAATTGTATTGCTCTTGCTACCACCACAGTGAAGGTCAGCTCACTTAGCACAGATCGTGTCTAACCTGGGATCGTCCTGGTCTGCACGACTCACTACCATTCTCTGCTGAACCATGGAGAAAATTGTTAGGTCTTTTTGATTGATTTCATCCATGCTAGTACTTTTACTGGTATAAGCTCTGGAATCCCCTCCCTAACCCTCTCCACTTCTCTATCTTTCCTCCTTTAAGACGCTCCTTAAAACCGACCTCTTTGTCCAAGTTTTTGGTTACCTGTCCTAATATATCTTTATGTGGCTTGGTGTCAAATTTTGTTTGACAATGCTCCTATGAGGCGCCGTGAGACGTTTTACTATGCTAAAGGAGCTATATAAAAGCAAATTGTTGTTGTTGTAACCAAGTCTCTGATATGAACGTAGGAACAACAGTGGGCAATTTAACCCCTCGAGCCTGTTCCGTCCTTCAATTAGATCATGGCTGATCTGCACCTCAACTCCAATTACTCGTCTTTCTTCCCTATCCCTTGATACCCTTATCCAACAAAAATCTATTGATCACAGTCTTTAAAATTTCAATTCACCCAGCATCCACAGCCTTTTGGGGGAGAGTGTTCCCAATGTTCAGTACCCTTTGTGTGAAAAATTGCTTCCTGATTTAACTCCCAAATGGCCTAGCTCTAATTTTAAGATTATTCCCTCTTATCTTGGATTCCCCCACTAGAGGAAATCGTTTCTCTGCATCTACCCTATCGAATCCTTTTATCTTTTTAAAAACCTCGAGTAGATTGCCCCTTAACCTCCGAACTCAAGAGAATACAAATCACACTTATACAACCTGCCCTCATAATTTAACCCATTAAACCATGCGATCAGGGGGTTTGGGTTGGCTTAGTGGGTAGCACTCTTGCCTCTGGGTCAAAAGGTCATGGGCTCAAGTCCCACTCCAGAGACTTGAGCACATAATCTAGGATGATGCTTCAATACAGTACTGAGGGAGTGTGGCACTGTCGGAGGTGCTGTCTTTCGAATGAGACATTAAATCAAGGCCCCGTCTGCCCTCTCAGGTGAACATAAAAGATCCCATGGAACTATTTTGAAGAAGTGTAGGAGAGTTGTACCCCAATGTCCCAGCCAATATTTATCCCTCAACAAGCATTACTAAAACAGGTTATCTGAGGTCATGAAAGGCATTTATATAAACACTATGGCCTAGAAATTGGGTATAGCCCCGCTTGAGGCGTTAGAACTGGTGCTGCGCAAAGTTTATAGCCAGACGAAACTTATCGCCGCCTGGCGCGATATTGGGTTGCATCGCCCCTAAAGGGGATTGAGGCGCGAATTCAGGCATTACACGGGACTCCTAAGGCGCTAATCTTCTGGCGCAACCCAATATCGGAGCGGACGGGTGCAGCGCAGGTGCTCTCTGTTACTGATGACCACGAGACTTCCAGGCGCCGGCCAGCTCTTAAAGGGGTGGGTCAGTCAGCTTCAGCATGCACACTCTTCGCCTTGCAGGCCTCAGAATCGGCGCAGACCCTTCTCTGGCGCTAAAAACTTGGACCAGATGGAGAAGGTGAGACAGAGAGCAGAGCGCTTCACCAATGAGGCTCTGGAGCAATTGGTGGCCGCAGTGGAGCGCCGGCGAGATGTTCTCTACCCAGACAATGGCACGAGGCCGAATCATAAGGACTACCGACGAGCTTGGAGGGATGTATGCCAGAGGGTCAACTCCAGCAGCATGGTGACCAGGAGCCCTGCCCAATGCAGAAAGAAATTCAACGACCTCATTCGGGTCGTGAGGGTGAGTGTTGTTTCTGCAAACTTCTGCATCCCTTCATTTGCACCTGATTTTATGGCTACAGGGTGGGCTGTGCCCCATTGGCCATCTGCCAGCAAGCACCCATGGCCCTTTCTGGGCACACACATGCACATTTGACTCAAGGCGTCATGTAAGGGCTCTTGCACCATGGGGGGCATGAGATGATCACTCAGGGCATCATGTAACATAACTTCCCCTCCTTTCCCCTGCAGTCCAAGCTGGCGAGGATTGGCGAAGACCAGCTTCGCACCGGTGGAGGACCTCCACAAGTGGTCACTCTCACAGATCTCAAGGAGAGAGTCCACCAGATTCTTGGAGGACGTCTGAGTGGTCCTGTGACCACTGCAGCTGCCAACCCCATTGTCGACAGCGATGGTAAGGTTCTCACCTATTACAACTGTCTCCTTCCACTTGTTCCCCCCGCCAGCATGCTTTCTCACTGTGGACCCATGTCATAGCCTTGCCGCAATCTGGCATCCCTTGCTGCCAAGCTGTCCTTTTGCTAAAGCCACTCTTCCACCTCCCTGCTTTCAGATGCTGCATCACCAGCTTGGGAGCTGGGCCCTCAAGCTGCCAGTGCCAGTGCCTCCGAAGGCTCAATGAGAAAATTACTGTCCAACAGAAGGTCAGCAACTCTCTCCAGCAACGATCAGAATGGCCATGCCAAATGGCTGCAGCTTTTATACTAGTGCTGTCCCCTTTAAATAGCGCCCCCCGAGTCCGAGAAGGGCCTGGGAACACTCCATCCAACTGTCACTAATAGCGCCAGGCGAAAAGGTTGCGGGCGCCACTGAATATCCGGTCCGGGCGCCAAAAAGGCGTTGCACACTGAAATGACGTCATGATCTGCCTGCGCCCGCAGGCGAGCGAAAAGAGTTAGCGCCGGCGCTAAAAGGATACTCAATATGGGAGGTGGCGCTATATTCACTGCGCCCGCCCGAAAATTGGGTAATGCCCCAATTCTCGGGCTCTTTAGGCGCTAATCGCTGGCGCTACCAACCGAATTTCTAGGCCTATCTTTCTTTCAATGGTAAACACCCAGAATGTTAACCTGTCTGCACTGTGACAAGAAAGGTCACGTTATTAATGTCCCATGAGATTGCTCAAAAAGGACACACACCATTTTTAGAATTACCATGGATAGATAAACCATACATTATTTTAAAGTAAGTTCAAAAAAGAAGAAATAGTTTTCATGTCGTCTTTTTCACCATACTTCTCTCTTCCTTTTAACAAGGTGGTGACTCATCCTTGGGTACAGTTCCATACATGCCAGCTGTTCTCTGATAGCTCATTCAAGTGGTCATTTTTCATATCTGACTACAGAAGGAGAATGAGCGAAACATTCAATTCGCAGTCTAGCCCAATCCTACTACACTCGACACCCACACACCACAGACTTTCCAGGAGGAATCACTGCATCTTGTGCAGAAGCACAAACACAGTCTGGTATTATCCTGCTCCCTCCTATAGAGATTCTATATTCGGAGCATTTGAAGTTAATTGGCCAGAAAAGGTAGGTAAAGGGGATAAGGGAATGGAGTTTCTACAATGTGTGCAGGATTCCTTTATAACCAGTATGTATGAATCCCGACAAGGGAGGTTTCGCTACTGGATCTCGCAATGGGGAATGAACCGGAACAGATAAGAGAAGTAAAAGTAGGGGAATATCTAGTGACCATAATATAATATGCTTTAAGATAATAGTTGAGAAGCACATAAGTATGTTAAAGGCCAGGGTAATAGATTGGAGAAAAGCCAATTTTGAGGGGCTGAGAATAGAACTTGGAAAAATAAAATCGCCCACAATATTGTCAATCAATGATGTAGAACAGCAATGGGAAGAGTTAAAACAGTGCTCAACAGGGTCCCGGAAAAATATATTCCACTGAAAAACAAGAACAAACTAAACATTAATGGGACACCATGGATCAATAAAGACATAAGGGAAAAATTGAGGGTAAGGAAAGAGGCATACACTAAGTACATGTACAGCAGGGGGGAGCATGACAAGAGAAAATACAAAGAGATTAGGAGAGAAGTCAAAAACAATGAGGAAGGCAAAAAGGAACTATGAAATTAAATGATCAAGGAACATAAAACAAAATACTAAAATATTCTACAGGCACAAATAAAAAAAGGAGTCAGGATGGGAATAGGGCCACTAAGAGATGGACAGGATAAAATCAGAGGCAACGATAGCAAAATGGCAGAAAAATTAAATAATTACTTTGCTTCAGTATTTACCAGGGAGATATGACACTAGAAGATGAGATTGATGTAGTCTATATGGATTTTAGCAAGGCTTTTGATAAGGACGCACATGGCAGACTGGTCACGAAAGTAAAAGCCCATGGGATCCAAGGCAAAGTGGCAAGTTGGATCCAAAATTGGCTCAGAGGCAGGAAACAAAGGGTAATAGTCGAAGGGTGTTTTTGTTACTGGAAGGCTGCTTCCAGTGTGGTTCCACAGGGCTCAGTACTGGGTCCTCTGCCTTTTGTGGTATATATCAATGACTTGGACTTGAATGTAGGAAGTATGATTAAGAAGTTTGCAGATGATAGAAAAATTGGCTGTGTGGTTGATAATGAAGAAGAAGGCTGCAGACTGCAGGAAGATATCAATGGCCTAGTCAGGTGGGCAGAACAGTGGCAAATGGAATTCAATCTGGAGAAGTGTGAGGTAATGCATTTGTGGAGGGCTAACAAGGCAAGGGAATACAATATAAATGGTAGGACACTGAGAAGTACAGAAGATCAGAGGAACCTTGGACTGCATGTCCACAGATCTCTGAAGGTAGCAGGACAGGTAGATAAGGTGGTTAAGAAGGCATATAGGATAATTGCCTTTATTCGCCGAGGCATAGAATATAAGAGCAGGGAGGCTATGCTTGAACTGTGTAAAATACTAGTTAGGCTGCAGCTAGAATACTGCATGCAGTTCTGGTCACCACGTTACAGGAAGGATGTGATTGCACTAGAAGGGGTGCAGAGGAGATTTACGAGGATGTTGCCTGGGTTGGGGAATTTTAGCTATGAGGAAAGATTGGATAGGCTGGGGTTGTTTTCTTTGGAACAGAGGAGGCTGTGGAGAGACCTAATTGAGGTGTATAAAATTACGAGGGGCCTAAATAAAGTGGATAGGAAGGACCTATTTCCCTTAACAGAAGGGTCAATAACCAGGGGGCATAGATTGAAAGTAATTGGTCGGAGGTTGAGAGGGGAGTTGAGGAGAAATTCTTTCACCCAGAGGGTGGTGGGGGTCTGGAACTCTCTGCCTGAAAGGGTGGTAGAGGCAGATAACCTCATCACATTTAAAAAGTACTTGGATATTCACTTGACGTGCCATAACCTACAAGGCTACAGGTCAAGTGCTGGAAAGTGGGATTAGGGTGGATAGCTCTTTGTCAGCCGGCAAGGACAAGAAGGGCCGAATGGCCTCCTTCTGTGCTGTAAATTTCTATGATTCTATTAGCAATTATATAACCGCATGTAAAATAAAGAGGAGAAATAGTAAATAAACTAATCAAACTCAAAGAGGATTAAATCCCCGGTTCCACACATTTAAAAAAAATCTAGGGAAGAGATTACAGAGACACTTTTACACATATATTTAATAATTCATTAGACAAAGGTGTAGTGCCAGAGGAATGGTGGATAGCTAACATAATGCCTATATTTAAGAAGGAAGATAGAACATGTCCAGTGAACTATAGACCAGTCAGCTTAACATCGGCGGTAGGAAAAATAAAGAAATCCCTACTAAAGGAAAAAATAGAAATACAGCTAGAAACCAAAATTATAATAATGAAATCAACATGGATTTAAAATGGGATAGTCTTGCTTGACCAACATCATTGAATTCTTTGAAGAGGTAGCAGAGAGAGTAGATAAGGGTAATATAGTAGATGTAATTTATCTAGATTTCCTAAAGGCCTTCATAATAGATTAATGAATAAGGTCAGAACTTGCAGAGTCAGGGGACAAGTACCAGATTGGCTAGCTAGCTGGCTTCAAGACAGAAAGCAGAGAGTAGGGGTAAAGGGTAGTTATTCAGAGTGGCAGAAGGTGGAAAGTGGGATCCCACAATGATAAGTGCGGGGACCACAGTTGTCCACAATTTATATTAATGATTTAGACTTTGGAATCAAAAACCTAATTTTTAAATTTGCGAAGACACCAAATTGGGGGTGTGGTATAGCCGATACTGAGGAGGACTGCAACAAATTACAAGAAGACATTAATAAACTTGCAGAATGGGCATATAATTAGCAAATGGATTTCAACACAGATAAGTGTGAGTTATTACATTTTGGTAAGAAAAATAAGGAGATCACATATTACTTGGAAAATAAGAATCTAAATGGGTTAGAGAAGCAAATGGATCTGAGAATACAAATACACAAATCACTAAAAGTAGCGACGCAGATTAATAAGGCCATTAAAAAGCAAACCAAGCACTAGGGTTTATTTCTAGTGGGATAGAATTAAAAAGGAGATAAGTTATGCTAAACTTGTATCGAATCTTTGTTAGACCACTCTTGGAGTACTGCGTACAGTTCTGGTTGACATATTATAAAAAGGATATAGAGGCACTGGAGAGGGTGCAAAAAAGATTTACAAGAATGATACCAGAAATGTGAGGTTATACCCATCAGGAAAGGATGAACAGGCTGGGTCTCTTGTCTCTTGAAAAGAGAAGGCTGAGGGGTGACCTAATGGAGGTCTTTAAAATTATGAAAGGTTTTGATAGAGTAGATACAGAGAGAGTGTTTCCAGTTGTGGAGAAGAGCAAAACTAGAGGCCATTAATATAAGATAGTCACCAAGAAATCAAATAGGGAATTCAGAAGAAACTTCTTTACCCAGAGAGTGGTGAGAATGTGAAACTCACTACCACAGGGAGTGGTTGAGGTGAATAGCATAGATGCATTTCAGGGGAGTCTAGATAAGTATATGAGGGAGAAGGGAATAGAGGGTTATGCTGATAGAGTTAGATCAGGAAAGACGAAAGGAGGCTCGAGTGGAGTATAAACACTGGCATGGACTGGTTGGGCCGAATGGCCTGTTTCTGTGCCGTATAGCCTATGTAATTCTACATAATTATTCTGGTGAACTTGCACTGTGTCTCTTCCACCAAGGTCAATACAGCTTTTCTGAAATAAAAGTAAAATACTGCAGATGCTGGAAATCCGAAATAAAAACAGAAAATGTTGGAAATGCTCAGCAGGTCAGCAGTATCTGTGGAGAGAGAAACACTAGAACCGGAAGATGTTAGAGTTGATTAGCTTTTAAGCAAGTGCTGAGCCATGTTAAAGGGGGCTTTTCCTGCTTTAGAAAAGGAAAAAATACAACATGAACAAATCATTGAAGCAATTTGAATAAGAGGTATACAGAGACAGTATGACATGTACAGAAGAGAAAGGAGACAGAGAAAGGGAGACACTTGCATAAAGAGAGTTAGAAACAGTGACAATAAGAGGCTGAAACAACAGAAAATGTGAGAGCCATACAGAGTGAGAGAAAGAGTGCAAGACAAAGATGAAGGAAGACAAAAAGAATTGGAGAATGGTACACAAGCAGAGAGCCAGTTACAACAGCCGAGAAATAACTAATAAAAAATGCCCATGGGCAACACCACAGGAGTGTATCTGCCTATATAGAAATATTGTTACGATGGTCTTCTGGCCATATGATTGGCCCGTACGTTCTTTATTATCTCCAAGGGATCTCATAGGTCAATGGCAATCATGTTGCCCCCATTACTCCTCTAGTCATTTTTTTTCATGGGGGAATCATGAGATTCATAGAGGCAGAGGCAGGTTTCATAATGCGACACAGGTTAATAAGGCCATAAAAAAGCAAACCAAGCACTAGGGTTTATTGCTAGAGGGATAGAATTAAAAAGGAAAGATGTTATGGTAAACTTGTATCGAATCTTTGTTAGACCACTCTTGGAGTATTGTGTCTCAAGCACATCAAACTGGTGTTCTGGTGTGCCCCTTATATACCTGAAATTGTTTGTCC
Organism: Somniosus microcephalus; assembly: GCF_052327205.1. Taxonomy (NCBI): domain Eukaryota; kingdom Metazoa; phylum Chordata; class Chondrichthyes; order Squaliformes; family Somniosidae; genus Somniosus; species Somniosus microcephalus. The sequence continues at coordinate 167,327,223 of NC_140997.1, forward strand.
CAAGAATAGCAACCTTGCATCTTAAATTTACCATAGTTATAGAACTGAAGACTAATAAATATCCAAAAAGTTTCCTGTGAAATGTCAGTTGGGATCAGCATTTATATAAACTACAGATAAAAGTAAGAAATTTACCCAGCTTAACATCACACCCTGTTTGGTTATTCTCTTCAAATAATAAAACCAGCCAAAATTACTGAACAAAGCCTATTTTTCACACAGTAACCATTAGACTACTAAAGTGAAATTTGGCAGATTGATTATATTTAATGTTGTGAGCATTCAGACTAGATAATTGAGAGAATGTTATGCTTGCATCAGGATGGGTCAGGAACACTGTACAATGCCGGATGTGTTGATGAAGAAGTGCTCAGCCACATTAAAATTCTATGCATGAACTGACCAAAAGTTGACGTCACTCACATCACTTTAAATTGGTTTGAGAACGTATCTAAAATTCAGTGCATTCCACTAATTTAAAAGTTCCTACTCCAAGCAAGAACTGAATACAAAGAACAATTCTATAATATCTGATTCCCAGTGGTAATGGGTTTCTTTAATCCTTTCTTCTATAGACTTTCTTAGGAAAGAAATAACTTTTATTTCTGTAGAATTTTTCAATCTCAGGACATCTCCCAAGTGCTTCACAGCCAATTCCTTATTTTTGAAATGTAGTCACTATTATTTTGTAGGCAAACATGGCAGTCAATTTGCACATATAAAGTTTCCACAAAAAACAGTGAGATAAATAGTTGAGATAAATGTTGGCCAGGATACTGAGCTAACTCCCCTGTACAATTTGATCTTTTACATCCACCTGAATAGGTAAACGGGACTTTGGTTTAAGGTCTCGTCAAAAAGCCACCTCTGACATTATAGCATTGTCAGTACTGCACAAACTTCTGACTCGGAGGCAAGAGTACCTCTCTGTACTGGGGGTGGGGTGGGGTTGGAGGGGTGTTAGCACAGGCAGAGTGTAGAATGTAGTGAGGGGGAGAGTTATCCTGAGTTCATCAGGGGAAGTAATGGGCTGATTGGTTTGTTGATAATCCAAATGTCACTTATTTTTCCTATTTTTAGATTAAAAATCAAAGTTGGAAAAATCTAAAACCTGCCTCCAACCCGCCCACTTTCACCTTTTACTCAGACGGGACGGGGTGCGGGCACCAACCCGCTGCCAACAGGCGGGTTGGCAATTTACATATTATAATGAGGCCTGAAGCCTCTACTTTAACCTGTTTTGCAGGTTTTACTGCATGTGGCCGGGGATCCTGGGGCTCGGGATTCCCAACAGCTGCAGCGAGGCGGCCACAGCCTCAGGGAGCAATCCTTGTGGGCCAGGAGGAGCAAGAGTGCTTCATCCCGGCCCCCAAAGCTCCCCCACCTGCAGCCCGCACCCCGCAACCAGGGTCGGGGATCTGACCTCCCTCCGCACCCCCCGCACAGGGATCAGGCTCCCCGGGATTGCAATTCCCCCCAACGCCGGGGACAGGGATCAGACTCCCCGGGATTGCAATTCCCCCACCCCCCTCCCACAGGGTCGGGGATCTGACCCCCAACCTCGGGGACAGGGATCAGACTCCCTGGAATTGCAATCCCCCCCGCAGGGTCGGGGATCTGCTGACCGCCACCGCCCCCTGGGAACAGGGATTAGACTCCCCGGAATTGCAATTCCCCCCCGGGACAGGGATCAGACTCCCCAGGATTGCAACGCCCCCACCCGGGGATCGCGCCCCCTCGCCCCCACGGACCGGGAGCAGACCCCTCCAAGGGATCGCGACCCAGGGTCAGGAATTGGACACCTCCTAGGGATCAGACACTGCTCCCCCCGGGTTTGGGATCAAACCCCCGCCCTGGGATCGTGACTCAGCCCCAGGGTCGGGGATCGGATGCCTCCTAGGATCAGACACCCGGGTTGGGGATTGGATCACCCCTGGGCTTGGAACCCCCTCCCCCCGCCACCACCTCACCTGGATCCAGCACTTGTCTGCATTCCCTGCCTGACTGGAAGCCAGCCTGTAAATCAGGCTGACCTCTGGGCAGGAAACCCGCCCATTACATCACACGCAAGCTGTGGAGTTAAAACTCCACAGAGTGCGGGGATTCCCGCCATCAACCGGGTCCCCCCCGCACCGTGCGGGTGGAAACGGGAAAATCCCGGCCAATGTGATCTCTTCCTGTTGATCTGCAACAGGCCTTCTGGATTTACACAGTCGATTTTTATCACTTTATGATCTTCTATCTTTATGCAAACCTGCTATTACAAATGTATTAGTTTTATTTCTAGGCAATTTAATAGATATGTTATTGTCTGTTTGGAACAACACTGCTAACTTACTTTGCTTTATAGATTACTATTGAAGAGAAATATTTTGCTCCCAGCAATGTCAGTTCCAGGCTTACTTTGTATTCAGTTCAATTGCATTTCACTAATTCTATAACAGCTCTAATCAGCACCAGACATTCACAGGAAATAGGCATTTGTGCATATAAAGCAGAAATCAAGCATATATTTTAAAAATTGCAACTGATGTTTAGTTCTTTATTAGTTGATTGCAGCACAGCCTCTGCAGCACAGCCTCTGCTTTGGGCCTCAACATTTAAGGCTGTGACTTAAAGAAGACTGCAAGATAAGGATCTATCTTGTCCTAATCCCAAAATGTTCCATCCTGGTAACAACATTTCCATAATAGTAACAAAGTCCCATAGCTGCAATTATTCGTGTAAATAGTTTACAGAATGAACACAGAAGTTTTTGGAATCAAATTATCTGCAATTGCGGGCCTAATCAAAGTTGCTCTTTGCAATTGATTCTTGGGAGGCTTGGTTAATGAAGTGTGATGCATCAATGCCTAGGACTGCCCGTACAGTGAATGGAGTGACACATTGCCAAGAAGGATAGGTTTCAACGTTGATTTATATCTTAAAAGCAAAATCGGTGATGATTCATTAAAGATGCTTTGTGCAATTTATAACATCATCTCGCCACTTCCATGAGATTGGCCCGTAATTTCCGATAGGAGGCTTCCTGCGTGCGGAGGCCTCCTATCGGAAAAAAATCTACGCACTTAGCTGAGGGCTCCCAAGGTCCGTACACTTCCACTGCTGGGCCTCTCCACAGTCGAAATGCGCAGGGCCCATGTATCCTGGGGGCGCATGCGGTTCGCAAGCGTCCCTGGGATCACGTGGGCCAGGCAAGCCAATGAAAGAAGGGAATCCCCCTTCATACTTTTGTCAGATGGACCTGTCAAAAGTATGAATGGGGATCACTGAAAAAAGACACTAAAACATTAAATACATTTTTTAAAAACCATCACGTTTTTAAAATGAGTTAAAGTTACATGAAATTAAATAATTTAAACAAATTAAATTTTTTGAAAAAAAGAATTAAAATTTTTTACGGGGCTAAAATTAAACTTACCTTTTTTTTTAAAGTATTTTAAAATTATAAATGAGTGGAATTTTAAAAAAAACTTTTAAAAACTCTTATGCTGGTAAAAGTAGGCCTTACGCCTGCTTTTACCAGGCGTAAGATTTTTAAGTAATTTCAGTGGGCGGAGGTTCTCCAGAAAGCGGAACTCCCCCTCCCCCCCCCGCCGCAGAGGATTCTTGACAGATCAGAAATGCCGGTTTTCAGCGCATGCACTTCACATGCCTGAAACCGGCATTTCCGATGCCCCTACGGGTGTGTACACAGCTCATACCCCCCCATAGGCATCGGAAAGTATGGGCCATTATTTTACAATCGCTTTCATCCAACCATTACTTTCTATTTAAACTTTAAACCATTTAAATAAAAAATAAAGCAAAAACCAACATTCGTATTATGGAAATTCTAAGATACGTGTTGCTGCATTTTTTTAGGGATATTAGAAAGCACCTGCAGAATATTTCTTTATGAATTGTACATTTGCAGAACTGTGATTATCAAAAAGTACTACAAACAAAAATTGATGCAAAGATTCAAAAAATATATATTCAGTTGGAAACCACATCCTGTACACTTTTGTACTACTTGATGTTCCTGGTCTGATTTGTTTCAAGCAACTTAAGTTGTTCTGAAGAAAACACTGAGATTTTTGTATGCCAGGCACAGTCCATGTTTTAAAGACGTGGGAGGTACATACTGTTCTACATGAGGGATGTTCCAGAGTAGGAGCTTGACAAATTATGCTAACACATATGTTACATTTATTGATGGGATCAGAATATTCAGAATAGGCTGACAGGGTCCTGTTTGCCATTTTCAAAATTTCACAAAGTATGATTGTGTGAATGACTGAATCACATCCTTAAATTGGGATTCTGAATTTAACCAACAAAGACAGCAGAGATATTTGTATCACAGATGTTGCAGCATCACACTTCAGCTTATATACAAACCTCAATGAAATCCCTTTGCTAATGCAGTCAGCAGCACAGTCTGTGCAGAACTCAGGTCAAGGACTGGGGCTGCTAAATGGGAATGTGTAATATTTGTAATACCACAGGTAGGAATTTTGAAGACAAGTTTGAAGTAGTATTTCTGTGCTAGTAAATAAAATACAGTGAGAGAAGTCATTACATTTATGGTCCAAGTTTGGAACAACACTTCAGTCTGTTCACTGTAAACTGGATCCTGTTGCGATGCCTAGTAAGATATTCAAAATACACAGGAGATCAGCAGGGACTTTTTAAGAAGGAAGATTTTGTATTTCTTCTGTCCAGCTCATCTTGCTTCAACAAAGTGATGTGATATTGCAGTTCAGGCATAGCTAAAAGTCAGATGTCATTCCCAAATGAAATGCTTCATTCTACTATCCAGCTAATGAATTCCTTGCATGTAAATTTCCAGAAGGCATTCGATAAGGTTACTGCATAAGATAAGAGCTCACAGAGTTGGGAGTAATATATTAGTATGGATAGAGATTTGGCTGACTAACAGAAAGCAGAGAGTCGGGATAAATGGGTAATTTTCCGGTTGGCAAACAGTAACTGGTGGGGTGCCACAGGGATCGGTGCTGTGGCCTCAACTATTTACAGTCTACATTAATGACTTGGATGAAGGGACCGAGTGTAATGTGTAATGTAGCCAAGTTTGGGGATGATACAAAGATGGGTGGGAAAGCAAGTTGTGTAGAGGACTCAAAGAATGTACAAAGGGATATAGACAGGCTAAGTGAGTGGGCAAACATTTGGCAGGTGGAGTATAATGTGGGAAAGTGCGAGGTTATCCACTTTGGCAGGAAAAATAAAAAAGCAAATTATTATTTAAATGGAGAGAGATTACAAAATGCTACAGTTCAGAGGGACCTGGGGGTCCTTGTGCATGAAACACAAAAAGTTAGCATGCAGGTACAGCAGGTAATCAAAAAGGCAAATGGAATGCTGGCCTTTATTGCAAGGGGGTTGGAGTTTAAAAGCAGGGAAGTCCTGCTACAACTGTACAGGGTATTGGTGAGACCACACCTTGAGTACTGCGTACAGTTTTGGTCTCCTTATTTAAGGAAGGATATACTTGCATTGGAGGCAGTTCAGAGACGATTCACTAGGTTAATTTAAGAGATGAGGGGGTTGACTTATGAAGAAAGGTTGAGCAGTTTGAGCTTATATTCATTGGAATTTAGAAGAATGAGAGGTGATCTTATTGAAAGATACTTACATAAGATACTGAGGGGGCTCGACAAGGTAGATGCAGAGAGGATGTTTTCCCCTCGTGGGGAAATCTAGAACTTAGGGGCATAGTTTCAGAATAAAGGGTTGCCCTTTTAGAACTGAGATGAGGAGGAATTTCTTCTCTCAGAGGGTCGTAAATCTGTGGAATTCTCTGCCCCAGAGAGCCGTGGAGGCTGGGTCATTAAATACATTTAAGGTGGAGATAGACAGATTTTTGCAAGATAAGGGAGTGAATGGTTATGGGGAATGGGCAGGGAAGTGGCTTTGAGCCCAAGATCAGCCATGATCTTATTGAATGGCAGAACAGGCTCGAGGAGCCAAGTGGCCTATTTCTGCTCCTGTTTCTTATGTTCTTAAATTCTTCTATTCTGGCAGCTGATATCTGCGCTCCTCTAATTCTACCCTCTTGAGCATCCCTGATTATAATCGCTCAACCATTGGTGGCCATGCTTTCTGTTGCCTAGACCCTAAGCTCTGGAATTCCCTGCCTAAACCCCTCCGTCTCGCTACCTCTCTTTTCTCCTTTAAGACACTCCTTAAAACCTACCTCTTTGCGCAAGCTTTTGGCCACCTGACTTAATTTCTCTTTATGTGGCTCGGTGTCAAAATTTTTGTCTTAAAATACTCCTGTGCAGCGCCTTGAGACGTTTTACTACGTTAAAGGCGCTATATAAATAAAAGTTGTTGTCGATTCTGTTTTGAATAACCCCAGTATTTTTGCCTGATAGGGAATTTTGCTGAACTGTTCTTTTTTCAATTGCCGCAGTCCCTGTAAGCAGACCTCTCATATCCTCTGATCCAGTGCTGTAGCCCCTCGGCTTTCTGCCCCCGCAGAGATCTTATAATCCAGGTTCGCTACTGCACCCTGCACTCTTACGTGACTTGTACTCATTCCACAAGATGGAAATAATCAACCCTGCACACGCAATTCTTTTCAGCCCCCTAACAGGGTTATTAGCTTTATTTACTGTAATTTCAACAATTAACAACACGTACAGAGCAGCACAATTCTACACAAATATCTTAGTACTAAATTCCCAGATGCATCCTGCTCCTTCACTGTAAATGGTATATGGGGGTTGATTTTCGTTTCTGACATACATTGGGCGGGCGGCGGGCACGATCGCATTTCATGATTGGGCCTCCTTTAAATACAGGGGTGAGCTGACTGTGCAAGTTGCACTGCTTGTAGGCAGCTCGCCATTTGGAAGGGCAGGAAATCTGACAGGCCTGTCACTTCTTAAAGCCAGCCTGCAGATTTTAAAGGGGAGGTGATGTTTTCAGTGATGGTGAGTAGACACCGTGTTTGTGAGGCGGGTGGCAAAATGATGGCAGACACCATAGCCCGGTATTTTGATACTGTTGTGGAGCTGCTCACTGAACAAGTGAGGACCAGGAAGCAGATGGGAGATGGGTGCCACGCCAAATCACTTTTCAGGCACAGTGAGAGGTGGCTAACCAGGAAATGCCAGCAATTTCATTCGCAGAACCTGGATCCAGTGCAGGAAAAAATGTTATTACCTTACCAGGACTGCCAAGGTAAGACTCCTCTGATATACCTATCAATTCATCCAATGAAAAGCGACGAGTTAAGAAAGTAACTATAGGTTTTTATTGGCTAAATAACAGAGCCCACCCTCGTGGGTGATCGGATCCAACAAGGAGGAATACCAGCCAGTCGACCACCTTTATACCTGGGCAGGTAGGTGGAGCCATGGGCGGAGTCAGCAGTGGTCAGCCCAGGTATAACAGCGTGACAAGAGGTGACCTCATGTAGTGATAAAACAGTGTAAACAGTGATAACCATAGTGTAACGATATAACAGTGATAACCATAGTGTAACGATAGTGAACGATAAAAGTGGTTTACCACATTCACCCCTTGTTTAGATTTGAGTCCGGCAGGGTGAAGTGTACTACCAGTTCGGGTATGTCAGTCTGTCCGGAGGCCTCGTAAGCCTTTCTGATCGTCGCAGCAGCGGCGGCGGTGATGCAGTATCCGACGTTAATGCTGGTGTCTGCGTGGTCGGCGAAGGCTCGTGGGGTTCCGGCATGCCGTCTACCTGGGCTGGATCTGGGGGAGTGGTGGGGGGTAATGGTGGTGTCTCAGGGGTGCCCGAGGGTGCAAGGTCTCGTAAGGAGACTGTGTCCTCCCGCCCGTCTGGGTATGCCACATAGGCGTACTGGGGGTTGGCGTGCAGGAGGTCCACCCTCTCGACCAGGGGGTCCATTTTATGGGCCCTCACGTGCTTTCGCAGCAAGACGGGCCCCGGAGAGGTCAGCCAAGTTGGTAGTGTGGTTCCCGTAGTCGACTTCCTGGGGAAAACAAACATTCGTTCATGGGGGGTGGCGTTAATGGCAGTGCAAAGCAGTGACCGGATGGAGTGCAGCGCTGCCGGGAGGACTTCCTGCCAGCGAGAGGTTGGGAGGCCCTTAGACTTTAAGGCTAAGAGAACGGCCTTCCAGACAGTCGCGTTCTCTCTTTCCACCTGGCCGTTCCCCCGGGGGTTGTAGCTGGTGGTCCTGCTTGCAGCAATACCTCTCGCTAGTAGGAACTGGCGAAGTTCCTCGCTCATGAAGGAGGAGCCCCGGTCGCTATGTATATAGTTCGGGAACCCGAACAAGGCGAAGAGGTCGTTCAGGCATCTGATGACCGGGGTACTGGTCATGTCTGGGCAGGGGAAGGCGAAGGGGAAACGGGAGTACTCATCAATAATGTTGAGGAAGTACACATTACGGTCAGAGGACGGGAGGGGCCCCTTAAAATCGATGCTCAAGCGCTCGAAGGGGCGGGTGGCCTTGATCAGGCTTGCTCTGTCCGGCCTAAAGAAATGCGGTTTGCATTCGGCACAGGTTTGGCAGTTCCTGGTCATGGTCCTGACCTCCTCGATGGAGTAGGGCAGGTTGCGGGCCTTAATGAAGTGGTAAAGTCTGGTGACTCCGGGGTGGCAGAGGTCGTTGTGGAGGGTCTGCAGTCTATCACTTTGCACGCTGGCGCACGTACTTCGTGATAGAGCATCTGGGGGTTCGTTCAGTTTACCAGGCTGGTACAAGATATCATAATCATAGGTGGAGAGCTCGATTCTCCACCTCAAGATCTTGTCGTTCTTGATTTTGCCCCTCAGCTTGTTATTAAACATAAAGGCGACCGAACGTTGGTCGGTGAGGAGGGTAAATCGTTTGCCTGCCAGGTAATGCCTCCAGCGTCGTACAGCCTCCACGATCGCCTGGGCCTCCTTCTCGACCGAAGAGTGTCGGATCTCGGGGCCCTGGAGGGTCCTTGAGAAGAAGGCCACTGGTCTCCCCTCCTGGTTAAGGGTTGCGGCCAGGGCGAAGTCGGATGCATCGCTCTCCACTTGGAAAGGGATAGACTCATCCACCGCGTGCATTGTGGCCTTAGCAATGTCTCCCTTAATGAGGGAGAAGGCTGCGCACGCTTCTGCCGTCAGGGGGAAGGAGGTGGACTTCATGAGGGGTCTGGCTTTGTCCGCATAATTGGGCACCCATTGGGCATAGTAGGCGAAGAGCCCCAGGGTTCTCCTCAGCGCCTTTGGACAGTGGGGGAGGGGAAGCTCCATGAGGGGGCGCATTCTTTCGGGGTCGGGGCCGATGACTCCGTTCTCTACTACGCAGCCGAGGATGGCAAGGCGCGAGGTGTTAAACACACATTTCTCCTTATTGTAGGTGAGGTTCAGCCGCTGGGCCGTACGGAGGAATCTCTCCAGATTAGCATCGTGGTCCTGCCGGTCGCGGCCGCAGATGGTGACGTTACCTAGATAGGGGAACGTGGCTTGCAGCCCGTTCTGGTCAACCATCCGGTCCATCTCCCTTTGGAAGACCGAAACCCCGTTGGTGACGCCGAAGGGAACCCTCAGGAAGTGGTAGAGGCGGCCATTCGCCTCGAAGGCGGTATACTGGCGGTCCTCAGGGCGGATAGGGAGTTGGTGATAGGTCGACTTAAGGTCGATGGTAGAGAATACGCGGTACTGTGCAATCTGATTGACCATATCAGATATGCGGGGAAGGGGGTATGCGTCCAGCTGGGTGTACCGGTTTATGGTTTGGCTGTAGTCGATGACTAGGCGGTTTTTATCGGCGGTCTTGACGACTACGACCTGAGCACGCCAGGGGCTGTTGCTCCTCTCGATGATGCCCTCCTTCAGGAGGCGCTGCACTTCAGAGCTAATAAAAGCTCTGTCCCCGGCGCTGTACCGCCTGCTCTTGGTGGCGACGGGTTTACAGTCGCGGGTGAGGTTGGTGAACAGGGAGGGAGGCGGGACCCTGAGGGTGGATAGGCCGCAGGTGGTACGCGGTGGGCGGTTTAAAGGCTGCTGGTTGTCGACTGTGAGTGGGGGGAGGGGTCCACCGTATGCTAGAGTGACACTTTGAAGGTGGGATTGGAAATCCAGCCCTAGTAGGACGGCAGCGCAGAGTTGGGGCAGGACGAGAAGTTTAAAATTTTTATACTCCGTGCCCCTAACCGACAGGGTCACAACACAGTAGCCGCTGATGTCTGTAGAGTGGGACCTAGACGCCATCGAGACCCGGTTGCGCGTTGGCCGGACAGTGAGGGAGTAGTGGCTCACCGTGTCTGGATGGATGAAGCTCTCCGTGCTTCCGCTGTCGAACAGGCAGGTCGTGGCGTGGCCGTTTACTTCGATGTCCATCATGGACTTGGACAGGTGATGCGGGCGAGCTTGGTCCAGTGTGATGGAGGCTAGTGTATGGCTGAGCGAGCTGCTGTAGTCTGCGGGTGAGGCGGTGGTCAGGTCTGGAGGCGAGGTGGCGGTCGAGTGTGGTGGGTAAAATGGCGGCGCCCACGAGGTGGGGTAAGATGGCGGAGAAGATGGCTGCCCCCACAACTCACATGTGGCACTGCTGGTGTCGGTGGCCTTGATCAAGGATGGCCGCCCCCACGACTCACACGAGGGGATACTGGCATCTGTGGCCTTGATGAAAGATGGCCGCCCCCACAGCTCGCATGAGGCACTGCTGGTGTCTGTGGCTCTCCCTCTGCAGGCCTTAGCGAAGTGGCCTTTCTTCTGGCAACTGGAGCAAGTCGCGTTTCTCGCAGGGCAGCGCGACCTCGGGTGTTTCGCCTGGCCGCAGAAGAAGCAGCTGGCGGCCTGATCGCGGGGGTCCGATGTCGCAGCCGGTACCGGGGGTGGTGGTCCCGATCGGGTCCGGGACACCGACGCTGAGGTAGGTCCCGGGGCGGCGCTGCGAGGGGTATTGCGGTCGGGGTCGGTCCCGAGTCCCAGGGTCGCGAATTACAGTACCTGGAGTACGCCTCGAGGTCCCGATGGGCCACTTCCAGGGAGCGAGCGAGGGCTGCAGCTGTGTTCAGGTCGAGGTCCTTTGCTTCAAGCAGTCTTTGCCGTGAGTAGTCGGACCGCAGGCCTTTCACGAAGGCATCGCGGATATTATCTTCAGTATTTTCTGCCGCCGTTACCGCTTTAAAGTCACAGTCCCTGCCGAGTGTTTGTAGCGCCCGTAAAAATTCATCTACAGACTCTCCTGGCTGTTGCGGGCGGGATCTTAGGAGATGTCTGGCATACATGGAATTTACCGGGCTCCGGTACTGTTGTTTCAGCAGGTTGATGGCGGCCTCGTATGTAGTAAGGTCCCGGATGAGTGCGAATACTTTAGGGCTCACTTGGGCAGTCAGAACTCTTAGCTTGGATCTCTGAGGCACGCCGGATTCTCCCAGGTAGGATTCGAAACAGCTCAGCCAGTGTTCGAAGTCGAGGGCTGAGTTTACTGCCTGTGGGTTTAGATCCAGGTACGGTGGTCGGAGGGCTCGCAGCCAGGCCGGCTGCTGTGGCTGTTGTAGCTGGGCGTCTGACTGGTCGTTTGGCTGCTCCGTTGACTGGTCGTTTGGCTGCTCAGGTAACGACATTTTAAAATTTAGCCAATAAAATTGATATACCTATCAATTCATCCAATGAAAAGCGACGAGTTAAGAAAGTAACTATAGGTTTTTATTGGCTAAATAACAGAGCCCACCCTCGTGGGTGATCGGATCCAACAAGGAGGAATACCAGCCAGTCGACCACCTTTATACCTGGGCAGGTAGGTGGAGCCATGGGCGGAGTCAGCAGTGGTCAGCCCAGGTATAACAGCGTGACAAGAGGCGACCTCGTGTAGTGATACAACAGTGTAAACAGTGATAACCATAGTGTAACGATATAACAGTGATAACCATAGTGTAACGATAGTGAACGATAAAAGTGGTTTACCACATCCTCTTCACATCTTTCTTACTCATTCTACAGGCATACCACACTTATCCCTAGAACTACTAATCCACCCCTCTCCTGCTGCACAACCCTCCCCTCCAATCATATTGGGACACCTTACTACACCTCCTTCTCTTTCCACTAACACTCAATATTTGCTCCTGCCCTCACAACCAATTCTCCCTCTTACCTACACTTGCTGCTTCCATCATAAGCTCTTCCACAGAGCACCCGCTAACCCACTCCAACTCTTCTAGAGTGGAGAAGCCAGCTCACAATAAAACTCTCACTCCAATGGAGGACCTCACCATTGACATCAGTAGGTGAGCATTGACTGGAATTCCTCCTACCCGCCGACAATCTTTGGGTAGTGGGGCTTTCAGCCTAATGCTCTTCAGTAGCAGCTGCTGGACTGCTTTCTTGTTCTTTTTTGTCTTTGAAGGCCAGATTACACACACATTCAGTTGTAGCAATGCAGGATCAGTCTTTATTGAAACCCCATACTTCACAAAACCAGTATGAGAGTTGAGACATCAAACTTCACGATTCCAGTATGAGCTGCTGAATAGTGGTTTACGCACATCTCTTATACCAAATTTCACCTTTGATCACCTATCACCCTAAACATTCACTCCCTCCAGCACCTGGGCACTGTGGCTGCAGTGTGTACCGTCTACAAGATGCACTGCAGAAACTCACAAATGCTTCTTCAACAGCACCTCCCAAACCCACGACCTCTACCACCTAGAAGGACAAGGGCAGCAGGCGCATGGGAACACCATCACCTCCAAGTTCCCCTCCAAGTCACACACCATCCTGACCTAGAAGTATATCGCCGTTCCTTCATCGTCGCTGGGTCAAATTCCTGGAACTGCCTCCTTAAGTGGGAGTACCTTCACCACACGGACTGCAGCAGTTCAAGAAGGCTGCTCACCACCACCTTCTTAAGAGCAATTAGGGATGGGCAATAAATGCTGGCCATGCCAGCGACGCCCACATCCCATGAATGAATTAAAAAAAACTAGTCCATGCATACCACCAATAAATCACAGTACATCAAAGACACATACAAATGCCAACAGAATAACATGAACTAAACAAACATGCGCTTTCATAAACACAAGTGATCCGATCGCCTTAATAAATTTTTCCCATCATTTTATTACCATGACCAGAAGTGACCTAATTTCCATCATAAACTCTTCTCATTCCCCTAAACACAACTAACAAGCTGACATATAACAGACCATTACAGATATGGCTGAATGACTCTTACACATTCTAACATTTTACTTTCCTGTGAAGATATCCCTGCTTTTAGGCCTGTTTACACAATTTGCAACACACCATGTGCTGATCCCACAGACTGCCCAGAAAGAACACTTGAGGTACTCAGGTAATGAGGACTTTCGCTCCCAGAGCAGCTAGCAATGTAGATGCTGGCTCCTTAGGCCTGCAGCTACACTCTCCCATCTGCTGCTCCTCCCATCATCAAGTCTCTATCAGGGACGGGCCAGCGTTGGGAGTGGGCCTCAGCCAGTGAATTCGAGGCCTTCTCTTGCCTTATAGGTGCAGTGTACCTGAGGTATGCTGTACCTGCCAGGCACTCATCAGGGGGCCCATCTGAAAATCTACCCTAATATGTTAGCGCTTCTTGGCCAATCTAATCCAGGAAATCACATTGTTAATCAATTTTAATTTTCAAGTAAATAAGGTGTGAACAGAAATCTTTGACTTTCATATCATATAGCTTGGCTACTCTCACATAGTCAGTTGACTCCAGTAAAATCCTCAGATGCATTAAAATCTCAAAAACCTTAGGGAATTTCTGATTTATCTAACCTATGATTACTTATAATGACCTATTTAACAGAAACCAACTGCAGCAGGTATTTCATGAAGAAATATCTGTAAACAGTATTCATGTATTTTACCCACAAAGGCAACAGGACACTTTTAACAATGCAGCCAACTGAAGTCCATTTTAAATTCATAGTATTTTGCCTAGCTAAGCTCAGATACAAAAGATAATGAATGATCTAATACAGAAACGTTACTGTTGGAAACTCTGTAGAATCATGTGCTGACTGTGGCTTTTGCATTCCTGGGTCATCCTCTCCTCCTCTTCTACTGATGTTATACAGCCACTGCACCCATGCTATCAAGCAACAATCTTTCTCCATACTATTAATTTCTCTTGCTCTCTGGTAATAAAAAAAAATCCTTTAGCCTGACCCAGAGTAAAACATTCACTTTTCAGTTGGACGTTGCAACTACAGAATGTGGCATGAGATAGATCCTCATTCATGACCTTTAATAAAGCCTTAGCAAGAAATAAATTTAACTTTTCTTCCCATTTCTCACAAGTCTTTTTTTTATTTTTGGGAAGGGTATGAATACTGAAAATCCACAGTAGACATAGATAAATATCTATTGGTGCTTTGTCGTGACATGATACCATTTCTTACCCCGGCTATTCTTTTTGCTAGAATGTGCACTGGGAAAACTGTTTGTACCCTACATGAGCAGCTCCCAGCAACAGTTTCATCCATTGTGCTGTATTCCAAAGGAAGCAGAACCACTGGCAGTGGAATTATAATTGGGACAGGGAATTTAAGCCAATTGTTAGGTTAGCCTGCTTCAAAATGACTGTATTCCAATAAACGTATCCTAACAAATTAGGGAAAAACCTGTTGAGTAATTCTTCATATTCCAAATACTATGAAGGAAGACCACTTGACACAGACCATTCTAAATACTCATTCAGAGCATTACTCTTATAGGTGTTCTGTTTGTGTCTCTTTACTGAAAATAGAAACTCATTAGATCTTTCATTTGGGGAAATGTGTGGAAAAGAAGTATTCAGCATAATCCAAAGAGGAATTTTTTAATTGCAAGCTAATTGAAGCAGCCTAATGAAAATTTTTTATTAAAAGAATTGCTGAATTGCATTCGTTTAACTTAGTTGTTAACTTCATTGTTTGAATTGGTATCTTGTAAAATGTCATCAATTACTAGTCATGAACAGAGTTTGTTAAACCAGAATATTTTATAAATTATTTTGTTTTTCAAAATCATTAAAAAAATTCATTTAAAACTGAACAGATTGTTAGTTTCCAAATATATGCAATCTTTTCTTGGATTGAAGATTGCAGGATGAGCTAGAAAAAAAAATCAGAATTGCACCACTTCCGATCTATTAGATCATATCTAGATTCTGATCCAAAGAAGACTTTGATGACCTGTCCCTCTAATACTATGACCTATTGTCAATAAACAATAGTCTACAAGCAGTTCTTTTACATTCTGTGTTAGCAAGATGTCGCACTCACTGTGTTTAGTCAGCAATGGGAATAGTCCAATGTGGCAGAAACAAAATATTATACATCAAGTAACTCATTTTCTCACTCTTCCTTTTCCTGTAACTTTCTCCCCTCATCTCCAGAAGGTGCTAATTCATTTTGAAGTTCTACAAATGCAAGTCACCCTTTGGTACCTTGCCTAAGTGGCCATTCTTAATTATAATCCAATGAGGATTAGCAGGTCATTGATTTGGGGGGAGGGGGGACAGGGTAGATGGAAGTCAGAACCAGTTTGGCTCTCATTCAACCCCCATATAACATTTTTACCAATGGTCATGGGCTAGCCATGAACAGCAAACTCTCTGGCTGGTTTTTTTTCTCCTCTCCCTGGACAACCACGTTTTGGTTTAATCTCTCTCTCTGCCAGGTTAGCTGATCTCAGCCGGGGTGGTGATGGTTTTGAAAGGTGAAAAATCAGCCAGTGGCCCCATTCCTGATTGCTACTCAGTAACTGCTGCTGGAAAGTTTGTGGGCATTGGTTGAGGACAGATGCAGTTGTGATGCATCCCACAATCAAAATCAAACACTCACTATTTAGGCTCACATGTTAAGAATGGACACTTGAATGAAATACTGACAGGTGACTTAACACTTGTCCAAACACACTTCACCAGGAGTCAGCGCTTCCAGCAGAATAAGGAAGAAAACTAGATACGGTGAGGAATAGTAAGTTTAAGAAAAAACTGACTAGACAGTTCCATTTTGCCTTTCCATTGATTTTTTTAAAAAGTAGACATCGTAATATTGAATAATCTAAATATGATGACGTGCGACATGAGTGTATGTATACTTAATGCATTTGTATGGGAGTGCATTCTCTCTAACTCTAATCGAGGCGTTAACCCATTTAAAATGCCTTTGTTAAAATTGCAGATAACGTAATTTCATACGATTGTGTTAAACATTCATACATTAGCATCGCAAAATGTAATTTCAAAGCTAAAGTCGTTACAGGGAAATCGGGAGAAACCCCTGTGGAAATTCTACCCTAAATGTCTCATCTAAATGCATTATCAGTACGAACAAATTGCCATGGTGAGTAATGCATGCTAGCAGTCTGCAATTAAAAATGATAGACTAACAAAAGAGTTCCATAGGCATAACCACATTCTCGTGTACATTCCACCATAACAATAGGTTGCAGTGCTGTGTATGCTCTATTCTTAAAAAGTCAAAGGTATAATTCAGCTAAGATATATTATAATTGAAAGTGAAAATGAATCAACAGTAGATTAAATATATTCTGCAGTTTTCAACAGTGAGACATTTTAGAATAATTCTGATAGACTGAGTATGTCGACATTTAGGCAGACTTCATTTTCTTTCTTGTGGCATAACTGCACTTAATTATTCGAGGCTGTGAGTAGAATTTCATGACCTCAGCAGATTCTCATGGCAGAATACTAATTTTCAAATGGGCTATGGGGAAAGAGCAGGGAGTGGGACTAATTGTATAGCTGCTTCAAAATGACGGCACAGCACAATGGGCTGAATGGCCTTCTTTTGTGCTGTATGATTCGATGTTTTTCTTTTGTCATCTGGCGACCCTCGATTCTGTTCTTCATCTCAGTTTTTTTGGTTTATTATTCATCAGTAGAAGTGTTACATTTGGCCTCAGCACCCCAAGCTCAGAAAGGGAAAACTCCATCAGGGTTCTCACTGCTGAATGACTATCCAGAAGCTTCCCCTGGAAAGTGTGTGGATGTTGCGTGAGGACAGAGCCAGGCTCAGATGTGAATCTCTCCATGAACAAATACCCTGGTGTAATTCATGTCTTGACCCCTGCATTACGAATGGCCACTTGAGCTCCTGACTTAATCAAAATTATGCACATCGCTGCAGTAAAATAGAACTAATTTGTTTCTATTTAATAATGAAAATGGGCATATCACATGAGATGAGATGATCACATTTTATTATTTGCTTATTTGATGGCATTTTCTTGATACATTTAAAAGAAAGAATCAAGACCTCTTAATTAGATTGCCTCATGCTGATAAATTTGTCACACAAACATGAATCTGCAGTTTGCACTCAGAGTTGTCAGCCTTGTACGTGGCAATGTGGCTAGCATGTGACTTAATCTGTTCCTGATAAACAGGGCAACATAAAAAAAATAGGAAAACTGCTGCAACATGGATTTACTGCATCTAATTAGCGTCTGTATTCCTAATGTTCATTGATCTGTGTTTGGTGCCATTATTCCCCCAAAACAGGCCTTGGTGCAGATCCGACACTTGTCAGCTTTGCATGTAACCAGTAATGAAATGCTGAAGAATTAATCAAACTATATACTTGTGCTTCAGAAACATGGGCCCAGAAATTCGGGTCGGGGGCTTCCCGCGGGTGCACTTACCTTGTGCGCCGGCCGTTGAGCTGTGGGCCCCTGTGGAATTGCGATCCTGGGCCTCCTCCAACTGCCGGCGCGCAGTGCTTGCATATCCCAGGAGCGCAGTTAGTTCGATGCGTTCCCTGGGATCACGTGGGCCATGGAGAGCCAATGGTAGCAGGGAATGCTTCATTCATAAGTTTGATAGGAAGACCTGTCAAACTTATAAATACTATAAGCCCCAAAACATCACTAAATCTTCAAATAAATTTTTTTTTAAATCACATTTTTAAAATAAACTATAAATTACATGAAATAACTAATAATTTAAATTTTTGAAAAAAATAATTTTATTTTCTAACGGGGCTAAAAATAAACTTACCTTTCTTTAAAGTATTTAAAAATAATAAACCTGTGGAAAAAATGTTTTAATTTTAATTAATTCACCACTTACCTTGTAAAAAGCAGGCCTTGCGACTGCTTTTTACATGTCTAACTTCTGGAGACTTACCATCCCGGGAAAACCTGCAAAAAAAAGTAAGTTTGATGCGCACGCGCAGCCTCTCCTGCGCACGCGGTCTGAACCCCTTCTTTCAGGGGAACGGAAGTGCCGGTTTCCCGCGCATGCGCAGTGCCTGCAGGAAACCAGCACTTCCATTGGGCTTACGGGTGAGTACCCCATGCGTACTCACCCGTGGAGACCCGAATTTCTGGGCCACAGTGAGAGTTACCAAAGCATGGTCAGCGAATAGGTGGGAAGACAGCGCACCTAGTAAGGCTTGGAATTTTCCCATTTATAATGAATGGTCTTGGAGAGAGAATCCCAGCCGATAAAGTTAGAACATCTGTACAAATTCTTATTCAATGTTTCATAAGCTATAGTATATACATTTATTGAGATTTAAGATTTCCATTTAGACAGCTTCAATGTTTACATCTTGAAAAAGTGCAGTGAAGGAAGCAAAATCAATGGCAATTTTGGTAACTCAATGATTTGTAAAAGAAAAACAAAGAAAATTTGTTAGACTACTGCATTTAAGTGATCATTTGTAACGATTTCCTTCCTTCTGGAGTAAGTCGTGTTCAATGGATCTAGTTCAATGGTAAGGACTAAATATAGTTTTATCGGAGTATTTCCTGTGAACTTTATAAATTTACTCAAAGTTTATTTAAATATTTGCAGAGTGGAGAATCTGCTGCCCACACTCCCTCAAAATATGAACAGCGGGAATTTCCTCAGGGCTTTTAATTGGTCACTCAAACTTGCCCCCAGAACATTTTAACTGCTGAGAGAGGAGCTCTGTTAAGGCATTTAACCAGGTATATACCTGAAGAGAAGGAGTGAAGTTCAACCGGGCACTGTGAGCAGGGTACTGGCTGGCAACAGGGCAGTGTGAGCAGGGTGCTGGCTGGCAACAGGGCAGTGTGAGCAGGGTGCTGCCTGGCAACAGGGCAGTGTGAGCAGGGTGCTGCCTGGCAACAGGGCAGTGTGAGCAGGGTGCTGCCTGGCAACCGGGCATTGTGAGCAGGGTGCTGCCTGGCAACAGGGCAGTGTGAGCAGGGTGCTGCCTGGCAACAGGGCACTTTGAGCACAGTGCTGCCTGGCAACCGGGCACTGTGAGCAGGGTGCTGCCTGGCAACCGGGCACTGTGAGCAGGGTGTTGCCTGGCAACAGGGCAGTGTGAGCAGGGTGCTGCCTGGCAACAGGGCAGTGTGAGCAGGGTGCTGCCTGGCAACAGGGCACTTTGAGCACAGTGTTGCCTGGCAACCGGGCACTGTGAGCAAGATGCTGCCTGGCAACCGGGCACTGTGAGCAGGGTGCTGCCTGGCAACTAGGCCCTGTGAGCAGGGTGCTGCCTGGCAACCGGGCACTGTGAGCAGGGTGCTGCCTGGCAACTAGGCCCTGTGAGCAGGGTGCTGCCTGGCAACCGGGCACTGTGAGCAGGGTGCTGCCTGGCAACCAGGCATTGTGAGCAGGGTGCTGCCTGGCTCATACTGACACTGCAACTCAAAGTCTGAGACAGGCAATTACAGTATAAATGTATGATCACTGATTCAAATCGTACGAGAATAAAGAGAGTCAAATAAATTGGGAAAGGGAGGAATGGAAACAGATTAATGATTATTAGAAAGATAACCAGGTTAACTGTGGTATTAACCAAAACAATATTTATATGGGGGCACAATAAGCTAATAAAAACAGGAGCAAAGATAATAAACAAATAAAGAGTAACAAGGAGCAGAAGAGAGGAGAAAACAAGAGGTGACATAGATCCATTTAGGTGCATCTTAGATTTCGTTGTGGTATGTAAATAGGAAGAAGCCCATGTAAAGAGACCATGCAGCAGCATCACACACCTACAGATAGAGAGCCACACTGAGGAAAAACACATCAGAAAACCAAGGCACAGTCCCAGGTGCAGACACTGAAAAGATTGCAAAAAAGTTAAATTGCTATGAAACTCCAGAAATGAGGCGCAACTCCAGAAATGAGGCGCAAAAGTTTGGGGACTCTTCCAAGGGTGAAACCTTTCAATTACATCGATATCAGGTGAGTTTGGGCTGCATTGCACTTAAACATATGGGTGCATATCTATGCTAGTGCATTACTGCAGTAAATGCAGGAAATGCATGTGAGCTGCTCTTTTGCATGGAAATCTTCTGGCTCACTGAGGGATGCTGGGTCCCTCTGCTCCCTGCAAAGAAATCCTTTGTGCTCTAAGTAGCTCCTTATGTTAGGGAGTCGCTTTTAAGAAAGAAAAAAAAATGTGGCCGGTCAGCCTCAAGAATCCAGCCCCTGATCCCTTTCTGGAGCCTCAGGTGGGCCCCACATCCATTGCTGTCGGCAAGGTAAGATCAAGTATATCTCTGCTCTTCCTAAACCAGGGGCACCCATTTGGCCACACAACAAATGTTGGCATCAGGCGTGTAAGTTTGTGACTGTTCCGGCATACTCCGGTTCAGGCTACAACGAGAGTTCACCAGAATAGTTGCAGATTTTTGGCCCTAATTATGTTTAAGAATAATTCCTAATATCTAAAAAGCTTGCAAAAATCTACCTCAAACTGCTTTTATAAAATCATTCTTCAGCAGATGAACATTTCCTCCCCTCAATTAACATACTTATCTATCCATATATAATACATTAAATTTGGACTTCATGTTATACGCGCCTTCGTGGGGTGTCATTATTTCTGTTGTGCTTCTAAGTGGTACCGCAATAGCAGCTACCAGGTGTCAGTCACACCTGCAGTTGCACTTTTACCACTAGATGGTGCTTCAGGAGCTTCAGTGCCTCATACTTGAAGCACCATTATTCAGACAGGTTTAAAACCTTCATAGCTTCAGGATACTGAAAACATTCCAACCTCCCTCCTGGACAACAAAAGTTTGGAACAATGACTTACCATTATCTCGTTCCCATGCTTCAGTTTTCCCATTTTCTATTTTTAACTTAAATGATTTTTTAATGATTTTCCAATTTGGGCCTCCCATAGAGGCCTCTCCCTCAGTCTCTGTTTGAGAAGATTTCTCTGTGCTGTTGATTTAGTTCAAAAACTGAGCGGAATTTTTTACTAGCCCCAATTATAGCACTCTGCCAAATTTTTTGAAGCAACAAATTGGGCATCCAGAGCCGTTCCCCTGCCAGACTGTAGGAGATCCAAGCTCATGACTCCAGGGCACATTGGAGGCTCTTGTTTACCTGAGAAGAAAGTATCTTTGTGTTTAATTTTATTGAAAACCTGTGCAGATTGGCTTTCTGTGGACAACGCCAAAGGAGATCCATTAGTATATAACAGATGCAAAGGCCGAATAGATGTTTCTTGCATTCAGCCATTCGCTTTCTATAATTTCAAAATGAAATATAGGACTGGATCCCTAATCAAGCTCTCGTGCTGACGAGCAGCATTCACAAGGAGCACTGTTCAGGAAATTGAGGGCCTTGTGTCCCTTGATTTTCCATCCAATTTGGAACTTTCTATTTGTGATGCAACAGTAATCTGCTGTGGTTATGGACATTTGTAACAGAAAAGCAAGGACACTGAAATGTTTTCGATTAAGATTTTGAAAAATATATAAGTCTGCTACAGCTTTACAATCTTATGATCGATTTCCTGGGTCTCACATTGTCAGCGCTGGTGATGGATAATTTCTGAAATTTTTAATTAGGTAGGCCATGTCAGCTGTTGCTCAGTAGGTAACACTCTCACCTCTGAGTCAGTAGGTTGTGAGTTCATGTCCCACTCCAGAGACTTAAGCACAAGAAAAATCGAAGCTGACACTCCTGTGTAGTACTCGGGGAGTACTGCACTGTCGGAGGTGCCGTCTTTTGGATGAGACGTTAAACCGTGGTCCTGTCTGCTCTCTCAGGTGGACCTAAAAGATCCCATGGCACTATTTCGAAGAAGAGCAGGGGAGTTATCCCCAGTCACCTGGCCAATATTTATCCCACAATCAGCATCACTAAAAACAGATTGTCTGGTCAATATCACATTGCTGTTTGTGGGAGCTTGCTGTGCGCATATTGGCTGCCGCATTTCTTACATTACAACAGTGACTCCACTTCAAAAGTACTTCATTGGCTGTAAAGCGATTTGGGATGTCTTGAGCTATATAAATGTAAGTCTTTAAATTCCCAGCTCACACTTCCTTCAGGTGTCGCTCCTCGGGAAATCAGCCCCAGAAATTTCAGCAGTTTGCTGAATTCACTGAGGAGCAGAAATTACCCCTTAAACAACACTTTAAAGGTTTTCAATCACATTGATTTTATTTCAGCTAAGCTTTACAGGAGATAAATGTAGCTCCTTGGAGATAACAGATTACTGTTCCTTCACAAGTAGAAAGTTGCTGTCCAAACTTCCAAAATAATCTGAAAATAAAAATGTCTGAAGAGGATTTAATTGATTACAATCCTCCAAAACTTCTGCTGTGGTTATGGACATTTGTAACAGAAAAACAAGGACATGGAAATGTTTTCGATGAAGATTTTGAAAAATATATAAGGCTGTTACAGGTTTACAATCTTATGATTGATTTCCTTGGTCTCAAATTTTTAGCGTTGGTGATGGATAATTCCTGAAATTTTTAATTAGATAGAAGAAGCGTCCAGTGTATTTTTTTTTAAAAGAGGCAGTGATCATTGGAACAAGCTAAGTCAATGGGGAAATGGAGGAATGGAAGGATGTACAGGTCAGCATGGTCTATTTAGAATTGGCTCTTTGCTATTTTAATAAGTGTTACAATGTAAAACATTTCACAGAATGCTAAAATAATGGCCCGGATTTTGCGGTCAGCGGCGAAGGAAAGGTGTTCGCCATTCACCTCACTGGCAGCTGTCCACAAAGTTTTTACAGGCTTTAGAGTGCAGACTTTTTTGCACTAAACCAGCATCTGTTTCAGTGCGGCACCTTCTACAGGGCATCTGTGAACAGGAAAAAGCAACAGTGAGGCTCTTCAACCAATCAGATTGAAGAATCCTCACTGAGACAAGCAGAGTACAAACCAGGGAGTATAAAGCAGGAAATATAAATTAGATTTAAATGATGTACAGAAAGCAAAACACAGATGGGATTAAGGGAGAGAGATAAAAGAGACAATTTTGTAATTTTGTTTTTAAACCTCCAACACTCATTTTTGCCTGAGGGAATCAGACTCCACACTTGTAAAATTAATTTTTCAGGCCCAGAGAAGTTGTTCAGCAGTAAATATCACTTAACACGTCATTAAAAATTTACTTACTCCTGAATGCACCAGCCCTAATTTTCAGCCATTTTTAGTATGGAACTAGTGGGTAAGTACCCCAAGTTCACATCGTTACATTTATTGCAGTGTGCAGTTGATCGACGAGGCCTGCAGCAACACACCCTGTGGAGGAGTGGGGGTATCTTTGACAGCGACTTACAGATTTCCGCATTTAGCTGCGTATGAGCGGACACCAGAAGTTGCTGTCAGATTTATCCCATTATAATGGTGAGCACTGTTAGCCTCACCGTTATTCTTACCGCAAGATCTGGCCCATTGTATTTTAACTGTTACACATCAGAAATGCAAAATATAGAAAATGCTGGAAACACTCAGCAGGCTATTCAGCATCTGTGGAGAGAACAGATGAGTTATATTTTGAATTTAAACTCTTGGCAGAACTGGTCTGTACATGAGAACGGTAGCATAGTGGTAATGACACTAGGCTAGTAATCCAGAGGCCTGGACTAATGATCCAGAAATGTGAGTTCAAATCCCACCACGGCAGCAGGGGAATTTAAATTCAGTTAATTAAAATAAATCTGGAATAATTATCAGTCATGGTAACAATGAAACTATCGGATTGTTGTAAAAACCCATCTGGTTCACTAATGTCCTTTAGAGAAGGAAATCTGCCGTCCTTATCTGATCTGGCCTATATGTAACTCCAGACCCACAGCAACGTGGTTGACTATAAACTGCCCTCTGAAATGGCCGAGCAAGCCATTCACAAACCGCTACGAAAAAGAATGAAACCGGACGGACCACCCGGCATCAACTTTGGCACCGGCTACGGACACGGCAACGGCACACCCAGCCCAGTCAACACTGCAAAGTCCTCCTCAGCCAACATAAGAACATAAGAAATAGGAGCAGGAGTAGGCCAATCGGCCCCTCGAGCCTGCTCCGCCATTCAATAAGATCATGGCTGATCTGATCCTAACCGCCAATCTACTATCACAGAACCATCTCCTGAATCTAACAGAATTAGACACACGAAATAGGAGCAGGATCAGGCTACACGGCCCCTGGGCCCGCTCCGCTACCCACAGGGCCATGTCCGATCCGAACCTAGACTCATGTCCAAATTCCTGCCCGCTCCCCGTAACCCTTAATTCCCTTTACTTCTAGGAAACTGTCTATTTCTGTTTTAAATTTATGTAATGATGTAGCTTCTACAGCTTTTTGGGGCAGCATATTCCATGGACCTACCACCCTCTGAGTGAAGTAGTTCCTCCTCATCTCAGTTTTGAAAGAGCAGCCCCTTATTCTAAGACTATGCCCTCTATTTCTAGTTTCACCCATCATCGGGAACATCCTCCCCGCATCCACCCGATCCAACCCCTTCACAATCTTATATGTTTCAATAAGATCGCCTCTCATTCTTCTGAACTCCAATGAGTAGAGTCCCAATCTACTCAACCTCTCCTCATATGTCCATCCCCTCATCCCCGGGATTAACCGAGTGAACCTTCTTTGTACTGTCTCGAGAGCAAGTATGTCTTTTCTTAAGTATGGGCACCAAAACTGTATGCAGTATTCCAGGTGCGGTCTCACCAATACCTTGTACAACTGAAGCAATACCTCCCTATTTTTATATTCTATCCCCCTAGCAATGAAAGCCAACATTCCATTGGCCTTCTTAATCACTTGCTGCACCTGCATACTAACCTTTTGAGTTTCATGCACCAGGACCCCCAGATCCCTTTGTACTTCAGTACTTTCCAGTTTCTTGCCATTAAGATAATAACTTGCTCTACGATTTTTCCTGCCAAAGTGCATAACCTCACACTTTCCAGTATTGTATTCCATCTGCCAAATCTCTGCCCACTTACTTAGCCTGTCTATGTCCCTTTGCAGGTTTTTTATGTCCTCCTCACTCACTACTTTCCCTCCCATCTTAGTATCACCTGCAAACTTTGATATGTTACACTCGGTCCCCTCCTCCAAATCGTTAATATAGATTGTAAAGAGTTGGGGACCCAGCACTGACCCCTGCAGAACACCACTAGTTACTGATTGCCAGTCTGAGAATGAACCATTTACCCAACTCTCTGCCTTCTGTTAGATAGCCAATCCTTTATCCATGCCAGAATATTACCCCCAATCCCGTGATTTTTTATCTTAAGCAATAATCTTTTGTGTGGCACCTTGTCAAATGCCTTTTGGAAGTCTAAATACACTACGTCCACTGGTTCCCCTTTATCCACCCTATATGTTACTTCCTCAAAGAACTCCAGCAAATTTGTCAAACATGACTTCCCCTTCATAAAACCATGCTGACTTTGTCCTATTAAATTATGATTATCCAAATGTCCTGTTACTGTCTCCTTAATAATGGACTCCAACATTTTACCTACCACAGATGTTAGGCTAACCGGTCTATAGTTTCCAGCCTTCTGTCTACTGCCCTTTTTAAATAAGGGTGTTACATTAGCAGTTTTCCAGTCTGCCGGGACCTTTGCTGAGTCCAGGGAGTTTTGGAAAATTATTACTAATGCATCCACAATCCCTACCGCCACTTCCCTCAAAACCCTAGGATGTAAGCCATCAGATCCAGGTGATTTATCCGCCTTGAGTCCCATTATTTTACCGAGTACCACTTCCTTAGTGATTTTGATCATGTTTAGCTCCTCCCCCCCATAGCCCCCTGTTTGTCCAGTGTTGGGATATTCTTAATGTCCTCTACTGTAAAGACGGATACAAAATATTCATTCAGTGTTTTTGCCATCTCCATATTTCCCACCATTAATTTCCTGGTCTCATCCTCTAAGGGACCAACATTTACTTTAGCCACCCTTTTTCTTTTTATATAACTATAAAAACTCTTACTATCTGTTTTTATATTTTTTGCTAATTTACTTTCATAATCTATCTTCCTTTTCTTAATCAATCTTTTTGTTATTTTTTGCCGTCTTTTAAAGTTTTCCCAATCCTCTATCCTCCCACTAGATTTGGCTACCTTATATGCCCTTGTTTTTAGTCGAATACTATCCTTAATTTCTTTACTTAGCCACGGATGGCTGTCTTTTCTTTTACACCCTTTTCTTCTCAGTGGAATATATTTTTTTTGGAAGTTGTAAAATAACTCCTTAAATGTACACCACTGATCATGTGTCGCCTTACCCTTTAATCCATTTTCCCAATCCACTCTACTCAATTCCGCTCTCGTACCTTCATAATCTCCTTTATTCAAGCTTCGCACGCTTGTTTGAGATCCAACCTTCTCACCCTCTAATTAAATATGGAATTCAACCATGTTATGGTCACTCATTCCAAGGGGATCCTTTACTATGACATTTTTAATTAATCCTGTCTCATTACACAGGACCAGATCTAAGATTGCCTGCCCCCTGGTTGGTTCAGTTACATACTGCTCAAGGAACCCATCCCTATTACACTCTATGAACTCTTCCTCAAGGCTGCCATGCCCAATTTGATTAGTCCAGTCAATATGAAAGTTAAAATCCCCCATGATTATAGCTGTTCCATTATTACAAGCCCCAACTATTTCCTGATTTATGCTCCGACCAACAGAGTTGCAACTGTTAGGAGGCCTATAGACTACGCCCACTAGTGACTTTTTCCCCTTATTATTCCTTATCTCCACCCAAACTGTTTCATTATCCCGATCTTTTGACCCAATATCATTTCTCTGTATTACAGTGATTCCTTCCTTTATTAACATAGCCACCCCACCTCCCCTTCCTTCCTGCCTGTCCTTCCTGATCGTTAAATAACCTGGTATGTTTAATTCCCAGGCATTGTCACCCTGCAGCCATGTTTCTGTAATGGCCACAAGATCACACCCATATGTAGTTATTTGTGCCATTAACTCGTCTATTTTGTTATGAATGCTACGTGCATCAGATAGAGAACTTTCAAATATGTTTTGTGACACTTAGTTCCTGCTTTTGCCCTTTTTATTACTTTACCTTTTACTCCATACCTTCTGCCCCTTCCTGACACGCTCTGGTTTTTAATTTCCCCACTGCTACCTAAGTCTATGACCTTCTCTGTTGTCATTTTTGTTATTTGCTCTCTAGGAACCTCCTCCCCACAAGTTAGTTTAAAGCCCTCTCTACAGCCCTAGTTATATGATCCGCCAGGACTCTAGTCCCAGCACTGGCCAAGTGAAGCCCGTCCCAATGGAACAGCTCCCTCCTGCCCCAGTTCTGGTGCCAGTGTCCCAGGAAGCAAAACCCATTTCTCCCACACCAGTCTTTGAGCCACGCATTTAACTCTCTAATTTTATTAGTCCTAGCCAAATTCGCTCGTGGCTCAGGTAATAATCCAGAGATTATTACCCTTGAGGTTCTGTTTTTTAATTTGACCGCTAGCTGCTCATACTCCTTTAACAGAACCGGCTTCCTAGTCCTATCTACGTCGTTTGTACCAACATGGACCACGACAACTGGATCCACCCCCTCCCACTGCAAGTTTCTTTCCAGCCCAGAGGAGATGTCCTTAACCCTGGCACAGGGTAGGCAACACAGCCTTCGGGACTCTCGCTCTCGGCTGCAGAGAACTCTATCTATCCCCCTAATAATACTGTCCCCTACCACTACAACATTTCTATTTACTCCCCCCTCTTGAATGGCCCCCCGTTCCACGGTGCTGTGGCCAGGTTGCTCATCCTCCCTGCAGTCCCTGCTCCTGTCCCCACAGGGAGTAAGAACCTCGAACCTGTTGGACAAGAGCAAGGGCTGCGGCTCCTCCAGCTCTACCTCCTGGATCCCCGTACCTGCCTCACTCATAGTCACACCATCCTGTCCCTGACCATGGGCTACATCTGAATTAATTAACTTCATAGGTGTGACCACCTGCTGATACACAGAGTCCAGGTACTTCTCCCCCTCCCTGATGTGTCGCAGTGTCTGAAGCTCAGACTCCAGCTCATCAACATGGAGCTGGAGTTCCTGTAGCAGCAGACACTTGTCACAGACGTAATCACCGTGAGCCTCAATGGGGTCCACCGGCTCCCACATCTCACAACAGTAACACATCACCTGCTCCAGTCTATGTAATTAATTAAATTTTTTATTGTTAGTTATGGACACCCTCTGCCCGATTTTAGATGCTAGTATCCCCTTTAATTAATTGGATTTAAATTAAATCAATCCCTCTAATTACACCAGTGAAATGGTTTACCAACAGTCACTCTGCACCAGAAAGGCCTTATTAACTACAACCCACAGAGTTAAAGTTTGAAAAGAGCACCTAACACCCCACTTACCCTAACTCACACTTACCCAAACTCACAGCACTCTCTGCTGACTCGCACTAGCACTGGTCTTTTTATACTGTTTGTTTGTTTACAGCCAAATGAGTCACCCCTGCTGATTGGTTAGAAAACTGGTTTCCACTGCCTGCTGTGCCAATTTACTCCTACTGCAGTGTAACCTTGTTTTACTCTTCTTAAACCAACAGAATCCCAAATATTTAACTTTTCCCCTTTACTTAAACTGCTTAAGTAATCTTATCAAGAAGGATTTAAAGAGAAATAACAATTAAAGAACTCTCACACTTACCCAAACTCACAGCACTCTCTGCTGACTCGCACATCTGGGGACTTGTGCCAAAATTGGGAGAGCTGTCACACAGACTAGCTTGACATACTCACAGAATCATACCTTTCAGCCAATGTCCCAAACTCCTCAATCACCATCCCTGGGTATGTCCTGTCCCACTGGCAGGACAGACCCACCAGGGATGGCGGCACAGTGGTCTACAGTCGGGAAGGAGTGGCCCTGGGAGTTCTCAACATTGACTGTGGACCCCATGAAGTCTCATGGCTTCAGGTCAAGCATGGGCAAGGAAACCTCCTGCTGATTACCATCTACTGCAAACCCTCAGCTGATGAATCAAAACTCCTCCATGTTGAACACTACTTCGAAGAAGCACTGAGAGTAGCAAGGGCACAGAATGTACTCTGGTGGGGGAATTCAATGTCCATCACCAAGAGTGGCTCGGAAGCACCACTGCTGACAGAGCTGGCTGAGTCCTGAAGGACATGACTGCCAGTCTGGGCCTGCGACAGGTGGTGAGAGAACCAACATGAGGGAAAAACCTACTTGTCCTCACCATTCTATCTGTCGCAGATGCATCTGTCCATGACAGTATTGGTAGCAGTGACCACCGCACAGTCATTGTGGAGACGAAGTCTCGACTTCACACTGAGAACATCCTCCATTGTGTTGTGTGGCACTACCACCGTGCTAAATGGGATAGATTCAGAACAGATCTAGCAGCTCACAACTGGCCATCCATGAGGCGCTGTACGCCATCAGCAGCAGCAAAATTATATTCCACCACAATCTGTAACCTCATGGCCTGTCATATCCCTCACGCTGCCATTACCATCAAGCCAGATGACCAACCCTGGTTCAATAAGGAGTGTAGAAGAGCATGCCAGGAGTAGCACCAGTTGTACCTAAAAATGAGGTGCCATCCTGGGGAAGCTGCAACACAGGACTACATGCATGCTAAAATGCAGAAGAAGCATGGTATGGACAGGGCTAAGCGTTCCCACATCAACGGATCAGATCAAAGCTCTGCAGTCCTGCCACATCAACTAACGGGAGGTGGAGGAGGCTCCATGAATATCCCCACCCTCAATGATGGTGGAGCCCAGCATGTGAGTGGCAAAGACAAGGTTGAAGCGTTTGCAACCATCTTCAGCCAGAAGTGCCAAGTGGATGAACCATATCGGCATACTCCTGAGGTCCCCACCATCACAGAAGCCAGTCTTCAGCCAATTCGATTCACTCCATGTACTATCAAGAAATGGCTGAGCGCACTGGATACAGCAAAGGCTATGGGCTCCGACAACATCCCGGCTATCATGCTGAAGACTTGTGCTCCAGAACTAGCCGCACCTCTAGCCAAGCTGTTCCAGTACAGCTGCAACACTGGCATCTATCCGACAATGTGGAAAACTGCCCAGGTATGTCCTGTCCAATAAAACAGGACAAATCCAACCCAACCAATTATCACCCCATCAGTCTACTCTCAATCATCAGCAAAGTGATGGAAGGTGTCATCGAAAGTGCTATAAAGCGTCACTTACTCACTAATAACCTGCTCACGGATGCTCAGTTTGCATTCCGCCAAGACCACTTGGCTCCTGAGCTCATTATAGCCTTGGTCCAAACATGGACAAAGGAGCTGAATTCCAGAGGTGAGGTGAGAGTGACTGCCCTTGACATCAAGGCAGCATTTGACCGAGTGTGGCATCAAGGAGCCCTAGTAAAACTGAAGTCAATGGGAATCGGGGGGGGGGGGGAAACGTTCCACTGGCTGGAGTCATACCTAGCACAAAGCAAGATGGTTGTGGTGGTTGAATGTCAATCATCACAGCCCCAGTACATCGCTGCAGGAGTTCCTCAGTGCAGTGTCCTAGGCCCAACCATCTTCAGCTGCTTCATCAATGACCTTCCGTCCAATGTAAGGTAAGAAATGGAGATGTTCGCTGATGACTGCACAGTGTTCAGCGCCATTCACAACTCCTCAAATAATGAAGCAGTCCATGCCCGCATGCAAAAAGACCTGGACGACATTCAGGCTTGGGCTGATAAGTGGCAGGTAACATTCGTGCCACAGAAGTGCCAGGCAATGACTATCTCAAACATGCGAGAGTCTAACCACCTCCCCTTTACATTCAACGGTATTACCATCGCCGAATCCCCACCATCAATGTCCTGGGGGGGGTCACCATTGACCAGAAACTTAACTGTGGCAACAAGAGCAGGTCAGAGGCTAGGTATTCTGTGGCGAGTGTCTCACCTCCTGACTCCCCAAAGCCTTTCCACCATCTACAAGGCACAAGTCAGGAGTGTGATGGAATACTCTCCACTTGCTTGGATGAGTGCAGCTCCAACAACACTCAAGAAGCTCAACACCATCCAGGACAAAGCAGCCCGCTTGATTGGCACCCCATATACCACCTGAAACATTCACTCCCTCCACCACCGGCGTACCGTGGCTGCAGTGTGTACCATCTACAAGATGCACTGCAGCAACTCGCCAAGGCTTCTTTGGCAGCACCTCCCAAACCGGCGACCTCTTCCACCTAGAAGGTCAAGGGCAGCAGGCGCATGGGAACACCATCTCCAAGTTCCCCTCCAAGTCACACACCATCCTGACTTAGAAGTATATCGCCGATCCTTCATCGTCACTGGGTCAAAATCCTAGAACTCATAGGAACATAGAAAAATACGAGCAGGAGTAGACCATTCGGCCTTTCGAGCCTGCTCCACCATTCAGTATGATATGGCTGATCCTCTATCTCAATACCATATTCCCGCTCTCCACCCATACTCCTTGATGCCTTTTGTGTCTAGAAATCTATCTATTTCCTTCTTAAATATATTCAGTATCTTGGCCTCCACAGCCTTCTGTGGTAGAGAATTCCACAGGTTCACCACCCGCTGAGTGAAGAAATTTCTCCTCATCTCAGCCCTAAATGTCCTTCCCCGTATCCTGAGACTGTGAATCCTCATTCTAGACTCCCCAGCCAGGGGAAACATCCTCCCTGCAGCCAGTCTGTCTAGCACTGTCAGAATTTTATACTTTTCAGTGAGATCCCTGATGTGCCATCAATAACTCAAAGACAAGAAGTTAAAGGATTCAACTGAAGGCTTTTAATCGCTAAGAACATTGCACGCCATTCCACATCGGATTCGTCTGGCAGAATGACTCATACAGCTCTTGAGACCTTTATATGACAAAAGACAGGGGCGGAGCCAATACACACAATAGGGGGAAAGGGGGCGGTACACACAATACAATGCAGGTAAAACACAGGGGCTGATGAAGACATATATTTCATCACATTCACCCCTTCTACAGATTTAGTCTGTCCGGGGGTGTGATAGTCCTTCCTGAACGTTGCAACAGTACCTCGGGTTCCGACCGGGTGTCCGTGGTGCCCTCCTGGGCATACCCATGTGCTGGGGGTGTTGCAGGTACTTCTGGGGGTGGTGAGGATACCTCTGGGGATGGTGGAGGTTCTTCTGGGGGTGGTGAGGATGGGTCATTGTCGCTTCCTGCCGAGGCGAGGTCCTTTATGGACACGGTGTCCTCACGTCCGTCGGCGTGCTTGACGTACGCGTACTGTGGGTTTGCGTGGAGTAGGTGTACTGCCTCCACGAGGGGATCCATTTTGTGGCCCCTCACATGCTTCCGTAATAGGACTGTCCCTGGGGTGGAGAGCCACGAAGGTAGGGACACTCCCGAGGTTGATTTGCGGGGAAAAACAAACATCTTCTCGTGAGGAGTGGCGTTAGTAGCAGTACACAGTAGCGACCTTATCGAGTGGAGTACATCTGGGAGGACCTCTTGCCAGCGGGAGGTAGGGAGGCCTTTAGACCTTAGTGCTAAGGTGACCGCCTTCCACACCGTCGCGTTCTCCCTCTCCACTTGCCCATTACCCCGGGGCTTATAACTAGTGGTCCGACTCGTGGCTATCCCCTTCGACAGCAGGTATTGGCGCAGTTCGTCGCTCATGAACGACGCCCCCCTGTCAGTGTGGATGTAGTTCGGCATGCCGAACGTGCAAAACAGGCTGCCGAGGCACTTGATGACCGTGGCACTGGTCATGTCTGGGCAGGGGTAGGCGAATGGGAAGCGGGAGTACTCGTCCACAATGTTGAGAAAGTACACATTGCGGTCGGTGGAGGGGAGTGGTCCCTTGAAATCTAAGCTCAGGCGCTCGAATGGCCGTGTAGCTTTGATCAGGTGGGCTCGGTCGGGCCTGTAAAAACGGGGCTTGCATTCCGCACAGGTGCGGCAGTCCCTGGTCATAGACCGGACCTCCTCGATGGAATAGGGCAGGTTACGGGATTTTATAAAGTGAAATAGCCGGGTGACCCCCGGGTGGCAGAGGCCATTGTGGAGGCCCTGTAGCCTGTCCCCCTGGATGCTGGCACACATCCCTCGTGATAGGGCGTCGGGGGATTCGTTGAGGGCCCCCGGCCTATATATTATGTCGTACTCAAACGTGGAGAGTTCGATCCGCCACCTGAGAATTTTGTCGTTCTTGATCTTCCCCCTCTGTTTGTTGTTAAACATGAAGGCTACCGACCGCTGGTCGGTAAGCAGGGTGAAGCGTTTGCCGGCTAGGTAATGCCTCCAGTGCTGCACTGCCTCCACTATGGCCTGGGCCTCCTTCTCTACCGAGGAGTGCCTGATCTCGGGCCCTTGGAAGGTTCTTGAGAAAAAGGCTACGGGCCGCCCATCCTGGTTGAGGGTGGCTGCTAAAGCGAAGTCGGACGCATCGCTTTCGACCTGGAAAGGGATGTTTTCGTCCACTGCCCGCAGCGCGGCCTTCTCAATGTCATGTTTAATGCTGTTGAAGGCGGCGTGGGCCTCGGCCGTGAGCGGGAAGGACGTTGATTTCAGGAGGGGACGGGCCTTGTCGAAATAATTGGGGACCCATTGGGCGTAATAGCAGAAAAACCCCAGGCACCTTTTCAGGGCCTTGGGAGTGTTTGGTAGGGGTAGCTCCCGTAGGGGGCGCAATCGGTCGGGGTCCAGACCGATTTCCCCATTTTCCACCACGCAGCCCAGGATACAGAGGCGCGTGGTGCTAAAGACACACTTATCCTCGTTGTAGGTGAGATTGAGTCTGAGGGCGGTTTTCAGAAATCTCGCGAGGTTCGAGTCGTGGTCTTGCTGGTCGTGGCCGCAGATGGTGACGTTGTCTAGGTATGGATAGGTGGCTGTTGACTGGTTCTCATCGACCATGCGGTCCATCTCCCGCTGGAAGACCGAGACCCCATTCGTTACCCCAAAGGGGACTCTGAGGAAGTGGTAGAGGCATCCGTTCGCCTCGAAGGCGGTGTATGGACGGTCCTCCGGCCTAATGGGGAGCTGGTGGTATGCCGATTTTAGGTCGATGGTGGAAAACACCCGGTATTGCGCAATTTGGTTAACCATATCCGCTATGCGGGGCAGAGGGTAGGCGTCTAGCTGGGTGTATAGATTAAC
Organism: Somniosus microcephalus; assembly: GCF_052327205.1. Classification (NCBI taxonomy): domain Eukaryota; kingdom Metazoa; phylum Chordata; class Chondrichthyes; order Squaliformes; family Somniosidae; genus Somniosus; species Somniosus microcephalus. Next base: position 167,361,538 of record NC_140997.1, read on the forward strand.
CATCTGGCTATAATCTATCACCATCCGCTTCTTTTCGCTACCCTTAACTACTACTACCTGGGCGTGCCACGGGCTGGTACTGCATTCGATGATACCCTCCCGCTTGAGTCTTTCTACTTCAGACGCAATGAACCGTCTGCCCTCCCAGCTGTACCGCCTACTCTTGGTCGCTATGGGTCGACAGTTGGGTGCAAGTTTGGCGAACAGAGAGGGCGGCTTGACCTTCAGGGTAGCCAGACCGCACACTGTGAGGGGCGGCTGGGACCCACCGTAGGTAAGCGTGATACTTTGGTGGTAGCACTGGAAGTCCAGACCCAAGATCACGCTCACACAGAGATCTGGCATTATCAACAGTTTAAAATCTCTGTAATCAGTGCCTTTTACCGACAACATAACCGCGCAGAAACCTGTAATTTTTGAGGTATGAGTCTTATCAGCCATGGCGATTTTGCCCTGTGTAGGGACTATCGTTAGTGAAAGTCGTTTTACCAGGCTAGGATGAATAAAGGTTTCGGTGCTCCCGCAGTCAATCAAGCATTTAACCTTGTTCCCGTTTACCTCTATGTCCATCATCGATCTAGACAACGGATGCGGCCTGGATTGATCCACTGTGATTGAGGCCACCAGTGGGTCCTGGGGGTCCGTGTAGTCGGGACAAGATGGTGGACTCCACGAGGATGGACAAGATGGCGTACAAGATGGCCGCCCCCACGGCGCGCACACGGCGGTGGCGGAGTTGGAGGCGGGGTTCCCTCTGCAGACTTTACTGAAATGTCCTTTCTTCCCGCATTTAAAACAGGTGGTGCCCTTCGCTGGGCACAGATGCCTGGAGTGTTTGTCCTGGCCGCAGAAGTAGCATTTCGGGCCCCGATGCATCGCGGCAGTAGTGGGGCTCCTGGGTGGAGGCTGGGGCTCCGACGGTGCTGGGCTGGCCTGAGACCTGGGAGGTGAAGATGGCTTCCAAGATGGCGGCCCCCACGGCGCACACGAGGTGGAGTGGGCCGCGTGGCCTGAGGAACAGGATTCAGAGTTCCTCTGGGCCATATCCAGCGATCGCGCTATGCCCATAGCCTGTTTTAAGTCCAGTCCCTCCTTTTCAAACAGTTTCTGCCGAATGTAATTTGAACTGAGGCCCGCAATAAAGGAGTCTTGGATCAGCTCCTCTGTGTACACGGTGGCAGACACGGCCTTACAGTTACAGTCTCTGCCCAGTACTTTTAGGCTTAGCATGAAGTCCTCTAGTGACTCACCATGCCGCTGCGTGCGAGTAGTCAGAAGATGCCTGGCGTACACCTCGTTTATTGGCCGCACGTAGTGGGCCTTCAGAATGGTGCAGGCATCCCCGTAGCTGGTGGCATCTCAGATGAGAGGGGAGACCCGATGACTCACCCGGTTTCGCAGGATTCCTAGTTTCACGTCTCCGGTGGCGGTCGCGGCTGCTATGGCGGTGGCTGAGGTTTCGATGAAAAATTCGAAGCATTGGAACCAGTGTCCGAACTGTGTGGCTGCGTCTGTGGCATGGGGGTCCAGATCCAAGCGCTCTGGTTTCAGGAGTCGATCCATCTTGGTGTTTTAGCGATTAAAATTGATGTGCCATCAATAACTCAAAGACAAGAAGTTAAACGATTCAACTGAAGGCTTTTAATCGCTAAGAACATTGCACGCCATTCCACATCGGATTCGTCTGGCAGAATGACTCATACAGCTCTTGAGTCCTTTATATGACAAAAGACAGGGGCGGAGCCAATACACACAATACAATGCAGGTAAAACACAGGGGCTGATGAAGACATATATTTCATCACAGTCCCCTCTCCCTCCCTTCCTAACCGCACTGTGGGAACACCTTCACCACGCGGACTGCAGCGGTTCAAGAAGGCGGCTCACCACCACCTTCTCAAGGGCAATTAGGGATGGGCAATAAATGTTGGCCTTGCCAGCAACGCCCACATCCCATAAACGAATAAAAAAAAATGTTAACAGGAATCCAACCTGCCTCGAACTTGCGGCTTTTACGGAGGCGGGGCGAGGGACAGGCAACCAGTCTGCTCACGGGGTGGGTCGGTCATTTAAATATTATAATGAGGCTGCATGCCTTCATTTTCACAGTCATTCTATTTTAAACTCATGTCGACCGGGTTTCACAGTCCCCGGGAAACCTGGCAGTGAAAGGAGGAGAGAAGGGCTGAATCCATGAGGTAAGTGCCTTTACAGCACTGCTTGTGGGTCAGGAGGAGCATAAGTGTTTCCACCAGGCCCAACAAGCTGCCCAGTAAATCCCCACCTTCACGATCTGTCTGCTCCCCTGACCCACCATCAGACAACCCCAGACCGCCATCTGCCCCCACAACCACCATCTGACCCCAAACAACCTCTGTCCCCCAACCACCATCTGCCCCTCAACTACCATCTGCTCACCCCCACTATTTGACAACCCGACCACCATCTGTCCCCACAACCACCATTGGCCCCTCCGACCAACATTGGAACCATCCCCGCGATTGGACCCCCGCCTACCCCCCAACAGTCGGACCACCCTCCACGATCAGAACCCTCACCCGGTGATCGGACACCACCGCGCCCCCCCCACACAATCTCTCTCAACTGCCCCATGACACCTACCTGCTCTAAGGCCAACTTGGCTGTGGCCTTGTGCTCTCGGCTTTCCTACCCAACAGGCCTCTAGCCTGTCAATCAGACTGGCTGTGGGTGGGAAACTTACAGAAGAATTTTAAAGATGTCGGCCTAGAAATTCAGTTGGGCGCGCCAGCCGTTAGCGCCTTAGGAGGAGTAGATCTCGAGCGCTAGGTGCTTAGCGCCCGGGTGCAGCGCGATCTGCGACTCGCCCCAACTTCAGTACATATTTAGCGCCGGCGCAAAGTCTTAGCGCGCCCCCTGCTGCGCGCGCAGATCATGACGTCATTTACTAGTGCAACGCCCTTTGTGCGCCCCGAACCGGAACTTCACTCGCGCCGCCCCATTGTGCGCTGGGCGGCCCGAACGACTGTGAAGTGGAACGGTACACAGCCGAGGCGGGCCGCGGGGAGCGCTAATTAAAGGGCACTTACCCTGCACTATAAAGGGCAGCCATTTTGCAGCATTCACTCTTGTGCAACGGTTTTTTGGAGAGAGACCAAGGAGGAGAGCTTACTGGTTTGGACCAACCCTAGGACAGGTATTTTTGGCTCAGGCCAGAGCTTAGCAATTATCTTTGCCTTCATTGAGAGCTCATTGTTTCCCAGCATATAATGGGGGCTGCATTGGGTGCCAACGCTGACTTTCAGCCTTATGCCAGAAGGGCTTACAGACGCCGTGAGAGAGTGGCAGCCCTGGCTAGACGCAGAGGGGGCAACAGGCGTCGCCAACTGAGGCCTTACCCACCCAGGGTATACCGCCAGCAGTCCTCCTATCTGACCATGTCTGCCGCAATGTGTGTAAGGAGGCTGCGATTCAGAAGGGAGGTGGTTGCAGACATCTGCCAGCTGCTTCAGAGAGATCTGCAGCCACAGCTGATGCGCAGGACGTCTCTGTCGGTGGCAGTGAAGGTGACGGTGGCTCTCAACTTCTATGCCACCGGCTCCTTCCAATCCGCTGCTGGGGACATCGCTAACATCTCCCAGTTCGCCGTGCATTGCTGCATCCACCAGGTGACCGAAGCCCTTTTCACAAGGAGACATCAATTCATCTCCTTCCCCATGACCCTGGACAAGCAGCAGCAGCGTGCAGTGGGATTTGCAAGAATAGCGGGCTTCCCCATGGTGCAGGGCGCCATTGACTGCACGCATGTGGCTTTGCGGGCACCTCTGGAGCATGCCGAGGATTACCGCAACCGGAAGGGCTACCATTCCCTCAATGTACAGCTGGTGTGTGACCACAGGCAGCGCATCCTAGCTGTCAATGCCCGCTTTCCAGGCAGCAGCCACGATGCCTTTATCCTGCGACAGACAACTGTGGCTGACATGTTCCAGGCACAGCCTCCCCCAAGAGGATGGCTTATCGGGGACAAAGGCTATCCTTTGTGTACCTGGCTCATGACCCCGCTCCGCACGCCCACGACCCCTGCTGAAGAGGCATACAACGAGAGCCATCAAGCGACTAGGAACATCATAGAACAAACAATCGGCGTCCTCAAGCAACGGTTCCACTGTCTCGATCGCTCCGGGGGAGCCCTCCAGTATTCGCAGGACCGAGTCTCCCAATTCATCGTCGTTTGCTGCATGCTGCACAACCTGGCTATCCGCAGGACTCAGGCACTGCCACCTCACGTTGGACCCCCACCTCAGGAGGAGGAGCAGGAGGAGCATGAGGAGGAGGAGGACGAGGAGTACCAGCCCAGGAGGGAGGCACAAGGTCCAAGGGCCGCCCGTCGGCGGCTTATTGAACGTCACTTCTAGGCCCCCTGTCAGGGAATGGCTTGTGCCAATGAAAGAACATGATTGCAGCCGCTCCGCAAGCCCTCAGCCGGTTAAGGCAACAAACACTTCAAAGATCAAACATGGACAATGTTAATAAATAAAATGCTTTATTGTACAAACTCAGGGGCCCTCCCACATGAAAACCAAAAACAGACGAAACCCCCAAAAAACACTCAAACACATTACTCGCTCCCACAACCTGGAGAGGATTAACAAAACAGTGCAACTAAAATGGCCGTCATCCTCGGCCTTCGTAAAAAACAAACATCACATCCTCGGCCTTCAAAAAACAAACATCCAATTCTCGGCCTCAAAAAACAAACACAACTGGCCACACATTCGACTTTTTGGCCCGCTAGGTCGATGCCTTGGCCATCTTTGTGTGGCCCCTGCCCACCCTGCTGCTCCTCCTCAAAGTAAGGCCATTGGCTGCTGCAAGGCTGGGGGCAGGCTCCAGAGGGGCACATGTCGTGACGGCAGATGCCCTTGGGGGTCGGCCTAGTCGTGGTCTGGCCGTCGAGCGGGCGGCTGTTGAATGCTGCAGCTGTGGCTGGCCAGCATCAGTCGCTGCAGCAGCTCCTGGCAGCTCCACTGGGGGAGTGGCAGTGGCGGCTGGAGGAATGGGGGCAAGCTGGCGGATGGCAGGCGCTCGTTGGTCGCCTGAGACACTGGCACTCACCCGGGCCAGCATTGCAGCATGCGCACCAATCTGCCGAGGGACAGACCGCTGTGCTGCTGCAGCGCGCCGGGTGCCCTGGCGATGCCTGGCTGACACAGCGAGTGTGGCAGCAGTGAGTGCCCATGTTGACCTGTTCAGTGACCTCATCAGAGCACCCAGTGACTGCACGGCACCACTGATCAGCTGCCCACTCGCTGCCTGAGCTGCCCCGAATGCCGCACGACTCGCTGCCTGATCTGCCCCGAATGCCGCCCGACTCGCTGCCTGCTCTGCCCCGAATTCCGCCAAACTGATGGCCTGTGAGGCCCCGACGTCGGTGACACTCCGAGAGAGGGACTCGATGGCCTCAGGCAACCGTGCCACTACCCCCATGAGCTCCGTGTGCCGGCGCTCCGAGTCCACGGACAAGTCCTCGAGGCATTCCATCTCCTCGGCGAAGACCATCTCCGGACTGGAGGCCGGACTCTCCCTCTGGGGAGAAGGCCGCCGAGCTGGCCGACCCTTCCTGCGTTGCTGGAGGCCGCTGGGCCCAGCAATTGGACTCCCCTCCGACACTTCCCTCCTCTGGGGAGAAGGCCGCCGACCTGGCACCCCCCTCCCGCGTTTCTGCAGGCCGCAGGTCCCATGAGCTCCCCTCCCCTCCGACACTTCCGCGACGCTCCCCTCCAGGGAAGACGTGTCCCCTACATTGGCATGGGTTGCCACGGCTGAGGGTTCCCCTGATGGGCCGCCTTCCTCTTGCTCCTCCTCCTCCTCTGAGGGGCTGTCACTGGCAAGTTCAGGGACCTCCTCCTCACCATCTGAAACCAGGAAGGCACAAGAGTAGCTTTAGAGTGAGGAGAGGCCGTCAGCGAGGGATGCACGAGTGGTGGCATTCAGCGCATTGGTCGGACAGTGGCAAAGGATGTAGATCTGATGCGCAAGTGGGACGAGAGAGGTCCAAACGTGGATGTCCTTACCATTGGTGCCCAGAACAGGGTCGGCATCTCCACATGCAACAGGGCCAATCACCTGGGCACCCATGATGCACTCCACGCAATGTTGAAGCTCGGTGAGCGGCTGGATCTGGGGTCGGCCTCCCCCGGTCGCAGTCCGGCTCTTCTGATTATTAGCCAGCTTGGCCTGCAAGAGAAAGGACGGCCTCTAAGTACAGTGTGTCGCCCTGATCTTGTGTGCACTGCCTCCCATGGTGGAATAGCCTGGCCAGTGTGTCGCCCTGATCTTGTGTGCACTGCCTCCCATGGTGGAAGAGCCTGGCCAGTGTGTCGCCCTGATCTTGTGTGCACTGCCTCCCATGGTGGAATAGCTTGGCCAGTGTGTTAAGTGCAGAAAGTGCAATTGATGTTCATGCCTGTTCCATAGCTGCTGGATGAGGGCTGGCCATTCGGGCTTTCAGGTCCCTTTGCCCATAATGTGAGGTACACATGCAAGGATGAGGAGGTCACTGGAAAGGGTACTCACCCTGACAATCCGCGTGAGGTCATTAAACTTTTTGCGGCATTGGACACCGGTCCTGGGGACCTCGCTGTTGGCTGACACCTTGCTGGCGACATGCCTCCAGGCTCTCCGGTAGGCGTGGAGCGGCGCCCTCCTGCCATTGTCCGGGTACAAAATATGGCGCCTCTTCTCCACACCACCAAGCAGCACACTCAGATCACGCTCTGAGAAGCGCTGCGCTCGTTCACGGGCCCTCTGCATGGCTTCAGGCGCTATTTGGGTCCAGCAGCAGTGTTCAGGCCTAGCTGGAGGGCTCCACTATCCAGGGCGTGGCAGCAGACAAAGTCGACCCTTCCCCCTTAAGAGCTGGCCGGCGCCAGGGTGTCTGCTGTCAATCACGAGATGGCCGCACCTGCGCTGCGCCCGGCCTGGGCGCTCTCGCTCAGCACCTCCGGCTTAGCGCCTAAAGAGAGGCGTCCAGCACCAGTTTTAGCGCTCGAGCAAACTCTTAGGGCGAAGCTAATGAATATCGCAGAAGTGGCCTCGATTTGGAGGCGGGTGCAAACTTTAGCGGCCGCCCGACTTTAACGCCCCAAAAGTGGCTACAATGAATTTCTAGGCCGTCGACTTTCCAAATTTATACTCGGCAGGCAAATTTTTTGCTCGGTAAATAGTAGCCTAAGAGGGTAAATTTCCATTGGGGTTCTCCCAATTGACCATTGTAACTTTGGCAGAAGATTCGCAGAAACTTCAGAGAAATGGCATAAATTCCCCCCACGGAAATTCATTCCACTTGTTGTGTTAAAGGACATTATTATACTTTTTAAAGGTTGAGATTAATTCAATAGTAAATAATCCTAATGGTTCAAAAACAGCAACTGAGCCAATTATTAGGGGTGGATCCCCTCAACACAAGTACATTTACATTTTTTTTGGTATTATAATTAACCGTGCAATGAGCTACACCCAGACCCGGTTTTAGTATTACATACACACTTGTTGAATTGTGTGCTGGGATGAATTCCTTACGTGAATTGAGTGTTGAAATCTGATTGATGACACATTTCGAAGCAAGATTTCTCATCCGTGCACCATCTCCGATGCAGTTGGCAGGATAGGGGCGAGAGTGTGCCCACAGAGCTATGGTGGGGACCACTTTGAAAGAAATGATTTGGACATAACCACAAGAGGAATGATACTGAAGCTGGCTGATGATCCTAAATTAGGGAAACTGTGAGGAAGAATGCAAGAGGTTGCAGAAGAATGTAGAGTACTGGTGTGGATAGATAGGTGGCAGATTTAGTTCAGTGCAGAGCAACGTGAAGTAGTACATTCTGCGGGGTGGTGGGGGCGGGGGGGGGGACAAAATAGTGAATGGAAGATTGCTTGAAATGGCAAGATCCTTAACAAAATGCCAGAACAGACACATTGATCTTTAAAGCTGGGAGCGCAGCTGGTAAAGGCCATTAAAAAGGCAAGTGGGAGTCTGGGTTTTATAGTGGCAGCATTAATTATAACAGCAAGGAAATAATGTTGAATTTGTGCAAGACACAATTGGAGAGTCTTATGTGAAGTTCTGGCATCCCATTATAGGAAGGATAGCAGAGCTGTGGAAAGAGTACAGCATAAGATTCATTAAAATGATACCAGGAGTAAGGGGTTATAATTATGAAGAATTAGCGTAGAAAATTGGGGCATTTTCATTTGAATAGACCTAAGGGGAATTTTTTTCAAAACTGTGAGAGTTTGAGAGGGTAAATAGTAAAAATGTTCTTTACATTGCTTAGCAAATCAGTAACTGGTTATAGACTGAGGATTAACACAAGAACGAAAGGGGGCAGTTACAAGAATTATTTCACAGAGGTTTATGAGAAATTGTATTGTTTTATGACAAATGGCTTTTGAGGGAGACCCTAGAATGTAAAAAGAAAAGAATATGAAGAGATACAAGTGAAAAGCATGGCTATAACTCCAGTTCAACAGCTGGCACCAACACTGATGCGGTGGGCTGAGTGGCATCTTTCTGTGCCATACTTTCTATAATTCTATGTTAGAAACATGGGAAATAGGACAATCTAGGAAAGTGTAGAAGATCCTGAATTTACATAACACCTTATCACATCTCTATGAGATATAACAAAGCATTAAATGGCTATGATTTTCAAATGTAGTCTCTGTTGTTACGTGGGTGAACATGGCAACCATTTTGTGCACAACAAGGTCTCTTAAAAAGCAATGAAATGTAAATATCCTCAAAGTAACACATGAGCAACTCTCAGTATTTTCTGTTTCCTTGCATCTTTTAAAATATTTTGGATTGGCATTCAGATTTGCTTTAATATTGCAAAACATTCTACATTGACACATCTCTTCCCATTCCCATTGTCACAAAAAAAAACACTCCTGCCTATTATATATTATGTTATAGTTTATTTCCATCTTGTTGCAGGAGAAATTGAATTAAAACTAAGTTCACTCATAGAAATGGTTGTCTGTCTGACACACACATCAAGCAGGGAAGAGTAGAGATGAAGTATAGTTCAGGAAGAACTTGATATGAGTTTTTATTGCTTCTATTATTCTTGGATGAAGACTTGTCTCAAGTCTTCCAAAATGATTTGGTACAGATTAATCGGTTCTCAGAAAGAAGCCAGGATATTCAATTCAAATTAATGTCCTGTGGATCTTTCGAAAGTATATTTTTGTTTGGAAGCACTATTTGAGTTGGAGAAGTACATTCTTAATGTCCTATCTTCTGAGTCCTGAACTTGTATTTCAGGCTGATTTGCTCCGCATTGGCAGTCATTCTGAAGCCATCAAAGATAGTGGTGTGCCATAGACTCAATGGTAGGTCAGCTGTGAACTATGAAATAAGATGAATCATGGACCATGTTTCAGATGCAGTTCTAGTGAGTGGTTGTGCAGCAAGAGTGATCTTGCTTTTTTCTATATCAGAGGAGGGAGAGTTAAGTCTACTCTAAATCTACTGTTCTTGCTACTGTTCAGTTTTCTGTTTACTGTTCAATAAATCTGTCTGGTAGTTTATAGCCTAAGTCACGTTCTGAAGTCAAAGAAGTGTCACATGATATATTAACTAAAATATGGTGATAGGGTTTTTTGTTAGACCCTTGGGCTTGAAACAATATCGGACAAGTAATAGCACACCAGTTCATAGGAAGTGAGGGTACAATTACAGAAGTGGTCTTTGAAGTCGAACTCAAGAAAAATACCTTGTGTAAAAAAACCTCAAAGATATGACACCTCCCTAACTGACAGCAACCTATTTCATAATTTAGTAACTCTAAGCCACTTTTCAGCTCATCCATTCTTGCAGTTGCTCTGAGCTGATAATCCTTAGTTAGTTTTTAAAATTAACATGCGTAACTAGATTTTTTTGGGTGGGCGAGGTCATCATTTACTTTATATGAGCATTTTATTAAATATGACACAAAAAATGAATCTGAACTTAAAAGCCCTAAGGGTTGAATATTAAGTGAGTGTTCAAAATGTAGTATCTAATTAAATGTCAGATTCTGTAGACAAAGATAATAAATTTCTGAACTTCGGCATGGGATTTAAAAAAATATTCATTTCAGGGCATCTGCTAAGCTGGTAATTGTTTTCCCACCTAACTCCACCTCATATAATAGATACTCTTGTTAGTTAGGCTGCAGTTACAATATATATTTTGACAGGATATTTAGAGTTGTGTGCATTCCCTCAAAACACTGCCCGTCTCCCATTGTTGGCCCATATTTAGGGTTGTCTGGATTATCCTAGAGCATTTTTATCAATTAGATTTAAAATGGTGCACTCTGGTTAATTTTAAACATATTTTTAGCTTCAAAATTGATGGAAATTGATCTAAAAAAAATAGGAAGAATAAGTGACTTTTAGATATATTCACATTCACCAGACCATCACTTCTTAAAGTCACCTCTACAGTTACTCTCCCCCTTCTATCTTTGCCAATTCACCTTCCCCCAATATTCAGAGGCAACCGACCCCTCCAACCCCTCTACCAGTACACAGGTGCACTCGTTTCCTCAAATCCCCTTCCCCCAACTTAAAGAGCCATTATCCCTTCCCAGTTGCTCCTTACAGTTCACAGAACCCTCGTCCTGCCTCTCCCCCGCACCCGCCCCCCACTTCCGCACCCCACTCCCCCTGCCCCAGTCTATAAGACATGTTACTTCCTTAATCTTCTATCTGTTGATCTTGGCTGCAGCTTGTACTGAATGTTGCTGCTTCATTTTGGGAACTCAGTCTGTGCTTCAACCGAGATCCCTGATCATTTAAGGAGAAAGAATTCCCATTTGCAGCACAGTGGAAGTTACAAATTACAACCAGGGCTGGCAGCAAGAAGAATATCTGTGAATGGCGCACCATCTCCCAACCAGAATCCTTGGGGCAGCATATTAGCTTTTGTAGCACAAGCTCCCACAGTGGTGGACTAGATGGACTGAAGCTCTTCTCCTGCCTAAAACTATGTTATCCGTTGCCAATGGATCTCTTAATACAGGTAGACTATCCCTTAACCGAAAACCTTGGGACCAGCTGTGTTTCGGTTTTCGGAAATTTTCGGATTTCAGAAGGTATTATTTCAGACTGGGAAACTCTGAACATTAAATTAATTTGGTAATTAGTATTTGTATTTAATATAAATTATAAAAGTTCAGGCTACCTCTTGCGACTGTTCCGTGTCTCATTCCCCTTCCTGCTTCTCTGTGCTGCCGCTCACAGTCTGTTTACAGCTCCCCCTGCTCCGTATCTGAATTCCTTGATTTAGCGGGGGTCTGGGGCTCGACTGCCACTGCCAGTTGTGGGAAACCGGATATCGGCTGACTCCTACGCTAAGCTGGCCCGCAAATCAGGTCAGAAAATCATCGGCCGCGTCGGGTCATGTTTGGCGCCACTTGGGTTACGTCATGCGCACGACTTACGCTCCACAAAAAAACTTTCGGTTTTCAGAGGTTTTCGGTTTTCAGAAGTGCGGATAAAGGATAGTCTACCTGTAGCTATGTTCAGCTGTTCCCCTAACTTATTGATTCACTCTTTCGATGTCTTATGTTATCTGGTTCCTGCTCACTTCCTTGCTCCTGATTTATTGGCTCTTTCTCACTGATTGATTTAATGACATTTTATTCCTTACTTATTTATGGTCTTCTGCCAGTTCGTATTTCTCCTTTCCTGTTTTGCTTCCTCATCCCTCTTCTGTTTCATTTCTGTTATTTTTTTCTTTCCTCCAACTTCCAATCCTGAGCTCTTTCTCCCTTAGGTGGGCCTGGGAACACTTGAGATCAGCAGATGAGCAGTTGAGTCAGAAGCAATTAGAGTGTGTGAATAGGAAATCGCTTGTGCTGGGAGAGTGAATGAACAAGGAGGCCAGGAAGCATTCTGGGATGGCAGTTAACATTCTTAATGAGTATGAGCCCAACTAGTACCAAACTGTTGCCCTCTGCGTGGTTTCCTTCACTCTACTCGAGCTGGAGAAAATTCTTAAACATCTGGCCCACCAACACAGGCTGCGAGGTGACAGTAGAATCAATGGCTAGTGATACCCACATGTGTGGGCCGGAAAACCAAACCATATGCTCAACAATTGACCTTTGTTGCATGATGTATTGGTTTTTAAATGGACAGCTCCCTCAGGAAACTTGATGTCCAGCTGGAAATGAATGGGTGTAAAACCTAGCAGCAGTACACTGGAACTCCAGGTAGCTGATTAGGGCAGCAACAGAATGGAATTGAAAAGGGCTGCTGCAGGGCAGCTGCACAGTGGGACTAATGGTGGGCACCATAGGGACGCAGCACACTGGAGCTGAGGGAGGGTCCATGGAGCAGGAGCACACTGGGGCTGAGGGAGGGTCCATGGAGCAGGAGCACACTGGGGCTGAGGGAGGGTCCATGGAGCAGGAGCACACCAGGGCTGAGGGAGGGTCCACGGAGCAGGAGCACACTGGGGCTGAGGGAGGGTCCATGGAGCAGGAGCACACTGGGGCTGAGGGAGGGTCCATGGAGCAGGAGCACACCGGGGCTGAGGGAGGGTCCACGGAGCAGGAGCACACCGGGGCTGAGGGAGTGTCCACGGAGCAGGAGCACACTGGGGCTGAGGGAGGGTCCATGGAGCAGGAGCACACCAGGGCTGAGGGAGGGTCCATGGAGCAGGAGCACACCAGGGCTGAGGGAGGGTCCACGGAGCAGGAGCACACTGGGGCTGAGGGAGGGTCCATGGAGCAGGAGCACACTGGGGCTGAGGGAGGGTCCATGGAGCAGGAGCACACCAGGGCTGAGGGAGGGTCCACGGAGCAGGAGCACACTGGGGCTGAGGGAGGGTCCATGGAGCAGGAGCACACCGGGGCTGAGGGAGGGTCCACGGAGCAGGAGCACACTGGGGCTGAGGGAGGGTCCATGGAGCAGGCGCACACTGGGGCTGAGGGAGGGTCCATGGAGCAGGAGCACACTGGGGCTGAGGGAGGGTCCATGGAGCAGGAGCACACCGGGGCTGAGGGAGGGTCCATGGAGCAGGAGCACACTGGGGCTGAGGGAGGGTCCATGGAGCAGGAGCACACCGGGGCTGAGGGAGGGTCCATGGAGCAGGAGCACACTGGGGCTGAGGGAGGGTCCATGGAGCAGGAGCACACTGGGGCTGAGGGAGGGTCCATGGAGCAGGAGCACACCGAGGCTGAGGGAGGGTCCATGGAGCAGGAGCACACTGTGGCTGAGGGAGGGTCCATGGAGCAGGAGCACACTGGGGCTGAGGGAGGGTCCATGGAGCAGGAGCACACTGGGGCTGAGGGAGGGTCCATGGAGCAGGAGCACACCGGGGCTGAGGGAGAGTCCATGGAGCAGGAGCACACCGGGGCTGAGGGAGGGTCCATGGAGCAGGAGCACACTGGAGCTGAGGGAGGGTCCATGGAGCAGGAGCACACCGGGGCTGAGGGAGGGTCCACGGAGCAGGAGCACACCGGGGCTGAGGGAGGGTCCACAGAGCAGGAGCACACCGGGGCTGAGGGAGTGTCCATGGAGCAGGAGCACACCGGGGCTGAGTGAGGGTCCATGGAGCAGGAGCACACTGAGGCTGAGGGAGAGGTGCAAACTGGCAATGGGATTGAACAAAGGGTTTTTGTCGGGTAGAGGCACGGAGGAACAGGTCCTGCAGGAAGAAGAACTGTGCGACTGATATGGAGGTGGGCACTAGAGGGGCAGAGCACAGAGGACTGAAGGCTGTAGGGAAGCAGCAGAGTGGAACTGAGGGTTCCAAAGCAATGTAGCACAGCAGGATTGAGGGAGGTGGGGACATTTTTAATTGAAAACATTGATTTTTCATGGTGTTGCTCACAGAAGGCTCACATCAAGGGGTTCAAAAAAATAGATGCAGCTATTGGGACCTCAGGAGGCAGAACTTGTTTTACATATTTCCAACAGCAGTTGGACGATTTTATGAACAGGATAAAATATATTTTGCTCGGACTTTAATATTTTTATGTTTGTTGTTTTGTAAATTATATGTGTTACCCTGTGTAGTCAGCTGGCTGAAGAAATATAATGGCAGCTGAAAAGAAAGTTAAAAATTGTTTTTTTTAATTAATGCTAGTTGTCGCTGACTGCTAATTGTTGATTGGTTGTTTTCATCCATCCTTAGCAGTTTTTCATTGGAGGTTTATGTAACTGCTTTTCCCATTTTTGATATGTATGTCCCTCAACCCACCATTTGTGATTTGTTGCTGTGTTATTATATATAAAATGCAAGGAGATCCTTCATTGTGTTTCTCATAGATGGTCTGAGATCTGAAGCATGGTTGTAATGTTTGGCTGTAAACTGTCCCATCCCTTTAAGGTCATACCTGTGGGAATCTAGATAACTGCTGCTCACAGTTGTAATTCAATCAATTAAAAGTTAGTAAATGGCCTTTAGGTTTCAGACATGTAGGCCGCGATTTTCTCAGCGGTGTCCGGATGGGGGCGGGTCAGCTGGTTTCCGGGCTCCAGTCCCGCCCCCAGTTGCCTCCGCTCTGCAGATGTGATTTTCCCTTGATTGGCCTTGTACCGGCCAATTAACAGGAAGCGGGTCTGATGACATCATTTGATGACGCGTCATCTGTTGGTTTCCTTAAAGGGACCATGCACAATTTTATTTTGACATTGATTTTTCAGTGTTTGACAGCATTGAGGTGCTGAAAACACTGGCAATCACTGCACAAAGATGAACTCTTGCACCCAGGCTCTCCAGTGACTCCCTCCATATGCTTATGGAGGGAGTCACAGTACGCAGGAATGTTCTCTTCCCTTCCAAGGACGGAAGAGACCTCCCCAGGACATCAACTTACCTTGCACCTCCACCCGTCCCCCTCAATCTACTTTATCACTTCCCCATCTCACTAGCCACCCCTCATACTCACCCTCATTCTATTGCAAGCAGACCAACTAACAACACACAGGGTAGGCACTTGAGAGGTTTAGCCAATGTCCATGTGAAATTTCTGGAAATGCATTGTCATGCAGTGAAATCTCTTTTTCAAAAAGTGCCCCTTATTGGACAGATCTGAGCGCACATTGAGAAGTGTCTTACTGATTTCCAGTGATTGTTCAGTCATAACTCCCCCCACCACCCCCCCCCCCCCCGCCACCACCCCCACCACGCTATAGTGATGTGTGTGCATGGAATGGTTTGGACATTAAAGGGATGCTTCACGGTGCCAACCTGACGCATCATGTGGCAGCCAGTGTTTACATCGTCAAGTGAAGAAAATCTGGCCATGGTGATGCTATCGCTGGCCTCCCAGCCAGCAATTTTGTCAGGGGCTGATGCCCTGTGTCCAGTGCAGCATCAGGTGATGGCAGAGAAGGTTGGTGATGAGAGTGGTGAAGTTGGTGTTGGGGATGATTGTGGAAGGATTCGGAGGACCAAGGTCTGATTGTTTCATTGGCTCCGATGTTGCTGGAATAGATGGCAGGTGTAGGTGCAATGACAGAAGCGATCTGTCACTGGTGAGAGAGGTTCTCCCAATGAGGTGGCACTGGACATACAATTGGATTTTAAAACTTGTAAGCTAAAGAAATCTGTATATGTATTAAAAATGCAGTAACCAACATTTTCTGCACTCTGAAATGCACTATGTGCAACATGGCATCTTTGACACCACTTCTGCAGCTGTCATCTTTTCACAAACATCAGACCAGACTCCCAACATGCCAGGTTGAGCTGGTGTGTTCCCTGAACAGCAGGTAACCAGTGGGGGAGAAGGTAAAATTACAAGTAAGCCTCAAAAGACTCTTAAATTGGCTCTTAACAAGCCATTTAAGTACCAGAATGATCTCCCCCGCTGCTTGGTGTCAGGTCAGTTCTGTGCTGACAGACCCGACACCTGGTTCCCTACCCGCTGTCAATCTTTGTGATTTTGACAGCGGTCCCGCCTCCAAACCCACACTCTGAGTGCCGGCAAAATTCTGGCCTAAATTCTTGACTGCTTTTTTGTATTTTTAAGATAGATTTATCAGGAATATTATGAGTGAATGGGTCTAAAGTACAATGCTGTTAAGTAATTTGGATCAACTGTACATTATGACCATAATTTTAATCTGGGTGCGGGTTGGGAGTGGGGAGGGCTAGAAAGCGGTTGGGAAACCCGGGAAAATGGGTTTACCGCAGGCCCTGTCGAATTGAACAGCTTGGCCTGATTAACATTTCAGAGCTCTGTTTCCCACCTGCAGCCAGCCAGATGGAGAGGCTGGCTAGCTGCAGGCGGGTTGGCTTGCAGCACTAGGCCGCAGAGAAGAGGGAAGGCAGGATTGGGGGTGGGGGGTGGGTGGTGGTCAGGGGCTGTAGGAGCATTGGGGGACGTGAGGTGAAGTCAGGGGCAGGAGGACGATTGGGGCTGGGTGATCAGGGCCGGAGGAGCATCGGGGTGGGGGTTGGAGCATTCGTGAGCCGGAGGACAATCTGGGTTGGAGGGGGGAAGCCGGAGAACCATCGGGAGGTGTGGGAGGTTGTGGGGGGGGAATGGGGGACGGGGATCATTGGGAGCCATTGGTAGGCCATTTAGGACTGAGATGAGGAGAAATTTCTTCACTCTGAGGGTGGGGAATCTTTGGAATTCTCTACCCCAGAGGGCTGAGGAGGCTCAGTGATTGAGTATATTCAAGACAGAGATCGATAGATTTTGGGATATTAAGGGAATCAAGGGATATGGGGATAGTGCAGGAAAGTGGAGATGAGGTAGAAGATCAGCCATGATCTTATTGAATGGCGGAGCAGGCTCGAGGGGCCAAATGGCCTACTCCTGCTCCCATTTCTTATGTTCTTAGAACTGTTGTGCACAATAGCTGCCATTTTACAGTTGGAGTATTCCACCCTGAGATTGCACAATCTGGACACGGGCCCCCATAAATCACCTTAAACTGCTGTCTGAAAAATTTTTTTTTAACTCGCTTTTCCTCAATAATTTAAGCAAAATTAAAATGTATATATTTCACAATAACATTATATATTTTATTAATTTAATTGTATATTGTGTCATTTAATGCCTTCAATTTAAGGTTTCACTTGAAGGATGCAGCCTATCCCAAATACTTAGGCTTGGACTTGGTGTTTATGTCCACAGCAGTGACTCTGAGCTGAATTTGGGTTATGCAGTCTGAGCATGTGCATTGTACCTCACTTCCCAGGATGCATCCGTATCACTTAGTGAGCTGTACTGATTGTACATTTCCTTTTACAGGGGCTGTAGGAGCATTGGGGGACGTGAGGTGAAGTCAGGGGCAGGAGGACGATTGGGGCTGGGCGATCAGGGCCGGAGGAGCATCGGGGTGGGGGTTGGAGCATTCGTGAGCCGGAGGACAATCTGGGTTGGAGGGGGGAGGCCGGAGAACCATCGGGAGGTGTGGGAGGTTGTGGGGGGGAATGGGGGGGCGGGGGTCATTGGGAGCCATTGGTAGGCCATTTAGGACTGAGATGAGGAGAAATTTCTTCACTCTGAGGGTGGGGAATCTTTGGAATTCTCTACCCCAGAGGGCCCTTTGCTTTTCTTCAAAACAATCTTGAAATACAAGAAGACAAATTTTGAAATCTTTGTTGAAGTAAATTTTATATTGAGTGTTTATTGAGGCTGTGGGTGTGTGTGAGTAAAAGAGTGAGAAAAATGGCAGTGTTCCAAATACACACCTGTTGTAACTTTTATTTTGTGTCCTATATTGTATTAAACTGAGGGAAGGACAAGAGAGCAAAACAGCGAGGTGGGAAAGGGAGTGTGTATCCTTTCTTAATTTAATGTTACTTCAGCTGTCAAAGTTATATTTTGAAGAACCTGATGAATTCCACCTGTGTTCTGTTGACAGAGAAGATCAATACTAATCACATATCTGTGAGACAGAGATCCGGATGAGATGGGGTAGAGATAAAGAGAGAGAAAGACAGACAAGCTATTGTTCTTTCTACTGTGATTTAAAAAAAAACCTGAATTTTGAAAGCAAAGAAAGGGAGTGGATGGGAAATGGGAAACTGGTTAAGAGTGAGGGGGCCTCCTGCTTCTTGGTACCTACCCTTGGGGGAGCAGTTGGGAGTGGACGGAGGATTAAGGGTGAGGTGAGTGGCAGTGGAGCAAGGGGTTGATACAGTGGTTGACTGGGTTGTCCAAAGTGGAATAAGTCGGAGGAGTGAGGGGCTGCTAGAAAGGAGAATGTGTAGTGGGAAGATGAAGGGGTAGGAGGCATGCTGGGAGCAAAGGTGTGGCGGGAGGGAAGCATGAGTGATTGAGGAAGGGGACGGGAAGGAAGCCACTTAGGACTACATTTTCCCTGCAACCCTCATCCTAAATGCAACCTGCAGCTACTGGTGGCTCATTTCTCTGCCATACCAGGCTCTACCACCCACCACCTCTTATGCAAAATGATATAAGTAAAAGACAGAGGGAGAAGGAGAATAGGACCGGGAGAAAAACAAAAGGAAAGTAATGGAGAGGAAAGCAGTATAGAGGAGAAAGAGGCAGAGAAAATCTGCAACACAGAGTCATCAGAGACTAACCGCATTATCTGATTTACCATATACAATGCCATGGAAGATGAACTAGTGTTTTTGTAGCTAGATTAATTTTGGCTTCATTTTGGTGCTGTAGGGAAATTCAGCAAATGACAGCTGAACTAGAGTTGCAGAGCAAACATGCTATTATATTGCATAAGTTTATTTCAGTCCCAAGGGTAAGATACGATAAGATATTCAACTGGGAAAATCAGAGAACTATCCCTTTTAGAGGCCCATCCTTTTGAGAGTCTTCCAAGCAGAAACAATGATATTCTCTTCATCTATCAGGCTCCTTTTTGTTGAATTATATTTAGTTCTCTTGCTAACAGCGTGAGCTGTTGCACTGCGTGTGAGAAATGAGTGCTGCCATATGAGCATGAGAGAAATGAGAATTGCACTATTAAGATATTATTTGTTGTCTCGTAAAACTAAACACAAAATATCCTCAACACCACTAGACATCTACATTATGGTCTACAAGACAACAGGACATTTGTGGCAGAAAATCTTTAATCTCAGCAGCATTCGAGAGACCCTGACAAGAGCTGGTCTTTAAGTGCAGTGCAACAAGGGACCAGCATATGGTGCTACAGCTACTCTGTCAAACAAAGAAAGCCCCAGGACAATGTTAAAGACGTCAGGCATCCAAAGTATGAAGGAAAAATTGATAGCAGAATTTGAGGCTCAAATTGAGCAATCTTGGGACAAAACAGGATTGAATCCTATCTGGGTCATTAGCTTCAGGTTCATTTTTAAGGTCTACAGCACATATCTGGAGATTTTCCTCTCGAGTTATTTAGTGAGCAGGGATGGTATTTCACACTGGATCTAGCGGAGGCCAGACACTTTTCTCTGGCCTAGATGATATAGACGCCAGTGTCCTGCAGTAGGGACTTCCCATTCCTTTCCCGGCTTTACAGGCAACAATCCCCCATAAATATTGAAACTGGACTTGTTGAGTCTGTGTTTTCAAATGCAGTTATACTGAATAACAGGACACAGACTACAGAAGTAAGTAAACAGGTCTTTAGTGATTGAGTCAGGGCTGAACTGAGATACACTTTGCTCCGCAGGGTTTATATACCGGTGTGGTCACCACCGGTACTACAATGTACAGGAGCCATCAAAAAGTAGTCCATCACCTTAAGGTATCCTCTTAAGGTAGTACAGGTTACATACACTACAGGACTGACTACCAGGAATTCACATGACCGTCGGGCTGGCAGAGTTCCTGCCCTGCCACACTTACAGTGCCATAGTCATCAAGAAGGAAATTCTAGCAAGTCTAGCTGTACACGCACAATGGTATTTTATGTGTCTTCCATGAGTTGCAATCAGCTACGCAAAATTATAATTAAGTATGTTATTTAATCATGGGTTTGGGGAGCATTTCATCATTATTCCCTTGTAGACCAATAGAGTGGAGCTCTGTCCATTTTTAATATGGTAGTATAGTTGGAGACATAAATTATTATTTCCAGGCATCTCTTGAGTGCACATCTGATCCTTGGTGGTCTCATGATGATAAGGGTATTGTGTATTTTTCTGATGGCCCATTGTTGGAATGACTTCAACTTTAGGTTAGTACTTTGAAAATAATGTGTATTGAGCCTTCTGAAGCTAAAATATGAATAAATTGTCATGCTCATCTTCAATAAGCTTAGAGCTAAGTAAAGGAAACTTACAGCAAGGTACAGTTATAAAAAGATAGAAAAGTAATTTTCTATGAGGTTTTCTGTACATGAAAAAAACAGAAAATGAGTACATTTTCATGTGATTACTTTAACATCAGGTTTAGAAAGAATCTAAAAATATACAGATTTGCATAAGTTTTTTTTCTTCTGTTAAATAACAAAAATACAGAAAGTTGTTTGAGTAGTGTGCTGCTGTAATGCAAAGTAAAACAGTTTGTGACGTTAGTTGATGTGGCGTAACAAACCAGTAATGTCCGCTAATGATATATCTATTGGATATTTTCACAGTAGTCCTGGGGGAGAGAATATGTCTGTGCAGTGAAATGGTCAAAAAAGCTCAGACTAGAGGTAGCTTTTAAACAAATATTTGCGATGGTAGCTCCCAGGATGGTTCATTTGGCAGCGTGTCACTGTACCACACAGAGCAGAAGTCCTCAGGTTTGACTTCTTGTCTGCAGTAAGCTACCTGATCTCAGCCTGGGTGGCAGTAGGATTTTAACAGTTAGCCGCCATGTCCTTGGGCTAGGGTGGTGAAATATCAGTTGAGGTTCTGACTCCTGATCACTATCCAGGGACCCCTGCTGGAAAGTGTGCACATCTGGAGGTCAGATGAGGACAAGATTGCACATAAGTGTGAGGTCCACCATGATTAAGCAGCCTACCAGTACCCTGTATCAAAGTCATTTGTTAGAGATAGTGCAACAAATTCCAGTGGTGTGCATGATGATATGGCATATTAAAAGGGCATTACGTATTATGGGTATTACGTATTTTTCTGATGGCTTTTAAAAGGGAATCTTCTCATTGTTCCACTTACTGGAACAACTCCCATATAAATAAGTGGGGAAATGCTGCCTTGAAATAAATGAAGTGCTTTATCGGAGGCTATATCTAATTTGTGTTTGCAAAGTCAATTTTAAGTGATATTAGTTGATGAGTGACAGTTCAAGGTTTGTTAAAGCAATAATATACAAGACACTTTTGCATGGTATAATTATTGTGTCAGATGTGGTCTTAAACTAGGATTTTCTTTTGATTGCTTTACAGAGGTCAGCATTTTATTGACTACAGTTGCATAGAATCTTATTCATAAGTGGCATTCCGAACCAAAATGATGCTTACTTTAGTAGAGACTTGTGCCATTTCTTTTGTTTAAAATATAATCTCACCTAACGTTTCTCAATTATTTGAGATGGCTTCTTGGAAGAAAACAACCAAATCCCATTGACCAACTTTAAGGAAACTTGTCTCAACTCTCACACAAAGAAGGGCAATGTTTTTTCTCACTGAATCTGAATATGATTTAGTGACATGCAAATGTAGTGACAAATTTGGATCCTCACTTTAATGGTGGAGAAAAAAGATGAAAACCCTTTTGATGTGCATCAGAGTGGCAATGCTACTTTAATATTTGTCATACCAAAATAGAAATGTCCACAAATGTTTCACAGGCCATGCCTACTGATAACGCTTGCCTGAAGGTGATGCAGCACCATGTCATTCCACCATCTTTTTTGAAAGCTGGCTAAAAGGATCCCTCACTAAATAGTAGGCAGACTTGGTGGAATGGTTCTGTTTGTGACAATCTATGTGAATACTATATTGAAAGTCCTGCAGAATCATGCCACAAATATATGTTAATTGGGATTGATATATTCTCCTGGTGATATACACACATCACATTGCTGCACTGAATGAACTCTTGCCCCTAGTATGAGACTCATGCATTGTGAGCTGCTGTCATAGTGTCATATATTTTCCTTGAAAAGTTAATTTGAGACTTGAACTGGGTGAGTTTGTGGGTGATGAGAGCCATTCCTGTTGTAAGCAGGCCAATTAGATGGAGGACAAAGCCTGTCACACTCTCAGTAGCCTCTCAGATATTTAACCAGAAGTGCAGGAGGGTAGGACTTGGTCAGAATGTGTACAGCAGATTTTCTGTTTGGTCACAATAATATCAGAACTCATCTGTTAGGGTCAGCTGGATTTTGCATGGAGTGAGATAGGTTTGATTACAGATTTTGAGCTAGACTTCCCTTGTTCTACTGCAGGCAGAAGTGTCTGTATTGATCCTCTAAATATGGAAAAAATGGCTGTGATATTTGGCGAGTCCATCTTATGTTACCTGGGTTGTGCATGGATTGAGGAAAAGCAGGCAGTGTGGGACCGCTTTCTGCCAGCTCATCCTATCCACAGCCATCCTGATCTCTTCATCCAACTAAGGGGACCCGAGGAACATCAGTTGGCCATGTGGACCGATTGTCCACATCAAAAGCTCGAGTCAATAAACTTTGAAAGCCCTCCCACCACCAATGAAAATTGGAAAAGGAACATGACAAACACCAAAAATATTCTTGTAAATACAAATTAACAATAGGGTATTGTTTTGGTCTTGTCCTTGTAAGATGTGCGGAATTACCCCTCGCCCCGTCCAACAGGTTATAGAGTTCGGACTTGAAGCTTATGAGAAATTAGACCAGACACACCGGTTCTGTCTTTAACCTTTTATTGTTCCTAAGACAGATTCAAAACCCCAACCACTATTCGAGCAGTTCACCAATAATATTACAGGAAATCATACATACAACCCGCCGATGATCAGTCTAGAGCATTGATTGTAGGTCCTCGTAAGCGAAAAGACTGGCCAGGCCCCTCCTTCCTCCGACTGCAGCCTAATCCTCGTAGGCGAGATGGCTGGCCAAGCCACCTTCTTCTGACTGCAGTACTGATTTTCTTTAGCCACCGTGTTTTATACAGCTTTCCTTGTCTTTTGCATTAATCATTCATTCAGAGATAGTGAAATGTTCCTTTGATGTTGGTCTGAGCTGTTTGAGCTGTCAAATGTTTACATTAACTCCTCCTGTGAGGCCTATCCTTATCACAGCCCAAATTGTTCATTCACTCCTAAAGTTTACAAAAGTGGCAGAAAACCACTTGATTAGGTTCAAGTGTTACGTCGTATTCTGCATGTTAAAACTTCAAAGGTTTGAATTCTCACCTCAGAAAGGTCACCAGAGACACCATGTCTACAATCTAAGAGGGTTTGTTTCTCTCTGTTGACTATCACTACCCCCTGCAGTCACAACCATGCTTCCTGCCTTATCAGTGAAAGACTGATACATTTACCAACTTTATTTCACTTTGTTAAACCTTTTTGCCTGGCAATGCATTTCAAGAAATATTAAAATTCAGGGTCTGTATATACTTTCTACAGTACCCCCTCAAGTAACTGTCACCAGAATTTTTTTGAGTTACAGTTACTTACACGAAAGCATCCTGCATTTTCTGCAGAGACCTGACTATTTCTTGTTGCTTGCGCCATCTCTTGACACGACACATTAGCGTGAACAGGTATAACACAATTATCAACTGAATGATGACCAGAATGTGGGAAATAATCCTTATCCAAGGATAAACCTCGATAAGCATGCCGATATTTATTCAAAACGAATAGTCCCCGACTTTAAGTATTTCCGTCCTTATTTCATGATTCTTCTGGGTCAGAACATAATAATGTTTTTGAGACTGATTAATACGCTTCTTGAACTCTATCAGGCACTCGGGCAGGGGTGGTACATTGTATCCAAATCCAGCACCATATTGGTGCAACCGCTCTTTTAACTCATCTTTTCTATTAATAGTCATTTGGTCATGCGAATATACATTTAATAACACCCGCGCTCCAATCTGTACAGGTCGGACCGGAGTAAAACAAAATGTTCCTGTAGCAATAGGACAGATCAGTTTACCATACTGGTATTCCCGGTGAATGGTGCTTCAGTTAGTTGCAGTATTGTTTCACCGGGTGTACTTGCACCGATTTTCTGACCCAACACCTAATCAAATTCAGTTGGTAGGTGGACATAGCCCTTAAAAGTTGATCAGTCACCCAAAAGGGAAGCCTCCCCTCAGCAACTCGCTGTAGGTTTTCCCTGGCTTGCTCCATCAACCAAGATCCATACATTATACACACGTCATTTCGCACGGTTTTGTTGAAAACATAAACTTATATTTAATAATGTCTAATATCTTTACAATGCACACAGCAAGTTAAAACATCAGACATCACTAGTAACACCACTACAAACATTCTACAAAATAACTCCATACACAATAATAGCCTTCCCTTTCTTTTCCCCTGGTCACACATAGTTGAAATTGGTCAGAAATCTTAAAAATACCAATTGTTGATGTGATTGCCTCATTTCCAGAACTGGAAGCTAGCACACAATTTACACCAACCAGAATTTCACCGTGGTCACAATAAAAGTCTGGTTTTAATAGATTAATTAACCTCATAACTCCAATTTAATCCAGATCAATTTCTTTAACCAGTATCACTTGAAAAAGAAAGGAAGAAGCCACAGCCACATTAACAAAGAAACAATCACCTGTGCCTTGTAAACATTCAAATTCATTTTCTTCCAGGCACATTGGCAACTGTAACTTCAAGGCTGAAGCTTATCTTTTGTAAAACAATTAACAAATTTCAATTGAAATCAATTAACAAACTTAAAACAGCACACACTTGTCCATCATTCAAGACAAGTCTTCAAAGGGTTAAACAGCTTTTAGCTCTTTGTATAGAAAAGTATAAAACAAACACAACATACACTTTCTTTCAAAGACAGAAAACTTCCACACTTTTAACACACACTTTCACACAAACTGAGATTCCAGCATTCCTTAAGATTCCTTTCACTCAGCAAATTCTGTGTTTTACTTGTTTTGGACAGAAGCTGATAGCGTCTGTGTCAATAAAACTTTAAGTTTCCCTCTACCATTAGCCATTTTGGTTTTTGGTACTAATAAAGTCTAAATCTTAGGGGTGATATTCTCTTTATTTTATTATGTCGTGAGGTAGTAAGAATCTGTAGGTCTCATCTGTGAATAGAAGGTGACTCCAAACCTAGGGTTGAGGAGGCTTGTACAGCTCCTGCACCCTGTCCACCTTCACTTGGATCATACTGCACCTGGTGAGATGTGCCGTTGGGCATTTCCTCCGTATCATCCCAGCAGACCGGTTGCATCTCAATCATGCTCATAATCGTAGTCTGTTGTCTCCTTGACCTGCTTGTGGGCTGAAAAAGCTTCATCTGGTTTATATGAAACCACTTAACTTTCTTAGGTAGCTGAACTGCATACACCATGGGGGCTAGCCTTATCAATGATACTGTATGGTCCCTTGTACAAGGGTTCGAACACACCCACCCTTGCGTAGTTTCGAACCATCACCTGGCTACCGACCTCCTATTCCCGTGGCTTACTCGGGACTAAAAGTAATCGGTTGCCTTGGTGAGCCCTTCCAATATTGTGGGCAGCTCCCAAGTGTAACTCTCTGAGTTTCCCACAAGTCATTTAGGAACTTATCCCTGGTTACCTCTTTGATCTGTTTCTCTGTTAATGTAGGAATCAGCAAGTGTGTTGGGGTTCTCATGAGTCTCCCTGTAACCAATTCATGTGGAAAATATCCCGTTCTCTTTGACTCTGTACTGCGTATATTCATCAGGATTAGAGGCAGTACCTCGTCCCACTTGGTGGGGCTTTCATTCAGTTCTGTATGTAAAGCCAGTTTTAGGGTACGGTTCATTCTTTCCACAATTTCCGACGACTGCGGGTTGTGAGCTACATGCCATTTTCCTTCAATCCCCAACAGTTTAAGAGTAGCCTGCATGACCTGACCTGTGAAATGGCTCCCTTGGTCTGACTCCACTACACGAAGGAGTCCCCATCTAGAGAACACCTCTTTGTAGTGTATGTACCTTGAAGAGAGAACTACTTTTACAGCTCCTGTATACTGTAGTACCGGCAGTGACCACACCTGTATATAAGCCTTGAGCATGCCTCTGTACTGTCAGTCTTTAGACTGCCCTCCTCCAGTAAACACCTGTTGATTGTTAAGTTACAGCCTCCGTGTAGTTATTGGAAAACATCATACTTTAAGAATCACGGATTCAACAGTGGCGACGAGGTCGATTCGAATCTACCTGCAACTCTGCATTTCCCTTCAAGGATTCGCTCTGGGAGGGCGGTGGAAGAAAGTCGAGGCCAGAAGCATGGGCGTCGACCACGAGCAACCGCCCAGTCATCCGGCAGAGAGTGAACATCGCAGGGGAGGCTGTTGAGAGCCGGGCTTGGTTCCCCAGCCACGACGATCCAGCAACAGACTGGCAACAGGTACAGCGCAGACCCTTCCCGGACAGCGGCGGCTGGAGCCGACCGACGGCATAGAAAAAGCCGAGCAGCGTCAACAGGGTAAGAGAGAGGGTGAAGCGCACAGGGCGCAGCCGGGGGTTGAAAACCGAGCGGCGTCGAGGAAAAACAAAACAGAGAGTGAGAGGGTAAAGCAGCAGCCGGGTTCAGGACCGAGCGGCAGCAACGGAATAGGCGCACAGGAGAACGCGCAGAGCACAGCCAGGGCTCAAGGGCTGAACAGCGTCCGCGGGGAGAAGAAGGGAGAGCGTGGGAGATGCCATTGAGCCATGGAGAAGAAGGGAGAGCGTGGGAGACGCCATTTTAGAAGCCGCAGCGGAGAAGAAGGGCGAACGCGGGAAGAAAGGAAAGCGCGGGAGACGCCATTTTGTGCCAGCGGAGAAGAAGGGAGAGCGCGGGAGACACCATTTTAGACAGTTAAATCACACCCAGGGATGCCGATGAGTGGCAGTATCACTGCATTCAACAATGAAGTCGAAGATTGGGCGACATATGTGGAACGCATTGAGGTGTACTGCAGGGCGAATGAAGTGCCAGATGCTAGGAAAGCACTGGTTTTGTTAAATTCCATGGGTGCAAAAACTTATGGCTTACTGCGAAACCTAATAACCCCAGAGAAGCCCGTGGATAAGAATTTCAAAAGCATAGTGGAAATCCTACAGGACCACTTAAACCCCACACCGCTGCTGATAGCAGAAAGATTTAAGTTCCACAAAAGGAACCAGCATAAAGACGAAAGTAATGCTGAGTACTTAACGGAACTGCGCAAGCTATCGAAACACTGCCAGTTTGGATTGGGACTAGCAGATACGTTAAGGGACAAGTTTGTGTGTGGGCTTCAAAGTGAAGGAACCCAGAAACGGCTTCTATCAGAAAAGGATCTTATGCTGGACAAGGCTTTCAGCATGGCAGTATCACACGAAGCAGCCGCAAGGGGCGCTGCAGAGATACAGCGGAGACCCCAAGAATATGGCACCAATGAAATGTCATATGGAGCAGGGAAGTGTTATCGCTGTGGCAGAACAACACACGACCAGAAGGATTGTTGGTTCAAGGACCAAGTGTGCAGACAGTGTGGAAAAGCAGGACACATAGCAAGAGTCTGCAGGTCAGGGAAGAAAACCAGCAGCAAGAAATCTCCACAGGAGAAGAACAAAAAGGTACATAAGGTGATGGACAGTAGTTCAGATGAACAGAAAAGTGATACAGACTACGGAAGCAAGGAGCTGGGTTGTCTGAAATTACATAAGGTAATCAAAATGGAGGATCACCAGACTATCTGGGTCACACTCAAGATAGACGGAGTCCAAGTGAAAATGGAATTGGACACAGGATCAGCCCTAACAGTCATAAACCAAAGGGACGACAAGCGGCTATTTTCACATATACCCTTGAAAGCTACAGAGATTGTCTTGAAGACGTACACGGGGCAAAAATTCTACCCCAAAGGAAAGTAAGGGTGAAAGTGATATACAATGGTCAGGAAATACCTAAAATGGACCTATATGTATTGCCAGATGGAGGACCACCACTACTAGGACGTGAATGGATCCGGAAGATACAATTAGATTGGCATTCCATACAGGCACTGAAGGTTGAGGCCAAAAAGGATGACGACGTCACACCTGGACGACTGTCAAAAATGCTAACTGATGCACAAGAATTGTTCCAGGAGGGACTCGGAACACTAAAAGGCATAACAGCGACGATTAAAATAGAGGAAAATGCAAGCCCAAAGTTTTTTAAGGCCTTATGTGATCCGACCATCCGTCAAAGCAGAGCTGGAAGGGTTGGAACGTTCAGGAGTACTGTCCAAAGTAGACTGGAGCGAGTGGGCTACACCCATCATTCCTGTAATGAAGAGGTCGTTGAGTAATACGCCTGGGGAACCAAAGAAGGTCCGCATCTGTGGGGGTTTTAAGGTGACAGTGAACCCAGTCCTTCACACGGTACAATATCCGCTTCCACGGATTGAGGATATTTTCGCCTTGCTATCTGAAGGTAAACGCTTCACCAAAATTGATCTGGCCCAGGCGTACTTGCAAATGGAGGTAGAAGACGCCTCGAAACAGTACCTCACGATCAACACTCATAAAGGTCTCTACCAATACAACCGGCTGGTGTTCGGGGTAGCATCGGCTCTGGCTATTTGGCAAAGGGCGATGGATCAAGTCCTGCAAGGGATTCCAGGGACCCAGTGTTATTTGGACGACATCCTGGTCACGGGCGAAAATGACAGTGATCAACTCGCCAACCTGGAGAAGGCGCTCACTAGATTAAAGGAATATGGGCTATGAGCTAATCGCCACAAGTGCGAGTTTTTGCAGAAGCAGATCTCGTATTGTGGCCACGTTATTGATGAAGAGTGGTTACATAAGTCCCCTGAAAAGATTGAGGCAGTAGTCAAGGCTCCAGCACCGGAAAATGTGTCACAACTGAGGTCGTTCCTCGGGCTGGTAAACTACTACCATAAGTTCTTACCAAATTTGTCTACAGTATTACACCCACTGAACACCCTACTGCAAACGGGGGTACCATGGAAGTGGAATGACGAATGTAAACGAGCTTTCCAGAAGTGCAAAGAATTGATCACATCAAAAGAGGTGTTGGCCCATTTCAACCAAGCACTACCAATTAGGTTGGCATGTGATGCATCACCCTATGGTATTGGAGCGGTGCTGTCGCACAAATTCCCAGACGGGTTGGAGAGGCCAGTAGCCTTTGCGTCTCGGTCACTAACCTCAGCCGAGCGCAACTACGCCCAGATCGCCAGGGAGGCCCTCAGCCTAGTATGGGGAGTAAAAAAATTCAACCACTATCTGCATGGGCAGAAGTTCACCTTGCTGACTGACCACCAACCACTTGTCTCCATCTTTAATCCAAAGAAGGGCGTTCCGGTGATGACTGCACAACAGTTGCAAAGATGGTCCCTTTTTCTAGGGGCGAACCAATATGAAATAAAATAAAAAGGCACGAAACAGCATGGAAACGCTGATGGGCTATCACGCCTGCCACTGCCTACTGTGGAGGAAGCACCAGCAGTGGACCCTATCGAGATATTTTATTCGTCAATAATTGAACGATTGCCAGTAACTAACGCAGATATAGAGAAGGAGACCCGCAATGATCCGACATTGTCTCGGGTATATGATTTGACGGTGAGGGGATGGCCAACACATGGCGACTCACTGTTGCCAGCATTCTCATCCAGAAGAGAACAGCTGTCAGTATGCCAGGGGACAGTGATGTGTGGATCCCGAGTGGTAATTCCACCCAAGTTAAGGGAGAGAGTGCTCAATGAGCTTCACGAAGGTCGTCTGGGAGGGGTGAAAATGAAAAGCCTTGCTAGGGCTTATGTGTGGTGGCCGGGGATCGATCAACAAATCGGGACCGAACAAAGAGCTGCTCAGGATGCCAGAAGGTCCAAAATGCACCACCACATACCCCTCTACACCCATGGGAGTGGCCCTCCTCTCCATGGCAACGGGTGCATATTGATTTTGCTGGTCCATTCATGGACTCACTGTTCTTAATAGCAGTGGATGCTCACTCGAAATGGCCTAAGGTGATAAAAATGTCCTCAACCACTACAGAGAAAATGATTGCTGTCCTACAGACCATATTTGCCAGGAACAGCTTGCCAGAGCAGATTTGCTCTGATAATGGACCACAGTTTGTGTCCGAAGAGTTTCGGAAATTTATGAGAAGGAATGGGGTAAGGCATTACACATCCGCCCCGTATCATCCAGCCACAAATGGATTGGCTGAGAGGTTCGTACAAACCTTTAAAAAGACGATAAAGGCCATGTGCGATGATGAAATTCCACTACAGCATAAGGTGGACAATTTCCTGTTAGCCTACAGAAATGCGACACATGCAGTTACCAACCAGACCCCGGCCATGATGCTCTTTAACCGAAGGTTGAGATCTCGTCTGGATTTGCTCAGACCAAATGTGCGAAGAAATGTTGAGGATAAACAATTCCAGCACATCAATGAGAAGCCGACAAGGAGCTTCAATGTAGGACAACCAGTCTTGGCCCGTGACTACCGAACAGAGAAATGGCAACCCGGAACGATATGCACACGGCAGGGGCCATTAATGTACACAGTGGATGTCGGGGAGAACATTGTGAGACGCCACGTCGACCAGATCTTAGCGTCACAGGAACGAGTCAACCCCATGTCTCGCGTACCTGGGGATGAACCCGACATACCGGTAGCATCTACCTCAGAAACAGTAGCAGCGGAAACTGATGAAGTAACCGACGAAAGGGGGCCAGAATCGCCTCCGCACCAAGAACAAGAACCTCAGGAAAGGCGCTATCCAGAAAGGATCAGGAAGCCGCCCCAAAGACTGAATCTATAAATGGACTATTTCTGTTTAATGTGCATGTTAAAGTGTTAATTGTTATTTGAATATTATGGGTATTGCTAATCTAAAAGGGGAGGAATTGTAGTGTATGTACCTTTAAGAGAGAACTACTTTTACAGCTCCTGTATACTGTAGTACCGGCAGTGACCACACCTGTATATAAGCCTTGAGCATGCCTCTGTACTGTCAGTCTTTAGACTACCCTCCTCCAGTAAACACCTGTTGATTGTTAAGTTACAGCCTCCGTGTAGTTATTGGAAAACATCATACTTTAAGAATCACGGATTCAACACTCTTTTACTGGTGTTTTTGCAGTACACAATGCCGTGGCTGTTTTACAGGGGAATGCTTCCACCCATTTAGTGAAATTGCCTGCTAACACCAGACAATATTTATTGCCCTTCTTAGTTGTGGGTAAGGGTCCAATAAAATCAATCTGGACGCATTGCCATGGCCATTCAGCCCTTCGTGTAAGTCCCAAAAGTGCCTTTTTCCTGTGTGGGTTGGGATTATTGACAGCACATATCAAGCAGTTTTTACAAAAATCCTCCACATCTCCCCTAAGGTGTGGCCACCATCCTACTTCTTCCACTCTCTTCCAGGTGGTTTCAGGTCCTGGGTGTCCCGGCCCTGGACCTCCATGTGCTATTTGAATGAATTCCTATGGTATCCCTCTGGGACTACCCACTTGTCACCCTTAAATAACATCCCCTCTCTGATTTCTACATCCCTAGCTCCGTAGGGTCCCTCTATGACCCTTCCCTCTTCCTTTTCCTTTATAATTGCCCTTAGCACTACATCTTTTAACTGAACAGTTTTAAGATCCAGTGGGAGGGGTACTCTGAGCAGAGGTGACAGTGACCACCAGTCCTGAATGGTAAGGGTCCCACGGGACTCCTCTCTCTGCACCTGTCCGAGCCAGTTCATCGGCTTTTTGACTGCCTTTTCACCTGGGCTCGGTTTTAGAGTGGGCCTTGACCTTGTGGATGTAATACTCATGTTCTTTTCCCTTTACAGTTTCCAATATTGTTGTCAACATTGGGGCTGTGATCAAAGGCTTTCCATCTGCTGACTTAAACCCTCGTCTGGCCCAAATGGCTAAATATTCTGTCCATGAGTTGCATGTAAACATTGAGTCGGAGCAGATGGTGTAAGGAGGGGGAAATTTTGTGGGGTGCATGACCACATAGGTGACTGCGTCTAATTCTGCCTGCTGAGCACTAAGAGTATTGGGGAGTGACAGGGCTACTTCCACATTCCGATCCAGATCGTAAATTCCGCATCCCGTTTTCCTTTCTCCCTTTTCCACAAAACTCGAGCCATCCACATAGATGTCTCGTCCTTCGGGGTATATCACTGATTTAAAACTCCCTTTCGTTTTCCACACTCCCTCAACTGTACAAGTATGAGATTCTTCCTTGTAATTAAGGTTGAAGGCTAAGTTAGGGTCTCCAATGGCTTCGACCATAAGATTCATGCCTTCTAACAGTAACGTCCATCCAGCTATTCGCACACTAGATACTGTTCCCTCTTTAATTTTCCCATCTAAGAGTAAATGAGTTGGGGTGTGATGGGTTAATAGGGTAATGGGTTGGGTTCCTGTGAACACCGCAAAATGTTTTACCGCCCAAAAGGTAGCTAGCAGATGTCGCTCACAAGTGGAATAGCCTTTTTCCACATCTGCCAGGACTCTGGAGGCATCGGCCACTGGTCTCATGTGATGGTGCACTTCCTGCATAAGGACGGCACTCACACTGGCATCTGTAGCTGCCACTTCCAAATAAAAGCTTTTCCCAGGATCGACAGCTCCCAAAGTCGGAGCTATCTGTAGGTCTCGTGTTAACTGGACAAAGGTTTCTTCACATTCCCCGTCCCACTCCCATTCTACACCCTTCTTCAACAATCTCAGTAAGGGGTCTACTGTAACTGCGTAGTTCTCAATTAATTCCCGACAGCAACCTGTCAGACCCAAAAACGATCGGAGAGCAGTTACTGAGCCTGGTCGGGGTAACTCCTGCACCGCCTTACGCTTAGCCTCATCTATCGCACGTTCCCCTGGTCGAATAGTGAGTCCCAGAAACTGAACCTCCTCTTCCCCTATCTGTGCCTTCTTGGGATTAACCTAAAATTTAAGCAATTCCAGCAACTCCTCCAACAGTTTCTCATGTTCTCCTTCACTTTCGGAAAACAACAGTAAATCGTCTACATACTGTATTAGTCGATCTGGGCGACTGAACTCCTTTATGCATGCTTCCATGTACTGATGAAAAATAGAGGGGCTGTTACGGAATCCCTGTGGAAGGCAAGTCCATGTATACTGTTGTCCTTTAAAGGTGAAGGCAAATTTGTACTGATCCTCTGGGGGCAACGGGATGGACCAAAACCCATTTGATATGTCTAGGACCGTAAATACCATGGCATGCCTAGGGATGTTACCAATCAGATCTACTATGGCTGCTACTGTAGAGGCACAAGCAGGGATGTTCTTGTTCAACACCCTATAATTGATGGTCATTTGCCAGGAGCCATCTGGCTTCTTTACTGGCCATACAGGAGAGTTCACGTGTGTAGCCAAGGGTCTCACGACTCCTTGTTCCACAAGGGATGTTACAGCCTTTTCCAAGTCCCTCTCTGCTTCTTTCGGGAAGGTATATTGTTTTTGTGGGCAGAGCATGGGCTCTCCTCCTATCCTGACTTCTACCCCTGTCACCCTCCCACAATCGTGCTTTGTTAGCATTAACTACAGCTGTATACCTTTCTGGCACTCTTGCTATTAAAGTTTGTAAATCGTAGGGGCCTGTCAGAGTCACTACCCAAGCCTCACCATGTCTTAGAGGTATTACTACCACTTCATCGCTACTCTCCATTCCTCCCCACAGGCAGTCGTTGTGCATGTCTACTATCGTATTGTGCTCTAACATCCAATCCGAGCCTAGGATCCCCAATCCCGGTTGGTCCCACTTCATTAATATGCATGTCCATTTAGTTTGGAGTGATCCTACTTCAAAATTTAGGGGTTTAGACATCGCCCCAGCCATTGAATTGCCTGTGAAACCACCAAACACATATGGTTCCCTACTCGACCAAGGTGATGTCAACGGGGAGGGGGAATGTACCATCATGCTAGATGCTCCAGTGTCAACCAAATAATCTCCCTTCTTCCCCTCAACAATGATGTCTACACAAGGTCTACCATATTCGTCATACCTGAGTGGACACAGGTACTCGGGCTGGGCGCGGCCTCTTCATGCCTGTGTCCTTCCACAGTCTTTACCCTGGGCAGCATGAATTTTCCCCTGAGATTGCCTTTTCTCCCATCCTTCCAAGCAAACCTGCACACATTTAGAAATTAGTCTAACTGTTTTCTCATCATCCTCCTCAAGGAGGGGGGGGTGTGCTAGGAACATTTCTTGATTCAATTTTGTTCTTACAGGGCTTCCAGCACTCCCGGATAAAATGGCCCTTCCCTCCACAGTTATAACACATCTTATCCTTCTTTTCAGTGAAACCCTCTGATGTGCCAAATAATGGCCTGAATCCAAGAGGTTAAAGCTTAAAACTAAAGGCTTTTATTAAGTAAGAACATGGCATCAAGTTAACACAGGGCAACCATCATTCATCACCGACCCAGCCCTTATGAGTAAGACCCAGCTCTTATAAGTAAGACTCACACCAATCCGGAGGATCCAGATGGGCGGGGCTAGGGAGGAGCATTAGTGGTTACACCTGTAGAACATTCCAGACATTAACAAGTACAACAACAACAGACAATACAAATGCCAGAACACAGAGTTATTTCATCACATTCACCCCCCTGCTATAGATTCAGTCTATCAGGAGGTCTGATAGTCCTCTGGGAATGACGTGACTCTTGCTGAGGCTCCTCCCAGAGTACTAACTCTGGTCCATTCGAATTCCCAGAATCATCAGTGTTTTCCACACTGAGGGTTTCTGTCTCTGAAGGTCCAATACCACGATTGAAAGCTCTACTCTCAGAGTCGAACTCTTTTCGAGCTCCAGCAGGTGCAAGATCTTTAATAGAGACCGTATCCTCTCGCCCATCCGGATATTGAATGTATGCATACTGGGGATTAGCATGGAGGAGTTGTACTTCCTCCACCAGTGGATCAGTCTTGTGGCCTCTCACATGTCTGCGCAACAGCACAGGGCCCGTGGTCGTCAACCATGTGGGTAACAATACTCCATTAGT
The DNA here is from genome assembly GCF_052327205.1 of Somniosus microcephalus. NCBI lineage: Eukaryota > Metazoa > Chordata > Chondrichthyes > Squaliformes > Somniosidae > Somniosus > Somniosus microcephalus. The sequence goes on from NC_140997.1 coordinate 167,396,580, forward strand.
AGCTTTTCTTGGAAAACTAAACATCCTTTCATGAGGGGTGGCATTCGTCGCTGTACACAAAAGAGACCTTATGGAATGCAGCACGTCTGGCAGGACATCCTGCCAGCGAGAGGTCGGCAGGCCTCGCAACTTCAGAGACAGTGTGATAGCCTTCCACACTGTCGCATTTTCTTTCTCGACCTGCCCATTACCACGAGGGTTATAGCTGGTAGTTCTACTCGTTGCAATCCCTTTCGATAGCAAAAACTGTCGCAATTCTTCGCTCATAAAGGAAGAACCCCTATCACTATGTATATAGTTAGGCATGCCAAACAAGGAAAACAGTTGGCAAAGGCATTTAATTACAACAGCACTAGTCACATCCGGACAGGGGATAACAAAAGGGAACTGAGAGTACTCGTCTATAATGTTAAGAAAATAGACATTACGGTCGCTCGATGGAAGGGGACCTTTAAAATCGAGACTCAAACGCTCAAATGGTCGAGTTGCTTTAATAAGATGAGCTGGCTCGGACGGCTTATAGAAGCGGGGTTTGCATTCAGCACAAACACGACAGGTTCTGGTCATTGTCCGGACCTTCTCAACAGAGTAGGGTAGATTGTGGGACTTAATGAAGTGGTTCATTCTGGTAACCCCAGGGTGGCAGAGTGCGTCATGGAGACTTTGAAGCTTATCTATACCTAGACTAACACATACTCCTTGTGACAAAGCATCCGATGGCTCATTGAATACTCCAGGCCTGTACTGAATATCATAGTCATATGTTGACAGTTCTATTCGCCATCTTAAAATCTTATCATTTTTTATCTTGCCTCTCTGCTTAGTATTGAACATAAAGGCCACAGATCACTGGTCAGTAATGAGCGTACAACGTTGGCCAGCGAGATAATGTCTCCAATACCTGACTGCTTCGAGAATCGCCTGTGCCTCCTTTTCCACTGAAGAATGTCGAACTTCTGGTCCTTGCAATGTACGAGAGAAAAAAGCTACTGGTCTACCAGCTTGATTAAGAGTTGCTGCCAACGCAAAATCAGATGCATCACTTTCCACTTGAAAAGGGATCTTCTCATCCACGGCACATACCACTGCCTTCTCAATGTCCCGTTTGATATTAAAGAAAGCCTCCTGAGCTTCCACCGATAGCGGAAAAGACGTCGACTTAATAAGAGGTCAGACTTTATCTGAGTAGCTAGCCATCCACTGGGTATAGTACGAGAAGAATCCCAGACACCTTCTTAAAGCTTTTACAATGTGAGGTAAAGGTAATTCCTTAAGCGGGCGTAATCTTTCAGGATCTGGCCCGATTACCCCATTCTCCACAACGCAACCAAGAATACACGAACGTGTAGTATTGAAGGTACACTTGTTTTCGTTGTAGGTCAGGTTTAACCTCTTTGCAGTCTCTAGGAACTTCGTGAGATTTTGATCATGCTCCCGTTGGTCGCGCCCACAGATAGTAACATTGTCCAGGTACGGGATTGTTGCTTCCAACGCGTATTCATCCACCATATGATCCATCTCCCGTTGGAAGACGGATACCCCATTCGTCACTCCAAAGGGCACCCTAAGGAATTGGTACAGGCGCCCATTAGCTTCGAAGGTCGTATAAGGTCAGTCTTCTATTTTAATGGGGAGTTGATGATAGGCAGACTTTAAATCAATGGTGGAGAACACGCGGTACTGAGCTATCTGGTTCACCATCTCAGAAATATGAGGCAAAGGATAGGCGTCTAAGTGGGTATACAAGTTTATAGTCTGGCTATAATCGACCACAAGTCTTTTCTTTTTATTAGTTTTAACCACCACCACCTGGGCACGCCACGGGCTATTACTGTGTTCGATGATTCCCTCCCGTTGAAGCCTTTCCACTTCCTCTTTTATAAATTTTTTTATCTTCTGAACTATACCGTCGACTCTTAGTTGCTATAGGTCTACAATTAGGAGCAAGGTTCACGAACAAGGAAGGTGGTCTTACTTTTAAAGTAGAAAGGCCGCAGACTGTAAGCGGAGGCTGGGATCCACCATAGGGTGACGCTCTCATGCTGACACTGGAAGTCCAAGCCTAAAATTAAGTTCACACACAACTGAGGTAATATGAGGAGTTTAAAGTCCTTATACTCCGTATCCTTAACGGTCAATGTGACTTTACAATATCCAGTTACCTCCGAAGTAAGATACTTGGACACCATCACGATTTCACTTTGAGTAGGATACACCTTCAATGAACCAGAGTTAACAAGGTTGGGGTGTATAAAACTTTCAGTACTGCCACAGTCCATCAAACACTCAGTAGGACGACCATTAATCTTGATGTCCATCATAGATTTCGACAAGGAACATGGTATGGTCTGGTCAACCGTAACCGAGGCTAGAGTAAAACGATAGGCGGCAGCAGAAAAGACATCGGGTACAGGATTACCCTTACACACTTTACTAAAATGTCCCCGTTTCTTACATTTAAAACAGGTAGCCTCTCTGGCTGGGCATTTTTGCCTGGGGTGTTTAGATTGGCCACAAAAATAACACTTAGACCCATGGGGTACAGCCACAACAATAGGATTAAGTGGAAGCTCCATTGGTGTTATGGATGCCTCCATACTCGGAGCACACAAGGCTGAAAAAGACACATGGGCTGATGCATACACTTCTAAATTCTTCTGGGCTACATCTAACGATCGAGCAGTAGCGACAACCGTTTTTAAAACTAACGAGTCGTTCTCGAGGAGTCTCTGTCTAATATAATTAGATCAGAGGCCAGATATAAAAGAATCGCGGATGGCTTCTTCCTGATACAATATGGCAGAGACAGCCTTGTAGTTGCAATCCTTAGCCAAAGCCTTAAGGTCCTGCAGAAAATCGTCCAGGGATTCCTCGGGTAATTGCCTGCGAGTAGACAAAAGATACCTGGCGTATACTTTGTTAACCGACTTAAGGTACTGGGCCTTAAGGGCTGCGAGGGCCTCTTCATATGTAGTAATATCTTCAATTATAGAGTAAGTTTGATGACTTACCAAGTTGGTTAAAAGACCCAACTTGTTAACCGTCGGATTGAACGATGCGATGAAGTGTTCAAAACATCGAAGCCAATGCGTAAATTTCTTTGACGCGTCTGCCAAATGGGGATCAATATCCAGACGCTTTGGTTTCAAAAATCGATCCATCTTCCAAAAGTTGTTACTTAATAAAATTGATGTGCCAAATAACGGCCTGATTCCAAGAGGTTAAAGCTTAAAACTAAAGGCTTTTATTGAGTAAGAACATGGCATCAAGTTAACACAGGGCAACCATCATTCATCACCGACCCAGCCCTTATGAGTACGACCCAGCTCTTATAACTAAGACTCACACCAATCCGGAGGATCCAGAGGGGTGGGGCTAGGGAGGAGCATTAGTGGTTACACCTGTAGAACATTCCAGACATTAACAAGTACAAGTACAACAACAACAGACAATACAAATGCCAGAATACAGAGTTATTTCATCACACCCTCGTGTTGCCATGTTTTAGGGGTTGTTTTCTTCATCTCACACACCTTGCCCTTTAGTTTGTTAATTGTCCCTGTATTTCTTTTATCAAGCTGTCTTTTTTCAACGTTAGTTTCCTTAAAACCCTTTCCTTAGTGTTATTTTTGTCTGTGGGATCAAAGTCCGACATGACAGACTGTAAATATGGCAGACTATGAGATATCAGAACCCGTGGCCAGTGATTTCTGGGTTGTCCCAGTAAATCGGCTCGCACTCCTACTCCCCCAGCAGTTGCTTCCATATATGTGGGCCACAGTCTGTCAGCAAACACTGTGGGTGGTTCATTGGGCCCCTGCTCTATCTCTGCCATAGCCTTGAAGGGATCCCCTGTTCCAACCCCCATCACCTGAGCAACCCTTAATTTTAAATTCTCATTCATCCCATTACCAATCTTCATGTCAGATGGAGGCTGCTAAATACTTCAGGACTAAGAGTAAATAATAATAACTTCTTCTTTTCATCCTCGTCCATTTCGCTTACAGCTGCTCTTTGTTCAACTGCAATGAAATGTCCTTGGGGTTCACCTCCCATTTCTAACTTTTTAATGTCAGACACCATGTCTTTCAAACTCCTATAATCATAATTAACAAAGAATTCCCTGTTCAAGTCACCCCTCTCTCCTGGTCGGGCGTCCACTCCCGGGGTGAGATACCTCCGTTGACGTATGGGGTTCATTGGGGAAGGCACAGTAGGAGATGGCTTAATCTTTTTCTCAGGTATAGGTCCTAACTCCCCTTCTTCTTCAACCTCCTCCCACTCACTGTCTGATGATAACCACCCAAATACAGGCTGTTCCCCTGGGGTTATAGCACACACAATTCCCCTTTGCACTTGTAGTTTTTCTTCTAACATTTTAACCTTCCTTTTGCATTCCACATGGTCCTGCTGCCCACCTTGTTTCACAACCTGTTTCTGCACCACCCTAATGGCAGCTTTCAAATCCTCATTATCCTCCTCTGCTTTTTCTGCCCATTGTTGTTGGCTACTAGCTTCCTCTTTCCAAGCTTTACTCTCATTCCCTTGATTCACACACTGACTTTCCAAATATTGCTCTTTATTACACCATCTCGTTTTCTCCTTCTCAAACACCTCTTTATCTTTCTTACGACCTTCTCGTTCTTCCTTTAATTTCTTAAGAAGCTGGTTTACCACCGCTTCCCTATCACTGGCTTTTCCTGCCATATCCTCTGTTTCCCTTTGTGACTAAATCGTTTCACGCTCATTGTTTGCAATCTTCCTTCAATAGGCTAACAACCAGACGGCTTTCATTATCCGTTGCCAACGTGTGGACCCTTGTGTCCATGGTTCGGCCTCAGAAACCGGATCATCATTGTCAATAATAACCCGTACCCACCTCTCCTGGAGAGGTAACTTCCCCGCAACATACATTGTAACTAACTCATCCATTGTCTTGGCGCTTTTTCCACCCATATTAATGGTCTGTAAATTTCTCGCTCAATGTCCCTCTGGTCGCCAAAATCTGTAAGACGTGCGGAATTACCCCTTGCCCTGTCAAACAGGTTAGAGAGTTCGGACTTGAGACTTAAGAGAAATTACACCAGACACACCGGTTCTGTTTTTAACCTTTTATTGTTCCTAAGATAGATTCAAAACCCCAACCACTATTCGAGCAGTTCACCAATAATATTACAGGAAATCATACATACAACCACCCACCGATGATCCGTCCAGCGTTGATTGTAGGACCTCATAAGCGAAAAGACTGGCCAGGCCCCTCCTTCCTCTGACTGCAGCTTGATCCTCATAGGCGAGATGACTGGCCAAGCCACCCTCTTCTGATTACAGCTCTGATTTTCTTTAGCCATCGTGCTTTACACAGCTTTCCTTGTCTTTTGCATTAAATCAATCATTCATTCAGAGATAGTGAAATGTTCCTTTAATGTTGGTCTGAGCTGTTTGAGCTGTCAAACATTTACATTAACTCATCCTGTGAGGCCTATCCTTATCACAGCCCCAAATTGTTCATTCAGTCCTAAAGTTTACAAAAGTGGCAGAAAACCACTTGATTAGGTTCATGAGTTACGTCATATTCTGCATTTCAAAACTTCAAAGGTTTGACTCCTCACCTCAGAAATGTTACCAGAGACACCAGGGTCGATTTTAACTCAAGTGCGGGGAATTGTCGGGTTCCCTGAATTTGGTGTTTCCCACACGAATCTAAATGGGTGTTTGAGTTTGATGCAATTTTAACTCAATTGGCCAATTGATTTCCAATGTGTGGGAACCCTTGGCAAATGAGTATTTCCAGTCAGAAAGTCGCACAATATGACGTCATTATTGCTGCTGCATTTAGGGTCTGCAACAAGCCTTGCTTCTTCTGCAGGCTGCCAACCTTTTGGCATTTGCTGATACACTGAGCTGGAAGCAGAATGGCAAGAGAAAGACCGAGGTCTGTACCCCGTTTTGACGACGTTGCCCCGCAGGCTTTAGTGGAGGGAGCAAGAGCTCACAAGGAGGTGCTCTTCCCTTCATCAGGGAGGAAGATGCCTCCCCAGCAGACAAAGGCTGCATGGCTGCAAGGGGCAGAGGAGGTCAACTCCTTATCGGCTACCCGCAGAACCTGGATACAGTGCAGGAAGAGATTTCATGACCTTCAGCACACTGGAAAAGTGAGTATGAAGTTCCCATCACTCTCAATCTGATCTCCATTGCCTCTCCTCACCAGCACTCAGCTTTAGCAATCTCTTCCTCCACATCCCACTTGACACTGACATCCATGCACCCTTACCCATTCCATCTCTCTCTATGCTCACATTCACCTAACTATTCGACTATGCAGCCCTCAGACTCCCTATCACTCTGATGCTATGAAAACAACTGACAACAAACAGGGAGGGCCCTTGGTCTTGCCACTTCACTCCATCTTTGTCTCCTTCTAAGCATCTATGTTATGGATTCTCTACACTCACTCCTTCATTCTCACTCAAACTCCACTTGTCTCCCTCATTGCAGGAAAAGAGAGCTCGCAATAAAAGAGAATGAGTGAGGACAGGAGGAGGGCCACCATCAGTAGCCCACCTCACCCCTTGGGAGGTGGTTGTCCTGGAGATCGTAGGACTGGAGGATGAGGCACAAGTGGGGGATGGACAGACAGGTGCATCGCAGCAAGCTGGTGACAGAATAGTTTTCCATCTCTTTCATTGACATTGCATGAGTCGCTGATAATGATTCTGAAGCAATAACAGATGGACCTATGATCATCTGCAATATGCAATGTGCATGTAACCTTGACTTCACATCTCTAACTCTTTCCTTCACACCCCCACAGGACCATCGAGAGCCCCTGTCCCCACTGTCCAGGAGGAAGAGCCTGAGCTTCCAGTCTCCTCAGAGGAATCTGCAACCTCTGAGGGCGCAGCATCAGCAGAATTCAACGCACCCAGCACCAGCGCAGACACTCACACCTCGGTGGGACCTTCAGGACATAGAGTAGTGTTGTCACTTGGTGTATCACAGCACACAAGTCAGCATCAGCAGATTGTGGAGACAGGGACAGCAGTGGAGAGTGCTAGTCGGAGGGCACAGGACTCTGCCAGCTCAGCTCAGCTGCATGTTGACCCTCTGCCTCTGGGTCTATCCATAAGATCAATGGGGCTGGAACTCCAGGAACAGATGCAGGAGTCTCTGGCAGGTTTTGTCTCCAGGGTCGATGTGAGTGTGGAGTGAATGGAGGAGTCCATAGCGAACATGAGCAGAGCCTTTCTGGAGTCATTGGCGCATGAACGCATCACCATGGAAAGGATGGCAACCTCCATGGAGGAGATAAGTCGCCAGGGTATGGAAAACATGGTGAGTGTTCATAATAGAATGACATCTCTTGAGGAGCGATGGGCATCTATTGAACAGAGAAACCAGACCTTCATGGAAGTCCTTCTGAGTAGGACTGCCAGTGCAGATACGGGTCCCCATGGCCCCCTGATGTGCAGCAAGGTGCTCTCAAGCCACTTCCAAGCGCTGGCCCCTTCTGGCCTGTGCAGCTTCAGGTGGGTGAGCAGCAACCTGGCGCTCCTGTTGCTGCTGCTGTTGTTCCTGGTTCTGCTGGTGCTGCGGCTGGTGTTCGAGCTCATCTAATGCCCAGAAGGGAAGGAAATAAATGGCTCCCATGCTTCTGGTATATGCCTCCGTTGAGGAAGCGCTGAGTGAAGGTGGCGAGCAGGGTTTCCCAGGTGGTCACACTGGAGATGTGTGTGAGGCTCCAACCTTCCACAGGTGTGGTTAAGCCTGGTAAAAGCTGCCCGTCTTTTACGTGGGAAAAGGCTTAAAAATGCAAGGGCCTGTTAAAATGGGATTATAAAGGCCAATTATTGCTGATTAAGGGCCTCAGAGACCAGTCCCCCCTGTTGGAGGCGGGACTGATTCGGGACCATCAGACACGCCTGGGTTAAAATGGCTCGGGGTCGGGAACCAGGCGGGGGGGTCCCGACCCCCAGTTTTTGCAATTTTAACCCCCCACACGCCTCAAAGCCCACCTCACAGCTGAGTTAAAATCGACCCCACCATGTCTACAATACTCAGGGGGTTTCTTTCTCTCTGTTGACTATCACTACCCCCTGCAGTCACAACCATGCTTCCCGCCTTATCAGTGAAAGACTGCTTGTTACATTCACCAACTTTATTTCACTTTGTAAAACCTTTTTGCCTGGCAAAGCATTTCAAGAAATATTAAAATTAAGGATCTGTATATACTTTCTACATCCTGAACTTCATAAAAAAAAGTTCATCATTGAGAAATCTAGGAGGAAAATTAGGTTATAGCCAGGAACTGGCGTGAAATCAGAGACTTGCTGAAAATGAACACCAGAAGGTGGAGGCCCAAGTTTCTCCAAATTGGGCCTCATCTCTGTATACCAGCAGAGTGATTGGCATATTCAGGGAGTCTAATGCCCATTGTAAGCAGGCACCTTGGGCACTCAGAAGTCTCCTGCCAAATTGGCATCTGGCTCACTTCCAGGGAGATTGGGTTTGGGAAATTGCACATGGAAATTGCCCCCCCTCCCCACCCCGTATCCATTTCACACCCAAAAAGCTGGTGCGATGGGGACCAATTTCTTCCCCATAGTCTGCTGCTGGTAATGTGAAGTTGTTTTTTCAAGGAAAAGAATGAATTATCTTATAGCTTCATGCAATGCTGGCTATGTCAACATTTCAGAGACCATCATATCAATGGCTATAAATGTTATGTCCTTTTCACCCTTTTATTGACAGTTATTTCATAATCAATAATTTTTATCCACTATCGCTGACATATGTCACTACAATGAAATAAAAAGTATTCTTCAACTTGTGCAAAGTATTGACCACAAAATAAATATATATTGACCCACGTGCAGATGAAGTTGTATTATTGACATTCTTTCACTCAGAAGAGTAGACAGCTCACTTCTTTCTATAGCAGTATTAAATTAAGTCACCCATTGCATTTGAAAAGACCATCAGTCTCTCATTGATGCAATATCTTTTATATTTTCATACCAAACAGACTGAATTTTATTTTAAATTCCACCGCCCAGCCACAATTTGATTGAGAACAGAAGCTCTTTTAATTTCAAAAAGGTTTGTTATGTTGCACGGAACAGTGTGAGTTTCGGAAAATTGGGCCCTTTCTTGCCATCAATTCCCAATTCTCATAGTGAAATTACTTGCCTTTCATAGTCATTGTAAGATGATTTACAATTATCTGCATCACATTGGTTTTTGTACCAACATTGCATTGTTAAAGTAAAAATGGTGAGGAGATGTGCAGTGTTTCCAAAGTTATATAAAGCTTTATATTACAAAGGAAAATGACTTGTCTACAGATGTAGGATAGAAAATGAAGAAGCCTGGTAGAGGATGAAATGTAGGTGTTGGTGTTCAATTAGGAGCTCATCAACAGGCAATCGTTTAGCAAGTTGATTCAGTCATTAAGTGAACTGTATAAACCAGGAAGTCACAGGTTTAATTCCGAGTCTGTGCTAAATTAACAGTTCTTGCTGGGGCAAAAGGATTGCAGCAATTGGCCCGAGAGCCTCCATTTTAGGGAGATAAAAATAGGCAGTATTCCTGCTACGTATGACTCTGCATTGACAACAGTTGGGAATGTGTGTGTGTGTGGATGTTTGTTGAGAAGAGTTTTGGGCTGGGCAGTGATCTCCCCAATTGAATACCCAGCAAGAATTCAACACTGCAAGAATGCCTCCAGGAGGAGAAAGAATTTGTGGGTAAAAAAACACAATAACAGATTGTAATTTGTTTAAAATTGGGACATTAAAGTTAGTGAAACAGAACAGGCAGGATATGAAGATTTTTGATGTAGATGTAATGAGGCACTTTTGGGTTGATGAGCTATGTCAGTCTCTTTGAAGAGTTACATAAAGAAGCAGCTTTTTGATCTGAGAATACTAGATTAATTAACATTAAATATCACTAAAATCTACTTTCTCAGAAAAATTGATCTTGTGAAGGTTCCATTAAACAGGAAAATATGCATAATTTCATTTTTCTCAACAAAACACTTGTTAAAACATTTATCATTTTTATACTCTTGTCAGCAACTTAAAAAAAATAAATCAGTCTAAATTTCTATAGGCCTCCTTGTGTACAAAGAGACATCATAGTGCACTTCGCAAGATGAGTCATGGACACTGAGCAGGAAAAAGAAATGGAACATGAGGAGTTGAGGAAAATGAAAGCATGGTTGAAGAGACTTGGGGGAAAAATTCAGTTGGTTTGCATCTCCCTGTAGTGCCTTAAGAGGGCACTAATGGGGTGCAAAGCAACTAGCGCCCGTGCGCGGCGATGTTTGCGCCGCTCACAAAATTAACTAGACATTTTACGGCGGCGCTAAACACTACTGCCACGGTCTCCTGCGCCGACAGATTGTGACGTCAGTCGAGTGTGCAACGCCCCTGTAGCACCCCAGACCGGATATTGAGTGGCGCCCCCTGCCTTACCGCCTACCGCTAGCAACGACAGGTTGAGGGGAGCGTTTTGCAGTCTGGAAGGGACTGGGGGAGCGCTATTCAAAGGCGACTGCTTCCTGCCTTTTGTTGGTGACATTTTTGCACCACGCATTCTGAGAGAGAGAGAGAGACTTCTGGTGAGATTCAACGCTGTGTGAAGGAGTTTTGGGTACTGAGCAGCACTTTGCAGATTCATTTTGATTTGCCTTTCCTTGTATTGATTTAGAAGAGACTGTGGGGGCTGCACTCTGAGCTCTTTCCCTGGGCCTCTCCATTGTTCTTTCCAGCAGATTTGATGTACAGGTCTCTCCAGGCTGAGATTCAAGGCTGCAATGAGCAGGATGTGGATGGAGAGTAAGATCAACCCTCCCCTTTAAGAACTGGCCGGTGCCATTGTGTCTGTGTTCCATTGCTGACTGACATCACATGAGCTTCGTCAGCGCTCTGAGGTAGCGCCTCGCTCCTCGGCTTTTGCGCCTTAAGACAGTTGTGAAGCACCTGATTTAGCGCTCCAATCACCTCCAGGGGCGATAAAAGCGAAGTTTGCAGTCGGAGGTGATAATTAGCGACAGGCGCTAATCTTTGCGCCCGGCCGATAATTGCGCCCCAAATGGGGCGATACTGAATTTTTCCCCCAAGGACTTTAAATAGGTTTTTAAAAGGATGTGGTGGGAGAGGGAGCTCCAGAGACTGGGGCCATAGTGGCTGGTGGGTGGAGGCCAACGAGTAGTCTGATGTCAAAAGAGCAGAGGGTGTACAGGTATATATATGCCTGGAGGAAATCATTGAGTTAGGGTGTGGTGCGCATATGCAGGCATTTGAAGTTGAATTTAATGTTTGTGAAGTCAACCCCTTTGGGGATGGGAAGCCAACGGAGTTTGATGAGGACAGGCTGCAGGTGAGGAAGTGAGTGCCGCTTTTTGGGTCAGTTATAATTTGTAGGATGTGGAGGCGGATGATGTGTTGGAGGTGAAAGAAATGGATGTCGGGGAGAAAGCTGAGCTTACAGTCAAACTGTATGCTAAGATTTGGACAGTTTCTTAGCAGTTATCATATTGACAATTAATAGCTTTATTAATAACTGAAAAGCCAACAAAATAATCTTCAGTATTTAAGAATGAGAGATAACAGCCCAGATTTTTCTGGGGACTTGCACCTATGATGTAGGGACCCTTGACTGGCGGAAAAGAAAGAGAAAATTATGGAGTAAGTGACTTTTACCATTAATTATGCCATTCCATATTTTCCTGAGACTTTTGCGCCACTCTACCGTTTCCCTCACTGAAAACAGTTGGAAGGTATAATCATAGCTCCGCCCCTCGTTTTCCTGCATTTAAGTCAGTTTTCACCCTGCTGCCACTTAGACTTAAAATAATGATGCTGGTGGCTTGGCAACTGTGTAATGTTGACTTTATATAATGCATTCACTAAATCAGACTTTTGCTTTAAGTTACTTTAACAGTACACTGAATGGAAGATTGAGCTCCTAAAGAATTTGTTTCCTTTCAGAGTACAAATAACAATGATCCCTGAGCTAAAGACACAGCAAAGAAAGATGTGTCAGCAAAATACCTGAAGCTCAAGCAATGAGCTAGTGTTGTTCTGAGTAAAAATAAACGGCCATAAAACACCAGAGAGTAAGTTCCATCAACTAGTGTAGGTTTATGAACCCTTTTAGAGTTCAAATCAAAGCTAGCTGCAAAAGAATTTCATTTAGTGGCGATTCTGTGTAAGCTTGCTATTCATTTTCAGTAGACCTTAAAGCTTAAAGGAAATGTGCAATTACTCAATGAAAATAAAACCAAATGAAATGCAAATTAGAAAGCATCTACATTCCGACTTTTATGTTTTTTCTATAATTGTAAAAATTGAAGCAGCTTAACGAAAATGACAAGCCAAAGCATCTCATTTTAACAAAAATTTACCCGCAGATCAAATAGTTCAACTTCAATGTAAACCTGTAGATTTGGTTCTGCTTCAATCAAATCTTCATGAAGAAAAATGATGATGACCGTTATTGGTTCTCTTCCACAAAACAAAATCCCTTTATTGGCTGCATGTTTCCGATTGGCCACTATCCTTGCTGTGGTATATCCAATTCAGTTTTCCAGTAAAATTTGGCGGTGATTTGCCACTGGAGGATCGGGCTCATATGGTCTAACTTAGGGCATTCGTCAGCAAACTCAGCGATACGGGAAGACCTGAGTTAACATATTTTTGCTGTGTTGATGCCTCTGTTGTTTTCTGCATCAAGCAGATGTATTCAGCATCGTAATTATTAAAGCATTTGAGCATGTCAAACTGACAACTGTTCACCCCTCCGCAAACAAAAAATCAGTAAAGCTTCAGTTGTTCTGGCCTACCCATCTGAGACTGGTTGCTGTCGATTGTGAAGCATTGGCGGCAACACCAGTATTACACCGTCAAGAACACATCACACACTGTCTGCCTGGAAAGAGCTCCGCCAGGCCAGTAAACGTTGAATGTTTTGAGCGCATGGGCAGGAATGCTTTTCTCTCACAGCATTAAGATGTCTCTGCTGTAAACGTTTAAAGTGCCCCGGAAGCCCACAGGACAATTTGAGAACTTTTTAAGCCCGAGTAGAATACAGCAGGTTCGTGGTCCGGATGGCTTAATACCACAGCAGGAAGTGTTTTTACTCACGGAAACCTCAACATTTCTTGAAGCATATTGTAATAGATTCAGTTTTAAAGTAACTACGAGAAGAATTGTGATCAGAAGGTTCAAGAATGGTATTCAGAATAATGCTATCAGTTTCTGTTCAGCAAACTTTTTGCCGTAACTTTGCAGTATCTTTAGATTTTGTAACCAAATTTAATGTGGCCCCTCACTAGGCACAGAGGTCAAAGACTCATAGAAATTAAAGCACTGAAAGAGGCCAAATGGCCCACCATGTCTGTGCTGTGCTAGCCCTTCAGCTGGAACTATCCACCCTCATTCTTTTCCATGTTCTAATTCAGGCTGGCAGTTGACTTCAACTAACATATTGACATTTCTCCTCATATTCCAGGTCAATCACTTAAATTGAAACAGACTCTCACAAATGAAAAAGAAAGAACTTGCGTTTCTACAGGTGCCTTTCACATCCTTACGATGTCTCAGAAGTGCCACATTGTGCATAATAAGTTCTTACAAACAGCAGTGACATAAATGGCCAGTTAATCTGATTTGGTTGTGGGATCAACGTTCCGTAAGATTTTGGGGAACTCCCTTCTCTTCAAACGGTGCCATGGGGTTCTTTTACATCCACCTGAACAGGCAGATTGCACAATGGTTTCATGTCTCATCAGAAAGACAGCACCTCTGATCTGCAGCAGTCCCTCATTATTGCACTGATGTATCATCCTAGAGTATGTGCTCAGTCCTGCAGTGGGGATTGAACTCAAAACCTTCTGACTCCAGGCAAGCATGCAACTGCTGATTCATCTGACACTTTTTTAATAAGACTATAAATTAATCAAAAGCAGGGGGTAAAAGAGCACAAGGTATATAGGTCCATTCCAAATTAAAATAAATATTTGATTTCTGCAATCATTGGAAGACAACAGCAATCAATCTTTTCCAACCCCCCACCCCCCAAGTGTGACAGTCCAACCTCTATTAGACATAGAAACATTGAAGATAGGAGCAGGAGTAGGCCATTCAGCCCCTCGAGCCTGCTCTGCCATTCAATGCGATCATGGCTGATCATCCAAATTCAGTACCCTGTCCCTGCCTTCTCTCCATATCCCTTGATCTCTTTAACCTTAAGAAATATATCTAACTCCTTCTTGAATATATTTAATGAATTGGCCTCTACTGCCTTCTGCGGTAGAGAATTCCACAGGTTCACCACTCTCTGGGTGAAAAAATTCCTCCTCATCTCTGTCCTAAATGGTTTATCCCTTATCCTTAGACTGTGACCCTGGTTCTGGGCTCCCCGGCCATCGGGAACATCCTTCCTGCATCTAGTCTGTCTAGTCCTGTTAGTATTTTATAAGTTTCAATGAGATCCCCTCTCATTCTTCTAAACTCCAGTGAGTATAAGCCCAATCGTCCCAATCTCTCCTCATACGTCATTCCTGCCATCCCAGGTATCAGCCTGGTGAATCTTTGCTGCACTCCCTCCATGGCAAGAACATTCTTCCTTAGATTAGGCGAACAAAACTGCACACAATACTCGAGGTGTGGTCTCACCAAGGCCCTGTACAACTGCAGCAAGACATCCTTGTTTCTGTACTCGAACCCTCTCGCTATAAAGGCCAACATACCATTTGCCTTCTTAACCGCCTGCTGCACTTGCATGCTTACCTTCAGCGACTGGTGCACAAGGACACCCAGGTCTCGTTGCACTTCCACTTCTCCCAATCTGTTGCCATTCAGATAATAATCTGCCTTCCTGTTTTTGACACCAAAGTGGATAACCTTGCATTTATCCACATTATATTGCATCTGCCATGCTTCTGCCCAATCACCCAACCTGTCCAAATCATACTGGAGTTTCTCGGCATCCTCCTCACAGCACACACGCCCACCCAGCTTTGTGTCATCTGCAAACTTGGAGATATTACATCTAGTTCCCTCGTCTAGATCATTAATATATATTGTGAACAGCTGGGGTCCTAGGACCGATCCCTGCGGTACCCCACTAGTCACTGCCTGCCACTCGGAGAAAGACCTGTTTATTCCAACTCTTTGCTTTCTGTCTGCCAACCAGTTCTCTATCCAAGTTAATACCTTGCCCCCAATCCCATGTGCCTTAACTTTACATGCTAATCTCTTATGCGGGACCTTATCGAAAGCCTTCTGAAAATCCAAATACGGGACAAATATCCTTGCGGGGAGGTTTGCTAGCACTGTTGGGGGGGTTTAAACTAACTTGGCAGGGGGATGGGATACAGAGGGGAGCTGAAATAGGGGGTGATGTGCTGCCAATTATAGAGAAAAAAACAAGTCAGCTTGGTAGACAGGGCAAACATATAAGGGCAAGGCTGGATGGCATCTATTTTAATGCAAGGAGTCTTGCAAATAAGGTGGATGAACTGAAGGTGTTGGTAAACACATGGGAGTATGATATTGTTGCTATCACGGAGACATGGTTGAGGGAGGGGCAAGACTGGCAGCTCAATATTCCGGGGTACAGAATCTTCAGGCGAGACAGAGGGGGAGGTATAAGAGGAGGGGGTGTCGCAATATTAATTAAGGAGTCAATTACTGCAGTAAGGAGGGATGATATATTAGCAGGTTCCTCTAATGAGGCCATATGGGTGGAGCTTAAAAACAAAAAGGGGGCAAGCACTTTGCTGGGAGTGTACTATAGGCCTCCAAACAGTCAGGGGGAGATAGAGGAACAGATATGTAGGCAAATCTCAGAGAAATGTGCAAATAATAGGGTAATAATAATGGGGGATTTCAACTTCCCCAATATTAACTGGGATAGTCAGAGTGTGAAAGGCTCAGAGGGTGTAGAATTCTTAAAGTGCATCCAGGAGAACTTTTTGAGCCAGCATGTAGAAAGTCCTACAAGAGAGGGGACGGTACTGGACCTAATTCTAGGGAATGTGGCTGGCCAAGTGGAAAAAGTGCTAGTAGGTGAGCACTTTGGTGACAGTGACCATAATATGGTAAGATTTAAGGTGGTCATGGAAAAGGACATGGATGGGCCGGAAATAAAGGTTCTAAATTGGGGGAAGGCCGATTTTAATAGGATAAGGCAGGATCTGGCCAAAATGGACTGGGATCAGCTACTTGTAGGAAAATCTGCATCGGAGCAATGGGAGGCTTTCAGAAGGGAGATTGAGATCATACAATGGCAACATGTTCCCGTAAAGGTCAAGGGTGGTTCCAAAAACCACAGGGAACCTTGGATGTCAGGGGATATACGAGAATGGATTAGGAAAAAAAGGAGGGCTTTTGGCAGATACAAAAGGCTAAAGACGGAGGTAGCCCTAGAGGAGTACAAAAAGTGCAGGGGGATACTTAAAAAAGAAATTAGGAGATCAAGGAGGGGCCATGAAATAACACTGGCGAGCAAAATAAAGGAAAATCCTAAGATGTTTTATAAGTATATTAAGGGTAAGAGGATAACTAGGGAAAAAATAGGGCCCATTAGGGACAAAAGTGGCAATCTGTGTGTGGAGCCGGAAGATGTAGGAGGGGTTCTAAATGAATTTTTTGCATCTGTTTTCACCATGGAGAAGGACGATGTAGACATAGAAATAGGGCGGGGGGACTGTGATATGCTCGAACATATTAACATCGAGAGGGAGGAGGTATTGGCGGTTTTAGCTGGCCTAAAAATGGATAAATCCCCAGGCCCGGATGAAATGTATCCCAGGCTGCTGTGTGAGGCAAAGGAAGAGATTGCGGGGGCTCTAACACATATATTCAGGACCTCTCTGGCCACAGGGGATGTGCCAGAGGACTGGAGAACCGCTAAGGTAGTACCATTATTCAAGAAGGGAAGTAGGGAAAAACCGGGGAACCACAGGCCAGTGAGCCTAACATCAGTGGTAGGAAAATTATTGGAAAAAATTCTGAGGGACAAAATTTGTCTCCACTTGGAGAGGTAAGGATTAATCAGGGATAGTCAACATGGCTTTGTCAAGGGAAGATCATGTCTGACTAATTTGATTGAATTTTTTGAGGGGGTGACTAGGTGTGTGGATGAGGGTAACGCAGTGGATGTGGCATACATGGATTTCAGTAAGGCCTTCGATAAAGTCCCGCACAGGAGACTGGTCAAGAAGGTAAGAGCCCATGGAATCCAGGGTGCCTTGGCACATTGGATACAAAACTGGCTTAGTGGCAGAAGGCAGAGGGTGATGGTCGAAGGTTGTTTTTGTGACTGGAAGCCTGTGGCCAGTGGGGTACCACAGGGATCGGTGCTGGGTCCCTTGCTGTTTGTGGTCTACATTAATGACTTGGATATGAATGTAAAAGGTATGATCAGTAAGTTCATGGATGATACAAAAATTGGTAGGGTGGTAAATAGCGAGGAGGGTAGCCTCAGTCTGCAGGACGATATAGATGGGTTGGTCAGATGGGCGGAACAGTGGCAAATGGAATTTAACCCGGAAAAGTGTGAGGTGATGCACTTTGGGGGGACTAACAAGGCAAGGGAATACACAATGAATGGTAAGACCCTAGGCAAGACGGAGGGTCAGAGGGATCTGGGTGTGCAAGTACACAGATCCCTGAAGGCGGTGGAACAGGTGGATAAGGTGGTAAAAAAGGCATATGGGATACTTGCCTTCATTAGCCGAGGCATTGAATATAAGAGCAAGGAGGTTATGATGGAGCTGTATAAAACACTGGTTAGGCCACAGCTGGAATACTGTGTGCAGTTCTGGTCGCCACACTACAGGAAGGATGTGATCGCGTTGGAGAGGGTGCAGAGGAGGTTCACCAGGATGCTACCAGGGCTGGAGCGCTTCAGCTATGAAGAGAGACTGGGCAGATTGGGTTTGTTTTCCTTGGAGCAGAGGAGGCTGAGGGGGGACATGATTGAGGTGTACAAAATTATGAGGGGCATAGATAGGATGGATGCTGAGGAGCTTTTTCCCTTAGTAGAGGGGTCAATAACTAGGGGGCATAGATTCAAGGTAAAGGGCGGGAGGTTTAGAGGGGATTTGAGAAAGAACTTTTTCACCCAGAGGGTGGTTGGAGTCTGGAACTCACTGCCTGAAAGGGTTGTGGAGGCAGGAACCCTCACAACATTTAAGAAGCATTTGGATGAGCACTTGAAATGCCACAGCATACAAGGCTACGGACCAAATGCTGGAATATGGGATTAGATTAGACAGGGCTTGATGGCCGGCGCGGACACGATGGGCCGAAGGGCCTCTATCCGTGCTGTATAACTCAATGGCCTAGAAATTGAGTTGACGCCGCGCCAGGGCTTTAGCGCCGGAAATTTAGCGCCGGCGCTAATTCCCTTGCGCGCGCCAAAAATTCAGTAGCGCCGCGCCCAGATGGCTGCCGGCGCTACTGGCGGGCGTGAGCGCCTCCCAATGGGCGCTGAGTGCCAAATTGCGGCGCTAATCCGGGGCTGCGGCACCCGATGCGGTGCGGCAGGCTGGGGAAGTGCAGGCCTCCTCCTTCAGTTAAGGAGGAGCTGCCTGCACCCGCCCGCTGTCCGTTCAAATATTGAAAAAATGAGCCCGGCACCTCGGACAAGTGCCGGGCTTGCAGGCCAGACGCATCTGTTCCGCGGGGGGGGGGTGGAGGAGTCCGGGGAGGGAGGTGCGGGCAGGCAGCCGACGGGAAAGCGGCCGGCCGCCGCGCGACCTTAATGCGCCTGCGCTAACTCGGGGAAGACTCGGTTGCCAGAGTCTTAGTTGCGGCTGCCACGGGCGAGGCGGCCGCAACTGAATTTCGGCGCTGGGGCCCGTCGGCATGGCAACCGGGACGCTGCGCACACCGATGACGTCATCGGTGCCGGCGCAGCGCTACCGGCTTAACGCCGACGGAAGGGCCCCACTCAATTTCCCAACTGGCCATAACTCCGGCGCTAGGCCCTCTAGCGCCTCAAATGCGGCGCTAAGGCTACTCAATTTCTAGGCCTATGACTCTATGACTCTATGACCACATCCACTGGTTCTCCCTTATCTATTTTACCAGTTACATCCTCAAAAAATTCCAGTAGATTGGTCAAGCACAATTTACCTTTTGTAAATCCATGTTGACTTTGTCTGATCCTGTCACTGTTTTCCAAGTGCTCTGCTATTGCATCCTTTATAATGGAGTCTAGCATTTTCCCCACTACCGATGTCAGGCTTACCGGTCTATAATTCCCCGTTTTCTCTCTACCACCTTTTTTGAATAGTGGGGTAACATTAGCAACCCTCTAATCCATGACATTACAAAGTTGTATACAGTACACTGACACAAAAATATATATTTATTAGTCATTATTCATTCTAATTCTATCAGTGTGTAGCAGGGAAGGTTTGCTTTCTTTAAAGTGTTTTCTTTAAAATGTGTTTATTTATCATTTTGGTATGTAGGAATCGTTGCCATTATTATCCGTAAAGAAGTTCAGAGCACATGCCAGAACATTTCATAAGACAACTCTAAAATAAGGAAATTATGGAATCAAAAACCACATCCAATATTTAAATCCACTGATCAAAATAAGAAGGACTCTCATAATCCAGTCTAAGTGGATTAAGTTGCACACAAGAGAAACCATTCTAGAAACAGGTTTATATATTGATTGAAATTAAAATAATTGACACTTTCTTTTGTATAACATCTTATTTTGGTAGATTGCTGTAAGGGCAGAAGAGATTAAAAATATAACCCCGCAGACAATTAAGAATATATCAATTTCTTATCAATCTGCCACCAAGTGGCGATGACACGCCAGCACAGGACCCACATGTTTATGCAGCCACAGAAGTGCATTGTGGGACTTGAAGGGCAACATCGTAAGAAGGGCAGAAAGCTTTTGGAAGCATTTAATTTTGCCAGAAAATGCTGACAACACAGACAGCGCTTGGGGAAACACTGACTGTCAGGATCAAAAACTAATGAAAAAGAGATGAGCTAACCGAAATTGATACATCTTTGTTCGGCAAGGGTATTAAGGGTTATGAAACCAAGGCAGGGGAATACAGTTAAGATACAGATCAGCCATGATCTCATTGAATGGTGCAACAGGCTCGAGGGGCTGCATGGCCTACTCCTGTTCCTATGTTCCTATCACCAGAGCAACATTCAAGTCTCCCCACCTGCTTTACAAGCACCTTGGGCTTTCGAGCAACTTAAATAACTCACTTTACCAATTGGCAATTCTAGAAACAAGTGAAATTCAGTAGCCCAAATCCAAACAGTGATGTCTACTATCCTGAAATTAAAAGTTTTAATGATAACATTAAACAGTTAATAATAGCACACTTTATTTTATGAATGATGATACAAAGATAGGTGGGATAGCAAATTGTGTGGAGGACGCAAAGAATCTCCAAAGGGATATAGATAGGCTAAGTGAGTGGGCAAAAATCTGGCAGCTGGAATTTAATGTGGGAAATTGTGAGGTTATTCACTTTGGTAGGAAAAATAAAAAAGCAAATTATTATTTAAATGGGGAGAGATTACAAAATGCTGAGGTACAGAGGGATCTGGGGGTCCTCGTACATGAATCACAAAAAGTTAGCATGCAGGTACAGCAAGTAATTGAGAAGGCAAATGGAGTGTTGGCCTTTATTGCAAAGGGAATGGAGTATAAAAGTAGGGAAGTCCTGTTACAACTGTACAGGGCATTGGTGAGACCACACCTGGAGTACTGCATACAGTTCTGGTCTCCTTATTTAAGGAAGGGTATACTTGCATTGGAGGCAGTTGAGAGAAGGTTCACGAGGTTGATTCCAGAGATGAAGGGGTTGTCTTATGAAGAAAGGTTGAGCAGGTTGGGCCTATACTCACTGGAGTTTAGAAGAATGAGAGGGGATCTTCTTGAAACATATAAGATTCTGAAGGGGCTTGACAGGGTAGATGCAGAGAGGATGTTTCCCCTCGTGGGGGAATCTAGAACTAGGGGGCATAATTTCAGAATAAGGGGGCACCCTTTTAAATCAGAAATGAGGAGGATTTTTTTCTCTCAGAGGGTCGTGAATCTTTGGAATTCTCTTCCCCAGAGAGCTGTAGAGGCTGAGCCATTGAATATATTTAAGGTGGAGATAGACAGATTTTTGAACGATAAGGAAGTCAATTGTTATGGGGGGCAGGCAGGGAAGTGGAGTGCAGGCAGGGAAGTGGAGTTGAGGCCAAGATCAGATCAGCCATGATCTTATTGAATGGCAGAGCAGGCTCGAGGGGCCAAATGATCTGCTCCTGCTCCTACGTCATATGTTCTTATAAAGCTTGGAGCTGTTTTTAGTCTATATGCTAAGGGAAATTTGTATCATGGTCTCAATATAGAATCATGTGTTAAAGTGCATTTTGTAATCAGAATAATCCAAGTTGGTGTCTATTGAGGGTGGTCTTGTAGCCCACAGGAAGACAAAATCTTATAGGGTCTAACTGAAAAGTCTGAGAAATGGGCCAGTATCACTAATTTCCTTAGTTCTCGTGTTCATCAAACCCATGATGTGAGGAGAAGATCTGAATCAATTCTGTCTATTCCTATGGATGATCCATGGAGGATGGGAAATGAACCTTTAGTCATCCAGACCAATAATCTAGATTAATCCTGGCAATATCTGATAACCATTAACTCATGAATTCTTCATCACAGACAGCGTTAAACATTTAACTTTAATGTTGTGGTAAGTTTTTATAACAACAAATTTAAATATATGGTTGATTATTTTACTAATAGATTTGCATACAATCTTCTGCAATTTGGTATTTATTTATGAAGGTTTCTTGAAGCATTAAATGTCAATGTTAAAGGTTGTTCTGGTGTGTACTAGATATCTATTTCAAATGAGTTCAAACCTAAATTAGCCCTTCCTTGTAAGTGTAATGTAAAAAAAACTAACAATATTCCCCAAATTATGTAACCTTCCCCCTTCTTCCTGCAAAAATGTGGTTCAAATATTTTCCATTTGAAATTGAAAATTACTATTTCAGTGATGATGCCATTAATCAGCAAGTGTGCGGTGAGGCTGTTACCATGACAGCTGTGATTCACAGATCTGCCAGTCCCATTGTAGATTAATAGTGAGCACCTTTTTTTCCGAATACACAAACTTTTAATTCATCAAGGTTCAAAATGGAATTGCCGAGGAATTCTGGGTGCCCCTTTTGAAGGGGAATGACTATATAAAGGTATATAGACCATTTTAATTTTTAATCTGTAATATTGTTTTGGGAATTCGCAGCCACCAATTCGATCAGTTATTGCTATTCAAAAAAATGCAAGCCCTTGTAACACCACCTGACCATCAGTTGCATTTTGAGTTCTGAGGCATTTTCTGATTAGTGGAATCGTTCAGTCCCTGCTTACTGTCACAGAGCCCTCTAGTGACTGAACAAAGGGGAAAAAAGATCAAATGAAAAATTATTTAAACTAACTTGTGGCTTCATAGGAGGAAGTGCTATCACCGCTGATTATGGAGACTTCATTCCTGGAAATGATCATCAAACTGCATTCTCAAATAACTTAAAAAATGCTATTCAAGAAACAACAGACTGTGATCTGCATTTCTCAGCAAGAGAACATTTCTAATATTTTTTGTAATATTTGTCTTTGTTCTCTCTCATTATAGTGAAGTGCGCAGAGTACCATACTAATACGGAACTACCTCACCCTTCCATATGCAACTTCTCACCTACATTGTAAACAGAGGGTGCAGGGGTAAGTACTGCCTTTGCAAATATAATTATTGCGGGAAGATTGCAATTATGAAACTTGCCAGTAATTGTGCATTTTAGAACGGAAGAAATATTTTTCATGTCCTGATAGAAATAGCTTGCCACCAACAGATAGGATCCGTTTAAAAAATAATTGCAGTAAAAATGCCTACAACAGCATATTTAAGTATTGTAGTTGATATAGTTGTGTCTCAACAGAAGGAGCATTTATTCCAGCACGGCTCAGATGCCATTTTGACCTCTTGGAGAGCAGCAACCCAAATGCTCCTGCATTTGCAATAGATGGTTAGGGAAGGAAGCAGGCCATTCAGAAGACAATGGGATAGATTGTCAACTTACTGCTTGGGCATAATTACCCGAATTTCATTTCTGTTAAAACATGAAACTGGCTGTCAGGTGCTGTGCAGTTGCATTACTTGCCCCCAGACTCCATATTGTGGCTGCACATTTTGTGTCCTTTCACTTTTTTTTGTCTAATATCTTTCCCCTCTCACCCTTTCACTTTGGTAAAGGCTCCCAACAGGTTGAAATGCCTTTTGAGCCTATGTGACAACATACCTTTAAATTGCCACATCCTTTTAAATTCCACCTACAGCACCTTTTTTTCGTTGTCTTCCCCCATTATCTTGCTACACCAGGCTAAATCTGCACTGGGAGCTGTGAATAATTATAGAGGTTGGCTGCAGGTCTTCCTGCAGGAAATGGCAGTTGGCTCCCTATGGATCCTGTGGAAGCAGTTGTCCTTGGTCATTGGCAGGTAGTTGTTCCAAGAGAAACAGATATGATTGGTGACTTAATATCTGGCCAGTGTGCCTTAGGTGCCTATTGATCTCCATGGCATGCCTTCTTTCCTCTTATCACACTGTTACTGTATTTTGGGCACATAAAAACATTTACCATTACTTGCTGGCCACCATGCAACTTTTTAGCCTGCAGGTAAATGAAATATAGAGCTCTGATAAAAACTGTAGGAAGAACTCCTACTTATGTCTTACTTTTGCACCTGTTCCTGTTCTGCTGATTTCCTGCAAATGGTTCACTTACAGTCCACTTTCTCGCAAACGATAATGGATGATTCTTGTTGAACATTTAAAACCAAACTTAGTCAATAAA
Source organism: Somniosus microcephalus (assembly GCF_052327205.1). Lineage (NCBI taxonomy): Eukaryota > Metazoa > Chordata > Chondrichthyes > Squaliformes > Somniosidae > Somniosus > Somniosus microcephalus. Next base: position 167,420,501 of record NC_140997.1, read on the forward strand.
AATGTCCCCCCTCCATAAGAGACATAGTAATAAACATTTCAGAAATATTAAAACAATATCTGATCAAGACAGCACACTACTAAAGAAGATACTTTGAATGTGACAACAAATGCAGAGCCTATTCCTCTTTGAGTTCTATCAATCATGATGCATACCTTGCACCCATTCCAAATGTTGAAATAAAGTGCAATTCTGGTGTGTACACGAGGAAATTGTAGAAGGTATTCATTTAAATATTGTTGCATGCATTCTTAATGAGACTTTACAAAATTGTTTGTAATCACTCCAGCACACTAAATTCAGCCAGATAGAATATCGTGAGCGCAAGGAATTAGGTGCAAAGTAAGTTCACGTCCTGTTGCCTCTGCACCTGTTAGGCCCCTGCAAAGCCCATTGTATATCTTCAAAATGCCACTTAGCACTAAGGGCAAAAGTATGTTTCACAGAACAAGTATACAGTGCTTCACATTGCATTTAGTAGAAGGATTAGATGAACCCTGTGTTTTCTTTCTGTTTAGACAGTAAAAAAATGTAAAGGGTATGTGGATTTTCTTTTATTTTTTGGTAAGATACTTTTTATATTTAATACCATTTCCCTCACTTCTGGGGTTTGAAGCCCCTGACCTTCATTTTGTGTTTCTGTTTGATGGCCTGACTGCCATTGAGAATTCCTGGTTTGAAATAAATGCACATCAGACCATTCTGTGGCTGCAAGAATCCTAATGAATGTCAGTTATTTTTTAATGCTGCATCAATTTGGTACCTAGTCACTGGGAATGCTGATCATATCAAAGAGGAGAGTGGCCTCGCTGATGGGTGTTGTTCCATAGACACACGTGACAAAGGCAGCAGCTATCTGCGTTGCCTGTTTGGATTATGTAAATTTTACTTCTCTAGTCAAATTCTGAAAAAATCCAAGTATTGTAAGTTTTAATTTAATGTTAAATACTAGAAGATGTCAGTCACAGGCTGTTTTCTTTAACAGAATTGAGATATTCTTGATATGGAGAAGGGCTTAATGGTACAAAATATGGTTCCCTAAATAAATTCAGGGCACTTTGACTTGAGAATTGATAACACCGAAGAATATTTAAAAATTGTAGGTTTGTCATTTTGGTTCAATTTGTTTGGCATTAAAATCCTCCAGTATTCCATTTATCTTGGGTGTGAACAGAAAAATAAAAATAGAACAGCATGTTGTGGTTGCGAAGCTCTCTGTTGATAACTCATTTACCCTTTCAGCAAGCCGTACTGACCACACAAATGGGTGCTCAGGTATCCTCTGAAAACTGGAATGCCACAATGACATGGCTTATGTTGGCCCTCGCACTTACACAATTATTTGAATAAAATCAGATCCCAAATATACTATATTTACCTATTAATAATAGTCTACCACCTGAGATAAATCATTAGAGGCCATTTTGAATGATTGTTGTGATATTTATTGTATTCAAATACACTGGGTGCGATGTTCATTTTTAATGTGGATTGGACTGGGTGTCTGCTCCATCTGCTCAATGATGTTGGCAATTTCATGGATGGATTTGATTCCTGAGTTTTTCTGATGATTACTTGTGCTTCATTGGTACTTTCTTTAAAAATAAAATTTTGACTTGTTCACATGTAATTAGTTGAATATTTGGTAACAATAGAATATTGGTTATTTGAGCCAATCAGGATTTTGAGGTGCGCTGCCTTTAAAAGGTATGTGATTTGATGGATGTGCACTACATGCAGGATCTTCAATATATAAATTGTCTTCAGCCCTGTGACCTACTGCAAGTTACATGATGTCCATTGTTGTGCAAGATGGTTGTGCCACTGTAGAGAAACTGAACTATGCATTCTTGGATTTTATTTTCTTTCTTTGTGACAGTAAACAGTGAATGAGTAATCCCATACAGTACAACTTAAATCACAACTTACTGGTAGGTGGCGGTGCAGCCGAATTAAAGTTAGTTTTCGCAGCTCCATACTTTTCGTCTTGTATTTATGCTGCTAATCATGATGCCAGCTATTCTAGAACTGCTTTTTAACTGTGCACAATCTAGTATGAACAGAATGGTGATAAACTTGAACTCTATGACCAACTGGTGCTAGTTATTGTGGCAAGAATGTCAGTTTTTTTCTGGGTGACTGCTGTGCATTGTGAACTTGTAGTTGCACTGTACTTAGGAATGGGATGAACAAATCAAAATAAACTATGTTGGAGGTTTTAGGAAGAGCTAAACAGAACACCGCAATCTTAGCTAGATTGAATATCTTTAGCTGCATGTGGATCCATATACAGGTATGTTGGGCCACATCCCCTAGTTCATCAGATATACAGTTTCCCAGAGATCTTAATGCACTTGTGTACTACGAAGGAGAGGAATATTCCACTCAAGGCCCACTTCTAGTGCAAAGTCTCCAAAGCACTCCCATTCAATGTAACCTGGCATCCTCAATTTTACTAAAAAAACATAGGGCTGGATTTTGCAGAGGGTCAGCGGGCGCGATCGGTGGCGGGTCGGGTGAGAAAGTGCTTTTCTTCCCCCAGCGGGTCGGGACACCGCTGTGAACCCGCCGCCAAATGCAATGGCGGGTTCACAGCAGGGGACCCAATTTGGATAATTAGTGGCTTGTTCAGAGCCACTTAAGAATGAATTCCAGCTCATCTTCTGCATTTGACAGCTCGCCCACGGGGTCCACACTGGTCGTGGACCACATCTGCCAAGCTGAGGCAAGAGTTCAGTGGCCATTGAATCAGCTGTTGAGTTAACAGCTTCAAATGTACCATAAAAGCTCCCACCTTACAGAGGTATCATCCCTCAGCCACAACCTCTTCCTTACTGCATTTCCACAACAGATTCACCATGCTGCAAGTCTTTACAAAAGTCTCCATCCAGTCTGACCTCACCATTGACAGATCACTTCTGTCATCTCTACTTCACCTGCCATCTATTCCATCAGCATGGGTGCCCTTTATATGCTCTTACCTTGGTCCTCAGAATCCCACCATAATCAGCCCCAATGCCAGCAGCACCAGGCACACCAGCAGCACCAATCACAACACCAACCTTCTCTGCAATCACCTGATGCTGCACAAGACAGAGGGCATCAGCACCCAACCACATTGCTGCCCGGGAGGCCAAGGATGGCCTCACCATGGCCAGATTTACTTCACTTGATGCTGTACACCCTGGCTGCCACATGATGCACCAGGTTGGCACCACCCCACACCTACATCATAAAGCATCCCTACAGTGTCCAAGCCATTCCTTTCACATTCATCACCATTGCGGGGGGTACCGTTATGTCTCACTATTCACTGCAACTCACTAAGCCACTTCCAAAGGTGCACACAAATCTGTCCAAGAACGCAAAGTGTTGAAAATAAAGGTTTCAGTGTTTGACACCACAGTAACAGAAACTTCATGTGAACATTGCATAAAACACCCAAGTGCCTACCCTTGTGTGTTGTTAGTTGGTATGATTTCACTAGGATGAGGGTGTGTGTGAGGGGTGGCTAGTGAGATGGGGATGTGATAATGTAGATAGAGAGGGATGGGTGGAGGTGCAAGGTAAGTTGGTGTGAGTAAGGATGTGCAGGAGTAGGGTAGGGAAGGCAGAGTGATGGGGATGTGATGAGTGGCACAGCAGGATGAGGCTGAGTGTGGCTTTGTACTAATGTTTCATGATCTACTGAGATAATTGAAATGTTTGTGGCACTGCACCAAGGTCCTCCTGACCACATCCCTGCTTGTGTCCTCCTCTGCAATGTGCAACCAGGCTGTGTTGATCTCCTGGGGAGATCTCTTCCACCCATGGGAAGGGAAGAGAACCTCGCTGCATGCTGTGACTCCCTCTATAAGCATATGGAGGGAGTCATGGGAGAGCCTGGGTGCAGCCCTGCACCTCTGTGCAGTGCTTGTCAGTGTTTGCAGGACCTCAATGCTGTAGAACACTGCCAGCACAAATGTCAAAATAAAGTTGGCCATGGTCCCTTTAAGGAAACCGGCTGATGACCCGTCATCAAATGACTTCACCAGACCCGCTTCCTCTAATTGGCCGGAAAATGCACTGGGCGGGCTTAATAAGCCCCATTGAGGGAAATTCATTTCAAAGGCTGGGATGGAGACAGCAGCGGGGTCGGGACCCGCCACCGAAGTTGCCTGCCACAGACCTGTCGAGGTTCATAAAATAGCGGCCAATCTCTTCCAGAAATAAATATTTGAGTTATGTGATGAATGTCTAAAGATATTTCATGAGTAGCATTGATATGTGGTTCTGCCCATTCTGGTTTTTATTTTGCTGGTCTGTTCAAAAACTAACCATTGACTGAGACCATTTTGGGCAAATATTTGAAGGAGTGATGTCCAAAAAATCCCAACATGGTGACACTTCTCTGTAATCTCAGTATTCCTGAAGGTTTGTATGTCATAAGCTAAGCTGTCAATTGCACTGACCACTTTCCCACATTTTATTGCAATATATTTTGCCCTCTTATTTTTCTCCCCTTACCCCTCCTTTCATAAGGATTGTGCTGAGGTGCAATTGGCCTTTCCTTCTCTCATCAAACTGGCTATTCTTCATCTTCTGATGTCCATAAAGTAAACTTCTAGAAGGGGTTGTTATGATTCAAGCTGTAACTTCATATTTTGTATTTCTGTCTCATACAACGAGTTGCTACATTTTCAAGCACTCGCTCCCTATGAGCTGAAACATGACCTTGTGTGAAATAAATATGATAGACAAACAAAAAACCTTCTTAGCTTTGAGGTATGCACTGGAAATACAACAAATTCACACCATACACCCTTGATGCCCCTATCTTAACCACCAAAACACTGCTGCCCGTATCCTAACTTGCACCAAGTCCCGTTCACCCATCACCTCTGTTTTCGCTGACCTACATTGGCTCCCAGTTAAGCAACACCTCGAATTGAAAATTCTGATCCTATTTCCAAATTCCTCCAAAACCCCGCCCCTCCCTATCTCTGTAACCTCCTCCAGCCCTACAACCCTCCGAGATCTCTCCGCTCCTCCAATTCTGGCCTCTTTGCACTTCAAAGAGTTTAATTGCTCCACCAATGGCGGCTTTGCCTTCAGCTGCCTAGGCCCTAATCTCTGGAATTCCCTCCCTAAACCTCACCATCTCTCCACCTCACTCTTCCCCTTTGAGACGCTCCTTAAAGCTTGCCTCTTTGACCAAGGTTTTGGTCACTTGTGCACATACCTCCTTATGTGGCTCGGTGTCAAATTTTATATGATTTACGCTCCTGTGAAGCACTTTGTTAAAGGTGTTATGTAAATGCAAGTTGTTGTTGCTGTTGATGTCTCTCCAACTGACTGTAAGCACCTTGCTGTCAGATCATATGACTCAGGCTGAAAATTGGAAATTAAGTTTGTTCATTTTAAGCAGAAGCAAGAGCAAAAATGGATGATTTCGCTGGATTACAATGCTTCACAGAACTTAAAGTATTTATTTTCAAATGGTAAAAGCACAGAAATTCTAGCAATTCTCATTATCTAGCTTTAAATGCCAGTGAGGAAAAACTTTTACATGAGAGACAATCCATGGATTGCATTTATGTCTGATCCATAGAGTGAACCTGCAAGAAGGGAACTGGCCAGCGAAGATTCCATTCCCAGTTATAGTGCTCTCTTCCCTTGATTTACATAATTTAAAGGAAGCTAGATAGGTATCATTCACAATTAATCAAAGCAATCCACTGGGTCTGACCCATCAATTAAGTCAGGTTTTCACAAATGAAAAGGCAACCTATCGGCTGCCAAACAAAACATTCCCATATCTTCAAAACACACCTTAACTGTAAGAATCGTGTTCAACTTTCCCCATGATGGGAAAATTGCAATGCCCATAAATAGATGTACAAGTGATTTATAGCTTGTTGATCAATATTAATTATTTCCATCATCCAGTGGATGTTCTGTCTTCTAACATTTGTTAAGAAATCAACATAAACAACATCAGACAATTTCCTTTGAAGTAGGCACTTACATAATAGGCAATCTACTATACGGAAAGAAAATGGTTACAATCCTGACAAGTGACTCATTCTGCTAAACCATATAATAGCAAATCTCCCATGCTCATGTGGCAACCGAATCTTTCTCTTATCTGTCTGTTGTCTTTGTGTTGCTGCTTATCTTTATTTCTCTCTTTCTATCTCTCTCATATCTTATGCTTTTCTCTCTGATTTTGCGTTTCTGATGCTTTCTCTCTTCTACTGGTCTTTCACTGTTATTCTATTTCTTTGTCTTTTTTTCTCTTCTCTCTCTTTCTTGTCTCTTCTCTGCACTCCTCTGATTTTCTTTACATTTTTCATTCAGGTCAGAACATCGTGGGTTTTGGGTCACAGGGAGAGTGAGGGATGGGCAGGGTACCCAATCTGGTGGGACAAGGGAATTGGAGCATTGCGAAGATATCTAGCCAGTGCTTCAGCCCTGCATAAAAAGGCAGATCACTGGAGGAGGAAGAACTCTGGCCAGATAGTGGATAATGATATTCTTGCCTAGTCTGTGCAAGCAGATTGAGCGTCAGTATCTAATCGACTGTTGATCTTTCAGGACTGAAGCTGCTTTGCTCTTGTCGTCTGCTCTTATGTAGACAAGTTCCTAATCTGCTGAGAAGCATATGAGCAAACGGCTTTCCGTGATATAAAGAAGGGTGATGGCCTGATAGTTACCACATTCTGCTCTTCTTCCTTTATCTTTATAGATCAACAAGGTAACTCCATGAAGCCAATTCTTGAGAATAATATCAAATTCCCATACTTCAGCAAAGAGATGGTGTAGATAATAAATCACAGCATCCCCACCAGCTCTAAGAAGTTCCGGTGGTATATCATAGCAGCCTTGAGTCTTCTTACTTATAATTTCCTTAATGACTTCCTTGGTGATGGAACAGACACTGAAATGCTTGGGACACTGTGAAGGCCATTTGGGACAGCACCCCAGATGGAACGGCGGATGGAAGATTAAGTCGGCCACTGACATTCTCTCCATGGCTCCATCGATGCATTCTGATCTGCCAGCAGGAATCCATCTGAGGCTTTGGTCAGGCTAGAAATACAGGGGCCTTGCTGTCTCCGTCTTCTAAATGTAGCACTGCTTCTGTTATTTTGGAGGGCATCCTCAGTCTCGTCTGCGATTTTATTAGCCCAGATCTATTATTGTTACGTATTGCTTAACTTATCTGCATGTTACGTTCTCTGTAGAGAACCATGATCCCTGGAAGGTGGACAACACGCTTTCTTTCAGAGATGTCTAGAGTATGGGCAGAAAGGCACTTAGCTGATTTTCTTGACCCAAGAGCCTCTTGGCAGCATCAATGTATTCTTAAAAAGAAGCCATTCCTCTTCAATACTGCTCTTTAATGAGGGGTTTGAAGATCCTGTTAAACCCAACTCCATATGTTGCTGATATGCAATATTGATATTCAAGTCATCCAGTTTATGGAGGTCAAGTTTTCTTCCTGCTGCTTTCTTAGTTTGAGCTTTCCTCAGGTGTGGACACCACTACAGGTCTAGGATCAGAGTCCAAGTCCAGAAGACTGGATTATCTGAGTGATTTCTACCTGGTCCTTACCAGAACGTGGTCCATTCCTTTGTTGGTACCCCCATCATTTGAGTAGCACGTCCAGCGATGAATATTCTTCCTGGAATCTGCAATCCCACGGTGGTAGTTGTGGTAGAATGCAAGGAGGTGATCAGTGTTGCCATTTAGACTCCAGTCATATGAGGCCCTAGGATTTGATCTTGCAACAGCCTGCAACACCCTGTATTAAAGTCATCAAGACAGATTTTACAATCCCCTCCATGGATCGTTGACACACCGTTATCAAGAGAATTGTAAAACTGGTCTCTAAATGACTCTTCAATTTCCTCATGTCGTGCATAAGCAACTATTACAATCAGATAACCATGAGGGAGGTGGATTCTAGCTTTAATCAGCCATTGTTGTAGTGGAGTCCAGTTTAACTCTTCAGATCTATATCTAGAGGCAATGACCAAAGTTCTCTTTTGGATCCATCCAATGTTCTAGACCACAGCTATGACATGTCATCCACCTGCAGATCCCCGATCTTGGCCATTCCTTATAGTCCAGCAAGGAAAATGTGAGAAGAGACACCGCACCAGGATCATTCATTGAAAGTGTACATTAATAGATTTCCTTCTGGGAGGATGTTAGCACCCTTCCTGATAATCCTGTGGGTAATGGTTTTGGAAGATGTTGCTGTAGTCACCTCCCCTCAGCAGGTCACTGGAAAATGTGCTCCTTACTGTAGGCAACTTATTACACTGGCCAGCAGGACAAAGGAAGGTACGGTCCTTGGTTATTTGTGTGACGGCTGATGCAGAATGATGTCAATAGACCAATGCATCAATTAATTAGGCAAGAAATTTTGTGGCCAACTTGCTGGGTTGACATGGTACATCCATGATGATCATACGTAGCTACCCTAGGATGGTTACCTATCAAGGCCCATCTAGCACAGGTAAGATTCAGAATTTTTTTCCCCTCCTGGACAGGTTTTTCTAAAAGTCTGCTCCAGTTTGGAGTCAGAGATTTTACACTCCTAGATACAGCATCTTATTTCTTAAATTACTCAGTGCAACATTTCTGGGTTTCTCCAAGAGGACTTCTCCTATGCACCAGCCAGGGGACACGGCTCTACGCCTTGTGTCGCAACAGAAAGTAAGCACTCCAAAAATGAAATGCAGAATTGCAGTGATGTGCCAGGTGATGATGTACCTGGGCAAGAACATATGGGCATCACCTCTCCTGCTCCCAAAGAAACGTTATATATATAATACCTGCATTGCACTAATTCTCCTGTATGCATCGGAGACTTACATTGTCTTGTAAGCACATGGGAAATATTGACATAGTGCACCAGTGGTGTCTTCGTCACATCTTCTGCCTTCAGTGGTGTAACCATGTTACCAATAGTCAGGTCAGAAAGATGATTGTCAAACCTCCCCTAAATGTCACGTTGCCAAAAGGCGTTTATCACTGTTTGGCCACATGGCCAGGCTAGCAGTCACTCAACATCTTCAGGGCACTCAGGGACTCTCCTCCGCAGACCTAGAAATGGCAGTTGTTGTGCCAGGAAGCACCTGCTCTCGACCATTACAGCTGACCTCAGGTCCAAGAATATAGAGATCATCTCTGTCATGAGAAGAGCCAAGGACTGTGAGAGATGGCGACATGCGATCCATCAAGCAACACGCTAAAGGATCATGTTGTAATGAAAGGAATCTGGATGACTGAGAGGTGTCCTAGGATCTGGGGGCATTGTGAAGGAAGATCTCAGTCTTGAGCATTGAGGTGACTCTGAGATCAGGGAACACAAAGAATGTGTTTGCAGGGCTTGTGAGCACTGAGCAGAGGGCTCAAATCTAGGAGTGGCTGGGAAGTTTGTAGAGGGGGCTGTTGAGGTCAGCAAGTCTGATGAGTGGAGTTTGGCGCATTGGGGTTCAGAGATGGGCAGTACTGGGGGTTGGTGGGGCCTGGCAATATTGGCGGCATCAGCATCTAACTGCCTTGTGAGTGAGGGGGATCCAGGAGAAGGGGATCTAAACCACAATTGAACCATCAAGTCCCAACCCCTACTGTGGCCCCACTCATTAGTCTCCTCCCTCAACCTATCTGCAACCCCTTTTGTGTCCTCATGCACCCTCCACCACGGCATCCCCATTGTTAGCCAGTTCCTGTCTTTATGTTATAGCAAAATACTGCGGATGCTGGAAATCTGAAATAACAACAGAAAATGCTGGAAATACTCAGCAGGCCAGGCAGCATCCATGGAGAGAGAAACCGAGTTAACGTTTCAGGTCTGGGACCCTTCATCAGAACTGGAAAAAGATGGAAATGTAACAGATATTAAGCAGGTGCAGAGACAGTGGGGGGGGGGGGGAGGGTTTAGGAGGGGAGGAAGGAATTGAAAGAACATGCTGTGAAAATGTTGCAAATGGGAATGGCAAAATCATACTGCATGAAAAATGGGGGCAGGGATAATTACCTGAAATTGTTGAACTCTATGTTGAGTCCGGCAGGCTGTAAAGTGCCTAATCGAAAGATGAGGTGCTGTTCCTCGAGCTTACGTTGAGCTTCATTGGAACAGTGTAATAGGCCAAGGACAGAGAGATCAGAGTGGGAGTGAAGCGGAGAATTAAAGTGACAGGCGACCGGAAGCTTAGGGTCCCCCTTACGGACTGAACGGAGGTGTTCCGCAAAGCGGTCACCCAATCTGCGTTTGGTCTCCCCAATGTAGAGGAGACCGCATCGTGAGCAGCGAATACAGTATATTAAATTGCAAGAAGTACAAGTAAATCGCTGTTTCACCTGGAAGGGGTGTTTGGGGCCCTGGACAGTGAGAAGGGAGGAGGTAAAAGGGCATGTGATGCATCTCCTGCGCTTGCACGGGAAGGTGCCAGGTGAAGGAGAAGGGCTGTTGGGGGTGATTGAGGAGTGGACCAGGGTGTCGCGGAGGGAGCGGTCCCTTCGGAATGCTGAAAGGGGAGGTGAGGGGAAGATGTGTTTGGTGGTGGGATCACGTTGGAGGTGGCGGAAATGGCGGAGGATGACCCGTTGAATGTGGAGGCTGGTGGGGTGAAAGGTGAAGACAAGGGGAACCCTATCGTGGTTCTGGGAGGGAGGGGAAGGGGTGAGAGCAGAAGTGCAGGATGCTGGTGGGGTGAAAGGTGAGGACAAGGGGAACCCTATCGTTGTTCTGGGAGGGAGGGGAAGGGGTGAGAGCAGAAGTGCGGGAGTGTCTTCCTTTTTCCTCAACTGAGGATTCCCCTCTACTGTGGTTGATATGGCCCTTGACCGTGTCCGTTCTATAACCCTGTTTCTCTCTCCACGAATGCTGCCTGGCCTGCTGAGTATTTCCAGCATTTTTTGTTGTTATTTCAGCGATTTACTTGTACTTCTTGCAATCTAGTATACTGTATTCGCTGCTCACGATGCGGTCTCCTCTACATTGGGGAGACCAAACGCAGATTGGGCGACTGCTTTGCGGAATACCTCCATTCAGTCCATAAGGGGGACCCTGAGCTTCCGGTCGCCTCTCACTTTAATTCACCGCTTCACTCCCACTCTGATCTCTCTGTCCTCGGGCTATTACACTGTTCCAATGAAGCTCAACGTAAGCTCGAGGAACAGCACCTCATCTTTCGATTAGGCACTTTACAGCCTGCCGGACTCAACATAGAGTTCAACAATTTCAGATAATAATCCCTGCCCCCATTTTTCATGCAGTATGATTTTGCCATTCCCATTTGCAACATTTTCACAGCATGTTCTTTCAATTCCTTCCTCCCCTCCTAAACCGCAACCCTCCCCCCCCCCCACCCGCTGTCTCTGCACCTGCTTAATATCTGTTACATTTCCAGCTTTTTCCAGTTCTGATGAAGGGTCCCAGACCTGAAACGTTAACTCGGTTTCTCTCTCCATGGATGCTGCCTGGCCTGCTGAGTATTTCCAGCATTTTCTGTTGTTATTCCTGTCTTTATGTTCTTGCTTTAAAGTATTTAAGTGTAAAATGAATGGATGGAACATCAGTGTCCTGATATGCACTCTTGGCGTGGGACAGGAGCACAGAGTCAAAAGTATTTAATGAGTTTGCTGACTTAAACAGTCTTTCCAAGGTATTGTATATTAAAATAAAATATCTAAGCCTCAAAAATTGATCGAGAGATTTTTAAACTGAACTTTCAACAGCAATAAATAGCAATCCATATTCTATAAACATATCTTTTTTTCTTTTCTAACAGTCAACAAAGAACCCAAAATAACCGCTGTTGCTGTTGACATGTGATCCCTGTAACGGGTTTCATTTGGCTGTGAAGAGTTCATAACAGAAAAGCACGATTGTCAGTGCATCTGTATGTCATTAATTGCCTGAAATTTTTTTTGAGAATTCAGTCTCCAGTTTCTTTCGAAACCTTTTTTAAAAAAGCAAACAAACTCACATTCCCACGAGGTGAGGGGACGCACCCTTCTCCCTTTCGACTTGTGTTGATGTATGGATTTCTTCTGGGAAATCGTGCAAAGTGCGCATGCTCAGAATGCTTACATGTGTTTGAAAGTTCTGGACAGCTGTTGTGAGGCAAAAGTATCCAGTCAATACCCAGGCTTTTGAGGATTGATTTATTTTGGATACTTAGAAGTTTATTTAATGAGAAAAATAAATGGCATGTTAATTGTTTTTTCAGAAATCATTGAAGGATTTGATTTGTGGGGAAAATGGAACACAGCATTGTCTGGTAGTCTAACAGTTAATTGTTGCAGATTATTGTTGCCGTTTAACATTAGAATTCTCATTGTATCACCACCTATTAGGCAGGCAGGAGAAGACCTTTAGTCCATCTAGTCCACCTAACCACGGTATTCTCTTAGTGCATTTCCAATAACCTTGAATTGGTATGACAGTTAATAGTTACAGGCCTGTGTTGTCATTTAACATTTGAATTCCCAAAGGAAATGTTTCCATAGCAGTTTTCAATGATCCATTCATCTTATGCAAGCTTTTGAATATTTATAATCTGAAATCAGAAAATTCTTCAGGTTTCTTAATAGGGGTCACTAAATAGCAATGAGTCGCGTCAAGCTGTATTGATTTCCCCCCCGCCCCACCCCTGACTCCGAAACATAGAAAAGTAGATGACAGTTCTACTGCCCCACAGTCATGCAGGCTGACATTGGATGGCTCAGTGCACAGCAGGGTTGGAACCTGTGACCTTCCTGGTCTGTAAATTTCAGTTCTATGTGAATAACTAAATCGGGGCCAAAGTCCTAATTCAAGATTGCTTGACACCGTAAAAGAGAAGCCAAGGGAAATTAGAAAGTAGAAACTCAGTGACACCAATCTGAGGTTTTAAAAGCCTAGAGTTTGTGCGAATCAGGAAAGACTGAGGGAGATAAGAAGCCCCACAGTTATGAGGTCTGTCATAACAACGTGCCAGAGAAGGAGATTCTGCGGAGTCTTGATTTCAAATCAAGATGTAACGACCAGTTTAGAAAGAGGAGGAAAGTTCAGAGAAGCGCAAACCATTGTAACATCGATAAAATAGTGAGAAAAGAAAGGTTGTAGTGTAAACATTGGTAGAAACTAGAGGTGAGAGAGGGATCCATATCAGATGATCAGCTTTTCTTGTCTTCTGAATAGGAGTGTGAGTGAGGTACCAAAAGTGCCTCCTAAATCTGGGAGTAGTATTCAGGTTTTGGACAGTATTAGGCTTTGTAAAGAATTAAGAGTTGTTTTGTTGTTATGAAGGAAGAACCTGTTGTTCTTGGAAGCAGCTTTAGCAATAGGGTTGATGTGGAAGTTTTATTTGAGATCAGAGGAGGTACTGAACCTAAGGACATCAATAATTGAGGGTCGAGCCATCTAAGTAAGAGATGATAACTGTTGATTAGGCTTGCAAAAATACAAACAAACTGTTTCTAAAGAATTGAAACTAAATTCTGACTTCGGGGAATTATATAATCGGAATCCCTAAGTTTCTCTGTTCATCAACATGCTTCAGTGTCTTTTCATTTAATGTCGTGTCTGACAAACTTGATTGGATTTTTTGAGGAGGTAACCAGGAGGGTAGAGGAGAGTAATGCGTTTGATGTAGTGTATATGGACTTTAGCAAGGCTTTTGATAAGGTTCCACATGGCAGACTGGTCACGAAGTTAAACGCCCATGGAATCCATGGCAAAGTGTCAAGTTGGATTCAAAACTGCCTTGGAGACAGGAAGCAGAGGGTAATGGCTGAAGGGTGTTTTTGTGACTGGAAGGCTGTTTCCAGTGGGGTTTCACAGGGCTCAGTACAAGGTCCCTTGCTTTTTGTGGTATATATCAACGACCTTGACTTGACTGTAGGGGGTATGATTAAGAAGTTTGCAGATGATACTAAAATCGGCTGTGTGGTTGATACTGAAGAAGGAAGCTGTAGACTGCAGGAAGATATTGATAAATTGGTCAGGTGGGCAGAACAGTGGCAAATGGAATTCAATCTGGAGAAGTGTGAGGTAACGCATTTGGGGAGGGCTAACAAGGAAAGGGAATACACATTAAATGGTAGGACACTGAGTAGTATAGAGGAACAAAGGGATCTTGGAATGCATGTCCGCAGATCCCTGAAGGTAGTAGGCCAAGTAGATAAGGTGGTTAAGAAGGCATACAGAATGCTTGCCTTTATTAGCCGTGGCATAGAATACAAGAGCAGGGGGGTTATGTTTCAACTGTATAAAACACTAGTTAGGCCTCAGCTAGAGTACTGCATGCAGTTCTGGTCACCACATTACAGGAAAGATGTGATTGCACTAGAGAGGGTATAGAGGAGATTTACAAGGATGTTTCTGGGAGTAAAGAATCTTAGCTATGAGGAAAGACTGGATAGGCTGGGTCTGTTTTCCTTGGAACAGAGGAGGCTGAGGGGAGACCTTATTGAGGTGTATAAAATTATGAGGGGCCTAGATAAAGTGGCTAGAAAGGACCTACTTCCCTTAGCAGAGGGGTCAGAAACCAGGCGGCACAGATTTAAAGTAATTGGGGAAAGGTTTAGAGGGGATTGGAGGGGAAATGTCTTCATCCAGAGGGTTGTGGGGGTCTGGAACTCACTGCCTGAAAGGGTGGTAGAGGCAGGAACCCTAACCACATTTAAAAAGTACTTGGATGTGCACTTGGGATGGTCTAACCTGCAGGGCTACGGACCAAGAGCTGGGAAGTGGGATTAGGCTGGATAGCTCATTGTTGTCCGGCGCATACACGATGGGCCGAAATGGCCTCCTTCCGTGCTGTAACTTTCTATGATTCTATGTGTACTCCCATTTCTTGTTTATCCTCCCAAAATATATTACCTCACACTTATCCACATTAAATTGCAGCTTCTCTCTGTCTGCCCATTCCATTAACCTGCCTTGTTCTTCTTGAAGTATTTTGTAGTTCTCCTTGCTGTTTGTCAAACCCCCCTACTTTTACGTCATCAGCAATTTTTGTGATTGTTTCATACTGTAGCCAAGCTACCATTGTGAAGGTACCTAATTTGACATCCAAGAAGGCAAGTTTTGTCGACTTTTAAGAGACTATGGGCACCCTTGGATGATAGCATCAAGAAAGGATAAATTTCTGGAGTTAAGTGCTCCACTGCTTAACTTATTAACAGAAACTAAAGATAATGCAAGTAGTTTACAAGATTGTGGGCTAGATTTTCAGTATAGACAGTTTTGGGGCGCTAACCTTAGCGCCCGCCCGAAGTTAGCGCCCGCCCCAAAGTAGCGCCCCGTTGCCGGAAATTCAGTGGCTTCGCCCGAAGAGATTGGTGGAGCGCTAAAAGAGGCGTTCCACTCCTATCTTTAGGTGCTAAGCCGGCGGTCCAGGGGGATAGCGCCCAGGCGGGGCGCAGCGCGGGTGCGGTCATTTTTGGACTGACAGCAGACCCCGTGGCGCCGACCAGCTCTTAAAGGGGGAAGGGACGAATTGGTCTGCTGCCACGCCCTGCACACTGCAGCCTTGCAAAGAGGCCTCAACACTGCTGCTCAGCCCCAGGGAGTCATGGCAACGCCAGAGAAGGCCCGTCAGCGTGCCCTGCGCTTCTCAGAGGGTGATCTGGACATAATGGTCACAGCTCTGGAGGTGAGGCGCAAGATCTTGTTCCCAGAGAGTGGGAGGAATCCAACCCACCACGACTACACCAAAGCCTGGAAGCAGATCGCCCAGAGGGTGACGTTGACCGGCGATGCCCCCAGGACCCACAAACAATGTCGTAAAAAATACAACGATGTGACCAGGATTGTGAAGGTGAGTAGCCTTTCCAGTCTCCTCCTCATTCTTGCATGTACACCTGACATGATGGGCAAAGGGAGCTGAAAGTCCTATTGGCCAGCCCTCAGCCAGCAGCATTGGGACAGTCATGAGCATCACATGGCCATTCGGCACTCTACACTTTGTCCAAGCTATTCCACCATGGGAGGCAGTGCACACTACATCAGGGCTTCACTCTGTCCACGCTATTCCACCATGGGAGGCAGTGCACACTACATCAGGGTTTCACTCTGTCCACGCTATTCCACCATGGGAGGCAGTGCACACTACATCAGGGCTTCACTCTGTCCACGCTATTCCACCATGGGAGGCAGTGCACACTACATCAGGGCTTCACTCTGTCCACGCTATTCCACCATGGGAGGCAGTGCACACTACATCAGGGCTTCACTCTGTCCACGCTATTCCACCATGGGAGGCAGTGCACACTACATCAGGGCTTCACTCTGTCCAAGCTATTCCACCATGGGAGGCAGTGCACACTACATCAGGGCTTCACTCTGTCCACGCTATTCCACCATGGGAGGCAGTGCACACTACATCAGGGCTTCACTCTGTCCAAGCTATTCCACCATGGGAGGCAGTGCACACTACATCAGGGCTTCACTGCGCACTTACAGCCCGTCCTTTCTCTTGCAGGCTAAAGTAGCGTTTAATCGCCAGGCGCGTGCCAGGGGTGGCCGCGCCAAGCTGCAGAAGCTCACTCGGCTGGAGGAGCGCGTGTGTGTGCTCATGGGAGCCCGTGTGATTGTCCCCACAGCGTGCGGAGTATCCGACCCTCCACTGCCCGGCAATGGTAAGGACCTCGCCTTTTGGCCCTCTCGCGTCGCACTGGCCCATCCGAGCTACCTCCTTTGCCACTGTCCCACCAATGCGCTGAATGCCACCAGTCCTAACTCCCTCGCTGACGCTGTCTCCTCACTCTGAAGCTACTCTTGTGCATTCCTGCTTTCAGCTGGTGACGACCAGGACCCTGAAGCTGCCAGTGACAGCACCTCCGACCAGGAGGAGGAGGAGGAGCAAGCCGGACCTTCGGGGGAACAGTCACGTCCCGCAGGAGAGGAGGAAATGCTTGACACCTCCTCACTGGACGAGTGCCTGGAGGAACTGTCGCAGGGCAATGCAGCTTCTGGGACCAGTGGCGTCCAGCCACCCAGGAGCCGTGCGCGTGGCCCGCGGCCTTCCCCCCAAAGGGGGGAAGGATCAGAGGGGAGTGCTGCTGATTGGCACACTCGCCGCCACCAACGCGGCAAGGGTCCCCTAGTTCGGCCCCCTCCTCCCCAGCGGGAGAGTCGCGACTCCAGTCCGGACACCTTCACCTCGGAGGAGGTGCGGAAGCTGGATAAGATGGCCGAGGATTCGGACCGGCGCCACACGGAGCTCATGAGCGTGGTGGGGCGCATGCCTGAGGCCATCGAGTCGCTGGCGACCAGTGTGCGCGAGTTCGGGGCAGCAACTGCCGCGAGTGGCCGCATGCTGACTGATGCCGTCAAGACGTTGGCGGCTGTGATGCGCGCGCACACCAGGACCACAGGGCACTCACTGCTGCCACACGCGCTGTCTCAGGCAGGCATCACCAGGGCAGCCGCCGCGCTGGACCATCCCAGCAAGCCGCCCCTCGGCTGATTGTTGCGGATCCTGCAGTGCGGGCCCGGCCGAGTGCCACCGCGCCACAGCACCAGCCAGTGCATCCCAGACGCCAGCTGGCCCACATTGCGCCATCCGTCGCCACCATTCCCCCACTGGGGCGTCAAGGGTAAGCGGCTGCAGCTGATGGTGGCCAGGCTCAGGTGCGCCACTCAGCAGATGGCCCCTCGAGGCCCAAACGCCGTGTAGGCCGCCCCCCCCAGTGGCATCTGGCGGAAGGGCATCTGAGCCTCAGGCGCCTTCCCCCAGCCTCGCAGCAGCCACTGGGCAGAGCTTGCGAAGGAGCAGCAGGCCGGGCAGGGGAGGCAAAAGGCTGGGCAAGGTCTCGCCCTCGCGGGCCACTCAGTAGAGGGTGTGGGCAGCTTTCCTTTTATATGGCGGTGGCCATCTTTATTTTGCCCATGGTTGTGTTGTTGGAGGGCTTATTTTTTGCGTTAGGCCGACGTTGAGGCCCGGTTTGAAGAAAGGTGGAGTGACTCCTCCCCAGTTTGTGGGAGTGAGTCGTTTGTTGGGCTTTTTGTGGGGCCCGTTTATTGTTTTTGGGGATTCATGTGGGAAGGGCTTTTCATTTTTGTGTAATAAAAAATTATCTTTATTCGTGCAGTCTCCATGGTTGTTCTTCTTAGTGTTTGTTGGCTTCGCCGGCTGAGGGCTTGCGGAGCGGCTGCATTCATCTTCCCTCATGGCCCCTGGCCATTCCCTGACAGGGGGCTTAGAAGTACCGTGTAATAAGGTGGCGTCGTGCGGCCCTTGGCCCTGGTCGCTCCCTCCTGGGAACGTACTCCTGCTCCTCCTCCTCCT
This sequence comes from Somniosus microcephalus, assembly GCF_052327205.1. Classification (NCBI taxonomy): domain Eukaryota; kingdom Metazoa; phylum Chordata; class Chondrichthyes; order Squaliformes; family Somniosidae; genus Somniosus; species Somniosus microcephalus. The sequence continues at coordinate 167,438,779 of NC_140997.1, forward strand.
CCTCCTCATGCTCCTCCTGCTCCTCCTCCTGAGGTGCTGGTCCAACGTCAGGTGGCAGTGCCTGAGTCCTGCGGATAGCCAGGTTGTGTAGCATGCAGCAAACCACCACAAATTGGGAGACCCGGTCCGGCGAATACTGGAGAGCTCCTCCGGAGCGATCAAGGCAGCGGAACCGCTGCTTGAGGACCCCAATAGTTAGCTCGATGATGTTGCGGGTGGTTTGATGGCTCTCGTTGTAGGCCTCTTCAGCAGCGGTCCTGGGCGCGCGGAGCGGGGTCATGAGCCAGGTGCACAAAGGATAGCCTTTGTCCCCGAGTAGCCATCCTCTTGGGGGAGGCTGTGCCTGGAACATGTCATGCACAGTACTCTGCCGCAGGATAAAGGCATCGTGGCTGCTGCCTGGGAAGCTGGCATTGACTGCCATGATGCGCTGCTTGTGGTCACAGACCAGCTGCACATTCAGAGAATGGTAGCCCTTCCTGTTGCGATACTGCTCGCCATGCTCCAGAGGGGCCCGCAAAGCCACATGCGTACAGTCAATGGCGCCCTGCACCAAGGGGAATTCCCCGAGTCTGGAAAATCCCAATGCGCGCTGATGCTGGCTCTCCAGGGCCATGGGGAAGGAGATGAATTGGCTTCTCCTTCTGAACAGTGCTTCGGTCACCTGGCGGATGCAGCGATGCGCGCCGTACTGGGAGATGTTTGCTATGTCCCCAGCAGCGTATTGGAAGGAGCCGGTGGCATAGAAGTTCAATGCCACCGTCACCTTCACTTCCACCGACAGAGACGTCCTGCACCTGAGCTTTGGCCGCAGATCTCGGCGAAGCAGGTGGCAGATCTCTGCAATCACCTCCTTTCGGAATCGGAGCCTTTTAACACATCGCACGGCACTCATGTTTAGGTAGGAGCGCTGCTGGCGGTATAGCCTGACTGGGTAAGGCCTACGTGGCCGACGCCTGTAGCCCCCTCTGCCTCTAGCCAGGGCTGCCCCTCTCACAATGCGTCTGCGAGCCCTACGGACATGGACACCCCCATCAAATCCTGGCAAACACTCTAATTTCCAAAAGGCCACTTGCAGCGCTCTGGCCTGAGTCCAAAAATACCTGGCTCTTGCTGCTTGAAACCAGTTAGCTATCCTCCTTGTTGTGTCTCCAGAAATGCGTTGCACAAGAGTGTTTTCTGAAAAAAGGCTGGCCTTTATACTGGAGAGTACGTCCCCTTTAATTTGCGCCCCCCGGGGCCCGCGCTGGTTGTGTTGCGTTCCTTTTTCCAAACGCTCCGGCCGCCAGCCGCACAATGGGGCGGTCCGACTGAAGTTCGGAATCGGGGCGCACAAAGGGCGTTGCACGAGGATGTGACGTCATTTTCTGCGCGCGCATCCGGGCGGGCGCTAAACTTTGCGCCGGCGCTAACGGGCAACTTAATTTGGGGCGGGGCGCAAACTGCGCTGCGCCCGGGCGCTACACGCATAGCGCCCGAAAATCACTTCTCTTAAGGCGCTAACTGCTGGCGCAAGCGACTGAAATTCTAGCCCTATGTATTTAGAGTCAACTCCAAGAAAATGCTGAAGAACTGAAAGCAAAGCCAGAATACAGGCCAGAAGAATATATACCAAAATCATAAAACCCAAGAGGTCTGTTTTTGCCAGCAGAAACCTTTGACCTGTATTGTGAATAATACACATTGTCTGGTCAATCCTGGCACATAGTTAAGAGTGGAGAGCAGGATTTATACAGTGGCTAATTGAATTTCCCTACAGAAAAGATGAATGCTGAGGGGTGAAATTTATTGGCTTGTATTTTATGATTGGAGGCTTCCTGTGCACGGATGCCTCCGATCTGGAAAAAATCAACGGATTTACTTGAGGGCTCCCAAGGTGCGTATACCTCCGTTCCTGGGTCTCTCCAAACTCGAAATATGCAGGGTCCATGTATCCCAGAGGAGCATGCTGTGGTGTATGTAACCTGTTCCACCTTAAGAGAACTACCTTAAGAGATGTACTACTTTCTCTTGGCTGCTGTATACTGTAATACTGTAATACCGGTGGTGACCACACCGGTATATAAGTGTTGTGTAGGGATTTGCTGGGCAGTTCAGCCCTGACCTCCGAATAGTAAAGACCTGTTAAAAGTTATTCTTGTTGTCTGTGTACAGTGATTGATCCTAAACATAACTGGGACACACAGACTCAACACATGCAGTTCGCAAGCGTCCCTGGGATCACGTGGACCATGGGGAGCCAAAAGGAGAAGGGAATCTCCCTTCATACACTTGACAGATAGACCTGTCAAATATATGAATGGAGATCACCCAAAAACACTGTAAAACATTAAATACATTAAAAAAAATCACATTTCTAAAATGAGTTGAAATTACAATAAATTAAATATTTTAAACAAAAATTTAATATTTTGAAAAAAATAATTGAAGCTTTTTCACAGGGTTAAAAATAAATTTACCTTTTTAAAAGTATTTTTAAATGATAAATGAGTGAATTTTTTTTTTCCTTTTTTCAACTCTTATGCTGGTAAAAGCAGGCCTTACGCCTGCTTTTACCAGGTGTAAGATTTCTAAGGGTTTTCTGCGGGCGGTGGTTCTCCAGAAAGCGGAACTATCCGCCCACAGAGGCCCTTCTCCAGGGCAGGTGTCCGATCTGTCAAGAGGATTCTTGACAGATCGGAAATGCCGGTTTTCAGTGCATGCGCTTCGCATGCCTGAAACCGGCATTTCCGATGTCCCTACGGGTGTGTACACAGCTCGTACACACCCATAGGCATCGGAATGTCCGGCCCATTGTATATTTTATTTGATGCTACACCTGCAGTGGATTGCCTGAGATTTTGAAAAGGAGTCAATCATCTTTCAGTCCTTGTCTTTATGTTAGCTGTCATGATTAACATTTTATGGGTTTATGCATTTTAAGGTGAAGTGGCATTCCTTGGTAAGTAAAGTAAATTGTGAAGCTCCGGCTCCTCCAGGTTAGGAAATTTATAGGCTTTATCCTGTCAGAATAAAAGGAAATGTGCGTTTAATTCAATATACATTGTTACTTACTCTAACAACTTGGCGTCTGGGGAGAAGTTGGAACAAAAGTACTTGTGTACATTATCATTGTTTGATTGACTGCCAAAGGAACAAATGTGTTAGAAACAGCAATTTTTTCCACTTACAGTCTTTTCTTGCAGCTCCAACAGCTTCATCTTTTCATACTCAGGCTTCTGAAAGGGGCTTCCATGCTGGTGCATTGATGAGAGTTATCACTGAACCCCGTTGGGGTATTGCTTTTCATGGTGAGTTATTTTGCGCGCCGGCCGTTGAGCTGTGGGCCCCCGTGGAATTCCGATCCTGGGCCTGCTCCAACTGCCGGCGCGCAGTGCTTGCATATCCTAGGGGAGCAGTTAGTTCGAAGCGTCCCCTGGGATCACGTGGGCCATGTGGAGCCAATCGGAGCAGGGAATGCTTCATTCATAAGTTTGACAGGAAGTGCTGTCAAACTTAGAAATACTACGAGCCCCAAAACATCACTAAATCTTCAAATAATTTTTTTTTTTAATCAAATTTTTAAAATAAACTTTAAATTACATGAATAACTATTTTAAACAATAACTTAAATTTTTGAAAAAAATAATTTTATTTTCTAACAGGGCTAAAAATAAACTTACCTTTCTTTAAAGTATTTAAAAATAATAAATCTGTGGAAAAAATGTTTTAATTTTAATTAATTCACCACTTACCTTGTAAAAAGCAGGCCTTGCGACTGCTTTTTATATGTCTAACTTCTGGAGACTTACCCTCCCGGGAAAACCTGCAAAAAAAACGTAAGGTCGATGCGCACGCGCAGCCTCTCCCGTGCACGCGTTCGGCCTCTTAACCCCTGCTTTCAGGGGAATGGAAGTGCCGGTTTCCCACGCATGCGCAGTGCATGCAGGAAACCGGCACTTCCATTGGGCTTACGGGTGAGTATCCCGTCCGTACTCACCCGTGGAGACCCGAAGTTCTGGGCCTTAAATATTTCTTTCCTCTTTTCAAGTTGATGTTATCACTGCCACAACTTTCATCTCTGTATTCTACCAGTATTTTTTTCTTTTGTAGATTCTCACAAGACTGTATAAAAACAATGATACATATTTCTAATTTTTATTGATAGGACCTTTCTAATTTTTTTTGTCTTGGCGAGATTAACTCAAGATTTTGTTGTCACCATTTAACTGTAATATAAAGATATCAAAATATTTGAACATTACTTTGATTTTCTTCAGTAGTGAAGGGCAATTAACTCCAGGATCTGTCTCAATTGACTATTTCTCTGGGTAATATGCAATAATAAAGGGATTGTTTAATCCTTCTGCTTTGACAAACAGCTGTATTCCCCTTCAGTAGGATTGTCTGCAGAACTTTACTCTGGAATCTATCTCATGGCAAATTGCTGACCCTTTTAGCGGATGATATTTCTCGGCTTACTTTTTGCAGTAGACTAGATAGGAACTTATTTGTTGGAATGGTTAATATCTGTCTGCAATGTCTTGGGTGCAACCAAATCAAATTGTAGAAAAGATTTGGGTGTGGGCTGCTAAAATTCCTTTTAAGCAACAAGCAGGACACTGCCTGTTTTCCTCCATAATTAACAATCCCCTAATGAAATGTATGCTCAGAAATTGCACGTTTCAAAGCATGTGCCCCACAATGTTGTCAGTATACAGTTAATTATGGAAGAATTCACCCGTTTAGTTGCTACAATTATGGATCAAAGAGGACAGCTCAGAGCATTAATGCATTGGAATAAATCTTACCGCTGTAGTCCTCGTATTTTCATTTTTCCTACATATAGACATGGGCCTAGAAATTCAGTAGGCTTAGCGCCCCATTTGGGGCGCTGGAGGGCCTAGCGCCGGAGTTATGGCCAGTTGGCAAATTCAGTGGGGCCCTTCCGTCGGCGTTACACCGGTTGCGCTGCGCCGGCACCGATGACATCATCGGTGTGCGCAGCGTCCCGGTTGCCGTGGTGACGGGCCCCAGCGCCGAAATTGAGTTGCGGCCGCCTCGCCCGTGGCAGCCGCAACTAAGACTTTGGCAACCGAGTCTTGCAGGAGTTAGCGCCGGCGCATTAAGGCCGCGCGGCGGCCGGCCGCTTTCCCGCCGGCCGCCTGCCCGCACCTCCCTCCCCGGACTCCTCCACCCCCCCCCCGCGGAACAGATGCGTCTGGCCTGCAAGCCCGGCACTTGTCCGAGGTGCCGGGCTCATTTTTCTGAACATTTGAACGGCCAGCGGGCGGGTGCAGGCAGCTCCTCCTTAACTGAAGGAGGAGGCCTGCACTTCCCCAGCCTGCCGCACCGCATCGGGTGCCGCAGCGCCGGAATTGCGCCGCAATGCGGCACTCAGCGCCCATTTCGAGGCGCTGACACCCTCTAGTAGTGCCGGCAGCCGTTTGGGCGCGGCGCTACTGAATTTTTGGCGCACGCAGGGGGACTTAGCGCCGGCGCTAAATTTCCGGCGCTAAAGCCCTGGCGAACCCACAACCGAATTTCTAGGCCATGATCTCAAGCTGTGTAAAAGTCACATTCCCATTTCAAATAATGCACTATCATGGTGCTGCCTATCAAAGAACTAGAAATCCAAGGCAAAGGAGGTCAGCATCATAATTGCACAAACCATGTGCTTTGAGTACTTGATCTCCACAGGGAAAAATAATTAATTTCTTGAAAAGAGCTTGCTTATTCGCAAGTAATCTGCCTCAGAGTGTACTTGTATGTGGAAAAAGCTTCATAATGCAAAGATTTCTGATTTACTACTTGAGTTTTATGATTATGAATTCAGATCTACATTGTGTTTGTTTCACTCAGTTTACAAAGGCCATTTTGCTTTTTAACTTAATCCAAATATATGGAGATCAGGAAGAAACCAACATTGAGTGTGGTGTCAGTGCTCTTATCTTTAAAGTGCTGTGATTGCCTGTTTTTCTTGTGATCCCATTCATACTTTCACTATATATCTATAGAATCACACTTTAGATATATGTTGATTATATAAGATAAAACTGAATTTTAGTAATTCTTTTTTTAAATGGCATTAGTTGGATAACAGTATTTTATTCAGCATGTATTGTTATGGAAACCAATATTCCCTCATATGACACCACAACAGTAGAGATCAATGCTGAAAATAGCAAATTTACGAAACAAAAAATATAAATGAACTTTCTAAGTCATCCTCAACAACTAATCTGTGCATTTCAATACTTGTTGGAACACTGGCAGAGTTTTACAATACCTTTGGAGGGTTTGAAGTGGTGAAACATGATTTTGTTGAGTGCCAAAGGCCTTGATGTATTCAATGTCTGTTTTCAAGCACTTTTTATAACTAATGTCCAATTATTTTTGGTGAACAGATGTTCCACATCAATATCCTCAGTGGCAGGAGAAGCAAACCTGAGATTTCTGGGATTTTTTTGTTTCCCTGATGTAATGTCTTCAATACTGGTCCACAGGCAGTGAATTCTTCTGCTCATGTACCATCAAGAATTCATATTAGAATGACACATCCTTTATCTGATCTCTGATTTGTCTGACTACTTTCGGATAATAAGAAATCAGTCAGGCAAGGACTAGATCTTTCCTGAAATTAGAACTTTGAAATTTATGTAAGTTTTGTTCTCAAGACTTCTAAATGTGATTTATTTTACAATAAGAACATAAGAAATAGGAGCAGGAATAGGCCACTTGGTCCCTTGAGCCTGCTCCACCATTCAATAAGATCATGGCTGATCTAGGGCTCAAAGCCACTTCCCTGCCTGCTCTCCGTAACCCTTCACTCCCTTATCTTGCAAAAATCTGTCTATCTTCACCTTAAATGTATTTAATGACCTAGCCTCCACAACTCTCTGGGGCAGAGAAATCCACAGATTTATGACCCTCTGAGAGAAGAAATTCCTCCTCATCTCAGTTCTAAAAGGGCGACCCTTTATTCTGAAACTATGCCCCCGAGTTCTAGATTTCCCCACGAGGGCAAACATCCTCTCTGCATCTACCTTGTCGAGCCCCCTCAGTATCTTATATGTTTCAATAAGATCAGCTCTCATTCTTCTAAATTTCAATGAGTTTAGGCCCAACCTGTGCAACCTTTCTTCAGAAGTCAACCCCCTCATCTCTGGAATTAACCTAGTGAATCATCTCTGAATTGCCTTCAATGCAAGTATATCCTTCCTTAAATAAGGAGTCCCAAAACTGTACGCAGTACTCAAGGTGTGGTCTCACCAATACCCTGTATAGTTGTAGCAGGAATTCCCTGCTTTTATACTCCAACCCCCTTGCAATAAAGGCCAAGATTCCATTTTACTTCTTGATTACTTGCTGTACCTGCATGCTAACGTTTTATGTTTCATGTGCAAGGACCCCCAGGTCCCTCTGAATTTGTAGCATTTTGTAATCTCTCTCCATTTAAATAATATTGGCCCAGAAATTCGGGTCTCCACGGGTGAGTATGCATGGGGTACTCACCCGTAAGCCCAATGGAAGTGCCGGTTTCGTGCATGCACTACGCATGCGCGAGAAACCGGAACTTCTGTTCCCTTGAAAGAAGGGGTTCAGAGGTGGAACACGTGCGCCAGAGAGGCAGTGCGTGCGCATTGAATTTATGTTTTTTTTCCAGGTTTTTCTGGGGGGGTAAGTCTCCAGAAGTTACACATATAAAAAGCAGGTGCAAGGCCTGCTTTTAACAAGGTAAGTGGTGAATTAATTAAAATTAAAACATTTTTTCCACAGGTTTATTTTTTTTTAATACTTTAAAGAAAGGTAAGTTTATTTTTAGCCCCATTAGAAAATGTAATTAATTTTTTCAAAAATTTAAACTTATTGTTTAAAATAGTTATTTTATATAATTTATAGTTATTTTTAAAATGTGATTTAAAAAAAAAATTATTTGAAGTTTTAGTGATGTTTTGGGGCTTATAGTATTTATAGGTTTGACAACTCTTCCTGTCAAACTTATGAATGAAGCATTCCCTGCTACCATTGTCTCTCCATGGCCCATGTGATCCCAGGGGATGCATCGAACTAACTGCGCCCCTGGGATACGCAAGCACTGCGCGCCGGCAGTTGGAGGAGGCCCAGGATCGGAATCCCACGCGAGCCCACAGCTCAACGGCCGGCGCGCTAGGTAAGTGCAGGTCGGAGGCTTGCACCCGCGGGAAGCCTCCGACCCGAATTTCTGGGCCAACAATTTGCTTTTTTATTTTTCTTGCCAAAGTGGATAACCTCACACTTTCCCACATTATACTCCATCTGCCAAATGTTTGCCCACTCACTTAGCCTGTCTATATCCCTTTGCAGGTTCTTTGAGTCCTCTGCACAACTTGCTTTCCCACCCATCTTTGTATTATCCGCAAACTTGGCTACATTACACTCGGTCCCTTCATCCAAGTCTTTAATGTAGATTGTAAATAGTTGAGGCCCCAGCACCGATCCCTGTGGCACCCCACCAGTTACCGTTTGCCAAACGGAAAATTACCCATTTATCCCGACTCTCTGCTTTCTGTTAGTTAGCCAATTCTCTATCCATGCTAATATATTGCCCCCCAACTCCGTGAGCTCTTATCTTATGCAGTAACCTTTTATGCGGCAACTTGTCAAATGCCTTCTGGAAATTCAAATACACCACATCTACTGGCTCACCTTTGTCTACCCTGCTCATTACATCCTCAAAGAACTCCAGCAAATTTGTTGAACATGATTTCCCTTTCATAAAACCATGCTGACTCTGCTTAACTGCATTATGATTTTCCAAATGCCCTGCTACTGCTTCCTTAATGAAGGACTCCAGCATTTTCCCAACGACAGATGTTAGGCTAACTGGTCTATAGTTTCCTGCTTTCTTTCTCCCTCCTTTCTTAAATATTGGTGTTACATTTGCTATTTTCTAATCCACTGGGACCTCTCCAGAGTCCAGGGAATTTTGGTATATTGCAACTAGTGCATCCACTATCTCTGCAGCCACTTCTTTTAAGACCCTGCGATGCAGGCCATCTGGTCCAGGGGACTTGTCGTCTTTTAGTCCCATTATTGTACCAAGTACTTTTTCCTTAGTGATAGTGATTGTCTTTAGTTCCCCCCTCCCTGTAGCCCCTTGATTATCCATTATTGGGATGTTGTCAGTGTCTTCTACCATGAAGACAGATACAAAATATTTGTTCAGAGTCTCTGCCATTTCCCAGCTCCCCATTATTAATTCCCCAGTCTCATCCTCTAAGAGACCAATGTTTACTGTAGCTACTCTCTTCCTTTTTATATACCTGCAGAAGCTCTTACTATCTGTTTTAATGGGCCAGAAATTCAGGTCCCCGCGGCGAGTACGCGCTGGGTACTCACACGTAGGGCCAACGAAAGTGTCAGTTTCACGCATGCACTGCGCCTGCGCTGGAAACTGGAACTTCCATTTCCTTGAAGGAAGGGGTTCACAGGTCGAACGCGTGCACCGGAGAGGCAGCACGTACGCCTGGAACTTCTGTTTTTTTTACAGGTTTCTCCGGGAGGGTAAGTCTCTAGCAGCTGCGCATTTAAAATGCAGTCGCAAGGCCTGCTTTTAACAAGGTAAGTGGTGAATTAAGTAAAATTCAAACATTTTTTCCACAGGTTTATTATTTTTCAATACTTTAAAGAAAGGTAGGTTTATTTTTAGCCCCGTTAAAAACTGTAATTAATTTTTTCAAAAATGTAAATTATTATTTTAAATAGTTATTTTATGTAATTTATAGTTATTTTAAAAATTGACAGGTCTTCCTGTCAAATCTATGAATAGAGATTCCCTGCTATGATTGGCTCTCCATGGCCCACGTGATCCCAGGGGACGCTTCGAACTAACTGCGCCCCTGGGATACGCAAGCACTGCGCGCCGGCAGCTGGAGGAGGCCCAGGATCAGAATCCCATGCGAGCCCACAGCACAACGGCAGGCACGCTAGGTAAGTGCAGGTCGGGGGCTTGGAACCGCGGGAAGCCTCCGACCCGAATTTCTGGCCCAATATTTCTTGCCAGTTTACTCTTATAATTCATCTTCCCTCACTTTATTATTTTTTTAGTCATCCTTTGCTGGTTTTTAAAACATTCCCAATCCTCTGGCCTCCCACCAATCTTGACAACATTGTATGCCTTCGTTTTCAATTCGATACCATCCTTTACTTCCTTAGTTGGCCACAGATTGTGCTCCCTTCTCTTAAAATCTTTCTTTCTCACTGGAATGTATTTTTGTTGAGAGTTATAAAATATCTCCTTAAATGTCCGCCACTGCATTTCAACTGTGTTACCCTTTAATTTATTTTTCCAGTCCACTTTAGCCAGTTCTGTCCTCATGCCATTGTAATTGCCATGATTGATAAGATGCAATAGAATTCTTTCCATCTTCCTGTGTTTGGTCAGTAACATTGCTAACACTCAAGACAATGGGGGTGATTTTCATTCAGAAGTCGGGAAGGAGGCGGGACTACAACTTTCGGGGTTGTAGTCCCGCCTCCATCAAGATGCGGCCAATCCACGCGATTTTAACTTGATTGACCTTGTTGAGCCTGCCCAGCAAGCTCAGCAGGCCAATTAAGGGCCACCCGGCAACAGATGATGTCACAGACTGAAATTTCATCTTTCAGGATGTTTTGACAGATGAAATAGCAGTGTTTCACAGCTGTTTGAAGCTGTCAAACACTGACAGTCTTACTTCTAACCTGAGTCCTTCTACACAGACTCAATTAGAAATCTCACCGGTACAGAAAGCTGCAGGCTGTCACTTTTGACAGATCGCAGCCATTCAGCTTTCTGTGCCGGCTGAATGATGGACTCCCGAAACCTAGAGGAAGGAAGGCTATAAAGGTAAGTACAGGTAATTTAAACTTCTTTACACACTTTAGACACACCAAACACACTTACCTTTGCACTCATGCACCCATCACTCACCTGAACACCGACATCTCGACCTCTCCAAGTCCTTCAACCCGACGGCCTGACTCCTCTAATTTGGCGTGGTTTGGAACCATCGGGAATTCCACACTTCAAGCTTTAAAATAGGGATTAGGCTAAAAACTGCCTGTTAACTACCTGTTAACAGGCAGTAAATTGGCACTAATCCCTTCCTGCCTCGGGTAGGCGGGTCCCAGTGTGGGGCGGGTACCCGCCTCCTTTGAAACTTACATGGAGGCGGGTTTTGGGCGGGATGGGGTCGGGACCCCTGAATTCGGGACTTTAACCCCCCGCACGCCTCCAATCCCGACTCCACGGGTCAATGAAAATCGACCCCAATGTGTTTTTGCATTTTAGTGGTTTTGCACTTTTGTCTTAATGCATATGATTCATAGATATAGATAGATGGGAGAGAGAAACCCAGAGAGTTTGGAGAAGACTAATGCCATTTAAAAAAAAATTATATTTGTTCTTGAGATGTGTGTGATGCTAGCTATACTGCACTTATTGTCCATCTCTAGTTGCCCTGAGAAGGGGGGTCATAGGATGATACAGCACAAAAGAAGGCTATTCTGCCCATTGTGCCTGTGCCAGCTCTTTGAAAGAGCTGTCCAATTAGTCCCACTGCCCTACTTGTCCCCTATTGCTCTCGAGTTTTCTCCCCTTCAAATGTTTATCCATTTCCCTTTTGAAAGTTGGATGTAATCTGCTTCCATCACCCTTTCAGGCAGTGCATTCCAGATCATCATAACTCGCTGCGTGAAAAGATTCTCCTCGTCGTGTCTCTGGTTCTTTTGCCAATTACCTTAAATCTATGTCCTCTGGTTACCAACCCTTCCACTGGAAACAGTTCTATCAAAACCATTTATGATTTTGAACACCACTATTAAATAACTCCTAAACCTTTTCTGCTCTAAGGAGAACATCCCCAGCTTCTCTAGTCTCTCCATGTAACTGACGTTCTGCATCACTGGTACAATTCTAGTAAATCTCCTCTGTATGTTCTCTAAGACCTTGATATCCTTCCTAAAGATACTGGACCACAATTTGCTGTAGCAGGGCATCTACTGGTGTTTAGCCGGTAGTTAGACTTGCCTTTGCACATTTTGGTTTTTTAATTTTTGGTGTGGCAAGTTGCTGAAAGTGTGATCTGATAACGGCACCATGAGGGAAATGGCATCTGGGACCTGAGTGAACAGGACAACCAACAGGGTATCTCCTTAACCAATCAGACTGAAGGATCATGAAATTAACAGCACAAGGACTGAGAAGGAAGTGTAAATTAGAGTGGGTGAATTCAATGTCAATTCAGATACAGAAAGAGAAATAAAGCAAGGGAAGGAAAGAAAGATTTGATTAAGAACTAGAGAAGAAAAGAGACAGAAAGGAAAAGTTTTTTTTTAATGTAAATTTAACATTTTTAAAATCTCCAACAACAATTAAAACCCGAAGGAATGAGACTCCACACTTGTCATAGTTAATTTTGAGTGCCAGAAAGGTTAACTGACAGTAATTAACACTTATCACGGCGATAAATGGTACTTGGACTGTAATGTCAGACAGCGAGATGCTGTTTTCACAAAGCTAACAGTGGAGCAGCGCATTTTGGACAGTGCTCAAAGAATGCTGGGGAACGCTAAATCAGGCGCTAATGGCGTAGGTGAGTGGCGTTAGACTCCAAGCGATAACGAATATGAGTTGTTGTGTAATCGGAAGTGAGCACTGGCACAGGCGCCTTCCAGCCATTAAAGGGGAGGGTCACTGGAGTCTGCACACCAGTCCCCAATGAGTCAGGGAGTGCAGAATGGCGATATGCTGTGAGATAAAATGCAAAGTGCTTTGACGACCTGCAACACTCCGGGAACTAAGCAGCCTTTATTTGGCTGCAGATACATCATGCACTCTCTGCCATTCATAACTGACCTTTGGAACAGAAGTTCCTTGACAGCTGGGGCACATCCCTTTAAGTTGGCTCTCCAAAACTTTAAGGATTGCTTGGTGATTTCTTATTTCAGTTAGAGGAAGCTATGCCACCTTGTTGATGGGACTTCAGGAAGCTATGTGGCCTAGTGCTAGTAAACTCCTGAACTGTTACACATACCTCCTTTTGCACTGTATTGGATGTCATCACGAAAACCTTTGTAAGCATCACTTATAACTAGTTTTGTGATATGATACAGACAATGACTGTTAAACAGATGAGAGTTCGGCCCTTGTGCACATTGAGGGGTAAATTTCCATGGGGCTTCTCCTGCTCATCTGCCGTAACTTCAGTGGGAGAGCCACAAAAATCCTGGGGAAATGGAGTAAATTGTGTTTATGCTGTTTTTCCTGGACTTCCACTGCTCTTCCTCCGAAGTTACGGTGGTTTAGCAAGAGAACACCTGCAGAAATTCACGCCCTTAGTTTCTGCATTGTTGTCTGTGGAATGCATATTTTGATCTGCAATTTAAAAAAATTATAATTTGCACCAAAGTAACAGTTTGTGCTGCTGTGACGTCAAATATTTTTTCAAGGCACTACTTTAATGTTTGTCAAGCATCACCTCCCGTGATTGGAGGGATCAGTCTGAATCTGTGAATGTTCCACGATAAACAGCACAGTTTGTCTTGGACACAAATGTTACAGCCATTTTAACGTGCCAACTCATTTTATATAAGAGACCAAATCTGAAGAAGAACCTTCTGCTACAGGTTCAGGGTGTGCCTTAGATATTCATGGTACAGCAGAGCCAGGTACAGTATCCCCGTAAATAGTCTGTGTATCTTACATTTAGTGTGCACCACTGTTCATACGGCCCAGTATCTAACTATACAACAGTGTAACTCAAGGGCATAACATTAGGACCCCCTTGTGATATGAACTGTATATTATGTCTTTCACACATTCCCTCTCATGTCCTCCTCGAACCTTTTCAAAGACAGGTTGAGAAACACTTGGAAAGACGAGGCCAGTTATGAATCATTCAGCTCAATTTCTCTCTTTTTCCCGTTTTGCCATTCTTTTTCTTTCAGGTGCAAATTCACCTTGTTTTAAAACACAACCTTTAAGTTTAACTCGATCTCAAAATCCTTCCTGCGAAGAGAAAACAAATCAAAAATCCTGAAACATGGCAGTTTTATTCCTTCTTCCTCAAGTGGGTTCTTGGAAACAAAATATAAAGTCCACAAATTTGATTCTGACCCTTTCTGCTCCCACTTTGAAACAATATGCAAATTAGAGCACTTAGGAAGGATCCACGGAGCATTACATAGCCATCTCAGTAACTACATGAACTACTTAAGTAGAAGGGCATCATAGCTGCTTGGCCAAATGCTTGACCCTCCAACTGAAAGTACATATTTTATAAGAGGCATATGTGGTCATTCACTTATTGATTTGTGGTTCTAGATAACAATTGCTAGTATTTCACTTAGCATATGGTGATGGGATTAAATATTCCTAGTTAAGCTATGCTACAAGGCTTTCTCCATTTTAAGTGCTTGAATTTCTCCTAATACAGGCTAGACCTCAGAAGAGTGCTTCTTAATACACAAAGAACTTCCATGCCATATTTGTTCAACTGTGGTCTTTCAAAATTGAGACTTGAGGAGGTAATTTGCCCTAGAGCTTAATGTCAGCTCAAGAGGGCGACATGACCTCTGGTGGTCGTGCAATTCCACTCTTTAATACTTGTCACTGTGATGCCCTGAACTGTAAATCACTGTCAAATGCGAACACAAAACTCAGATAAATGTTCTCTTTACATCTTAATTGCATACCAGTTGATCTTACACTGGCTAAATCCCTGTTTTGTTAACTAACTGCAACTTATTCACAGTTTTTAATAACCCAGGTACAATTCCAGTAAAGGATTGAAGTTTATTTTGGCTTTTATTATTGGAAAAACACTTACCTTTTTAAAATTACAAACTGTTAGTGAGTGTGAGATGACATTTTTTGTGGATCTGTGGCGGAGACCACAAAGGGACAGTAACAAAATTCACTATGTATAGCCAATGTTGTTATCGCTCCACGTTATGTACGGAACTTGGTTGGGTTATCGGGGCAGGGTCCCTTTAAGAGTCGTCGATTGTGTGATGACGTCATAGCCCTGCGACGAGGCCAAGTCCCTCAGTCCATGCAGAGAGTTAATAAAGCTAACACGCGTTTTTCTTTGCTGCTATGAAAATCTCGCAGTCTGTTTATTTCCAGCGACTCCTACAGATCAACAGATTTTATTAAAAAATGTTACAAATGTCTTTTTAACAGCAATAGATTTAATCTTGGTTTAAATAGATATAGGCCCTGAAATTGCGGTCGGAGGCGTACGGTCGGAGTTCGCCTCCGACCCGCGAAACATTTCCGCACCTACCTGCTGTTGTCCAAGCTGTGGCGAGTTCAGGTCCTGGGCCTGCAGGCGTACGGCAGCGGACAGGCTCACAGATCCCAGGGACGTAGGCGGTTCGGAAGTGTTCCTGGGCTCACGTGGGTCTGGTCCTCCAATGAGAAAGGAGGATTTCATTGCCGTCGTTTAGGAACCAAATCCCCTAATGACATGCAATGGAATCCCCAAATAATTAAACATCTAGACAATTCTAATAAATATAAATGTTCTGAATTGCAATTTTATTCATAACTCCCTTCATTATACCAAATACAATAAAAAATTAATTTTTTGAAAAATCATTTTAAACATTTTATAATATTTGGCCAATATTTGCATAAACTAATTTTTAAGTGTTTGTGCATTTTTTAAATTTTTAAATGTTTAATTTAAGATTTATAATAACCCTTGTTCTGATGAAAGCAGGCTCTAATGCCTGCTTTTACCAGCCGTAAGAGTTTTGTGGGCAAAGATGTAATAGCAGAGCACTTGGAAAACAGAGCACTTGGAAAAAAGTCAACATGGATTTACAAAAGGTAAATCGTGCTTGCCCAATCTACTGGAATTTTTTGAGGATGTAACTGGTAGAATAGATAAGGGAGAACCAGTGGATGTGGTGTATTTAGACTTTCAGAAGGCTTTCGATAAGGTCCCGCATAAGAGATTAGCGTGCAAAGTTAAAGCACATGGGTTTAGGGGTAAGGTACTGACTTGGATAGAGAACTGGTTGGCAGACAGGAAGCCAAAAGTTGGAATAAACGGGTCTTTTTCCGAGTGGCAGGCAGTGACTAGTGGGCTACCACAGTGATCGGTGCTAGGACCCCAGCTATTCACAATATATATTAATGATCTAGACGAGGGAACTAGATGCAATATCTCCAAGTTTGCAGATGACACAAAGCTGGGTGGGCGTGTGTGCTGTGAGGAGGATGCAGAGAAACTCCAGTATGATTTGGACAGGTTGGGTGATTGGGCATGGCAAATGCAGTATAATGTGGATAAATGCGAGGTTATCCACTTCGGTGGCAAAAACAGGAAGACAGATTATTATCTGAATGGCAATAGATTGGGAAAAGGGGAATTGCAACGAGACCTGGGTGTCCTTGTGCACCAGTCGCTGAAGGTAAGCATGCAGGTGCAGCAGGCGGTTAAGAGGGCAAATGGTATGTTGGCCTTCATAGCGAGAGGATTCGAGCACAGGAGCAAGGATATCTTGCTGCAGTTGTACACGGCCTTGGTGAGACCACACCTTGAGTATTGTGTGCAGTTTTGGTCGCCTTATCTGAGGAAGGATGTTCTTGCCATGAAGGGAGTGCAGCGAAGATTCACCAGACTGATACCTGGGATGGCAGGAATGACGTATGAAGAGATTGGGTTGATTAGGCTTATATTCACGAGAGTTTAGAAGAATGAGAGGGGATCTCATTGAAACTTATGAAATTCTAACAGGACTAGACAGACTCGATGCAGGAAGGATGTTCCCGATGGCCGGGGAGTCCAGAACCAGGGGTCACAGTCTAAGGATAAGGGGTAAGCCATTTAGGACAGAGATGAGGAGGAATTTCTTCACCCAGAGAGTGGTGAACCTGTGGAATTATCTACCACAGAAGGCAGTTGAGGCCAACTTATTAAATATATTCAAGAAGGAGGCAGATATATTTCTTAAGGGATTTGGGGAGAAAGCAGAGACAGGGTACTGAATTTGGATGATCAGCCATGATCTCAATAAATGGCGGAACAGGCTCGAGAGGCTGAATGGCCTACTCCTGCTCCTATCTTCTATCTATGAATTGCTGGACAGTTGGGCAAGTAGCCCAACTCTGCACCAGCGAAACTGATGTTACTTTCAGTTTGCATGCTCTGTCAAGGCGTACCTTGATAGATTGTAAGTTTCGGGTTATCGCGCATGCGGAAACCCAGAGGTTATGGGGCCTTTCAGAAAGATGACGATGGCATATGTTGAGCGTACGCCATTGAAGACACCATAATTTCACAGCCATAATAGTATTCTGCCGGCTTCTTACTGGAATTCAGCAGGGATTATGATTTCTGTTGTATATAGGACCAGGGGCATGTAGATAGTCTACAGCAGTCTGACAATATTTGCTATTAGGCAACATAGAAAAGACATAAATCTGGAGCACCAGTTAACTGTGTTCAGTTACTAAGAATGAGACCTGAATGAGAGTAAAAACCTAAAGTGCCTTGATTTGGTTATTTCAGTTTCTGCAAATACCTGCATTGTAACCAGATGAGAGAATGTTGGCGTACTTTACCTTCAAAAGTTGTGAATGTATTTGTTCCTCTGCATGTTTTGCCAATCATGAGCTAAATTGCTTTCCTATTTCAATGGTGAGCAAGCAATGCCTGACTGTAGATTTAACTAAGCAATTATTTTTGTTTCTTTTCTAAAGCTTTTACAAAAAAATTAAAAGCAAAATCCTTCCAAACAACTAGTTACAGCCTTGTGATAATTGTGTGTCCTTTTAGTCCCCTGTAGTGTTAGCTGAGCTCAGCTGGTAACACTCTCACCTCTGAGCCAGCGGATGCTAGTCTCTCCCCAGAATATAATGGACCAGATTTTGCGGTCAACGGCGAACGAATGGTGCCAGCCGTTCGTTACACTTGCACTTGCCCAGAGACTTTCTATGGGCTTTTGCAATGGAAGTTCCTGTCATCCAACCATCCAATAAGTGCAGCGCCCTCTACAGAGCATCTGGGACCAGTGTGAACAGGGAAAGCAACTGTGCATCTCCTTAACCAATCAGATTGAAGAATTGTTAATGAGCAAGAACTGAACCAGGAAGTGTCAGTTAGAATATTTCATTCAATATCAAATCAGGTACAGAAAGCGAAACAAAGAGAGAGGAACAAAGATTGGATTAAGAGAGCGAGAGATAAGAGATAGAAAGAAAAAGTAAGCAAAAAAATATATTTTTAAAATCTCCAACTATAATTAAAATCTGAAGGAATGAGACTTCACGCTTGTTAAAGTTGATTTTCAGTGCCAGAGAGGTTGTTTGAAAGTAATGAAGAATTACCACGCTGTTAAAAATGTACTAACACTGGAATGGCAAGCCCCAACTTTTTCTGGCGAGTTAGGTGCAATTCTGTCAGGTAAATACAGCAATGTCACACCGTTCCGTGTGTTTCAATGGCGAGTCTATCGGCAAGAATCCATTCTCGCACAGTTTTTGGAAGAGCAGAGCATCTCCAACAGCAACATTTAACAACAACAATAACTTGTATTTATATAGCGCCTTTAACCTAGTAAAACATCCCAAGGTGCTTCACAGAAGTGTTATCAAACAAAAATTGACACTGAGCCACATAAGGAGATAATAAGGCAGATGACTTGGTCAAAGAGGTAGGTTTAAAGGAGCGTCTTAAAGGAAAAAAGAGAGGTAGAGAGGCGGAGAGGTTTAGGGAGGGAATTCCAAAGCTTAGGTCCTCGGCAGTTGAAAGCACGGTGACTGGTGGTAGAGCAATTAAAATCGGGGCTGCTCAAGAGGTCAGAATTGGAGGCGTGCAAATATATTGGAGGATTGTAGGGCTGGAGGAGATTACAGAGCTAGGCAGGGGCGAGGCCATGGGGGGGATTTGATAACAAGGCTGAAAAGTTTAAAATCGAGGCTTTACTCAACCGGGAGCTAATGTAGGTCAGTGAATGCAAGGATGATGGGTGAACGGGACTTGGCGCGAGTTAGGATACGGGCAGCAGAGTTTTGGATGAGCTTAAGTTTATGGAGTTTGGAAAATGGGGCTCTGACTAGGAATGTGTTGGAATAGAAAAGTCTAGAGGAAACAAAGGCATGGATGAGTGTTTCAGCAACAAATAAGTGGAGCCTGAGGTGGAGTCGGGCAATGTTGCAGATGTAACTGCGCATGTGCGGTCGCTGGAAGTTGTTGTCTGATTTACTCATTAATAACGGTGAGCGCTGTTAGCCTTACAGTTATTTTTACTGCAAAACCTGACCCATTTTCTTGGCGCACACTTCAGTGCAGTACTGAAGAAGTGTTACATTGCTAGATGTGTGCCATCTCTTGGACAAGATGTGAAATTGAGGCACCGTGTGCCTCTACGAGTGAACCTAAAAGACCCCATGAGACTACTCAAAGAAGAGCAGCAACTTTTCTCCGTATCCTGGCCAACATTTTTCCCTCAACTAACCCTGGTTATTCATCTCTTTTGCCATTTGTGGGCTGTTGCTGTATGCAGATTGCCTGCCGGGTTTTCCTGCATAGGAACATTGACCACAAAATGACTTCATAACCTATGAGATGTCTTGAGGATGTGATAGGCATTGTTTAAATGCAAGTTGGTTCTTTTTTAGTCTGATAAGAAAATTAATATGCAGCCTTGGTTTAAGGTCCCATCCACACAGACTAATTCTGCTAATTTATTGAAGAGAGTGCTGGGCACCTGCTATCGGATGACAGCACTGCATCCATTCATTCAGTGCAGCTTAAAAATGTGGCTGATATCAAGTTTGGATTTCACTTTGCCAGGATGTATATTTGGATTTTGAAAGACTTTTGGACTTCAACACAGCAAGATTCAGCAAACTGGTTTTACTAAAGCACCTCAAAAGTGTCAGTAATTTTGAGATGTCATCACATTTATATTTAAAAAATTCTTAACTTTATTTCAAATGTGATAGAGCAGAGAGAATGTCATTCCTGACTGATACAGTCACCTTGGTGCGATGGGAGGCAAAACCCTGATTGGAAGGTTTCAAACAGGGGGTTGCAGGAGATGGGGGCATGCATCTGGAGGCAACATGTTCAAGAATCTTGGAGAGGAAAGGGAAGTTGGAGATGGGTTGTCGAGGGTAAGTTCTTTTGAGGAGTGGTGGGTGGTGATGGTGGTTTGGAAAGGGATGAAGATAGCACCTGAGGAGAGGGAAACATTTATCATGTCAGCTAGCATGGGGGCCAGGAAGGGATCTCGTGTTAGCAGTGTCTTTTCCTCAGTAGCGTATGGTTCTGCTGTAAAGGGAGAAAATTACAAAAGTAACGATGCTATATTTTATTATATCTTAATACTTCAGCCATTCAATTGTGCATCAGATCATACAGGTCTTCAGAACATTGAATTAGAACCTAAACAAAACTGCAGTATTTTTGTGCTGATCCTTTTATTTCATGTTGTTAAATTACTCTTCCTGCACATCTACTTGAGTTGCAGGTATGTCAGCATCAAATGTTGAAGCAAATGTAATACTTTGGTTTATGAATGTTTTGCTCCACGGTTTTTCTCCTAGTGCATTAAGTTCACTGGGTATTGTCTTCTGCTGCTGTACAAACTATCAAAATGAAGCACTGCTAAATAAAAATTATCTTGTATATCGGCATGATGAAGAATTTCAATGTTGTATCCGTAATGCAGATGTATTTATACACAAGCATCAAAACGTTTCTCTGACATTCTGAAATGTAACTGTACTGTTCACTGAGCTGATTTATATATTGGAAGAAATAATGTACCTCAATATATTTCAAGGCACTTGCATTTGAGTCTTTAAAAACACGATAGGAATTAATCTCATGAGTGTCTGACACTGTCTGCAAAAGGTTGGTTTCTGGTTATATGGCGGTTGGTTTTTAGTTAAATGCCAGTTTTGAGGCTCTTGGTATCTTTAACATTTCAGTTCTTGTTCAAGTGTAAGAAATTAAAACAATCAACAGGTATTTTTGAGTCCTCACTTATTTATATTCCGGTTCACAGAATATTGAAGTATTTTTCAGTGAATACAATGAATTAAGATGGTGAGAATTTTGTTCAGCTTTATCAAAATAAGAACCAACTTATTCTTTCACTTAATCTATATGATACTGTAAATGTTTCTGTGAAGTTCTTGTTTAAAGTGCAGTAATATTAAATGGTGTCAGAGGGAAATAATTGGAAGTCTTCTGTTACTTAAAGGTACTGCTGTGTCACTGTGCTGTCAGAGTGTGCACGAAACCAAGCTGATGAATTGATCTGAATTTCAGAAGTTTGAGTAAACTATGTTTACATCTTTGACAGCTTGCTTGGATTTGGCTTTTTTCTTTTTGTTTTGGAATCACAGCCAGTCATACACAACTACATTTGTGGGAAAGTTTATTTTTCTAAGCCCCTCAAATTGCACATGCTTTGAGCTGTTTGATCTAGGTATTACAGAAGATTACTTTATTCAGCATGGTCTTGTGAAGAAGAGATTTAGAGTTCATCTACATAAATAATTACGGATAATTAAAGACAGTTTATTCTACACTGAACATTGATCTCCTTCAGTTGGCACTAAAGGATGTATTGAACTTTCTTGTGACAACTTCTCAATGAACACTGCTGACTGCAGTTTTGTCTTAACAAGTATGTTGCTTACCACAACATTGAATAATTTAATAAATCAGTACAAGCATTTGTTTATTTTACAACAAAATTAAATATTGGTGACGATTTTGGTCTCTACCGCCCCATTTTTTGGTGGGATTGGGGTGGTAGTGAGACTAAAATTGAAGTGAAGGACTTGCCCTTCCATTCCCACTGACATCCGCCCCACTGCAATCTTGGCGGGAAATAGGCCAAGGATGTTGCTGGAAACAGCCTCATTAATACATGCATCCTATGACATATCCAGGACCCTGATGCAAATTTGAACCGTTAACAAGTAGCGCCAAGGTGCACAAATAACGTCCATTGGGACCAAAGTGCCCGATGATTTTGTTTTTGGGCTGTGCGGCCCATTCAAAATTCCACACATGCACATTTTTTTCAATTTAAAAGCTGGCTCACCGGCTGCGCGGGACCTCCAGAGAGCTGCACAGCTTAAAGGGAACATTGATTGGGACTGGACACGAAGTGCCCAAACCAGTGGTCCTTAAAGGGACTGCTGGAGGTCAGTCCGAAACTGCCGCAGATTAGTATTTTTAAGTATTTTGTGGAGGCCAGGAAGAACCTTATCGAAACGTATAAGATTGTGAGGGGGATTGATCGGGTGGATGCGGTGAGGATGTTTCCACTGATGGGTGAGACTAGAACTAGGGGGCATAATCTTAGAATAAGGGGCTGCCCTTTCAAAACTGAGATGAGGAGAAACTTCTTTACTCAGAGGGTAGTAAATCTATGGAATTTGCTACCCCAGAGAGCTGTGGAAGCTGCAACATTAAATAAATTTAAAATGGAGATAGACAGTTTCCTAGCAGATAAGGGAATTCGGGGTTACAGGGAGAGAGCAGGGAAGTGGACATGAGTCTAGGTTCGGATCAGCCATGATCCTATTGAATGGCGGAGCAGGCCCGAGGGGCCGTATGGCCTACTCCTGCTCCTACTTCTTATGTTCTTATGTAACCCATTGCTGGACCTTCCATAACATCCACACTTGCCAATTGCTGGGCCCTCGCCATTCGATCAAAACTGCCAATTCTGCTCTGCAGAGAAGATGGCGGATTTCTCGCATCCTCCGTGATTGGCGGGCTACCTGCACAGTTAGCACTGGCAACTCCCCGATTTTATTTCAACAAGGCCTGACCCAGGGAACTTCACTGAAAGGCAGTGGGCGTGCTCAGATGAAAGGGGCCGCATGAAAATAGAGCTCATTAAGTCCAGATCACTTCTACCTATATCATTTTTATTTATTCTTGGGAGATGGGCAACACTGGCAAGGGAGCATTTATTGGCCTATAATTTGCAGTCAGCGGCGAAGCAAAGGCGTTCGCCCCGGCCCGAAAGTAAGCTTCCCACAAAGATCTGTCGATACCTGTGGCGGGAAGTTCAGCTTTTCTAACGTGCAGTTGAAATCAACGTAGTATCATGGGAATCCCATAGTGCGACGCTGCTGTGATGTCAACAAGCTGTCTGAGCAGCCAATCATAACACAGAATTTTCACAGACAGGGAATCAGGAAACAGGAAGCACGAATAATCAATCATTTTTTTAAAAATTCAGAGAGCGAAATAACGATTGGAACATACACATTTGTTTAAGGTAGAAGCTGAAGTATCATGAACAAACTTTATAAAAAATTATTTTTTAAATTAATTTAAAAATCGAATAATTTTAACTTAATGGAGAAATTTGACGTTCCACCAATTTAAAATTAGTTTTTCAGGGCCAGAACGGTTGTTTATCAATAGTTATTATTCCGATCTCCGTTAAAAATCCAGTTACACTGGATGGGTCTAACTTTTTCTGGGGTTTTTAACAGCGATGTTTGTTCAGAAAAGGAGACGTTTTCGTTAGATCAGTGAGTTCACTGATTGCTGGCTCTGTGGGCGGGAGGAGGGGGCGTCCACAGTGCAGCCTGTGGAGGAGCAGTGAATGACAGTCTTTCCATTATAAATTAAGCCCCTTTTTTAGTTTAACAGCCTAAAATTAGCTAGGTGGTTATCGTTGAAAAACATATTATTATGATACTCAAATTGAACAAATTCAAGTGGATTATTTTCCTAGTCAAATCCTCATTTCCTGTCAGATTTACTATTATAATGGTTGTCATAATCCTGAAAAAATTAATCCTGTTCCCATCACGTGATGTAAGAATGGCTATCACAGTAGTATTAGAAAGGAAGATGTTGATTTTCGTATGGGTTTAGTTCCACGGCACCCAGGTATAAAATATCATCTGGGCATAGGCAGAGGAGGAAATTGGGCAGAGTGGATTGCACACTGGTAATGGAACCCGCCCAAATTTTCCTTCCATGTAAATTAACTGGGTGGGCTTAGTTACAGGTGTGTGACTTTCCTGCCCAAGTTTACTCTCTTTGCTATACCCAGCTGCGAAAGGCGAGTCCCTAAACCCCGACACCAGAACTTGACTAGGAAAGCTCACAAGTAGAGAGCTGGAAAACTACACCTCTTAAAAGAGGGAAGGAATCCTGCTGGTGTTCCTGGAGTTCCCAAATTAGAAAAGGCTCATCATAAAAAAATCATTTCTTACTTTCCACTGAACATGGCTCTGGATCACTCCTTTGACCTTGGGCTAATTCCTAAGTATTTTTAAAGATGAGCAAAGCCTAGGGAGTTTTTCTGCAGCTGAAAATAAGTATATTTTTTAATTGATGTACAAACCTTAAGATTCATTAGTTTTACATGCTGAGAAAATAGGCAAGTTTTTTTAAAATGGTGTCAAATGGCTGCACTGTTAATCCTAATTCACAAGTGCAGGTGTTGATGATACTGGCCTGGAATTTCCTTGGAGTTCCCGTACCGACACCGTCATTTCACAGGAAGTTACTGCGGTGGAGTACGAGCTGCTCTGAGGAAATTGCCAGCCACCCGATGTCAGCTGCCAGAATATACAAGGTCAGTGGGAGGGCCTCCAATTAGCACAGGCCCAGTGGGTGCCTAGATTTAGGGGCGCACCATGGGTACTTGCCAGTTCACACAAACTGATGAAAAAATATTCACATTGGCCCGTATTTTCCGATGCCTATAGGTGAGTATGCGCTGTGTACACACCCGTAGGGACATCGGAAATGCCGGTTTCAGGCCTGCGAAGCGCATGTGCTGAAAACCAGCATTTCTGATCTGTCAAGAATGCTCTTGACAGATTGGACACCTGCCCTGGAGAAGGGCCTCCGCGGGCAGATTGTTCCACTTTCTGGAGAACCTCCGCCCGCAGAAAACCCTTAGAAATCTTATGGCTAGTAAAAGCAGGTGTAAGGCCTGCTTTTACCAGCATAAGAGTTAAAAAAATGTAAAAAAAACATTTCACTAATTTATCATTTAAAAATACTTTTTAAAAAGGTGAGTTTATTTTTAGCCCCGTAAAAAACTTTAATTATTTTTTTCAAAAAATTGAATTTTTGTTTAAAATATTTAATTTATTGTAATTTCAACACATTTTAAAAATGTGATGGTTTTTTAAAATGTTTTAGTGTTTTTGAGGTGATCGCCACCCATATATTTGACAGGTCTGTCAAGTGTATGAAGGGAGATTCCCTTCTCCTATTGGCTCCCCATAGCCCATGTGATCCCAGGGACGTTTGCGAACCACATGCACCTCTGGGATACGTGGGCCCTGTGCATTTCGAGTTTTGAGAGGCCCAGGAGCGGAAGTATATGCACCTCGGGAGCCCTCAGGTAAGTTCGTAGATTTTTCCAGATCAGAAGCTACCGCACGCAGGAACCCTCCGATCGGAAAATATGAGCCCTTGTCTTCGAGGTTCCAGACCACATCCCTTCTGAAAGCCTTTGGGGGAAAAATTTGGCTGCTTTGTGTCTCCTATTAGCGCCCCGAGGGGGCTCTAATGGGAGGCACAAAGCACCTAGCGCCCAGGTGCAGCACCGCTAACACCTCCCACGAAATTCAGCGGGAGGTTAGCGGCAGCGGTAGCCGATAATGCCCTGTGGCGCTGCAGCTCTGGCGATGACATCATCGCCATGCGCAGCGCCCTGCTCGCGCCCCAGCTGCAAATTTGGCTCGCGCCCCCTGACCTACCGCCAGACGCCATGCCCGACGGCCAAGGTGCCGTGTTTGCAGCCGGGGCAGTGCAAATTAAAGGGCAGGTGCTGGTCCGCCATTTTTTTGGGGGCCGCCTGCCAGCACTTGCCCCCGCCTCCTGCAGGGTGCCGAGCTCTTTTGCCAGCACCCCGCTCCCCGGTGGTCCAGCAGGGCCCCGGTGCGCGCTGTGCTAGGCCCCTCCCCTTTAATGAGGGGAGGAAGGCCTGCAGTACCGCCTGGCGCTGCTGCACGTAGCACCGCGATATTCAATGGAAGCGCCCGAAAAGGGAGGGGGAGCGCTTCCAGTAGCGTCCTGCCTCCTGCTTGGGGCGCTACCATTCAATTTCGGGCACGGGGGCGCTAACTTTTTCGGAGCCCTATTCAAAGTTAATGCCCCAATTTTTCCCCCTTTATCCCTTACTTGAAGTCACAGCCTCCACACCTGTGCCAGATCCCACTGGAGCTGGAGATGCAGGAACTCCCGAGAAAGGGAATCCCTGCCACAGGCCCCAGCCCCTCTGATGTGGGGGAGATGTTTTTGGCAGAAGGAAATTCCGACCAGACAAGGTTCCCCAGAAACTACCAGCAAAGGTTGGGACTTCCGCTCCACTCCTGCTGAAATTCCAGGGAGAGAGCACCATAAATCTCATGCACATTTGGCCCACTCAAGTTATCAGCACCTACACAGGTATTTGTGATTTTTTTAAGGATGTTGTCCGTTTGTCAGTCACAAATGAGGAATTGTTAAATCTATTTTGGGATATTTTATTTTCTGGTAGCAGCTGGTTCTGTTTATAAAAGTCTCAACCTAAGCATCCAGTCAGAGCCTGGTACACTTTCTCCAAGTGCATATTCAGTTTATGAAATTTCCATCATTAGCAAAATATTTTGCTGTTAAAATGGTTTAATAAGAAATAATTGTTTGTTTAAAATAGTAATCTCATAAAGCCACTATGATGCAAACTAGATGCATGTGGGTCAAGAAGTGCTGTCTTAAACAGGCCTTTAACTAATCAAAGACAACAAATACTCAAAACAGTTAAGGTTATCTCTTATCACTGGTGCATTGCTGACAAGCATCATTACAGCTAATCTAGTTAGTGGTATACTAACTAGTGTCTTATTTTAACTCACATCATGAATGTTCTGCTATGTTGCAAGTTAAATTTGTATTGTATGTAGCAGAGGAATTGACAACAGCATTATCCAGAAAAGGGGGAGTGTAAAAAGAGAAATATTGTGTATTAGTAACCACTTTGAAGTGGCTTATTGGCAGTGTGTTTACAATTATATCTATTTTAAAGGTTACTTTACAGATCATTTGCCCTGGTGAGGCACCAACAGATCTGAATGGATTTTGGTCCATTTTGCATTGATATACTGAATAATTTTAAAGCTAATGATCATTGGGAATAGCAGTTTCAACTCCTAGCTTTAAATGTGATTATTAATATTAATTTGCTATCACAAATCTCAACTTTTTTTGCAAGTGAAATGAGAAAATAAAATTTAGCCCTCATTATTTTAATTCAATTAGTATGGTATTTAATGATCTGCTAAATATGAAGTTTTTATCTAATGCTTTAGCCCCAGGGTTTTAACTTTTTTTTGGTGCCTTGCACAATGAAGATTTCCTGGTGAAAATGAAATAGGATTTTTTGTAAAAACTTGTCATAAATGGAAAGGTTTGAGCAACCAAGAATGATCAGATCTGAGTGATTCCAAAAGTATTGAAACACTAGAGCTATGAGAAAGAGGTACACATGAGATAGTAAATGTCTGACAGTAAATGACAAGGTAGGAACTTAAGATGAGATCAATTGAACTGTGAGATTAAATTATTCCCTAAACATGAGGTTGGATGGTTGCTATTCTTCACGAATATCTACTATTTTGATTTGTAAACAATGAATTTTCTTACTGTTAAGTGGTGAGTGTGTTTCGTATGGTGGGAGCAAGAACAGGTAGCAATAATGGTGACAAATGACCTGAAGTGATATTGTGTGATTTGGCAAGTATTTTAAAGTGTTTTTTTGGGTACATGTTACAAAATAATACATTATATCTTGTAATTTATAATATTTTAAACAATGGTTTTTTACTTAAATAAAGGTAAAAAAAGAGGTCCCAATTAAGAAATCTTTGATGGATGTTAGAATGAGGACATGAGTAATGTCAGGAGCTGTAGCCATTCATACTGGACTATTTCAAGTTCATGAAGAAAGTCCAGAATTAAACCCAGTTTAGTTCACTTGGCTTGGTACATACCCATACTATTATTTGATATATGTTATGATTGTCTTAAGTATGTAAGGGACTATATTGCTTCACTAGTTCCATGCCATCTATAGTCAAAGTCATACAAATAAGGAGAGATGACTCGAATTATAAGCATTTGTTTTATTTTTGTACCTGGTAGGTTAGTGGGTAACAGCTGACTTCTGGTGACCCAGTGGATGGGAATTCTGACCTCTTCATCGAATACCACAGCACAAAAGGAAGCCATTCGGCCCATCGAGCCTGGGCCCATCTCTTGTGCTGCAGTACTGACTATATGTTCACTTTTTCATGGTGATCTGATGGAGAGGTTACTGCCAATATCATTGTGCTTTTTTGGGATGGTGTTCATCAGACCCTGGTAAAATATTGGACATATTTGTGTCCCTGAGAAACTTAATCATTCTTCTCAAAATCATACCTGGACTTTATCTCCTTAGCAATAGCTTTTGATTTGTGATCTGCCCCATGTGGCCAGAAGATATGGTGCCTGCCTCCCATGGGGGGGCGGGGGTTGGGATGGGGGCATGGGCCCCCTCTGACCCCCATGAGACCCCTCAGCCCTCTATCTAAGCAGGTCAATCCAATTATTTTAAAACTTACAATTTCTTTGGGGGACCCCCACAGTGCACCATTCTCAAAGTTGGTACGCCTCATCCCACCAGCCGGGACCTCCTGGGGCAAGGGCAGCGGGAGCTCCCAACATACGAGCTCCCATCCCTGGCTCCGCACCCTGATATATTGGACTTGTAAGAGCTGTGCAGATGCTCCACCCCTTACAAGGCCAACTGGGATTTCCTGGAATTGACGGGGATCCAGTGAAACTGGGTCCCTGCGGTTTTCTACTAGGTTTCTCCAGACTTCTGCTGGAGTTATGCCGAGACTTGAGTGGAATCTCTGAGGAAATTTAGGGCCAGCTTGTCTTCTGCTAAAACATAAAAGCTGGTATTTTACTGTGGTACTATTTACGTGATGGTTTGCAATTTTACATCAGAGCCTCTTGTTTGAAATATTGCCTTCTGTCTCAGTGTCAGCACATATTCTATTCTATATCATGAACAAGTTTCTTTGACACAGGGGAATCTTGGTTTCAAAGTTTTATTTCTGTTTAATTGTATTAAAGCACGTTTACTGACACATTGTGATTTGCTGTCTTAAGCCTTCACTGTAGCAGCATTCAAAATACTAGGTTGCAGCTCAACTTTAAAATCTACTGTTGCAAAATTTTTTAAATTTGGTATGTGAGCATTGCTGGCAAGGCCAGCATTTATTGCCCATCCCTAGTTGCTCTAAGACGGTGGTGTAGGGTCGTCTTCTTGAACCGCTGCATTCATATGGTGATGTTAATGTTTGCTCGGCCACTTCAGAGGGCAGTTAAGAGACAACCACATTGGTGTGGGACTGGAGTCATATATAGGCCAGACTAGGTTAAGGATGGCAGGTTTCCTTTCCTAAAGAACATTAATGAATCCGTTGGGCTATGAATGGCAATCTAACAGCTTCATGGTCACTTTTACTGATACCAGCTTTTTATTGTCTAATTTCAAATTCTCAAACTGTCATGGTGGGATTTGAACTTGTGTTCTCTGGATTATTAGTCCAGGCCTGCTGGATTACTAGTCCAGTAACATAACTATTACACTACTGTACCCCTAACCATAATTGGAGTCTTGATGAAAAGCATTAATAAATGATAGGATTGACATTCTATGTGTTAAGCTAGCTGTTGATGGCTGGCCCTTGGCAGCTGCTTGCTTTGTAATTATTTTGCTGTCAATGTTTCTTTGTAGTTCGTTCTTTTGTCCTGGTGATTCTTTGATGATTCTTTACCTATTTATGTCCCATATTATTATGTTGGCTTGTTCTTGCATATTTACTGTTTTACAATGTTGGGTTTGTTTGATTCTTATTGGTACTTTCGGAGTATGGGTTGTAGCATTGCTATTTTCTTCAGCATTCAGACTTTGCTGTTGAGGGTCCATCCTTTGGGACTTATGAGAATCAAATTGTAACTATTGGTATTTGTGTTTCTTTATGTGATCAGGGTGGGTTATGTTATGGAAGTGTACTCTTCCATTAGATCATTGACTAGCATCACCGCTTGTATTTTGTCAATTTGTCGATGGAAATGTGCAAATTGGTCTGTAAGGAAGCTCAGATTGTTGGGAAATTGCAAGTGTGAGTGTTGCAGATAAATTCTCAGTGGACTTCTCAGATGAATATACATTTTATGTCTGTAATTTCAAACTGCTTGTCATGAGATGGAAGTGAGAGCTCTTAAATTATGAGGATGGATAAATTCAAAGATTGTGCTGCCAATAAGGAGAAAGTATCAATTCAAATAAAAATTAAATATTGCCACTTTTAAGCACTTCCGTGCACAGTGCTTCTCAAACCTTTTCAAGACAGGCCTCAGCAAAACATCCTGAAGGCTTCTTTTGCTTCACTGGCTATGGATGATAACAAGTCTGAGGTGGTCATCTGAGCGAATGCAGATACTTGAAAAGTCTTGCTCTTGAAAATTTTGACAAGATACTGAATATAAACAACTGGCTATAAGATCTTATTCTTTTTCATTCATTCCTGGGATGTGGGCATCGCTGGCAAGGCCAGCATTTATTGCCCATCCCTAATTGCCCTTGAGAAGATGGTGGTGAGCCGCCACCTTGAACCACTGCAGTTCGTGTGGTGAAGGTACTCCCACAGTGCTGTTAGGGTGCGAGTTCCAGGATATTGACCGAGCAATGATCAAGGAAGGGTGATATATATCTAAATCTAAGAAGTCACACAACACCAGGTTATAGTCCAACTGCTTTATTTGAAATCACAAGCTTTCGGAGCGCTGCTCCTTCGTCAGGTGAAGTGGAGAAATGCATAAAGACACAACTTATATAGTCAGAGAATAATGTCAGATGTTTACAGGTAATCTTGCCAACTGCCATTTATCACACCTCGGCAGAGAGATAATCACAGCAATCTAAGGTGTGAATGGTGTCCAAACAGGTCAGTCAGGAAAACATTACATCAAAGAACAATGAGGTGGGGTCACAAGGGGTCAAATATTGCAGATGCTGGGGTCTGTATGAAAAACAAAAAAAGACAAAAAACATTTTTTTTTGCTGGAAATCACAGCAGGTCCGGCCGCATCTGTGTAGAGAGAACAAGCCAATGTCGACTCGAGTCTGGATGACCCTGCATCAGGTGGTGTTACATGTAGCGTGACATGAACCCAAGATCTCGGTTGAGGCCGTTCTCATGGGTGCGGAACTTGGCTATCAGTTTCTGCTCGACGATTTTGCGTTGTCGTGTGTCTCGAAGGCCGCCTTGGAGAATGCTTACCCGGCCTTCGAGACACACGACAACGCAAAATCGACGAGCAGAAACTGATAGCCAAGTTCCGCACCCATGAGGACGGCCTCAACCGAGATCTTGGGTTCATGTCACGCTACATGTAACCCCACCTGATGCAGGGTCATCCAGACTCGAGTCGACATTGGCTTGTTCTCTCTACACAGATGCGGCCGGACCTGCTGTGATTTCCAGCAAAAAAAAAATGTTTTTTGTCTTTTTTTGTTTTTCATACAGACCCCAGCATCTGCAATATTTGACCCCTTGTGACCCCACCTCATTGTTCTTTGATGTAATGTTTTCCTGACTGACCTGTTTGGACACCATTCACACCTTTGATTGCTGTGATTATCTCTCTGCCGAGGTGTGATAAATGGCAGTTGGCAAGATTACCTGTAAACATCTGACATTATTCTCTGACTATATAAGCTATTCTCTGACTATATAAGCTGTGTCTTTATGCATTTCTCCACTTCACCTGACAAAGGAGCAGCGCTCCGAAAGCTTGTGATTTCAAATGAAGCTGTTGGACTATAACCTGGTGTTGTGTGACTTCTTACATTTGTCCACCCCAGTCCAACTCCGGCATCTCCACACTATATCTAAATCAGATGTTTCATTTGGCAGGGAACTTGGAGGTGACAGTGTTACCATTACATTGCTGTTGCTCTTCTTGCTGATAGAGATTGCAAGGGAGGGAGGTGCTGACAAAGTAACCTTGGTGAGTTTCTGCACCCAGCCATTCGATTGTACATACTGCAGCTATAAACGGACAGGGAGTTCAGTTGAAAGGGCACTGATCAAGTGAGTTGCTTTGTCATGACTGTAGTTGAACTTTAGTGTTGTAGATGCACACACACATATACGATTGGTGAGCATCCCATCACATTCCTGATTTGACCTTTCTAGATGGAGGAGAGACTTTGAGAGGTCAGGGTGAACCACTTGTTGCAGAGTACCCAGTCTCTGCTCTGCTGTTGTAGCCATGGTGTTGATAACATAAGAATTAGTAACAGGAGTAGGTCATACAGCCCTTCGAGCCTGCTCTGCCATTCAATATGATCATGGCTGATCTTCGACCTTAACTCCACTTTCCCACCCAATCCCCATATCCCTGGATTCCACTAGAGTCCAAAAATCTATCTATCTCAGCTTTGAATATACTCAATGACGCAGCATCCACAGCCATTTTGGGTAGAGAATTCCAAAGATTCGCAGCCCTCTGAGTGGTCCAGTTAGGCTTCTGGTCAATGATGTCTCTCAAGATGTTGATGGTCAGATGAAGAAGGGTGGGCTTCCTCTTCATCAAAATGATCAGTACCTGGCACTTGCGTAGTGTGAATGTTACCTGTCACTTATCAGCCCAAGTCTAAATGTTATCCAGGTCCTGCTGTAGGCTGGCTGGGGCTACTTCATTATTGGAGAAGTTTGAATGGAGCTGCACACGGCGGAATCGTTATCAAACAGCCTCATTCCTGACCTAATAATGGAGGGAAGGTCATTGATGAAGCAATTGAAGATGATTGGGCTTAGGACCTTCCCCTGATGAATTCCTGCAATGATGCCGTGGGGTTATGATGGCTTTTCTCTGGCAATCATGATCATCAGGTATAGTTCCAGGCACTGGGGAGTTTTCCCTCTGACCTCATTGACTTCAGTTTTGCTCGGACTCATTAGGTGCCATAGTTGGTCAAATGATGCATTGGTATCGAGGGCAGATACTCTCACCTCTTCTCTGGCATTCAGCTCTTGCATTCATGTCAGGATCAAGGCTGAGATGAAGTTGGAGCGGAGTGGTTCTGGGATGGGGCCAAATAAATAAAAGAATGTAGTTGATTGTACAGTAGATCAAGCAGATTGAGAATTGTATTTCCAATATAAAGATTTTTGGTTCCAGAGGCACCTGTCACTCAAAATGTGTCACTTCAGTGCTAAATTGTGCATGTTGAACAGAGAAAAACTGAAATTCTCTTGCCTGCTATTCTGTTAAAGAGTACTGTGCACAGTTCTGGTCTCCATATTACAAAAAGGATATAGAAGCACTGGAGAAATTGGAAAAATGATTGACAAGAATGATACCAGAATGCCCCTCACCATCTCTGTAATCTCCTCCAGCCCTACAACCCTCTGAGATCTCTACGCTCCTCCAATTCTGGCTTTTTGCATATCCCCGATTTTAATCGCTCCACCATTGGTGGCCGTGCCTTCAGCTGCCTAGGCCCTAAGCTCTGGAGTTCCCTCCGAAAACCTCTCCGCCTCCACCTCTCTCCTCCCTTAAGACGCTCCTTAAAACCTACCTCTTTGACCAAGCTTTTGGTCATCTGTCCTTATGTGGCTTGGTGTCAAATTTTGTCACATATAGCTCCTGTGAAGCTCCTTCGGAAGTTTTACTATGTTAAAGGCACTATATAAATGCAAGTTGTTGTTGTTGAGAAGGTACAACTATCAGGAAAGACCGAATAAGCTGCGGCTCTTTTCTCTGGAAAAGAGAAGACTGAGAGGTGACTTGTTAGAGGTCTTTAAAATTATGAAGGGGTTCGATATGGTAGAAGTAGCGATGTTTCCACTTGTGGAGGAGACCATAACTAGGGGCCACAAATATAAGATAGTCACTAATAATTCCAATAAGGAATTCGGGAGAAATTTCTTTACTCAGAAAGTGGTGAGAATGTGGAACTCGCTACCACATGCAGTGGTTGAAACGAGTAGCATCGATACATTCAAGGGGAAGCTAGATAAATAGGTGAGGGAGAAAGGAATAGAAGGATTTGATGATAGGGTGAGATAAAATAAATAGAGTTGAGGAGGCTCGTATGGAGCATAAACAGAAACTATAAACCTGTTGGATCTATGTAATTCATAGACTTCGATTGATTGTGGTTTTCGAGACATCCACAACAGACCTTCTCATCCTGTCACTTGAAGAAGAATGTGCAACAGCCTTAAAAGGAAGAGAAATGTGTATTATATAAAAAATTGCAATTTTTTTTTTTTGGTTCAATCCGATTATCCTCAATATTTTCATTTAGCATTACGACTTGCCAAGAGACATTCCCGTTAAACAGAGAATGGGTTAATCTGGGCTGCAGAATTCTGCACAGTTGTCCATGTGACTGACTGATGGTTGATAGAGTTTCCTGATTGATGTCACATTGCTTCTTCATGAGGAACAATGCCATATCTCCATCCAGCAATTCACCCGATGTTGTGGCTGGCAACTAATAAAACTCAACCACTTGAGAATGACTTGAAGTGACAGGCATATTTGATTCTCGAATTCACAGATTCTTGTTTAGGAGTAGAATGTTCCAACTGCTTGAATGGCAAGCTGCTCTTCAATCAGATATTTAATGAAATGCTGCTTATTGTGATTAACAGAGACTTGTAGGTGAAAACTATGTCATCTTTGATCTGACAGTTCTGTGCTGTATATAGGAAAATATGAGCTTCATATTACAGAGCATTTGCAATTATCAAGTGGAAGGAAATATGGACAAGTATTTTACAACTGTTGAAGTGCACTGGAGGACTTTGTCTCAGAATAGCGGACCCTTGTAGCAGCTATCATTTGCATTTAAAGTTACTTTTGAAGGACATGTATTTGCCCTTCAAGCATGAAATAGTTTAATGCTACCGTAACTTAAATTTGTTCTGCTGTTTAATTTTCTCACTGTACAAGTCAGACTTAAACAAGCTCTCTGCTACAAAACATGGGGCTCCTCACACCATCTGTTTTCAAGTTATTTAAAATTTTATATCGCAGTCAAGTTCAGTAATGCATAGCTTGTGTATTCATGCTGTTGATAACTGCTCTTTGGCCCTCGGTTACTTTCAATCAAAGACTATCGGAACCCAAAGGCTAACAACGAAAGTCAATCGGGTTGAATACGCAAACTACATTACTTAAATGGGTATCCACTGCAGTATGTAACATTGAGACAAATAGCACGAGGAATCTAGCTTTATTCAAAAGTGACTGACTTGAATTCCTACCTGTTAATATTAAAACTAATTCTAAGCAATTGTAGTTTCACATTTAATACACCTGTTTCCATTAAAATTCTGCTCAATTATATTTAAGAATTTTGTTAGCTGTAAATGTTCAGCAACTATCCTACTGAATGTGTGGAGAATATTTCTTGAAATTTGTATGATCAGTATGCTGTACATATTTCACAGCAAATGGAAAATAGATATTCAAGGACTGCTGCCCATATAAGCTGAAAATTACTAACCAAACAAATTACTGCAAACTTCAGTTTGACTGGAATCCACTCTCTGAATGTGTAAAGCTGTACCACCCCTTTTATTAAAAGCAAGAGCTTTGCTCATTAAAACCAATGGTTTCTCCATTGTGTGTAAAGCATGTACATCTGAACAAGTGCTCTTCATACTACGGAAATATTCTGTCTGTGGTTCAGAAAATATAGTAATTTACTCCTTACATTTATACCCCAGTTGTTGATGTGTTCATTTCATTTGTTACAGTCATTGTATTAAAAAGCTGGTCTGACTATTATGCTACAAATAATAGGATAAGTTAGCTGCCACACAATACCAGAGACTCGATTTTTGAAGCAACCTTGGGAAATTAAAATGTAATCTCCACCTAGTAGTAAGAATTCATCATTTTGCTAAAAATCTGGGTTTCATTAAATTGTATTATTTAATGCAGATTTATAACATTTAAGGCCTAAACATCTGAGAATGCACATGTCACAGCTCATTGAAAAGGAAATGGTCTATGTAAAGAGACAGGCAGGGAAAGGGCCAGATGCTAAAGAAAATTGCTTCATATAGCTAGCGGAGTATTCTTGACTGTCAACTGTCTTTTTATGAACAGTTTTGAAATAAATTGCTCAGTTCTTTTATTAGCTGTTGGCATTCACTGATAAGAGAAAGCCTAGTTCATCAGGTGATCTTCATAGCTAGTGGGGAAAATTTGCAAATGTTAGTCCTACAGAGTACCTTGTTTTCAACATGAATAGGGCAAATGGATTGCAAGTATTGTCGGAACAACTTGAAAGTGCTCATTCTGAATTGTGTACTCAAATTTAAATATACCAGCATATGATAAACTTCAATAAAATGACTTTATATCTAATAAATACATTTTAAGGAATGGCAAATGTTGCATTTACATTCTTTAAATACTCTCAGTTGTCACAATGGTATAATAGTGAATGAGGACGTAAGGCATCTCATTGTCACAATATTATTGGAATATGTAATATGTAATTAAAATGTTTGGATTTTTGCATGGCATTGAAAGTGTTCAATATGCCTGTAAAGCTTGTTGATTAGCTGATTTTTATTGAATTTCAAATTCATAAAAAATTTTTTAAACACACGCTGTGTACCTATCAAAAGACCTGAACAATACCCATTCAAAAAAATATTTCTTGAAGTCCTTTGAGTGGCCATGTTAGTTCCCCTCCCACCCTACTGCGTACTAACAAACATATTTTAATAGTTCTTGAAAAAAATCCAAATTATCTATAAAATTAACCATCCCATCTTCAATTACCTCATACAACTTTACTGGGCACAGACCTCCCCTCTTGGGCTTTTTGGCTGCCTTCTGCTCTTTCCTTGGGGCTGAGCCCTGGATTGCAGTACATTTTATGTCTTTACATTTGTGGAATCATTGCCTTTCATTGCTTCTTCCTTGTCCCTCTATGGTGCGCACCTGCATGACCATGTGCTTGTTTTATGCACATGTAATAACTTTTTTTTAAACATTTCTGTGCATGCATAACTGCAGTGTTTTCCTAGCTTTGGGCAAGCGTGCAGTCGCATAGTCCCCCCGCCACCCACTTCCCCGCCCAGCCTTTTGTCCAGGGATAATTTGCAGGCAAGTTACACTCAAGAGTCTGCTGAAAGGTCTTCGACCTGAAATGTTAGCTCTGTTTCTCTCTCCACAGATGCTGCCTGACCTGCTGAGTATTTCCAAGATTTTCTGTTTTTATTACACCCAGAGTGTGGATTGGAGATAGAACTACAACACTACAGCCCTAATTCTCTGACCCACACTACCTCTGAGTGCAGCTCCCCACTGGGAGCACAGGATTTCGAATGACCTCTTGCAGTGTGACCTTTGCCCTTAGGGAGTCCACTACTGAATCAGGGTGCTTCTAAATGCAATGGCCTGGAAATTGCGGTCGGAAGCTTGCTGCACACGTAGGTCTCTGAACTGGAAGCAAACTCCGCACTTACCTTGTGTCTCCAGAGCTTCGGACTGTTCTGGTCCTGGTCCTGCAGGCGTACGCCTGCGTAAAGGCCCACACATCCCAGTGGTGCACGCGGCTCGCAAGCGTCCCTGGGATCACGTGGGCCAGGCCAATCAATGACAAAGTGGGATTCCCATTATGCTTATGAGGATTACATTTACATACAGAGTCCCCATAAGCATAGTAGAAATCACCTAATAAATAAAATTTCACACCACTTATCTGAAAATAAATGATCACAGGTTCAAAATTAATTAAAATACCCTTCAATTAAACATTTAAAATAAAAATGCAATTTTTGAAAAATAAATGTAAACATTTTTAAACGGGACAAAATTTACCTAAACTAATTTTAAATGTAAGTGAATGTTGAAATCATATTAAAAAAAAAAATTATTTTAACATTTTATTTTAACCCTTACACTGGTAAAAGAAGGCCTTATGCCTTATTCACTGGGCAAATATCCCAACTCTGTGCCAGTGAAAGTGAATTTACAGCAGATGCGCTGGATCTGTCCAAGCGAAACTTGACAGATTGCAAGTTTCGGGTTTTGGTGCATGCACAGCACATGCAGAAACCGGGAACTTACGGGGCCATTCTGAAGGCTTCTGAATGCATACACTGTCGGAAACACCGTAAAATCCGGGCCAGAGAACTCTATTAACAAGATTATTCTTCAACAAGTGGGTTGTCAATACGACTGGGAAACAGATGTGTTTGGGAAAGTGACGGAATAGTTCATGAATAAACAGGTACTGGTGGATCTATGTGGCGTTTCTAATGTGTAGGGGGTGTGTGGCGGGTGCTGGTGTTGCTGCCTGGCGCGTGCTTGCGCCCAGTCAGTTATGCCTCTGACTGTTTTGTGAGCGGTTCGAATCGCTCCCACGCCCCTGGGTTCTAGACACCAGACTTAGGTACAAGGCAGCGGTACAGAGAAGACTCGAGTAGACAGGTGGTTGGATGCAAACAGAACCAAGATTTGATTGAAGAGGAAAAAAAACTTACTTAATACAATCTCATGGAAAAGAATTACTAGTGTACACTTCTACAGGCAAAAATTACAAGAGAATCACAATAATACTTATACTTATGCAGGGAATGGGGAACACACGGCACATCGAGGGAAAACAACTATCTTAACAATCTCCTTATCCTTATCCCACCCCCTATACCTAACTAGATTAAGCTATGAGGGGTCAGAACTTCATGCTCACCAATCAAAAGGTTTGTTAGACTCAATACAGCGGTTGGGTTCGGGGTTCGCTCTTGGTGCTCTCTGGAGCTTGTCATCATCACGTGGTCTCCAGACGCTGCAAGGGCATTGTCCGGGTTCGCGTACCCCAAAGTTAAAGTCTCTGTTTGGGTACTTTACCTTGCAGGGATGGTTCTTCGTTGACAGCGGCCAGTTTGAGTTGGTGTGTAGATATTCGAAGGTCGGCCGAGGCTGAAGGCCCGATGATTCGAAACCTCCCCTCGTTTGGCCTTCTCCAGCTGGTCTGCCCCTCGGTGGTTTTCCCTTCTCCCCTCGTCGCGTCCCGCCTCGCCTGGCCTGAATCTGTCTGTGTCCGCCCGACCCGGTGTAGGGGCAGTTCCAGATGGAGTGAGAAAAGGGCACGGGCAAAGGCCAGGGGGTAAGCGCGGGACGGGGAAAGAGCCACGAGGGCGAGGGGCCGAGGAGCAGCACCAGCACACCAACCAATGAACGCACCAACCTCCTCCGACCCACAACTCACCAACCCTCCGGACCACACAATGCTACCCGGGGCCTTCAATTATACCTTCGTCAAAAAAACCTTATCTGCCCGCCAAATCAGGTTAGTTTTTTGTCTTAATCTTGGCGGGCTATTTTAAATAATGGTAGCAATCCATATTAACTGGTTTTGGATGGCCGGTAATCGCATCTACCGGCCCGATAATTGACTTGTATTGTCCTGAAAGTTCCTTGATGGGCCTTGTCCGGCCTCGATGGCTCAGTTAATCTGTTTCCGATAATATATGCAGACTGCTAGATGGCCTTAACTATAGGCCTAAACTGAATTTAGATTTTGTCTCCAATTCGGTCTAATGCATAATTCAGTGTCCTGTCTGGTTCCAAAATACAAAGTTTGTCTTCGCAGAAAGCCTGCAGCCTTAGTTTCGATTTCTCCCAAGCTGCCTGCGTTGCAGAATCCATTTTGGAATCCCACAGGCTTTC
Organism: Somniosus microcephalus; assembly: GCF_052327205.1. Lineage (NCBI taxonomy): Eukaryota > Metazoa > Chordata > Chondrichthyes > Squaliformes > Somniosidae > Somniosus > Somniosus microcephalus. The sequence continues at coordinate 167,478,558 of NC_140997.1, forward strand.
TGCCACGAGGCACAGATGCCATCTTGGGTTGGGTACCCTTTTTAACTTAAAATGTCCACGCAGGGTCCCGTTTATTAATAACATCCTTCGGGGAAATGCAGAAATTTTGCGAATCTTACAAATGCTTTGGAGGAAAGAATGTAAAAGAGCAGTGTAGATTAACAGATGATGAATCACTGATGCACCAGTGGGTGCTCCCTCGCTCATACTCCACTCTACAGCTCAGTATACCTGTGAACAATGCTGTACAAAATCTTTTAAAGCATCAGAGAAGATGCAAAATGTTGAGTGAACTTAATTTCCAGTTTTTATGGGCAATGTTTCCCCCTATCCACAATATTTTGGAAGAAAGAAATTCTGTTAAGCCCCTCTTGGGTACACAACATTGCCGATGGAAAAATTGGGGTAACTCTTTTTAAGTAGCATTGTTTCTCTTTTCTTTCTGTGATTATTCTGAACAGTCATGTTGTAGTTATTTATAAAAATTACAAATATAACATGTATCGAACAAAAGAACAAATGCTTGAGGACGGTTCTGTGGGGCTTTGGCAGGAGGATGTTAATACATCAGTGTAAGTATGGCAAATGATAAAACTTTTAATTACAGGTCGCTCCATTCTTTGAAAGTTTAATTTTTTCAGGTTTCAAGTTTACCTCTCACATTCGTATCATAATATCTTTCTATGCCATTTACAGTCTGGTTGTCGAGGCTGTGGGCTGGTTTCCTTCTAAATTATTGTTTGTCTCTTTCTGTATTTTTTCTTCTTTCTCTTCAGTTCTTTTGGATAGTTTCTATTTTCATTTTGACCAATCAATTTAGCAGGATAGAATGAGCCTTAGTATAAATTCTTGAGTAGAGACAAGTTCCTTCAGAGAAGGAAAAAATATAGAAAAGGGAAACGATGAAATCCCACCAGATCACTCCGTGAATGTAACCGCTGAGTAGCCATACAAGCCAGGAAGGTCCCAGGGTCAACCCTGAGTCTGCTGGGTGATATGGCAGCAATAGAGGAACTATATATGGGCCTCAGTGTCCCCGTTTCCTGTTCTTTGGTTCAAGACCCTGATCACTCTCAATGTGTGTACATCAATGAGAACAAGATCAGGCTTGACTGTAATGCACTTTATTACATAGGACTACATAGGATATACGGCACAGAAACCAGCCATTCGGTCCAACCAGTTTATGCTCCACTCGAGCCTCCTCCCGTCTTTGCTCATCTAGCTCTATCAGCGTAACCCTCTATTCCCTTCTCCCTCATATGCTTGTCTAGCCTCCCCTTAAATGCATCTATACTATTCGCTTCCACATTCTCACCACTCTTTGGGTAAAGAAGTTTCTTCTGAATTCCCTATTTGATTTCTTGGTGATTTTATAGTCCAATCGCCTATCAAAACTCACTGGCCAGGCTCGCAAATAAATTATAGTCATTGAGTAAAATGTCAGAGGGAAATTTGTGCCTGTCCATACCTTGAGGAGAAGAGAGTTGAGGATAAAATTACAATGTCAAATAAAAATTCAGCTTCTCTTATTTGGTACCACTGTAATCAAACCATTCAATCTTATGTCGTAGGCAAGGTCATCAAATCTTTAAAGTTACGGAAGGACATTCAGCCCACTTTAGTTCAGCAATCAAGAATGACCCTAAAGTCCCTCCATCATTGCAGCATTCATTTTCTGCTTGATTGATTCCAAGGATTTTGCCACCTCCAGACTGGGGAAGTTCTTCACATGGAAGTCCATTCAGTGTATTGATCACTCTTGTGTGAAGAATGTCCTGACATTGCTCCAAAAGTTGTTTTGAAATTCTTCCTCTCGTCCGACTCTTACAATTTTTCTGAAGTAATTTTCTGGATTTTATATTTTCCATACTGGTTACTATTTTGATTATCTCCGTAAGATAATTTATCAGATCCCGCTATTCAAAACATGTGCCCAGGTTTCTCCAGTTCTTATTGATAACTAGAACCTCCTAACATGAGTGATCTGCCACGTGGTTCTTCTCTGCACTGCTTCTGGTGCTTCAATGTTTCCCTTGCATCTGACTAGACAGGGTAATCGAGGTGTGATTTGACCAGAGCACTTATACCTTTTGAGCATAGCTTCCTCTGACTTGTACTCTACTGTTTTGGCTGTGCAGTTCACATTCTAATGGCTTTGATGATTGCTGCTTTGTAGTGGTTGTTAAGATTACATAAACGGTTCTGTCCCATTCCCCATTTTTATCTTGTATCACTATAATTTTCATATTTGATGTTGGTAGCTTGCAATTCCCTCCTGTTATGAAAATATGTCCCTCTCGTTTACTGGAGCATATTATCATGCAAACCGTTTCTAAATTATATATTTTTTGTCATCCCACATCTGTCCAAGAGAACTAATCCCACCCTGTGTTCTTTTCCATTCAAAATCTCCAGAGAAAATTAAATAAAAATAAAAATACAAACAAGATTAACAAACAATTATATGAAGAATTGTGATTGAATTTTTACTTTGTTGGGTAGGGTGATTAAACCCATTTGTGACTTCGGCACAATCAGCTTCACTGGAGCAAAAAAAAATATAGGCCCAAAATTTGCGGTTGCATGCTGTCGACCTTCAAAAAATCTACAAATTTACCAGGTGGTCCGGGAGTCTTGTAGAATCTCGCTCCTGGGCCTCTCTGGGTACCAGCGGGCAGAGGCCCACATATCCCAGGGGCGCACGTGTTTTGCAAACCTGGGACGTGGGCCGGACCAACCAATGAAAGAAGGGGAATCCCCATTCATACTTATGGGAGTTCTGTATGTACGGAACTCCCATAAGTATGAATGGGGATTACTTAAAAAGAAAACACAAAGACATGAAATAACTTTCAAAAACACATATTTACAATTAATTAAAATGGCATTTAATTAAATATTTTAAACAAATTAAATTTTTTGAAAAAAATCTATGGGGTAAAAATTGGGTAGTGGGGGCGCTACCTTCGCTGGGGCACTAATTTTGGCACCCCGAAAAAGTTAGCGCCCCCACGGCTGATTTTCCCAGGGGGAGGGAGGAGGGGTGCTACTGGAAGCGCCCGGCGTCCCTCTTGGGGCGCTGTGAGCCAGAACCGCTGCGCTACGTGCCTTGGTACGGCAGGCCTTCCTCCCCTTATTAACGGGGAGGGGCCTGGCGCAGCGCGTCCCGGCGCCCAGCTGGGCCACCAGGGATCGGGAGTGCCAGCAAACAAGCCCAGCATTCAAGCGGAGTGCCAGGCTCACGGAGAGCAGCCGGCACCCCACGGGTGACTTCACGGGGGCCAGGGACAGCAACGGGGGCAAGTGCTGGCAGGTGGCCAGCAACAAAAATGGCCGCCCACCACCTCCCCTTTAACTAGCGCCGCCCCGGCCGCAGGTAGGCCCCCCTGACCCCGGCGGACATAGCATCCAGCGTTAAGTCGGGGGGTGCCACCCAATGTTACAGCCGGGGCACAAGCGGGGATGTCATTGCCGACGGCGCAGCGCCGCGTGGCGCTAAAAGTTAGTGCCGCTGCTAACCTCGCACTGAATTTCGCGGGAGGCGTTAACAGCACCATGCCCAGAAGCTAGTTGATTTGCCCTCTTAGGGCGCTAACAGGAGGCGCAAATCAATCGAATTTATCCCCTATATGTTTTAACAGGGCTAACAATAAACTTACCTTATTGGACAGGCTTTTTAATATAAAAATGAGTGATAAAATTTTATTTTTCTATTTTTTAAAACTTTTGCGAATTTCAAGGGCATTCGCTGGGCAGAGGCCCTTTTTCCGGAGATGCAGATGATCGGTCAACAGAATTCTTGACAGATCACAAGTTCCGGGTTTTCATGCACGTGCTTCACATGCCGAAACCCGGAACTTGCACGGCCCGTATGGGTGCGTACACACCTTGTACGCTCCCGTAGGGGGCGCAAAATATGGCCCTATCTGAATGTTTCAAACTGTAGTGTCCTTCATGCTTGTTATCTTTTGAGAAGATATTATACCTAATTTCTTTTTTGACCTTTTCTTGCTAATCTTGTTATCGTGGCCTCTTATTCTGTATTCTGTATCCTCTACAAAGAACTCTGTAATTTCCATTTTTATCAATTCCTTTCTTCAGTTTAAATACCTTTATTATATCCCCTTAGCCTGCTTTGCTCTAATGGGAATAACCTACACTCCTTCAATCTATCTTCACAGCTCTCAAATCTGAGCTTAAGCATAATTTTGGGTGTTCTTTTATAAACCTTTTCCCAAAGCAACCTCAACACTTCTACAAATATGGAGACATAATCTATACACTAAATTCCAAGTCTAATTGATTTATAATGCTGTAGACATTTGGTATTGCCTTGCCTAATTTGTTTTTAAAGAGGAAAGTAAGTAATTACTCCTTGCCTTGTCATTTTATATTTTTAATATTCTACAGAAAAATTTCACCAACCACTGAACAGTAAAGCATTACCAAGTATTAAATAGACAGATTGACCATTGACATAACCATGTTGGGAAATGGTCATGCTGCAATGGCATCACCTTAACATTTGTCAACCTTTCAGAAATTCTTTACTAATATAGAAGGTCATACAGAACATGGAGGATCTCCCATCTGGACGACATACATGCTATAAACAGAGCTAAGTGATCACACAACCAACGGATCAGATCAAAGCTATACATTCCTGCCGCATCAGTCGTGAATGGTGGTGGACCATTAAACAATTAACGGGAGGAGGAGGCTCCATGAACATCCCCATCCTCAATGATGGTGGAGCCCAGAACATGAGTGAAAAAGACAAGGCTGAAATATTTGCAACCATCTTCAGCCAGAAATAAAGAAAAGAAAGACTTGCATTTATATAGCGCCTTTCATGACCACCAGACATCTTAAAGCGCTTTACAGCCATTGAAGTACTTTTGAAGTGGAGTCACTGTTGTAACATGGGAAACGTGGCAGCCAATTTGCACACAGCAAGGTCCCACAAACAGCAATGTGATAATGACCAGAAAATCTGTTTTTGTTATGTTGGTTGAGGGATAAATATTGGCCAGGACAGTGGGGATAACTCCCCTTGCTCTTCTTTGAAACAGTGCCATGGGATCTTTTATGTCCACCTGAGAGAGCAGACGGGGCCTCGGTTTAACGTCTCATCCGAAAGACAGCACCTCCAACAGTGCAGCACTCCCCTGGAGTGGCAGCCAAGCTTTGTGTGCTCATGTCCCTGGAGTGGGACTTGAACCCACAACCTTCTCACTCAGAGGCGAGTGTGCTACCAACTGAGCCACAGAAATGCTGAGTGGATGATCCATCTCGCCATCCTCCTGCGCTCCCCACCATCACAGAAGCCAGTCTTCAGCCAATATGATTCACTCCACATGATAAAGAAACAGCTGAGCGTACTGAATACAGCAAAGGCTATGGGCCCCGACAACATCCCGGCTGTCGTGCTGAAGACCTGTGCTCCAGAAGTAGCCGCGCCTCTAGCCAAGCTGTTCCAGTACAGCTATAACACAGGCATCTACTCGACAAAGTGGAAAATTGCCCAGGTATGTCCTGTCCACAAAATGCAGTACAAATCCAATCCGGCCAATTACCGCCCCGTCAGCCGACTCTCAATCATCAGCAAAGTGATGGAAGGTGTCGTCAACAGCACAATTAAGCGGCACTTACTCACCAATAACTTGCTCACCAATGGGTTCCACCAGGACCACTTGGCTCCAGACCTCATTACAACCTTGGTCCAAATGTGGACAAAAGACAAGCCTGAAGTGTTTGAAAGAGCTAAGGCGGTCTCGCCAGGCCGAATGGCCTCCTTCCGTGCTGTACTGTTCTATGATTCTATGAATAGAGCATGCCTAAAGTCATATTTTTTGCACCAGGTTTGGAGCTGCAGTGAAAATATCACTGAGCATACTAGTATGTGTTATATTTAAAAGTTGCAGCCTTTTGTCAAAACACATTTTCTTTTTTCAGCTCTTATACTTTGAAAGGTTGACGACCTAGTATCATGTGATTTGGGGGGGCTTTTTTTACTTTGCATATAAAAGAATTGCACTAGATTTCATAAAATTCTACACATGCGCACACACATGATTAACCAAGTTAAGTAAGTTAAGTAATTTCTAACCGTGTTAGAAATCAACAATAAAATTCATGCTATTACTGTGAATGCATTTCAGTTGCACAGTGCACTTACAGTAGGAGCCGTGGATCTATTCAGACATGTGAAGATTAGAGCTAGATTGTAACAGCCTCAGCCATTTAGATTAGTAAGCATCAATCATATGTTTGCCATGTAACTTTATTACATTTCAGATAACGCAAACGTTGGCTCTGAAAACAAATCCTCCGCTTGCCAAGGACATATATATCATAGTAATGGTTTCGCTGCTCACCATATGGATGACTGATTGATTGGTAGAGTGCTAGACATAGTGAAAGATGGATAAGCTGCTTCAAAATTAACATAAACCAAGCTAACCCATTTTCACTCTTTCCCTGATTTGTTACAATAGTAAAAGAGTAAGTAATACTGTCATTAAATATCTCGGTGATAGCTTTTAAAATAGTACTTCACATTTCAAATCTTTATTGGAATATGGGAACCTCCTTACTTTTATAACGTCAAGTCAAATCCGCACAAAGATTGACCATGGTACTTTACCTTAACTTCTGAATTAAATTGCAGAGTGCCAGTATTTCGGAGACATTACTTGATATTGTGAACTAAAACAATGTCATTCTCTTGGAAGATAATCAAGCATTAATGTAGCTGAGAAACTTTAAAATAAATTTTCACCCCTTGTGACCATTACAAATCAGAATCTTAGAGTTCTTGTAGTCTTTGAACATGAATTATTCTATTTTAAGCTGTTCTAAGAAAAAAACTACCTTAATTGATCTGCCTGAGCTGCACGGGGGTTCCAGTTGGATAGTTGGAATTTCATCTATAACAACTGAAGATGTTTGATTAAACGTTGGATGCAATATTCTCCAACACTTTAAATCAAACAGTGCTGCCATTCTTGACGTTTGCTGTAGTTAAGTTGTTGGTAGCTGTGTCATACTAACAGAGTGTTATACCGCACACTAATACTGATTATTATTTTTCCTGAGGGGGACCTTAAATTGAAAGTTTCAGAGCCTTGTGCATGTGCACAGTGATGTGCCTCAATAATCCCGAGACTCGATGTTAGCGGAACAAAACAAGGCTTTTATTAACTTAGAAGATAACACGCAGTGGAGAGAGGTATCTTCCATCTGGAGCTCTGCAGTACTGGATATGAGGCCAGACTGAGCTGGCTTACATAGAGGCCAGGTATGGGCGGAGCCCTACACACAACACATTCCATACATTCCAATATACAATACAATGGTGAGGAGAAACCTGAAACCAACCACAGTCACAGGCAGTGATGATATACAATACAATGGTGAGGAGAAACCTGAAACCAACCACAGTCACAGGCAGTGATGAATGGAATATTTCATCACATTCACCCCTTCTATAGATTTAGTCTGTTCGGGGGTTTGGTAGTCCTCTGCGACCGACGTGGCTGTTGTGGTGTCGCGGGTGTCGGCTGGGTGTCCCCGGTGGCCTCCTGGGTCTCTGCCGGGGGTGCCGCCAGGGTTGTTGAAGGGGTAGTTGGTGGGGGTGCCGTTGGTCGATGTTCTTCCGGGGGTGATGAAAGAGTAGTGGGTGGGTAAGAGTTGCTGTGGTCGTTGTTGCTGCTATTGCCGTGGTTGTTGTCGTTACCGGCTGGGGCGACGTCTTTTATTGACACGGTGTCCTCCCTTCCGTCGGCGTGCCGGACATACGCGTATTGGGGGTTGGCGTGGAGTAGGTGCACTGGCTCCACGAGAGGGTCCGTCTTACGGCCCCTCACATGCCTTCGCACGAATACCGGACCTGGGGTGGAGAGCCATGACGGCATGGATACGCCTGAGGTGGACTTCCGGGGAAAGCTAAACATTCGTTCATGAGGCGTGGCATTAGTGGCAGTACACAATAGCGACCGTATCGAATGGAGCACATCTGAGAAGACTTCCTGCCAGCGGGAGATAGGGAGGCCCTTGGTCCTTAGAGCTAGAGTGACTGCTTTCCATACTATCCCGTTCTCTCGCTCCACTTGACCGTTACCCCGGGGGTTGTAGCTGGTGGTACGGCTCGTGGCGATACCCCTGGACAGCATGTACTGGCGTAGCTCTTCACTCATGAAGGACGCCCCCCTATCCGTGTGGATGTAGCTCGGCATACCGAACAGGCAGAACAGGCTGTTGAGGCATTTAATGACCGTGGCGCTGGTCATGTCTGGGCAGGGGAAGGCGAATGGGAACCGGGAGTATTCGTCCACAATGTTCAGGAAGTAAACATTGCGGTCGACGGACGGGAGGGGGCCCTTGAAATCTAAGCTGAGCCGCTCAAAGGGCCGTGTAGCTTTGATTAAGTGGGCTCTATCAGGGTGGTAGAACCGAGGCTTGCACTCAGCGCAAGTGCGGCAGTTCCTGGTCAGAGACCGAACTTCCTCAATCGAGTAGGGTAAGTTGCGGGACTTTATGAAGTGGAACAGCCGCGTGACCCCTGGGTGGCAGAGGTCGTTGTGGAGGGTCTGTAGCCGATCCCCGGTGGCGCTGGCACACATCCCTCGTGAGAGGGCATCTGGGGATTCGTTAAGGGCCCCTGGCCGGTAGATGATGTCATACTCGAAGGTGGAGAGCTCGATCCGCCACCTAAGAATCTTATCATTTTTGATCTTCCCCCTCTGTTTATTATTGAACATAAACGCTACCGACCGCTGGTCGGTAAGTAGGGTGAAGCGTTTGCCGGCTAGGTAGTGGCGCCAGTGGCGCACTGCCTCCACGATGGCTTGGGCCTCCTTTTCCACGGAGGAGTGTCTGATCTCGGGCCCTTGGAGGGTCCTCGAGAAGAAAGCTACGGGCCGCCCCGCCTGGTTGAGGGTGGCCGCCAAGGCAAAGTCAGGCGCATCACTTTCCACTTGAAATGGAGTGTTCTCGTCCACTGCCTGTAGCGTGGCCCGCTCAATATCCTGCTTAATGCTTTTGAAGGCGGCGTGGGCCTCAGCAGAGAGCATAAAAGAGGATGCTTTCAAGAGGGGGCGGGCTTTGTCGGAGTAGTTGGGGACCCATTGGGAATAATAAGAAAATAACCCCAGGCACCTTTTCAGGGCTTTGGGAGTGTTGGGCAGGGGCAGCTCCCGTAGGGGGCGCAATCGGTCGGGGTCTGGTCCGATTTCCCCATTCTCCACCACGCTGCCTAGTATGCAGAGGCGCGTGGTGTTGAAAACGCACTTGTCCTCGTTGTAGGTGAGGTTGAGTTTTTGTGCGGTTTTCAGGAACCTCTCGAGGTTCGAGTCGTGATCCTGCTGGTTGTGACCGCAGATGGTGACGTTGTCGAGGTAGGGGAAGGTTGCCTGCAAGTGGTGGTCATCGACCATGCGATCCATCTCCCTCTGGAAGACCGAGACCCCATTCGTCACCCCAAAGGGGACTCTGAGGAATTGGTAGAGGCGTCCGTTCGCCTCGAAGGCGGTGTACGGGCGGTCCTCTGGTCTGATGTGGAGCTGGTGGTACGCTGACTTGAGGTCGATGGTGGAGAACACCCGGTATTGGGCGATTTGGTTCACCATTTCTGATATGCGGGGTAGCGGGTGGGCGTCTAGTTGGGTATACCTGTTGATCGTTTGGCTATAGTCGATCACCATCCGTTTCTTCTCGCTACCCCTTACCACCACCACTTGGGCGCGCCACGGGCTATTGCTGCATTCAATAATGCGCTCTTTCAGGAGCCTGTCTACCTCGGTCGCGATAAACCGCCTGTCCTCCCAGCTGTACCTCCTGCTTTTGGTCGCTATTGGCCGGCAGTTAGGAGTAAGGTTCGCGAATAGCGAAGGCGGCTTTACCTTCAGGGTAGCCAGGCCGCACACTGTGAGGGGCGGCTGGGACCCACCGTACTTGAGCGTGATGCTTTGGTGGTTGCACTGGAAATCCAGGCCCAAGATCACGCTCGCGCATAGATTCTTCATGATTAATACTTTAAAATTATCGTATACAGTCCCGTTAACGGACAATTGTACCGTGCAGTAACCCAGAATGGTCGATGTCTGGGTTTTATCAGCCATAGAGATGGTACCCCGAGTAGGGACCACCTTTAGGGAGAGTTGTTGTGCCAGTTCAGGGTGGATAAAACTCTCCGTGCTTCCACTGTCAATTAAACATTTAACCCCGCACCCGTTTACCTCGATGTCCACCATTGATTTGGATAGCGGGTGGGGCCTGGTCTGGTCCACTGTGACCGATGCCACTGTAGGGCCCTGATCGAGACGAGATGGCGTCCACGCTGTCTGCTCACAAGATGGCGGACCCCACGAGGTCGGGCAAGATGGCGTCCAAGATGGCCGCTCCCACGGCGCACACGCGGCGGTGGCGGGTTTTGGTTTTCCGGCGGGGTTCCCTCTGCACACCTTCCCGAAGTGCCCCTTCTTACCGCACTTAAAGCAGGTGGTGCCTTTCGCCGGGCACAGGTTTCTGGTGTGCTTTGGCTGCCCGCAGAAGTAGCAGTTGGGTCCCCGACGCGCCGCGGCTGTCGTAGGGCTTCTGGGGGGAGAGCGGGGCCCCGACGGTGTCGGGCTGCCGGGTGGGGAAGATGCCTTCCAAGATGGCGGCGCCCTTGGTGCACACGTGGCGGCGTGGACGGCGCAGGCTGAAGAGTAGGCGTCCGAGTTTCTCTGGGCCACATCCAGGGATCGCGCGGTGTCCGCAGCCTGTTTCAGGTCCAATCCCGTTTTTTCCAGCAGTCTTTGCCGGATGTAAGTGGAGCTGAGGCCTGTGATAAAGGCATCGCGGACAAGCTCGTCGGTGTACACTGCGGCTTTTACATCTCGGCACTTGCAGTCTTTGCCAAGCATTTTCAGGGTGCCTAGGAACTCCTCCACCGATTCCCCAGGTCGCTGTGCGCGAGTGGCGAGCAGATGCCTCGCATACACCTCATTCGTAGGCTGCTGGTAATGCGCCTTTAAGATGTCGCAGGCGGCCAGGTACGTGCCGGCGTCTTGGATGAGGGGGTAAACCCGGTGGCTTACCCAATTCCGCAGAATTCCGAGTTTCATACTCGCAGCGTCCGTAGCGTCTTTGACGGCTGCGGAATTGTCCAGGAAGAATTCCATACACATAAACCAGTGTCCGAAGCGTGCTGATGCGTCCGGAGCATGCTGATCCAAATCCAAACGTTCGGGTTTCAGGAGTTGATCCATTGTGTTGAAAAATAAGTTAATAAAATTGATGTGCCTCAATAATCCCGAGACTCGATGTTAGCGGAACAAAACAAGGCTCTTATTAACTTAGAAGATAACACGCAGTGGAGAGAGGTATCTTCCATCTGGAGCTCTGCAGTACTGGATATGAGGCCAGACTGAGGTGGCTTACATAGAGGCCAGGTATGGGCGGAGCCCTACACACAACACATTCCATACATTCCAATATACAATACAATGGTGAGGAGAAACCTGAAACCAACCACAGTCACAGGCAGTGATGATATACAATACAATGGTGAGGAGAAACCTGAAACCAACCACAGTCACAGGCAGTGATGAATGGAATATTTCATCACACACAGCAACTTGCAGGGAGTTTGGTGTTGCTGTGGGTTGGCACATTGCTGAATGTGCACAGACTGAAATATGTACAATTGATAAACTGGGTTCATTATTCCACATGCACAGTGAACAATCATCAACAACTTGCAATTGTATAATCTCTTTAGCATAGGAAACACATCACTGGGTGCTTCACAGAGGGAATACTAAAAAGGAATGGGTGCCAAATTCTGGTGAGAGAGTTAGGCATGGTAATCAAATGTTTGGTCTAAAAGATGGGTTTTAAGAAGGTTTTTAAATGTGGACAGAAGAATAATAGAGGCAGAAGGTTTGAGAGAGAGGTTGCCAGAGAGAGCGACTAAGGAGGTTGAACACTCTAACACAGACGGTGAAGCAAAAAGAGGTAGGGATCCACAAATGGCTCTTGGTGCTGAAGTGTATGGAAGTCTGAAGGAGATTGTAAAGCGAAGGTGGGATAACGCAATTGAGTAATTTGAAGGTGAGGATGAAGATTTTGAATGTAATGCATTGAAGAGGAGGAGCCAATAGCGATCAGCAAGGACAGGGGTGATGCCAAAAATTGTGGCTGAAAGGTGATACCTATCCTTCTCCTTCTGGACCACAATTAACCTTTTTAAAAAGACTTTTTTTTTACCTTACATGGGCCTGGATCCTTGCCACCACGAGATTTTGCTGGCAGGACCATGCGGGCCCTAGTACGGCTCGTGGTTAAACTGACGTGCATTCCGATGGCATCATCAGAATGTGACCCTGCCATTTTGTTAGGCCTCTGCCCCCAAGGAGTGGGCGGCTTTCCTGCGCCTGAAGTCAGGTAAGTAAAAATGGTGGGGCGGGGGGAGGTGGTGGAGGTGAGGGACGCGACGAGGGGGACAAGAACAAATCTGGAATATATTAAGAATAAAAATAGACCTAGAAACTGAAGTTCACAGAGAAAAAGGACAGAAATTGCAATAAAGTTCTGAAGAGATTAATTTACTGGTGATGTGATGTCATGCTGGCTGAATTTATATTGCTGCATCATGTGAAATTGTGAAAATTATGCTGAATTTTTTCTACTAGTTCGGAATACATGACAGCCAGTGCACATTGTCTGTTGCTTATGCTTTTATACTTATGCCTGGTGGAGTCCACTGTTTTTTGCAAGTTTTCATCAACATAGATTTCTAAAGTTATATTGTATGAAACATTAAAGTGTAGTAGGACAAATTCAGTCAGGCTATACTTGAGAAGCATAGCCTCGCTCCGCAGAAGTACAAATTGGAGAAGTAGTGCTGCAGTGTTACAGCTGTATCATGCTGACTCGCACTGCTGTTTAACGAGGCCCCACTGCAGGGGTGTGTTCTTGCTGAATTTGCACTAATACTGTCATATATCAGGAAGGGTTATTGATGCAGGAATATGTTTGTTCGTGTGATATCGGGAAATTTTAATGTAATTAGATGTTGGATTCCAAGACGCATATTACAATGCAGTAATACCTTGAGGAATTTAAATGATATAACTATGAGGGATAAAAGCTGGAGGGGGAAAAATTTGTCCCCTTAGCATCTCCCGTTAGCGCCAGCAGATGGCGCTAATGGGTCGCTAGAGCATTATCGCCGGGGCGAGGCGAATCCAGTGCCACATGCCAAATACCACCCTCCCTCCCCCCCCCCCCGCCCCATAGCACCGCCGATAAGAGTTGTCACCGGGAACGTCAACGGCAGGTGGATCGTGATGTCAGTGAGTGTGCAACGCTCACTGAGTGCCCGATCTGCAAAATTGATTGTCGCCACCTACCTTAGCACCTGGAGTAAACACCGACAGGGCGAGCTGGCATGAAACACCAGGAAGCCAGCTCCAGGGACATTATTTAAAGGGATCATCAGTAATGTCTTGCAGCTGTCAGGTTAGTGCCGTTTCAGTGGTTTCTTGTCAGTTTCACATACTCCAACAGTTTCATTCAGTAATTTCAAGGTTCTTTTGAATCAGAAGTGTTGTGAAAAGTAGCTACATTTATTCTTAAAAAAATCAAACTGCTGCACTTGGTAACATTAATGGGGGCTGTACTGGTGTGCCACCTCACCCTCCAGGATCTACAGCCGAGGGAGTGGAGGCAGCGAGAATGACGGGAACATATGTGCAGAGAGATGAGGAGGGACATCAAGGCTCTCACCAGGAGGCCTTCCCCTCCGAGGGTATTCCAAAAGCACATCTCCTACCTTCAGTGAAGCGAGGAGCAGTGTATTAGATGGTTCCACCTCACCAAGGAGGTGGTGACAGAACTCTGTCACCTCCTCCAAACAGATCTTCAGTCTCACACCAGGATGACTTAAAGCCCACATCTCCTTTGTTCATCACATCCCCATCATTCCATCCCTCTCGCAGGCCATTTCACACACACAAGAATGGTAAGTGAATTAATAAATTTATCAAAAATCAGTGAACACATATTTACAACAAAAATATTAACTATTCACCCTTGTGCAATCCCTTAGTGCCTCTCGTTACTGTGCCTTTGCTTATTCTAGTGTTCCTATGAACTGTTGGCCCAATAGCTGCAGCAGGTGGAAGGCTGCAGAGTGTCCATGCGGGAGACTTCAGATGGCATTGCAGCTCTGGGCCTGGAAGGCCTGGCTGTAGACTGCACCACCTCAGCATGGGCGGCAGCAGTCTGGGCTGGCTGGATGATAGGCAGCGACAAGGGCAATGGTGGAGTGGCAGTGGTGGGAGCAGGAATGCTGTCATCCTGAGAGAGGACAGCAGGTTCCTGCTCCATCGACCCACTGGCACTTCCCCGGGGCAGCACCTCAGCATCACTACCAATCTGCTGGAGCACAGATTGCTGGCCTTCTGTGACACCGTGAAAGCCTTGGTCGACGATGGTGGACCCAGCCATGATGGCAGCAGTCAGAGCTGTGTGGCATCAAGCTGATACTGCATGAGAGCAGTCTGAGATTGGATGCCACCAAGCATAGACTGCATTACAACACTAAGACATTGCATCGCTTCCGCCTGTGCTGCAGTGGAAGCTGCCAGTTCGCCCATCACATGTGGCATCAGGTCTGTGTCACCACAATCTCTCTGGGAGTCTACCATCCTTTGCAGACTGCAAATGATGGGCTCCATGATGTGCGCAGAGCCTTATGCAATGTTGGAGGTGGACTCTTTTACACTCCTTACCATTGCTGACAGGCTCTCCGGCACCCTTGCCATTGCACCTATCATCTCCGTGTGCATGCCCATCACCCTTCTTCTAAAGACCTCCCCAATGAGGTCTCCATCTCGGTCCTGTGCAGCTGAACTCACACGCAAACTCGCCCTCTGGGGTGCTGGCCCCCAAGCTACCCTTTCCCCCTGGCCTTGCTGCAGCCCATTCATCCCCAGTGCCTCACCCTGTGCAGATCTTGCTACTATATTAGCCTCTAAAGAACACGTCGTGCCAGTATCTGAGCTGGTGCCTGCGGGTGAGACAGGCAGTGATGCGGTGTGTTCTTCCTCCTCCTCTTCTCCCACATCTCTCTCAACGGTGCCCTCGGGGACAGGCTGCTCAGGTGCTTGCTGATTATCTGAAAGCATAAAGGCACAAGAGTCGGGTTAAGGTGAGACGAGAGGGGCAGGAAGAGAGAAATGCATGCATACAGCACGATTAGCTGGAGAGTGCGAAATGCTTGTGGGGTGAGGGGGAAGTGGGTTCTGAGAAGGAGTAGGGATGAACATACCATTGTTGTCCCCAAGGGTGTCAATGTCACCGGTGGCCACGGCGCCCACCACCTGGCGTCCAATGATTTGCAGCACTCAATTCTCCAGTGCAGGCAGTGGTTGGGTGTCGGCTTGTCCCCCGCCTGTGCACTCCTGCTCCCTCCTGTTGTGAGCCACCTTGGCCTGCAAGAGAAAGGAAAGTGTGTGAGTGAGTGTGGAGCAATATGTTTGGGTGATATGCCTGCCATAGTTGAATAGCTGTCGTTGTGTGCAAGGTGGGAGATGTGGGTGTGAGTGTTGGTTGGTAGATATTGTTGGTGAGTGAGTGCTGGGAGTGTGGTGCTTTGGGCAGTGTGTGAAGTGGATGGTTCAGATGATGGTATGTAGCATTTGTTGAAGCATTCACTCACCCTGACCAGCCGAGTGAGGTCGTTAAATTTCTTCCTGCACTGTGTGGGAGTCCTGGGGATCACAGTGCTGCCCGAAACGTGCTGCGCTACCTCCCTCCACATGGTGCAGAAGACTTGTGGCAAGGGCCTCCTGCCACTTGCCGGGTAGAGCACCGCCCTCCATGTCTCCACAGTGAAATACAATGCCTCCAATGTTTCATTGGAGAATATGCGGGCTCTCTCCCTGGGGCGTTGGCCTGCCATGAGCACACGACTTCAGTCCTCCGTCTCCTTCTTCTGCTTTTGCTTCTGCACAGCCAGCAATGTTGAGAATGAGGTACTGCAGCATCAATGAACCTCCCCTTTAAGTACTGAAAAAAGCCTGTGGCAATCATGACTTGTGATTAGACTGCACCTGATATTGGTCCACCCTTTGGTCGATTTCAGAAGAGTACACTCAATCAACTGTAACTTAACAAAAACATTAAAGTAAACTTAACAACTTAAATTAAAATGTTGTTATCGGGCGTGATGATGAATGCCAGTCCCTCCAGTGCCCACCGGTCGTGGTAGGCCTCGAGCGTGCTGACGGACACCGCGTGCTCCATCTCCAGGGGCAGCCGGGCACGAACGTGGCCGCAGAGGTGAGACAGGCAGTCGGGCTGAACGACCCCCCTCGACTGCCTGCTGCCTGGACCAGTTGATGGCCACTTTGGCCAGGTCCAGAAGCAGTCCTACGAGGAGGTCCCCCGACCTGCCCGTTCCCCTCCGCACCGGGTGACCACAGATCAGGAGCGTGGGACTGAAGTGCAGCCAAAAATTGAGGAGCAGCCCCTTCAAATAGTGAAAGAGGGGCACCCTTTGAGTGTAACGCCAATGAGCTTGGGCTTTAAGACTTGAATTAGGACTCCAATCATTTTTTTGAGCAGTGAGCACAAATTTTGTGTGCAGTCTAAAGCATTAACGCCTGGCGCTAATTCTCCAACTTTTCTACTGACATTGCACATTCCTTGGCTATAATGAATTTTTAACCTCAAGTGCCTAATGAACCCCTCAGTGTGTTGTCTTTTAACATTTAAAAAAAAAGGACTAATAATTCTTGAGAGGACAACATTAATAGAAAATTGCTTAAAGAATGACCCAAAGTACTTCACATCCAAATAATTATTTTTTGAATTGTGCTCACTATTACATTGGCAAATGAGGCAGTCACTTTGCACATGGAGATTCCATAATCAGCAAATAAGATGACCAGTTAAATTGTTTTTAATGATGTGGGTTAAGTGATGAATGTTGATCTGGACTTCAGGAGAACTTGGTCTTCAAATTGTCCCTTGGCATCTTTTACCCGAGTAGTCCTCGATTTAATGTTTGATCTGAAAGATGGCACATTCGACAGTGCAGCACCCCTTCAGTACTGTCAGCCTAGATTATTGGAGCATAAGAAATAAGAGCAGGAGTAGGCCATGTGGCCCCTCGAGCCTGCTCCACCATTCAATAAGATCATGGCTGATCATCGACCTCAACTCCACTTTCCCGCCCGATCTCCATATTCCTTGATTCCCTTAGAGTCCAAAAATCTATCTATCTCAGCCTTGAATATACTCAAAGACTCAGCATTCACAGCCCTCTGGGGCAAAGAATTCCAAAGATTCACAACCCTCTGAGTAAAGAAATTCCTCCTCATTTTGGTCTTAAATGGCCGACTCCTTATCCTGAGACTATGCCCCCTAGTTCCCCCGCCAGGGGAAACAACCTCTCAGCATCTACCCTGTCAATCCCCTTCAGAATCTTGTGGGGGAGAAATTCAGTAGGTTGCGCCACCCGTTAGCGCCTTAAGAGGGCGCTAAGTGGGTCGCAAGCCAACTGGTGCCCGGGCGCGGCACTGCCCTCGCCTCCCGCTAAATTCCGCAGGACGCTAGTGGTGGCGCTAACCGTTAGCGCTGCGCCGCTGCCGATGACGTCATCGGTGTGCGCAGTGCCCCGCTGACGCCCCGGCCGCGATATTCGGCAGCGCCCCCTGATTTACCGCCGGACGCTATGTCTGACCGGTTCAGGGGGGACTACCTGTGGCTGGGGAGGCGCAAATTAAAGGAGAGGTGCGGGGCGGCCATTTTTGTTGTTGGCCGCCTGCCAGCACCTGCCTGTGCTCCCGTCCCCGGCCTCCTGAACCCTCCCCCCACCCCTTCACGGAGTGCCGGCTGCGTTCCAAGAGCCCGGCACTTCTCTTCCGTGCCGGGCTTTATTGCCTGCACTCCCAATCCTCGGGGGCCCAACTGGGCCCCAGATCGCACTGCACAAGGCCCCTCTCCTTTAAGAAGGGGAGGAAGGCCTGCAATACCGCAGCGCAACGTGCCGCTGCGTGTGGCGCTACGGCACGTTGCGCCACGATATTCACTCGCAGCGCCCCAAGAGGGATGCGGGGCGCCTCTAGTAGCACCGCGCTTCCCTTTGGGGCGCAACCACTCAATTTCTGGTGGGCGGGCGCGAATGTTTCCGGGGCGCTACTTTTAGCGCCTTGGTGAGTCTGGCGCCCCAAACGGGGCTATACTCAATTTCTCCCCCTGTATGTTTCAATGAGATCATCTCTCATTCTTCTAAACTCCAGAGAGTATAGGCCCAATTTACTCAATCTCTCCTCATAGGACAGCCCTCTCATCCCAGGAATCAATTTCGTGAACCTTTGTTGCACCGCCTCCAATGTGCTCAGTTTCTGGAGTGGGGCTTGAACCCACCATCTTCTGATTTGAAAGTGAGAGTGCTATCAGCTGAACAGTTGTCACTATTTTACTGAACATGAAATCAAGCAATAAGTTAGCATAGATGTTGTGGTTCAATACTCAAGTCAATTAGCAAGCTATTACTAATGAACCGTAAAATTGCACTACAAGCAAAACAAACTTTTCTATTACAATAAACCTTTACGAGAACAGAAAACAATTCTAAGTTACAGAAAGATTTAATCATAGTTGGGTTGAATTGAGATGAATGACGGGGGTGTTTTCACTCTCGTATTTTGTTTAAGGGAAGTTGTAGACACTCAAGCTAAGAATCATATTCAACACTAGGATCCAATATTCTCCAATATTATATCAGCTGTGGGGATGTTTGCTTATGAAACCACAGTGTTCAGTTCCATTCACACCTCTTCAGATAATGAAATATCCAATTCCAGACTACAGTAGGAGTTGGACAACATATAGGCTTGTAATGTCAATTTACAGGTAACATTCGCACAACAAAAATATCAGGAAATTATAATTTAAATGATAACAATAAATAAATGATAATCATAATAAACTTGCAGAATTGGCATATAATTGGCAAATTAATTTCAGCACAGATAAATGTGAGGTATTGTATTTTGGTAAGAAAAATAGAGAGGTCATATTATTTGGGAAAATAGGAATCTAAATGGGGTAGAAGAGCAAAGGGATCTGGGAGTACAAATACACAAATCACTAAAATTAGCAACGCAGGTAAATAAGGCCATTAAAAAAGCAAACCAAGCACTAGAGTTTATTTCTCGAGGGATAGAATTGAAAAGTAGTAAAGTTATGCTAAACTTGTATCGAACCTTGGTTAGACCACTCTTGGAGTACTGTGTACAATTCTGGTCGCCATATTATAAAAAGGATATAGAGGCACTGGAGAGGGTGCAAAAAAGATTTACAAGGATGATACCAGAAATGCAAGGGTATAACTATCAGGAAAGGATGAACAGGCTGGGTCTCTATTCTCTTGAAAAGAGAAGGCTGAGGGGGTGACCTAATAGAGGTCTTTAAAATTATGAAAAATTTTGACGGAGTAGACATAGAGAGAGTGATTCCACTTGTGGGAAAGAGCAAAACTAGAGGCCATCAATATAAGATAGCCAAGAAATCCAATAGGGAATTCAGAAAAAACTTCTTCACCCAGAGAGTGGTGAGAATGTGGAACTCGCTTCCACAGGGAGTGGTTGAAGTGAATAATATAGATGCATTTAAGGGGAGGCTGGACAAGCATAGGAGGGAGAAGGGAATAGAAAGTTATGCTGATAGTTAGATGAGGAAAGATGGGAGGAGGCTCAATTGGAGCATAAATGCTGGCATGGACTGGTTGGGCCGAATGGCCTGTTTCTGTGCTGTATATCCTATGTAATCCGATGCAAAATGACCATCTCCAGCACTCATGCTGCTCCTGGCCCCACAAAAATAATTTAAAACTTTCCTTTTTTCATCGTTTTTGGCGCTACCCCTGGTATATTTGGTCACTGTGTGCATCCGTGTTAATTTGGCAGTAAGTCCACCAACCATATTTTTAGGCCGTTAGCACTTTGTTAATGGCGATTTGGTCAATTTAAAATCAACCCCTATATGGCTGTCTACAGATCACGTGTTCTACCTACTGAAGGTGCAAGACTGCTTCACAGAATGCCAGATCACTTGGCTTGGGGATGGATCTGTCATTGTCTCTATTCTAGGCTGGTGTAACACTTACATTTCTAAGTGGTGAGGACTGAGTAGTGCAGAAGGTGGGGCCTAGATTTGAATCCATCACAGATTGATGGAATTGAGGTCTCTCTTAATGACCCCATTTGTGCTATCTCTAAAATATATTCTGCAATGCAGAGACTGAAGATTTTACAGTGTGTATGCCTTGAATGCAAAGACTTAAAAAAAAAAATCAGAATCCATGGAACTCTCCATTCCCAACTGTGTGTTTTCCATCCCATGATCAAAATAATTGTGTCACTTTCTCCTTTTCAGGACTCATTGGTCATTATGACTTATGGGCCTCGGGCTTCCACTTGTAATTTGCCTGAAATCGGCCAAACCAGCATAGAAGATTGTGGAATTTTAAGCACAAGTTACGCCAAGTGTAAATTGAGTTTCCGCAATCTTTAACACGAGTTTAAAAGCCATTGTGTTGTAAGTCGGCCCCGCTCACAAAACTGGCCACGCTCCGATCGAAATAACGAGCATGGTGAGTTCCTGCCGATTGCAGCCGTTTGTGGCCCTTCAAGACGGCGCTTCAAATTAAGCTGGTTTTTGTAGGTGCAATGGCACCATGAGGCACCTTTTATGTACACCAATGAAACTAATAAATGGCTCAATATCGTTTTTTTAAAGTCATTTACAGTGATTTAAAATCAGGGTTATTCACAGGTGGTGGACTGGACACTTATTATAAATGCTTATTTTTTCTGATAAACCCCTTGTCAGCTCTAGTAATAAAACTGCACCAGGTTATCACTCTTAAATGTATCAATGAATATTTTTTAATGCAACAAGAGAAAAATAAACACTTTTGTTCTATTTTGCTGCTCAATTGCGCTGGCCCGTAAAAGATATTAAGTTAAGGTGAAATTTGAACCATAACTTTTCTCTTCAGAAAACCAGTGCAATTTGAAGTGTAATTTTTGCCCAGATTACCGTTTTTGGAGACTGAATTTGTATAATTTGCTATTTCTAACCCAGGCCACAGCATGGTCATGACGTATGAACATTTTTTTGTTAGTGCTGCTGACAAAAATAACTTCTCGCTGCTTTAAGATCTTTTCCACGAATCGTTCCACCTCAGACTCTGAAACATGGCTTCTGCAATTGTATCCATTGCCTACTGTGTTTCACTCCTTGCCCCCCAGAGAAAACAACACTTGGACTTGTTCAGGAAAGCCAACTAGGTCATTTTAAGGTAGTTGCATTGATTAATTTTCATTAGTTCAACTTGTGTAAGATTGGACAAACCTACCACGAAATCAAATTTTGAAGGTGTGTTTGCATTGGTGAGGAATTGTGTGGACTTTTAGCGGACTTACCATTTTTATATGTAATACATATAAAACAAAATGGATGTTTCTAACTGCTACAGATTGAATTGATGTTACAAGATCAGTAATAATAGTTGTTTAATATATATGCAGGCCCCAAAAGCAGTTCTGTTGGGGGTAAAAATGCAGGTATTTTGTTATATACTGTAACGACAAACTCGCATTTATGCAGCACCTTTAATGGAAAGAAAAAAATCCCCAAGATGCTTCACAGAGCAATAATAATAGACACTGAACATATGATTTTCTGTGTCATGCAATACCTGCAAATATGACTTGTTTTTGTGCATTTTATTGTCTGTTATTTCAACTGACAACTTATCTACCTTTGTTTGTGCTTATTTGAGAAGAGATCAGAAGAGCCCCAAGCCATTTTGAACCACGTCTGCAGTTTACAACAAATAACATTTTTTGCAAAAAATAAAATGGAAGAGAAGATGCACTTACATAGGATATACGGCACAGAAACAGGCCATTCGGCTCAACCAGTCCATGTCAGCATTTATGCTTCCCTCGAGCCTCCTTCCGCCTTTCCTCATCTAAATCTATCAGCATGACCCTCTATTCCCTTCTCCCTCATATGCTTGTCTAGCCTCCCATAAATGCATCTATACTATTTGCATCAACCACTCCCTGTGGTGGCGAGTTCCACATTCTCACCACTCTCTGGGTAAAGAAGTTTCTTCTGAATTCCCCATTGGATTTCTTGGTGACTATCTTATATTGATAGCCTCTAGTTATGCTCTGCCCCACAAGTGGAAACATTCTCTCTGTATCCACGCTATCAAAACCTTTCATAATTTTAAAGACCTCCATTAGGTCACCCCTCAGCCTTCTTTTTTTCAAGAGAAAAGAAACCTACTCAGCCTGTTCATTCTTTCCTGATATGTATACCCTCGCATTTCTGGTATCATCCTTGTAAATCTTCTCTGCACCCTCTCCAGTGCCTCTATCCCTGTACGGTGACCAGTGCTGTACACAGTAGTCTATGTGTGGTCTAACCAATGTTCAGTACGGGTTCAGCATAACTTCCCTACTTGTCAATTCTACCCCTCTAGAAATAAACCCTAGTGCTTGGTTTGCCTTTTTTATGGCCTTGCTAACCTGTGTCGCAACCTTTAGTGATTTGTGTATTTGTACTGCGAGATCCCTTTGTTCCTCTACCCCACCCAGACTCACACCCTCCAAGTAATAAGTGACCTCCTTGTTCTTCCTACCAAAATGTAATACAGGTTGAGTGTCCAAAATCCGGAGTTCCGGAATCTGGACTCCGGGACGATTGGTGGCAGGGTCGTCCGGAATCCGTAAAATGTTTCAAAATCCGGACACCCTGTCAAACCGCAACCTGGGCCCAGGCATTTCAGGACTTGGAACATGTTTCTGATGTCTGAAGTCTGGAAACGCCCGAGCCCAGGTTGCGATATTTCCAGACTTCGGACATCAGAAACACGATCCGAAGTCCGGAAAAACACGAAAACCGGATCGGCCTCGGTCCCGAGGTTGCCGGATTTGGGACGCTCAACCTGTACCTCACATTTATCTGTGTTGAACTTCATTTGCCAATTATATGCCCATTCTGCAAGTTTATTAATGTCCTCCTGTAATTTGTTGCAGCCCTCCTCAATATTGACTATCCCCCCCAATTTGATGTCATCTTCTTTGGGAATGAAATGCCTGATTCACTTGTAATTTCTAATTGAGACAACAACGATTGCACCTGCTAAATGTAACTAAATTAGTAATTAGAAAAGTATTTGTGACATGGCAACTATTGAGAATTCGCTGTTTGATTTTCACAAATCTTTTTCAGATAACATAAGCTGAGTAAATTTCCACTTCACAGTTACGAAAGCATTTGAAATCGATTGCATTCTGGTGCTTCTTTTTATCTACTACCGGTAGTCGAATGCTTTAACCTATTTCCAGTAGATGTATTAATCTTTGTCAGCATTTTAACCAGTCCTTTAAAAGCAATTCACAGTGCTGTAACTTTGATCTTTGTTTGTTGCTGAGAGAGGAGCACTTCAGGCAGTTTCTTCATAAAATATTCATATAACATTATTAGACACTTGCAGTCATGCAGTCTGGTTTAGGTAAAATATTTAATTTTGAATAGAAATTGTATGGACACAGATAGGAAACAGATCCATCTGGCACTGGAGAAGTCATAATGACTTTAAAAGCTTTGGGTACATTAAATGATTTTCACAATCACTGTCTTTTTGAAGCATAGTTTATTTTTTAGTGGGTTTAAGATAAGAAATTGTATCAAATGGTGTGTTTTAAGAGCTGCTCGTGGAAAATTGAATGTAATTGATAGAAGGCAATACATGAAAAGAGAAAAGCTATTACTAGCAAACTTGCATTTGCTTTTTCTTTCCATAGAGTAGTTTAATTTAAAAACTATTAGAAGCTGTAGTGTATGATAAGTAAAATTACTGTATTTGAGTGTCAAAAACTAGATCATGAAAGAAAAAAACTTTTGACATGCAGAGCCTGAAAGCACTCATCACTAGGCGGTCCATGCTATTTGCCTGTATCTGTAATAGCTTCAAAAATTGATTAGAAAGCTTATCTGGGTGTAGGTGTTGCAAAATAAAATGTTGGTATTGATTTTGTTGGTTCTCAATCATTTCTATCAGAGTTTAAAATGTTCAGATCTATGCCAAATGTTACATTCATGGGGCTGTGATGATGAACTGATCCAGGAGGATTGTGGGAATTGAGCCAGGATATGAAGTGGAAAGTGATGGTCAATGATAAGGACAAGGCAGCTCCCAATTCACTTACAACTGCACTTTCAAAATCTCAACTGTCTTTCCTTTGGCCCTCCATTCACCACAAAATTTCTACAGCTACCGAGTTGCTCACGCACACCCTCACCTCCACCCTTGATCCCCTAGTGCCCATTAAAACCATTACTCTCTCACCCTGGCCATTCCCCTTGGTACGGCCCCCATCTCTGCTCCCTTAAGTCCAAGGGACACAGACTTGAACAGATATGGCGGACAACTGGTTTAGCCATTCACTGCCAGATCTGGCTGGACCGCATAAAGCATTATCGGGTCCTGCTCTCGCCTGCCAAAACTGCTCACTATTCCAGGAACATCCTGGAATGCAAAGGTAACCCCTGGCTTCTTTTCTCTACTGCAAACCATCATCTTAAACCCCTCTTCCTTGCTTCCTCCACCCTCACATCCAACAAATGCAAGGCGATCATGGACTTCTTTGTCAGACCATCTGTTCCATTGCATCAGCCACTTCCCTCCCTTCCCCTGGCCCACCAGCCCAACCTTTCTTACGGTTCCCCCTGCCCTAGCCCTGAACTTGTACCTTTCTCTAGTCTCTCTCCTATCTCACCTCATGCCCTCTCCGAGCTCATCTTGTCCATGAGACACATTTCCTGGTCCCTCAACCCTATTCCCACTAAACTGCTGACCACCCAACTTCTCTTCCAGGCTCCCATGTTAGTTGATATTGTTAACGGTTCTCGCTCCTCAGGTACTGCCCCCCTCTCCTTCAAATCTACCATCGTCACCCCACTCCTTAAAAAAAAAAACAACCCTTGACCCCTCCGTCCTTGCAAACTACCGCCTCATCTCCAACCTCCCATTCCATTCCAAAGTCCTTGAACCTGTTGTCACCTCCCAAATCTGTGCCCATCTTTCCCGGAACTCCATGTTTGAATCCTCCAATCAGTTTTCCACCCCTGCCCCAGTACACAAATGGCTCTTATCAAATCACAAATGACATCCTGTGTGACTGTGACAGAGGTAAACTATCCCTCCTCGTCCTTCTCAACCTGCCTGCAGCCTTTGACACGGTTGACTCCATCCTCCTCCAACACCTCTCCACTGTTGTCCAGCTGGGTGGGACTGCACTCACCTAGTCCCATCCTTATCTATCTAATCGTAACCAGAGAACCACCTGCAATGGCTTCTCTTCCTGCTCCCACTCAGTCACTTCTGGTGTCCCCCAAGGATCTATCTTTGGTCTCCTCCTATTCCTCATTTACATGCTGCCCCTTGGCAAAATCATCCGAAAAAACAGTCAGTTTCCACAGGTACACGGACAACCAATGTTCCCTGTAAGCTGCACGGTCACACAGCACTCCAGGGAACCCGTGCAGCTGGTTTTTCAATGTAAAAGCCGGCATGCACTGTATTTTGAATGGCTCACGCAGCTCCTTAAAGGGGCCATGCAGGGCCAACAAAAACTGCAGGGAACATTGCTGATGACACCCAGCTCTACCTCACCACCATCTCTCTCAACCCCTCCTCTGTATCTAAACTCTCACATCTAGTACTGGATGAGCAAATATTTCCTCCAACTAAATATTGGGAAGACCTTAAGTCAGTGGCCCCTAATTTGCGGTCAGTGGCGAAGCTAAGCCACTCGCCACTGGCCCCGAAGATAGCTGCCCACAGAGAGCTTGCGATATGTCTGCAGCCTCAGTAGCGAGAAGTTTGCCATTTTCAACGTTCAATTGATTGCAGTGCTCAGTAATGGGAATTCCTTAGTGCAGTGACGTCCACAAGCTGTCTAAGCAGCCAATCACGTAGAAAAATACTCACAGACAGGAAACCAGGAAATGAGAAGTTGCTTTTACCGTGCTGTTTAAAAATGTTACACAGAGCAAAATAAAGATTGGAACTTTCACATGGGGATAAGGTGGAAGCTGAACTATCATGAAGAAAATTCAGATTTTTATCATAATAGAGAAATTTGACATTCCACAAATGTAAAAAATTGTTTTTCAGGGTCAGAATCTTTGTTTAGCAGTCAATAGGCTGTTAAAACCCCAGTTACACCCATTCCGACAAGGCCTAACATTTAATGAGGTTTTTAATAGCGATATTACCACGGAAAAGCCCAAGATATCGTCAGTTTCATTGATTGCACTGATTGCTGGCTATCAGCAGGCTGTGGGGGGGAGGTCCACAGTACAGCCGGTGTCGGAGCAGTGAATGACTGACTGCAACTTCAGGATTTCCACGTTTAGATGCACATCCTGAAGTTACGGTCAGTTTGCCGTCGTTACCCACTGCAAATTCCGGGCCAATATTGTCTTCAGTCCCCGCCACAAACTCCATTTCCTAGCATCGACTCCATCCCTTTCCCTGGCAACTGTCTGAAGCTGGACCAGACTGATCGCAACCTTGGTGTCATATGTGACTCCGAGCTGAGCTCCGACCACATATCCGCACCATCACTAAGACCGCCTATTTCCATCTCCGTAACATTGCCCAACTCCATCCCTGACCCAGCTCATCTGCTGCTGAAACCCTCATCTATGCCTTATTCTGAAATTATGCCCCCTAGTTCTAGATTCCCCCACGAGGGGAAACATCCTTTCTGCATCTACCCTGTCAAGCCCCTTCAGAATCTTATATGTTTCAATAAGATCACCTCTCATTCTTCTAAACTCCAATGAGTATAGGCCCAACCTGCTCAACCTTTCTTCATAAGATAACCCCTTCATCTCCGGAACCAACCTCGTGAACCTTCTCTGAACTGCCTCCAATGCAAGTATATCCTTCCTTAAATAAGGAGACCAAAACTGTACGCAGTACTCCAGGTGTAGTCTCACCAACGCCCTGTACAGTTATAACAGGACTTCCCTACTTTTATACTCCATTCCCTTTGCAATAAAGGCCAACACTCCATTTGCCTTCCTAATTGCTTGCTGCACCTGCATGCTAACTTTTTGTGATTCATGTACGAAGACCCCAAGATCCCTCTGTACCTCAGCATTTTGTAATCTCTCCCCATTTAAATAATAATTTGCTTTTTTATTTTTCCTACCAAAGTGGATAACCTCGCATTTTCCCACATTAAACTCCATCTGCCAAATTTTTGCCCACTCACTTAACCTTTCTATATCCCTTTGGAGATTCTTTGCGTCCTCCACACAATTTGCTTTCCCACCTATCTTTGAATCATCAGCAAATTTGGCTACATTATACTCAGTCCCTTCATCCAAGTCATTAATATAGATTGTAAATAGTTGAGGCCCCAGCACTGATCCCTGTGGCACCCCACCAGTTACAGTTTGCCAACCTGAAAATGACTTATTTATTCCGACACTGTTTCCTGTTAGTTAGCCAATCCTCTATCCATGCTAATATATTACCCCCAACCTGGTGAGCTCTTATCTTGTGTAGTAACCTTTTATGTGGCACCTTATCGAATGCCTTCTGGAAATCCAAATACACGACATCGACTGGGTCCCCTTTATCCACCCTGCTCATTACATCCTCAAAGAACTCCAGCAAATTTGTCAAACATGATTTCCCTTTCATAAAAGCATGTTGACTCTGCTTGATTATATTATGATTTTCTAAATGTCCTGCTATCGCTTCCTCTATGATGGACTCCAGCATTTTCCCAATGACAGATGTTAGGCTAACTGGTCGATAGTTGCCTGCTTTCTGTCTCCCTCCTTTCTTAAATAGGGGCGTTACATTTGCGGTTTTCCAGTCCGCTGGGACCTCTCCAGAATCCAGGGAATTTTGGTAGATTACAACCAATGCATCCACTATCTCTGCAGCCACCTCTTTTAAGACTCTGGGATGCACGCCATCGAGTCCATGGGGACTTGTCCACCTTTAGTCCCATTAGTTTGCCTAGTACTTTTTCTCTGGTGATAGTGATTGTTTTAAGTCCCCCCCACCGCCACCCCAATAGCCCCTTGACTATCCATTATTGGGATGTTTTTAGTGTCTTCTACCGTGAAGACCGATACAAGCTATTTGTTCAAGATCTCCGCCATTTCCCTGTGTCCCATTATTAATTCCCCATACTCCGCATCCAGGGGACCAATGTTTACTTTAGCTATTCTCTTCCTATTTATATACCTGGAGAAGCTCTTACTGTCTGTTTTTCTATTTCTTGCTAGCTTACTCTCATAATCTATCTTCTCTCTCTTTATCATTTTTTTCGTCATCCTTTGCTGCTTTTTAAAAATTTCCCAAACCTCTGGCCTTTCACTATCCTTCGCAATATTGTATGGTTTTGTTTGCGGAAGACACAAAGCTGGATGGGCGTGTGTGCTGTGAGGAGGATGCCGAAAAACTCCAGTATGATTTGGACAGGTTGGGTGATTGGGCAGAAGCATGGCAGATGCAATATAAAGTGGATAAATCCAATTGGTGTCAAAAACAAGAAGGCAGATTATTATCTGAATGGCAATAGATTGGGAGAAGGGGAAGTGCAACGAGACCTGGGCATCCTTGTGCACCAGTCGCTGAAGGTAAGCATGCAGGTGCAGCAGGCGGTTAAGAAGGGAAATGGTATGTTGGCCTTCGTAGCGAGAGGGTTTGAGTACAGGAACAAGGATGTCTTGCTGCAGTTGTACAGGGCCTTGGTGAGACCACATCTTGAGTATTGTGTGCAGTTTTGGTCGCCTTATCTGAAGAAGGATGTTCTTGCCATGGAAGGAGTTCAGCGAAGATTCACCGGGCTGATACCTGGGATGGCAGGAATGACGTATGAGGAGAGATTGGGTCGATTGGGCTTGTACTCGCTGGAGTTTAGAAGAATGAGAGGGGATCTCATTGAAACTTATAAAATTCTAACAGGACTAAACAGACTAGATGCAGGAAGGATGTTCCCGATGGTCGGGGAGTCCAGAACCAGGGGTCACAGTCTAAGGATAAGGGGTAAGCCATTTAGGACAGAGATGAAGAGGAATTTCTTCACCCAGAGATTGGTGAACCTGTGGAATTCTCTACCACAGAAGGCAGTAGAGGCCAATTCATTAAATATATTCAAGAAGGAGTTGGATATATTTCTTAAGGCTAAAGGGATCAAGGGATATGGGGAGAAAGCAGGGACAGGGTACTGAATTTGGATGATCAGCCATGATCGCATTGAATGGCGGAGCAGGCTCGAGGGGCCGAATGGCCTACTCCTGCTCTTATCTTCTATGTTTCTATGTTTTCAATGTCATACCAGCCTTTACTTCCTTAGTTAGCCACGGATGGTTCATCCTTCTCTTAGAGTCTTTCTTTCTCACTGGAATATATCTTTGCTGAGAGTTATGAAATATCTCCTTAAATGTTTGCCACTGCTTTTCTACAGTCTTACGCTGTAATATATTTTCCCAGTCCACTTTAACCAAGTCTGCCTTCATACCTTTGTAATTACCTTTGTTTAAGTTCAGGACACTAGTTTGAGACCTAGCTTTCTCATCCACAAACTGAATTTGAAATTCTACCATGCTATGATCACTCTTCTCAAGAGGATCCTTCACTTCGAGATCATTAATTAATCCAGCCTCGTTACACATTACCAGATCTAAAATAGTCTTCTCCCTGGTTGGTTCCACAACATATTGTTCCAAGAAACCATCCCATATACACTCTAAGAACTCTTCCTCAAGTCTGCCTTTGCCAATTTGCTTTGTCAATCAATATGAAGATTAAAATCTCCCATGATTATAGCTATACCTTTCTTACAAGCCTCTATTATTTCTTGATTTATTCTCTGTCCTACAGTGTGGCTACTGTTTGGGGACCTGTAGACCACTCCCACCAGTGACTTTTTATCCTTATTATTTCTTATCTCCACTCAAACTGATTCTACCTCTTGATCTTCTCGGCCAATATCATTTCTCATTACTGCACTGATCTCATCCCTTATTAACAGAGCTACACCACCTCCTTTTCCTTTCTGCCTATCCTTACAAAATGGCAAATACCCCATAATATTCAGTTTCCAGCCTTGGTCACCTTGCAACCACGTCTCTGTAATCGCAATCAGATCATACCCATTTATTTCTATTTGTGCTGTCAACTCACCTATCTTGTTATGAATGCTGCATGCATTCAGATATAGAGCTTTTAATTTTGTCTTTTTACCATTTTTCCCTACTCTGACCCCTCTTTCTGATGCACTCTTATGTCTATATGCTCTGTCCCTTCCTGTCACACTCTGGTTATCATTACCACTATCGCTACCCTGCACTTTTGCCTTCTCATTTTCTTTGACTTTTTAAATTTCCGCTCAGCTCCCCCCCCACTATTTAGTTTAAAGCCCTATCTACAGCCCTAGTTATTCAATTCGCCAGGACACTGGGCTCAGCCTGGTTCAAATGAAGCCTGTCTCGACAGAACAGCTCCCTTTTATCCCAGTACTGGTACCAGTGCCACACAAATCAAAACCCATTTCTCCCACACCAATCTTTAAGCCTCTCGTTCATCTCTCTGATCTTATTTACCCTATGCCATTTTGCACGTGGCTCAGGTAGTAATCCAGAGATTATTACCTTTTGTGGTTCTGCTTTTAAATTTAGCCCCTAGTTGCTCATACTCCCTCAGCAGAACCTCTTTCTTTGTACTACCTATGACGTTGGTACCTACATGGACCACGACAACTGGATCTTTCCCCTCCAACTCTAAGTTCCTCTCCAGCCCAGAGGAGATGTCCTTTACCCTGGCACCGGGCAGGCAACACAGCCTTCGGGACTCACGCTCTTGGCTGCAGAGAACAGTATCTATCCCCCTAACTATACTGTCCCTTACCACTACCACATTTCTTTTTGCTCCCTCTACTTGACAGGCTCCCTGTACCATGGTGCTGTGGTAATTTTGCTCATCCTCACTGCAGTCCCTGCTCTCACCCACACAGAGAGTAAGAACCTCGTAACTGTTAGACAAGAGCAAGGGCTGTGGCTCCTCCACCACTACCTTCTGGTTCCCCATACCTGCCTCGCTCATAGTCACACCCACCTGTCCCTGACCACGGACCAAATTTGAATTAATTAATCTAAGGGGTGTGACTGCCTCCTGGAACACAGTGTCCAGGTAACTCTCCTCCTCCCTGATGTGTCGCAGTGTTTGAAGCTCGGACTCCAGCTCATCAACACAGAGCCGAAGTTCCTCGAGCAACCAACACTTCCTGCAAATGTGGTCGCCATGGACCTCAATGGTGTCCACCAGCTCCCACATGTTGCAGCAGTAACATGTCGCCTGCCCTGCCATCTCTAATGTATTTAATTAATTAAGTGTTTAAGTTTTGAAAATTTAGTTTCTAATCCCGGCTCTTAATTTAAACCAATGCCCAAGAAAAGAGAGAAATACTGACCAAGCAATCACTTCCCTGCTTTCCTGTGACATCAATCCTTGTTTTTGTTGTCAGGTTTCTAGGCTTGACTATTCCAAAGCACTCCTGGCCAGCCTCCCATGTTGTACACTCTGTAAACTTGAGGTTATCCAAAGCTGCTGCCTGTGTCCAAACTTGTACCAAATCCCGTTCACCCATCACCCCATCTAACCTACATTGGCTCCCGGTTAAGCAACGCCGCAATTTAAAAATTCTCATCCTTGTTTTCAAATCCCTCCATGGCCTCGCCCCTTGCTATCTCTGTAATCTCTTCTAGCCCTACAACCCTCCGAGATATCTGCGCTCCTCTAATTCTGGCCTCTTGAGCATTTCAGTCACTCCACAAGTGGTGACCGTGCCTTCAGCTGCCAAGGCCCTAAGCTCTGGAACTTCCTCCCTAAACCCCTGTGCCTCTCTACCTCTCTTTCCTCTTTTAAGACGCTCCTTAAAACCTACCTCTTTGACCAAGCTTTTGGTCATCTGCCCTAATATCGTCTTATGTGGCTTAGTGACAAATTTTGTCTGATAACGCTCCTGTGAAGTGCCTTGGGACATTTTACTATATTAAAGGCACTATATAAATGCAAGTTGTTGTTGAAACTTAGAAAATGGTGAACAAAAAGAGAAAAGCGGTGGACAATTGAAAATGTGCACCTTCAGGAAATAGAAAATAGAGGAAGAAAAATAGAGAATAAATAATAGTTTCGTGCATCATCAGACATACAGGGACTGATCTGATTGTACAGAGCCCAAGTGCAGTTTTCTTTTAGGGAGAGCCGATATTAGGTTATAGCTGTAAGCATGTTTGAAAGATGAAACATAGTGGAGTAGAGTTCCCGCTAATTTGCGCCAGTTTTATCAGCGCAATCTGGGTGAATTCGGCCGAACCAGCGCAAAAGATCGCGGAAACCCGAGCACAAATTCCATCAAGTGTAAATTGAGTTTCCGAGCTCTTTAATGCTTGAAAAATCATTTCACCCAAAGCTGGCCCTGCCCACAAAACTGACTACGCCCCCAGATTGAAATAGTTTCCGCCAATTGCGCCCGTTTGCAGCCTTTTGAGGAGGCTCTTCAAATTGAGCCTGTTTTCTTAGGCACACAGGCACTTGTAGGTACGTTTTAAAAGTTTTTACACATTAAAATATATTTAACTTACTAAGAAACTGGCTAATGTACACCAATGAAAGTAATAAATGGTTCAGTATAGTTTTTTTAAAGTCATTTTCAGTTATTTAAAATCCGGTTACTCACAGGTGGAGGACTAGACACTCTGATTAAAAATTCTTATGTTTTGTGATAAATCCATTTTCAGCTGCATTAATGAAACTGCAGCAGGTTACCACTCTTAAATACATCAAGGATTATTTTTTAGTGCAAAAAGGGAAATAAAATTACGATCTATTACGTTGACCAATTGTGCTGGTTCATGGAAGATTTTATGTTTGTGATTATGCAAATGCATTTTAGAGGAAGCTTGAACTGTAACCTAACCAGCACAATTTGTGTTCAATTTCTCGATTGCGCGCAAAGCGGAAACTCTACCCCAATAACTTGCAATAAGATCAATTGAATCTAATCTTTCATTATAAACATTCACTTCATTATTTTCACTATTGTGAAACATGTTACACAAGTGGAGTGTAAAAATAACCATGTTGTAGAGATAAAACGTTGAAGTGGTGCCGTTGTACATTCATGGTCACCTAATTGTATTGCAGATCAATTGGAATATGTTGCTCTCAAGGTTAAACTTCTTTAAACTTGGTGAACCATTGTGATCTATGACTACATTTTGGGGAATGAAATAGTACTTTGTGTGTGTCTATTTCTCATGAAACTGACAGGTTGTGTTGCTTATATTTAATTTGTGACAAACCGAGGGGAGCAGGTGGTGCAGCAGGTTAGAAACCTTCCGTTTACCTCTGAGACCTAGGATCAAATCCACCCTTCACTAATGGCATGTAGGTTTATCTGTCTCTACAGTAGTAAAAGGCTTAAGTGAAACCACCCTCAATTCAGCACAAATTGTCACTCAATTACTAATCTCACTGAAAGAAACCATAAGATGAGTGATCTGGGAAATGGGAAAAAAATGTTTAGCATTGTGTTTATGGTGCGGTTCCCAAGTGCTTTCCCTTCCAGCTCCGATTCGTGCACACACCTTCAACCGGCAAATGTGGCAGCTGGATTTTTCTGTTTCTGCACTTTTTTAGTCAGTCACTTTTCACCCAGTAAAATTAATGGATGGAAATCAGGGGCTGAGGAGCATAGAACAATAACAACTTGCATTTATACAGTGCTATTAATTAATGTAAATAAAATGGGTCAAGGCATTTCACAGGGCGTAAGACAAAAAAATTGATGCCGGGCCTGTGATATTAAAGGGGTGACCAAAACAGCATGGTCAAAGAGTTGAATTTTAAGGAGAGTGTTGAGGGAGGTGGAAAGGTTTAGGGAGGAAATTCTACAATGTGGGACCTAGTTGGCTGAAGGCACAGCCACCATTAGTGGGGAGAAGGGAGGGGCAATGTGTCGCTTAGGGTGGAGGTAATGCTACTGGAACAGAGTGGGAGAAACACTAGGGTAAGAATTTTAAATTTGAGCAGTTGGAATGGGAGCCAATGTAGGTCAGTGAAGATGGGGTGAAGGGTGAGTGGTTCTTGGTGCTAGATAGGATATTGGCTAAAATCTACAGTAGGTAGAGGATGGGAGGCCAACCAAGAAAGTATTGGAATAGTAGAATCTGGAAGTGACAACGGCATGGCTGAGGGTTTTAGTGGCAGATGGGCTGAGGTCGAGTTGGGGGTCTGATGTTACAGAGGTGGAAGTAGGCAATTTTTGTAATGGAGAAAATAATGAGGTTTAGAATGCAGCTTTGGTTCAAATAAGACACTGAGGCCTAGAAATTCAGTTAAGGCCTGCCAGCAGGCTAACGCCCAAAAGTTAGCGCTGCACGCGGAGCCAGGTGCGCCCGTCAGATATTCGGCTTTTGCGCCCCAAGTCGGAACTGGGCGCTATTCCAGGGTGTGCCCGCCCCCGCTTGGGGCGCTGAAACTGAATTTCTGCGCTGTAGGCCCCGCTGCGCCACCCGCTGCGGAGCGGCAGGCTGCGGTACTGCAGGCCTCCTCCTTCTCTTAAGGGGGAGGTGCCTGCAACAGCGAGATCGCCGCTGGATTCTGCCGGCAAATGAGCCCAGCACCACGGAAAAGTGCCGGGCTCGCGGAAAGCAGCCGGCAATGCTGCGGGGGGGGGGGTGGAGGAGGCCAGGGAAGGAGGTGCGGGCAGGCGGCCGCCGAAAAAGCGGCCGGCCGGCCGCACCTCCACCTTAAAGCGCCCCAGTAGCGCAGCAGTACGGCCCCGTTTTTCAATCGCTGTTTGCGGCCGCTGCAGAAGAGGCGGCTGCAACTAAATATGGGGTTTGGGCCGGAAGCGGGGCGGAACCGGGGCACTGTGCACACCGATGACGTCATCGGTGTCGGCGCAGCGCTACCGGCTATCGCCGCCATTACCGCAGCGCTGAATATCAGCGCACCCTCTTACACTGGCGCAGAAGCCCTCTTTGGGCCTTAACTGGGCGCAAAGCCCACTGAATTTCTAGGCCTGAGGTTCTGAACTTTTCAACTTCAGCCTGAGACAGTGGCCTAGGAGGGGGATGGAGTTTGCTGCTGAAGTTTTGAAGTTTGTGGCATGGACAGAAGACAATGACTGGTCTTTCTAATGATTAGAGCTCATCCAGGATTAGATGTTGGACAAGCAGTCTGACAACACAGAAGCAGTGAAGAGGTCGAGAGAGGTTGTAGAGAGGTGGAGCTGGGCATCATCAGTGTACATGTGGGAGCTGTCCCCATTATTTCGGCTGATATTACAAATGGGCAGCACGTAGCTGAGGAAGAGGCCGAAGATGGATCCTCTTGGAATTCCTGAGGTGATGGTGCATGGTGAAATGAAAAATAATTGATAGAAATGCTGTGGCTGTGATCAGAGAGGTAAGAGTAAAACCAAGCGAGGGCAGTCTCATGAGCTGACCAGCGGAGGAGAGATGTTGCTGGCAGATGCTGTGGTTGACCGTGTCAAAACCTGCAGCGAAGTCAAGGAGAGATAATGCACCATAATCACAGGAAATGTTATTTGTGACTTTGGTTAGCTTCATTCTGGTACTGTGGGAGGAGTGGAAATCTGATTGGTTAGATTCAAGCAGGGAGTTGCAAGAAAGATGGGCACAGATCTAGAAGGCAACAACACGTTCAAAGGCTTGGGAGAAGAAAGGAAGATTGGAGATTGGATAGTGATTAAGGACAGAGGGGTTAAGAGCGGGATTTTTGAAGAGCGGGAGATGACGTGGTTTTGTTAGTTGTGCACTCGATATTCTGTAATCATTCATGCCTATTGGACTGAGGGGGTTGAAGATGGGGACCAGAGCAGAATGGGAAACAGTGAATGATTTGCTGGGGACAAAGGAATTAAAGATGAAGGCGTGGTTGAGCAAATTGAACGCTTCAGAGATATCAGGCTGGATTTTCATGGGGAAGGCATGTTGGGGGAGGGGGGGCGCTCTGAGGGAGAACGGGTTTCCCACAGGCCCTGCCAACTTTAACAGCAGGGCCTGATTTGCATGCAAGGCCTCTGCTTACCACCGACCGCCAGCCAAATTGAGAGGCTGGCTGGCTCCGGGCGGGTCGGCCTGTGGCACTGGGCTGCACAGAGGAGGGAGGGAGGGGGTTCGCGTGGTGGTCAGCCCAGCAATAGATTGGGGGGGGGGGGGTGGCGTGGAGATCGGCCCAGGAATAGATTGGTGGGGTGGGGTGGGGGTGGGGGTGGGGGAGGTCAGCCCAGCAATAGATCGGGGCGGGGAGATCAGTCCAGCAATAGATCGGGGGTGGGTGGGGGAGATCGGCCCTGCAATAGATTGGAGGTCTGCCCTGCAATACATTTGAGGTCAACATTGGCGGGAGGGAGGGGGCGGATGGGTCCGAAGTGGGTCAGCAGAGGTCTGGTGGGGGGGAGGCCTTGTGGAGAGATCGGAAGCCTGGGGCCAGGGGAGGACTGGGGGAGTGATGGGAGGCCTCGTGGGGGGGGGTCTCCAATTGCAGTGGGTAGGTTTAGGGACCCTGGATCCAGGAGGTAGGTATAAAGGCACTTACCCACTGGATGCAACAGTCCTCGCCTTGCTGTAACTGCTGGGTTTTACAAGGTGTGTAAAACCTGTCCAGCTACAGTTAAAAACAAAATGGAGGTTAAAGAAGAGGCTTCCAGCCACATTGTAATATTTAAATTGGCGTCCCGCCTCCTGGCAGCAGGTTGGCTGCTCGCCCCCCATCCCACCTACGTTAAAACCGGAAGTGGGCGGGTTGGAGACGGGTTCAGGTCAGGATTCTGATTTTTAACAATTTAACTACCTCCATGCTCCAAACCCAGCTAATTTTTAGGTTAAAATTTCCCCCATCATAACAAAGGGAAGGCCAAAAGGTAAGCAGTTGGGATTCCAAAAGTGTAGTTATAAGCAACTTGGAGAGAGTTTATTCTATGGGTCAGCATGGCAGGAAATGGGGTTTGAAAGGGCTGGGGGCTTGTGGGTACAAGAGTGTGGTTGGAGGTGGCCTTGTTATTCATCATGACTATGGGAGTTGAGAGATCATGGGAGATAGCAAGGTTGACAGATTGGATAAGAATACGGGTGGAGGAGTTTACATGGAGGGAGAGGTTTATGTAGGATTGGCTGGCAAGGGAAGCTGAGATAAAGATTGAAATCACTGAAGGTGGGGCATTGCTCAGTGCAGAGACTGAAGGTGGAACTTTTTTTGGTGAGAAGCTCAGGGTGAGCTTTGAGGGGTGGGGGAAAAGTAGACGACAAGAATTTTAGAGAAAAGGTAAGAGTTGTGGAACCAAGTGAATTGAGGTGCTGAAAGTGGGAGAAGGTAACGGAGGAGTCGGGGGAAGGACCAAGATGTAACTTGACAATGAGAGCAACACACCACCATCACAGCTGTTGGGGTGGAGCAGCTGGTGGAAGGAGAACCAAGTCAGAAGGTTTTGCAAAGGGGCAAGATGAAACCACCCAAGAGCCAAGTTTCAGTCAAAGACAGGATGCCAGTGCAATCATTCACAATAAGAAGCAGAAAATCCCAGCCGGCATCTAATGCCCAAATTGATAGTGCAGACTTGGAGGGAAAGCAGCCAGTAGACATACTTGGAACAATTTGGAAGCTCAGGATTTTCAAAATACTGATTTTGAAAATGGCTATATGTATAGTTTGTGTCAATTACATTAAATTGTAACAAAGCTATAAATAATGTACACACCAGTGTAAGATTTCCACAATAGAAGTTGTTCTAGAATTTTGTTGTTCGAGTCAGAATGAGAATACCGGTGCTTGCACCCACCAGAGGTAAGTATACTTAAACTAATGGCTCCTTCCAGCCTGGTGCAGATGCAGAGCTAAAGAATATAAGGCATTAGCAATCTACTCAGCAACAATGAATAAGCCACTTTCATAGCCATGGAATAAGGATCTTCTGTTTACTAAGAGCTAAGACAAACCCAGCATGCATACACTTGCAGGTTGGACCTGTTCAATCTTAACTCTAAGTCTGCAAAAAAATCTAAAAATGCCAAGAAGCAAATTCGGAAATTCAAGGTCAGTCCGACTGCAATGGTGACATGAACAATTTCCTTTTTATTACCAGCTGCAGCCTCTCTCATCTTGCGTTCGTCTTTAGGGAATTCTGTTATATTATAGTGAGCAATTTCTTGAATTTATAGGTTTGAGACATGTTCATCAGAAAAGCAGTTCTTGGTCTACCTATATATGCTCTCGTATTTAACTGTTCTAAGCTTTCAGTATTACTGAATTCTTAATACTACCATTTGTGATGTAGGAGCTGCATTATTAAAAATGAAGTCAAATTCTTAAGTCTAATATGAGCACATTTGATTCTAAATAAACAATGTAATTATGTGTTTCCTGTTTGCAGAATGCATCCACTGATACTATTG
Source organism: Somniosus microcephalus (assembly GCF_052327205.1). Taxonomy (NCBI): domain Eukaryota; kingdom Metazoa; phylum Chordata; class Chondrichthyes; order Squaliformes; family Somniosidae; genus Somniosus; species Somniosus microcephalus. The sequence continues at coordinate 167,517,159 of NC_140997.1, forward strand.
TGCTGTTCCACTCTTCTGGTTTGTAGAACAAATGTAGCTCCCATTATTAATTCACTAATGTCTCTCTTCCATGTTGCACTGTCCCATTAGTAACTATGTATATATTTTAACTACCACTCATTAAAATCAGTTTCTTGGTTTAACTCCACGTTATCGATAACAAGATTGGGTTAATCCCTTTCTATTTTCAGTGATAATGATTCTAAAGAGCCATGGGCCAATTTATAAACTTTGATAATTTAATGTAGCCCATATTTCTGAAGTAAAAGAAAGTCAATGCACGTTGTCCTGTAGAAGTCAGATGATGTATCACTTTGTTGTGCAAGATTAAGTTTTCTTGCAGTCTCATACATATTTAAGAGCCAAAAATGAGTGATAATCAAAACAGTATTGCAAAATTTGCTCTGTAATACTTATGTTGGAGGAATATGGTGTCCATTTTAGAAGTGCCTATTTGTTCAAGTACATTGCTACCTTTAATTGTTCATGAGTAATTTTGTAAGTACATAATTGAACATCCCACAGTGAAGTGTAGTGAAAGTTTGCTGAAATAATGGCCGCGATTTTATCAGCACTGAGAGGGCGGGTTTAGAGGTGGGTCAGGGGTTAAAATCGTTTTGATTGATGGCGGGTTGCGATCCCGCCGTCAACCCACCTCCACGCCACTTTGACAAATGTCGGCTCTGGGAGTTCTGATCGGTCCCGCCACCAAGCGGCGGGAGAGACCCTTAAGGCAGTTTACAGCTTATTAACTACCTGGATAAGCCTATTTTAACAGCGTTTTTTGATTTTTGCACATTTTCTGTGTGTTCCACACCGTTTCCAAACCATGCCAGCTGATTGTGCTGGGTTCACCAAGTGCCTGACTTCTTGACAGCTGCAGCACCAGCATAAAAACGGAGCTCGAACATGGCTCACTTACAGATGACAGAACTTTGTTTTTTCAGGTGTTGGAACACTTTTTGCAGGTCTACTGAGCTTGAAAGTGGTGAAGCTGAGATCCATCTCCACTGTGACCTCCTGGGAAAACTCTCTCCCCACATTGACTGAGCACTTATAACTTCTAGTCCTCAACTGACATATCTACCAGCAGAATGGGAACCATTTATATCCTGTCATCCTGGTCCTCAGAGTCGGAGGAAGAGCAGCCGTGGCAGCAGCAGCACCGGGCACAACAGCAGCAGCAACAACAGGGGTGCCAACCTCCTCCTCACCCACCTGATGCTTCACAGGGCAGAGGGCATCAGCGCAGACCTGCACGACACCGCAGGAGATACCCCCAACACCAGGTTTACAGGCTGAGGATGAGCTTCCTCAACATGACTGAACGGCAGTGCCAAAGGCGGCTGAGACTTTCGCGAGAGGTAGTCATTGACATCTGCGCACTGCTGCACCAACACCTGGAGCCCAGAGGAGCGGGTGGACACCCCTTACCAGTGGCTGTCAAAGTCACCACCGCCCTCAACGTTTTTGCTTCAGGGTCCTTCCAGGGCTCATCAGCAGACATAAGCGGCATCTCCCAGTCAGCCGCACACACTTGCATCACACAGGTTACCGATGCCCTCTATGCAAAGGTGCACAATTACATCCACTTCTCCACAGATGAAGCAAGTGTAACCGTGCGTGCGGTTGGCTTTGCAAAGATGGCAGGCTTGCCAAGGGTGCAGGGCATCGTAGACTGCACACATGTGGCCATTAGGGCACCCCATCACAACCCAGCTGTATTTGTGAACCGCAAGAGCTTCCACTCCCTTAATGTCCAGCTGGTGTGTAACCACAGAAAGGACATTATGCATGTGTGCGCAAAGTACCCTGGCAGTTGCCATGACTCGTTCATTCTGCAGCAATCTACTATAGCTCCGCTCTTCAATCTGCCAACCCAACTTTCCGGATGGTTACTTGGAGACCAGGGCTATCCCCTGAAGATGTGGCTAATGACGCCATTGAGGAGGCCATCAAACAAAGCAGAGGAGCGCCACAACTCCAGCCATATTTCCACCAGAGCCATCATCGAGCAAACCATCGGCTTGCTCAAAATGCGATTCAGATGCCTTGACAGATCAGGTGGAGCCCTACAGTACTCAACAGTCAGGGTCTCCAGAATCATCGTGGTCTGCTGTGCACTGCATAACATTGCACAGCATCATGGCTTGCAGCTGCCTGAGGAACAAGTGGCTCAGCGCATAGTGAGGAGGAGGAAGACCTTGCGGAGGTGGATGAGCTCCAGCAGCACGCGAGCACATTGCTGCCCGGGATGCAAGGGATACACTAATCTTTGCCAGATTTGCTTAGATAGACGAATCATACACATGTGGCTGGCACCTTCTTATCACACCATACACAACGTACAAGAACCTGTGGGTTCCTATTACTCTCACCACCTTCATTACAAATGCAAGTCACCCTGAGCCCTCAATGTGCAACTTCCATTTCCCTAAACACATAGGCCAGACCTTCAACTGTTTCCCATCACTTTTGTTTAATACATACACAAAAGGATGACAATGCCAAATATTAAACAGAACAAAAGACAACAGAACAGGACACCCAAGTGACTAAGCTTGTGACTAATTGTCCTTTATCTTCATCTTATGCGTGCTTCTACATGGTGCTTTCCTTGTGGCTTCAGCAGATGTGGAGGCACCTTGCTCACTTTCATGCTGCTCGTGCTTCGACACCTTTGGCAGGCATCCTCTGGGTTTGCGCGCCTGTGAGGGCTCAGCAACAGTCTGCTCCTCCTGCGGCTGCACAGGGGCTGAGACGTCTATCTCAGTTGGGTGAGGACTCTGGTGGGGCTCTGACGGAGGGCTCCACAGTGGCATGGGAGTGTGAGCGCTTGGAGAAGAAACCACACTTCCTTGTTGCCTGCCACCAACATCCCTCTCATGGGTCAGCCACACTTCAGTGCTAGCAAGTGGCTTGACAGCACCTTGCTGCACTTCAGGGGGGCCATGAGGACCCGTATCTGCACTGGCAGTCCTCCTCAAAAGGACTTCCATGAAGCTCTGGTTTCTCTGCTCAATAGCTGCCCATCGCTCCTCCAGAGATGTCAATCTATTCTGAACATTCACCTGTTTTCCTGACTCAGGCAATTTATTTCCTCCATGACCGTAGCCATCCTTTCCTCTACCATAGCCATCCTTTCCACAGAGGTAGTCATCCTTTCCACAGAGGTAGCCATCCTATTCATGGTGGTGCGTTCATGCGCCATTGCCTCCACAAAGGCACTGCTCATGTTAGAGATGAACTCTTCCATCTTCTCCACACTCGCAGTAAACCTGGAGACAAAACCTGCCAGAGACTCCTGCACTTGTTCCTGGAGTTCCAGCACCACTCTCTTTCTGGATGGCCCCAGAGGCACAGGGTTCACATGCAGCTCAGCAGAGCTGGGAGCACCCTATGGCCTCCAACGAGGACTCTCCGCTGCTGTCCCTGTCTCCACCATCTGCTGATGCTCACTTGTGAGATGTGATACACCAGGTGACAACACTACTCTATCTCCCAAAGGTCCCACCAAGGTGTGCGTATCTGCGCTGGTGCTGGGTGTGTTTAATTTTGCTGACGCTGTGCCCTCAGAGGTTGCAGCTTCCTCTGAGGAATCTTCAGGCTCTTCCCCCTGGACAGTGGGGAGGGGGGCTCTCAATGGTCCTGTGGGGGAGTAAAGGCATGAGTTAGACATGTGATATTAACGTAGCATTCACATCGAATTGTGGAGATGATCATAACTCAATCTGTATGAGCATCAGAAGCTATATCAGTCACTCATGCAATGTAAATGAGAGAAATGAGAAATGCAAATCTATTCTGTCACCAGCTTGCTCTGCTGCGCCCGTCTGACCGTTCCCCACTTCCAGATCCTCATCACCGCCGATGATTTCGAGTGCAGCCTCCTCAGCGGTGGTCATATGCGCAATGGAAGGTGGCCCTCCTTCTGTCCTGGTCCTCTCGCTCTTATTGTGGGCTCTCTTTTCCTGCAATGAGGGACACAAGTGGAGTTTGAGTGAGAATGATGGAGTGAGTGTCGAGAAGCCATAACTTAGATGCTTAGGAGACAAAGATGGAGTGAGGTGCCAATACCAATGGCCCTCCCTGTGTGTTGTTAGTTGTTGGCATTGCATAACAGTGATAGCGAGTGTGAGGGCTGCATAGTCAAATAGTGAAGTGATTCTGTACATAGAGAGAGAGGGATGGTTAAGGGTGCAAGGGATGTAAAGGCAAAGTGGGATGTGCAGGAGTAGGTTGACAATGCAGAGTGCTGCTGATGAGGAGATGAGGAGCAGATTGAGGGCAAGTGTGATGTTATACTCACTTTTCCTGAGCGTACCAGGTCATTAAACCTTTTCCAACACTGGACCCAGGAGCGAGCACACAACGATCTGGAGCTGACTTCCTGAGCAATTTGCTTCCAGGCTGCTTTGCTTTGCTGAGGAGGCTTCCTCCTTCCAGAGGATGGGAATAGTACCTCCTTGTGTGCCCTCACTCCATCCACAAGAGCATGGAGGGAGTCATCATCAAAACAGGGAGAGGCCTTGGATCTTGCAGCAGTCATGGGTATAGTTTCCAACACGAAAACCAGCAGAAAAGGATGAGAATGAAACAAGGCTGCATGGGCCCCTTAAATGCAGCTGGCTGACAGACATCAGCAGAGGCGAGCAACAGACCCGAAACCTCTAATTGGCCCGGGTAGCGCGCACACACGCAGCGATTCAATAGGACAATTAAGGTAAAACTTCAATTTCTGACCGGCTGAAAGCGGAGGCAGGACCGGAACCCGCTGACCCACATCCAACCCGTCACCAATGATAAAATCGCGCCCAATGTACCTATTATTGATTCTGTAATACAGAGTTGACACAAGAGTCAAATCTCAAAACATAAATTTTCCTTTCTTTATTCATTCTCCATAATATAAATTTATACTTGGTAGAAATTGATTCATTGGGATAGTCTGTTATCAGCGTATGAACTCTTAAAATGTGCAGAGTAGACGTGCAGATGAGCAATTTTAACATTTCAATTTTCTGATGCCAACCACCTCTAAATGTCATTCATTTTTGTGATACACTGTATTTATTCGGTATTCAGAGATAAGATTGTATAATAGATGTCAGTAGCAGTGAAGATTTAATTTCCTTGATGCATTCATGCCTTTCTGCATGCAAACACTAGCTGTATTAAAAATAAATCCAGTATTTGCCTTTGATTTACATTTATCAGGTTTTTTGAATTAATATTGTATTGCAGCAAAGTATATAAAGAGTTTAATCTTGGATGATAATCAGATTCTTAAATTTGCTAGATAAGATGTCTTCATCACTTAAGAGTTTTTCTGGGAACTCCGAGTGGATTGCATCTTATGTTATTCCTTGTCAAGTATACACAGAATCTGTGCTAATAATCCAATCACCATTATGAACCCAGGGAACATGGCATATTAATGCACGTCTATCTTATTGATAAAGTTGAAACTCCACCACCGGCATACTGTGGCTGCAGTGTGTACCATCTACAAGATGCACTGCAGCAACTCACCAAGGCTCCTTCGGCAGCACCTCCCAAACACGCGACCTCTTCCACCTAGAAGGACAAGGGGCCGCAGGCACATGGGAACACCATCACCTCCAAGTTACGCACCATCCTGACTTGGAAGTATATCGCCGATCCTTCATCGTCGCTGGGTCAAAATCCTGGAACTCCCTACCTTACAGCACTGTGGGAGTACCTTCACCACATGGACTGCAGCGGTTCAAGAAGGCGGCTCACCACCTTCTCAAGGGCAATTAGGGATAGGCAATAAATGCTGGCCTTGCCAGCGACGCCCATATCCCATAATCGAATAAAAAAATAAATGGTTGTAAACGTGTTGAATAAGTAACTTTAAAAAAAAAACATTTTGTTACAAGCCTCTTTTGGGTCTTGACACATTGCTTCTGCTTCAAGAAAATCGACTGGTGTCTGTTTGTCCTGAATTCAGAATAATGCAGCAGCGTCAGGACAGTATTTAAAATTTCCATGAGTTATTGGGCCACCATTTTTCTGTTTGTTCATTTTCCTTCTGTGAAAGCGTTTCTTAGGAGATGAGTAACTGTTCAGATTAACTCATCCAGTCCTCAATTATGAGCATTGTCAGGGAAAAAAGCCAATTTTTAATAAAAAGAGAATGCATGCCGTCTGATCCTTCACTTGCAAAATCCATCAGAACTTCAGTATAAATACAAAAGCAAAATATTGCGGATGCTGGAAGTCTGAAATAAAATCAGTCTAAATACTATTGATTGGAGGCACTTTCCTGATGCAGTGAGAATGATGTTAGGGAAAGGAGGTGGCATTTCCTGGAGCTAAGGATTGCCGACAGCCATGTGTTGTTGAGCTTGCATCTGTGCAGTTCTTGGAAACTGTTCCGGGAAAAAGCAGTCAATTTTTGGCACATTGCCATAATCCAGTAAAAAGTTTTTAATGTGTGTTGTCCTTGAATTGTATTGTATTGAGCTGTGTGCCAGTGCAACTTCAGATCAACCCTCCACAGCTACATTTCCAGTGAGATTATCTATGCCTGGTCAACCTTGAGTAAAAATTGAGCCATTTTGCACAAGTAAATATTTCCAAGTATTATCAGTATGTGTGTGCATGTAGTGCATGTACGTGTACTGTTTCAGTGGATTTCAGTTGATTTCAGCATTCAGTCCAACCAATGTTCATTTAAGCTGAATCTGAGGCACATCTTCAATGGGGTCCTTATTGATTTGGCAACTCCTACCTATTATATAAAGAATACTGAATAGCTTCAGGCAGTCACGTCTGAAGTCCCTACATTGTAACTCCATGAAAGCAACTGCATGAACAGCTTTTAGTGCATGGTGAACATACTTTGACTTTAAAATAAACTTTCCATATCCAAGTAAGCGTACTGTTAATGCGTCACTTGTGTAACATCACATGTACAACATTTATCTGAAATAATCCAACCATAAGAAGCTTTTTTCACCATTGCTCCCATTACACCCGTCTGACAGCAGAATTTTCAGCTAATGTTAGATTAGTGGTTAGTGTATTTATAATTTATGACTTGCTTGATAATGCATGCAGCACATCCAATTTTCCAGTATAACACTGTGAAACATTTCCTAGCATCACTGATCCTTCCAGTCACAAGATGTTGCAAAGCTGAAGACTTTTATGGTGGATTCTATTTGACCCTTGCTACTGTCAATTCACACAAAATATGGCAAAAGCAAAATACTATGGTTACTGGAAATCTGAATTAAAAACAGAATTGCTTCCAAAGATAGTTGCTTACTCTGTACTACTTAAAGGGAATTTCCTTACACTGAATAAGTAAAGAAACATGAAAAATGATCAGTAACACCTAGCTTACCACAGAGTAAAATGTTGAGATTGAAATGTTATGTGAACCAATGAAAGAAAGACTTGCCTTCATATAGCGCCTGTCATGACCACCGGATGTCCCAAAGCACTTTACAGCCAATGAAGTACTTTTGAAATGTAGTCACTGTCGTAATGTAGGAAACATGGCAGACGTCTCGGTTTAACATCTCATCTGAAAGACGGCACCTCCAACAGTGCAGCACTCCCTCAGCACTGCACTGGAGTGTCAGCCTAGCTTTTTTGTGTTCAAGTCTCTGGAGTGGGATTTGAACCCATCAACCTTCTGACTCATGCAAGAGTGCTACCAATTGAGCCACAGCTGACACTGTAGTAGATTATCTCATCTGTGGCTGGTTTCATAGCATATTTGACCACACATAAAGTTAAAAATAATATAAGTTGTGTATATTTAACAAAATATTAGTTGAGTTGAAGTGCATTACAGACTGCAATATAACATGGGGATTGCAATGACACTCAAACTTCAATTCCACACTTTATCTTGACATGGTTATTCATCTCATCTCACTGCTTTTTGGGATCTTGGAGTGCACAAAATGGCAGTCTTTGTAATTTATTGTATGTGACGCACTTTCAGGTATTTCTGAACAACTTGACAAGACTCTGCATAGATGCAAGTCTTCTTCAAAATGCCTTGGTTGTATTACAAGCTTGAAAATCATGCCAACGAACCTGTTTGTGAACACCTAATTATCACAATGACAAATTCTCAAATAAAAAACATTAATGCCAATGTGATGAAATATTCATCATCATCACTGCCTGTGACTGAGATCGGTTTCAGTGCCATTTCCCTTCCCCCAGACCTCATTGTATTGTGTACTGGAATGTGCTGTATTGTATACTGGAATGTGCTGGAATGTGCTGTGTGTAGGGCTCCGCCCATACCTGGCCCCGTTTGTAGGCTGGCTCAGTCTGGCCTCAGCCTCCAGAAGGAAGACATCTCTCTCGCTTACGTGTTATGTTCTAAGTTAATAAAAGCCTTGTTTTGTTCTGCTAACTTCGAGTCTCGGAATTATTGAGGCACATCAATTTTATTAACTTATTTTTCAACACTATGGATCAACTCCTGAAACCCGAACGTTTGGATTTGGATCAACATGCTCCGGACGCATCAGCATGCTTCGGACACTGGTTTGAGTGTATGGAATTCTTCCTGGACAATTCCGCAGCCGTCAAAGACGCTACGGACGCTGCGAAGATGAGACTCGGAATTCTGCGGAATTGGGTAAGCCACCGGGTTTACCCCCTCACCCAAGATGCCGAGACGTACCTGGCCGCCTGCGACATCTTAAAGGCGCATTACCAGCAGCCTACGAATGAGGTGTATGCTAGGCACCTGCTCGCTACCCGCGCACAGCGACCTGGGGAATCGGTGGAGGAGTTCCTAAGCACCCTGAAAATGCTTGGCAAAGACTGCAAGTGCCGAGATGTAAAAGCCGCAGTGTACACTGACGAGCTTGTTCGCGATGCCTTCACCACAGGCCTCAGCTCCACTTACATCCGGCAAAGACTGCTGGAAAAAACGGGGTTGGACCTGAAACAGGCTGCGGACACCGCGCGATCCCTGGATGTGGCCCAGAGAAACTCGGACGCCTACTCTTCAGCCCGCGCCGTCCACGCCGCCATGTGTGCAACGAGGGCGCCGCCATCTTGGAAGGCATCTTCCCCGCCCGACAGCCCGACACCGGCTGGGCCCCGCTCTCCCCCCAGAAGCCCTACGACAGCCGCGACGTGTCAGGGACCCAACTGCTACTTCTGCGGGCAGCCAAAGCACACCAGAAACCTGTGCCCGGCGAAAGGCACCACCTGCTTTAAGTGCGGTAAGAAGGGGCACTTCGGGAAGGTGTGCAGAGGGAACCCCGCCGGAAAACCAACCGCCGGAAAACCCGCCACCGCCGCATGTGCGCCGTGGGAGCGGCCATCTTGGACGCCATCTTGCCCGACCTCGTGGGGTCCGCCATCTTGTGAGCAGACAGCGTGGACGCCATCTTGTATCGATCAGGGCCTTACAGTGGCATCGGTCACAGTGGACCAGACCAGGCCGCACCCGCTATCCAGATCAATGGTGGACATCGAGGTAAACGGGTGCCGGGTTAAATGCTTAATTGACAGTGGAAGCACGGAGAGCTTTATCCACCCAGAACTGGCACAACAACTCTCCCTAAAGGTGGTCCCTACTCAGGGTACCATCTCTATGGCTGACAAAACCCAGACATCGACCATTCTGGGTTACTGCACGGTACAATTGTGCGTTAACGGAACTGTATATGATAATTTTAAAGTATTAATCATGAAGAACCTATGTGCGAGCGTGATCTTGGGCCTGGATTTCCAGTGCAACCACCAAAGCATCACGCTCAAGTACGGTGGGTCCCAGCCGCCCCTCACAGTGTGCGGTCTGGCTACCCTGAAGGTAAAGCCGCCTTCGCTATTCGCGAACCTTACCCCTAACTGCCGGCCAATAGCGACCAAAAGCAGGAGGTACAGCTGGGAGGACAGGCGGTTTATCGCGACCGAGGTAGACAGGCTCCTGAAAGAGCGCATTATTGAACGCAGCAACAGCCCGTGGCGCGCCCAAGTGGTAGTGGTAAGGGGTAGCGAGAAGAAACGGATGGTGATCGACTATAGTCAAACGATCAACAGGTACACCCTACTAGACGCCTACCCGCTACCCCGCATATCAGAAATGGCGAACCAAATCGCCCAATACCGGGTGTTCTCCACCATCGACCTCAAGTCAGCGTACCACCAGCTCCCTATCAGACCAGAGGACCGCCCGTACACTGCCTTCGAGGCGAACGGACGCCTCTACCAATTCCTCAGAGTCCCCTTTGGGGTGACGAATGGGGTCTCGGTCTTCCAGAGGGAGATGGACTGCATGGTCGATGACCACCACTTGCAGGCAACCTTCCCCTACCTCGACAACGTCACCATCTGCGGCCACAATCAGCAGGATCACGACTCGAACCTCGAGAGGTTCCTGGAAACCACACAAAAACTCAACCTCACCTACAACGAGGACAAGTGCGTTTACAACACCACGTGCCTCTGCATACTAGGCAGCGTGGTGGAGAATGGGGAAATCGGACCAGACCCCGACCGATTGCGCCCCCTACGGGAGCTGCCCCTGCCCAACACTCCCAAAGCCCTGAAAAGGTGCCTGGGGTTATTTTCTTATTATTCCCAATGGGTCCCCAACTACTCCGACAAAGCCCGCCCCCTCTTGAAAGCATCCTCTTTCCCGCTCTCTGCTGAGGCCCACGCCGCCTTCAAAAGCATTAAGCAGGATATTGAGCGGGCCACGCTACAGGCAGTGGACAAGAACACTCCATTTCAAGTGGAAAGTGATGCGTCTGACTTCGCCTTGGCGGCCACCCTCAACCAGGCGGGGCGGCCCGTAGCTTTCTTCTCGAGGACCCTCCAAGGGCCCGAGATCAGACACTCCTCCGTGGAAAAGGAGGCCCAAGCCATCGTGGAGGCAGTGCGCCACTGGCGCCACTACCTAGCCGGCAAACGCTTCACCCTACTTACCGACCAGCGGTCGGTAGCGTTTATGTTCAATAATAAACAGAGGGGGAAGATTAAAAATGATAAGATTCTTAGGTGGCGGATCGAGCTCTCCACCTTCGAGTACGACATCATTTACCGGCCAGGGGCCCTTAACGAATCCCCTGACGCCCTCTCACGAGGGATGTGTGCCAGCGCCACCGGGGATCGGCTACAGACCCTCCACAACGACCTCTGCCACCCAGGGGTCACGCGGCTGTTCCACTTCATAAAGTCCCGTAACTTACCCTACTCGATTGAGGAAGTTCGGTCCCTGACCAGGAACTGCCGCACTTGCGCTGAGCGCAAGCCTCGGTTCTACCGCCCAGATAGAGCCCACTTAATCAAAGCTACACGGCCCTTTGAGCGGCTCAGCTTAGATTTCAAGGGCCCCCTCCCGTCCGTCGACCGCAATGTTTACTTCCTGAACATTGTGGACGAATACTCACGGTTCCCATTCGCCCTCCCCTGCCCAGACATGACCAGCGCCACGGTCATTAAATGCCTCAACAGCCTGTTCTGCCTGTTCGGTATGCCGAGCTACATCCATACGGATAGGGGGGCGTCCTTCATGAGTGAAGAGCTACGCCAGTACATGCTGTCCAGGGGGATCGCCACGAGCCGTACCACCAGCTACAACCCCCGGGGTAACGGCCAAGTGGAGCGAGAGAACGGGACAGTATGGAAAGAAGTCACTCTAGCTCTAAGGACCAAGGGCCTCCCTATCTCCCGCTGGCAGGAAGTCCTCTCGGATGTGCTCCATTCGATACGGTCGCTATTGTGTACGGCCACTAATACCACGCCCCATGAACGAATGTTTGTCTTTCCCCGGAAATCCACCTCAGGCGTATCCATGCCGTCATGGCTCTCCACCCCAGGTCCGGTACTCGTGCGAAGGCATGTGAGGGGCCACAAGACGGACCCTCTCGTGGAGCCAGTACACCTACTCCACGCCAACCCCCAATACGCATATGTCCGGCACGCCGACGGAAGGGAGGACACCGTGTCCATAAAAGACGTCGCCCCAGCCGGCATCGACAAAAACCACGGCAATAGCGGCAACGACGATCACAGCAACTCTTACCCACCCACTACTCTTTCATCACCCCCGGAAAAACACCGACCAACGGCACCCCCACCAACTACCCCTTCAACAACCCCGGCGGCACCCCCGGCAGAGACCCAGGAGGCTACCGGGGCACCCAGCCGACACCTGCAGCACCGCAACAGCCACGTCGGTCGCAGAGGACTATCAAACCCCCGAACAGACTAAATCTATAGAAGGGGTGAATGTGATGAAATATTCATCATCATCACTGCCTGTGACTGAGATCGGTTTCAGTGCCATTTCCCTTCCCCCAGACCTCATTGTATTGTGTACTGGAATGTGCTGTATTGTATACTGGAATGTGCTGGAATGTGCTGTGTGTAGGGCTCCGCCCATACCTGGCCCCGTTTGTAGGCTGGCTCAGTCTGGCCTCAGCCTCCAGAAGGAAGACATCTCTCTCGCTTACGTGTTACGTTCTAAGTTAATAAAAGCCTTGTTTTGTTCTGCTAACTTCGAGTCTCGGAATTATTGAGGCACATCAGCCATGTTTTGCTTTCAGTGTCCACCCTTGAACAATGCTTAGTGTTTGTAAACTAAGCCTATAATGAATGCATTGTAAATGTGAAATCTTTCTACCTTTTACCCAGTTCTGTTTTTTTAAATTTATTTGCCATTAGTGATTTATGTAAAATGTTGGATATGTATTTATGGATGATCCATTGTTCTAGTTTTAGGTTCTGTGTGTGTGGGGCACATGTATGTATATGCATGAGAAAAATTGGCAGTGTTTTTATCAGGACAGGTTATTTCAGTCCACGCGTACTAGAACTTGCAATCATTTCTCCTTGTCCTCTTGGTAGTTGCTTCCATCTGGTTTTATGCAACAAGGTGCCATGGTCACAGAAAGCCTCTGGCCTGATCAGGGCCCTGATGCTGAGCTGCAGAACACTTCAGGCTTAGCTCAGCCTGGAGGTATCCATTCAAGTCCGAGGTTCACTGCACCTGCAGGACCTAAGCAACCCGGACTTATCTTCTCACTCTTGCTAAGTTGTCAATGACACATTGATCAGGTATTGAGAGACATGGGGAACAGTGATCAGCTGTTCAGGCACTCAGGAAGTGTAGATGAAGCTGGAGACCGCACACAGCACTGAAAAGTCATCACTGTATGAGCATAGAAAGACAAGGGTGAGGAAGAGGTCTATAAATGTTCGCTTTATTTGTCAGGTGGTACAACCTTTTGTACATCCCTCTGCAATCGCTGTTAATGCTCCTAACTCTTAGCAGAGGTAAAAAGAATGGAGAAAAAAAATGCTTGCCAATTTCAGGCAAATAAAAACTCTCAGCAATTTCTTCCGAACACCCAAAGATAATGGCCCAGAAATTCGGGTGGGAGGCTTCCCGCGGGTGCAAGTCTCTGACCTGCACTTACCTAGTGCGCCGGCCATTGAGCTGTGGGCCCGCGTGGGATTCCGATCCTGGGCCTGCTCCAACTGCCGGCGCGCAGTGCTTGCATATCCCAGGGGCGCAGTTAGTTCAATGCGTCCCCTGGGATCACGTGGGCCATGGCGAGCCAATGGTAGCAGGGAAATGCCCATTCATAAAATTGACAGGAAGAGCTGTCAAAACCATAAATACTATAAGCCCCAAAACTTCACTAAAACTTCAAATAAATTTTAAAAAAACATCACATTTTTAAAATAACTATAAATTATATAAAATAACTATTTTAAACAATAATTTAAATTTTTGAAAAAATAATTACATTTTCTAATGGGGCTAAAAATAAACTTACCTTTTTTAAAGTATTTAAAAATAATAAACCTGTAAAAAATGTTTTAATTTTAATTAATTCACCACTTACCTTGTTAAACAGGCCTTGCGCCTGCTTTTTGTGGCCCAGAAATTCAGCTCTCCACGGGTGAGTACGCATGGGGTACTCACCGTAGGCCGAATGGAAATGCCGGTTTCCTGCATGCACTGCGCATGCGCGGGAAACCGGCACTTCCGATCCTCTGAACAAAGGGGTTCAGAGGTCGAACGCGCGCACAGGGGAGGCTGCGCGTGCGCTTTGAACTTAAGTTTTTTTTGCAGGTTTTCACGCGAGGTTAAGCCTGCAGGATTTACACATTTAAAAAGCAGGCATAAGGCCTGCTTTTTACAAGGTAAGTGGTCAATTAATTAAAATTAAAACATTTTTTCCACAGGTTTATTATTTCTAAATACTTTAAAGCAAGGTAAGTTTATTTTTAGCCCCGTTTTTGTAAAAGTTATTTTTTTCAGAAATTTGAATTATTGTTTAAAATAGTTATTTAATAATTTATAGTTTATTTAAAAAGTGTGATTTAAAAAAAATTTATTTGAAGGTTTACTGCTATTTTGGGGCCCGCAGTATTCATAAGTTTTCACAGGTCTTCCTGTCAATCTTATGAATGGGCTTTTCCCTCCTCCAATTGGCTGCCCATGGCTCACGTGATCCCAGGGGATGCATTGCACTAACTACGCCCCTGGGACACGCAAGCACTGCGCGCTGGCAGCTGGGCCAGGCCCCGGAGCGGAATTCCACGGGGCCCTAGAGCTCAACTGCCTGCGCGCAAGGTAAGTGCAGGTCGGGGCTTGCACTCGCGGGAAGCCTCCGACCTGAATTTCTGGTCCTATATGTGTAACTCCTGGTGACTTACCCTCCCGGAAAAACCTGGAAAAAAATGTAAGTTCAATGCGCACACGCTGCCTCTCCAGCGCACGCGTTCCACCTCTGAACCCCTTCTTTCAAGGGAACGGAAGTTCCGGTTTCCCGCGCATGCACGAAACCGGCACTTCCATTGGGCCTACGGGTGAGTACCCCGTGCGTACTCACCCGTGAAGACCCGAATTTCTGGGCCATTAAAGAAAACTGCAGGAGACAATGGCTCACCATATGCAGCATTAGATGTTCTTAACTATGCCTTTCCCAAAGCCCTTAGGAGGACACTAAGTGTAGGACTGTACCTGCCAGGAAGATTCATTTTATCCATCAGCTGGTCCCAAGGTTATGAACTTCATACTGCACTTCATTTCTCATATCCTTCCAGAGCCCTGTTTTCAAAACATTTAACCATTGCCTTCTTAAAATTTATAAAATCTTCCATTTCCACTGACTCCCTGGTCAGCTATTTCACAATCACTACCCTGTGTGTGAAGAAGTTATGGCCTAGAAATTCACTGGCACCCCATTTGAGGCGCCAGCCTCGCCAGGACGCCGGAAGTACCGCCCCGGAAGGAGTCGCGGCCATACGCCGCAAATTCAGTTTCAGCCCCCCAGATGGAAGCGCGGCACTACTCGAGGCGCCCCGCATCCCTCTTGGGGCGCTGCAACTGAAAATCGCAGCGCAACGTGCCGCAGCACCACACGCTGGAGAAAGAACAGGTGAGTGGGACGATTTGGATAGCTCTTTCAAAGTACGATGGGCCAAATGGCCTCCTTCTCTGCTGTAATATTCTGTGATTCTACATCTACTAGATGTGGGATAAATTATTGATCAATATTTTGAGCCACCCTTGCTCTTTTGCCCCATTTATATTGAAAATCTGCTGTCAGTGTCGTATTACCTTTTTCACCACGCAAATGCAAAAAGTGCATGCAGCAGTTAACTGTGCAATGGTGTCAGGATTGCAGAGTTTAGTAGCTTAATCTCAAGAGCAAGTCTACTCAGAAGAAAGAGATGGTCGAGCACACCAGTGCCATTGCTTCTGCCATGCTACCTGGCTTCCGGCAGCAATAGCACGTTTCAAATGTTAGCGGCAGTTGAAGGCTGAGCAAAACTTTGTGTGTTCATTTCATTAAGCATGTGCGGAGCTCAGCTTTCCACAGATCAAGTGGTGTTGGTAGTCCGTTTGACCACAGCTATCCCTCATCTTAAAAATTCTGGCAATTTTCTGCTTCCAATGTCTTGATTATTGACATTCTCACCAGTGGAGCTTAGAACTTAACCAGCTCCTGACTTGTTTACAGTCAGTTTGCTTCTGTATCGAGCTACATATTTATTTAGAATTAATTCCATTGATTATCTGTGTGATTTGTAGCCAAATATATTTAATTTTGACTATCACAAAAGCACATAACCTTATGCTACTTTCGATTTCTTTTGTGACCTTTTGCTGTCTATTATATGCCATGTCCCCTTTGTAAATTAAGAAATCATTGCAGACTCCTAACATTTTTAAGGCTTGGTTTGTAGTTGGCGACCGAAAGAAAAACAATTTTTCCACCCCCTTTTCCCCCTCATATTAGCTTAAACACAGTCATGTGTCTTCCTTCATCATGGACTGTTCGTAGTCTGAAACAAAATTGCCAATTGTAAAAGATCTCTAAGGCAACTTAAGCCTGAAATTAAACCTAAATAATGTTTTAATTTATCGTAGCTGTGTGTTGCTAGACCTGAAAGATGAACTCTGTGATCTCTTCTGTAACCTGCACGTATAGAAATATCATTAGCACCTCATTCTTCCTTATCAGTCTGTTCAACTTTTCTATTTGGATTTACTGCTAATCCGCAAGTTAGCAACACTTCCAAAATTTTCTTGCACCAACTCTTTGGGCCATAATTTGCTGTCAAAATAATGGTGAGGATAATGGCACTTAACTGGCCGTATTTTGCGACCCCTACGGGTGCGTACGAGGTGTGTACGCGCCCGTAGGGGCCATGCAAGTGCCGGGTTTAGGTATGTGAAGCGCATGCGCTAAAACCCGGAACTTGCAATCAGATCCTCCGTGGGTGGAGATGGGCCTCTGCGGGTGGAGAGTTGCGCTATTTGCCCAACTTCCGCCCACTGAATGCCTGTCAAATTCTTATGCCTGGTAAAAGCAGGTGTGAGACCTGCTTTTACCAGCATAAGAGTTTTAAAAAATAGAAAAATAAAATTTTATCACTCATTTATACGTTAAAAACCCTGTCCAATAAAGTAAGTTTACTTTTTAGCCCCGTTAAAGCATATTGGCCCTGAATTTCCGATCGGAGGCTTCCTGCGGGCGGATGTCTCCGAACGGAAAAAAATCTACGAACTTACCTGCTGGTTCCGTAGATACTGAGGCTTGCGATCCTGGGCTTCTCTTTGAAATGCGTAGAGGCCCAGGTATCCCGGGGCGCTTGTGAACCGCATGCGCCCCAGGGATCACATGGGTCATGGCGAACCAATGGAAGAAGGGAATCCCCCTTCATACTTTTGACAGTTCCGTACGCACAGAACTGTCAAAAGTATGAATGGGGATGACTGCAAAAATGCATCAACATACTGAAATAAATAAAGAGAAACCATTACATATATAAAATTAATTAAAATGCCATTTAATTAAATATTTTAAACAAAAATAAATTTAAATGTTTTAAAGGGACTAAAAATAACCTTACCTTATTGCACAGGTTTTTTGATGTTTAAATGACCTGAAAAAATGTTATTTTTTATTTTGTTTTAAACTCTTATGCTGGTAAAAGCAAGTCTTACGCCTGCTTTTACCAGGCGTAAGAATTCTATGGCCTTTCAGCAGGCGGAAGTTGGGCAAAAAGCACAACTCTCCACCCGCAGAGGCCCATCTCCCGGGGATGCAGAGGATCTGTCAAGAGGATTGACAGATCGCCAGTGCCGGGTTTTAGCATGTGCGCTTTGCATGCCTGTACCCAGCATTTGCGCAGCCCCTGGTGGTGCGTACACACCTCGTACACACCCATAGGGGTCGCAAAATCTGGCCCATAAATTTTTTTCTGAAGAAATTAAATTTTTGTTTAAAATATTAAACTAAATGGCATTTTAATTAATTTTAAATATGTAATTTTTTAACATTTATTTCATTTTTTAAGTGATCCCCATTCATACTTATGGGAGTTCCATACGTAGAATGCCTTAAAGCTGTACATTGAGCTTGACAAATGTGTATCAATGTAAGCAAGTTACCAAAGGCCAGCTAAATAAGCGCAACACTTTATAAGCCAAAATATGCAGAGGCAATATTGAAATAATTAAACGGAGGATAATAGATGCTTTTCTGTGAAATACTAACCAATAAGCTCATCAAAATGATGTCCTTAACCATGAGCGAATAGCACAAGTAGTTTAATTATCTACCTTAACTTTATTGACAATATATTTTATTGTTTGCAGCTGATAAACTCTGTTAGTTTTTGTGGTGCTCTAAGATGCTGCATGACATAAAACCCAAATGAATGTCGCTGTTGAAACATTAGATTTGAAGATGTATTCATTTTGTGATTTGGGAAATGTAGAATTGCCATCTTGTTGGTGAATTATAGCAAGATGCAGCACTTTTTCTCAATATTATATGAGAAACACATTGCTAACAATAGCATCATTTAAAGTTGTGCTGCAATGTATTTTACCTGCTTTTGTTATTTCAAATGATTATTGAAATACATAACAATTTAGAATATGAGAAACAATCTGTGCTGCAATAATCCTGGCCTCAAAATGTAATTTCCCAAATCTGCCCTTAATTCCTACTTCAGTCAGTTTTTATTAGTGTTTGACTAAACTGCTTCTTGTACCTGAGGCTGGCATTACACTGTTCCTTTTACATTAATATAATGCTAAAACAATCTTTTATTTTTAATGGGAGACATCAACATGGGAATCCTTTTTACTGCAGCATCCAATTTGCAAGCAAAAAGAGAAAACCAGCAATATAATTTGATAGTATAATAATGCTGGCAGTATAACTTGGTACTCTGATTTAAATCCTTTGGTTTCAGAAGTATCACCAGCTGCAGTAGGTGGCATCACGCCTATCTCATTATGCAGTGGGAATGGTGTAATGTGAGTCTGTTGGGAAGCTGCTTTTAAAAAGTGTCTGAGAGTCCATTTGGCTGATTGAGTTCTCTGAAACTTAAGGCAGTTGTTTTAAATGTTATGAGAGTGGCTGGCCTGTGCACTCAAAACTTCGACCATTGACTGGTCGAGGACCGAGCTCTATGTTTGCGTGGCTGAACTCAGTGCTGCAACCCAGTAATGCATAACCTGCAGGAAAACACCCCCCATCACAATTCACACATACCAGTCTCACTGGGTGTACTATAATAGCAGTCTAAAATTGTAAGCAGACTATTCCAGTTTTCAAAGAGGTTTCAAAGTTGTTTTTCTGTTACACTCAATGTAGATGGGATTGTCCTTGAGGTTAGAAGTTCCTTCCTCCAATTACATTAGCATAATAGGACACAAAGCCAAAGAATCAACTTCAAGTCATGTGGATTGTGTAGTACCATGCGTGAGCAACATTGCAGGTTTGTATAGGACCTTATAATGAACAGAACAAAATCTGGCTTTTTACCTCACCAATTAACATAATTAGCCCAGAGTTCTCCTTGTATTTTTAATGGGAGACATCAACGTGGGGAGTCAGTTTATTGTTGCATCCAGTTTGCCAGTTCAAAGAATGATGACCTGGAAATAACAGTGACACAAATATGAACATTATTCAGCCTCATCTGATCTTGAGCAAACTGAACCAACATTGGTGTGTGTTTGGGTATGGCTCAGTTGCTTAAAAATATAAATGAATATTAAGAACACAATCCTTCATGATTAATTTTCATGTTTGTAAATCTACAGTTCCAGGGGGTGGGGGAGGGGCGGAAGCAAAACACTTCCCCCATCCAAAAATGAATTTTCTGCCATCACAATAGAGGTGATTGCGGGGAGTCCAGTGGGACAATTACAATCCACACCATCCACCAGGGTACTGAGCACTAGTCCTGTCAGGAAATAATTTCAACCATAATGACAGGGGGTATGACGAGCTTTCTGGGGCAGCTAGAATACCTCAAAGGCATGGAGTCCCTGTGGGGCAATCTCAAAACGTCCAAACCCAAAGGGTGTGTGTATTGGATGATCACAACCACTGCAGTTAATAGTTAACTTTTTTTTCTTAGCTCAGATGGGCTTGTTATTTTGAAGTTTCTGCATTGATGCAATGTGCATTTCAAACACAGCAAAAGTACCTCAAGGTAATCCCATTCCATCTGGCCTTCATACCAATGGCTATATAAAGGCAACTGGTGAGAAGCCATCTTCTTAAATCTCAAAAGTAAAGTTGTAAAAGATTGAGCAAACAGCCTTCTCATGGAGTTGACAAACCTGCTGGCTTTTTAATACAGAAATTTCACTAATATTCGAACTCTATGCATGTCTTCTGGTATGATATAACATAAGTCTTTCTATCATCTACAAGGCACAAGTCAGGAGTGTGATTGAATACTCTCCACTTCCCCGGATGAGTGCGGCTCCAACAACACTCAAGAAGCTCGACACCATCCAGGACAAAGCAGCCCACTTGATTGGCACCCCATCTATCACCTTAAACATTCACTCCCTCCACCACAGGCGTACCGTGGCTACAGTGTGTACCATCTACAAGATGCACTGCAGCAACTCGCCAAGACTTCTTCGGCAGCACCTCCCAAACCCGCGACCTATTCCACCTAGAAGGACAAGGGCAGCAGACGCATGGGAACACCACCACCTTCAAGTTTCCCTCCAAGTCACACACCATCCTGACTTAGAAGTATATCGCCGATCCTTCATCGTCGCTGGGTCAAAATCCTAGGGGCTAGATTTTCAGTATAGGCAGTTTTGGGGCGCTAACCTTAGCGCCCGCCCGAAGTTAGCGCCCGCCCCAAAGTAGCGCCCCGTTGCCGGGAATTCAGTGGCTTCGCCCTAAGAGGTTGGTGGAGCGCTAAAAGAGGCGTTCCACTACTCTCTTTAGGCGCTAAGCCGGCGGTCCAGAGGGATAGCGCCCAGGCGGGGCGCAGCACGGGTGCGGTCATTTTTGCACTGACAGCAGACCCCGTGGTGCCGACCAGCTCTTAAAGGGGGAAGGGACGAATTGGTCTGCTGCCACGCCCTGCACACTGCAGCCTTGCAAAGAGGCCTCAACACTACTGCTCAGCCCCAGGGAGTCATGGCAACGCCAGAGAAGGCCCGTCAGCGTGCCCTGCGCTTCTCAGAGGGTGATCTGGACATAATGGTCACAGCTCTGGAGGTGAGGCGCAAGATCTTGTTCCCAGAGAGTGGGAGGAATCCAACCCACCACGACTACACCAAAGCCTGGAAGCAGATCGCCCAGAGGGTGACGTTCACCGGCGAGGCCCCCAGGACCCACACACAATGCCGTAAGAAATACAACGATCTGACCAGGATTGTGAGGGTGAGTAGCCTTTCCAGTCTCCTCCTCATTCTTGCATGTACACCTGACATGATGGGCAAAGGGACCTGAAAGTCCTTTTGGCCAGCCCTCAGCCAGCAGCATTGGGACAGTCATGAGCATCAAATGGCCATTCGGCACTCTACACTTTGGCCAAGCTATTCCACCATGGGAGGCAGTGGACAGTACATCAGGGCTTCACTCTGTCCAAGCTATTCCACCATGGGAGGCAGTGCACACTACATCAGGGCTTCACTCTGTCCAAGCTATTCCACCATGGGAGGCAGTGCACACTACATCAGGGCTTCACTCTGTCCAAGCTATTCCACCATGGGAGGCAGTGCACACTACATCAGGGCTTCACTGCGCACTTACAGCCCGTCCTTTCTCTTGCAGGCTAAAGTAGCGTTTAATCGCCAGGCCCGTGCCAGGGGTGGCCGCGCCAAGCTGCAGAAGCTCACTCGGCTGGAGGAGCGCGTGTGTGTGCTCATGGGAGCACGTGTGATTGTCCCCACAGCGTGCGGTGTCTCCGACCCTCCACTGCCCGGCAATGGTAAGGACCTCGCCTTTTGGCCCTCTCGCGTCGCACTGGCCCATCCGAGCTACCTCCTTTGCCACTGT
This sequence comes from Somniosus microcephalus, assembly GCF_052327205.1. Taxonomy (NCBI): domain Eukaryota; kingdom Metazoa; phylum Chordata; class Chondrichthyes; order Squaliformes; family Somniosidae; genus Somniosus; species Somniosus microcephalus. Next base: position 167,538,971 of record NC_140997.1, read on the forward strand.
CCCACCAATGCGCTGAATCCCACCAGTCCTAACTCCCTCGCTGACGCCGTCTCCTCACTCTGAAGCTACTCTTGTGTATTCCTGCTTTCAGCTGGTGACGACCAGGACCCTGAGGCTGCCAGTGACAGCACCTCCAACCAGGAGGAGGAGGAGGAGCAAGCCGGACCTTCGGGGGAACAGTCACGTCCCGCAGGAGAGGAGGAAATGCTCGACACCTCCTCACTGGACGAGTGCCTGGAGGAACTGTCGCAGGGCAATGCAGCTTCTGGGACCAGTGGCGTCCAGCCACCCAGCAGCCGTGCACGTGGCCCGCGGCCTTCCCCCCAAAGGGGGGAAGGATCAGAGGGGAGTGCTGCTGCTCGGCACACTCGCCGTCACCAACGCGGCAAGGGTCCCCTAGTTCGGCCCCCTCCTCCCCAGCGGGAGAGTCGCGACTCCAGTCCGGACACCTTCACTTCGGAGGAGGTGCGGAAGCTCGATCAGATGGCCGACGACTCGGACCGGCGCCACACGGAGCTCATGAGCGTGGTGGGGCGCATGCCTGAGGCCATCGAGTCGCTGGCGACCAGCGTGCGCGAGTTCGGGGCAGCAACTGCCGCGACTGGCCGCATGCTAACTGATGCCGTCAAGACCCTGGCGGATGTGATGCGCGCGCACACCAGGACCACAGGGCCACTCACTGCTGCCACACGCGCTGTCTCAGGCAGGCATCGCCAGGGCAGGCGCCGCGCTGGACCATCCCAGCAAGCCGGCCGTCGGCTGATTGCTGCGGATCCTGCAGTGCGGGCCCGGCCGAGTGCCACCGCGCCACAGCACCAGCCAGCGCATCCCAGACGCCAGCTGGCCCACATTGCGCCATCCGTCGCCGCCATTCCCGCTCTGGGGCGTCAAGGGCAAGCGGCTGCAGCTGATGGTGGCCAGGCTCAGGTGCGCCACTCAGGAGACGGCCCCTCGAGGCCCAAACGCCGTGTAGGCCGCCCCCCAGCGGCATCTGGCGGAAGGGCATCTGAGCCTCAGGCGCCTTCCCCCAGCCTCGCAGCAGCCACTGGGCAGAGCTTGCGAAGGAGCAGCAGGCAGGGCAGGGGAGGCAAAATGCTGGCCAAGGTCTCGCCCTCGCGGGCCACTCAGTAGAGGGTGTGGCCAGCTTTCCTTTAATATGGCGGTGGCCATCTTTATTTTGCCCATGGTTGTGCTTTTGGAGGGCTTTTTTTTTGCGTTAGGCCGACGTTGAGGCCCGGTTTCAATAAAGGTGGAGTGGCTCCTCCCCAGTTTGTGGGAGTGAGTCGTTTGTTGGGCTTTTTGTGGGGCCCGTTTATTGTTTTTGGGGATTCATGTGGGAAGGGCTTTTCATTTTTGTTTAATAAAAAATTATCTTTATTCATGCAGTCTCCATGGTTGTTCTTCTTAGTGTTTGTTGGCTTCGCCGGCTGAGGGCTTGCGGAGCGGCTGCATTCATCTTCCCTCATGGCCCCTGGCCATTCCCTGACAGGGGGCTTAGAAGTACCGTGTAATAAGGTGGCGTCGTGCGGCCCTTGGCCCTGGTCGCTCCCTCCTGGGAACGTACTCCTGCTCCTCCTCCTCCTCCTCCTCCTCCTCCTCATGCTCCTCCTGCTCCTCCTCCTGAGGTGCTGGTCCAACGTCAGGTGGCAGTGCCTGAGTCCTGCGGATAGCCAGGTTGTGTAGCATGCAGCAAACCACCACAAATTGGGAGACCCGGTCCGGCGAATACTGGAGAGCTCCTCCGGAGCGATCAAGGCAGCGGAACCGCTGCTTGAGGACCCCAATAGTTAGCTCGATGATGCTGCGGGTGGTTTGATGGCTCTCGTTGTAGGCCTCTTCAGCAGCGGTCCTGGGCGCGCGGAGCGGGGTCATGAGCCAGGTGCACAAAGGATAGCCTTTGTCCCCGAGTAGCCATCCTCTTGGGGGAGGCTGTGCCTGGAACATGTCATGCACAGTACTCTGCCGCAGGATAAAGGCATCGTGGCTGCTGCCTGGGAAGCTGGCATTGACTGCCATGATGCGCTGCTTGTGGTCACAGACCAGCTGCACATTCAGAGAATGGTAGCCCTTCCTGTTGCGATACTGCTCGCCATGCTCCAGAGGGGCCCGCAAAGCCACATGCGTACAGTCAATGGCGCCCTGCACCAAGGGGAATTCCCCGAGTCTGGAAAATCCCAATGCGCGCTGATGCTGGCTCTCCAGGGCCATGGGGAAGGAGATGAATTGGCTTCTCCTTCTGAACAGTGCTTCGGTCACCTGGCGGATGCAGCGATGCGCGCCGTACTGGGAGATGTTTGCTATGTCCCCAGCAGCGTATTGGAAGGAGCCGGTGGCATAGAAGTTCAATGCCACTGTCACCTTCACTTCCACCGACAGAGACGTCCTGCACCTGAGCTTTGGCCGCAGATCTCGGCGAAGCAGGTGGCAGATCTCTGCAATCACCCCCTTTCGGAATCGGAGCCTTTTAACACATCGCGCGGCACTCATGTTTAGGTAGGAGCGCTGCTGGCGGTATAGCCTGACTGGGTAAGGCCTACGTGGCCGACGCCTGTAGCCCCCTCTGCCTCTAGCCAGGGCTGCCCCTCTCACAATGCGTCTGCGAGCCCTACGGACATGGAGCTGCAGCTCTGCGTTGGCACCCCATGCAACCCCCATCAAATCCTGGCAAACACTCTAATTTCCAAATGGCCACTTGCAGCGCTGTTGCCTGAGTCCAAAAATACCTGGCTCTTGCTGCTTGAAACCAGTTAGCTATCCTCCTTGTTGTGTCTCCAGAAATGCGTTGCACAAGACTGTTTTCTGAAAAAAGGATGGCCTTTATACTGGAGAGGACGTTCCCTTTAATTAGCGCCCCCCGGGGCCCGCGCTGGTTGTGTTGCGTTCCTTTTTCCAAACGCTCCGGCCGCCCGCCGCACAATGGGGCGGTCCGACTGAAGTTTGCAATCGGGGCGGCCAAAGGGCGTTGCACGAGGATGTGACGTCATTTTCTGCGCGCGCATCCGGGCGGGCGCTAAACTTTGCGCCGGCGCTAACGGGCAACTTAATTTGGGGCGGGGCGCAAACTGCGCTGCGCCCGGGCGCTACACGCATAGCGCCCGGAAATCACTTCTCTTAAGGCGCTAACTGCTGGCGCAAGCAACTGAAAATCTAGCCCTAGAACTCCCTCCCTAACAGCAGTGTGGGAGTACCTCCACCACACGGACTGCAGCGGTTCAAGAAGGTGGCTCACCATCACCTTCTCAAGGGCAATTAGGGACGGGCAATAAATGCTGGTCTTGCCAGCGACGCCCACATCCCATAAATGAATAAAAACAAAATGTGGACACAAAACTCCACTTTGCCTGTACACAGAGTCATGTGGAACTAGCAGTATAATTCAGTGCTGCCAACTCACATTGCTTGATGGGGAAAAACCTCACTAACACCAAGACAAGGATTTTTTTTCTGTTTTGTTTTAAATGCATACTGATATAATAAACACCACATCCGTTACATTTCATGGATATTCAAATACTGTATTAGTGATTGTACTTAAATCTAAATGGTATTGCATCAGGTAATGCTGCGGCAAATTATTTAATTGAAGATAGATAGACCTCATGATGACTGCCCAACAAGCGCGAGGCAGTTAGATGTTCGCTGCAATTACTAAAGATTATAACATTCAAACCTGACGTTGTCTACATGTTAATTAAATCTTTTTACTTTATATTTCATTATAGCTAAGGCTAAATGCTCTTATGGAATATAGTTATATATATCATAAGTTTGGTTTAAAATGGACAGACCATTGAGGTAAGGGAACCTGTGCTCAATAAAGCTGAGAAACAGCATTGATCAGTTTCTGTTTACGTCAATTAATTTGTCTGGTAACAATTTTTTTTAATATAGCGAGAAGAATATACATTTTGGCTCTGTGCTGCCTGATGTTCCTAATTGTTGAATGTTGGACTCCTTGCCAATAGGTCATGAGTTTGTTTTCGTGTTTGTGTTGCATGATCTTCACCAGATCTCATCCAAACTGCTAATTGCAGCACACTCAGACACAGTACCATGAATGGGAACAAAATGCCCTGAAAGCATAAGATAACTGGATGGGCTATTTCTGTCCCAAAGAAACATGGATTAGTATAGATTTGTACATTTTTAGAATTGATTGTCTTAGACCTTACTGCTCTGTTGAAAATCATAGGAATGAGAGACTACATTATTTTTTCTAGTTATGGTTATTTCATACCAGGGCTGTTGTGAATGATCGCTGATTAAACTTACATTTCCTTAGCCTTTTTCAAACTACTCACTTTTTTGACCTATTAAGAAAATGGGTTGAAAAAAAGAACGTGCTTGGCTCTGCATAAGCACATTGAAAACTCCCATCTCTGGTTTCCACCTTGCACATTTGTGTTACTAGTCCTTCATCTGTTGTGTATGCATGTGCATGCCTTCAGATAATGGACTCTGCAAAACTCAGATTCAACTACTCTTGCTGCTCTTGGCTAGTCAATTATTTGGGCATTTACCAACAATTCTCATTTATACTATTTATCGTTCTAGAATGTAAATACTACCAGAAACCTGAACAAATCCTGTAAAAGAAGTAATTATGTTTTGACAAATTACATGTAGCAGTGTCAAATAATGTGCCTGGACTGGTTGATTGTATTGTAAGCACTCATTTCTTTGCCTGCTACTTATGGGCATTTGACCAATTTTCATTTTTCAGTGCAGATTATATAATTTTACAGATAATTTCAGAAACTGTGTCCAACTATAAATGCGAAACTGCAATCTGTACAAAAAAGTTTGGTCTTGGATGCAGGCCAAACTTGATGGAAAAATTTGATGCACTCACACAAATGTACTTCGAATATGCGCTCAAATGAAGTAAGAGTATTTTGCCAAGCAGTAAATAAACCAACTGCTCCAGCAGTATTTTCCTGAAATTAGATGTTGAATTTTGAGGTAAAAGGAATTGTTAGAATAGCATGATGGAAAACAAAAATGGAAAGTCAATCCATACATTGAAAGCTGGGGACCAATATTGCAAGTCTTGAATTTATATTTTTCCATTGCTTCTTGACCTAAGCAACTGAACAGTTGGTTGTCACCTCTGGAACTGCAATCACCTGTTTGGGTTGTGTTTATGTCAAGACATGTTGGTTTGATTTGATATAACAGTACTTTTTCATTTGTTAGGTATTTTTCTCCCAGTTTTATTCCATTTTTTTCCAATTTTCTCCCTGTGAAGTATCTCAACACCGCATTATCCTTTGCCATGTCTACTGTTAGTGTACATTAACAGTCAGCTAACAGGACATTTGATTCAAGGTTTTTAAGGGATGTTATTTGGTTCGGTCCTCCCCAGATTTAGAATGCCTGATTTCTGAATTGTGCTGCAATAATGGTGTTGCATGAGTTTTGATGCCACTCGCCTCAGTGAGGACAGCAAGTGGAGAGACTGACACTCGAGCGGCAACAGTTTGATTTTTGTTTTTGTCTTTTAAATCTATATTTGAGACACTGAGCCCATGGTCACATTGTAAACATTGATCTGGACTTACCACTGATGCACCAAGTGGGAAAATAGTCCTCGTCATGGGGAGGACAAGAGATTGTTTATATCATGGGGTTTCAAAAATGTGAATGTGCAAGTTTCACCTGTAAAGTTTCTTTATACAGGGAAATAGCTAAGAATTTTTTTTTTGTTGAGCACACCACATATAACAATTCTAAGGCCGTCCTTGTTGAAGTCAGATAGCCAGGTGGTGAAGGATAGAATACTAGAGCCTAGTCTTCAGTCAGTTACAAGCCTTTATTGACAGAGACACACATTTCATACCATGCACCTCCAAGATAAGCTTTTTCAACTTCCCGAGCCTGCTCCCATAGATATGAACACGAGGTTCCCCAATTAATACAAACCACCTGAATACAATTAACACCAGTTGCCTTTTTCAAAAATATGCAGGCACATCTAAAATTGTATTCGCTCCAATTACAAAAAGTTAGAAACTGTCTCAGAATTCTTTTTAATTCTTGGTATTCATTGACGATTAATTAAAAAAAAAATGAGTTCACTCTTCAAACCAATAGATTCAGATGTGGTTAGACTTCCTCACTCCCAATTGTAATGAGCAGGGGTTGAGATACCATGGGGGGAAAATTCGTTAGCAACCATTTTGGGCCCTAAATTTAGCGCCCGGCAAAAATAGCACTGGTAATTGCTAACTTCAGTTATAGCGCCTCAAGAGGGAGGTGGAGCGCTAATTCAAGCGCTCCACTTCCTTCTTAGTACGCTAACCGCGTGGAAGGGCTCTCGCCCTCATTAAAAGGGAGGGCCCACGCCCACAACTCTGCGGGGTCCTACCTGGACCACCGAGGAGCGGGGTGCCATGCCAGCAGCCCGTTTTCTCAAGAGGAGTGCTGGGCTGCCAGATCGCGGCACGGACCCCGCGTTCAAAGATGCAACGAGCCGCGATAAGTAAGTCGCCCGACTTATTTTTTCCCTGCCCGCCACCTCCCCTTTACGTATCGCCCTACGAGCCTTCTGCCGCTCCGTTCCCACCCCCTGACTCGGTCGCTGTCATTGCCCACCACAGATTCAGGGGGCGTGGGCCAATTTTGCAGGCGGGGTGAAAACAGGGCGCTGCACACGGTGATGGCGTCGTCATTGCCTGCGCAGTGGAGCGGGGCACTGCTGGTTACCGCTGCTGCTAAACTCCTGCTGAATTTCGCGGGAGTCGTTAGCAGTGCTGCACCCGGGGGGCACCAACGAGAAGCGCAAATGAACCGAATTTCTAGCCCCATGTATTATTGGTAGTGAGGTGTACCGGACCTACAGGAGGACAGCCTCTAAAAAGCATATCTCCTACAATTGAGGTTAGTAGGAACTAAGAGACCTTGAAAAAAGATGCAATAAAAAGACTTGTACTTATCAAGTATAATATTAATTCTGTTTGTTTACTTATGATTGCCCAGGTATGTGGAAGTACCAAAAGACACTATGAAAATCATGAAGTGAGTTTTTGCTGCCCACCAGTAAACAAAAGCAATGTATTAACATTAAATTCAACGTTAACCTTTCATCAAGCATATTGGTAGGGTAGGTGCAGTGTATGTATCTTTAAGAGCCTCTGTGTACTGTAATACCGGTAGTGACCACTCGGGTATATAAGCCTGTACAGTGTCTTGTATCTTTTAGTTCACCTCCAGACTTTGTTCAGTAAACACCTGTTAAACCAACTCCTGCATTCCGTGTCTCCATTAACACACGGATACAACAGTGGCGACGAATTGGAAACGGACTTACCTGCAATTCGGCAGCACCTCAAGGAGATCGATTCCTCAGACGAAGGTCGAAGAAAAAAAAAAACTGTGGTTTCACCAGCTAGCCGGGCTGGTAGCAGGTACTGCACTAATCCTTCCTGGGCGGCGGGCTGGAGCTCGATCGGGTGGCTCTGCAGCGGGGCCAAGCAGCGAGTCGGAAGGCGGAGGCAAACAGAGATGGAGGGTGGAGCACTCGGGAGACGGCCGGCGCTGCAAAGCAGGTCAGCGTTCGGACCAAGCAGAGGGAGGGAAAAGTCCCAGAGAGTCCGGCGGAAACGAGTCTCCAACTATTAAAAATATCTGTGTAAATAAAAACCGCGGAGAACAGCGTTGTCAGCAGCGGCAGCGGTGGGAAAGCGCGGGAGGGGCCATTTTTTCTCGGCAGGGAAGAAAGGAAAGCGCGGGAGGCGCCATTTTTGATTTTCAGGATGCCTAAGACTGGCAATATTCCTGCTTTCGATAGTGATATAGAGGATTGGACCACATATGTGGAAAGAGTGGAGGTATATTGCACAGCGAATGAAGTAGAGGATGATAAAAAGGCATCGGTACTTCTAAATCTGATGGGCGCAAGGACATACGGGCTGTTACGAAACTTAATCACTCCAGCCAAACCGATGGACAAGAATTTTAAGGAGATTGTTGATACCCTACAGGAGCACTTAAACCCAACACCGCTGCTGATAGCGGAACGATTCAAATTCTTCAGGAGGAATCAGCACAAGAATGAAAGTAATGCTGATTACCTCACCGAATTAAGAAAGCTGTCAAAGCACTGCCAATTCGGGGCAGGACTGGCAGATTCTCTGAGACAAATTCGTCTGCGGTCTCCGAAGTGAAGGAACACAGAAAAGGCTACTTTCTGAGAAAGATTTGACACTGGACAAGGCTTTCAGTGTGGCTGTATCATACGAAGCAGCAGCAAGAGGAGCTGCAGAGATACAACAAAAGCCACAGGACTTCGGCACCCATGAAATGACACGGGGTTTCGAGAGATGTTATCGCTGCGGCAGATCCACCCATGACCAAAGGGACTACTGGTTCAAGGACAAAGCATGCAGGCAATTCGGAAAGATGGGACACATTGCACGTGTGTGCCGATCTGGAAACAAAAAATCCACTGACAGAAAAAAAATCAATTAGGAAAAGTACAGAAAGGTGCAAATGATGACGGACGGTAGCTCCGAAGACCAGAAGAGCGATAGCGACTCCGGAAACAAGAGACTAAGCGGTCTCAAATTACATAATGTAATTGCCAAAGAAGATTACCAGACCATTTGGGTTACCCTCATGATAGCGGGGTCCCCAGTTAAAATGGAGCTAGATACAGGATCAGCTCTGACCATCATAAGTCGACGGGATTACAAGCGGCTATTTCCGCATATACCTTTGAAAGACACATCCATTATCTTGAAGACATATACGGGGCAGAAAGTATACCCCAGAGGGAAAATAAGGGTGCCTGTTGTATACAACGGCAAGGAAATACAGAAGTTGTATTTATACGTTCTGCAAGATGGTGGTCCACCACTGTTGGGACGTGAATGGATCAGGAAGATACGTTTCGACTGGCACTCCATTCAGGCACTGACGGTGACCAGTAAGAAAAAAAATGATGATGACGTCATACCTGAACGATTAAAAGACATCTTGGCCAACGCCAAAGAAGTGTTTCAACAGGAACTAGGAACCTTGAAAGGCGTCACCGCCTCAATAAAAGTGGAAGATGCGGCAATTCCCAAGTTTTTTAAGGCAAGGCCGGTGCCATACGCAATTCGTCCAGCAGTCGAGGCAGAGCTGGAGAATTTGGAAAAGGCAGGCGTGTTATCCAAGGTAGATTGGAGCGAGTGGGCAACACCCATCGCCCGGTCATGAAGAAAACGTTGAATAATGATAAATCTGAAGAACAGAGAAAAATTCGCATCTGTGGGGACTTCAAGGTGACTGTAAACCCGGTCCTTCACACGGTACATTATCCTCTTCCGAGGATAGAAGATATTTTCGCCTCACTATCCGGAGGGAAACGTTTCACCAAAATTGACTTGGCACAGGCATATTTACAGATGGAGGTTGAGGAGGCCTCTAAAAAAGTATCTCACGATAAACACACACAAAGGCCTGTACCAGTACAATCGACTGGTTTTCGGAGTAGCATCAGCTCCAGCTATCTGGCAAAGAGCTATGGAGCAAGTCCTGCAAGGGATTCCGGGGACTCAATGCTACCTAGACGACATCCTTGTAACAGGAGAAAACGACAACGAGCACCTTGCCAATTTGGAGCAGGTGCTCACTAGGCTGAGAGAACGGGACTTACGAGCAAATCGCCCCAAGTGCGAATTTTTCCAGAAACAAATATCATATTGTGGCCATATAATTAACGAAGAAGGGTTGCATAAGTCACCTGAAAAAATTGAAGCGGTCATAAAAGCCCCAGCACCTGAAAATGTCTCACAATTAAGGTCGTTCCTGGGATTGATAAATTATTATCATAAATTTTTACCGAACTTGTCAACTGTTCTGCACCCTCTTAACGCACTGCTACAAACGGGAGTAATTTGGAAATGGAGCGAAGACTGTAAACGTGCCTTCCATAAATGCAAAGGCTTGATCACGTCCAAGGAAGTGTTGGCTCATTACAACCCATCACTGCCAATCAGACTGGCGTGCGATGCATCCCCTTACGGCGTAGGAGCGGTATTATCGCATAGATTCCCTGATGGCTCGGAGCAGCCGATTGCTTTTGCGTCACGCTCATTGAACTCAGCTGAGCGTAACTATGCCCAGATCGACAGGGAAGCACTCAGCCTGGTATGGGGAGTGAAGAAATTCAACCATTACCTACACGGACAAAAATTTACCTTGTTGACTGACCATCAACCCCTCGTCTCCATATTCAACCCTAAAAAGGGCGTTCCCATTATGACAGCGCAAAGGCTACAGAGCTGGTCCCTTTTCCTAGGGGCACACCAATATGACATAGAATACAAAGGATCAAAACAGCATGGGAATGCTGACGGTTTATTGCGCCTACCGTTGCCAACGGTAGAAGAGGCACCTACAGTGGACCCAGTAGAGATGTTCCACTCAACCATAGTGGAATGTCTACCAGTAACAAATTCTACCATTGAAAAGGAAACGAGAAATGACCCGACTCTCTCACGAGTCTACGATTTAACGGTGAAGGGATGGCCAGCACATGGCGAACCACTGTTGCCAGCATTCTCGCAAAGAAGAGAACAGCTGTCAGTGTGCCGAGGAACCTTGATGTGTGGATCCAGAGTGGTGACTCCACCCAAACTCCAGGATAAAGTGCTAAAGGAGCTTCACGAGGGGCATCTGGGTGGAGTGAAAATTAAGAACCTAGCCAGAGCGTTTGTGTGGTGGCCAGGTATCGATGGAGACATCGAAGAAATGACCAAGAGCTGTCTAGGATGCCAGAAGGTCCAAAACGCCCCACCACAAGCCCCTCTACATCCATGGGAGTGGCCCTCATCTCCATGGCAAAGGGTACATATCGACTTTGCTGGTCCATTTATGGACTCAATGTTCTTAATCGCAGTTGATGCACACTCCAAGTGGCCGAAGGTAATAAAGATGTCCTCCACCACCACGGAAAAAACCATCACAGTATTAAGGACCATATTTGCCAGGAATGGGCTGCCTGAACAGATCTGTTCTGATAATGGACCGCAATTTGTGTCCGAAGAATTCAGGAAGTTCTTAAAAAACAATGGGGTTAAGCACTACACGTCCGCCCCATACCGTCCCGCCACCAATGGATTAGCTGAAAGGTTTGTCCAGACCTTCAAGAAGGCCATAAAGGCCAAGGGTAATGAAGACATAAATCTACAACATAATGTAGATAACTTCTTGTTTGCGTACAGGAATGCAACACATGTGGTTACAAACCAAACTCCCGCCATGATGTTTTTCAATAGAAGACTAAGATGCCGGCTGGATTTGATCAAGCCAAACATCAGAAGGGACGTAGAGAACCGGCAATTTCAAGGCATGAATGAAAGGCCAACTAGAACCTTCCAGATAGGTCAACAAGTTTTGGCCCGGGACTACCGTACCGAGAAATGGCAGCCTGGAACTATTTGCACACGACTAGGACCGCTGATGTATACTGTGGACATTGGAGAAAGCATAATAAGGCGCCATGCTGACCAGATCATAGAGTCATCCGAAAAGGGACAACCTACACCACAACTCTATACGCCTAATGATGAAGCAGAGATACCCATAGTATCTAGCTCCAATCCAGTGATACTGGAACCAGATGAACCCGACACTGGCATTCAAGCTGAATCGACCTTGCCAAAAGAACCTACTACACCACCGAAAACTACTACACCACCGAGGCGTTATCCAGACTGAGTCAGGAAGCCTCCAGAGAGACTGACTTATAATTGATTAACTGCAGCAAATGTGTAGATTATTGTTCTTGTAAACATGTTAATTAATGATTACTTAAAATGTTATGTGCTAATTATCTAAAAGGGGAGAATTGTAGTGTATGTACCTTTAAGAGCCCCTGTGTACTGTAATACCGGTAGTGACCACTCGGGTATATAAGCCTGTATAGTGTCTTGTATCTTTTAGTTCACCTCCAGACTTTGTTCAGTAAACACCTGTTAAACCAACTCCTGCATTCCGTGTCTCCATTAACACACGGATACAACAGTAGGAAATTTAAAATGCAGTTGTGAAACCAAGTGTTAATCTAGAGGTTGAATGGCTATTGTTACATCTCGGAAATGTTTAATTCGAAAAGCAACTGAAGATGTTTGAGAAACTAATTTCTGGCACTGATTATGGTACCACAGGCAATGAATACATCAGGAGCATAGACACTGAAGAATGTCTCTGTCATTGGGTTGAACAACAGCCAGAAGCTGACTCAGACATCACTGGGCCCGTCATAAAGAGGCTTCAGGATTTGGCAGCTGCCAATGGCTTTTTTTTAATGAACCAGAAAAAGTTAATAATTTTTTTTAATAACCTGGTACAGATGATGTGACTTCTTTAACATTGTAAAACAGGACACTGTCATGAACCTTATCATGACTCATGAAGTAACACTGGGCAGCCAGCTGGTGGCGCCGTCCAAGGAGTATAAATACTCGGGCGTGGGTCCAGCTTGCTCAGGATGTTTCTGTAACCAGGAACTAGTGATTGTAACTAGAAATCTCATGGTTTTGAAACAGTTGATTAAAGCCTTGTTTTATTCTCAAACCAAGCGCTTGGTAGTCTTTTTACATCAATTAAAAAAATTGAACCTGCTCCACGCTCTGAGTGGTCTTGGGAACAGACGGCTACGACTCAAACCGTAGAAGGGAACTCGGACGAAGTAATCAATCCATCGTGGAGAAACTACACAGACCCGCCCATCTCGACCTGGACTCGAATTCACTTACAGCTGCTAAGGTATGGAAACACTGATATCGTACCTTTAGCAACTTCCTTGAGGAGTGTGGTGAGAATGTTCCTAATAAGTTACGAATGCTTGCCAACTATGTATCCCCTCATGTGTTTGACTATATCGAAGACTGTGTAGACTATGACGCCGCTATCCAAATACTACAGCAACGATATGTTAAGGTCCCAAACAAAATTTTTGCTCGGTATCTACTGGCCACAACTTGACAACAACCCGGGGAATCACTTGACGAATTCCTTCAGAAACGTTGCAGGCTCAGCAAGGATTGTAATCTTAAAGTTGTCACAGCTGAGAAGTACCAGGAGGAGTTAATTCGTGATTCCTTTATTAATGGGATTGCGTCTCCCTTCATATATCAGCATCTTTTGGAGAATAAAACCCTCAAGTTACAGGCTGCCTATGACCAGGCATGCTCTCTGGAATTGGCAAAAAGGAATGCAGATACCTATCTTTCACCACATGCACAGGCTGCTGCTATCACTTTTAGTGACTCCTTCGACAGGCCTCGGGCGGAAGCCCTCACTGATGATGACTCCCACCTGGCTGATGACAACCCTGCCCTAGAAGCCTTCATTGATGACGACCCTGCCCTAGTGGCATCTTGGCAGTCTGGAAGGAAGTGCTTATTCTGTGGAGGTGCATTCCACTGCAGGAAATTTTGTCCTGCTCGTAACGCAGCCTGCAATCATTAGCAGTAAGAAAGGTCATTTTTCTAAGGTGTTCCAGTCAAGAGCCTCTGTAAGTAAGAAAGGCCACTTTTCTAAGGTATACCGGTCGAGAGCTCCTGTTAGTATTGCAGCTACTATCTATAAAACGGCTCCTCCCCCAAGAGCCACTACTAAGGTTACAGCTGCAATCTATAAAACTGCTACTCCCCCAAGAACCACTACTAAGGTTACAGCTGTCAAGGGTAAAACTGCCCCTCCTCCCATCACAACTGTTTTTCCCCAAAGTCTGTCCCATGCAGCCACGAAGGTTTCGGTAAATGGACACATTTTGAGTGTACTAATCGACTCATACAGCTCTGACAGCTTCATTCGTGAGCGGGCTGTCAGTAAGTTAAAACTGTGTATTTACCCCTCGGACAGGGAACTTGCAATGGCTCTGATGACACGACCAGCAACTCTTCCAGCTTTTGTCTTGTCAACCTTATTCTCAATGGCCGCACTTATTTCTCCACCCGGCTAGGGGTACTCAAAAACCTATGCAGTGATGTGTTCCTGGGACAGGATTTCCAGAAACAACACAAAAGACTCACTTTTGAGTTTGGAGGGTCAAAGCCAGAGTTTACTATTTCCAAAGTACCGTTTTGTGCGCTTTCGGCGGCTTCGCTCGATGAGCCCTCCTTGTTTTCCAATCTTTCCCCCTGATGTAAACCCATCGTCACTAAATCACGATGTTTCAGCCAAGGTGATCAATCCTTTATCGAGGCAGAAATCTCTCGCCTTTTAGCTGACGGTATCATTGAGCCATGTTCATCTTCCTGGCGGGCTCAAGTCGTCATTGTTAAAAATCCTCTGAAGCAACACATGAAATGTCTTTGCATCGATTACTGGCAAACTATTAACCAGTATACCGACCTGGATGCCTACTCACTACCACGCATTGATGACATGGTCAATAACCTTGCCAACTACAAGGTATTTTCAACTTTTGATTTAAAGAGCGCATACCATCAAGTACCGTTAAAGGACTCTGACAAAAAGTATATGGCCTTTGAGGCCAATGGTCGGCTTTATCAGTTTTGTCGCCTTCCATTTGGGGTCACCAATGGGTTGGCCGTCTTTCAGTGGGCAATGGATAGCCTAGTCAAACAGGAGAACTTAACGGACACTTTTCCATATCTGGATAATATTACCATTGCTGGTCATGACCAGAAGGAGCATGATGCCAACCTCCAGAAATTTTTGATGTTCTCCGTCATCGCAACTTAACCTTAAACGAGTCCAAATCTGTGAAATCAGTACCATCAGTCAACATCCTTGGCTATTGGGTGGGCAACGGTGTCATCCAAACCGGATCCGGAGTGACTTCGTCTGCTTCAGGAGCTCCCTTCCCCTACGAATCTCGGCTCTCTTCGTCGGGCACTCGGCATGTTCGCCTATTATGCGAAGTGGATACCCCACTTCTCTGACAAGATCCAGCCCCTGCTTCATGCAAAGTCATTTCCGTTGGAGGCAATGGCTATTTCAGCTTTCAACCTCCTCAAGCGACAACTGGATAAAGCCACGCTTCGTTCCATCGATGAAAAGCTTCCTTTCGTGGTCGAGTGCGAGGCATCGGAGGTGGCGATCTCGGCTACCTTGAATCAAGGTGGTCGACCCGTGGCATTTCTGTCCAGAACTTTGCAGGGTAGCGAGCTCCATTATCCTCCTGTCGAGAAGGAGGCTATGGCTATCATCGAAGCAGTACATAAATGGAGTCATTTTCTCGCTCGTCGCCATTTCACGCTTATAACCGATCAGCGCTCCGTGGCCTTTATACTGGATAACCGGAAATGCACTAAGATCAAGAATAACAAAATACAGCTCTGGAGGATGGAATTGGCCACCTTTGGCTACACCATACATTATCGACCCGGAAAAGAGAATGTAGTCCCGGATACCCTCACACGTGCATTCTGCTCTTCTGTGTCAACTTCGACTCTTGCGGATCTTCATATTGACTTATGCCATCCTGGCATTACCCGTATGTTGCACTTTGTGTGATCTAAAAATCTCCCATTTTCTACGGAAGATGTGAAAAGAACGTGCTCCACCTGTAGAATTTGTGCGGAATTAAAACCGCAATTCTTCCATTCGTCGGATGGCTCGCTCATACACGCTATGCAGCCTATGCAACTACTCAGCATTGACTTTAAAGGGCCATTGCCTTCCTCAACGCGAAACACCTGCTTGCTTACTATGGTGGACGAATATTCACGCTTTTCCTTTGATTTCCCCTGTCCCAATATGCTTACTTCCACAGTGATCAAATGCCTCAATCAAGCCTTCTCCCTTTGTGGTACAGCCAATTTCATCCACTCTGATCGGGGTCCCCCCTTCATGTCAAGTGAACTCAAAAGTTATCTTTCCCAACGGGGAATCGCCCCAAGTAAAATGACACCGTATCATCCCATTGGTAATGGACAGGTTGAGAGATACAACGCTATCATTTGGAATGCTGTTCATCTTGCACTGAGGTCACACAAGCTACCAGACCAGCAGTGGGAAACTATGCTCCCTGACGCTTTGCATTCCATCAGGTCTCTTCTTTCTACGTCCACCAATGTCACTCCTCACGAACGATTCTTCAGTTTCCAGCATCGCTCCACTCATGGGACGTCCCTACCATCATGGTTGGCAGCTCCCGGCCCCATGCTGCTCCGAAGATTCGTCCGATCTTCCAAAAATGATCCCCACGTCGTCGAGGTGGAGCTAACGGACGTTAATCCCACTTGCGCGCACGTGCGGTACCCTGATGGTTGGGAGTCCACTGTTTCACTCCAGGACCTGGCTCCCTGTCCAACCAGTCCCACGGACCCAACTGGTAGAGGAATCCATGGTAATGATGCCGACGCTCTGCACTCCTTTGAGGATGACACCCTACCTGGGACATCAAGGGATCTGCCGGCTACTCCACTGGATCAACTCGGGGAGCCGACACTTCCCATGGGATGGCCACTTGAAGCCAGGACGCCAGTCAATCCCCGGCTACCAACCAAGATGACGCCAGCTCTGCGCCTGTGGGGACCCGCACCCGGAGTCACGATCTCCCCAGTCTTCCACAGGTCAATCAAGGTGACACGGGCCCCGTCAATCTACCAGTACGGACCAAGCGACCCAGGGACCAAGACACGGTCCGAGGAGACGTGCCTTCCAGCCACAAGCGAAGATCTAAAAGACTGTGCCTATTCGTGGTCCGCCTAATCCACTAGAAGGAAGTCGTCGGACTTCCAAAACTTTTAGGTGGGAAGGATGTCATGAATCTTATCATGACTCATGAAGTAACACTGGGCAGCCAGCTGGTGGCGCCGTCCAAGGAGTATAAATACTCGGGCGTGGGCCCAGCTTGCTCAGGATGTTTCTGTAACCAGGAACTCGTGATTGTAACTAGAAATCTCATGGTTTTGAAACAGTTGATTAAAGCCTTGTTTTATACATCACTGTTGATAAAGTCTTGCTTTTCATCCAACATTTGAAAGGTCATTACCTACAAAGTACTATGTCCCAAACATTTAGAAAAGGTCCCAATCATATTTCATAAAAGTCAAATCAAGAAACATTGGAAGGTCTAGAAATAGATACTAGCTGCTCAGTGCTACCGAGATATCACCTTGTTCTCACTCAAACATTCTGATATAGATTTTTTTTTTAAGCTACTTCATGCAGATAGAAATTGACAAAAAAAAATCAGTTAAACTGATCTGAACATTTGGTGCCATCACATTAGGAGGTAACTGTACTTAAATCAATGAAAACTAAAACAGAACAAGCATGTAACATAAGTGAGATCATATAAGGAAGTAATATTAGACCTTACATAAAAATTACCAGCTCTGCCTTTCATAATTATTGCTGGAATGCTGCCAATAGCAATTTATTTGAACCAATTGAATTGTAAAACATCTTATTCTTAAAATTGATGTGTAATTTCAGTTCAGAATAATGGCAAGTGGGTCCTTCACAGCTATCCCTCTTAATGCATTCTTAATGTTTAAAATTCACTGTAATTTTGATGAAATTGCAAGTGGAATATTATTTTACTCACAGATGACAGGTTTAAAGGATTATCTGAAATTGTAGTTAATAAAAGTATAACCAAGGTCTCTCATAGCAAATTTATTTTTCTCACTATCTTTATTTGTTTTATGAAGTGTTTGTGACTGTTAACACTACACATGTGCAAGGCAGAACAAATCTTCTTAGTAAAACAGAAGGAAAAATAATGTGTATTCTATTTTTATTTTGTTTGCAAATGCAATTAATATCTGCTGCAATATATAATCAACAGGGTTGATAGGGAAACCCCCCAGTGGCTGTCCACTGGTGCACATGAAGATGGTTGTCGAGGGCCAATGGCTGCAGGAGCTCCGCAGGACAGTATCCGCGACCCAACTGCCTTTAGCTGCTTCAATGATCTTCGGTCTGATATTAAGTCAGGTGTGGGGTTCCTCACTAATGATTCCACAATGTTCAGCTCCATTCAGAACTCTGCTGTAATGAAGCAGCCCATGCTAGCCTGCATCTGAATTTGAAAAACATCCAGGTAACATTTGCAGCACATAAATGTCAGGCAATGTCCATCTCCAACCAATGGCATCATCATCTTCAATATCCTGGAGATCCATGTTGAGTAGAAGCTTAACTGGTCCAGTTATATCAACACTGTGGCTACAAGAACAGGCCAGCAATGAGTGACAGACTTCGGACCCCTCAATGCCTCACCACCATCTAGTGTGACAGAATACTTGGCACTCACCTGGATAAATGCAGCTGCAGCAACACTCTTAAGTTTGGCACAGTTCAGTACAAAGCAGTCCATTGCCACTGGATCCACCCCTCCAGCATGACCAGACTCTGGTTGCAGTATGTGCTATCTACAGGATCAATTTCAACAACTCATTAGGTTCACTTTGACAGCATAGTGTTACACGCAGCAGTTGATTTCCTCATATTACACATCAGCTTGTGAAGAACCAGTATGATCTCCCAGCCTCGCGTGCTCTACCACTGTGAAGGATAAAAGCAGTAATGTAATAAGAGCACCATTACCTTCAAGTTCCCTTCCAAGTCATACACTATCCTGACTTGGACCTATACTGCCATATTTTTCATCATCACTGGGTCAAAATCCTGGAATTCCGTGCCTAACATGAGTGTGAGAATTCCATTAGCACAAGGGCTCCTGTGGTTCAAGGAGAAAAACATCACCACCTCAGTGAAACTGGAGATGGGCAATAAATGCAGCCTTGTCAACATCTATCGTTGGCCCCCTCATCTTCCCCGACTACATGCTTCCCCTCGGTGACATCATCTGAGAAATGGCAGCAAGTTCCACATATATGCTGAGCATGCCCAGCTCTACCTCTCCACCACCTCCGTCAATGCGTCCACTGCCTCTTTGTTGTCAGACTGCTTGTCCAACATCCAGTCTTGGATGATCCACAATTTCTTCCAGTTAAACAATGGTAAGACTGAAGCCATCGTCTTCGGCCCCCACCACAAACTCCGTACTCTTGCCACCGATTCCAATCCCCTCCCCCATCATGGTGTCAGATTGAAGGTGACTGAAGGAGATCACATGGTTTCAGTTGGGGTGGAGAGTATATATTGTGATACACAAGGTAACACAATTGTGTGGGACAGGCTCATAGCACCAAAGGGTCTTTAACTGCCTGTCATTGTTCATATGTTTGTACATTCACAACCTATTTGACTCCAATTTGAGCTTTGGATCCAATATCCTCTCCATTTAATATTTTCCTAGTTGGTCTCCCATCCTGCACCCTTCATAAACTTCAGTTCATCCAAAACTCTGATGCTTGTATTCTAACTCACACTTGGATATGCACTTGAAGTGCCGTAACCTGCAAGGCTATGGACCAAGAGCTGGAGAGTGAGATTAGACTGGATAGCTCTTTTTCATCTGGCACAGACACGATGGGCCGAATGGCCAGCTTCTGTGCTGTAAATTTCTATGATTTTATGGCATGGTCTCACCTCACCCATTACCCCTTTGCTTGCTGACCGATATTGGCTCCTTGTCCTCCAGCCCTACAACCCTCTGGGAATTTTGTGTTCCTTCAACTTTGGCCTCTTGTGTATCCCACATTCCCTTCGCCTCAACATTGGCAGTTGTGCCTTCAGCTGTCTGAATTCCCTCTCTGAACCATTCTGCCTCTCTTCCTTTAAGACCCTTATTAAAACCTATATTTTTGACCAAGCTTTTAGTCACCTGTCCTAATTTCTCCTTTTTTGCCTTATTACGCATCTCTAAAGTGCCATGGACATTGTAGGAGCTATATAAATGCAAGTTGTTGTTATTTTTCCTTGTGTGCCCAGGATGACTACATATACAGTAAGTGTCTCTGACTGTTTTCCCCAAAGTTTCTGAACTGGTGACAGTTCATCACATCTAAAAGGCTGAAGAGTACCTGAAGTACACATCCTTGGGCAGAGTGAATTAGTAAGGAAGGGAAGTTGATGACCATCCATCAAAGTAGAAAGAATAGACAGGAGGCAGTACAGGAATGCCCTGAGAATGTTGAATTGACAAACCGGTATTCAGTACACCACCAGCAAGATCACGGCATCATGAAGCAAATGTTTGCCAAAGAGTGGGATGGTGAAGTGCAGAAACATGGGGGATTCTATAATCTGGAGAATAGATGGGCCCTTTTCAGTCATAACTGAGGGTCCTGAATGGTATGTTGCATCCTAAGTGCCAGGGTAAAGGATGACACAGAGCAGGTGCAGAAGAGTTTTGAGAAGAAAGGAGAAAGCCAGAAGCCATGGTTCATGTTGGAACCAATGACATTGAACAAAATAGAATTGAAGAGAAGTGTGAAGAGAATTTCAATTAATAAAAGATAGATTTAAGAGCAGCGTCTCAAGGGAAAAGTGAATAAATATTTGAAGCAGATGAAGATACAATGTGACGAAGAGAGAGTAGGGCAGTGGGACTAGTTGAAATGGCCTACCTTTGCGCTGTAAACTTCTATGAAAGCATGCTGGAATGACACTAATACTAAATTAGTACAGATGATTGCCATAAATGTGGTGCAGCAAAAGCTGGAATTCCTTGGATGTGTAGAGAAATCAAAATGAGACTTTGAGGCCTATAACAAAACTCGGGCTAATAATACAAAATAACATTAAGGTGAATAGAGAACATATACAGCGAAGATTCGGAAGGCTGAGAAACTTGCTGAAGAAAAACTGGCTGATAAAATAAAGAGAAATAGTAAAGGATTTCATAAACATGTAAGTAAAATAATGGGATTATAAATGAAACATTCTCCTGAAGGAATGGCAAATACAAAATGGGTACTTTTCTTCAGTCTTGATACGAACAGCGGTTAATCACGATTTTTGGACTGGAGGACTGTAAACAGCGGTGTTCCCTAGGGATGAATGTTGGAGCCATTGCTCTTCGCAATAGATATAAATGGTCTGGAATTGGATATGGGGACATAGTGGCCTGGAGATTCCGCTCGATTGTGCTGGTTTTTTCAACACAATTCGGCCGAACTCTTCCTAGCCGAAGAATTGAGATTGACACAGAAAATCAAAAACAATAAAATTTAATGAACAAATGAAGCTGTACAGGAAACTGTAGGATACAATGCAAATAGGTCTGGTCTGCTTGAAAGCCTCTCTGGAACTGCAAGAAGGTTCCGAGCTCAACTGCTAGTAGGTTCCGAGCTCAACTGCTAGCAGGTTCCGAGCTCAACTGCCAGCAGGTTCCGAGCTCAACTGCCAGCAGGTTCTGAGCTCAACTGCTAGCAGGTTCTGAGCTCTACTGCTAGAAGGTTCCGAGCTCTGACGTCATGACGTCATCACGTTCTTCCCGCCGTTGAGAGATCACGTGACTGACGGCATGACGTCATCACACGGAGTACAGGAAAGAAGCCCTAGTACAGTTAACAGATACATTAAAGGTGCAGCCCCCAGCTGTACTACATTGCTGTAAAAGGAATTATATACAATTGTCCGTAATCCTCTGGTGGTTCCGCCACATGCGCCCCCCCAGAATTGCTTTTAACAGAGAAGGTAAGGTGAGAAGGGGGTCTGACGAGTCTGTCCAACCGACTGCGATACCCCGGCAGCTGGAATGGAGCGCTAGAAGACGAACTGGCCGTTGGCTGTGGTTGGGATGTCGCCACAGGCGGAGGAGAAGAAGAGGCCAGCTGTGGTCGACCCGGTGAGGCGGGCACTGGTGACTCGGCGGGTGACTGTGGCTGTACTGGACCAGCAGTCGACGGTGGACGACCACGACGAGGCAGCTGAGCGGTGATGACTGGTTTGCTCAGATCCAGATGCGCCGGTTTCAACCGGTTGATGGAGATGTGGTCAGGCTTACCGCCGACGTCGACTGTGAAGGACTTGTCACCTGACGAGATGACGCGGAACGGACCTGTGTAAGGCGGTTTGAGCGGGTTTTTGCGAGCATCCTGCCGAATGAACACGTATTCTACGCTCATAAGATCCACCGGGACATGGGAGCGCTGCAGGTCATGATGCGACGTAGGCACTGGGATGAAATTCCTAGCCACTTCCTGGTGGCTGACGAGCTGCTGAGCTGGGGACCAGGGTTCCGTCTGAGGAGGAAGAAAATCGCAAGGCACTCTGACTGGTTGGCCGTAAACCAGCTCTGCTGAAGAAGAATGCAGGTCATCCTTAGGCGCCGTGCGAAGACCTAGCAGCACCCAAGGGAGCCTGTCCACCCAAGTAGGCCCACGGAGACCAGCATGCAGTGCGGCTTTAAGGGACCTGTGGAATCTTTCACACAGACCGTTCGCCTGTGGATGGCAGGCGGTGGTACGATGAAGCTTGGTGCCCAAACTTTGAGCTACGGCGTTCCAAAACTCAGAGGTAAATTGAGGCCCCCGGTCGGAGGAGATGTCAGCTGGTACCCCGAACCGAGCTACCCACGATGAGATGAAGGCTCTGGAGACATCTGCCGCTGTGGTGGCAACCAAAGGAATTGCCTCTGGCCACCTGGTGGTGCGGTCTACCACAGTGAGAGGTGAATGTACCCGCGAGAGGAAGGGAGAGGACCAACCAGGTCCACGTGCACATGGTCGAATCGACGCTCCGGAACCGGAAAAGTGGCGACTGGGGCTTTAACATGGCATTGTATCTTGGACTTCTGGCAACTCACGCAGGTATTGGTCCAGTCACGGACGTCGAGATGCATGCCCTTCCAGACGAATTTCTTTGCCATGAGTCATTGTGACGCTCTCATGCCAGGGTGTGACAACCCGTGGATAGTGTCGAAAATTCTCCTGCGCCATTCGACTGGAACGATTGGACGTGGGAGGCCTATCGAGATGTCACACAGGAGTGTGGTCCCTGCGGCCTGGAAACTGACATCAGCCACTTGTAAGCTGGAAGGTGCGGTCCGGTATGCCTACACTTCAGGATCTGCCTTCTGTTCTTTTGCCAAACCAACATAGTCGACTCCCAGGTGTACTGCGTGGAGCTGGGCGTGGGAGAGACAATCCGCCACCAGGTTGTCTTTGCCCGAGACATGTTGTATGTCGGTTGTAAATTCAGATATGTACGTAAGATGATGTTGTTGCTGTGCCGACCATGGTTCCGCTGTCTTGGCCATCGCAAAAGTAAGTGGCTTGTGGTCTACTAAAGCCATGAATGGGCGTCCATCCAGTAGGAAGCGAAAATGGCGGGTGGCCAGAAACAATGCCAACAACTCCCTATCAAAAGTACTATACTTGCGTTCGTTCTTCTGCAATTGGCGGCTGAAGAAAGCCAGTGGTTGCCATGTGCCGTCGACCCACTGCTCCTGTACTGCCCCGATGGCATAATCAGATGCGTCGGTGGTAAGGGCAATGGTTGCGCCCGGAAGGGGATGTGCCAACATGGTCGCAGCAGCCAAAGCGTTCTTAGTGTCGAGGAAAGCCTGGTCCATCTGGGGTGTCCAATCGATCAGGTCTTTGCCCGATTTATCTCTGAGGGCCTCGTACAAACGTTGCATCAACAATGCCGCCTTGGGGACGAACCGATGATAAAAATTGACCATTCCCAGAAATTCCTGGAGGGCCCTGACGGTCTGAGGAAGAGGGAACGAGGTGACTGCTTCCACCTTCGTGGCCAGCGGGACGGCACCTTCTGAGGTGATTCTGTGTCCCAGAAAATCAATGCTGTGCAACCCAAACTGGCACTTGGCCGGGTTGATAATAAGGCCATGTTGGCTGAGACGAGAAAAAAGGGTACGCAAGTGCGTAATGTGTTCTTTTGTGCTGTTACTGGCAATAAGGATGTCATCTAGGTAGATGCAGATGAACGGCAGATCGCGCAACACGGAATCCATGAGACGTTGGAAGGCTTGTGCTGCATTCTTCAGCCCAAACGGCATACGAAGGAACTCAAAGAGCCCGAAAGGTGTGATGACGGCAGTTTTGGGGATGTCCTGAGGATGCACGGGCACTTGATGATAGTCTCGGACGAGGTCTACTTTGGAAACTATGGAATTCCCTGCCAGATGGGCCGAAAAATCCTGAATGTGAAGAATTGGGTACCGATCCGGTGTGGTAGCCTCATTCAGGCGTCTGTAGTCGCCGCATGGCCGCCATCCGCCGTCCGGCTTAGGAACAATGTGTACTGGCGAGGACCAAGGACTATTCGAACATCGAATAATACCCAGGCATTCCATTGTATGGAACTCCGCCTTGGCGGCCGCGAGTTTACCGGGTTCCAACCTTCGAACTCTCGCATAAGCGGGGGATCCTGTCGTGGTAATGTGATGCGCCACACCGTGCCTCGCGACTGAAGAAGAAAATGTGGGCCTGGTGAGCTCAGGGAACTCACTGAGAAGACGAGAGAACTCATTTGGAGATGGGACTGCACAGGCAACTGACCAAGACATCGCGGTGCTTTGGTGGCAGGGGACCAAGTGAAAAGTGGAGGCACTGATTAGCTGGCAGTGTCGGACGTCGACGAGAAACTCGTTTGCGCAGAAGAAATCTGCCCCCAGGATGGCCTGTGAGACTTTCGCCGTGATGAACTCCCAAACAAAACGTTGGCTGCCAAAACTCAACTGGACCCTACACTTTCCGAACGTGCGAATGGCCGCACCATTGGCTGCCTCGAGGGGGGGACCTTGACCGCCGGATTGAAGATCTAGCTTCGACGCTGGTAGGCTACTGCACTGGGAGCCAGTATCACAGAGAAAACATCGCCCTGACAGGGAGTCTGTAAGGTATAGGAGTTTCCCTGCGGACCCGACGGCCATCGCAACTCCAGCACGTCCCTTAGGCCTTATTGATCTCAGAAACCGCTGGTTTGAGGTAGGTTTTTTTTTTGGTGAGAAACTGCAGGGCGGACAGCAATTTCTGGCCTTCGCGCCGAAACGAGCATGGTATGCACACCAGCCTGCAGGAGGAGGAGGAGGATTCTATCCTGTGGGGGATGGGCGCCTCGTGGTTGCACAACATGGCTGTGTGCAGGAGCATATTTTATCCGCCTTTGCGGCGAGTTCAGCATAGTTTTGGCGCCTCGTGGCTGTACAAGATTGTTGTGAGATGGTGAATATTTTATCCACTTCCGCGGCGAGTTCAGCACAATCCGTGATCGCGGAATTGGCCAAGGCCGTCTGTACTGGCTCTGGTAGTTGACAGAGAAACAGCTCGCGGAAGAGAAAACATTGCGATTCCGAGCCCAAAGGCGTGAGCATTTGGCTCATGAGCTCTGAGGGTTTTGAGTCCCCGAGGCCGGGCATGGAGATAAGTCTGCGAGTGCGGTCCGACTTGGACAGACCGAAAATCTGCAGTAAACTTGCTTTTAAAGCTTCGTACTTGCCATCGTTCGGTGGAATCTCGAGGAGGCTGACGACCCGCGAGGCCGTGGCGCTGTCGAGGGCGGAGACCACGTAATAATAACGGGTCGAATCCGCTGCTACTCCCCGGATTGCAAATTGGGCTTTCGCCTGGAAAAACCACGCGGCCGGTTGTTGCTCCCAAAATTGCGGCAGTTTGAGGGTGACGGCATTCATGTCCATGATGTAACTTCAACGAAAATTGTTCGAAGAAATCAGGGTCACCAATGTAGGAACTGGGGTTCCTAGCCGAAGAATTGAGATCGACTCAGAAAATCAAAAACAACAAAATTTAATGAACAAACGAAGCTGTACAGGAAACTGTAGGATACAATGCAAATAGGTCTGGTCTGCTTGAAAGCCTTTCTGGAACTGCTAGAAGGTTCCGAGCTCAACTGCTAGCAGGTTCTGAGCTCAACTGCCAGCAGGTTCCGAGCTCAACTGCCAGCAGGTTCCGAGCTCAACTGCTAGCAGGTTCCAAGCTCTACTGCTAGAAGGTTCCGAGCTCTGACATCATGACGTCATCACGTTCTTCCCGCCGTTGAGAGATCACGTGACGGACGGCATGACGTCATCACGCGGAGTACAGGAAAGAAGTCCTAGTACAGTTAACAGATACATTAAAGGTGCAGCCCCCAGCTGTACTACATTGCTGTAAAAGGAATTATATACAATTGTCCTTAATCCTCTGGTGGTTCCGCCACAGCGGCATTTTAAGCGCAAATTGCTTTCGGCGTGGATCGAGTTTCCGCGATCTTTTGCGCTGGTTTTAAAAATATTGTGCTAGAAGCACGCCCTGCCCACAAAACTGGCCACACCCCCAGGGTGTATTAATCACCATTGGGAGTTTCCCCTAATTGCGCTCGTTTGCAAGCCTTTGAGGAAGCTCTACAAATGTTGCTGCACTTTTAGGTGCAAGGACACTAACAGGTACATTTTAAAAGGTTTTGAATGTCATTTTTTAAAAATTGACTAAAGAACTGAATACTGCACCCAATATAACTAGAAATAGCTTTGTATATTTTTTAAGTAATTTAGATCTCTTAAATATATCAAGGAATATTTTTTAAAGCAATTTTTAAAAAAATTATGTTTAAAACCGCTGTCTGTTGCACTGGTTCATGGCAGATTTTGTGTTTGCCGATATGCAAATGAATTTATGTGGAACCTTTGGGGGAATAAAAACACTTTTCAAAGTGGGTGCAATTTTGGGTGCAATCGTACCCAAAGCAGAAACTCTACCCCAGTATCTATATTTGCAGATAACAGAAAAATAGGGAGTATGGTTAACTGTGAAGGGGATTGTACGTGACTTCAGCAGAACATAGAGGGGTTCACAGGGCCTGATTTTAATAGCCCTGAGGAGGCGGGTTTGGAGGTGGGTCAGCAGTGAAAATCAGACAAAATGGCTTCAGACACCCAACCCGCCTCCATCCCGCGCCCACCCGATTTTCGTGAGTGTTGTGTCAGCCGCTCCCAAACGGACACGTCTGGAACCGGTGGGACAGGTAGTTAAAGCCGTTAACATGTCCTGAACAGCCTGCAGTTAACATGTCGTGAACTGCCTGCTTAATCCTATTTTAAAGGGCAGATCCTATTTTCGTGCTTTTTCAGGATGCAGTTCGCCTTCGTCAAAAGACGCCTGGTGAATGGAGACGTGTTCACCTCGGCCCTCAATAGTTGACAGCTGCTCGAGCCCCTTTAAAGCGGTCCTGCAATGTCTCATTCTTTCACGTGCCACAACTTAGTGGCTTGAGGTTTGGGAGACATTCTGGTGCTCAATTAATCTTGTGAGGTTAGAGTCTGACATCCACCTGCTGCGTCAGCTCCTTGGAACACCCTCTGGCCACTTTGTCTGAGCGCTCACAACATCCATTCCTTGACTGAGATATCTACCAGCGGTATGAGCTCCATTTATGTCCTCACATCCTGGTCGTCATAATCGGAGGAGCAGCAGCCTCGTGGCTCAGTGTAGATCTTCCTCTGAAGAAAAGGAGGAGAATGAGGAAGAAGAGGAGGAGGCGCTCTTTGCGGGTCCTGTTGTGACCAATGCAGCATCCCTCCAGTTCACTGCCGCCTGTCAAGCAGGGGGTGCTCACTGCCATAAGCCACATTCGCATAAGTTTACTCTTCAACCGTAGGTGGCTACCATATGGCTCTGTAATTGTAGGTGACCTTCCTCCAACGTCATACATCATCTCTGCTATAACCGGTTCTTTCCTATCGCTTTCACCATCATCATTACAATTGCCAGTCACCCTGAGCCCTCAATGCGCATTTGCCATTTCCCAGAACACACAGGCCACGCATTCAACTGTTTGGCATCACTATCGTTTACGACATTGAGAAAAGGATCACAATGCAAACTCTTAAGTAGAAGCAGAAAAATAATGACAGTACACCAAAGTGAGTCCTCTTGTGACTATTAGCGCTTTATCTTCCTCTTACGCGTGCTTCTATGTGATGGTTCCCCTGTGGATTGAGCAGATGTAGAGGTACCTTGCTCACTTGGATGCTGTGCCTGCTTAGATGCCTTTGGCGGGTGTCCTCTAGGTTTGGGAGCATGGGAGGGCTCTGCAACAGCCTGCTCTTCCTGCGGCTGTGCAGGGGCTGAGATGGCCATCTCAGTTGGCTGTGCAAAGTGTGTCTCTGAGCAAGGGCTCCGCAGTGGCATGGTCATGTGAGCACTTGGAGAGGAGCCCACACTTCCTTGTTGGCTGCCACCAACATCCCCCTCATGGGTCAGCCACACTTCAGTGCTAGCAAGTGGCTGGAGAGCACGTTGCTGCGCATCAGCAGGACCATGAGGACCCGTATCTGCACTGGCAGTCCTCATCACAAGGACATCCATGAAGCTCTGGTGTCTCTGCTCAATAGCTGCCCATCTCTCTTCCAGAGATGACAATCTACTTTGAACAGTCACCATGTTTTCCTGACTCTGGCGACTTATGTTCTCCATGGAGGTTGCCATCCTATCCATGAAGGTTGCCATCCTCTCCATGGAGGTACGTTCATGCGCCATTGCCTCCACAACGGCAGTGCTGATGTTAGAGATAGTCTCCTCCATTCTCTGCACACTCACACTTACCCTAGAGGCAAACCCCTCCAGAGACTCATGCACTTGTTCCTGGAGTTCCCGAACCGATCTCTTTCTGGATGGCTCCAGAGGCACAGTGTCTGCATGTAGCTGAGCAGAGCTAGGAGATTGATGCGACCTCCGACAAGGACTCTCCACTGCTGTCGCTTTCTCCACCATCTGCTGATGCTCACTTGTGAGCTGTGATACACCAGGTGACAACACTACCCGCCGAGGTGCGCATATCTACACTGGTGCTGGGTGTGCTGAGTACTGGTGATGCTGCTCCCTCAGAGGCTGCAGTTTCCTCTGAGGAGTCATCTGGCTGTTCCTCCTGGACAGTGGGGAGGGGGGCTCTCGAGGGTCCTGTGGGAGAGTAAAGGCACGAGTTAGCCATCTGATTTTGATGGAGCAGACACATCCTTTTGTGCAGATGATACAAAGGGAATCTCTATGAACATCATATGACATTGCAGTCAATCATTAAATGTAAATGAGAGGGATGAAACTCTATTCTGTCACCGGCTTCGTCTAGTGCGTCCATCGCCCACTTCCATATCCTCGCCACCTCCGAAGATTTTGTGCGCTGCCTCCTCAGCACCTGTCAATGATGCAAGGGCTAGCGTGCCTCCTTCTGTCTGTGCTCTTTCCCTTTTATTGTGGGCTATCTTTTCCTGCAAGGAGGGACACAAGTGGAGTTTCAACCACAGTGATGGAGTGAGTGTGAAGAATCCCTAAAATAGAAGCTTAGAGGGAGACCAAGATGGAGTGAGGTGCCAAGAGGAAGCTAGCTCCCTGTACATTGTTAGTTGTTGTCAATGCATAACAGTGAGAGCGAGTCTAAGGGGTGCATAGGCAGGATGGTGGAGTGATTCATTACAGAGAGAGAGATGACTAGGTAAGGGTACAAGGGAAGTAAGGGTAAGGTGGCATGTGGAGGAGCTGGTGATGAGAAGAGAAGGGAAGCAGATTGAATGTAAGTGTGATGGGATACTCACTTTTGATGATCACAGAAGATCATTAAAGTGTTTCCTGCACTGGATCCATGTGCGTGGACAAATAGATCTTGCGCTAACCTCCTCAGCAATGTGCAGCCAGGCTGCCTTGGTCTGCTGAGGAGGCTTCCTCCGGCCATCCGGAGGGAAGAGAATCTCCCTGTGCCCTCATACTGCCTCAACAACAGCTTGGAGGGACTCCTCATTGAAGCATGGAGCTGCCTTGCCTCTGGAAGCACTCATTCTTGCTCTCACACATGCACAAACCAGCAGAATCAACATCTGAAAGGCTGAGGCTGCATGGGACCATTAAAAGCATCTGCAATAATGACGTCATCAGAGGCAGCTAATAGACCCAATCCCAGGCATTGGACCGGCCAGCACGCCCCAATGAACAAGGCAATTAAATTAAAATTTCAAAACCGGAGCGAATCCAGCTGACAGTGGGTCCGATCCCCGCCCACCAGGCAACCCGACTCCAAGCTGCCTCCTGAAGTAAAATCGCGGCCATAGATTGGGCCGATGGAAATGTAATGCAGAGTACATTTTGTGAGGAAGAATTGAGAGAGGGCATATACACATAATGGCAAATCTTGAACAAGAGCAGAGGAGCAGAGACTGAGGGGTTCAGATATACAAACCTTTAGAAGTGGGAGAAAAAGTTGATATAACTTTTTTTTTAAAACAAATAGCACGTGGGATCCTAGGTTTCACAAACAGTGGCATAAACAGAGTACAAAAGCGAAAGGGTATTTTAAACCTACACAAATCATTCATCAGAATATTTTGTTCAATTTTGGTTGCCTTACTTTAGGAAAGATGTCAAGGCCTGGGAGAGGGTGCAGAAATAATTTTTAAAAATCATACCAGGAACAAGAGGCTTTAATTGTGAGAAGAGAACAAAGAAACGGTGGCACTTTTTCTTATGTTCATTAATAAATAGACATTCTTATTATGAACACAGCTAGCTTTTGCTAGTTACTTTATTGAGCACATGTGGACTAGGTACTGTATCTGTAGAGGCTTCCATCTTGACTGCTGCCTTGTGGGTAGCCTAGTGCCTCATGAGTAATGTAGTCTTAATATACATACAGCTGGGTAGTGTAGTCTTATACATACAGCTATATACAGCTCTACGGCTACACCTAGTGCCCACTATAGAATGACATGTTATTGATCATTACATCCCCCTTTGAGGTTTAACAAAATCAATATCAATCAACTTTCAAGAAAACAATAAAGATAATATCAGTAACACTTTTGTTAGTGCTCTATAAACATAAACATTTTCAAAACAGTCAACACATTTTCAAAGCTTTACATTGTACTCAAAGATTAAGTCTATCAGGCTTTTTTACTTCACGTGTGGATCTTCTCAACACCGGTAAGTCTGATGTGTCTTCATGAGATTGTTCTGGCGGTGAATGACAAGATGCAGTTGCGGCATTGTCATCAATCTGCTCTTGAATAGTCTCTTGTGTTTTTAGGAGGGAACGGCGGTTCCTCCTGAGAATCTGTCCTTCCTCAGTTCTAACAGTGTATGACCTTGGTCCTACTTCCTCAAGAACTGTAGCTTTCCTGTTCCATGCATCTGGATCCTCAATCCTGACAACATCATCCCTTGTCAATGGTTTTAGAGTTTTGGATGACTTGTCATAGTATGATTTCTGTTTCAGCTTTAACAGTTGAAGTCTCTGTCTCAGTTCCTCACTTTGCTGTTCTTTTGCACAGCAGGGTAGCATGGTGCGCAACTTGCGACCCATTAGTAGTTCAGCAGGTGAAGAACCACAGTCTAAAGGTGAGGCTCGGTAGCTCAGCAGGGCGAGATAAGGATCAGACTTGCTTTCTGTCGCTTTCTTCAGTAGCTGCTGGAGAACTTGAACACCTTTCTCTGCCTTACCATTTGACTGAGCATACAAAGGACTGGATGTGATGTGCTGAAAGTCATACTGTGCTGCAAACTGTTGCCACTCCTTACAGTTGAAGCACGGACCATTGTTGCTAACGGCAATCCTGGGAATTCCATGTCTGGCGAAGATGGATTTCACATGCGTTATGACACTGCTTGCTGTGGTGCTTGAGAGCAGCGCCATCTCAGGATAGTTAGAATAGTAGTCAATCACTATTAGATAGTCTTTACCATTTAAATGAAAAAGGTCCATACCAACCTTTTGCCATGGTGCTGTTGGTATGTCAGCTACTATCATTGGTTCCGTTGCTTGTTTGTTTTGGTGTCTCTGACATGTCTCACATTTGCCTATCATGCTCTCAATGTCCTTATTTATGCCAGGCCAATAAACAGTGTCTCTTGCCCTCCTTTTGCATTTTTCAATTCCGAGGTGTCCCTCATGAATCCTTTTGAGCATGTCTTGACGTAGAGCCTGTGGAATGACTATTCTGTTCTGTTTTAGTAATAGTCCACTTGCGACACTCAATTCTGACCTTATGTGAAAATATTTTGGACAGGAACCTTTTGGCCAACCATGATGAATGTTCTCTATTACTGTTTGTAATACTGTATCTTTTACTGTTTCTTCTGCTATTTGCTTTAATTTTGTGTCTGACACGGGCAGCGCAGCAGTGACCATACTCACATGAACATCCACGTCTTCTTCAGTAGAGCTCACATGACTCATTGTGGGTGCTCGGGATAGTGCATCTGCTAACACTATGTATTTGCCTGGTGTGTAGATCAGTTCAAAGTCATATCTTTGCAGCTTCACCATGAGTCGTTGAATCCTTGGAGACATCTCATTCAGGTTCTTTTTTATGATGGCAACCAGTGGGCTGTGGTCTGTCTCAACTGTGAAGGTGGGAAGTTCATATATGTAGCCATGAAACTTTTCTAGTCCAACTACCAAGCCTAGACATTCCTTTTCAATCTGGGCGTATCGACACTCAGTATCAGTCATAGACCTGGAGGCATAGGCAACAGGCTTCCAATCTTCACCATCTGCTTGTAGCAAGACCGCACCTAGGCCATCTTTTGATGCATCCGTTGACACTTTGATTCTTTTGGTTGGGTCAAAGAAGGTGAGTACAGGTGTGGTTGTCAGCACTGTTTTGAGGTTTATCCACTCTTGTTCATGTCTTTCTGTCCATGCGAACTCATTTGTTTTATGTAGCAGGTCTTGCAGACAGGCTGTCTTGGCTGACAAGTTAGGAATGAACTTTCCAATGAAGTTTATCATCCCCATGATGCGTAGCACTCCTTTTTTGTCAGTGGGTCGGGGCATTTTGAGTATGGCGTTTACTTTTTCCATATCTGGCTCTATTCCTTTACCAGATAGATTATCTCCTAGGAAAGTGACTTCCTGGACACCAAACTGACACTTGGCTTTGTTGAGCTTCAGTCCATTCCGGCGTATGCTCTGTAGCACTTTAGTCAGTCTCTCGTTGTGTTCTTTCAGTGTGGAGCCCCAGATGATGATGTCATCAACATAGACCCGAACTCCTTCCAGACCTTCAATTATGTGTTCCATCGCTCTATGAAAGATTTCAGATGCAGATATTATCCCGAAAGGCATTCTGAGGAAACAATACCTGCCAAATGGTGTGTTGAAGGTACAGTATTTGGTGCTCTCTTCATCCAGTTTTAGTTGCCAAAATCCTTGTGAGGCATCGAGCTTTGTAAAATATCTAGCACCTGACATTTCACTGGTGATTTCTTCTCGCTTGGGAATCTGGTAGTGTTCATGTTTTATGTTTGCATTTAAGTCCTTTGGATCCATGCATATTCTTAGATCATTGTTCTTTTTCTTTACACATACCATGGAGTTAACCCAGTCTGTTGGCTCTTCGACTTTCCTGATGACTCCTAGTGTGGTCATTCTGTCCAGTTCATTCTTGAGCCGGTCACGCAGGGGTGCTGGAACTCTTCGTGGAGCATGTACCACTGGCTGAGCATCCTCCTTTAGCTGGATCTTGTATGTGAATGGTAGAACTCCAAATCCTTTGAACACATCCTGGAAATTACTCACTACAGAATCCACTGAGTCATCTGGTCTGCTTATGGCACAGTTTATATGGTAGACTCTCTTGACCAGTTCTAAGTCTTCACAAGCTTTGTCACCTAATAGTGAATCAAGTCTTTCAGCCACAACAGAAAACATGAGATGATGCACTTTGTCTTTGACTGTCACTTTAAGTCTGCATACACCTAAGCTATCTATTTTCTGTCCATTATAGTCCTTCAGTAGTACTGACTTTTTCTGTATTTTGGGCTTTTCTTTCATATTGTTAATGTCACTCATACTGATTAAGTTTGCTTTTGCCCCAGTGTCTAGTTTCAAGGTAACTAATGCTCCATTTACCTGCAGTGGGATCATCCATTTGTCCACTTTTACTGCATTAACTTTATGTTCAGCATTGTCCATTTCTGAGGGCTGCACATTTTCTGTATCCTTTTTGATATCGTCACATGACACCATTCGTACAAAAATTGTCTCACTTAAATCAGTGTCCTCAATTACATTAACTCGTTGCCCTTTCTTAGTTTTTACTTTTGAAAAGCATTGTTTGGCAAAGTGATTCTTTCCATTACACTTTGTGCACATTTTTCCAAACGCTGGGCATTGTCTTAACTGGTGTTTGTAACCATAGCGTTTACAATTAAAAATTTCATCCTCCGATTGCTTTTCATTTCTGTTCTGCCCACGTTTCTTCCCCTTGTAGGACACAGCACCGAAAGCAGCATTATCACTCATTACAATTGCATCATTATTGATTTCACTGAAAGTCTTCGCGTGCTTTCGAGCTAGCTCGCTGGCTTGGCATATTTTCACCGCATTTTCCAAATTTAGTTCGGTTTCTCTCAACAGATGTTCCCTGACTTTTTTATCATGAATACCAAACACAATCTGGTCACAAATCATGGATGCTTTGAGCTCAGAGAAATTACATGTCTGTGCTTTCAGTTTCAGATCAGTTATAAAGCTATCAAAAGTCTCATTTTGCTGCTGTGTCTGAGAACGGAAGATGTATCTTTCATAGGTCTCATTCTTTTTGGGAGAGCAATGTGCATCAAAATTTTTTAGCACATCTTCTAATTTTTCTCTGTTCTCCTCTGGATTAAATACAAATGTATTAAATACCTCTATCGCCTGTGGGCCTGCAACCGTAAGCAGCAACACTATCTTCCTTGCGTCTGGCTTCATACCGAATCCGATGGCTGCAATGTAGAGTTCGAATTGCTGTTTAAAAGTCTGCCAATTGTAGTCGATTTTTTCTGTGAGTTTCAAACGCTCTGGTGGCTTCAAATTCTCCATGTCGCTTTTCACAATTTTCAGCAGATCTTCACCATCCTGGTACCATCTTATGTTCATTAATAAATAGACATTCTTATTATGAACACAGCTAGCTTTTGCGAGTTACTTTATTGAGCACATGTGGACTAGGTACTGTATCTGTAGAGGCTTCCATCTTGACTGCTGCCTTGTGGGTAGCCTAGTGCCTCATGGGTAATGTAGTCTTAATATACATACAGCTGGGTAGTGTCGTCTTATACATACAGCTATATACAGCTCTACGGCTCCACCTAGTGTCCACTATAGAATGACATGTTATTGATCATTACACTTTTTATTCAAATAAAGAAGGTTAAGAGGAGATCTGGTGGACGTATTCAACATTGTGAAGGTTTAATGAGTTAAATGGGGCAGGGGGAAACTATTTCTGCTGGTCGATGAATCGGTATCTAGCAAACATAAATGTAAAATAGTCACCAAAAGAATGAAGGGAGAGGTTGTGAAAATATATTTTTACACAAGAGAGTTGTTAAAGAATGCCCTATCAGAAATAGTGATGACATTCATAATTTTTAAAGAAAAGTGAATAACTATTGAAAAGGAAATAGTTAACAAGGTATAGGGAAAGGGCCGGGAAATAGGACTAAATGAATGGCTCTTTCACAGGCGCAATGGGCTAAATGGCACCTTTCTGTGATGTAAAAGTCTATAATTTGTTGAATAGTGTTTCACTGAAAGCAATACTGTTGGTGTGTTTTTTTATCAATGAAAGGCTTTCGATCAAGGTAATTTAACTGAAGAAAATCAGTGATTTTCTCACTGTTACACCATTAATTGAGACTTGCCTTATGCAAGCGTAGGAAAAGATCATCCAGGAGGGTCTGGTTGTCAGGTAGGAGGGGAGAAAGATATATTGAAGTAACAGTATTTTGTAGGGAACTATCCATTATTTTAACAAAATATTTCAACCTCATATTTTAATGTCTTAAGCCAAAGCGCAGCAATAAATATCATTTGGGAGTTGATTTGTCTTCCAACATAAACCTCAAGAGAGAAATTTACCAAGGTGAACCCTGTCTGTCATTATCAAAACAGATGTTGTTTCGGAGAGTTTTAAGGATTATTATCTTTACCTATTTACTTATAGTGTTAAATAAAAGCTTTTGGTTAAGTGTTTTTAAATGGTTCAGATAAAATTGAAAATCCTGCCAAATGTATTGGAAACACAACAATTAGAACCTGCGTATTGTAGTTTAAGCCAGATGGCTCAGTGGAGGTATCCAGGTGAGGTATGAGTCTCTGCTAAGTGAGCTGATTGTAGACAAAGGGCTGGATTTTGCCAGCCCTGGGGAGGCGGGTTTGGAGGCGGGACTGCCGGGAAAATGGCAAAATCTGGGGGCGGGTGCCCATCCCGCCCCCAACCCATCTCCGTGCCATCTTTCCAGGAGGCGGATAGCCGACCCACGTCAGGCCCCGTCTCCTGGAGGCGGGAAGGGGATTATAGCCACTTAACTGCCTGTTAACAGGTAGTTAACAGGCAGTTAAGAGGATTATCCCCATTTTTCCATCAGAGGCGCGGGCTTCCCAAAGTCGGGAAACCCCACCTGGGTCACCGAGGCGAGCAGTGGAACTGCGGGGGTTGGAGGGGTGCAAAAGTGCTCTGTGGAGGTAAGTGATGGGTGCAAGTGTGGAGAGGTAAGTATGTGAGGTGAGTGGAAAGTGATAGAAAATGTTTACTTACCTTTGTTTCTTCCTGCAGGCTTCAACCATTGGGGATGCGGAGAGTCTCACATCTCACCGGCAGAAATGACAGATGGCTGCTGCATTCGCCGATGCAACAGCCATCTAATTTCTGCTCACAAAAGAGGTTTGATGAGTTTGAATACAAGGACTCATCAAACAACATAGAATGTCAGTGTTTGACAGCACCACAGAGCTGTCAAACAATGACAATTCATCTGTCAAAAATTTTGAACAGATGAAATGTCATATGCTGACGTTCTCTGTAACCGGCTTCCCCTTAATTGGCCTGCTAAACCCGCTGGGCGGGCTTAACAAGCTCAATCAATGGAAAATAGCGTGGGTTGGTCAGAAGTCAATGGAGGCGGGACTAAAACCCGACAAGTGGGAGTCCCGCCTCCAAAAGCCTCCCATTGGCAAAATCCAGCCCAAAGTTACGACGATGGCAGGACAATTGGCCCAAATGTCCACAGGCTAGGAAAGAAAATGTAGTGGTAATAATCAGCTGTTTTCAAATCTTACAACATTTATGGTGGCACAATGGGCCAGCAGAGATCAAAAGCTTAGTTTTTTGGCCAGCCTTCCTTTACATTGGCTGCTTTTATAGTACAGTTGACACCTATCCTTTTTGGTGTAAGGCCTCCTCTTTATGGTGGTTGGTCTAACAGTGCAATTGCTCACTTTAAATGTCACTTTTAGTGTTTGATCCATGAACAAGAGAGTGCAAAAATTACAACAATATATAAATAAAATCAGATTCCTTGCAGGAGCTATGGATCTAAGGGTAATTGTTAATGTTTATAGAGCGGTACAAATTGTGGCTCAATATGATGCACTCAGTCAAAAACAGGTACCTTTGATTTTTGCTATTTGCCCTTGGATTTTTGTGGGCTATGTCCCTGATTAGCTGGTTGGGAGGTATGAGTGAGGTTTGGAATAATTGCAGGAGCCCAGGTGACCACACTCCAACATGAGTCACAATCTTCAGGAGTGGACAAATGTAATAAGTCACACAACACCAGGTTATAGTCCAACAGCTTTATTTGAAATCACAAGCTTTCAGAGCGCTGCTCCTACATTCAAGAGTGGAAGGAGAGAACATTTGGACAAGAAAGTTTAAATTGTATAGTAGCCATTGATTAAGACGAATAGCTGCTGAAAAGAACATTAGCCATCAGGGTATTACAGCCCTACAGTTGTCTGCCTCATTATCTGGAACTCTCCTTGTCCTGCTTTATGATGGCTCTGCCCCATCCTACTCAGCATGTTTAGCTTATAGTGGAAAAGGGAAAGATTTTTATAATACAAAATAATAAATATGTTGAAGGGATTTAAAGGCTGTAATTCAATCACCATAAATTCAGATAATGCTCAAGTTTCAGTTGTATGTTTTATAAGGTCAAATGCCTTGATCAGATTATACTTGTAACTCCCACCCATGAATCATGTTTTAAACAATCTAACCCAGTTATATAAAAGAAATTGGAAAAAGTGAAATAACATTTGTTTCCCAATTCACTCAGCATGGAATTAGAATCCTCTTAATAGTGAAATCACAATCCACTTACAGTAAAACTCTGAGCACTGGTATTCCATTGTTAGGTGGACTGTAAATGAGGTGTCAGCCATAGCTCAGAAGTAGCACTCTCGCCTTTGAATCAGAAGGTCGTGGGTTCAATTCCCACTCCAGGGGCTTGAGTACAAAAATCTAGGCTGACACTCCAGTGCAGTACTCAGGGAGTGTTGCATTGTCGGGGATGTCGTCCTTCAGATGAGACGTTAAGCCAAGGTCGCATCTGCTCTCTCAGAGGGACGTAACATTTTGAAGAGCAGGGGTTCTCCCTGTTGTCTTGGCCAATATTTATCACCCAACAAACATTACTAAAACAGATTATCTTGTCATTATCTCATTGCTGTTTGTGGGACCTTGCTGTGTCACATTTCCAACATGACGACAATAACTGGACTTCAGAAGCACTTCATTGGCTGTGAAGTGCTTTGGGATGTCCTGAGATCATGAAAGGTGCTATATAAATGCAAGTTATTTCTTTACAAACCAGCAGAAATTTGCACCTTCATTCATAAAATGCTTCATCTCTATCGAATCTCTCAATTACCAAACAGTAACAACAACTTGTATTTATATAGCACCTTTAACATAGTAAAACGTCTCAAGGCGCGTCACAGGAGTATTATTTAAAGAAAATTGACACCGAGCCACATAAGGTGAAATTAGGGCAGATGACCAAAAGCTTGATCAAAGAGGTAGGTTTTAAGGAGCGTCTTAAAGGAGGAAAGAGAGGTAGAGAGGTTTAGGCAGGGAATTCCAGAGCTTAGGGCCTGGGCAACAGAAGGCACGGCCACCAATGGTTGGGCGATTATAATCAGGGATGCTCAAGAGGGCAGAATTAGAGGAGCGCAAATATCTTGGGGGGGGGTGGGGGGGGTTGTGGGGTTATAGGAGATTACAGAGATAGGGAGGGGCGAGGCCATGGAAGGATTTGAAAGCAAGGATGAGAATTTTGAAATTGAGGCGTTGCTTAACCGGGAGCCAATGTAGGTCAGTGAGCACAGGGGTGATGGGTGAACAGGACTTGGTGCGAATTAGGACACGATGTGCTGTCTTTTTGTTGAAATGTTGGTCAATGATGTGGACTTTCCAATACCTTAGTTGTGTAATTTTAACCCATGTTTTTGCACACACCTACAGCTGGACTGGTAAAATATTTGCCATTTATATTAAACTGGCAGTTTAACTGGTTGAGAAGTAAGAAAGGAGCATTATTTCGGATGTATCATTTTTAGAGCTTTTTATGTTTTGGATTGCACTGAAATTTCAGTTTTCTGAGGATGTAACTGATAGAATAGATAAGGGAGAACAAGTGGATGTGGTGTATTTGGATTTTCAGAAGGCCTTTGATAAGGTCCCACATAAGAGGTTAGTGTGCAAAATTAAAGCACATGGGATTGGGGGTAATATACTGGCATAGATTGAAAATTGGTTAACAGACAGGAAACAGAGAGTAGGAATAAATGGGTCATTTTCGGGGTGGCAGGCGGTGACTAGTTGGGTACCGCTGGGATCAGTGCTTGGCCCTCAGCTATTCACAATATATATCAATGATTTGGATGAGGGAACCAAATGTAATATTTCCAAGTTTGCTGACGACATGAAACTAGGTGGGGTTGTGAGGAGGATGCAAAGAGGCTTCAAGGCGATTTAGACAAGTTGAGTGAGTGGGCAAATACATGGCAGATACAGTATAATGTGGATAAATGTGAAGTTATCCACTTCGGTAGGAAAAACAGAAAGGTAGAGTATTATTTAAATGGTGCTAGATTGGGAAATGCTGATGTACAAAGGGACCTGGGTATCCTTGTACACCAGTCACTGAAAGCAAACATGCAGGTGCAGCAAGCAGTTAGGACAGCAAATAGTATGTTGGCCTTCATTGCAAGAGGATTTGAGTACAGGAGCAAGGATGTCTTACTACAGTTATACAGGGCCATGGTGAGACCACACCTGGAGTACCGTGTGCAGTTTTGGTCTCCTTACCTAAGAAAGGATATACTTGCCATAGAGGGAGTGCAGCGAATGTTCACCAGACTGATTCCTGGGATGGCAGAACTGTCATATGAAAAGAGATTGGGTCGACTAGGCCTGTATTCACTAAAGTTTAGAAAAATGAGAGGGGATCTCATTGAAACATATAAAATTCTGATGGGGCTAGACAGACTGGTTGCAGGGAGGATGTTTCCCCTGGCTGAGGGGTCTAGAATGAGGGGGTCACAGTCTCAGGATATGGGGTAGGACATTTAGGACTGAGAGGAGGAGAAATGTCTTCACTCAGAGGGTGGTGAACCTGTGGAATTCTCTACCACAGAAGGCTGTGGAGGCCAAGTCACTGAACATATTTAAGAAGGAGATAGATAGATTTCTAGACACAAAAGGCATCAAGGGGTATGGGGAGAGAGCGGGAATATGGTATTGAGATAGAGTATCAGCCATGATCATATTGAATGGTGGAGCAGGCTCGAAGAACCAAATGGCTTACTCCTGCTCCTATTTTTCGGTGTTTCAGGAGTAAAAGCACGTAATCGTGATTAGGTGCTTTATTTTCTACAATATAAATACTATTAATATTTCAGGATAAGAAGAAAATATGGACTTTAGACTTCAATTAGACTAAATAATTTACCATTGTAACTTATTTTAATATAAGACTAAATCACATCACACATCACAATAAAAGATTCATTAAATTCATTATTTGTAGTTGGCAATTTCAAGATGTGATGCTTTGGCTCAGTGGTAGCACTCTCACCTCTGAGTCAGAAGGTCATGACTTCAAGCCCAGACTTAAGCACATAATCCAGGATCAGGCTTTAGTGCATTACTGAAGGAGTGCTGCACGGTTGGAGTTGCCGTCTTATGGGTGAGATGTTAAGTCAAGATTCTCTCAGATGGATGTAAAAATTCCCTTGGCACTATTTGAAGTAGATGAGGGGAGTTTTCCTTGTGCCCTGGGCAATATTTACACTGCAACCAACAGCAGTAAAAAACAGATTATCTGGTTTTACCTCATGCTGTTTGCAGGACCTTGCTGTGCCCAAATTGGCTGCTGCATTTCCCAACATTATAACAATGACTATGCTTCAAAGTACTTTGGGATGTCCTGAGGTCTTGCAAGATGCTGTATAAATGCAGGTCCTTTTGATCTATATCGGACACATTTTTCATGGTCTTCAGGGTCTCATTTCAAGATACAGCACTTCAATTGAAAGCCCTTTCCTTTTGATTTATATTGGACACATTTTTCATGGTCTTCTGGGTCTCAGTTCAAGAAACAGCACTGCAATCACATTCAATCAGTTATGTGAATGATTTAAACTTCTTTACTTCAAACAGCAACCTGTTTTGTAATCTTCAAGGACTTTAACAGCCTGAAAATGGTTTCCATTCAAGTAAGAAGTGATAATATTAAATGCATTATTTATATTTTTTGGTAAATGATTCCCTGTATTGTATATATTTGAGCACTCACTTTTGTTTTGAGGTAAACTCACAAATAATAAACCCTGACTGACTGTGATAAATGTCAAGATTACAAACTAAGGCATAATTGTGTTGAGCTTTTACACTATAGTTACTTTTATAATGTACTTTGTGGAAGGCTAACAGATAATGAGATAAGGCACCTGTCCTACTCACAGCAAACTGGTACCTTCCAAGTTACCTCAATTTGCACAAACTGTTCTTTTACTATTCGCATAACGCACTAATTTCAACACTCATTTTCCCCATTCCTTTAAGCCTCAGTGCACACAGCCACTGACTGTTTGTAATTTACACATGAATGATTCATACCAGAAACTTAACAGTAACTTGAGAGGAGGAAGGTAATGAAGGAGAAACCAATGCTCACGCTGGGTTCCAGAAGCCTGGCAGTTTATATTTAACGCTGAAGGAGCCTGTAACATTTTTCAATTTCTTTTATTGTTTTTGCTGGTAATATTTTTGGCTATTGTGTTTAGAACTGCACTTGTAGGTGAGCCCTGGTGTCCCTGAGTATTTTCACATGCCTTAATAAAACTGTGTGCCTTTGGAGGAAACCGACAATCTTTTTCAGATTATTAGCTCTTTCAAAAAGCTGGCACAGGTACGATGGGCCGAAAAGTCTCCTTCTGTGC
Organism: Somniosus microcephalus; assembly: GCF_052327205.1. Classification (NCBI taxonomy): domain Eukaryota; kingdom Metazoa; phylum Chordata; class Chondrichthyes; order Squaliformes; family Somniosidae; genus Somniosus; species Somniosus microcephalus. The sequence goes on from NC_140997.1 coordinate 167,581,025, forward strand.
TGTAAAATTGTATGATTACCTCAGCTACTGGTTCTATCCCCTGACTTCACGCAATCCTCCTTGTCATCGGAATGTGACAAAATAAAATTACACTCGACCCTGTTTTAGCCTTTAACTGCCAAACAGATTTATTAACCAGTAATAGCACTGGAGAATAATAACAGTAACGATACATATTTTCACAGTAATTAAGTTTAGCTAGCTCCTTGTAATAGAAAATAAATTGTTTGCAACATCTGTAATTAAATTTTATATATAGTGGTTCTGCTGTTCCGAATCCTTGCCAACTACAGAAGATATCTAGCTTCACTAACTCACTTCAGAGTTTCCAAACAGATTCACTGATTTGTATGACAGGCTGATAAACACTTTTGAAACAGCTACTGGAACCGTGTGAATTTAAATAACTCTAAGAAATTCAAAAGGAGCTTCTGATGAAACACCTTTGAACAAATTACATAAGATGTTTATATTTGAATTGAATGGCTTTGCCTCTCCCACAGAGAAATACAGTATTTTAAAGACACACTGATTATTGCAACAAAATAAGTGGGAACATTCTTCCATGAGCGAAGCTGCTTTAACCCCTTGCATACCATGATAGAATTACAGCCAATACCAAGCTAAATCTTGGGCAAAAATGCTTCTTTTAATTTCACATCAGTGCTCCATCTTTTGAATCAGCTACTCATGAGTGCCGCCTATGTGGCATTCGTGAGGACCTAAACTGCATTTACTCCCGTCATGACAAGGCATCAGCTTTCCTGTTTTGGGAACCTTCTTTTTAGGCAGTCCCTCGATGAACCACAACACTATTGAATGTCAAGGTAACTCCTTGCAGGATGATGCTTCAGTGGAACAGATGCACATTTTATAGTGACTCGAACATAACCACACTGAGAGATGTGGTAAGAATACACAGTATATGCAGATCTTTGTAAGTATAGAAGTAGTTTCTGTAGTACCTAGATTTCCTATGGCAGCAGTTGGCAACTCGGGTAAATAACTGGATGTTCCTCCACAGGATCATTTACCTTGCCCAGAACAGTAGCAATGTCCTGTCACATTCTTTTGTGTGAACTGCAAAATCTTGGGAATAATTGAGACAAGCTAGTACAGAGTCTGCACACAGGGCACCTGTTCAAAAACAACTTCTGAACCAATGGAACAAAGCACTTGGTTGAGTGTTGCCACCAGGTTCGAGTCAATTAATGGTACCGCTATTTTACTATAGTTGGGGATGATGTTAGCTGAACAAAGTTAGGTATGACCATATCTGTTTCTTGTTAGTGGAGCCCTCCCAGTGCGGAATGGCATCCACCTTCTCCTGATTGGGTCTGTTTCTCTACACGCACAGTGAGTACAATATTATGCCTATATACAATAACTCAACCGTGGTAATGTTGTACTTTTACGCCTTAATTGTCAATCCTGTTTTGTTTAGTTGGATTCGTTTGTTCTTAATCTGGATGAGATGTTCATTCCATATCTGAATGAAAATGACAATATTGTAAATGCATGCCATAAGTAATCCTTAGTTCTTGTAGAATGGAATTGATTAACTGCTGTAATGGGGCGGATGAATTTTTCAGTTGGATTGCCAAGAACAGTGACTAAAACCCTGGCAACAACTTCCTAGCTTGCTATTTCTGTGTGGGGAAATAAGTGAACTGATTGATATTGTTTACTGTGGAGTCTGTTTTTCTTTCAGACAAGAGGTTTATAATCTTTCCTTCCTCTCTTTCCTCTGGGGCAGCTATGATAAGTAGGGCCACTTCCATGTGGATGAGGTATGGCTTCAGCACATTGACATGGTCATTTGGGTACCTTGACTACATACTCTTCCTCGCTGTGCCTCTCCATCACTGTGTACAGGTTTCCCCAGAGGGTCTGTAATTTGTTATGTTTAACCAGCAACACAATAGCATGCTCTGGCAAACCTAGTATATAAGATGCCTAGCATTACGGTCATGTTAGATTTGCTGGTGGTTCACTGCTCATTGCAGATTCTCCTGTGCATATTTGACCTGTAGATTCTCCTGTGCATATGACCTAGTCAGACCATCCCTCAATTTAAAACATGTTCTATGGGCATGGGCTCGACCGGCCTAATGGCCTTCTTCCGTGCTGTAACCATTCTATAATTCTACTATGTTTCTATCATTTATCAGCAGTGTAACCTGACCATGTCTCTATGATGAGTGTTAATGGAGCGTAAAGCTGGCATCGGTACAACAGTTAAAATTGTGAGAACTTTGTGGATTCTTGCGATACTTCCTTGTACGTGAACAATAAATATGGGAATGTTTTCTCCTATTTCTTGGAGTTACATCGAGTCTACAGCACAGAAACAGGTCATTCGGCCCAACTGGTCTGTGCCAGTGTTTATGCACCAGACAAGCCCCCTCCCATCTTTCTTCATCTAACCCTATCAGCATACCCTTCAATTTCTTTCTCCCTCATGTGCTTGCCTAGCTTCCCTTTAAATGCATCTGTGTTATTCGCATCAACTACTCCCTGTGGTAACAAGTTCTACATTCTTATCACTCTTTGGGTAAAGAAGTTTCTCCTGAATTCACTATTGGATTTATTAGTGACTGTCTTATATTTATGGCCTAGTTTTGGTCTCCCCCACAAGTGGAAACATTTTCTCCATGTCTACCTGAGCAAACCCTTTCATTATCTAAATACCTCGACAAGGTCACCCTTCAGCCTTCTATTTTCTAGAGAAAAGAGTCCCAGCCATTTCAGTCTTTCCTGTTAGTTATACTCTCCCAGTTCTGGTATTATACTTGCAAATCTCTTTTGCACCTTCACCAATGTCTCTATATCCTTTTTATAATATGGAGATCAGAACTGTGCCAAGTACTCCAAGTGTGGTCTAACCAAGGTTCTAAACAATTTTAACTTTACTGCCCTGTTTTTCAATTCTGTCCCTCTGGAAACGAACCCTGTAGTGTATGTAACCGTCCACCTTTAAGAGAACTATTTTAGGGGTTGCACTACTTTATCTTGGCTGCTGTATACTGTAATACCGGTGGTGACCACACCGGTATATAAGTGCTGTGTAATGAGTTATTGGGCAGATTCGCCCTGACCTTCGAATAGTAAAGTCCTGTTAAAGTTTACTGTTGTAGTCTGTGTATTAATTCGCCATATAACCCACAGACTTTACAGTGGCGACGAGTTCGATCTTACCCTGCGGCAGCGATACATCCGAAGCAGTTAACGAGTGTCGAGAAGAGGCATCCGCCCTCGTCGTTCTGCTGAGAGAAGACTCGAGTCTGCAGAGCAAGGAAGAAGGAAGAATTCAGACACGAAGCCTTCCATCAGCAACAGGCAGTGATCGTCCCTTCTGTCACGGTGGTGAGTGAGCCGATCAGCCACGAGAAGCAAGTCGGCCACGTTGACTGTGAGTAGGGGGAAAATAAAAAGAAACGGAGGATAAGGGCGGTGAACTCGACCACGGTCGGGGGAAAGGAGCCGGACAGAAGTCGGGGCCAGAGGCGCTGAGACTGGGGCAGCGTAGGGCACGGAAGCCACGGTACAAGCGGGAACGCAGCCGGTGTGAGAGACCGGGCTACAAGCGGGCTGGGAGACGCAACAGCGTCGTGAGACAGCTCGACCGCGACCGGTGAAAAAGGCCGGGCAGCTACCGAGGCCGCGAGGCGCTGCGACCGGGATCGTAAGGCGCGGGAGATAATAATAAATAATTCAAACCGCGGAGAACTCAGCCGCAGCCGGGGGAGGAAAGGACCGGACTGCGAGAGGGCTGGGAGGCGCGATTGGAAGCCGCTGAGGGAGAGACAGAGCCCGAGCGAGCGGGAGAGCTTCAGAATAAACTGAAGCCAGCGCGCCGCGGAGAACTCAGCCGCAGCCGGGGGAGGAAAGGACCGGACTGCGAGAGGGCTGGGAGGCGTGATTGAAAGCCGCTGAGGGAGAGACAGAGCCCGAGCGAGCGGGAGAGACAGAGCCCGAGCGAGGGGGGAACGGGACCGAGCGAGGGAGACCGAGCGAGATTCCGCCCAGCGGCTGGAACTGTCCGCCGCCAACGGGTTGTCCCCAGTGCCAGTTGCCCTGCCGAGAAAAGGGAACAAGGAATGCACTGAAGCCGGCGCGCAGGCTGCGAACTCCGAAAGCCAGCGGTCGTCGCCCGAGGGAAAGCTTACCCCTCCCGCCAGGGGAAGAAACGCGGGAAGCCGCCAGTAGGCGGGGAAGAAGACAGGAGCGGGAAACCGCCATTTTAAAAGTGGGCGGGGAAGAAGACAAGCGCGGGAAACCGCCATTTTTGGAAAAAAAAAGTAACGAACAAATTTGTTGTTGTTTCTCAGAAAGATAGTGAAGATGCCTAAGCATGGTAACATCAACGACTTCGATTCCGAGGTGGAAGATTGGGCCACGTATGTAGAACGCATTGAGATATATTGTGAGGCCAATAAAATAGCAGATGATGATAAAGCTCTAACCTTACTAAACTCAATGGGGGCGAAGACATATGGGCTATTGAAGCATCTTCTATCACCAGCTAAACCGGCGGATCAGACTTTCGCTAATATTGTTGCTGTCCTGAAGGATCATTTGAACCCCACACCGCTGATGTTGGCGGAACGATTCAAATTTTATGCGAGAACGCAACGGAAAGAGGAAAGCAACGCGGAATACTTGGTTGAACTGCGTAGACTAGCGAAATACTGTCAGTTTGGGGAAAATCTGACAGAGGCATTGAGAGACAAGTTCGTGTGCGGGTTGTCGAAGGAAGGAACACAAAAGCGACTGCTCGAAGAGAACGATCTTACACTTGATAAGGCTGTCCTTATTGCAGCATCGCACGAAGCCGCAGCGAGAGGTACTGCGGAAATGCAGCTGAAGGCAGCAGTACTCAGCGTGGATCAAATGACTTCGGGTACAACGAAATGTTATCGTTGTGGGAAGACAACACACGACCAGAACCAATGCTGGTTTAAAACCCAGGAATGTAGAAAATGTGGCAAGCTTGGTCACATAGCTAAAGTATGCCGGTCAGGAAAGAAGACCAGCAACAAAAAAAAGTCACCGCAGGAAAAGTACAGCAAGGTACACAAGGTGGCTGAGAAGAATTCAGATGAACAGAATTCGGATTCAGACTCCAACAGCCAGGAACTGGGTAGTCTGAGAATTCACAATGCGAGTAAGGAAGCTGACCTACAAATTATCTGGGTCACGCTCAAAATAGCCGGAGTCCAAGTGAAAATGGAATTGGACACAGGATCAGCCCTAACAGTCATAAACCGAAAGGACTACAAGAGGCTATTCTCACATATTCCCTTGAGAGATACCAAGATTGTATTGCAGACATACACGGGGCGAAGAGTATACCCCATCGGAAAGATAAAAGTCAAGGTGAGAGACAAGGGCAAAGAACACCAAGGAATGGACTTATATGTACTACCTGAGGGGGGTCCACCACTTCTGGGACAGGAGTGGATCAAGAAAATAAATATGGACTGGCACTTCCTAAAAGCCATAAAGAGTGAGAACTCGGTGAAGACAATCAGCTCAGACTCTGGAACTGATGATGGTAAGACCAACCCATGTGCAAAAGACAAGGCTAAAATGGACTTGCAGACTAATGTTGGAAAAACGAAGGAGTACATAAATGCTTATGCTTCAGAGGAGAACAAAGTTTCAGAACAGAACTCCACTGAACAACAACAACATAGTTTGACAGAGAATTCTGAGTCTGTCCAGTCTACAGACATGCACATTTCTGAGGAACACCGGGCTCAAACTCAACTCCATTTCAAACTACAACAGCAATTAGAACAAATGATTCGCCGTCTTGAGCAAGAGATGAATGCAACGAAAAAGTTCTTTGACACAGAGTGGGAGAATCTGGAAAGACAACAGAAGCAGCTGATGGAGAAAATGGAGCAGGAGCGCACAAACCGTCTGCGCGAGGAGGCCAAACGAATCAAAGCTGATTCGGTTTCTGAAGGTGCGTGCTCTAATCTGGTGGAGCAAGATGTTCAGCAACTGAAGGCGCTTGTTAGCAGGTTGCAGGCAGAAAAGGCTGATTTGGTTGCCATGAATTCCGAGCTCCTACTGAAGTTGGGTGCAGCATCACCGGACGATTCATTTGTTGAAATTCGAATGGTGGAGGCTGCAGATGATGGAGAATTAAAAGCAGCAAAGGGGCCCCAGTGCAAGGTTACAAACAGCCCTGTAGCCTATCCGTCAAAAACACAGGATGACGATACTGGGAAACGTCTGATGTCAGAAGAGTTAACGGTCAGCCAACTCCTTCATATGCTGAGGGACAAGACTCTGAAATGGGAAGAACTTGAACACGAGCTTCAATCTTCAAAGGAAAGGGGTTCGGAGCTCTCAAAAGTTATTGAAATAGCTGAGGTTGCAACACAGACTGAGAAGACTGCAGCAGAGCAGCCCTTGGATGCCAAAAGTACGCTGACTCACGTCAATGTAGAACAACAGAATGCTGAAACAGCTGCTCCAGTAGAGGGATTGAATAGTCCGATCAATCAATCTCCGAATGAAGTTGAAGTATTGAAATCACAAATGATGTCATTAGTAAAAGACTTGCAGAAAGCCCAGGAAAAGCTGGATGAAGCTGAACGCATGAAGAAGTCTCTTCAGGAAAGATGTCTGGATTTGGAACAAAAGCTGGCTAACGTCCAGCTGGGTATGGAGGAAATAGAAGACCCTCTCGCTGGCCTAGCTCAGGACGACACCGAATATTACCATGACCTGTTGGACGACACCGAATATTACCATGACCTGTTCTGCCCAGCTTGTGATGAAAACTCCCAAAGTGCAAAAACCATGAAGAATCACAAAAAGTCTAAGGAACACCGGGAGATGGTGGCGCTACTACGGAAAAGGAGGAAGAGGAGGAACTGTGCATGCAGCTGGCAGCTGACAGTGGAGCCCAGAGAGTCTCCAAGAAGCAGAAAAGGAAAAGACGAAGCAGAAGATGATGACCCATCTGAACCATTATCACCTCTACCAGGTCACGCACGTGGTCCTTCCGAACTGAGTCAAATCCGTTTGGAAGTAGAAAAACTTCCCAAGGTACTCGAGCCTTTAGAAGTCAGCAAGGCTGGTTCTGAAGTTACGGAAGTTCAAGCTGTTAAGTCTAGTGAGGGACTATTAGATGAGTCACCCCAGCAACGTGAACCTACTACACCGCCGAGGCGTTATCCGGACCGAGTCAGGAAGCGCAGGAGGCGCTTCCGCAGAGACTGAATCTGTGAACTGTTTTCCGCAGAGACTGCATCTGTGAACTGTTTTTACATGAAGTTGGATATATGTTATGATGTTATGTTTAATGGGGAATAGGTATATTGTAAGCTAAAAAGGGAGGATTGTAGTGTATGTAACCGTCCACCTTTAAGAGAACTATTTTAGGGGTTGCACTACTTTATCTTGGCTGCTGTATACTGTAATACCGGTGGTGACCACACCGGTATATAAGTGCTGTGTAATGAGTTATTGGGCAGATTTGTCCTGACCTTCGAATAGTAAAGTCCTGTTAAAGTTTACTCTTGTAGTCTGTGTATTAATTCGCCATATAACCCACAGACTTTACAAACCCCAGTGCTTGGCTTGCTTTTTTAATGGCCTTATTAATCAGCGTCACTACTTTTAGTGATTTGTGTATCTTTACCCCTAGATTCCTTTGCTTCGCTACCCCATTTAGACTCTTATTATCCAAGCATTATGTGGCCTCCTATTCTTTCAACCAAAATGCACCACCTCACACTTGTCTATATTGAAATTCATTTTCCAATTACACGCCCATTCTGTACGTTTATTAATGTCTTCCTGTATTTTATTGCATTCTTCCTTTGTATTAACTACACCTCCCAATTTGGTGTCATCTGCAAATTTGGAAATTATACTTCCAATTTCAGAGTCCAAATCGTTAATGTAAATTGTGAACAACAGTGGTCCCAGCACCGATCCCTGTGGAACACCACTTTCCACCTTTTGCCAGTCTGAGTAGCTACCCTTAACCTCTACTCTGTTTTGTAGCCAGCTTGCTATCCATTCTGCTGCCTGTCCCCTAACTCCACATGCTCTGACATTAGTCATGAGCAAGGTTCCTACTAATTTTTTGGGGGGCTGCGTGGCCCAATCAAATTACTGCGCATGCGGTGTTTTTTCCATTATAAAGCCATTGACCGGCCTGCGCAGGAGCTTGAAGGGAACATTGGTCATGAGTCTATGCAGTGTCTAATTGAAAACCTTCTGAAAATCCAAATACATTACCTCTACTGCTTTACCCTTGTCTACTCTTCCCACTACTACTTCAAAGAATTCAATAAGGTTGGTTAAGCATGATGTTCCCTTTTGAAATCCGTGCTGTTATGCAAGTTATAATGCCACAAAATATCTCCACAATCCTTTCTTCTGAAGTTGATATGGGGTGGGTAGACGTTGTTTTCTTTGGTAGTGTTGCTTTAATTGAGTGACTAACTGAAACCTATTACTAGGCCCTTTGTCAGACTAAATCTATTCTGGGCATCTAACTGAAGTGAACATTTCTAGCAATGCATCAATCATGATGTCCATGCCCAAGGATGTGAGATCTACTGCATCCAGATATCTAGGTATGTAGTCTACCTGGGTTAAAATTTACCACTTCTCTGACTGACTCCTGGCAGGCATGGGGCCTACAACATCTATGTCCACTTTCTTGGAAAGCTTCATTTTTGACACAGAGCCATTACAAATTATCAACCATTTCATCAATTGTGGTAAATGAAATAAATTTATCATGTCTAACAACAGATGTAGACATTGATTCACTATTACCCATTTACATGCATAAATTGTTCCATATGACTCACTGCGATTTTGACTTCAGTCACTGTAACGTTTAAGATTTTTACTTTTTTGGCCTGAAAGAGGTTTTAGTTTAATTTATATTATGTTGTTGCTACAAAGTTAGATCCAATTCACAAGGAATACGCTCTCAGAGGGGCGTATGCTGACTGGGATGTTCTTTAGGAGAAATTAGTTGCGATATCAGCAGATATTCGGTATCGACCACTTTGGGACGTTAACATCGCCTGGGCGCTAACTTTAGCGCTCGGCACTAATTAGCACCGGCGACCGCGAAATTGAGTTTTATCGCCCCAAGAGGGAAGAGAGCGGGACGGAGACTTCAGCAGCGCTGCCGTGTACAAAAGGCTCCTTCCCTCCCTTAAAGGGAAGGGCCATCGCTGCAGGCTCTGCAATAGAAAAAGTACCTACCTGGATCACCAAGGCAGCCACAATTCTGCATGATCAGCCTGGCACTCAATCGATCGCGGGCAGGAACCCGCGAAAAAAAGTAGAACAAGAAAGGTACGTTTTTTTTCCACTTACCTCGGCCACCTCGCCTTTAATCATTGCCCCTGAAGCAGCCGGCTGCCCGATGCATGCCTCCTGCAGCTGTTGCAGGGGTGGAAGTCATTTTAGATCTGGGGCGTTACCAGGGCGATGCGCACGCTGATGACATCATGATCTCCGGGCGCTAACAGGAGGTGCAAAGGCACCCAATTTCACCCCCTGTCTGTTTTGGTTTATCAGCTCAGTCTGAGGCAGTGGGCCATAATTTGCTGTAGCAGGGCACCTAATGGTGCCTGTCGTTAGTTAGACTTGCCCTTGCACTTGTAGTTTTTACATTTTTTTGCATGGCAAGTTGCTGAAAGTGGGAGCTGATAACATCGCAGCAAGGGAAACACAAGGCATCTGGGACCTGAGTGAACAGGGCAAGCAACTGCATATCTCCTTAATTTCACAATCCTTCGATCTGATTGGTTAACAGTGCAAGAACTGAGAAGGAAGTGTAAATTAGAGTGGGTAAATTCAGTGCCAGATCTGGTACACAAAGGGAAAGAAAGACTGGATTGAAAGAGAGAGAAAAAAGAGACAGAAAGAATAAGTTTAAAAAAATTAAAATTTTAAACCTAAAGGAATGAGACTCAACACTTGTAATAGTTAATTTTCAGTGATAGAAATGTTGCTTAACAGTAATTAACAGTAATCAGATCATTAAAAGTGTACTTAGACTGGAATGGACAAGATTTAACTTTCTGTAGTGAGTTTAGTTTGTATCTACCATGCAAATAAAGCAACTGTGGCAGAGCCACTGAGGGACTCTGAACAACTGTACATAATTCCCTTCAATGATGTGTTAGCTACAGACTAAATCTGTACCATTGTATATACTGTTTGCATGTACAGTGCGCGGTCCCTTTAAGAGCGCGGGCAAACGCGATGACGTCATGCCGCTAATCACGTGATCACCCAAACATGGGAAAAACGTGATGACGTTATGACGCCATCCACGGGACCGCCCAGGCAGTCCTCGTGGAGCCTCCGACCTGTTAAGACCTGTATTCATAGTTCTCTTGCATCAATCCGTTTAAACTCGTTAGTTTGACATTAAAAACCTTTTTGATTGATTGCCTGCGTCGAACTCAATCTCTAGATAGGAATTTGACCATTCCTACATTGGTGACCCCGACTTTGTAAACGGATTTCACAAAAGGAACACAGCATGGAGGCAAACGCCATTTCGTTGAAGCTGCCGCAGTTCTGGGAGCAACAAGCGACCTCGTGGTTCATCCAAGTTGAAGCCCAGTTCGCCCTGAGAGGCATCGTTGAGGATCAGACCCGATACTTATACGTGGTCTCCGCACTCGACAGCTCTACCACCTCAGGGATCATCAGTCTTCTCGAGAACCCCCCGACGGACCGCAAGTATGAGACCCTCAAGGCGCGGTTGCTACAGGTTTTCGGGCTCACGAAATCAGAGCGCGCCCGTCGGCTGCTCGCTATGCCCGGGATCAGGGACTCCAAACCTTCCGAACTGATGAGCCAAATCCTCACTCTCCTCGGCTCCGAACCGGAATGCTTTCTCTTCAGAGAGTTATTCCTCAGCCAATTACCGGAGCAAGTGCAAGCGGCCTTGGCGAGATCCGAGGTCGAAGACTGCGCAGCGCTCGCTGCCGAGGCAGACAAAATATTCGCAGTTACGCAACAGTATTGCAGTGCCGCGAGGCGCCCATCCCCCACAGATGCCGCCCCAGCTCCTCAGCCCACGGGGCTGTGCTTCTACCACGCGCGGTTTGGCGCGAAGGCGAGATGTTGCCGCCCTCCCTGCAGCTTCTCTCAAAAAAAACCAACACCGTTCAATGAAAAACGGGTCTAACGGGTGCCCCGCGGCCGCGATGGCAATCTGCAATGCAGGCAAGCTGCTCTTCATCACAGATACCCTCTCCGGTCATCGGTTCCTGTGCGACACCGGAGCACAGTGCAGCATTCTACCCAGGCTGTACAGGCTGGGAGGCACGGCCTCCCCCTCGAAGCAACGAATGGCGGAGCTATTCGGACCTTCGGCAGACAGCGGGTCCAGGTGTGCTTCGGCGGCCAGCGGTTTTTCTGGGAATTCATTACGGCCAAGGTTTCGCAAGCCATTCTCGGTGCAGATTTCCTGTGCGCCAACGGCCTCCTGGTCGATGTAAGGAACCGATGGCTGATCAACGTGGCCATGTTTCACTCTATCCCTTGCCACCGTAGTAACACCATGTCGCGCACCACCTCCTGCACTTTCCCGACTCCGAATGAGTTCGCTCGCCTGCTAGGCAAATTTCCAGACCTGACCAGGCCCACATTCTCCTCCACGGCCACGAAACATAGTGTGGAACACCACATCACCACCACCGGCCCCCCGGTCCACGCGCGGGCCCGGCGCCTCGAACCTGGCAAGCTAGCGGTAGCGAAGGCGGAGTTCGTAACAATGGAACGCTTAGGGATTATTCGCAGGTCGAATAGTCCCTGGTCTTCACCTCTTCACATCGTTCCGAAACCTGGCGGCGGATGGCGGCCCTGCGGCGACTATCTGCGCCTAAATGACGCCACCACTCCTGATCGATACCCGATCCCCCACATCCAGGATTTCACTGCCCATTTGGCAGGGAACACCGTTTTTTCCAAGGTTGACCTTGTCCGAGGCTACCACCAGGTCCCGGTGCACCCGCAAGGCATCCAAAAGACCGCAGTCATCACCCCTTTCGGTCTCTTCGAATTTTTAAGTGTGCCGTTTGGGTTGAAGAACACCGCCCAGGCTTTCCAGTGCCTCATGGACTCCGTGCTGCGGGACCTCAAGTTCCTTTTCGTCTACTTAGACAATATCCTCATTGCCAGTCCTAATAAGGAGGAACACCTCTCTCACCTATGCACCCTCTTTCGACGCCTCAGCCAACACGGCCTGATTATCAACCCAGCCAAGTGTCAGTTTGGTCTGCACCAAATTGATTTCCTGGGACATCGCATTACCTCAGAGGGAGCGGTTCCTTTGCAAGCGAAGGTAGAGGCGGTGACATCCTTTCCACGCCCACAGAACATAAAGGCCCTGTAGGAGTTCCTCGGCATGGTAAACTTTTACCACCGTTTCATGCCTAAGGCAGCACTGCTCATGCAGCCCCTGTACGAGGCCCTCAAGGGCAAGTCTGGCAAGGATCCGGTAGGCTGGACGGTTGACATGGACCGGGCATTCACCGACACCAAGAGCGCCTTAGCCAACGCGACGATGCTGGCACACCCGCTACCAGGAACCACCATCGCCCTCGCCACCAACACATCAGATTACGCAATCGGCGCCGTTCAGGAGCAGTGGGTGAATGGGACGTGGCAGCTGTTGGCATTCTTCAGCCATCAACTGTGGCGTAACGAGCGGGCGTACAGTACTTTCGACAGGGAGTTGCTAGCCCTTTTTCTGGCCATCCGCCATTTCCGGTTCTTATTGGAAGGACGTCCTTTCACCGCTTTCGTCGACCATAAGCCACTGACTTTTGCCATGGCCAAGACCGCCGAACCGTGGTCATCTCGACAACAATGTCAGCTGACATACATCTCTGAATTTACCACAGATATTCAGCACGTGGCCGGTAAAGACAACCTGGTGGCAGATTGCCTCTCCCGTGCGACCGTGCATGCGGTCCAGCTGGGCATCGACTACGCCCTCATGGCAGCAGACCAAGTCTCAGACCCAGAAGTGCAGACTTACCGCACCAACACCACTAGCCTCCAGTTGGCAGACATCAGGTTTCATTCGGCTGGTACCACGTTGCTGTGTGACATCTCCGTTCGGGACCCTCGCCCCATTGTGCCGGTCGCCTGGCGCCGCAAGGTGTTTGATGCCATACATGGGTTGTCACACCCAGGAATGAAGGCTTCTCAGAAGCTAATGTCATCTAAGTTCGTTTGGTGGGGCATGCATAAAGATGTCCGCGACTGGGCCAACACCTGTGTGGTCTGCCAAAAGGCCAAGGTACAGCGCCACATCAAGGCTCCATTGGCCACCTTTGCAGTTCCTGAGCGGTTTGACCACATTAATGTGGACCTGGTAGGACCACTTCCACCTTCCCATGGTTTTATGCACATCCTGACCATAGTAGATCGCACCACCAGATGGCCGGAGGCGGTTTCCCTGTCATCTACTACTTCGGCGGACGTGGACAGGGCGTTCATCTCTTCATGGGTCGCCCATTTTGGAGTGCCTGCTGACATCTCTTCGGACCGGGACCGCAGTTTTCCTCTGAACTCTGGAATGCGGTGGCTCAACGACTCGGTGTCAAGTTACACCGCACCACAGCCTATCACCCACAAGCGAACGGTCTGTGCGAACGTTTTCACAGATCGCTTAAGGCCGCATTGAGGGCCAGCCTCCAAGATGCTGGCTGGGCAGACAAGCTGCCGTGGGTCATGTTGGGCCTTCGCACGGCCCCCAAGGAAGATCTTCACTCTTCCGCGGCAGAGCTCGTTTATGGTCAGCCGCTGCGAGTGCCAGGGGATTTCCTGCCAACACCAACGGAGCCATGGTCTGCCTCACGCCAGCTTATCAGTCACCAGGAAGCAGCCAGATGTTTCGCGCTGGTTCCCACATCGCATCACGAGTTTCAGGGCTCTCGCATTCCAGCGGAGCTGAAACAGGCCGACTACGTGTTCATCCGCCATGATGCTCACCGGGATCCGCTCAAGGTCCCATACACTGGTCCTTTCCGCGTGTTAGAGGCAGGAGACAAAACCTTCAAGGTGGATGTCGGTGGTAAACCGGACCACATTTCGGTCGACCGTTTGAAGCCGGCACACCTGGACCTTGACCGTTCTGTCGAGACCGCACAGCCACCGAGACGAGGTTGGCCGCCCACCGTCGTCACGCCAGAACAAGTGCAACCACCCGCCAGACCGCCCGCCGTCCAACAGCTTCCGCTTCGGGAATACAGGAGTCGTTCTGACAGGCTTGTCAGACCCCCTCACCGTTTGACTTTTTCCGTTAAAGACAATTCTGGGGGTACGCATGTGGCAGATCCACTGAGGGACTCTGAACAACTGTACATAATTCCCTTTAACGATGTGTTAGCTACAGACTAAATCTGTACCATTGTATATACTGTTTGCATGTACAGTGCGCGGTCCCTTTAAGAGCACGGGCAAACGCGATGACGTCATGCCGCTAATCACGTGATCACTCAAATGTGGGAAAAACATGATGATGTCATGACGGCATCCACGGGACCGCCCAGGCAGTCCTCATGGAGCCTCCGACCTGTTAAGACCTGTATTCATAGTTCTCTTGCATCAATCTGTTTAAACTCATTAGTTTGACATTAAAAACCTTTTTGATTGATTGCCTGCATCGAACTCAATCTCTAGATAGGAATTTGACCATTCCTACACAACTACACACAATTCAATGCAGTGCAATGGTGGTGAGGCAGAGAGAAAAAGGGCGTTTACGCAAAGCTAATGGCAGAGTGGGCGCAACTTGGACAGCTACTTTTTTATTTTTGAGTTTAACCACGCATCTGGCCCTCGCCGGAAGATGTTGTAGCATTTGCACATAAATAACGGTGATCGCCATTAGCCTCACCGTTATTTTGACAGGAAAGTTTTGGGCCAGATGGCGATATTGGTGATGAACACTATAAGTTAGACCGTTGTGCTCACCGATTCTGCAGAGGTAAATTCACACCACAGTTTGCTGGAAAAATAATTACCATATGCCGCAATGAGCATAGCGGCGGATCGGGAGTGGCACTGCCAATGTCTGATACACACCCAAGGTACCAGGGCCCGACACAGAAGGGGACAACAGGTTATTTTACAGTGATGCATTTCGCAGCAGTGGCTCCGATCTGATAACTTGGGGGATGGGTCGTAGTCTGTATGGACAGAATGTGCAACTCAGGTTTAATTTGATTGAGTTTATAGTGAAACATGAATAAATAAATAAATCATAAAATTAAATTAAAAAATTGAGAAGCGAACCGTATGCTTAGGGTTGTCTCCTGAGCTGTGTGCAATGCCGAGCCATATTTCATTACCTGTTGCTATCCTTGTTTACCGCACAAGCTCAATAAGTATTAATATAAAAATAATATCCACTGAGGGGAAATCAGAACATACCTGGCTGTGAAAACACTTTTTTAATTGCTTAATTGAGATTTAAGATTTCAATGAACTTTCTAGAACAAGTCAGTAAAAATGTTACCCTCAGGCAAACTGCTGAGCAATTGATGACTGAGTCTGAGCACCGCCCCCCCCCCCCACCCACACAACAACACCATTCTGTAATGATCTAAGGCTATTGTGAATGCAGGGGCATTAATTCAACAAACTCAATCTCGCCATTGATCTTATTGGAGGAGGGGGAGGCTATGATCATTCGCAGTTCAATTATTTCTGCGAGGGCTTCTGTGGAGCAACTCAACAGTCCCAGCAAATTGTGGTATGGCGCACGTAATGACATATGTCACTCACGCCTTAAATTCCTGGAATTTCTGCACCATATTAATATTGTAGATGGCACAAGTTTCCATCAAATTCAGACCTGATAGGTGTCGTCCAACATCTTCGAGCGATATTTGCACCTTGGATGTTGGAAAGGTTTCCATTCAAAAGCACTCAGCACGGGTGTTAACTGAACAGAAAAAGTAGATGTCATGGCTTCCACACCAAGGCGGGAGATTTCTTATTCAAGGTGGCAGGTTTGATTGAGGCAATCCTCAGCATAAAGGTGCGGGAGTGGTTGGACATCAACCTCTGTCTTCTTGTCTCTCTCCTTCTACGGCAGGTTTCAGACCTGAACAGTGAGAAACACAGGAAGGTTTCACTTTCTGAGTTAATGTTAGTCAGTTCTGACATTACTGGTTTGTAAAGTAGGTAAGCCACATATCAAAGTGAAAATTTGCATATTATGTTTTGTAATATGAGGAGCCATAGGAACTACACTGAATGTTACTATGAAAACTGTACTCTGTTTGCTCATACATTATAGAAACATAGAAGATAGGAGCAGGAGTAGGCCATTCGGCCCCTTGAGCCTGCTCCGCCATTCAATGCGATCATGGCTGATCATCCAAATTCAGTACCCTGTCCCTGCTTTCTCCCCATACCCCTTGATCCCTTTAGCCTTAAGAAATATATCCAACTCCTTCTTGAATATATTTAATGAATTGGCCTCTACTGTCTTCTGTGGTAGAGAATTCCACAGGTTCACCACTCTCTGGGTGAAGAAATTTCTCCTCATCGCAGTCCTAAATGGCTTACCCCTTATCCTTAGACTGTGACTCCTGGTTCTGGACTCCCCCGCCATTGGGAACAGCCTTCCTGCATCTAGTCTGTCTAGTCCTGTTAGAATTTTATAAGTTTCAGTGAGACGCCCTCTCATTCATCTAAACGCTAGCAAATATAAGCCTGATCGTCCCAATCTCTCTTCATACTTCATTCCTGCCATCCCAGGTATCAGTCTGGTGAATCTTGGCTGCACTCCTTCCATGGCAAGAACATCCTTCCTCAGATATGGCGACCAAAACTGCACACAATACTCAAGATGTGGTCTCACCAAGGCCTTGTACAACTGCAGCAAGACATCCTTGCTCCTGTACTCAAATCCTCTCGCTATGAAGGCCAGCATACCATTTGCCTTCTTAACCGCCTGCTGCACCTGCATGCTTACCTTCAGCGATGGGTGCACAAGGACACCCAGGTCTCGTTGCACTTCCCCTTTTCCTAATCTAATGCTGTTCAGATAATAATCTGCCTTCCTGTTTTTGCCACCAAAGTGGATAACCTCGCATTTATTCACATTATACTGCATCTGCCATGCATCTGCCCAATCGCCCAACCTGTCCAAATCGTACTGGAGTTTCTCTGCCTCCTCCTCACAGCACACACGCCCACCCAGCTTTGTGTCATCTGCAAACTTGGAGATATTACATCTAGTTCCCTCGTCTAGATCATTAATATATATTGTTAATAGCTGGGGTCCTAGCACTGATCCCCGCGGTACCCCACTAGTCACTGCCTGCCACTCGGAAAAAGACCCGTTTATTCCAACTCTTTGCTTCCTGTCTGCCAACCAGTTTTCTATCCAAGTCAGCACACTACCCCCAATCCCATGTGCTTTAACTTTGCACGGTAGTCTCTTATGCGGGACCTTATCGAAAGCCTTCTGAAAGTCCAAATACACCACATCCACTGGTTCTCCCTTATCTATTCTACCAGTTACATCCTCAAAAAATTCCAGTAGGTTAGTCAAGCAGGATTTACCTTTTGTAAATCCATGTTGACTTTGTCTGATCCTGTCACTGTTTTCCAAGTGCTCTGCTATTACATCTTTTATAATGGACTCTAGCATTTTCCCCAATACCAACATCAGGCTTACCGGTATATAATTCCCCATTTTTTCTCTACCACCTTTTTTAAATAGTGGGGTTATATTAGCTACCCTCCAATCCATGGGAACTGTTCCAGCGTCTATAGAATTTTGGAAGATGACCAGTAATGCATCTACTATTTCTAGGGCCACTTCCTTAAGTACCCTAGGATGTAGATTGTCAGGCCCTGTGGATTTATGGGCCTTCAACCCCGTCAATTTCCCTAACACCACTTCCCAACAAATACTGATTTCATTCAGTTCCTCCCTCTCATTAGACCCTATGTTCCCCGACATCTCTGGGAGTTTATTTGTGTCCTCCTTTGTGAAGACAGAATCAAAGTATGTATTTAATTGGTCTGCCATGTCTTTGTTCCCCATTATAAATTCCCCTGATTCTGACTGCAAGGGACCTACGCTTGACTTCACCAATCTTTTTCTCTTCACATATCTATAGAAGCTTTTACAGTCAGTTTTTATGTTCCCTGCAAGCTTACTCTCATACTCTATTTTCCCCCTCTTAATTAAACCCTTTGTCCTCCTTTGCTGAATCCTAAACTGCTCCCAATCCTCAGGTTTGCTGCTTTTTCTGGCCAATTTATACGTCCTCTCCTTGGATCTTATGCTATCCCTAATTTCCCTTGTTAGCCAATGTTGAGTCACCATTTTTGTTTTATTTTTATGCCAAACAGGGATGAACAAATTCTGTAGTTCATCCATGCGATCTTTAAATGTTTGCCATTGCCTATTCACCGTCAACCCTTTAAGTAACATTTCCCAATCCATCCTAGCCAACTCGCGCCTCATACCATCGTAGTTTCCTTTATTTAAATTCAATACCCAAGTCTCTGAACCAACTACTTCACTCTCCATCTTAATGAAGAATTCTACCATATTATGCTCGCTCCTCCCCAGGGGCCTCGCACAACAAGATTGCTAATTAATCCTTTCTCATTACATAATACCCAGTCTAAGATGGCCTGATCTCTAGTTGGTTCCTCAACATATTGGTCCAGGAAACCATCCCGTATACACTCTAGGAATTCCTCTTCCACAGTATTGTTACTAATTTAGTTAGACCAATCTATATGTAGATTAAAGTCACCCATGGTAACTGCTGTGCCCTTATTGCACGCATCTCTAATTTCCCATTTAATGCCATCCCCAACCTCAGCATTACTGTTTGGGGGTCTGTATACAGCTCCCACTAACGTTTTCTGCCCCTTGGTATTTCTCCGCTCTACCCATACAAATTCCACATCATCAGAGCTAATATCCTTCCTCACTATTGTGTTAATCTCCTCTTTAACCAGCAATGCTACCCCACCGCCTTTTCCTTTTTGCCTATCGTTCCTGAATATTGAATACCACTGGATGTTGAATTCCCAGCCTTGGTCACCCTGGAGCCATGTCTCCGTAATCCCAATTATATCATATTCGTTTACTTCTATTTGCGCAGCTAATTCATCCACCTTATTACGAATGCTCCTCGCATTAAGACACAAATCCTTCAGGCTGTTTTTTTTAACACTCTAAGACCTTTTAGAATTATTGTTTACTGCGGCCATGTTTGATTTACACCCTTGATTTCTCTGACTTCCACTTTTGCTTTTCTCCTTCCTGTCTTTTGCTTCTATCCTTGCTTCCCTTTCCTCTGTCTCCCTGCACAGGTTCCCAACCCCCTGCCATTTTAGTTTAAACCCTGCCCAACAGCACTAGCAAACACTCCCCCGAGGACACCTGTCTCAGTCCTGCCCAGGTGCAAACCGTCCAGTTTGTACTGGTCCCACCTCCCCCAGAACCGGTTCCAATGTCCCAGGAATTTGAATCCCTCCCCCTTGCTCCATTCTTCTAGCCACGTATTCATCTGAAATATGCTTCTATTTCTACTCTGACTAGCACGTGGCACTGGTAGCAATCCTGAGATTACTACCTTTTGAGGTCCTATTTTTTAATTTTCCTCCTAACTCCCTATATTCAGCTTTTTGGACCTCATCCTGTTTTTTACCTATATCGTTGGTACCTATATGCACCCCGACAACTGGCTGTTCACCCTCCCTCTCCAGAATGCCCTGCAGCTGCTCCGAGACATCCTTGACCCTTGCACCAGGGAGGCAACATACCATCCTGGAGTCTCGTTTGTGGCCGCAGAAACGCCTATCTTTTCCCCTTACAATAGAATCCCCTATCACTATAGCTCTCTCGCTCTTTTTCCTCCCGTCCCATGCAGCAGAACCACCCATGGTACCAGGAAGTTGGTTGCTGCTGCCTTCTCCCAATAAGCCATCCTCCCCAAAAACATCCTAAGGGGTATATCTGTTTGAGAAGGGGATAGCCACAGGGAGAATTAAAGCAGTTTGTTGGGTTACGACAAGCCTTGTCTCTCTGGAATAAAAACTAAAAATGCTGAAAATACTCAGCAGGTCAGGAAGCATCTGTGGAGAGAGAAACAGAGGCAGGGAAAGGTGGGAGGGAAGGAAAGAACAAAAGGGAAGGCCTCTGATAGGGTGGAAAGCTGGAGAGAGTAAATGACAAAGGGGATAATGGTGCAAGGCAAAATGAGATGGTATTGGGACAAGTAAAGAAAAAAAAAGATGTGCCTAGAGGGGTGTAAATGACAACAGCAGATTCATTACCAACAGCTGCTGTCTGCAAAAATGGGAGCAGTGGTTATGGTCTGAAATTGTTGAACTCAATGTTGAGTCTGGAAGGCTGTATAGTGCCTAATTGAAGGATGAGGTGCTGTTCCTCGAGTTTCTGTTTAGCTTCATTGGAACAGTGTAGGAAGCCAAAGACAGAGAGGTCAGAGTGGGAGTGGTCTGGAGAATTAAAATGACGGGTGACCAGAAGCTCAGAGTCACTCTTGCAGATGAAAGGAGGTGTTTCGCAAAGTGATCACCCAATCTGCATTTGGTCTCCCCAGTGTAGAGGAGACCACATTGTGAGCAACGATCACAGTATACGAAATTGAAAGAAGTACAAGTAAATCACTGTTTAACCGGGAAGGAATGTTTGGGGCCCTGGATGGTGGGAAGGGAAGAGGTAAAAGGGCAGGTGTTACATCTCCTGCATTTGCACGGGAAGGTGCTGAGGGAACTCGAGGGGGTGTTGGAAGTGATTGAAGAGTGAACCAGGGTATTGCAGACTCCTTTGCAGTCCACCATCTGAAGGACAGGAAAAATGTACTTGGTGGCATGTGCGAGATCACACAACAAGGGGTCTCATTGTTACAGGCCATGGGTCACATCATCATTTTAACTATATATTGAGTAGTAATTGTATTCTCCAGATCATGGGGGATGCCAGGTCTGTTTATGGGAGTGACTGGTGATGCCAAACCTGAGACAATATCTAGGGCAGGGTCACCAATAATAAACATTGAGGTAGTTTTGAACCTCAGCACCTGGGTGGTAATACGGTGGAGCAGATCACCCGCCCGTTATGGAACTTATCCAATTTCATCCCACTGATTTCCTTAGTCTTTGAAATTTGACAAGGTTAATCTTTTAATACTGTGTATTTATAGAATGATAGGCTTTCTTGGAGTAAGCAGTATTTATTTCCATGGTATGTATTTTAATTTACACTGAAAATACAGTTTACAATTAAAAATATTTTTGTACCACATCCAGGGTTCTGTTACGTTTGAGAGTGTTTCAGTACAACATCATGTGATTACAGAAGGATGCCACCATACTCTTATTAGTTTAGGAAAAAAATATGAATTATATTAGAGAAATTCCACACAGCGTATGTCTGATGGTGGTGATAGGAGTGTCTAATGTAATAAATAGCTCATGTGCTTCAATTAAATGCTTCAGCCTGCAGCTTTGACATTTGATAAACCCAGACTGTTTATTGCTGCATACATTTCCAATTTATATTACCTGATAAAATTACAAATCATGTGGCTGAATGAAATTTTAATATTTCGTGCCTGTCAACATGCATATACTGTATTTCAGTTTTTTTTAAATGTGTGAGTTGATGGTAACAAAATCCATCATTAACTATTATAAAATTGCTTTACATTTAGTCACTGCTGGGTAGAGTATTGAATTTAATTATTATGTTCCTACTGTATGAGGAAGAGCAAGTCAAGAGGTATTGACGAATTAAAAATTGTATGGCAAGCCTTTGTTTGAGAGAGAGAAGAGTTGTGCACAATGTTTGATACCAAGTCACATGATGTGTTTAACTACAGTTTATGGCATTGCTTTGTGTACATAGCAAACCATTGTCAGGGACATAAAACACCTTCAAATACTGACGTGGAAAGTGAAGAAGAATTCCTTGATAAGTAGAATGTGGTTTGGTTGTACCTTACATCAACCTAGAGGCAGCATTATTCACAAATTAGCCATTGTTCCCTGACTAGCCGTTTCATGAACCGAAGGGACAGTTCAGCCATTCCTTGGGCTCTAAATTCAGGGCATGAAGGAACTTGCACTGAATCACTTCTGTCATCGTGGATAATGGATTTGGGAGGCACACAGTTTTTGTCTCCAGTTCCTCTATACGTTGAGCAAAGTCTATGATTTATGATTATCCAATTCACCTTTTACAAACCACCCTCACCGTAAGACTTTCGTTATTCCGTCCCCAGCGATTAAAATGTCCACGTTTCAAATGGGCAGTCGCTAATATCGGCCAAAACCTGATAACCGTGAGCCATTTGCAGTAACGTCAATTTCAGAGTTGCCTCTTAAGTGCTCCATTTATTTTGGGCAGAAACAGCTGTGCTTACTCACCTGTGATATTGTATGAATGAAAAACTGATGCATGTTTTAAAGGGGCTGGAGGTGCTGTCTTTTAGATAATGGCTCAGAAATTCCGGTCGGAGGCTTCCCGCGGGCGTAAGCCCCCGACCTGCACAAACGAACCGCGCCGACCGTAATGCTCTGGGCCGGCATAGAATTCCGTTGATGTGCCTCCTCAAACTGCCGGTGTGCAGGGCATGCGTATCCCAGGGGCGCAGCTAGTTCGCAGTGTCCCTAGGATCACGTGGGCCATGGGGAGCCAATCGGAGCAGGGAATCTCCATTCATAGATTTGACAGGAAGAACTGTCAAATCTATGAATAGAGATCACCCTCAAAACATAAGTAAAACTTCAAATACATTTTTTTTTTAATTACGTAAATTAACTATTTTAAACAAAAATTTAAATTTTTGAAAAAAATAATTAAAGTTTTTAACGGGGCTAAAAATAAACTTACCTTTCTTTAAAGTATTTTAAAATGATAAATAAGTGTTAAAAAATTTTCTTTTACTGATACCACCTCGTACCTTGTTAAAAGCAGGCCTTGCGCCTACTTTTCCAGGCGCAGCTGCTACCAACTTACCCGGACTGCATCAAGCTCGAAAAAAACGGAAGCTCCAGGCGTATGCGCTGCCTCTCCGGCGCAGGCATTTGACCTGCAAACCCCTTTCTTCAGAGAACGGAAGTTCCAGTTTCCAGCGCATGCGCAGTGCATGCGTGAAACCGGCACTTCCGTTGGTCCTACGGGTGAGTACGCAGTGGGTACACACCCGTAGGGAATGGAATTTCGGGGCCATTACATTAAACTGAGGTCTCGTCTGCCCTCTTGCGCATGTAAAAAATTCCATGCAACTGTTTGAAAATGAGCAGAGGATCTTGCCTTGCACAAATTGGCTGCCACATTTCTTTGCCTTACAGCAATGAATTCACTTCAAAAAATACTTCATTGGCTATTCCTCTCTTTATCTTTATTTTGAAGACAGTGACTCAATTTGGTGAACCATTCCATAAGCGCTGGGTAGCTCTCTGGTGCATTTTTGATTGGCTATTAATTTTTGAGAGACCTCAGGATGCCCCAAAGCAGATCACAAATAGTTTTCAAATAGTGGCATGGGATTTTTTTACATGGATGAGACGGCAGTAACTGTTGGCACAATATTCAATGTGGAAACATAAGGGTCTGGATTTTCATTGAGGAGTCGGGTTGGAGGCGGGACTACAACTTTCGGGTTTGTAGTCCCGTCTCCATCGAGTTCTAGCCAACCCACGCGATTTTGACTTGATTGACCTTGTTGAGCCCGCCCAGCGGGCTCAGCAGGCCAATTAAGGGCCACCCGGTAACAGGTGACGTCACAGATTGAAATTTCATCTGTCAAGACCCTTTGACAGATGAAATATCAGCGTTTCACAGCTGTTTGAAGCTGTCAAACACTGACAATCTGTACTCTAAGTTAATTCCTTCCTCTCAGGATGATTTAGAGATCTCCCCGGAACAGAAAGCTGAATGCTGCAATTTTTGACAGCTCGCAGCCATTCTGCTTTCTGTGCAGGTGAGATGAGGGACTCCTGAGACCTGAAGGAAGGAAGGCTGTAAAAGTAAGTAAAGGTATGTAAAACTTCTTTAAACACTTTACACACACCAAACACACTTACCGTTGCATTCATGCACCCATCACTCACCTGAACACCGGACATCTCGACCCCTCCAAGCCATTCATCCCGACGGTCTGCCTCTAACTTGGCGTGGTTTGGAGCCGTCGGGAATCCCACACTTCAACCTTAAAATAGGGATTAGGCTAAAAACTGCCTGTTAACGACCTGTTAACAGGCAGTTAATTGGCACTAATCCCCTTCACACCTCGGGGAGGCGGGTCCCAGTGCGGGCGGGTACCTGCCTCCTTTGAAACTGGCATGGAAGCGGGTTGGGGCGGGATGGTGTCGGGACCCCCGATTTCGGGATTTTAACCCCCCACACGCCTCCAATCCCGCCTCCACGGCCCAATGAAAATCCTGCCCCAGGAGCCCGATCCTATCTGACATTCATAGTGCATTTTTCAACAGGGACCCCATGAAAGGAATCAAATAAGGACTCCAACATTCTATCTCTCCCCTCCCCCTCCACCCCCATCTCCCACCTACCCAGACCACATGCACTAAAGCCATTTGTGTCCTAACCAGTGCCCTGTTTAGTTCAGGCACAAACTTAAGCCCAGGCCTAGGATCTTGCTAGTCTCTGGCTCAGTACAACACCAAGCATTGAATTTATCCACTCAACAATGAAAGAGGCCTACGGGATTATTTAAAGGGGTCTTTTTCAACATTAGTGATGTTTGTATGAGAAGGAGAAGGAAGGGGACTGAAAGGCATTGCAGCCAAATCTGATCTGGTCCAATCAAGTTGATTTCCAGTATGGTTTCTTTGAAAACAATCAAGAATGTAAAGCCTGGCTAATTTCTTGCCTCTTCAGCACAAGCACACTGGACCAATTTTAGGTTCTCCATCATTATCTCAGCTGAGATCACTCAACCTAGCACAGAGCAGTGATCAAAACTCAGAAACCTTTGTTTGTGTGGCTCAGTACTGTACCAAAAGGGGTGGGGGTCAAGTTTGTACATCTTAATTCAAGTAGAAATTTGGACTGCTTTATATGGCATCAGTCTACTTGTATTATACCATAAGCAAATATTGCTATGGTTTTATAGTAGAAAATAGGGAGTCTAGTTCAGGGTGCCATTACATAAGCCATTCATATGAAATGTTATCACATACCATTATGGGAAGAGTGCTATAATGTAAGCATGGACAATGTCCAGACTATATTTTGATATACAGTATAATCTTTCATGTTGTACATTCCAGAATGCAGTAAGCCTCTTGGATGAAATTATATTACAAGTTCTACAAAATGTTTTTGGAGTCAGAACACACACTGTTGTGACTGTATCCAAAGCCTTCAGTTTTTAATAAATGTGTCTATGTGTTAATATTGCTTAGGAATTAGCTAGCGTAATGTGTATGATATCACAGTATTGCAGGCTTTCTTGGTAATTCTTGGGTAATATTAAAGGGGACAATTGTACATACATTAGATACCTTTTTTGCACTTGATGAAATCCGTCGGGGCTTGGTAACTTAAAATATTTGCAATTGTATCTTACCTACCTAACGAGCAATTGAAAGTGCTATAACTGATTGTAGAAACATATACAAGTACTTTCTCCGAGCATAAAAATCTAGCATAAAAAAACCAAACCATTTCATGTGTACTTGCATGATAATGAATTCTAGATCCAGGCTTAGAATTTAAATATATAATCCTACTCCAAGCATAACATGTTCACCACTCATCTGTGTTTTCATTACTGTGTACAGAGAATATTGCCAGTCAGCATATATCAGTCATCTTTTATACACTAAAATCGTCCTGTAATAGACCATATTTTGCTTCTAGACCTCAAACTTCAATTTAGTTCTAACATGAATGATTAAATGAGCGAAACTACAAATGTTACAAATCATTACTTTTAAGCATACAATGTAATCTTTTGGGTTGGATGTCATCTGATTTAAGTGCATGACATTTAGCAACAGTTCTGTGTCTATGATTCTGCTGAATTAGTTACCTGTAGCTATATTCAGTTATATTTAGAATTAAACACTTACTGCAGTCCTATGTAATTGGAATTTTCTGGTGTGAATATTTAAAACGTAATGGCCCAGAAATTCAGGTCGGAGGCTTCCCGCGGGTGCAACCCCCCGATCTGCACTTACCTTGCGCGCTGGCCGTTGAGGTGTGGGCCCCCGTGGAATTCCGATCCGGGGCCTGGTCCAGCTACTGGCACGCAGTGCTTGTGTATCCCAGGGGCGCAGTTAGTTCAATGCATCCCCTGGGATTACGTGGGCAATGGGGAGCCAATCGGAGCAGGGAATGCTCCATTCATAAGATTGACAGGAAGAGCTGTCAAGACTTATAAATACTACAGCCCCAAAACAGCACTAAATCTTGAAATAATTTTTTTTTTAAATCACTTTTTTAAATCTATATATATAAAAGAGCTCTTCTGTCTGTCCCGATGTCTGTCCCGATGTCTGTCTGTCTGTCTGTTCTCTATACGTTTGAAAGTTACAGAGCGTACCGACGCGCGCGTCGCCTCAAAAGAAAGCTTGCGATTCCGGACCGGTCATAGGCGTATTTACGTTTCGGCCGCACAAAAATCCCGCCCGCGGTATCCGAAAAACGTTCAGCCTTCCGCTCATTAGCATCTCATTAGCGACCGTATTACGTCTAGGTCGACCAATCGGACGGCGGGTTCCTTCCTACAGTTGAGTGTCGAGTGACTCGACAATTGACCAATCCTACGCTTCGCTGACCTGACCGGTTGACCAATCGGTGCGTGTGTGGGCAGGCCTTATCCTTCTGAACCGAGGTGAGTGGCCGCCATCTTGATTTTTCACGATTTTTTCCCCACACTTTCAGTGTGTTAGGGAAGTAAGGTAAATATTTGAATTATGTGTTAGGGAATTAATTAACAATTTATTTGAGTTTTATATTGTGTTTAGCAACCCCCCCCTCCTCCTCACCCTCGCGCAGGGGGGACTCGGGGCCTGAAGCTCAAAAAATTTCCCTCTCTCTCTCTCCTTCTCCTCTTCCCTCTCTCTCCTTCTCCTCTTCCCTCTCTCCTCTTCCCTCTCTCTCCTCCTCTTCCCTCTCTGTCTCTCTCTACTTCCCCCTCTCAGGTTTCACGGTGTCGCGGATGGAGCGCGGGCAGGCCGCCCGAAGTTTCCCACTCGCTAACGGCCGCCAAGCCGCCCTTGCCTGCTCCCCGCGGGCCGCCTCGCGCCGCCCGCACTGACCGCGCATGTGCCGCCCGCACTGACCGCGCATGCGCCGCCTGCACTGACCGCGCATGCGCCGCCCGCCCGCAGCGGCCGTCCATCAGCCGCGCGATACGCGGGGGACCTCAGCTCCGGTCCGTCCCGGCCTCAGAACCCGACCGCGCCTTAAGCGCTAGGCCCCGCACGGCCGCTATCGCAACGGCACCGGACCTCAGGCACTAGGCAGGGGCAGGGGCCGGACAGAGGGACAGAGGGGAGTGGGGGAGCGGGGGAGGGGAGGGGGTGGGGGAGGGTAGGTGTGGGGGTGGGGGAGGGGAGGGAGACAGGGGAGGGAAGGGAGGGAGAGGAGGGGAGGGGAGGGAGAGAGGGGAGGGGAGGGAGGGATAGGACAGGGAGAGGACATGACAGGGAGAGGGGGGACACACAGGGGCAGGGAGACCAAGCGCCCCAAAATTGCCCTCGCAACGCGGGGCTCCCCAGCTAGTAAACTATAAATTACATGAAATAACTATTTTAAACAATAATTTCAATTTTTGAAAAAAATAATTTTATTTTCTAACGGGGCTAAAAAGAAACTTGCCTTTCTTTAAAGTATTTAAAAATAATAAACCTGTGGAAAAAATGTTTTAATTTTAATTAATTCACCACTTACCTTCTAAAAAGCAGGCCTTACGACTGCTTTTTACATGTCTAACTTCTGGAGACTTATCCTCCCAGGAAAACCTGTAAAAAAAAATGAAGTTCAATGCGCACGCGCAGCCTCTCCCGCGCACGCGTTTGACCTCTGAACCCCTTCGTTCAGGGGAACGGAAGTGCCGGTTTCCCGCGCATGCACAGTGCATGCAGTGAACCGGCACTTCCATTGGGCCTACGGGTGAGTACCACGTGCGTACTCGCCCGTGGAGACCCGAATTTCTGGGCCATTATGTCTTAATTTAATGTACTGTAGTATTTTTGAAACCAAGATATCCATTGTAGAAATGCACCAGCCTCTTACTGCAACAGTGCTAATAATTCAGGAAAAGAACAAACTTACATTTATATCTCACCATTTTAATCCTCAGGATGTTCCAAAGTACTTCATAGCCAATTAATTACACTTAAGCATAGTCACTGTTGTTTTGTAGGCAAATGTGGGAGCCAATTTGTGCACAGCAAATTAGATAAATGATCAGTTAATCTGTGTTGGCTAAGCGAAGAATATAAGCCAGAGCACCAGGGGAACACTCCTTTTAATAGTAACGTGGGATTTTTATGTCCATGTGAAAAAGCAGCTGGAGACTCATTTTAACATCTGATCTGAAAGACGGCACGTCTGACAGTGCAACAGTATTGCACTGATGTGTCATCCTAACTGATGTGCTCAGATCCTGGATAGAGGAATAAGCGAGCAACTTCTGGTTCTGATGTCTGAACCACATTGAAACTGAGGGATACAGCTTGAACTTATTTTTGTTGTTGTGATATTCCATTTTTTTAAGAATGTTGAATTGAAACATCAAGAAGAGAGTAACAGGTGAATTTTGAGTATCCCATTTTGTAATTGCATTTGGTGTTGTAATGTATGTAATGAACTACTTTTTACAGCTCCTGTATACTGTAGTACCAGCAGTGACCACATCTGTATATAAACCCTGAGTAGTGATCTGTACAGTTAGTTCTAGAGTAACCCTCATTCAGTAAACACCTGTTGATCGTTCCCTGCAGTCTGTTGTCTGATTATTGAAGGACACAACATTAAGATACACGGACATAACATTGGCGACGACGCAGATTCGAACCTACCTGCAACTCTGCATCACCTCCCAGGGATTCGCTCCTGGAGAACAGTGGAAGGAGGTCGAGTCCAGAAGCACGGGCGTCGACCACGGGCAACCGCCCAGTCATCCAGCGGAGATTTTAGCATCGCAGGGGAGGCTGTCGAGAGCCAGGCTTGGCTTTCCAGTCACGGTGGTCCAGCGAAACGGGCTGGCAACAGGTACTGCGCAGACCCTTCCTGGACAGCGGCGGGCTAGAGCCCGACTGAGCGGCACAGAAAAAGGCCGAGCAGCGTCGACGGGGGAGAGAGAGAGGGCAGAGCCGGTGTTCAGGACCGAGCGGCATCAACGGGGGAGAGAGACGAGAGAGAGCAGAGCGCAGCCGGTGGTCAAGGGCCGAGCAGCGTCAATGGGGGAGAGAGGCGCGCAGGAAATCGCGAGGCGCTGCCATTGCCACGAGGACCGCAGAGAGCGGCATTGGCAGCAGCGCAGGAGCAGCGCACGAAACCCACAGGGCGTCGCCATTTGCCACGAGGACCGCCGAGAGCGGTGTTGGCAGCAGCACGGGAGACGCCATTTTAAGCCGCAGCGGGGAAGAAAGGAAAGCATGGGAGACGCCATTTTAAGCCGCAGCGGGGAAGAAAGGAAAGCGCGGGAGATGCCATTTTAAGCCAGTCTAACGACACCGAAAAATGCCGAAGTGGCAGTATCACAGCGTTCGACAATGAAGTCGAAGATTGGACGACATATGTCAAACGCATAGAAGTATACTGCAAGGCGAATGAAGTGCCAGACGACAAGAAAGCACTGGTATTGTTGAATTCAATGGTTGCAAAAACGTATGGCTTACTACGAAACCTAGTAACCCCAGAGAAGCCAGTAGAAAAGGATTTTGAAAACATAGTGTCAATCCTACAGGACCACTTAAACCCCACACCGCTGCTGACAGCAGAAAGATTTAAGTTTCACAAAAGGAACCAGCATAAAGATGAAAGTAATGCTGAGTATTTAACGGAACTGCGCAAGCTATCGAAACACTGCAAGTTTGGAACAGGACTAGCAGATACTTTAAGGGACAAGTTTCTGTGTGGGCTTCAAAGTGAAGGAACCCAGAAATGGCTTCTATCAGAAAAGGATCTTACGCTGGACAAGGCTTTCAGCATTGCAGTATCACACGAAGCAGCAGCATGGGGCGCTGCAGAGATACAACGGAGACCGCCAGAATATGGCACAAATGAAATGTCATACGGAACAGTGAAGTGCTATCGCTGCGGCAGAACAACACATGACCATAATGATTGCTGGTTCAAGGACAAAGTGTGCAGACAGTGTGGAAAAGTAGGGCACATAGCAAGAGTCTGCAGGTCGGGAAAGAAAACCAGCAGCAAGAAATCTCCACAGGAGAAGGACAAGAAGGTACATAAGGTGACGGAGAGTAGTTCAGACGAACAGAAGAGTGATACAGACTCCGGAAGCAAGGGGCTGGGTTGTCTGAAACTACATAATGTGATCAAAATGGAGGATCACCAAACTATCTGGGTCACGCTCAAGATAGCAGGAGTCCAAGTGAAAATGGAATTGGACACAGGATCAGCCCTAACAGTCATAAACCGAAGGGACTACAAGCGGCTATTCTCACATATACCCTTGAGAGATACAAAGATTGTCTTGAAGACGTACACGGGGCAAAAAGTCTACCCCAAAGGAAAAATAAGGGTGAACGTTATATATAACGGCAAGGAAACACCAAAAATGGACCTATATGTATTGCCAGATGGAGGACCACCACTACTAGGACGTGAATGGATCCGGAAGATACAGCTAGATTGGCATTCCATACAAGCACTGACTGTAGATGCCAAAAAGGATGATGACATTACACCTGGACGACTGTCAAAAATGCTAACTGACACACAAGAAGTGTTCCAGCAGGGTCTCAGAACACTAAAAGGCATAACAGCGACGATCAAAATAGAGGAAAATGCAAGCCCATAGTTTTTTTAAGGCCAGACCAGTACCCAGCCGTCGAAGCAGAGCTGGAAGGTTTGGAACGTTCAGGAGTACTGTCCAAAGTGGACTGGAGCGAGTGGGCTACATCCATCGTTCCTGTAATGAAGAGGTCGTTGAGTAATATGCCTGGGGTACCAAAGAAGGTTCGCATCTGTGGGGACTTTAAGGTGACAGTGAACCCAGTCCTTCACACTGTACAATATCCGCTTCCGCGGATTGAAGATATTTTCGCCTCGCTATCTGGAGGGAAACGCTTCACTAAGATTGATCTGGCCCAGGCGTACCTGCAAATGGAGGTAGAAGAAGCCTCGAAACAGTACCTCACGATCAACACTCATAAAGGTCTCTACCAATACAACCGGCTGGTGTTCGGGGTAGCATCAGCTCTGGCTATTTGGCAAAGGGCAATGGAACAAGTCCTCCAAGGGATTCCAGGGACCCAGTGTTATTTGGACGACATCCTGGTCACGGACGAAAATGACAGTGATCATCTCGCCAACCTGGAGCAGGTGCTCACTAGATTGAAGGAATATGGGCTCCGAGCCAATCGCCACAAATGCGAGTTTTTCCAGAAGCAGATCTCGTATTGTGGCCACGTTCTTGATAAAGAGGGGTTACATAAGTCCCCTGAAAAGATTGAGGCAGTAGTCAAGGCTCCAGCACCGGAAAATGTGTCACAACTGAGGTCGTTCCTCGGGCTGGTGAACTACTACCATAAGTTCTTGCCGAATTTGTCTACCGTACTACACCCACTGAACACCCTACTGCAAACGGGGGTACCATGGAAGTGGAGTGACGAATGTAAACGAGCTTTCCAGAAGAGCAAAGCATTGATCACATCAAAAGAGGTGTTGGCTCATTTCAACCCAGCACTACCAATTCGGTTGGCGTGTGATGCATCACCCTATGGCATTGGAGCGGTGCTGTCGCACAAATTCCTGGATGGCTCGGAGAGGCCAGTAGCCTTTGCGTCTCGGTCACTAACCTCAGCCGAGCGTAACTACGCCCAGATTGACAGGGAGGCCCTCAGCCTAGTGTGGGGAGTGAAAAAGTTCAATCACTATCTGCACGGGCAGAAGTTCACCTTGCTGACTGACCACCAACCACTTGTCTCCATCTTTAATCCAAAGAAGGGCGTTCCGGTGATGACTGTGCAACAGCTACAAAGATGGTCCCTTTTTCTAGGGGCGCACCAATATGAAATCGAGTATAAGGGCATGAAACAGCATGGAAACACTGATGGGCTATCACGCCTGCCACTGCCTACTGCGGAGGAAGCACCAGCAGTGGATACTGTCGAAATATTTCATTCGACTATAATTGAATGCTTGCCAGTAACTAATGCTGGTATAGAGAAGGAGACCCGAAATGACCCGACACTGTCTCGGGTATATGATTTGACGGTGAAGGGATGGCCAGCACATGGCGACTCACTGTTGCCAGCATTCTCATCCAGAAGAGAACAGCTGTCAGTATGCCAGGGGACCTTGATGTGTGGATCCCGAGTGGTAATTCCACCCAAGTTAAGGGAGAGAGTGCTCAATGAGCTTCACGAAGGTCATCTGGGAGGGGTGAAAATGAAAAGCTTATGTGTGGTGGCCGGGGATCGATCAGCAAATCGAGGACCTGACAAAGAGCTGCTCAGGATGCCAGAAGGTCCAAAATGCACCACCACATGCCCCTCTACACCCATGGGAGTGGCCCTCATCTCCATGGCAACGGGTGCATATTGATTTTACTGGTCCATTCATGGACTCAATGTTTTTAATAGCCGTGGATGCGCGCTTGAAATGGCCTGAGGTGATCAAAATGTCTTCCACCACCACAGAGAAAACTATTACAGTCCTACGGACCATTTTTGCCAGGAACGGCTTGCCAGAGCAGATTTGCTCTGATAACGGACCACAGTTTGTGTCCGAGGAGTTTCGAAGATTTATGAAAAGGAATGGGGTAAGGCATTACACACCCGCCCCATATCATCCAGCCACAAATGGATTGGCTGAGAGGTTCGTACAAACCTTTAAAAAAGCAGTAAAGGCCATGTGCGATGACGACATTCCACTGCAGCATAAGGTGGACAATTTCCTGTTAGCCTACAGAAATGCGACACATGCAGTCACCAACCAGGCCCCGGCCATGATGTTCTCTAACCGAAGGTTGAGATCTCGTCTGGATTTGCTCAGACCAAATGTACGAAGAGATGTTGAGAGTAAGCAATTCCAGCACATCAATGAGAAGCAGACAAGGAGCTTCAATGTAGGGCAACCAGTCTTGGCCCGCGACTACCGAACAGAGAAATGGCAACCAGGAACGATATGCACACGGCAGGGGCCACTAATGTACACAGTGGATGTTGGGGAGAACATTGTGAGACGCCATGCTGACCAGATCCTAGAGTCACAGGAACGAGTCAACCCCATGTCTCGGCCATACGTACCTGGTGAGGAACCCGACGTACAGGTTGCATTTACCTCAGAAATAATAGCATTGGAAGCTGATGAATCAACTGATGACAGGGTGCTAGAATCGCCTCCGCAACAAGAGCGAGACACTCGGGAAAGGCGTTATCCAGAAAGAATCAGGAAGCCTCCCCAGAGACTGAATATATGAATGGACTATTTTCATATAACATTGTGTATTAAAAATGTTAATTGTTAAATGAGTATTATGGTACTGTTAATCTAAAAGGGGAGGAATTGTAATGTATGTAATGTATATATACCTTAAGGGAGAGAACTACTTTTTACAGCTCCTGTATACTGTAGTACCGGCAGTGACCACACCTGTATATAAACCCTGTGTAGTGATCTGTACAGTTAGTTCTAGAGTAACCCTCATTCAGTAAACACCTGTTGAATCGTTCCCTGCAGTCTGTTGTCTGATTATTGAAGGACACAACATTAAGATACACGGACATAACAGGTGTCAATGAAAATTATTCAAAAGGCCTTTTCACAGAATTTTTAGCTTGCTAACAAAACTAATATTTTGTTTTGGTGAGCCAAAGATCTGTGTAAAATGTTAATAAGTCATGTGAGCAGAGTGATTACTACTTTGTTTCTAATTTGGATTTTTGTTGTATTCCAAGGATGAATTTTGAAACCAATCATTTTTGGCTCCTGCTTTTTTAACATAAAGTTAAATTATTAGTGACCTAATTTATGAAAATTGCTGGTGCAAAGTACCTGTACCTGTTGAGATGCTGTAGATTTTCAGGTACAGTTTGTCCCTTAGCTGTAATTCTTGTTCTGTGTCATCTTGGTTCAAATCCTAACCATCCTCCGCATATTTCTCTCAATCACCTGAGATTTTAACTTCTCACTTTTTAAAAAATTGTAATTTCTTGGTGGAAATAGTCAATGCAGTAGCCAGGCACTCAATCTATTTTGCAATAGGAAGTAACTAAGTTTGAACTATATTTTTCTCCTATGCAAGCAACAATAAGTGAGTAAAATGTGGTCTGCTGTCAGTAGAAAGCAGTGCACCTGTTCCTCCGTATTTACAGTACTTGTTTAGCACTGCTCTGAAGATTCCTACTTACTGAAATATGAATTAACAAACATTAGCAAAAAATATCGAAAAATATCTCTTGCTTATTAGGATCATTGATGAGGAGCTTGTGGAGCATTCCTCAGCTCCCGAGTCAAGTCAAAAAGTGAATATTTTATTCGCGGTCAGACTTGGTATCACTGGCCTTAATTAAAAGGGACAGCTCTGAAGGATCACCGCAGATGTAAATAATAAAATTTAAATGGGGCATGGGGGAAATCAGGTGGAAATGAACACCCTAAATTGGCAACAGTGAGTTTCAGTCTATATGATTTAGATGGGGGAGTTAGAGGGTTTGAATGAACATTTGAGTTTGAACAGTCAGTAATTGCTGATCCTTAGGGGGAATTTTAACAGCAAAGGGTCATTGGGTTTGGGAGTGAGTGGGTGGTTAAATCCGCTGAAATTGACAGCACGTCGGGAAGCCGGCTCCAACCCGTCAACTTCCGCATTTTACTCGCATGCGTTCGGCTGTGTGCGAGAAATCCCTTTGGGAGAGGCGGGCTACCATTTTAAAGCTGTTAAGAGGTAGTTAAGTGGTAATTAACAGCTTTTTTTATGGGGGTTTTCTACTTTCACCGTGGATGCACAGGTTTCCCGGGCTTCCTGGACCTCGCCAGTGAAAGCAAGGTGAGAGCACAGCGGCAATTGAGGGGGCTGAGCAAATGACAGGCAAAAATTGCATAAGTACTGAGACCTCACACCTACTTCCTTGCCTAAGTGAAAGGCTTTTACTCATGGCACTTATTCTGAAAGTTTGCTTTCAATGCTTTGCAGGTGATTTCTTCAACTTTTGTAGGGGGTGGTGTGTGGGTCAGCTTCACCTCTGACTTATGAACGGTTCGAATTGCTCCCACTCCTTTGGTTCTAGACCTGGGACTTATTTGGCGGTTGTGATGAAAAGTGCAGCAGACAACTGAATTTTGGTGAAAGTAATAAGATCTTTATTTGAGAAAGAAAATATACAACACAATAATCTTAACACTCTAAATTGGGGGAACACTTCAGAATATACAAGGGAAATAACAATAGACAGAATACTTCAGCCCTCCCTATCCCACTTCACTAGCTAAGTTGGGCTCCAGAGGACCAGGGATAATGCTCACCAAAACGACTCCGTTTGACAGTTGTAGAGGTTCGCAATTTTGGGGTTCTCTCGATGTGACAGTTGGGGCCTGCCGTACCCTGGATGCGGTGGAGGACTTCACCTGCGTGGCTGGTCAGCCTTCGTGAGTCCGCTGATGCGGTAGGGTGCGTATTGGATCTATCAGGTGAGTACCCAATTTCTTTTGGTTAGAAGTAGGGTTTAGAGTCTTTTCAGTAAAATCTTACCCAGGGGTAAGTCAGGATAGATTGTAGAGTGGAAAAACTTGCGGATCTTTGGTTTTCTTCCGAGTTGGGTTTTTGTTGGTTGCGGTGGCCCAATATTACCCAGTTGCTGGTAATATTTGGTTGTTTGTTTCGTGGGGCCCTGTTACTTCTTCGAGAGGGAGCTTCTTCTTGGACTGAGCTTAGTGATTTGATTTGACATGAACGATGAAGCGAACTTCCTCCAGCACTGCTTCCTTGAACTCTTTTCTTCAACTCGACTCGACTCAACTCCTTGAACTCTCCTCTCACTCAACTGCTTGAACCGCTTGACCTGAACTGAACCCGCACTCCTTGAACTGAACTCTGAACCGCACTGCACCTTTGTTGAACTTTGTTGAACTGCTGTTGTAAAAGCAGGCCCTCAATTATACTGTTTGAGGCCTGTTAATCTGCGTGCCAAATCAGTTCTGTCTCTTTGTTAGTTTTGGCGGCTCGTTAACATTAATGGGTTAAAATTTGTTTAATATGTTTCGGGATGGTCCCATCGATTCTTAATTGGTTTAAGCGATTGTTTAACCTCTTGTTTAAATTGCAGTAACATTTGTCTTTTCCTGTAGGGCCCAAGGTTTTTTTGTTAGTTGGTGGCATGTTCTGCATTATGTATACTTTGGATGGTTCTGTTCTGCATTATGTATACTTTGGATGGTTCTGTAATTTTGGGTGGGAACTGCTCTTCCGTAGGTCTATTGTCATTATGTAAAATGACTGAGACAGTCCAGATAGTCCCCAGACAGCTTGGCTAAATGCCAATACTCAAAACTGTCCATTTACAGAGGCCAATCCCAATTCCTTTGTTGCAGCCCCCTTTTCTTCCACAGGCTCAAACATGCTTTTAAAATAAAAACCCAAATCCTGGGGTCCTTGATTTTAAAATCTCCCTTTAGGCCCAATATTCTTATACCATTCTGACATGGTTTATTAACAGTCCAAAAATCCCTTCTTTAGGGTAATCTTCTTGGTTTTGGGGGAATCTGATGAATTTTGCAAATCTTACACTTTGGAGGTGGTTTCTGCTATTTTGGATGTGACTTTCACTACATTGGAGGTCACTCTCACTACTTTGGAGGTTTCCGTGTCTGATCTCTACTTTACTGGTGCCATTCCCTTCGGAGGCTCAGGGTTTCGCGTCAGGTTGTGGCAGATATTTGCACCCTGCTGGAACAAGACATGCTGCCAACTGGAAAGACAGGCTGCTTACATCCCTGCTCTGACTGCTGAGATGCTCTTGGCCGATGTCCTCTGGGTTTTGGAGCCCATGAGGGCCCCACCATAGACTGCTCCACCTGCACTTATGCAGGGGCAGACTCGGTCATCGGGCACGAGGCAGCAAGTGGGACTCAGACTGGGGAGGGGGCAATGAGTGAGACATAGAAGCGCTTTGAGCAGGGTCACCACTTCGACGTCCCCCTTCTCCATCTTCCCTGTCATGGTCCACCTGCAATTCCCTGCTCATGATGAGCTGGAGAGCACTTTGCTGCGCATCAGTGGGGTGCTGAATGGCCAAGGCTAGGTTTTAATCTATCCTAGTTAAGCTGGCATTCAGAGCGTGCAAGCCATTGATGAGAGCAAGCATGCACTTGTTTGACTGCTGTGTTTGATGCTCCATGCAGGTGGCCACTCTTTCCATGGATGAACACATCATAGCTAAGGCCTCTGGCATCATGCCACTCATGCTTGAGATTGACTGCTCAATTCACTGCAAGCGTACACAGAGCGGCTGGAAATCCTGCCAGAGCCTCATACATTTTTTGCTATTGCTCCAGAATCATCTCAAGAGCCTCCTCCTCTGCAGCTGTCAGCGTCGCAATGATTGGAGGGCCACCTCCGGTTCTCTGCCGCTCCCTGGTGTTCTGTGCTCTTTTCTTCTGCAAGGAAGGAAAAAAGAGACCTTTGATTGAGAGTCATAGAATGAGTGGAACGGATGGACGGACAACATCTGTTGAAGGCGACTATGAGGGAGAGGTGTGAAATTGCATTCAGATGAGGGTGAGTGTCAGTGGTTGATGGTCAGATGGGGATGTGAGAAAATGCATAGGCAGTGAGGGATGGGTGCACCTGCAAGGTAGGTTGGACTGAGGAGTGATGTGCAGGAGTAGGCTTGGAAAGGCAGAGTGAGGGGGTTGGGGGTGACACGCACATCTGGATGTAGTTGAATGTGCCATTGTACTCACCCTTCCTGCCCTCATGTGGTTATTAAAGCGCTTCCTACACTGTATCCAAGAGTGTGACACCACACTCCTGTTTCTAACCTCCTCTGCTATCTCCAGCCACGCTTTCTTGTTCATTGAGGCTGGCTTCTTCCTCCCATCGGCAGGGGAATAAAATCTCCCTGCGGGCCCTTACACCTCGCAGCAAGAGGTCCAGGGAGGCATCACTGAAGCGAGGCGCAGCCTTTGTATGCTGAGATTCCATTCTATAGTGCTTGATGTGTTTCTCCCATCTCCACAATCTTTCAGATGTCATATTTGCAGTGTTCCTTTAAATGCCTCAGCTGAAATA
Organism: Somniosus microcephalus; assembly: GCF_052327205.1. NCBI lineage: Eukaryota > Metazoa > Chordata > Chondrichthyes > Squaliformes > Somniosidae > Somniosus > Somniosus microcephalus. Next base: position 167,619,517 of record NC_140997.1, read on the forward strand.
GACCCATGCGTGTCGTCATCATGTCCACTCGGGAAACCCAGAAGTCAGGTGCAAATACAATCGCTGGGTTAAAAAGCCAATGACAGACACACTGTAGCTATTTCCGGGTTTCCTGCGCACTACCGGACTCCCCCTGCCCCCGCTCCCAGCGTGTTGGCAGGTAAATATCCCAGCCTTGGTTTCCATACAGAGTTGAGCTGCACTCCCTCACTGCCTTAATGCTTGGTATATTATTGTGAAATTCACATTAGAAACCAGTGATATTCTAGAGACAAGACTTCATGCCCTAATAAACCCACACCTTTTCAATTGTAAATCAGTCATGAAATATGCCAAGTTATGACCTTATCAAGAGGGCACACTGGATTCATAAACATGAGTTTCCAGTAATCATTGATTCGCTGGGTCTATATGATGTGTGATGAAAAAAACTCAATTTTGGGTCTACCTGCTGCATCCTAAACATGCATTGCTCTGTGCTCTGTGATTTACAGTACACTAATGAAGATTCATTTATCAGTGTGCTGTCTATGCATATTTTACAAATGTATTGAAATGGGTGATTTAATTTGTATTGGATTTCTTTCAATCACGTAAGATTCTAATCAATATGCTGAAGCTAGGTTTAAGTATGTTTATTAAATAATGCATATTTATTTCCTTTGCGTGACAGCAAACGGCTAAAAGGATATTTTACACTCTGAATGCAGCAACATTTTACATAGAATGGACGCAAGACTAATGGGTCAGTAGTTTCCTGGGTCTGTTTTGTCACCTTTTTGAATATGGGAACTACATTAAGCTGTTTCCACTCCATTGCTACCTCCCTAGTTTCTATTGACTCCCTCACTGATTGTCGGTGCCTCACAAATCTCCATTAGCACTGTCATAGTTAAAGTTGTAATTTTCACATCTTTTGTTGAAAGGGACGACGGTGTAGATTTGTGAGGCACTGACAGTGACAGATGAAATTTAAATGACATGAAATTTAATGCAGATAAATTTAAAGTACTCTACATAGGAAAAAAAAAGCAGCGTATTTACTCCATAACTAATGTTGAGATAGCCAAGTACATATCCAAGAGAGACCGAGGAGTCTTGGATGTGAGCTCAACATGTCCAACTACTGCAGATCACCAATCAAGAAAGTGAATGTAATTGAACTGCAGAGACGGAACAGCAGAATGCAAGTCAGAGGAAGTTGTAACTGAACTGTCCAGTGCTCTGGTCAGATCACAACTTGAGTACTATGTCCAGTTCTCGTTACTGAAACACAAGGGTGGCAGTCATGTTCTAGAGACAGTGCAAAGAACAACCACAAGGCGGTTCCCTAGTGTCAAAGGTCTGAGTTAGGAGGAAAGACTGGAGAAACTTGGATTTTTCAGCCTGGAAAGAAGGCGACTGTGAGGTAATTTTATTAGGATATATAAGCTAGTTGCGGGAATGGAAAGGGTAAAACCAGAATACTACTTTGGGATTCAGGGACAGACATGCAAAGTAGTAAAAGGTCAATTTAGCACTGCTTACTGCAAATTCTTAACACAAAGAATGAGCAATGTATGGAATAGATATCAAGGAAGCGTGGTGGAGATGAAACTCTGGGAACCTTTTATGAAAGTGCTAGATGCTAAAATAGATTTGGGAGGTTGTGTTTACGGACTTTACGATCTGTCTGGGTGGATGAATTATGAGGGGATGAATAGCCTGCCTCATCCGTAATTATCTTATGATGAATCCCTTTTAGCTAAATGCAGTAAATGGACTGAGGACGTTAAGGCTACACCAGTAAATCAGGATTTTCTCAATTATCATTGAACAAAAAGTTCACACTCCAGTTTAATTAACAAACTATGACATTTTTACTGGCTAAAATCTCGTTAGCTGCTTGAGAAGCAGTAAAGGGTCACTACTGAGAGTGGCTGCTTTTTTTAAAATCACTAATGAATTCACATTCTCAAAGAGCATGTTTCAAATCTGGGCATCTCTGCAATTTCATTAGTCGGTCATAAATTATAATGAAACCTGTCTGCAGCCTTTGGCAGTGTTGACCTCACAATCCTCCTCCAACGCCTCTCCAACATTGTCCAGCTGGGTGGCTCTGCACTCGCCTGGTTCCATTCTTATCTATCCAGTCATAGTCAGAGAATCACCTGCAATGGTTTCTCTTCCTGCTCCCGCACCGTTACCTCTGGAGGCCCCCAAGGATCTACCTATTGGCCCTCTCCTATTTCTCAACCAAATGCTGCCCCTTGGTGACATCATCTGAAAAACACATTGCCAAGTTCCACACGTACACTGATGACACCCAACTCGACCTCACCACCGTCTCTCTCGACCCCTACACTGTCTCTGATTTGTCACGCTGCTTGTCCGATATCCAGTCCTGGATGAACACAAATATCCTCCAACTAAATATTGGGAAGACTGAAGCCATTGTCTTCAGGCCCTGCCACAAACTCCATTCCCTAGCCTCTCCCTGGTCAATATCTGAGGCTGAACCAGACCGTTCACAACTTTGGCATCCTACTTGACCCTGAGAAGAGCTATCGACCACATATCCACTCCATCACCAAGACTGCCCACTTCCACCTCTGTAACATCATCCGAGTCTGACCCTGCCACAGCTCATCTGCTGAATCCCTCATCCATGATTTTGTTACCTCTAGACTTGACTATTCTAATGTTCTCCCAGCTGGCCTCCCGTCTTTCACCCTCCATAAGCTTGTGCTCACCCAAAACTCTGCTGGCCATATCTTAACTCGCACCAAGTCCCATTCATCCATCACCCTTGTGCTCACTGATCTACATTGGCTCCCGGTCCGGCAACGCCTCAATTTAAAAATTCTCATCCTTGTTTCCAAATCCCTCCAGGGCCTCACCTCTCCCTATCTCTGTAACCACCTCCAGCCCGTAAACCCTCTGAGATCTCTGCGCTCCTCTAATTCTAGCCTCTTGCGCATTTCCGATTTTAATTGCTCCACCATTGATAGCTGTGCCTTCCGTTGCCTCGACCCTAAGCTCTGGAATTCCCTCCCTAAGCCTCTCTGCGTCTCTACCTCTCTCTCCTCCTTCAACATGCTGTCCTTTAAGCCTGTCCTAATATCTCCTTATTGGCTCGGTGTCAAATTCTGTTTGATAATGGTCCTGTGAAGCGCCTTGGGACCTTTTACTATGTTAAGCGCACTATATAAATGCAAATTGTTGTTGAAATGGGAGCATTTCGACAAGAAAATCTAGCTGTTGTGGCACTCTTGTTCAAGAAGCCTGGTAACTGCAAGCTGGATATGGAAGAACCGAGCCTTCTCCACTCTGTGCACTGAATTTATTTTTAAGGTCGTGACTTAAATTAATAGTTAATATATCATGTTTTTAAAAAAAGAGCTTTTGTCACAGCTTTGCGAAAATGACACTTTAAATGGTGTAACATTCTTGACATCCATCTAGACGATGGATCAGAATGAACATCTCCATTCATAAATTCAGTGCAGAGAAAGTGGAGAAGGATCGGTTTTTCCACAACCAGCTTGCAGTTACCAGGCTTTTTGAACAACAGTGCCACAACAGCTATATTTTCTTGTCAAAATGCTCCCATTTCAACAACAACTTGCATTTATATAGTGCATTTAACATAATAAAATGTCCCAAGGTACTTCACAGGAACGTTATTAAACAAATTGTGACATTGAGCCACAGAGTAGTTGCTGAGAGGTTGGCCTCGATTTTCATTGAGTCGTGAGGCGGGCGGGGTGTTAAAATCGCAAAATCTGGTGGGCGGGACCCCCCCGGCCTGGTTCCCGACTCCGAGGAATTTTAACTCGGGTGTGTCTGATGGTCCCGACTCCGTCCCGCATCCAACAGGCGGGACTGGTCTTTAAGGCCGTTAATTACCACTAAATGGCCTCTATAATCCTATTTTAACAGGCCCTTGCAACTTTAACCCTTTTCCCATGTAAAACACGCCTGGTGGGAATCACGAATGTGAAACCGGGCGGGAGCACTATTGCATTGGTGACTTTCAACTGCAGGTCAACCATTAAAGTTGAGATTTGATCAGCCATGATTTGCAGGTGGCAGGACTTTGTGGTCTCAGGTCTGGGGCAACTTTTACAAGGCTTAACCACACCCCCAAATCTCAAATCAAATCAACTTTTATTGTCATTGTTAGTGCACAAGTGCAGTACAACGAAATGTAGGCTTGCGGCTCCCGAGAGTGTACAATTTGGATTAGGACACTTAAACATTCAACATACATTTATACATTTGGCTTGCAGTATATTAGCATAAATATGACCATAATAAAGTGCATTGGCAGATGTGCAGGCTTTAGTGTTTATTTGTGGAGTTCAGTAGGGTGACAGCCCTGGGAAAGAAGCTGTTCCTAAATCTGGTCGTACGGGTGCGAATGCATCTGTAGCGTCTTCCAGATGGTAGGAGGGCGAACAGACTGTGGCTGGGGTGGGTAGGGTCTTTGATGATGGACCGTGCCCTCCGTAGGCAGCGTTTCTGATATATATGCTCTATGGTCGGTAGCCGGGTGCCGGTAATGCGTTGGGCAGTTTTGACTACCCGCTGCAGGGCTTTCCGGTCATGGGAGCTACAGCTGCCATACCATACCGTGATACAGTTTGTCAGGATGCTCTCTATAGTGCAGCGGTAGAAGTTAGAGAGGATCGGGGGTGACAGATTACATCCCTTCAGCCTCCTCAAGAAATATAGGCGCTGCTGGGCCTTCTTCACCAGAGAGGAGGTGTTGAGGGACCAGGAGAGGTCTTCCGTGATGTGGACTCCGAGGAACTTAAAGCTGGCCACCCTTTCCACCTCCGCCCCATTGATGTGGATGGGGGTGTGACTTCCGCCTTTGGACTTCCTGAAGTCCACGATTATTTCCTTTGTTTTCTTGGTGTTAAGGGCCAGGTTGTTGTCGGCGCACCACTTCACGAGATGCTGGACCTCCTCCCTGTAGGCTGACTCATCGTTGTTGGTGATCCTGTGGACACCTGTGGAAGGTTGGTGCCTCACACCCATCTCCATTGTGACTTCCTGGGAAACCCCTCTTGCCACCTTCACTCAGCGCTTCCTCAACAGAGGTATATACCAGAAGCATGGGAGCCATTTATTTCCTTCCCATCTGGGCATTAGAGGAGCTCGAGCACCAGCCGCAGCACCAGCAGAACCAGGAACAACAGCAGCACCAGCAGCAGCAGCGCCAGGCTGCTGCTCACCCACCTGAAGCTGCACAGGCCAGAAGGGGCCAGCGCCTAGAAGCCCGTCAGTGCAGGAGATACCCCCCAAACAGGGTCTACAGACACACGGTCAGCTACCTCAACATGTCTGAGCAGCAGTGCCAAAGGCAGCTCCGACTTTCGCGACAGGTAGTGACTGACATCTGCGCAATGCTACAGCAAGACCTGCTGCCCAGAGGACCAGGTGGACAACCATTACCAGTGGCCATCAAAGTCACCACCACACTCAACTTTTTTGCCTCAGGCTCATTCCAGGGATCAGGAGCAGACATCAGAGGCATCTCCCATGCGGCCGCACATACTTGCATCACGCAGGTAACCAATGCCCTCTTTGCCCTCGCGCACAATCACATCCATTTCACCAAGGATCAAGCAAGTGTCACGGCGCTAGCAGTTGGATTAGCTCATCTGGCAGGCTTTCCAAGGGTGCAGGGTGTCGTTGACTGCACACATGTGGCCCTTAGGGCACCCCATCGCAATCCAAGTATTTTTGTCAACCGCAAGGGCTTCCACTCCCTTAACGTTCAGTTGGTGTGTGACCACAAGAAGGAAATTTTGCATGTTTGTGCCATGTACCCTGGCAGTTGCCATGGCTCCGTCATACTGTGCCAGTTTAGTGTGCCTCCGCTATTCAGTCCGCCAGACCAACTTAACGGATGGCTACTTGGAGACAAGGGCTATCCCCTGAGGACGTGGCTAATGACGCCGTTGAGGAGGCCAGCCAACGAAGCTGAGGAGCGCTACAACTCCAGCCACATTTCCACCAGATCCATTATCGAGCAAACCATTGGTTTGCTGAAGATGCGCTTCAGATGCCTGGATACATCAGGTGGAGCCCTACAGTACTCAGCAGCCAGGGTCTCCAGAATCGTCGTGGTTTGCTGTGTACTTCACAACATGGCACAGTGTTGTGGCTTGCAGATTCCTGAGGACCAAGTGGCTCCTCACATATCCTCCTCCTCAGAGGAGGGCAAAAATGAAGATCCTGCAGAGGCCCATCAACCAACGGCAGCATTACGCAAGAACATTGCTGCCCGGGATGCAAGGAATGCACTCATCCTGGCCAGGTTTGCTTAGCCTAGTCAATCAAACACTTTTGCTTTGCAGCTTCTTACCTGAGCATCGACAATGGCCAAGACCCTGTGGATTCCTAGCTATTTGACCAGCATACTGACAGGTGCAAGTAATCCTAAGCCCTCAATGTGAAAGTCCCATTCGCGAAATGACACACGCCACAATTGCAACAGTTGCCATCAGAATTTATATGTACAAGAACCAAATGATGGCATTTTTACAATAAACACAACATTTCACCCAAGTGACTACCCTTGTGACTACTTATGCAGAATTTTCCTCTTACGCATGCTCCTACGTAGTGCTTCCCTTGTGGCTTCAGCAGATGTGGAGGCCTCTTGCTCACTTTCCTGCTGCTCCTGTCTCGACATCTTTGGCGGGCGTCCTCTGGGGTTGCGAACCTGTGAAAGCTCATCAACAGTCTGCTGCTCCTGCGGCTGTGCAGGGGTTGAGATGCCTATTTTACTTCGGTGTGGACTCCGGTGGGGCTCTGACCAAGGGCTCTGCAGTGGCATGGAAGTGTGAGCGCTTGGAGAGGAGCCCCCACTTCCTTGAGATCTGCCACCAACCTCCCTCTCATGGGTCAGGTCCCCCTCAGCGCCTGCAAGTGGCCGGAGAGCACCTTGCTGCACATCAGGGGGGCCATGGGGACCCGTATCTGCAATGGCAGTCCTACTCAGAAGGACTGCCATGAAGGTCTGGTTTCTCTGTTCAATAGATGTCCATCGCTCCTCAAGAGATGTCATTCTATTCTGAACAATGACCATGTTTTCCATACCCTGGCGACTAAGCTCCTCCATGGCTGTAGCCCTCCTCTACCGTAACCATCCTATCCTGCACGGTAGTCAGCCTTAACACGGAGATAGCCATCCTTTCCGTGTTGATGCATTCATGCGTCAGTGACTCCACAAAGGCTCTGCTCATGTTCACTATGGACTCCTCCATTCGCTCCACACTCGCAGCGACCCTAGAGACAAAACCTGCCAGAGACTCCTGCATCTGTGCCTGGAGTTCCATCACCGCTGATCTCATGGATGGACCCAGAGGCAGAGGATCGACATGCTGCTGAGCCGAGTTGGCAGAGTCCTGCACCCTGCTGTCCCTGTCTCCGCTGCTGTCCCTGTCTCCACAATCTGCTGATGCTCACTTGTGAGCTGTGATACACCAGGTGACAACACTACTCTATGTCCTGAAGGTCCCACCGAGGTGTGAGTGTCTGCGATGGTGTTGGGTGCGCAGAATTCTGCTTGACGCTGCGCCCTCAGAGGTTGCAGCTTCCTCTGAGGATTCTGGCTGCTCAGCCTGTTCTTCCTGGCTAGGGGGGACGGATGCTTGTGATGGTCCTGTGGGGGAGTAAAGCAAAGAGTTACAGATGTGATGCCAAGGCAACATGAACATAGCTTTTTGCAGATGCTCATAAGTCCATCTGTCACAGCTTGACAATCATTATCAGTGACTCATGCAATGTCAAAGAGAGAGATGGGAAACTTTTCTGTCACCAGCTTGCTGTGTTGCACCCATCTGTCCATCCCCCATGCGCAGATCATCCTCAATACCAATGATTTCCAGGACGGCCTCCTTCCAGGGGGTCAGGTGGGCTATTGAGGCTGTCCCTCCTCCTGTCCTGGCTCGCTCTCTTTTGTTGTGAGCTCTCTTTTCTTGCAATAAGGGAGACAAGTGGAGGTTGAGTGAGAATGAAGGAGTGAGTGTAGAGATTGCATAGCATAGATACTTAGAAGGAGACAAAGATGGAGTGAGGTTGCAAGACCAAGGGCCCTCCCTGTGTGTTGTCAGTTGTGTTCAAAGCATCAGCGTGAGAGGGAATGTGAGGGCTGCATGGTGGAATAGTTATGTGAATGTGAGCATAGAGAGAGAGGGAATGGGTAAGGGTGCATGGATGTCAGTGTCAAGTGGGATGTGGAGGAAGAGATTGCTGAAGCTGAGTGCTGGTGAGGAAAGGCAATGGGGATCAGCTTGAGGGTGGTGGGAAATTCATACTCACTTTTCCAGTGTGCTGAAGGTCATGAAATCTTTTCCTGCACTGTGTCCAGGTTCTGCTGGTGACTCCCAAGGAATTGACCTCCTCAGCCACCTGCATCCACACAGCCTTGGCCTGAGTGGGAGGCCTCTTCCTCCCTGATGAAGGGAACAGGACCTCCCTGTTGGCCCTAGCCCCATCCACCAATGCCTGAAGTGCTGCCTCTTCAAAGCGAGGAGCTGCTCTTGCCCTCCCGCTTGTCATCTCTCCTGCAGGCCCCTCTGACACCAAATGGAGGAAGCTTGGAAGCCTGCAGAAGAAGCAAGGCTTGCTGTGAACCTTAAATGCAGCAGCAATGATGACATCATCGGAGGGGACTTTCAGTCATGAAAAACCGCCTTGCAAAGGCTTCCCACACGTTGGAAATCAATTGGCCAATTGAGTTAAAATTGCATCAATCTCCCACACCCATTTAGATTCGTGTGAGAAACACGAAATTCGGATAACACAACAACAGCCCGCACCTGAGCTAAAATCACCCCTGTTGTTTCCCCTGACTGGTGTGTCGAGAACTAGAGGGCAGAGTCTAAGGATAAGGGGTTGGCCATTTAAGACTGAGATAAGGAGGCATTTCTTCACTCAGAGGGTTGTGAATCTTTGGAATTCTCTGCCCCAGAGGGCTGTGAATGGTGAGTCTTTGAGTATATTCAAGGCTGAGATCGATAGATTTTTGGACTCTAGGGGAATCAAGGGATATGGAGATCGGGCGGGAAAGTGGAGTTGAGGTCGATGATCAGCCATGATCTTATTAAATGGCGGAGCAGGCTCGAGGGGCCGTATGGCCGACTCCTACTCTTATTTCTTATGTTTTTCTGTTCTTATAAGGAGATATTAGGATAGGTTTGATCAATGAGGTATTTTATCAAATGTATGTGGCATATTCCTAAATTTTTTTTAACTAATTCCCAGCACCGCTGATGTAAACATGAGATGATTGAGTATCTGAAACAGCATCTAAAGTGAATCTTATTAGCATGTCAGCTGTGAGAATGTTACGTAAGTGTACAACCATCTAATTTTCCTTGTGATACAAACTGAATATTATCTTCACATTATTACCAGTAGAAACAGGAAATTGCTCTGAACATAGCATTTTAAAAATTCAATCTTGGTACACAAGCTCTATTTTCTAACATACAGTATTGTATGACATTTTTATAAACGGGTTTGGAGTCTGAATTGACAGTTCTTATTGGTAACCTTTGAATTCAGAATTTTGTGTTGTATATCTCATTACTATGGTGACCATTCAAATGATTAGTTAGAGGTAAAATAAAGCATGATTTTGAAACTAATTCCAGTTTACACTAATTGATGCTGTATGCAAAGAGGTCTTCAATAACAGTAGGATGTGAAACCAAGCTGTTTGACATGAAGAGAAGCATGCCAGCTATACACCATATTGACTAGACAAGACCACTCAAGAAATTCTGATCGCTCACCCTAGATGTTTTAAACCTGACCTAAAAATCTCTCTTAATCCTTCTTGATCTTAATCCTTCTATTATTCTTGCTATCCCTGAAACTATTCTTTCCACAATGTATATTACGCAAGTGCACTTCATCACGTCAGAGGCCTTCTCCATGTTTAACAAGATATTCATCGCCAAAGTTGCATTCATCCTCACAGAATAAAATGATATTTAATACTTTTCTAATGCTATTGATTTTTAATGCTATTGGTTGAGCCTTTCCCTTCATGTACCATACCTAATCTATACCAATAAAAGATTGAATTACTTTTTCAAATTGGTTTTCCAGTACTTTTGCAAACATTTTACAATCCACAAATAATTGGTCTGTAATGCCTAGAGCAGGCAAGATTTTTCCCCCGGGAGAGGAGGGAGATCAGTCTAAACTCCTGTCACATTGATTCTAGTAGGATTACTTCATCATTTATTGCATTCTCAGAAGATAAGGGAAACTCTAATGAAAATTTCCACTATGTAGTCACGTGCGCCAGGGACTATGCTGTTGACCAGCAACTAGAATTTTTAAACATATATTATCAGCGGCAATTTCCTTGGGGCTTTTTCCATTCCACTGCCGTAACTTTGGGGTTTCCACTGAACCTCCGACAAAGTTACGGCGGCAAAGCAGGAGAAGTCCTGAGGAAATTCCTGGTGTATGCGTTTAAACTGGTTTGAAGCCAACCATTCTACTCCTGGAAATTTTGCGATGATGCATTTGGTACCAGTTGGACTTCTCCGATATGTTTTCAGCGCCCAACACAAAAGTCAGCTCCAATAGGCAAGCTTGCCTCCTATGAATCAAAAAAGACCTTGTGCACATGTAATCTGGTATAGCATGCCTTTACATGAACAATGGATCCATTTTGAACTGAGCAGGAACTTTTGTAAGCTTAAGAAAGATATTCCATCAGAACAATTGATTAAATAGTACTAATGCATCCCAGGAAACTCGGTAAATTGCATATGCTCAGAATGCAAAATCCAAATTCATCTCACAGCATTATCGCTCTAGGCAAAAATATCAAGTCCAAGCCAAAGAATTTGGGAGAGGCTGAGGATTCAAGTAAAACCTTCAATGAAGGAACTAAAAGACACAAGAGAATTCAATGGATAAAATGTAATCATGTTATTGTGCAGGTGGATAACTAGGTCAAAGACATGGGAAATTAGGGAAAGTTGTGGAAATAGGAGATAGAAAAAATGGGGATGGAAAGTAACTTAAAAATTGAAAGAAACCTGCACTGTAGCCAACACCCACTGAGTTCTCATAGCAGGGCCTACGGTGACTTGAAAAAGCACAGTGGGAGTGTGAAATTGCAACTGTTGGGGAAGAACACAATTACTGTAACAAGTATTAAAAAGAAAAAAAGTCAGGAGAACAAACGATAGGAATTTGGTTATGAAATGGAACGAGCCTCAGTGGGACCAATGGTGATTTATAGGAGGGCAGCAAGAGTGGGATTGTGCTCCATTTATATCTAGGTCAACAGCAGAGCATTTATTTATTTACAAGTATCTGCAGGTGACGCCATTTGATAAACTATTCAAGGATGGTCACGTCTTCAGGTGCTGAACAATTAGCTAAAATTGTTTCAGTATTTTGCCTGCACTTTAGGAGTGGATTACAAAATAATAATAAAAATTCTACCAGTATATTCACCACTGCTGTGTGGGTGGCAAGGCTAGATGAATGTGACAGGTGAAATATGACACTTTGACATTGAACTTCCTATCACAATGCCACCTACAGATATAACTGTTAGTGCAGGCAGTATAATGGGTTTACTCATCAGGGTAAGGCTACTATGAAAGTTGTCAATGGAATGTGCCCTAGTTACTGAATATATTGTAATTATAATTAGGAATATGTGCATTTAACTATGAATATCCAAAAATTGTTGTCCGAGTCTACTGTTAGCTTCATGACAATGGCATCCTGCCCTTAGCCTCCCCGTTTGTTTAGGAACTTGCTGTATTTGCCCATTATTTAAGCATTGTCATTACAAGCATAAGTACCCTTTTAACAAAGTTAATGACTGCCAATCAACTTCTCTGGCACTGAAAATTAACTATTACATGTGTGGAGTCTCATTCCTTCAGGTTTTGAATTTTTCAGGAAGATTTAAAAAATGGCAAATTAAATGCTTCCTGTTCCTTTCTGTCTCTTTTCTCTCTCTCAATCCATTCTTTCTTTCTCCCTCTCTTTTTCTATAACTGATTTGATGTTGAATTCATCCCTTTAATTCACCCTCCTTCTCAGCCCTTCCAGTGTTTATTTCCCAGTCCTTAAATCGCATTGGTTAAGGAGATACCGTTGGTTGCCCTGTTCACTCAGGTCCCACATGCCCTGTTTCCCTCACTGCGCTGTTACCAGCTCGCACCTTTAGCAACTTGGTTGGGAAAAGTATTTTTGAGCTGAAAGGTGCAGGGGAAAGTGTACCCAATGACAGATGCCGTTAGACGCCCTGTTGGAGCAAATTCTGGCCCATTAACTTTTGTCATAACTGTATCTTACACAGTAGTTGACCACTGAATTTATTCCAGACACATCTTCTCTATCTTCAGCCTTGCAGTATTAAATTGTGTCACAACCACATCTTGCATGGTACTTGACCACTGTATTTATTCAAGGCACAACTTCTATATCTTCAACCTTGATCAGTCATAAACTGTACATTGCAATTTCATTTTCTGCTTGCGTGAAACCCTTCACCTTGCCCCTCATAAACCCTTGAAGCTTCCTGTTGAGCGGCAGCCAATGAAGCTAAACAAACCAAAGTCAATCAATGGATGATGAATATCTTCTGACGTAGAAATATTGTTTAGTTGTACAGCATGAACAATAACAGTCAAACACAGAGGAAAAGAAATCAATGTAAATTTTCATTTGAAATTCTGAAATAAATAGGACTCTGAATGCTGGAATCCTGAGGGGACTGCTGAATAATGAGACTGTTAACAAGCCAAAACCCTGACTGACCTTTGTGACAGTTTTAATAAGAAACAAGTACTGACTGGAGTCTTAGCTGACAGGATACTATGAAAGATAGGTTGCACCTGTAGATTATATCCTATGATGCGCAATCACTAATTGAAAACTTGCAGGACAGTCTGAAATAATAATCTTATCAGTGTTTGGAATTGGTGGTTATAGAAAATAACTAAAAAAAAATATTTAAATTTCAGGTCTTTAATCATTATAAGACGGTGCCAGTCAGCCTTTCAAATTACTTTATTGAATGTAATGGCCTTTTGGTTTTTTTAAATCTCTTCTGTGATAATGTTTATTCCCTTTTAAGATTGACCAATTTTGTAGCATTGTGCATCATTAATGTCTGAATGAAAATGCTGTCTTCGCTAGTTAACTTATGAATTAGATCCCGTCAGTACTTAGAAAATGGAATTTGTGTACAGAATTTATGTAATCAATAACCAAATAAGGTTAGAGACATATAGCTATAGCTCCCCTAAAGGCAATTGGCATGAAATAGAACGGATGGGGGGAGAGGGTCTGAAAGGTAGCAATGTATGGATGCTATGTCATGGGCAGGCATGAAATATTCATAAGATGTCACTTCTGCGTTATCTGCTTGTGGGATATAAATCATGTTTCATAGCTGATCATTGCATATTTTTTGGATCATCTTCAGCATAATGGTGGATCTCCTGTTACATTCATTGACAAAAAATAGGAGGAAGCAACTGTGTCCCTCCTGGACTACAGTTACAAAAAATATAAATGTGTGCCCCAGCAATCCCTGTGCCTTACAGTATAATTAGAAATCATATGGATAAGCATCTGAAACCTACAGTATATACAATGCATGACAACATTTTAATGTTTCTTGTATGTTTCTGTTGTCTACTTCATGACTGAATATTGGCCACTTTTTATCTTTTTAGTGTTTAGTTCTTTTTTCCCTCCTTTCTTATTGGTTATTTAAATAATTTTCTACTTCTGTTATAGTTTTGTTGTTCCCCAATTATTTTGTCTAATGCTTTATTCTCCAATTTCAAAATCTCCTCATTCTATCAAAAAACTTGACCTAGTTACATTAGAGAAAAATAACCTGAGATACAAATAGCATGACATTTCCTCACCTAACCCATAATATACCCCAAAAATATAAATTTTACAGCATAATATGCAAAGTATTAGATAGTTCAGAAAAGAATCCTAATCTTAACCATCCCACCTTCCAGTTGTTTCCACTATCACGACCCTTTCCCCCACCCCCATGCAACCCAAGGCACCCAAAAGGGCATCCAACTTTGGGTCAACTTGACCCTGATACTTTTAGCCCGACTCTTCTATTTGAGGCCCAATGATGTAAGCCTTACAACTGCAGTAGAGCTAACATGAGCCACAAAATGACCCCGCCTCCATCACAAATTGTGCACAAAGGCTGTACTTGTACTGTGTGGCTGTTGCGACATAATCAAGGAATCAAACTACATATCTCAGAAGCCATTCTATGATCCCAAACTCTGAACTAATCCATTCCCTCTCTCCCTTTCTGCAGCAACCCCAAGCCACATGCTTTTCTGCTCCCTCTTGATCACAACTTCACCCTGGAATTCTCCAACTCCCAACCTTGTTCTACCAGTATACACGCACCACTCAATCCACTCTTACTCTGAATATAACCCCATCCCCCTCCTGCTGCAGTTACAGATAAAAACATGACATATGCTTTGTAATGCAAATATAATTTTGCACAAGCAAACATATTTTTAAACAATATTGGTAATTAGAAAAGAAAAATAATTAAATTGAACCCTAAAGTAAACTAAAGATTGCAAGCCAAATATTTGAGCAGAAATTTTAAAAACAAATTGATGCGAGCAAGCACAATACAAATAATGAGGGGATGATAATTATTATTAATATTCTGTTAACCTTTTTTTGTCCATCATCAATCGCTAACTATGTGACTGATATATTCTTCCTATGAGATGATACCTCAACTTGGATTTTTTAATCATAAGCATAGAAGTGGAGAATTTGGGTTATTCACATTGAAGAAATGTTCGCTGAGAGGGGATATGATTAACGTATTTAAAGTTATGAAAGGATTGGTTGTAGCAGATTTGGATGAGATATTTGAGATGGATAATGTAAGGCATACTTGCATGTCAAGTTAGATACCAGGAAGTATTTATTTTCTCAGAGGGTTGCCCTCTGGAATAGATACCAGTGAATGTGTTTTTTAAAAAGGGACTTGACACGTTTCTGACAGTGATGAATAATGGATCGTTTGGGGGCGGAAGGGTCCGGTTAAGTTTGCCTACTGATGTATCATTGGTAAACCTCATTTACTGGAGCTGCCTTGATTGCCTTATGGAGTCGGGGGGAAATTTCCTCGAGCTTTTCAGAAATAAGTCACTTTTTTTCCTTTATTTTGGCCTCTTCATGGCATTATGAGCATTGGTGATGCCCGGTCATGTAAAACCTGGTGAACAGGATGAGGATTGAGATGCCTGGTGGTCTTTCACACCCTTCTGCTCATGGTTCTTATAGACCAATCAGATTGCCCAAGAAGGAAGGACAGAAAGCAACATGGGCCAACACCAGACAGGCACCGTGGCCCTGAGATTTAGGGGAAGGACGAAGAAACCAGCAAGGCTGGGGACGTAATGGCAGGACCGCATTAGCAATTTTTGGATCCATTTCCCACCCGGCATCCGGCCAAATTGGCAGACTGGCTGGCGGGAAACCAGTGGTAGGAGGCCGTAGCCAGGGACCCTTGGAGACGGTCTCCGGCAATCAAGAAAGGGGGAAGGTTGACGATCGGGATTTGGGGGGTGGGGGGGGAAGAGAGGACATTGGTGTCGGGGTAAAAAGAGGACATCGGCGGGGGGAGGAAGATAGGACATCGCGGCTGGAGGGGCAGGAGGCCAGCGATCGGCAGGGGAGAGTGAAGGCTTCCTTGAGGGGCCGGGGGAGCACTCCTTATCCTCCTAGCCCACAAGGAGTACTGGAAAAGGCACTTGCCTTCTGGAGTCGGTAGCTGCCACCTCCCTTTTACTGCTGGGTTTCCCGAACCCCGGGAAACCTGCACAGCAACGGTTAATTTTAAATCTGGCTCCCAATTGCACTGTGGGAGCTCGATTTAAATACATTACTGAAGTGTCCTGCTTCACCACGGCTGGACACTCGGAAGCCACAAAACCCACTGCTGTGAAAAAAACAACATGCGCGGCAGGTTGGTGATGTGTTTTGCACATTTGATGGTTTCACCCACCGACCCTCTTGTACCCATAGGGGGTGGGGGTTAACATTCAAGGCCAATCATTTTGATCGACAGATCTGGATTCTTTCAATTTATATAATGGGGTTTGGGGACTGGTATGAAAGTATAAGATTCCTTAAAGGACGGAACAACAGGAACAACAACTTGCATTTATATAGTGCCTTTAAAAGACAAAAATGCCCCAAGACATTTCACAGAGGTGCAATCGATAAATGGATGTTGAGCCAAAGAAGGACATATTCGGAGGGCTGACCAAAAGTGCAGTCAAAGAGGTGGGTCTTAAGTGAGGAGAGGGAGGTGGAGAGATATAAGGATTTTGTTGTTGGAGGTGAGGGTGGAGGGTGCAAGGTTCTGGAGTAGTGGATGGTTTTGACAGAAGGATATAACTCATGTCAGTGTTAAATATTTAGATGTGCCCAATTGTATTCATTGTCTTCTTGAAAAGATTTGCATTTTAACAGTTCTGGTGTGGAACCTGTAATTACCCATTTGTTCTCAGACTGATTGCTAGGTACCTTTACCTAGTAAAATTCCCATGTTTACAGTGCTCTGTTCAGAAAAGTTTAGAAATACCTCACAATTAGTCAGGGAAGATTGAATACATTGACACCAGTGCTTGGGAGTGGGTGCATCCCAAGGGAGTCCCCTTGGCTAATGTCATCAGAGTACATCTGTTTCATGCTTTCACTCAGGAATTGGATTACATAGGAGAATCAATTCCATGCAGAATCCTTTCAAATGTGATCATTTTTAGATCAGGTTTCCAGGCAAAAAAAAGTGCTGGACAGAATTTGGAATAAGTGCTTAATACTTAAGGCATGGAGAATCATGGGCCATGTGCCTATAACTTTCTGATATGCGCAGTTGTAAGTACTACTTTTCAAACCGAATATTTTCATTCTTTTTGTTTTGTGACTTGATTTGTTAAATTAAATTAAAAAAAAATGATTTTATGTTAAATTGCAAAAGTATGCCGTTGGAGAATGTTGTATTTTCTTATGTTGGGAAACTTTCAGAAAAGCAACCAGCAATCTATTATAAATTGTTACTGTCGAGATATTTTGTGCGTTATCCTTCTACAGTGGATTCATGTTAACTCCGTTACATTGTGTAACTATGCTTACATATCATCTGATTCTTGTTTTTCAAGGACAGCCATGAAATTCTTCTGTTGCTAAATGAGCATTCTGCTGAGCATAATTTGTTCTTGGATGAGTCATATTGCACTTTCTCCTGAACATTCTGTAGCTGGACCAGAAGGTTTAAGTAGGCTACATCTGTGCAAATGGTACTATAATTTGTTTGCCCTTTCCTGTGCAGACGGTTAGCATTTTTTGCCATCTGCTGCTTTTCCCAAATTTATACCAATCCTCTTTGTATTAATATTATACACACAAGATAGTTAATGAAGTTTAACTGTACTGTAAAGGAACCGAGTCTCTTTAGACCAGTATAGGTCGAATTTAAAGGTCAGATAGTATGTTTTAAAATGTGTTCTGGGTAATTATTTGTGAATTATAACGTTTTCAGCCTTTGATTGTAATTCTATTGCAATTAATGATTCAGTTGCTACAGGTGAAATATGATCGTGGCTTAATATGCCGCAGTTTAACAAAAGAACGTTTTCTTTCCATAACAGCCAGTTGTTAAAATCTATCAGGCTAGAAATTAATGTTGTATCTGTTTCTATCGATCCTAAATATTCAATCTTTGTCATTTGTAAATTAACAAAATCTTCATTGGAATATTGGGCATAAAATGGCTAAAATAGACATCGGCAATTTTGAAATATTTGTAAAAGCATCTCATGAAATATTTGCATGTGTAAGGGAATATAATTTGGGGGTGAAATGAAGAGGTCCATTAGATCCAACAAGCTCATTCTTTTTTACTGATTTCTCTCACCCAACCACCATCTCACGATATCCCGCTGTCACTTCCTTTTCCAGAAAGTCAACTTAATGAACAAGCGTATTCTCCTTTTTACGAATATATTCTGCCTACCTTCCTCTCTTACTCAAAATATTCTAATTTCTAACTTGTGTCCCCTTTTAGAGTCCTTTGTCACTTTAAATCAGGTACCTTGAAAGTTATTTTCAAATAAAAACAACCCGACTTACATAAACCTTTCTGATGACTTAAATGTTGATACCCAGAATCATATTTGCTGCTCATCTCTACCATCTCAAGGGCAATACGGTAACATCCTTCTTATGATTAGGTGGTCAGAAAAAAGCACAGCGCTTCACTTGAGGTCTAACCAGGACCTTATACAATAAGGTAGAATGCAATGTCTTTTGATTCAAATTTCAAATCGCTATAGGTGGCAGGGCAGGTTGAGAAAGCAGTTTAAAAGGCTTATAGGAGCCTGGGCTTCATGAATAGAGTTACAGGGGGAAAAATTTGGTTGCTTTGCGCCTACCATTAGCGCCCGGGCGCGGGGCCGCCACGCCTCCCGTGAAATTCAGCGGGAGGTTAGCGGCGGTACTAGCCGTTAGCGCCCCGCGGCACTGCGCCACCAACGATGATGTCATCACCATGTGCAGCGCCCTGGCCGCGATCTTTGGTAGCACCCCCTGACTTACCGCCGGACGCTATGTTCAACGGGGTCAGGGGGGCCTATCTGCGGCCGGGGCGGCGTATTTAAAGGAGAGTTGCCGGGCGGCCATATTTGTTGCTGGCCACCTGCCAGCACCTGCCTCCACTGACGCCCACAGCTTCCTTACCCGCGCCCCCTCCCCCCCGCGGAGTGCCAGCTGCGCTCCATGAGCCCGGCACTTCTTTTGAGTGCTGGGCTCTTTTGCCGGCACTCCTGATCCCCGGGGGGCCCAGCTGGGCCCCGGGTCATGCTGAGCAAGGCCCCTCCCCTTTAGGAAGGGGAGGAAGGCCTGCAATACTGCGCCGCGATATTCCCTCACAGTGCCCCTCAATTTCGGTCGCAGGGCCCCGACGAAGTTAGCACCCCAAAGGGGGGCGACTCAATTTTTCACCTTAGAGTACAAAAGTTTGGAGATTATGATGAACCTGTATAAAACACTGGTTTGGCCTCAACTGGAGTATTGTGTCCAATTCTGGGCACTGCACTTTAGGAGGGATGTGAAGGCCTTAGAGAGGATGCAGAAAAGATTTATGAGAATGATTCCAAGGATGAGGGACTTCAGTTACATGGATAGACTGGAGATATTGGGGTTGTTCTCCTTACAGCAGAGAAGATTGAGAGGAGATTTGATAGAGGTGTTCAAAATCATGAGGGATCTGGACAGAGTAGATAGAGAGAATCTGTTCCCATTGGCAGAGGGGTTGAGAACCAGAGGACACAGATTGAAGGTGATTGGCAAAAGAACCAAAGGCCACATGAGAAAAACTTTTTTATGCAGCGAGTGGTTAGGATTTGGAATGCACTGCCTTAAAGGGTGGTGGAGGCAGACTCAATTAATGGCTTTCAAAAGGGAATTGGATAAGTACCTGAAAGAAAAAAAATTGCAGGGCTACGGGGAAAGGGGGGTGGGGGGGAGTAGGACTATCTGAGGTGCTCTTGCAAAGAGCCAGCACGGGCTCGATGGGCCAAATGGCCTACTTCAGTGCTGTAACCATTCTATGATTTGTACTTTATCCTTATTTGCCTTTACTGCAACTAAGCAGTGGGCTGAGAGTTCATAGATGTATTCAGTATAATCTCTCTGTTTCTGTATCAGGACATCCTACCATTTACTCACCCTTTTAGTTCCTTAGTCCCATGCTAATTATTTTAGACATTTATATTGAACTACATCTGTCATGTAAGAAATCGGATAGAACATTTCCAGGGAATTATAGACCAGTCAGCTTAACATCAGTGGTAGGAAAAATAATGGAATCCCTACTAAAGGAGAGAATAGAAGAACATCTAGAAACAAAAAGTATAATAATGAATCGTCAGCATGGATTTCAAAAGGGAAAATCTTGCTTGACCAACCTTATTGATTTTTTTGAAGAGGTAACAGAGAGAGTAGACAATGGTAATGCAGTAGATGTAATTTATCTGGATTTTCAAAAGGCCTTAAATAAGGTACCCAATAATAGATTAATGAATGCGGAGTCAGGGGACAAGTAGCAGAATGGATTGCTAGCTGGCTTCAAGACAGAAAGCAGAAAGTAGGAGTAAAGGGTAGCTATTCACAGTGGCAGAAGGTGGGTAGTGGTGTTCCACAAGGATCAGTGCTGGGACCACTGCTGTTCACAATTTACATTAATAATTTAGACTTTGGAATCAAAAACACAAGGATGATAGCAGAAATGCGAGGGTATACATATCAGGAAAGGATGAACAGGCTGGGTCTCTTTTCCCTTGAAAAGAGAAGGCTGAGGGGTGACCTAATAGAGGTCTTTAAAATTATAAAAATTTTGATAGAGTGGATACAGAGAGAGTGTTTCCACTTGTGTGGAAGAGTATAAATAGAGGCCATCAATATAAGATAGTCACCAAGAAAACCAATAGGGAATTCAGAAGAAACTTCTTTACCCAGAGAGTGGTGAGAATGTGGAACTCGCTACCACAGGAAGTGGTTGAAGCAAATAGTATAGATGCATTTAAGGGAAGGCTGGACAAACATAGGAGGGAGAAGGGAGTAGAGGGTTATGCTGCTGGATTTAGATAAGGAAAGACAGGAGGAGGCTCGAGTGGAGCATAAACCCCGGCATGGACTGGTTGGGCCGAATGGCCTGTTTCTGTGCTATTTATCCTATGTAATCTATTGATCCCATTACCTGAAAGATCTGAAGAATTTGAAACTGACTGCAGTAAAACTCATTACTTGCTTCATTACTGATTTTAGTACCTTCTGACTACTTGGACGAAGGCATTTTGCTTAAATCCTCATCCATGTCCTCGATGCATATTAAAATAGCAATAGTCCCAAGTGTAACCAGTGAGTAAAGAGTGGATGTGTGCTGGGACCTCTCCCTAACACTCCAATTCCTCAATTTCCATATTCAATCAGTGTAAGTTTCATAAGTTACTGCGAATGAATCCCTTTATCACTAATGCTGAGCAAGTCTGTGCTGGGTGGTTTTTCCCACACACCTGGGGGGAAATATGAAGTGAAAGCTAGTTTCTTTAATTTTGTTACTACAATGACATAAATGTAAGAAAATCAGTTACAATCTAAATAACAAAAGATCAGGAGCCAAAATCACAGTTCCCGGGAGAGAAAATACTACAGCTGTGAGTTTAGGAATAGTAGGAGCTGAGAGAAACCTTGTGATGAATGAGACACTTGTGATATGGACTATCCTAGGTTTGGATGGCTCTGATGCTTGAACAGAAAATCACTGGGTGCAAAGACCAGATAGATACAGTTCACAACATCGAGGATGTCGAAAGATTTATGGGACACGAATTCTAGACATTTGTCACCTCGCAAATTTAGGAATGAGGAATGCCACAATTCTTGAGAATGGACAGGTAGTAATCGTGGAAAATTGATAGGGGATAGACTGCCTGTTTTGAAGTTTCAACCTGGACTCCCAAATGCTAGCATAAGGGAATAAGTAGAAAAACTCCTGGAAAGGGTAGGATAATATTAAATTCAGTAAATGAGTCATCTCAAGTAAATGATATGGCCAGGATAGCATCAGAATTCAAGAGTCAACCTTCAGGAATTGGAGTTGGAGACCAGTACAATCAATATAAGAGAGACAAATGCTAAAGGAAGACAAGGAAATTGAGATACTGGATGGATTAAGGTTGGGGAAAAAAGCAAGAAATGTAGGAAACCTTGTGAAGCTACCCAGAAAATTATATTAGTAAGAAAGAAAGACTTGCATTTATAGTGCCTTTCATTATTTTAGGATGTCCCAAAATGCTTTACAGTCATTGAAGTACATTGGAAGTGTCATCACTGTTGTAATGTAGGAAACGTGGCAGCCAATTTGCACACAGCAAGCTCCCACAAACAGCAATGTGATAATTGCCAGGTAATCTGTTTTTTTTTGTTATTTTGGTTAAAAGTAATATACTGTAGTGTAGCGATTCGTGTGCATCGCCACTAAATAATCGAGTTCGACTTCGACGAACTATAAATAAGTTGTTTATTTACAGGAACTGGTTAAATACAACAGGTAAGGTAGCAGGTAAGATGGCTGACTGTAGGAGCACCGTGGTGTAGGTCTTTCCCCAGCGGGGACGCCATGAGGACTAACTAGAAGTTTCCCAGCTCAACTGCCAGCAGGTTCCGAGCTCTACTGTTGGAAGGTTCCAAGCTCTGACGTCATGACGCAGAGTACAGGAGAGAAGCCTGAGTGTAGTAATAGATACATACAGTAAGGTAAGTTAAAGGGAATTATGTATCTCAATGTAAGGGACAACCGGTGGTACCGCCACATAGGCCCCCCCAGAATTTGCTTTAACAAAAGTCCAAGGATGAAATGGTCTGATGAGCTGGTGGTCACGGCGGTCGTGCTGTCTCGACTTGGTAGGCGAGATCTGAAGATGCTCGTAAGCGGATCCTTACGCGCGTCGTGGCGAATAAAACGTATCCGTCAGGCGAAGGACCGTAGAGACGTGTGAAACAGCAGGCCTTGTCAGAGTGACGGGCAGGTTGGGCGGACGCGGGCGATGTCTCCGTTGATGTTGAAACAAGTCCTTGTTCCAACGAACTCTGCAGGAACGCCAAACGAGCGATCCAGAAGGACTTGACAGGCGAGGTCGGTGAACTCGCCGACAGGTGAGTGAAACCTTCAGGAGGCTGGAACGCATGGAACGGTGCGTGCCATAGTGCTACGACGATAACACAACGGAGGGTGAAGAGTTGCTGCATTGATCAGTGATCGGTGAGGCCAGCAACTTTCACATGGCTGATCGCGGCCGCAGGATGCCCGTTGGACCCGTCCTCGATGTGTGCAGCATCAGTAGAGGTTTGCGTTTGTTAAAGGGAAAACTGGAGAAAGGGTGGCAACAGTCCAGGTTGTTGTTGCTTTCAGGAGGGGTCAACTCTGCCTGGAGGGCGGCAACACTTGTAATTGTTGTAGATTTAGGAGAACACAGCCGGGAGGGCGGCACGCTTTTTGTTCATGCCGAATCGTGTAGTAGGTAACACAACCAGCAGGCTGAAGGGCTGGTGCGTCGTCGGCGGAGAAGGAGTTGTCGTTTTTCACGAGGGATAGGTCCTCGTGGTTCGCGAGGGATGGGTCCTCGTGCGCGAGGAGTGCGTCCTCGTGTTTCATGGGGGTGAGTCCTCGTGGTATCCCCGTAGGGCGCGCTCTGATTTTGTGGGCCCGAACATGCTGTACCCCACGCTTGGAGAGATGTATACTTGCTGTTGCTTTGGATGTAGAGGCGGACGATCCGTGTGGCGGTAGGAAAGACGAGTACGGGGACCGTAAGCAAGTGCATGGTCGGCGCCGCATCGATGTTCTTGTTGAACGGGGCTTCTACCTTTATAAAGCACGAGGGAGACTGTGGCTCCCTGGATTGCGGTAGCGACAGCAAAACGGCTGGTGCTTCCATGGCGTGCTTCTTTTGTGAAAATTGGTCACAAAAAAACGGGGTCCGGTTGAGTTTTGTCCGTGTCAAACGGGATCTGCTCCAGGCTGCGCTTACCTTGCGAATACGTTCGCAAAGACGGGGTCGCCTTTGGAGGAATCGGTGTTAGGCGGTTGCTGTTCCGTGGTTCGTCGGTTGTGCGTCGGTCGTCTTGTGGGAAGACGAGGTTCAGGCTACGCGTTGCTACCGTGAAAATCGTTCACAGATACGGGGTCATCAATTGTAGTGTTGGAATTGATGAGCTTCCGTACTCACGTCGTTGGGTCACCAATGTAGCGACTCGTGTTCGTCGGTCGTCTTCTGTGAAGACGAGGGTCAGGTTGCGCGTTGCTTCCGTGAAAATCGTTCACGGATACGGGGTCACCAATTGTAGTGTAGGAATTGATGAGCTCCCGTACTCACGTCGTTGGGTCACCAATGTAGCGATTCGTGTGCATCGCCACTAAATAATCGAGTTCGGCTTCGACGAACTATAAATAAGTTGTTTATTTACAGGAACTGGTTAAATACAACAGGTAAGGTAGCAGGTAAGATGGCTGACTGTAGGAGCACCGTGGTGTAGGTCTTTCCCCAGCGGGGACGCCATGAGGACTAACTAGAAGTTTCCCAGCTCAACTGCCAGCAGGTTCCGAGCTCTACTGTTGGAAGGTTCCAAGCTCTGACGTCATGACGCAGAGTACAGGAGAGAAGCCTGAGTGTAGTAATAGATACATACAGTAAGGTAAGTTTAAAGGGAATTATGTATCTCAATGTAAGGGACAACCGGTGGTACCGCCACAGTAGTAATATAATTAGCCAAGTCACCAGGGAGAACGCCCCTGCTCTTCTTCAAAATATTCCAGTGGGAGTTCTTACATCCACCTGAGCGGATAGTTGGGGCCTCGGTTTAACATCCCATCTGAAAAGTGGCACCTCCGACAGTGCAGCACTCCCTCAGTACTGCACTGGAGTGTCAGCCTGGACTATGAGCTCACGTTTCTGGAGTGGGCTACACACTGAGCCATGGTTAACAGATACAAGGCATTGTCTGATATAGCAGAAAGTGATATGTTGCCAAGAGAAAAGTTATTTAGATAACCAAAGGGTACAGTTTACAGGACTCAGAAAAATTGTAATCAAAGGTGATGCTTTGTTCAAGAAAGTGGATAGCTTTGTGTGTTGAATGACAGGATGGTGGGCTGTCCACCTGGAGTTAAAGCAGTAAATACTGACAAAAAGTTAAAAGATACTGAAGGGAACAGGTACGGACCTAGTGGTAGATATCAATGTGGGGGTAAATCACATAGGGCTTAAAAGCCACATATATGAAGATTGGCTCACAATTAAAGGATGGAGGCTGCAAAATAATGTTCTCTGGTATATTTCCAGTATTTGTGTTAGGTGAGGAGTTCACCAAAAAAAATGGAGGTGGTAAGCGAGTCGCTGGCAGCGTGGTGAGAGTAGAGCGATGCTATCTTCTTGAATAACTGGGAATCCTTCCAGAATACAAGGACTAATGCAGGAGAGACAGGCTACACTTAAACCAAATAGGGACAAAGTGACTCGTGGGGCTCATCGAGGCAGCAATAGAAAATAATTTAAACTGGACAGGTGGAGGGAGGAGAGTTGGGAGGAAACTGGATCCCAGACAAGACATAGCATAGGGTAGAAAGCGGTCAACAGGTAGGTTTGGACACAAATTCAGAGAGGCACATAGGAACTGATGCCAGGAATAAGCAGATGCTGGGAGATGTGAGACAAGGAATGTCTATAATAAGGTGTATTTACATGAATTGAATTACTGGAGGCTGTCATGGCAGAGGAGAACTAAAATGTGAAGGCAGTATTGGAAACATGGCTAAATCAATTGGCCCAGAAATTCGGGTCGGAGGCTTCCCGCGGGTGCAAGCCTCCGACCTGCACTTACCTAGTGCGCGGCCATTGAGCTGTGGGCCCGCGTGGGATTCCGATCCTGGGCCTCCTCCAACTGCCGGGGCACAGTGCTTGCGTATCCCAGGAGCGCAGTTAGTTCGATGTGACTCCTGGGATCACATGGGCCATGGAGAGCCAATGGTAGCAGGGAATGCTTCATTCATAAGTTTGACAGGAAGAGCTGTCAAACCTATAAATACTGGCCCTGAAATTAGGATCGGGGGCTTGCCGCGCGTGCAAGCCCCCGATCTGCACTCACCCTGCGCGCCGACATCTGAAGCCCGGGCCTGCTTGCATTTCCTGTCACAGGCCCGGTTCCGATGTCGGCGCGATGTGCTTACCTGATCCAGCGGCGTAGTTAGTGCGATGTGCCGGCTGGGATCAGGTGAGCACTGTGCAGCCAATCAGGGGAGGGGAAACTCATTCATGAGTTTGACAGTAAGAGCTGTCAAACTCATGAAACGTATGGGCTGCCAAAACACTACTTTAACTTTAAATAAAATTTTAAAAAACATCCCACTAATTGTATTAACTATAAGTTTTAAAAAATGTTTTAAACAATTAATCAATTTTTTGAAAAAAATAAATTTTTTAAAAATAGGGTCTAAAACTAAACTTACCATCCTGTAAATTCTTTAAAAATAACAAACCTGTGGAAAAAAAATTTCTACATTGATCTAAAAGCCCACTTACCTGAAAAACTAAATACTTCCGTCTTGTTTTTCTATGTGTAAAGACCGGAGGCCTTTACATGCGCGCAACTCTGGGAAAAAAAAAAAAAGGAATTTTACTGCGCACGCGCTGCCTGTGCAGTCGCGCGTGCTCTGCCTCTTAACCCCTTGGGTCAGAGGACAGGAAATGCCGGTTTTCAGCGCATGCGCTGTGCATGCTGAAAACCGGCAATTCCTCCAGGCCCACGCGTGAGTACCCCATCCGTACTCACGCGTTGTGCCCGGAATTACTGGGCCACTATAAGCCCCAAAACATCACTAAATCTTCAAATAATTTTTTTTTTTAAATCACATTTTTAAAATAACTATAAATTATATAAAATAACTATTTTAAACAATAATTTAAATTTTTGAAAAAATTAATTACATTTTCTAACGGGGCTAAAAATAAACTTACCTTTCTTTAAAGCATTTAAAAATAATAAACCTGTGGAAAAAATGTTTTAATTTTAATTAATTCACCACTTACCTTGCTAAAAGCAGGCCTTGCGCCTGCTTTTTATATGTGTAACTCCTGGAGACTTACCCTCCCGGAAAAACCTGGAAAAAAATGTAAGTTCAATGCGCACGCACTGCCTCTCCGGCGCACGTGTTCCACCTCTGAACCCATTCTTTCAAGGGAACGGAAGTTCTGGTTTCCCGCGCATGCACAGTGCATGCACGAAACCGGCACTTTCATTGGGCTTACGGGTGAGTACCCCGTACGTACTCACCCGTGGAGACCCGAATTTCTGGGCCATTGTAGCATTTAGGGTATAGAGGCCTAGAAATTGAGTGGGCTTAGCGCCCATTTTGCGGCGCTAGAGGGCATTGCGCTGGACTTACAGCCGGTTTTGAAATTGACTAGGGCCCAACATCGGCGTTACACCGGTAGCGCTGCACCGGCACCGATGACGTCATCGGTGTGCGCAGCGTCCCGGTTGCCGTGGTGACGGGCCCCAGCGCCGAAATTCAGTTGCGGCCGCCTCGCCCGTGGCAGCCGCAACTAAGACTCTGGCAACAGAGTCCTACACGACTTTGCGCCGGCGCATAAAGGTGGAGCGGCGGCCGGCCGCTTTCCCGCCGGCCGCCTGCCCGCACCTCCCTCCCCGGACTCCCCCACCCCCCCCCCCCGCGGAACAGATGCTTCTCGGCTGCGAGCCCGGCACTTCCCCGAGGTGCCGGGCTCATTTTTGTGGCGATTTAACCGGCCAGCGGGCGGGTGCAGGCAGCTCCTCCTTAACTGAAGGAGGAGGCCTGCACTTCCCGAGCCTGCCGCACCGCATCGGGCGCCGCAGCGCCGGAATAGCGCCGCAATGCGGCGCGTAGCGCCAGTTTTCAGGCGCAAACAGCCTTCAGTAGCGCCGGCAGCCGTTTGGGCGCGGCGCTACTGAATTTTTGGCGCGTACAGCGCGACTTAGCACCAGCGCTAAATTTCCGGCGTTAAGCCCCGGCACAGCGCAAACTCAATTTCTAGGCCAGAGTGTTTAGAGATGACAAATTGGAAGAAAAAGGAGGTAGCCTAGTCCTATATGTCAGTAACACCTGCGAGGTAAAAGAAGTTGAACTTGTGGGAAGCAGAAAGCTACAAAATGAATTACACTGATTAGAAATCTTTAATTCCAAAAAGAACAAGCTGATAGCACGCCCAGGAATTTCCTCAGAGCTGCTCTCACTTCGTTGCCATTATGCACGTAAATACCTTTCCGCTGCACTGCCGGTAAGTTACGGCAGCAGAGCGGGAGCGGCTCCAAGGAATTTACAGTCTAAGAGTATGCTATAGATCACCTGATCAGAGATGACACATTGCTTTATTAAAAGATAGAAAGAATATTTGAGAAGAGGAAAGTTATT
This sequence comes from Somniosus microcephalus, assembly GCF_052327205.1. NCBI lineage: Eukaryota > Metazoa > Chordata > Chondrichthyes > Squaliformes > Somniosidae > Somniosus > Somniosus microcephalus. The sequence goes on from NC_140997.1 coordinate 167,647,595, forward strand.
TTAAAGTGAAACAAGTCAATCTATTATAAACTAAGAAAACCAAAGTTCTTTAGAGTTAGAGGGGGCGATTTTCTGATGTCGGAGGAGGCGGGAAAGGCGGGAAAATCAGAATCAATGAGGTTGGGTTCGGAACCCGCCTCCATGGGATTTTGCCGGTGCCAGTTTTGGAGGTCGGGAAACGCCCCTGCCTCCAGCTGGCCATTGCGCTATTAAAGATCCTTAAATGTTCTTTAAGGGCCTCTCTAAGCCTATTTTGAGAGGCCCTCGTGATTTTTCCAGCATTTCGGCATGATCCACGCACCTCCTAAACCACGCCAGGTAACCTGGTGGGTTGATTCGTTGGTGGCCTCCTCACTGCTGCAGGTCCAACAAGACATTGTTTATTGCAGCAATGATTACTTACAGGTGCCAGACCTTGGCTTTAAAAGGTCTCTGAGCACTTTTAGAAGGCCTTCCGAAGTTGGAGGTGCTGCAGTTTGACTCCATCAACTGTGGGACCTCCTTGGAAGACCATCTCCCCGCTTGCAATGAGCACTTCCCCAAAGGTGGCATCTACAAGCAGCATGGGAACCATTTGTTTTCTTTCTGCATGGACAATCAGATGAGGATGAGGACCATCCAGGGCAGCAGCAGAACCAGGCAGCTCAGCAGCAACATCAGCAGGAGCCCCGACCTCCTGCTCAGCAGCAACAGCAGTAGGAGCCCCAACCTCCTGCTTAGCCACCTGATGCTGCACAGGGCAGAAGGCGCCAGCACACCGAGGCACCATGCCGCAGGAGATACCCCCGACAGAGGGTTTACAGACAGAGGATGAGCTACCTCAACAAGAGTGAGCAGCAGTGCCAAAGGAGGCTGAGACTTTCGCGAGAGGTTGTCTCAGAGAGATCTGCGGCCTGCTGCAGCAAAACCTGGTGCCCAGAGGAACGGGTGGACACCCCTTACCAGTGGCTGTCAAAGTCACCACCGCACTCAACTTCTTTGCCTCAGGCTCCTTCCAGGGATCATCAGCAGACATCAGCGGCATCTCCCAGTCGACCGCCGACAGTTGCATCACACAGGTTACCGATGCCCTTTTTGCTAAGGCCCACAATTACATTCAGTTCACAAGGGATCAAGCAAGTGTAACCGCCCGTTCGGTTGGCTTTGCAAATATGGCAGGCATGCCAATGGTGCAGGGCGTCATAGACTGCACCTCATCACGACCCAGCTATCTTTGTCAACCGAAAGGGCTTCCACTCCCTCAATGTACAGCTGGTGTGAAACCACAAGAAGGAGTTTTTGCATGTTTGCGCCAAGTTCTGTGGTAGTTGCCATGACTCTTTCATCCTGCAGCACTCTAGTGTTCCTCCACTTTTCAATCCACCAAACCAACTTAACGGATGGCTCCTTGGTGACAAAGGCTACCCCCTGAAGAAGTGGCTAATGATGCCAATCAGGAGGCCAGCTAATGAGGCTAAGGAGTGCTACAACGCCAGCCACACTTCGACCAGGTCCATCATCGAGCAAACCATTGGGTTGTTGAAGATGCACTTCCGTTGCCTTGACCGATCAGGTGGAGCCCTGCAGTATACACCATACAGGGTCTCCAGAATGGTCGTGGTCTGCTGTGCACTGCACAACATCGCACAGCGCTATGGCTTGCAGCTTCATGATGAGCAAGCGGCTCAGTTGCAGCCCTCCTCAGATGAGGATAAAGATGAGGAGGAGGAGGAGGATATGGAGGAGGAGGTCAGAGTGCCGGTGTATCGACCAGTGGCAGCGGCAGCATGCGAGCACATGGCTGCCCGGGATGCAAGGGATGAACTTATCATGGCCAGATTTGCATAGGTTGTCCAAGTTGGCACATGTCCTTGGCTCCATTCTAGGACATCATTGACAATGCACTTGACTCTCTGGCCTGCTTTCACTCAGGCCACCAACCTGACAATGCAAGTCTGGCGGTGCCCGCAATGTGGAGCTGCCTAAGGTGAAAGAACAGATGGCACAACGCCAACATTTTGGCTTCAAATCATTTCAATGCTTTCCAACAGGGATGGCATTTCATCAATTCACAGAAACAGTCTCCCAATCTGCACACAAATCTAGAGGTTATATCCCTTACCAGCTGTACCCACACAGCCTTGGTTTCTTTGGCACGCCTCTTCTTCCCAGATGAGTGGAAGAGCACCTCCATGCTAGCTGTCACCCCCTCAAACAACATTTGCAGTGCCTCATCCGAGAGCCTCGGGGAAGCCCTTGCCTTGGAATTGGACATACTGGTTTCTCAAAAGATGTTGGAGGTGGTGCAGGATACGCAGAAATCCTGTGGAATGAGCCAAGGGAGCAAGAAGCCACAAAATTAGACTGGAAAAGTGCTGTCAACAGAGGCGAGTTTCAGTCCCAAAAGATTAATTGAGCAAGGGCATCCCACACCTCTGAAATCAAATGGACAATCACAGGTTTCAAAAATTTGCAATTTTCCCATCAGTGGAGGCAAGTTTCAAACCCACCCACACTGAAACCCGCCTCTATCTCGCCTCCAGTGGGAAAATCATCCCGAGAGTTTGTAGATGTAGTTCATGACTGCTTCTTGGCCAATGCATTAAGGAAGCCACAAGAGGCAAAGCTCATCTTGACCTGATGTTTGTAAATGATCCAGAAAATGTACGATATGGAAGTCATAGCACCCCTTGGGGACAGCAGCCACAGGAATACATTGGATTCGGAGCCAGGTGCATAAGGTGCTTGGAATATTCAATGAAATGTAGGAACAACTAAAGCAAGTAAATTGGGGAAGGTTATTCAACAACACTTCAGTCGAAGACAAATGGAATACTTTCAAAGTTGTAATTCTGAACATGCAGGAATAATATTTTGGCAAAAACTACAAACATTGAAAAAACATGGTCTTGAATGGATTAACAAACAAATTAAAACTGAGATAAAGGGAAAAATACACTGTACAAATCCTGCAGGAGCACATTTAAAGGTTGATCAGCGGGGCAAAAGGAGACCTGTAAAAATCATAGTAACTGAGGCGAAGCATGACAATCTATGGGGGAGAAATTCAGTTGGTAGCGCCAGCGATTAGCGCCTAAAGAGCCTGAGATTTGGGGCGTTACCCAATTTTTGGGCAGGCGCAGTGAACCCAGCGCTTCCTGCCATATTGAGTAGCCTTTTAGCGCCGGCGTTAACTCTTTGCGCCCGCAAGCGGGCGCAGGCAGATCATGACGTAATTTCAGTGTGCAACACCTTTTTGGTGCCCCGGACCGGAAATTCAGTGGCGCCCCCCTCCGTTCCGCCTGGCGCTATGAGTGACAGTTGGATGGAACGTTACCAGGTCCTTCTCGGACTCGGGGGGGCGCTCTTTAAAGGGGACAGCACTAGTATAAAAGCGGCAGCCATTTGGGCTGGCCATCCTGCTCGCTGCTGGAGAGAGTTGCAGACCTTCAGTTGGAGAGCATTCTTCTCATTGAGCCAGCGGAGCCTTGGGACCTGCAGCCCTGTCCAGAACAGTTTGATTGTGAGAGATTACTGCGTCTTACCCGTCTGACATAATAATGGGAGCTGCTTTGGAGGGGAACGTCCTCCTGGCTGAACAACTGGCAAGGGCACAGAGATGGAGGGAGAGAGGGCCGGGATTGGCCAGAAGGAGGAGGGGCAATGGACGTCGCCAAATCCGACCATACGCTGCCAGGTTTTTCAGGCAGCAGGTCTCATACCTTACCATGTCGGAAGAGCAGTGTCTGCGAAGGCTCAGATTCGGTAAGGATGTTGTGACTGAGCTGTGCCACCTGCTTGCTGAAGATCTGCAGCCGCGGCTACGGTGCAGGACCTCTCTGTCGGTGGCCGTCAATGTCACTGTTTCAGGCAGCAACTGGGGACATAGCAAATATTTCACAATTTGCGGTGCATTGCTGCATTCGGCAAGTGACAGCTGCCCTCTATAGAAGGAGGCGCGAATTAATCACCTTCCCTGTGACCCTGGAGAAGCAGGGGGAACGCGTGCAGGGCTTCACGGCTATTGCGGACTTCCCCATGGTGCAGGGGGCCATTGATTGCACACACGTGGCTTTGCAGGCGCCATTACAGAATCCTGAGGAGTTCCGCAACCGCAAGGGGTTCCACTCCCTCAATGTGCAGCTGGTCTGTGATCACCGGCAGATGATCATGGCGGTCAACGTACAATTCCCTGGCAGCAGCCATGACGCGTTCATCCTGCGGCAGACCTCAGTGTTATGTTCATTAATAACTAGACATTCTTATTATGAACACAGCTAGCTTTTGCTAGTTACTTTATTGAGCCATGTGGACTAGGTACAGCATCTTGTAGAGGCTTCCATCTTGACTGCTGCCTTGTGGGTAGCCTAGCCTCATGGGTAATGTAGTCTTATATATACAGCTCTACTGCTCCACCTAGTGTCCACCATAGAATGACATGTTATTGATCACTACACTCAGTGGCTGACCTTTTTGAGGCCCCGGCTCACCCGCAAGGCTGGCTTCTTGGTGACAAGGGCTATCCTCTCTGCCCATGGCTCATGACCCCGCTCCGTTTGCCCAGCACCCCGGCAGAAGAGCATTACAACAACAGCCATCAGGCGACCAGGAACATTGTGGAGCACACAATTGGTGTGCTGAAGCAGCGTTTCCGTTGTCTCGACCATTCGGGGGGTGCCCTACAGTACTCGCCGGAGCATGTGACGCGCATCGTCGTTGTCTGCTGCATGCTCCACAACCTGGCCATTCGACGCACCCAGCCAATGCCAGCCGACCCTCAAGGTCCAGCAGAGCAGGCGGACGAGGAGGAGGAGGAGGAGGAGCATGCGGATGAGGAGGAGGAGGAGGAGGAGGAAGATGGGAGGGCTTCAGAAACTGGAAGGGCCGGTCATCAGAGGCTCATAAGGACTCGGTTCTAGGCCCCTCTGACGGAATGCTGAGTGTGATTGGAACAGTGCCCTTCAGTTCGCGGTAAGCCTATGAAGGCCACCATGATTGTAAATAGTCTACAGCTCCATTGTAAATAAAACATTTTCTTTATTTTCAAAAAAGTGCTTTCTTCCAGCATGACAACGTAATGGCAACAGAAAGCATAACTAACAAACTAACAGATAACTGTCTGGCAAACCGGCGAGACTAACCAAAACATAACAAACAAACACAGCAGGTGTGGACGGCCTTGAATTTGAAAAAAGAGACGTCTTAGCACCTCCCTCTTCTGTTGACCGCTTGATGGAGACCGACTTCTCTTACGAGGTCGGCCCCTGCCCTCCCTGCAGCTCCTCCGTAATTGGACCCCAGTGGCTGCGTCAAGGCTGGGGGGGCGCCTGCTGAGTGTCTGGAAGCGCTGAAGCCCCTGAGGGACGGCCTGGATGACCTCTGGGCTTGGAGGGCCCGGAAGCTGGCAGCTCCAACTGGGCATGGCTGGAAGCAGTCTGCCGTGCAGGTGGTGGCAGCTGCACTGCTGACGTTCCAGCGGTGGCATCAGGAATGCTCACATGCCGAGAGAGGACACCTGCACCATGGTCGGCTGACACACTGGCACTCTGACGGGGCCGCACCGGATCATCCGCCACAATCGACTGCTCCACAGATTCATGGCCTGCTGTGGTGCTGCAAGGGCCCGGGGTGATCCTGCCTGATGCAGCTAGGGTGGCAGCAGTGAGTGTTCGCGTGGCCTCAATTTGCGTGTGGACGAGGCCAGCAAGTGACTGCGTGGCAGCAGTGAGGACCTGCGTGGCAGGTGCCAGTGCTTCGGAGAAGCCCTGGACAGTCCTTTCCACTGCTTCGGACAAGGCCGGAACAGTCCTTTCCACTGCTTCGGACAAGGCCGGAACAGTCCTTTCCACTGTCTTGGACAAGCCCTGGACAGACCTTTCCATTGCTGCCCCAAAGTCCAGCATACTCTTTGCCAGTGTGTCGATCGACTCAGGCATCCTCCCCACTGCAGCCATAAGCTCAGTGTGTCTGAGCCGGGCCTGGGCGCTCATATCGGCAAGGCTACGCACCTCCTCTGCACTCTGTGCAGCAGTCATCGTGGCCTGCCTCGCCCTCTGGGGAGACGGCCCCCAAGCTTCCGTACCCCCCTCGCGTTGCTGCAGGCCGCTGGTTCCTGCTACTGGCTCCTCATCAGAGCCCCCCCGCCTCCCCTCCAGGGACCTACTATCCCCAGTCTGCAGATGCGTTGGCTCCCCTGAGGCTGGCACGGATGGTCCGGCTTCCTCCTGATCGTCGCCTCCGGAGGCACTGGCACTGGCAGCTTGAGGTGCCGGCTCCCGAGCTGGTGATGCAGCATCTGAAAGCAGGGAGGTTGAAGAGTGGCTTTAGCAAATGGACAGCTTGGCAGCAAGGGATGCAAGAGTGCGGCAATGCTATGACATGGGTCCACAGTGAGAAAGCATGCTGGCGGGGGAAACAAGTGGAAGGAGACAGCTGTAAAAGGTGAGAACCTTACCATCGCTGTGGACAATGGGGTCGGCAGCTGCAGTGGTGACAGGACCACTCAGACGTCCTCCAACAATCTAGTGGACTCTCTCCTCGAGATCCGTCAGAGTCTGCAGTTGAGGACGACCTCCTCTGGTGCGAAGCTGGTCCTTGCGGTTCCTCGCCAGCTTGGCCTGCAGGGGAAAGGACGGGAAGTGATGTTACATGATGACCTGAGTTATCATCTCATGCCCCCCATGGTGGAAGAGCCCTTACATGATGCCCTGAGTTATCATCTCATGCCCCCCATGGTGGAAGAGCCCTTACATGATGCCCTGAGTTATCATCTCATGCCCCCCATGGTGGAAGAGCCCTTACATGATGCCCTGAGTTATCATATCATGCCCTCCATGCTGGAAGAGCCCTTACATGATGCCCTGAGTCAAATGTGCATGCGTGTGCCCAGAAAGGGCCATGGGTGCTTGCTGACGGCTGGCCATTGGGCATAGCGCACCCTGTAGCCATAAAGTCAGGTGCAAATGGAGGGATGCAGAAGTTTGCATAAACACCACTCACCCTCACGACCTGAGTGAGGTCGTTGAATTTCTTCCTGCACTGCACAGGGCTCCTGGTCGCCATGCTGCTGGAGTTGACCCTCTGAGAAACATCCCTCCAAGCTCGTCGGTCCTTATGATTAGGCCTCCTGCCATTGTCGGGGTAGAGTACATCTTGCCGGCGCTCCACTGCGGCCACCAATTCCTCCAGAGCCTCATTGGCGAAGCGCTCTGCTCTCTGCCTCACCCTCTCCATCTGCTCCAAGTTTTTTGCGCCAGAGAAGTGCCTGCTCCAATTTTGAGGCCTACAAGGCGCAGAGTGTGGATGCTGGAGCTGACTGACCCACCCATTTAAGAGCTGGCCGGCGCCTGGAAGTCTCGTGGTCATCGGTAATTGAGAGCACCTGCGCTGCGCCCGCTCACCCCGATATTGGGTTGCGCTGGCATGTTAGCGCCTTAGGAGTCCCGTGAAACACCTGAACTCGCGCCTCAATCACCGTTAGGGGCGCTGCAACCCAATATCTCGCGAGGTGGCAATAAGTTGCGTCTGGCTATAAAATTTGCGCAACGCCAATTCTAACGCCCCAAACGGGGCTCTACCCAATTTCTAGGCCCATATATATAAAAACTAGCTGGAGTGCCCGGCGGTGCCGAGGCTTTTTCGAGGGCATGTTGCTGTTGGAAGAGAGAGAGAGAGCAACTGGGGGGAAAGAGAGAGAGCGACTGGGGGGGAAGAGAGTGAGCGACTGGGGGGGAAGAGAGAGAGCGACTGGGGGGGAAGAGAGAGAGCGACTGCGGGGGAAGAGAGAGCGAGAAGAGAGAGAGCGACTGGGGGGGGAAGAGAGAGAGCGACTGGGGGGGAAGAGAGAGAGCGACTGGGGGGGAAGAGAGAGAGCGACTGGGGGGGGAAGAGAGAGAGCGACTGGGGGGAAGAGAGAGAGCGACTGGGGGGAAGAGAGAGAGCGACTGGGGGGAAGAGAGAGAGCGACTGGGGGAAAGAGAGAGAGCGACTGGGGGGAAGAGAGAGCGACTGGGGGGGAAGAGAGAGCGACTGGGGGGGAAGAGAGAGCGACTGGGGGAAGAGAGCGCGACTGGGGGGAAGGGGGGGAAAGGGGAGGGGAGGGAGGGGGGAAAGAGGGGAGAAGGGAGGGGGGAGCAGTGGGGGGGGAGGAAGGGGAGGGAGGGGGGGAGGAAGGGGAGGAGGGGGAGTCCCCGAGCCCCGCCACCCGATCTCCCGATGTCCCGCCCCCCCCGATCTCCTGATGTCCCGCCCCCTGATGTCCCGCCCCCCGATCTCCCGATGTCCCGCCCCCGATCTCCCGATGTCCCGCCTCCCGATCTCACAATGTCCCGCCCCCCAATCTCCCGATGTCCCGCCCCCCGATCTCCTGCCCCCCGATCTCCCGCCCCCCGATCTCCCGCCCCCCGATCTCCCGTCCCCCGATCTCCCGCCCCCCGATCTCCCGCCCCCGATCTCCCGATGTCCCGCCCCGCGATCTCCCGCCCCCCCGATCTCCCGACCCGCGATCTCCCGATGTCCCGCCCCCGATCTCCCGATGTCCAGCCCCCCGATCTCCCAATGTCCCGCCCCCCGATGTCCCGCCCCCCAATCTCCCGTCCCCCGATGTCGCGAGCCCCGCCCCCCGCCCTCCCGAGCACCGGCCTCCCGCTCTCCGGAGCCCCGCCCTCCCGCTCTCTGGAGCCCCGCGCTCCCGAGCTGGCTTCAAGACCGCCGATTGCGGCTGTGAGAGATGGCCGGCGGGCCCGGTTGCCGGGGTAACCCTTCCCGCTCTCCAAGCCCCGCCCGAGATCCGCACTCCCGAGAGCCCCGCCCCCCCCGCCCAAGCCGAGCGGGGAACAGAGAGAGACGCCGCGTCTCAGATGCTCCTGCTGCGATGTCCTGCCCCCCCACCCCCGATCTCCCGATGTCCCGCCCCCCGATCTCTCAATGTCCCGCCCCCCGATCTCACGATGTCCCGCCCCGATCTCCTGCCCCCCGATCTCCCGCCCCCGATCTCCCGCCCCCCGATCTCCCGCCCCCCGATCTCCCGTCCCCCGATGTCCCGCCCCGCGATCTCCCGCCCCCCCGATCTCCCGATGTCCCGCCCCCCGATGTCCCGCCCCGCGTGTATGTCCCGTGACCCTCATGGCTGACGCCGTTGCCCCGGGTAACGTGACACCCGGGGGGGGGAGCTTAGCAGAAGCCGTGGGACAATTACCTAGCTCGGGCGTGGCTGGGCAGGAGAGGCCCAGGCTTTGAGGCCTAGGTTCTGAGGCCTTACAAAAACAGGGAAAGGTAGGAAAAAGAATCTTCAGGTTAGAGAAAATATTTACAAATGAATGAAGTTTTTTTAAAAACAATTTAATAAAAGCAATTTTTTTTTGCTGGAAATGTATATTTGAAAAGAAAGACGCAGAAAGCGGGAAAAAGAATGGAAGCAAGATGGCGGCTACTCACCTTGGTTCAGAACGATAAGGCCCGCCCACACACGCACCGATTGGTCGACCGTCAGGTCACCAAAGCGTAGGATTGGTCAATCGTCCTGTCACTCGACTGTAGGAGTACCCGCCCGCATGCGCCAGGAACCCGGCGTACGATTGGTCGACCTCGAGGTCACTCTATCGCTAATGAGTGGATAATGAGATGCTAATGAGCGGAATGTTGAACGTTTTTTGGATACCGCGGGAGCAATTTTTGTCCGGCCGAAACGTAAATACGCTTACGACCGTTTTGGAATGGTAAGCTTTCTTTTGACGTAACGCACGCATAGGTACGCTCTATAACTTTCGAATGCATAGCCGGACAGACGCACACCGGAGGACGGACAGACAGACAGACAGACAGATCGATCCTTTTATATATATAGATAGTGGTGTCTGGCATCACTCAAAAGTTATAGAGCGTACCTACACATATGTTATATCAAAAGAAAGGTTATAATTAGGAGGGTGTCCTAGGTGTATTTACTTTTTGGTCAGACAAAAATTGTTCGGACAGTAGACAAAAAACGTTCAAAATTCCGCTCATCAGCGGTTGGCCAATCATACGGGGGAAATCCGCTCATTAGCATTGAGTGACGTAAAGGTTGACCAATCCTACGGGGGGAGCGCGCTGTGTCATGGGGGGCGTTTCATGGCGTGTGTGGGCGGGGCCTAATCTTTCAAACTGCCGTTAATTCCGCCATCTTTACCTCAGCTTTTACTTTTATTCACATTTTAACAGCTGCCACCTTCCTGTTCTATGTGGCTTAATGCCAGATCATGTAGTGCAGTTGTCTTCTTAGCTATGGGGTGCTTAAAAACCTGAACTTTAATACAGGCAACTAAGGAAAAGAACAAATTAATTCAGTTTTAAATAGTCTTTAGGAACAGCTAGAAATGAAGTGATCCATTTCAAGTATGAAGGAACTCAGTTATCTTCCAGGGAAGGTCTCGCCACCTTGTGGAGCTGGAGGCCCCAGCCGGGGACTCGGGCTTTCCCCCCCTCAGCCCGGTCCTCGGCTCCGTTTGCGGCCGGGGACTCGGGCTTTCCCCCCCTTGGCCCGGTCCCGGGGCTTGGCTCCGTTTGCGGTCGGGGACTCGGCCTATCCCCCCCTCCGCCCGGTAGTGCCTCACAAAATGGCGGCCGCGGGAAAACTCTCTCCTTCCCTCACTCTCTCCTTCCCTCTCTCTCTCTCCTCTTCCCTCTCTTCTTCCCTCTCTCTCTCTCTCCTTCCCTCTCTCTCTCTCTCTCCTTCCCCCTCTCTCTCTCTCGTGCCATGAGTGCGGGACCGGGAAAACCAGGGCTTTCCAACGAGCCATCCCCGACCAAAATCGGACACGGGAGTCCGCAGCGAAAGGCGTTCGTCTGCCGCCAGGCCAACCGGGTCCAAAGGCCCGCCGCGTTAACCATGAGGAACCCCGGGCTCGCTTCGGAGCGATGGGTACCCGGCCTCCCGGTGTCGGACTGACTCCGTTCTGGTACCGAGGTGAGGGCCGGGCCTGAGGCGCTAGGGAGGGAGAGGGGAGGGAGTGAGAGAGAGGAAAGGAGGGAGAGACGGGGAGGGAGAGAGGGAGGGAGGGAGATGGGGAGAGGAGAGGGGGAGAAGGAGGGAGAGGAGAGGGAGGGAGAGGAGAGAGGGAGAGGGGAGGAAGGGAGAGAGAGCGGGGAGGGGGAGAGAGAGCGGGGAGGGAGGGGGAGAGCCGTCCCCGACCGAAAACGGGCACGGGTGTCCGCAGCGAAAGGCGTTCGTCTGCCGCCCGGCCAACTGGGTCCAAAAGCCTGCCGCATTAACCATGAGGAGGGAGAGGAGAGAGGGAGGGAGACAGAGCGGGGAGGGAGAGGGGGAGACAGGGAGGGAGAGGAGAGAGAGAGGGAGAGGGGAGGGGAGGGGAGGGAGAGGAGAGGGGCAGGGAGAGAGAGAGGGAGGGAGAGAGAGAGGGTTAGGGAGGGAAAGAGTGAAGGGGTGAGAGAGGGAGAGAGAGCTCTCCTTCCTCCAGGCTAATCCCGAACTAAATCCAGCAGTCTCTCTCTCTCTCGTCCCCCCAGTCTCTCTCTCTCTCTTCCCCCCAGTCTCTCTCTCTCTCTCTCTTCCCCCCGTCTCTCTCTCTCTCTCTTCCCCCCAGACTCTCTCTCCCCCCATCTCTCTCTTCTCCCCCCAGTCTCTCTCTCTCTCTCTCCCCCCCAGTCTCTCTCTCTTCCCCCCCAGTCCCTCTCTCTCCCCGTCTCTCTCTTCTCCCCCCAGTCTCTCTCTCTCTCTCTCTCTCTTCCCCCCAGTCTCTCTCACTCTCTCTCTTCCCCCCAGTCTCTCTCTCTCTCTCCCCCCATCTCTCTCTTCTCCCCCCAGTCTCTCTCTCTCTCTCTCGCTCCCCAGTCTCTCTCTCTCTCTCTCTTCCTCCCCAGTCTCTCTCTCTCCCCCCAGTCTCTCTCTCTCTCTCCCCCCCAGTCTCTCTCTCTCCCCCCCAGTCTCTCTCTCTCTCTCTCTCCCCCCAGTCTCTCTCTCTCTCTCCGCCGTCTCTCTCTTCTCCCCCAGTCTCTCTCTCTCTCCTTCCCCCCTCTCTCTCCTTCCCCCTCTCTCTCTCTCCTTCCCCCTTTCTCTCTCTCTCCTTCCCCCTCTCTCTTTCCCCCTCTCTCTCTTTCCCTCTCTCTCTCTCTCTCTTTCCCACACAGACAGACAGACAAACTCATTTATATATATTAAAATTATTTCTACTTTTTCATAACAACATGCCCTCAAAAAACCCTCGGCACCGCCGGGCACTCCAGCTAGTTTAAAATATATATCTTTCAGAAACACAGCCACAAGAGAGCAGTCAGAGAAGAGATGAAAACCATAAAAGGTGCAAAAAGGATTGAAACTTTGGGTGAGCACAAAATAGTAAATACTCTGAATTAATCCATTGTCTTTAAGTATTCACAAGATAAGAGATGAGCAACGTGTCCTCTTGAAATAATGATATCCCAAGTAAACTCAACAACTTGGTTATTAATAAGATGGAAGGCCTAGACCGACTAAATGATCTCAAAACAATTAAATTCTGAGGGATAAATGGTGTGTATATATTATATCTCAGACTGCTGAGAGATACAGTGCTAGTGTATAGGCTTGTGAGATGCTGATGATCATGATGAGGAAGTCATTGGCATTGGGGAGGTACTAGTTGATTGGAGACAAGCTAATGTGTAACTATTCAAATACCTCTTATTAAACTTAAGGTATCATTTGTACAATAATAACCTAGTTACCAGCAGTCAGTGTGGATTCAGAAGGGGAATCCTGCTTGTCCAACCTACTTGACCTTATTTGAGAAAATGACAACCCAAGTGGATTGTGAAATGGTATATCTCAACTTCCAAATAACTTTTGATAAAGTTCCACAAAAAAAACTATTGATAAACTTCAAAACTTGGGGATACATGGTCAATCTTGGAATGTATAAGTAGCTGTCTGAAGGTTAGGAAACAATTGACACTCATTCCAGGAGTTATGTCACAGTCGGAGGGGTTTGGGGGTGGGGTGGGGTGGGGGTGGAGTACTAATTGGGGTGCCTCAGGATTGGTGCTAGGACCATCACTGTTTTAATTTCCATAAATGACCTGGATTCAGAAGCTCAATGCAAAACCATCAAATTTGCAGATGATACCAAATCAGATGGAACAGTGGAATTGGGAGAAGCGTCTCAGAAATTACAGAATTAGTTGGACCATACATGTAAATGGCAGATGAAATTTAATGCTGATAAGTGTGCAGAGCTACACATACTCCATGAATGGTGTTAAAATAGCTAAGGAGAAAGCTGAAAGACTTAGGAATCTTGGTAGACTTGACGCCAACTTTGTCCAACCAATTCAACAAAGCAAGTAAGATGTTTAACTACATCGCCATAACAGTAAAATATAAGTCAAAAGAGGTAGCGATGAAAATATACACTGCTATGGTCAGATCACACCATGGCCCGGATTTTGCGGTGGTAATGATGGCGAAACTGTCGGCGTTCGCCGTCATTACCCCTCTGAAACTGACAACTTCTGGAGCTGGCGCAGGCGCAGATAAGTGCCGCCGTACCAGGCTAGGGTGGATAAAACTCTCGGTACTCCCACAGTCAATTAAACATTTTGTTAAATTCCCGTTTACCTGTATGTCCATCATGGATTTTGGCAACGGGTGTGGCCTGGATTGATCCACCGTGATCGAAGCCACTGTTGGGCCCTGGGCGGCTGTTGAGTCGGGAAAAGATGGCGGATCCCAAGATGGCGGCCCGCACAGCACGCACGAGGCGGTGACGGAGTTGGAAATCGGATTCCCCCTGCAGACTTTGCTAAAATGCCCCTTTTTCTTACATTTGAAGCATGTAGCGTCCTTCGCTGGGCATCATTGTCTGGGGTGCTTGGCCTGGCCGCAGAAGTAGCATTTCGGGCCTCGAGACATTGCCGCTGTAGTAGGACTCCTGGGTGAACTTCTGTGTGGGGACTCCGGCGGCGTAGAGCTGGTCTGAGACCTGGATGGGGAAGATGGCTGATTCCAAGATGGCAGCCCCCTCGGCGCGCACGAGGCGGTGAGGGCCGCATGGCCGGAAGAATAAGAGTCAGAGTTTCTCTGGGCCACGTCCAGCGATCGTGCAGTGGCCACTGCCTTTTTTAAGTCCAGGACCTCCTTCTCCAGCAGTCTCTGCCGGATATAATTCGATTTGAGGCCCGTGATGAAGGAATCGCGGACCAATTCGTCAGAGTACGCGTTGGCCATCACGGCCTTGCAGTTACAGCCCCGGACCAGGTCCTTTAGGCCCTGTAAGAAATCGTCCATTGATTCCACTGGTCGCTGCCTGTGTGTAGCCAGCAGATGTCTGGCGTACACTTCGTTTACCGGCCTCTGGTATTGGGCCTTCAGGATAGTGATGGCCTCCGTGTAAGAGGTGGCATCCCGGATGAACGAATAAATCCGATGACTTACGCGAGTAGTCAGTCGACTCAGTTTATCTACCTCGCTAGCGGATGAGGCCCCCGCAAAGAGTTCGAAGCATTTGAGCCAGTGTCCAAATTGATTTGATGCTTCAGCAGAATGTGGATCCAAGTCCAGACGCTCTGGTTTTAGGAGTCGATCCATCCTAGTATTCTTTAGTGATTAAAATTGATGGGCCTTCAATAACCACAAAACTAGAAGTTATAGACTTAAACAAGTTGGCTTTTAATCACTAAGATCAGAGCTAACATCTCAACATGCCGACTGGTTCACAGGAATGAGTCATACAGATCCTGGGATCTTTATGTAAGAGAAGTCAGGGGCGGAGCCAAGAGCCAAGACCTGGAACCTCCCAGGTTAGTCGGGAAAGAGGAAGTGAAACTATACACAGTGTGGGGGAGGGTAATATACATGAGTGCAAAACGAATACAGGATCAAGACAAACAGATTTCATTACACTACCTGTACTGGCCACGCTAGACGTGCTCCTATCTAGCTATTCAGCAAGTTAAACACTCATTCAAAATAATTCTTCCTGAAGCCGTTTGCTGTTTTGAAGCTTTTACTTGAACAAATTTGTGAAACTGTATACAAAGACAAAGTATGTTTTGTACATAAACTGAGTACTACACATTCGATATTACACAAGATATAAACATATTTACAACAGTAGAATAGACTAATTGTATAACTAACTAACATTTGAACTAACTTCTGTAACTATTAAATATTAACCTTTTATATACATAGTGTTATCAAAATATTACTCTGACAACATTGCTATTATGCTGAGAACTAAAGATACTCACAGATATTGCGCTTGGCCTAACATATGAAGTCAGATTACACTGGATTGTAAATGGAACCTTTCATAGCAAATTCTCCATTACTCAAGTCAGGTTCTTCCTGGCAAAACTGCTTCCTGGGGTCAACAGGAAGAAAGGTAAGAAGGTCAAATGACCTCTCACAGGAAGAAAGGAACAAAGGTCAAATGACCTCACACAGGAAGAAAGGAACAAAGGTCAAATGACCTCACACAGGAAGAAAGATCAGGTGACCTTTCCAGCATACAAACTGTTAACACAATAACTGCCACCAGAGGGTGCTATTGCATGTAAAAATGTCCAGAATGTCACATAATGTCCATCGGTCTAGAACACTACCTTAATCTTATGTGTATGTCGCAATCTTTATTTTGCTCTCTAAAAGTATAAAGTGAAGGAAAATCAGTGCATTTTACTTCCTGGTTTGCTGTCTGTGAGAATTCTTCAATGTGATTGGCTGCTTAACCAGCTTGATGACATCACTGTTGCTGGATGCTGGAGATCCTCTAAATTGATGTCAGCATGAAATTAACGTTGGGAGAGGTGAAATCGACGGCACAGAGATCACTAGATCTTTGTGGGCAGCTTTCTTTGAGGTCAGCGGTGAGTGCTGTCACTTCGCCGCTGACCTCAAAGTCCGAGCCCTTGAATACAATGTTCGGTTCTGGTTGGCCAAGAAACAGGAAAGAAATTTAAGCACTCGAGGCAATGCAGAGAACAGCCATGAGGCTGATTACCAGTATCAGGAGTCTGAGCTATGAGGAAAGACTGGGTAAACTTGTGCTATTTAGCTTAGATATGGATTTTCAACTGTCACCTGCCTGTTTCTTACCTGAAAAATAGGCAACCGGCAGAGAAAAATCTGATGGATCCTTGCACATCAATTTTCAGGCAAGCTTTTAAATGGGCAGCTAATACATCTGCCCAAAATAGGAAGGAGGCTGTTTGAATATGCAAATTGGGGTCCTTTACCTGTTGTGAGACTCTGTAGGCGATTTTGCTAGCCCTGGGGATGTGGGTATGGAGGCGTGACTACCGGGAAAATGGCAGAATTTCGGGGCGGGTGGCAAACCCGCCCCAACCCGCCTCCATGCCATCTTCCCAGGAGGCGAGTAGCCATCCCGCACCGGGTCCTGTCTCCTTGGAGGCAGGAAGGGATTAAAGCCTATTAACTGCCTGTTAACAGGCAGAAAATAGGATTATCCCCTTTTTGCCCTCACAAGTGTGGGCTTCCCGAAGGCTCCAAAACACTCCAGCTCAGCGAGGCGAGTACTGGGTCTGCGGGGGTCGGGCGGATGCAAAAGTATGGTGTGAAGGTAAGTGATGGGTGCAAGAGAGTAGAGGTGAGTAGTTGAGGTAAGTGCTAAGTGTTTTTAAAAGTGTACTTACCTTTGTTTCTTCTTGCAGGCGTCAGTCGGTTTCTATGCGGAGAGTCTTGCACCTCCGTGTTGCAGATGAGAGATGTGTACTGACCTCGCTAGACGTGCTCCAATCTAGTTATCCAGCAAGTTAAACACTCATTAAAATAATTCCTCGTGAAGCCGTTTCGCTGTTTTGAAGCTTTACTTGAACAAATTTGTGAAACTGTAAACAAAGACAAAGTATGTTTTGTACATAAACTGAGTACTATACATTCGACATTACATAAGATATAAACATATTTACAACAGTAGAATAGACTAATTGTATAACTAACTAACATTTGGACTGTACTTCTGTAAATATCAACTATTACTTCTCATAAACATAGTATTGTCAAAATACTACACTGACAAAGTTGCTATTATGCTAACAAACAAAGATACTCACAGATATTGCGCCTGGCCTAACATATGAGCTCAGATTACATTGGATTGAGGATCCCTCATGGCAGATCTTCCATTACTCAGTTAGGTTCTTCCTGGAATTCTACTTCCTGGGTCAAACAGGAAGAAAGGTAGAAAGGTCAAATGACCTCGGCTGCATACAAACACTGCTAACACAATAACCACCACCAGAGGGTGCTATCTGCATGTAAAATGTCCATAATGTCCGTAAGTCCAGAACACTCCCCGTCTGGGGTCGTTAACGACTCCACATAGTCCGAACTCTTCTTGTCACTGGAGTCCTCTGGCGACAAAAGAAGAACCACCTCAGAGACAGTCCATCGGTGTCGGCGATAGGATGCAGCTTCCGTAGACTGCTGTGAGGGGTTAGGTTGCGTTCTGCTATGCACAGTTCCAATCTGGGTATGGTGAGGTCTGGCTGGGGCGCCAACTTGCCCCTATCAAAGACGAAGCTGATTTTGCTTTGTCCATCTTGAGTGGTGACCTTCAGATAAGCCACACTTGCAATGGCCTTAGTGGATGCGTCTGCAAAGACACAAAGCTCTTTGAATTGGGCATTTAAGGGAGAGAAAGACGTACAGCAGTGAGGTATTCGGATCTCCTGTAAGTCCTGGAGTGAGTCTCTCCATCTGTCCCACTCTGCTTCCATCTCTTCAGGGAGAGGTGAATCCCACTCTTCAGCGCGTGTGGAGAGTTCCCTGAGGAGCAGCCTGCCTTGTATGGTGACAGGGGCTAACAAGCCGAGAGGGTCATATAGGCTGTTGACTGTAGAGAGCACTCCTCTACGTGTGAAGGGTTTCTTGTCATCTAAGACTTGGAACGTGAACGTGTCTGTTGCTATGTTCCAAGACACTCCTAGGCTACGCTGTAGGGGGAGGTCATCAGTGAAGAGGTCTAGATCCTTGACGTCCTTTGCACAACCTTCAGGGGGGAATGCCTCCATCACTGCTGGTCTGTTAGAGGCTATCTTGTGCAGCCTGAGGTTGGCTACTGCAAGTAGTTCCTGAGCTCGTCCGAGGGTACTGATGGCCTCTGCTTCGGTCAGGAATAACTTCAGTGCGTTGTCGACATAGAACTTTCGTTCGATGAACCCTTTCACATCACTGCCAAAGTCGTCGTCTTCTTCCTTGGCAGCCCTCCTCAGTCAGTATATGGTGACAGCAGGGGACTGGCTATTCCCGAAGACATGGACATGCATTCTGTAGTCCACAATGTCTCTGTTGGGGTCGTTGTCCCGATACCACAGGAAGCGGAGGAAGTCTCTGTGGTCTTCTCTCACCACAAAGCAATGAAACGTGCTGGATATCGGCAGTGATGGCGATGGACTCTTTCCTGAATCTCATGAGTACTCCCAAGAGGCTGTTGTTAAGATTGGGCCCCGTGAGGAGTACGTTGTTGAGAGAGACTCCCTGATATGGTGCACTGGAGTCAAACACCACGCGGATCTGTTCCGGCTTTTTGGGGTGATAGACTCCGAAGGAAGAGAGGTACCAACACTCTTGGCCTTCCTGGAGTGGAGGAGCTATCTCTGCATGATCGTTGACAAGCATTTTCTTTACAAATTCTAGGAAGTGTGCTTTCATCTTTGGCTTCTTCTCTAGTGTGCGACGGAGTGAGTTAAGACGATTATAGGCATACTCCCTGTTGTTTGGCAGCCGTCGTCTGGGGTTCTGGAAGGGTAAGGGTGCAACCCAGCTGTTAGAGCTGTCACGAGAGACCTCATTGTCCATAATCTGGAGGAACCTCATGTCGTCGATCGATGGAGCAAGTTTGTGGTCGTTCTACTTCCTGGGTCAAACAGGAAGAAAGGTAGAAAGGTCAAATGACCTCTGCTGCATACAAACACTGCTAACACAATAACCACCACCAGAGGGTGCTATCTGCATGTAAAATGTCCACAATGTCCATAAGTCCAGAACAAGATGGCTGTTGCATTCTCAGATGCAACAAACTTCAGAGATTGTCAGTGTTTGACAGCTTCACAGAGCTGTCAAACGATGACAATTCATCTGGGCGGGCTTAACAAGGTCAATCAAGGGAAAATAGCGTGGGTTGGCCACAAATCGATGGAGGCGGGCCATCGACTCGACAAGCAGCAGTCCCGCCGCCAACGCACCTCAGTCACAAAATCGCCCCCTCTGATTGCAATTTTGTGAAGAAATGGGTGGAGCATGCCCAATACATGTGAGTCTCTCTTTCTTCAGGTGCACCATCCAATTTCCTATACCTTGTGTATATTGTAAATTAGCCAGATTGTTTTGTGTGAACTTCCATTTGTTATGAACCATACAGGTCATATCCAGTGCCTAATACATGCACAGGTGTCAAGTATTCCCCATTTCACCATCGTATTTGGCAATATGTCATGTGGTGATTCTTACATGCACAACTGTTCATTAATAAGCAGTAATATAATTACAATGATAATTATCTAAAATTCATTATTTGAGTTTTCTAACTACCTTTTAACAGCAGACAAAGTGATGCAGTATAATTTACTCTTGAATTAAAAAAAAGAAAGACTTGCATTTATACAGTGCCTTTCACGACCACTGGACGTCCCAAAGCGCTTTTTTTGCCAATGAAATACTTTTTGAAGTGTAGCCACTGTTGTAATATAGGAAACATTACAAATTCATGAACACAGGTAGCTTTATTTCACTTCCTACAAACTACTGATTTTAAATTTCTCGGTATGATAGTGATATGCCTTGAGCTTTACTTAAGAGCTATCAAAAATGATTCAGAAATTACTTTATTGGTATTTGTTCAATTAAGGATGCTTGTGGTGGTTTAAAGTATTGATTAAATAATTGCAGATTTTCTGTTTGTTGTAGGCTTAGATTAAGTCTTAAAGTAAAAGTATGTTGTGCTCTGCACGAATTTAATCCTTCACCATTTTCTTTTAAAGCTGTTTTTACATTATTTTTGCACTTGTGTAGATACTATTAAGCCGGCTTTTAAATTATTCATTGCAGGATGATCTTTGTGAATCTCAAGATTGGAGTTTGTGACTGAAAACCAATATTGCAGATATAGATAACAATTCATTATTGTGAAATGGCACTAGCAAACAAAACCGAGCAAGAAATCAATATCTGGTGATTTGGTTCTCACCGATACCACAAATGAATGATTATATATCACCTGAAGGCATAAAAGTGAACTTCAGCAGTGTGGCATGGTGAGCTACTGATAACATACTAAACAATGCATTAAAGACCAAAACTGAAAACATATATGTTTTGTTGACAAACACTCTTATGAGACATGTCAAGCCTGTTTCCTTAAAGGGACCATGTCCAAATTTACTTTGACAGTTGTGCTGTCAGTGTTCTACAGCATTGAGGTGCTGCAAACACTGACAAGCACTGCACAGAGGTGCATGACTGCACCCAAGCTCTCCCATGACTCCCTCCATATGCTTATGGAGGGAGTCACAGCACGCAGGGTGGTTCTCGTCCCTTCCAATGGGCGGAACAGACCTCCCCAGGAGACCAATGCAGCCTGGTTGCACATTGCACAGGAGGACACAAGCAGGGATGTTGTCAGGAGGACCTGGCTGCAGTGGTGTAAGCTTTTAAATGATCTTAGTAGATCACGAAATGTTACTGCCAAGCCACACTCAACCTCATCCTGCTGTGCCACTTATCACATCCCCATCACTCTGCCTTCCCTACCCTACTCCTGCACATCCTTACTCACAGCAACTTACCTTGCACCTCCACCCATCCCTCTCTATCTACATTATCACTTCCCCATCTCACTAGCCACCCCTCACACTCACTCTCATCCTAGTGCAAGCATACCAACTAACAACACATAAGGGTAGGCACTTGGGTGTTTTAGCCAATGTTCATGTGAAGTTTCTGGTAATGTGCTATCAAACATTGAAATCCTTATTTTCAACAGTTTGCGTTCTTTGACAGATTTGTGTGCACCTTTGGAAGTGGCTTAGTGAGTTGTAGTGAATAGTAAAATATAACGGTACCCCTCCCCGCCCTGCAATGGTAATGAGTGTGAAAGGAATGGCTTGGGCATTGTAGGGATGCTTTATGGTGTTGGTGTGGGGTGGTGCCAACCTGGCGCATCATGTGGCAGCCAGGGTATGCAGCGTCAAGTGAAGTAAATCTGGCCATGGTGAGGTCATTCCTGGTGTCCTGGGCAGCAATGTGGTCAGGTGCTGATGCCCTCTGTCCTGTGCAGCATCAGTTGATTGCGGAGAAGTTTGGTGTTGATATTGGTGCTGCTGGTGTGCCTGGTGATGCTGGTGTTGAGGCTGATCGTGGTGGGATTCTGAGGAGCAAGGTGAGATTTTTTCAAGGGCACTGATGCTGATAGAATAGATGGCAGGTGAGGTTGAGATGATGGAAGCGACCTGTCAATGGTGAGAGAGGTTGTTCCAATGAGGTGACACTGGATAGAGAGTTTGCTCCAAACACTTGCTAGCTTCATAAAGCTCAATCTGTCTTCCAAATGCAGTAAGCAAGAGCTTCTAACCTTGGAAAATGAAGACCTATGAAATGGAATCTTTTATAGACCATTTGCAGCTGTCAAGTTAGTATATCATCCCATGCTGACACAACACCCGACCTTCTTACCTGACGTGATCCTTGAGCAGTGGGGAAGCCATTGGTGAACTCTAAAAATCTAAAGGTAAGCTTAAAATAATACTTAATTACCTCCCCTGCCGCTTGGTGTTGGGTTGTTCAGCGCTGACAGACCCGACACCTGGGAGACTAGCATGGAGGCGGGTTGACAGCAGTGTCCCAACCCACTGTCAATCATTTCAAATTTCACAGCTGACCCGCCTCCAATATTGTCCTCTCAGCGCCGGTAAAATTCCAACCCTTACCTCTGACATTGCAGCACGTCTCAGTGCTGCACTGAAATTTCAGCCTAATTTTTATGCTCAAGTCCAAAATGGGGCTTGAATGCACATTCTTCTGACTCCGAGGCATGAGTGTGATCACTGAGCCAAGTTACCGCAAAAAAAAATTCTTGTACACAAGTTGAATAAATAATTAAATCACAACTATTTATTCAGTAATCATTAAATACAGATACATACACATAAATAGTAATGCGATTGACATTATTTTGTCTATCACATTCCCACTTGGAATTTGCATGTTTAATTACTTTGTAACTCCAAGTGTTTTCACATTAAGAATTTTTAATTTGACAGAGTATGCGAGACAATATTTGGGGGGGATGGGATTTGCGTTCTTCACTTTTTACAGTAAAATTGGAAACATATTTTTTATGCAAGTATATCAAAGGTGTTTCACTGCAACAATTTCACTGGAGCAGAAATATATTCCCATTGAGTCTACTTCATTAAAACGTATTTGGCCAAGCGTTTCCGCTTTGGGTGCAATCCAGCACATATTGCATTCAGAATTGCGCGAGTTTACATGCATGTTTTTTTTTGCTCAAGTTTATGCTCACTCATTTGCATATCGCCAAAAGTAAAATCTTACATGAACCAGCGCTAATCCAACAGCGTTTTAGAACGTAATTAATTTTTAATTCTTTTTGCAATAAAGAATATTCCTCGATATATTTAAGAGTGGTAACTTGGTGCAGTTTTATTAATACAGCTGAAAATCGGTTTAGCACAAAAAATAAGCATTTAAAATCTTTGGGCTGGATTTTGCCAGCGCTCAGGGGGTGGGTTTGGAGGCAGGTCAGGTGGTAAACTTGCAAAAAAATGACGCTGGGTTCCGATCCTGCCGTCAACCCGCCTCCGTGCAACTTTCCCAAAGGCGGGCTTGCTGACTCCGTTTCGGTCCCGCCTCCAAGCGGCGGGATAGGCCCTTAAGGCACTTATCAACCACTTAACTATCTCTATAATTTGATTTTGAGAGGTCTTTCAAGTTTTGCCACATTTTCAGCGTGCTGCACGGCTCCCCTGAAACACGCCAGCTAATCCTGTTGGGTTCCTGCCTGGCTTCCTAACAGCTGCAGCTCCACCATAAAAACAAAGTTTTCAACGAGGATCAGTTGCAGGTGGCAGAAGTTTGTATTTTCAGGTCTTGGAGAACTTTTTGCAGGTCTACTGATTTTGGAAGTGGTGAAGCTGGGATCCATCTCCACTGTGACCTTCTGGGAAAACCCTCTCCCCACATTGACTGAACACTTCTTCAACTGAGGTATCTACCAGAAGCATGGGAACCATTTATTTCCTTTCCTCCTGGACCTCAGATTCAGAGGAAGACCAGCCGCGGCAGCAGAACCAGGAACAACAGCAGCAACAGCAGCAGCAACAACAGGAGCACCAACCTGCTGCTCACCCACCTGATGGTGCATAGGGCAGAGGGCGTCAGCGCAGGGAAGCACGTCGCCACAGGAGATACCCCCAAAACAGGGTTTACAGGCTGAGGATGAGCTTCTTCAACATGACTGAGCAGTAGTGCCAAAGGAGGCTGAGACTTTCGCGAGAGGTAGTCGGTGACATCTGCGCAATGCTGCACCAACTCCTGGAGCCCAGAGGAGCGGGTGGACACCCCTTTCCAGAGCATAGATGCTTAGAAGGAGACAAAGATGGAGTGAGGTGCCAATACCAAGGGCCCTTCCTGTGTGTTGTTAGTTGTCATTGCATAACTGTGATAGGGAGTGTGAGGGCAGCATTAGTCGAATAGTGAAGTGAGTGTGTACATAGAGGGAGCGGGATGGTTAAGGGTGCAAGGGATGTAAGGGTACAGTGGGATGTGTAGGAGTAGGTTGACAATGCAGAGTGCTGGAGTTGAGAGGAGAAGGGGAGCAGAATGAGGATCAAGGTGATGTTATCCTCAGTTTTCCTAATCGGACAAGGTCATTGAGGCTCTTACGGCACTGCAGCCAGGGTCTGCTACACACCAACCTGGAGCTCACATTCCTTGTGAGTTGGAGCCACACAGCCTTTGTTTGCTGGGGAGGTTTTTTCCTCCCACATGAGGGGAAGGCACCTCCTTGTGAGCTCTTGGAGCATGGAGGGAGTCATCATAGAACCTCGGGAAGGCCTTGGGCATTGAGCCGGACATCTTTATAGCAGCAGAAAGTAACAGAATTGCAAATCATCAAAGAGGGGCATAAAATGAACCGAGGCTGCTTGGTGCCCTTAAATGCAGCTGGATAAGTGACATCAGCAGAGGCGAGTTTCAGTCCCAAAAGACTAAGTGGGCCAGAGGAACGCATACGCCCGGAATTCATTGGCCAATTAGGGGAAAATCACAATTTTTTCCCACCTGACAGCGGAGGTGGGATCGGGACCCGCCGACCACCTGACCCGCACCCAACCCGCCTCCAATGGGAAAATCGCGGCCATGGTGTCTAGTCCACCGCCTGTGAGTAACCTGATTTTAAATAACGGAAAATAACTTTCAAAAACTATACGGAACCATTTACTAGTTACAATGGGGTACACTAGGTTGTTACTAAGTAATTTAAAAAAATTTAAAGTTTTTAAAAGGTGCCTTTTAGTGGCCTTGTGCCTAAAAAAAAAGCAGCTTAATTTACGATCTGGGAGCATGGCCAGTTTAATGGGTGGGGCCGGCTTCCAGTGCGATGTTTTAAAAATGAGCACTAAAGATCACAGAAACTTGATTTGTGCTCGAAATTCCTCAATCTTTTGTGCTGGTTTGAATGTTTGCAATTGAATTGCTTCCATTGTAAACTAGCGGAAACTCCAGGCCATTCTGTTGATGAGAAAAATATTGTGCTTCTTACCTCCCCTGCTGATAAACCATGCAGAGACAAGAGGAATGTGTTCCATCATTGGGACCAAAATTCATGATGCAGGTCATAGGATTTATAATCGTGACAGTTCTTGCAATATTGTTATACAGCAGGTCTGCAGTTAAGGGAGATCATAATTTACACTGTTGAGTCTCTTAAGTATTTAGATATTATTCTCCAACCTGTGCTGGTTATTTATTTTACTGGTGATCGTTTAATTGATTATCTCCAAACATTGTTAGTACTTTTCTGCTTGGCTAATCATAGTGCAAGTAGTATATTTTTTAATAAGAATTCTCTCATTACAAGCTTGTCCAAGGTTGATATGATGTGCATTTTCCTTAATACAGTTTGATGTGCATAAGCATAAGCTTGGGACCAGAAAAAACATGCAAAAGCATGATTTTTTTTTGTGAGGGATGAGAGAAAAATAAAGATTCTTTACAATTGATTTTCTTTTAAATAGTTTACACTTGGCCGGCTTTAGGACCATGTTACTCATATCATTCCATAGAGTTCGCTGGACAGTATGTATTTACTAATTGCACACTGCCACTATTTTTTCTGTTGAACTGTTGGTCCTGCAGACAGATGGCATGTCTAATGAAATGGTTTAAAATTTTGCAGGATGAGGGTAATTTTGGCGTCCCAACTGCCGTGTTTTGTGTTTAAAAATAGGGTATTAGTGAGACCAAAATAATGTCTATGATTGAAGCCCTGACTCAGTGCTGTGGTTCTGCCCGTTGCAATTATAGGGTGGACCTTAACCTTGGTATCCACTTCTCTATTCTTGTGAGATAACAATTTGCATTTGTAAAGTTTCACAACATAGATGTTAGCCCGAGACATGTCATAGAGAAGAGAAATGGACACTGAGGATAAGTGGGAGAATTGGGAGTGGTGACCAAATGCATGGTTGAATGGTTTGGTTTTGAGAAAGCATATAAAAGTGAAAAGAGAGAAAATGGCAATTTTAGGGTGGGTTTTGTACTATGGGTTAATTCACAGTAGGAATTAGGTCTGGAACATCCAAACTCATTTCATTATAGGAGAGAGAGGGAAGACCTTTCCTCCATCAGCCCAGGTTAGATTTGAGCCCAGGTTCCAGAGGTCTACTGCTTATAGTTTTTTTTAAATGCACACATGCAATAAAGTTATCTTTTTTTAAATTTGTTTATGGGATGTGGGCGTCGCTGGCAAGGCCAGCATTTATTGCCCATCCCTAATTGCCCTTGAAAAGGTGGTGGTGAGCCACCTTCTTGAATCACTGCAGTCCGTGTGGTGAAGGTACTCCCACAGTGCTGCTGGTGAGGGAGTTCCAGGATTTTATCGCAGTGACGGTGAAGGATCGGCGATATATTTCCAAGTCAGGATGGTGTGTGACTTGGAGGTGGTGTTGTTCCCATGCACCTGCTGCCCTTTCCTTCTAGGTGGAAGTTGTCACGGGTTTGGGAGGTGCTGCTGAAGAAGCCTTGGCAAGTTGCTGCAGTGCATCTTGTAGATGGTACACACTGCAACCATGGTACACCAATGGTGGAGGGAGTGAATGTTTAAGGTGGTGGATGGGGTGCAATCAAGCGGGCTGCTTTGTCTTGGATGGTGTCGAGCTTCTTGAGTGTTGTTGGAGCTGCACTCATCCAGGCAAGTGGAGAGTATTCCATTACACTCCTTACTTGTGCCTTGTAGATGGTGGAAAGGCTTTGGGGAGTCAGGAGATGAGACACTCGCCACAGAATACCTAGCCTCTGATGAATAGCTACTAAATGGCTTAAAAGAGAAAATCTTTATCCTAAATTATTCATACCTCCCCTGAAATGTTTTCCTCAGCCTCAAATAAAATTTGTCTGTGTCTGGTAAATTCAAACACCATTCGTCTCGCTCACTCACTCATCCCTTTTTGCTTTTCAATACATTTTTTGACTTTCTTTGTCATGTTCTTTCAGTGTCTCCTATTTTTCCTAATTTCACACTTCCATATTGTTTAACCCTTTTGCTATTTGAAGTTCACTTTCCATTGTTATGAGCCAGCAGGTATGGAAAAATCTAACATCATATAAATTTCCCTGTCCTTAATTTCCTTACAAGCCTCTGGAAGACATGGGTAGAGAAAACACAAAATTATTATTTTTTTAAACTGGGGAATGGTGCATAGCACACTAAATTTAATTCTAATATTAGGCTTCCCTCTCCTCCATACCACTACCACCCACAAAAACCTTTATCTAATGACAGAGTTGGAAATTATGGATGATTCCCAAGAAATCCTAAAGTCTCTCCTTAACCTGTCTTAGTATTCAAATATTAAAAAAAAAAAAAAAAAATTCTTGGGGATGGGAAAATGGCAGGAACCAGCATACTTACTGGGTCAGCACACTGTCTTTTCACCTCTGGGACTTGAGTTCAAATCCAGACTGATGGAATGAAGGTCCCTTCTCCCTGCAGCTGTGAGAGTTCCCCAAGATGTGACTTGGGCAGTTTCAATTTTCTAATGGGTATCGGCCCGTAGTACAAAGCTTCCCACAGTTAGACACAAATGGAGAGTCTCACTGCAAGAGGAATTGAATTGATGGTTGAAGTAGGAAATAGAAAATACCATTTAGTGCAGTTTGAGTGCTGTTTTGAAGGGGGATAGCAGCACATTGTTGGGTCAGACCACAAGGAACTTGCATAACATTAGGTCATGCCACAGATGACTTGGGAGTGCGTGATAATGACACTGGGTAATACAAATGGAAAAATTGTTCTTGGCACTGCAACCCTCAGCTTAATCTGCACAAAGTAAACATGAAATACTCTCCTTTGTTTACTAATTTAGGAAAGAAAATGAAAGAAAATGATATTTATGTAAAAGTCATTTTGCTTTGTTACCAGAATAGCATTCTGCATTTATATTTGTGATCTGAACTTCTGAGAGTTGATTATATACAATCCGCTCAATGGCTTGCAGTTTCCGCTCGATTGCGCTGTTTTTTCAGCGCAATTCGCCCAAAACTGGCCAAACCAGTTTTAAGTGCAAATTACATTCAGAGCCAATCGAATTTCCACAAACTTTTGTGCCAGTTTAAAAAGTGGCCACGACCCAAGATCGAATTAATCACCAGTGGGAGTTTCTGCTAATTGCACTAATAAGCGGGCCTTCGAGGAGGCTCTAAAAATTAAGCTGGTTATTTTGGGTGAACGGACACTAATAGGCATTTTTTAAAAGCTTTTGAATAAATATTTTTTAATTTATTAAGAAACTGACTACTGTACCCTAAAATAACTAGCAAATTGGTGAGACCACACCTGGAATACTGCATACAGTTTTGGTGTCCATACTTAAGAAAAGACATACTTGCTCTCGAGTCAGTACAAAGAAGGTTCACTCGGTTAATCCCGGGGATGAGGGGATGGACATATGAGGAGAGGTTGAGTAGGTTGGGACTCTACTCATTGGAGTTCAGAAGAATGAGAGGCGATCTTATTGAAACATATAAGATTGTGAAGGGGTTGGATCGGGTGGATGCGGGGAGGATGTTCCCGATGATGGGTGAAACTAGAACCAGAGGGCATAGTCTTAGAATAAGGGGCTGCTCTTTTAAAACTGAGATGAGGAGGAACTACTTCACTCAGAAGGTGGTAGGTCCATGGAATATGCTGCCCCAAAAAGCTGTAGAAGCTACATCATTACATAAATTTAAAACAGAAATAGACAGTTTCCTAGAAGTAAAGGGAATTAAGGGTTACGGGGAGCGGGCAGGAATTTTGACATGAGTCTAGGTTCGGATCGGACATGGCCCTGTGGGTAGTGGAGCGGGCCCAGGGGCCGTGTAGCCTGATCCTGCTCCTATTTCGTGTGTCTAATTCTGTTAGATTCAGGAGATGGTTCTGTGATAGTAGATTGGCGGTTAGGATCAGATCAGCCATGATCTTATTGAATGGCGGAGCAGGCTCGAGGGGCCGATTGGCCTACTCCTGCTCCTATTTCTTATGTTCTTATGTATATTTTTTAAAAGTCATTTTTATTTATTTAAAATCGGGTAACCCACAGGTGGTGGACTAGACACTGATTAAAAATGCTTATTTTTTGTGATGAGCCCAGTTTCAGCTGTATTAATCAAATTGCACCAAGTTGTCACTCTTAAATATATTGAGGAATATTTTTTAAAGCAAACCTTTTTTTAAATTCCATACTAAAACATAGCCCAATTACGCTGGTTCATGGCAGATTTTGCGTTCGCCTATTTGCAAATGCGTTTGAGTGGAAACTTGAGGGATAAAAACACCGGATCGCCGATTGTACCCAAAGCAGAAACTCTAGCCCATCGTCATTACTCACCCTGGGTTTTATCCTTTTAAATTTCTTTCCATGCTGGCTCAATGATTGTAATTCTTTGAACCGTTTAAAATCCTGTCTACTTTACATGCTTGCTTTTCTTACTTCCTCTTTTTATTTTTCTTCTCTTTTTAATCAAATAATAAATCATTAAGATTAAAGTGGGAAACAAGTTTGTAAAGTTGAACTTTGTGCCCTGACTGTGATGCAGCAACAGCATCGGCAGAGAAACATGACGGGCTGGCGTCCTGTTGCCAGTAGAAACGCAGTCTGGGCTCCTGTTTTAGGCTATGCGGTGTCTCCTGCCTTAAGCTGTTAAATTAGATTTTCTAAAGGTCCTGTCCGGAAATATTTTCTGGTTAAAATTTATTTTTATAATTGAAGATTACCTCTTTTTTTGCATACTAGTTGAGCTTGACAAGTGTTCACATTTCATTAAACTCTTAGGGCTCGATTTTCATTGAGCCGTGGAGTCAGGCTTGGAGGCGTGCGGGGGGTTAAAATCGCAAAAACTGGCGGGACCTCGCGCGCCTGGTTCCCGACTCCGAGCAATTTTAACTCAGGTGTGGCTGATGGTCCCAACTCCGTCCTGCATCCAACAGGCGGGACTGGTCTTTAAGGCCCTTAATAACCACTAAATGGCCTCTATAGTCCTATTTTAACAGGCCCTTGCAAATTTAACCCTTTTCCCACGTAAATCACGCCTGGTTGGAAACACGAACGTGAAACCTGGCGGGAGCACTATTGGATTGCTGACTATCAACTGCAGGTCAACCATTAAAGAGGAGATTTGATCAGCCATCATTTACGGGTGGCAGGACTTAGTGGTCTCCGGTCTAGGGCAACTTTCAGAAGGCTTAACCACACCTCTGGAAGGTTGGAGCCTCACACCCATCTCCAGTGTGGCCTCCTGGGAAACCTCTCTCGCCACCTTCACTCAGCCCTTCCTCAACGGAGGCATATACCAGAAGCATGGGAGTCATTTATTTCCTTCCCATCTGGGGAGGAGCTCGAGCACCAGCCGCGGCAGCAGCAGAACCAGGAACAACAGCAGCACCAGCAACATCAACAGCAGCAGGAGCGCCAGGCTGCTGCTCACCCACCTGAAGCTGCCCAGGCCAGAAAGGGCCAGCGCCTGGAAGTGGCTGGAGAGCAGCTTGCTGCACATCATGGCGGCCATGGGGACCCGTATCTGCAATGGCAGTCCTACTCAGAAGGACTTCCATGAAGGTCTGGTTTCTCTGTTCAATAGATGCCCATCGCTCCTCAAGTGATGTCATTCTATTCTGAACAATGACTATTGTTAGATCCGTGATTCTGAGGTTATGCTGTTTTTCAATAACCACACGGATGCTGTAACTTAACAATAAGCAGGTATTTACTGGAGGAGGGTAGTCTCAAGACTGGGGGTACAGAGGCATGCGCAAAGCTTATATACAGGTGTGGTCACTGCTGGTACTACAGTATACAGGAGCTGTAAAAGTAGTTCTGTCTTAAAGGCACATACACTACAATTCCTCCCCTTTTAGATTAGTAGTACCCCTAATATTCAAATAACAATTAACACTTTAACATGTACATTAAACAACAATAATCCATTTATAGATTCAGTCTTTGGGGCGGCTTCCTGACCCTTTCGGGATAGCGCCTTTCCTGAGGTTCTTGTTCTTGGTGCAGAGACGATTCTGACCCCTTTTTATCGGGTAGTTCATCGGGTTTCACTGCTACTGGTTCTGAGGTAGATGCTACCGGTATGTCGGGTTCATCCCCAGGTACTCGTGACATGGGGTTGACGGGTTCCTGTGACGCTAAGATCTGATCGACGTGGCGTCTCACAATGTTCTCCCCGACATCCACTGTGTACATTAATGGCCCCTGCCTTGTGCATATCGTTCCGGGTTGCCATTTCTCTGTTCGATAGTCACGGGCCAAGACTGGTTGCCCTACATTGAAGCTCCTTGTCGGCTTCTCATTGATGTGCTGGAATTGTTTGTCCTCAACATTTCTTCGCACATTTGGTCTGAGCAAGTCCAGACGAGATCTCAACCTTCGGTTAAAGAACATCATGGCCGGGGTCTGGTTGGTAACTGCATGTGTCGCGTTTCGGTAGGCTAATAAGAAATTGTCCATCTGATGCTGTAGTGGAATTTCATCGTCGCACATGGCCTTTATCGCCTTCTTAAAGGTTTGTACGAACCTCTCAGCCAATCCATTTGTGGCTGGATGATACGGGGTGGATGTGTAATGCCTTACCCCATTCCTTCTCATAAATTTTTGAAACTCTTCGGACACAAACTGTGGTCCATTATCAGAGCAAATCTGCTCTGGCAAACCGTTTCTGGCAAATATGGTCCGTAGGACTGCAATCGTTTTCTCTGTAGTGGTTGAAGACATTTTTATCACCTCAGGCTACTTTGAATGAGCATCCACTGCTATTAAGAACAATGGGGGAGAAATTGGGTGAGTAACGCCACCTGTTAGCACCTAAAGAAGCAGTCAGTGGCTGCAGCGCCACTGGTTGCGTCTGCGGCGATATTCAGTAGGGGCGCTAATGGTGGCGTTAGGCATTTGCGCTGTGCTGCCACCGATGATGTAATCGGTGTGCGCAGCACCCCATTCGTGCCCCGTTCGCGATATTTGGTAGCGAACGCCGCAGTTGCGCCGCTCGCTACCCGCGCCCGGTTCACGGGGCCTTACTGTGCCGGCAGCAGTGCAAGTTAAGGTGGAGGTGCGGGGCGGCCGCCTGCCAGCACCTCCGTCCCCGGCCTCCTAACCCCCCCGCCCTGGCGGCATTGCCGGCTGTTTCCCGAGAGCCCGGCACTTCTCCTTGGTGCCGGGCTCATTTGCCGGCACTCGCGATCAGGGATCGCGCTGTTGCAGGCACCTCCCCTTTAACAGTGGGAGGAAGGCCTGCAGTACCGCAGCGTGCCGTGCCGCAGCATGTGGCGCTGCGGCACGTTGAGCTGCGATAATCAGTTTCAGCGCCCTAAGAGGGACGCGGAGCACCTCGAGCCTCGCCCCGTGTCATAGAGTCATAGAGTCATAGAGTCATAGAGTTTTACAGCACAGAAAGAGGCCCTTCGGCCCATCGTGTCTGCGCCGCCCATCCATCCCTGTCCAGTCTAATCCCATTTTCCAGCATTTGGTCCATAGCCTTGTATGCAATGGCATTTCAAGTGCTCATCCAAATGCTTCTTGAATGTTGTGAGGGTTCCTGCCTCCACCACCCTTTCAGGCATTGAGTTCCACATTCCAACCACCCTCTGGGTGAAAAAGTTCCTCCTCAAATCCCCTCTAAATCTCCTGCCCCTTACCCTGAATCTATGCCCCCTTGTTATTGACCCCCCCACTAAGGGGAAAAGTTCCTCTTTATCTACCCTATCTATGCCCCTCATTATTTTGTACACCTCAATCAGGTCCCCCCTCAGCCTTCTCTGCTCCAAGGAAAACAACTCCAGCCTGTCCAGCCTCTCTTCATAGCTGAGGCGCTCCATCCCAGGTAACATCCTGGTGAATCTTCTCTGCACCCTCTCCAAAGCAATCACATCCTTCCTATAGTGAGGCGACCAGAACTGCACACAGTACTCCAGCTGTGGCCTCACCAGCGTTTTGTACAGCTCCATCATAACCTCCCTGCTCTTATATTCTATGCCTCGGCTAATGAAGGCAAGTATCCCATATGCCTTTTTAACCACCTTATCTACCTGCTCCGCTGCCTTCAGGGATCTATGTACATGTACACCAAGGTCCCTCTGACCCTCTGTACTTCCTAGGGTCCTACCACTCATTGTGTATTCCCTTGCCTTATTTGTCCATCCAAAATGCATCACCTCGCACTTTTCAGGGTTAAATTCCATTTGCCACTTTTCCGCCCATCTGACCAACCCGTTTATATCGTCCTGTAGCCGGAGGCTTTCCTCCTCGCAATTTACCACCCCACCAATTTTCGTGTCATCTGCGAACTTACTGATCATACCTTTTACATTCTCATCCAAATCATTTATGTAGATCACAAACAATAAGGGACCCAGCACCGATCCTTGAGGTACCCCACTGGACACAGGCTTCCAGTCACAAAAGCAACCTTCGACCATCACCCTCTGCCTCCTGCCACTCAGCCAGTTTAGGATCCAACGCGCCAAGGCACCCTGGATCCCATGGGCTCTTACCTTCTTGACCAGTCTCCTATGCGGGACTTTGTCAAAAGCTTTACTGAAGTCCATGTAAACCACATCCACAGCATTTCCCTCATCCACCCCCCTAGTCACCCCCTCGAAAAATTCGATCAGATTTGTTAGACATGATTTACCCTTGACAAAGCCATGCTGACTATCCCCGATTAATCCTTGCCTCTCCAAGTGGAGATTAATTTTGTCCCTCAGAATTTTTTCCAATAATTTCCCCACCACAGATGTTAGACTCACTGGCCTGTAATTCCCTGGTTTATCCCTGCTACCCTTCTTGAATAATGGTACTACGTTAGCTGTTCTCCAGTCCTCTGGTACATCCCCTGTGGCCAGAGAGGTTCTGAAAATTAGTGTCAGAGCCCCTGCAATCTCCTCCCTTGCCTCCCACAGCAGCCTGGGATACATCTCGTCCGGGCCTGGGGATTTATCCACTTTTTGGCCCGCTAAAACCGCTAGCACCTCCTCCCTCTCGATGCTAATATGTTCGAGTATGTCACAGTCCCCTTGCCCGATTTCTATGTCTGCATCGTCTTTCTCCATAGTGAACACAGATGCAAAAAATTCATTTAAAACCCCGCCTACATCCTCTGGCTCTACACACAGATTGCCACTTTGGTCCCTAATGGGCCCTACCCTTTCCCTGGTTATCCTCTTGCCCTTAATATACTTAGAAAACATCTTAGGATTTTCCTTTATTTTGCTCGCCAGTGTTATTTCATGGCCCCTCCTCGCGCTCCTAATTTCTTTTTTCAGTATGCCCCTGCACTTTTTATACTCCTCTAGGGCTTCTTCTGTCTTTAGTCTTTTGTAACTGCCAAAAGCCCCCCTTTTATTTCTAATGCATTTTTGTATATCCCTTGTCATCCAAGGTTCCCTTTGCTTGTTGGTCCCACCCTTGACCTTTACAGGAACATGTTGGCGTTGTACTCTCTCTATTTCCCTTCTGAAAGTCTCCCACTGTTTTGATGTGGATTTTCCTATAAGCAGCTGCTCCCAGTCCACTTTGGCCAGATCCTGCCTTATCATATTAAAATCGGCCTTCCCCCAATTTAGAACCCTTATTTCCGGCCGTCTTTGTCTTTTTCCATGACCACCTTAAATCTCACCGAATTATGGTCACTGTCGCCAAAATGCTCTCCTACTGACACTTCCACCACTTGCCCGGCTACATTCCCCAGAATTCGGTCCAGTACCGCCCCCTCTCTTGTAGGACTTTCTACATGTTGGCTCAAAAAGCTCTCCTGGATGCACTTTAAGAATTCTGCACCCTCTAAGCCTTTCACACTCTGACTGTCCCAATTTATATTGGGGAAGTTGAAATCCCCCACTATTATTACCCTATTATTTTCGCACTTCTCTGAGATTTGCCTACATATCTGTTCCTCTATCTCCCCCTGACTGTTTGGGGGCCTATAGTACACTCCCAGCAAAGTGCTTGCCCCCTTTTTGTTTTTAAGTTCTACCCATATGGCCTCATTAGAGGAACCCGCTAATATATCATCCCTCCTTACAGCAGTAATTGACTCCTTAATTAATATTGCAACACCCCCTCCCCTTTTACACCCCCCTCTGTCTCGCCTGAAGATTCTATACCCCGGAATATTGAGCTGCCAGTCCTGACCCTCCCTCAACCATGTCTCCGTGATAGCAACAATATCGTACTCCCATGTGTTCAACAACAACTTCAGTTCATCCACCTTATTTGCAAGACTCCTTGCATTAAAATAAATGCCTTCCAGCCCTGCCATATTCTCTTTTGCCTTCACATATTTGCTCTGCCTTCCCAGCTGACTTGTTCTTCCCTCTGTATTTGGCCGTAAATCACCCCCTACTATAGCTCCACTCTGTACCCCATCCCCCTGCCAAGTTAGTTTAAACCCTCCCCAGCAGTGCTAGCAAACCTCCCCGCAAGGATATTGGTTCCCCCCTGGTTCAGGTGTAAACCGTCCGACTTGTACAAGTCCCACCTTTCCCAGAAGCAGACCCAGTGATCCAGGAAACTAAAGCCCTCCCCCCTGCACCATCCCTTTAGCCACGCATTCATCTGTTCTATCTTCCTATTCCTATACTTACTAGCACGTGGCACCGGGAGTAATCCAGAGATTACAACCTTTGAGGTCCTGCTCCTTAATCCTTCACCTAGCTCCATAAATTCTTGCTGCAGGACCTCATCCCTCTTTTTACCTATGTCGTTGGTACCAATGTGGACCACGACCACTGGCTGTTCTCCCTCCCCCTCCAGAATGCCCTGCAGCCGCTCAGTGACATCCTTGACCCTGGCACCAGGGAGGCAACAAACCATCCTGGATTCACGTCTACGGCCACAGAAACGCCTATCTGTTCCCCTTACTATAGAATCCCCTACCACTATTGCTCTCCCACTCTTTTTCCCCCCTTCCTGGGCAGCAGGAGCACCCCCAGTGCCAGGAAGTTGGCCGCTGCTGCCTTCCCCTGGTGAGTCATCCCCCTCAACAGTATCCAAAGCGGTATACTTGTTTGAAAGGGGGATGTCCGCAGGGGTTCCCTGCACTACCTGCCTGCCTTTGTTGCTCCGCCTGATGGTCACCCCCTGTGCTGCCCTACCCTGAGGCGTGCACAACTCGCTAAACGTGTTATCCACGAGCCTTTCAGCATCGCGCATGCTCCAAAATTCATCCACCCGCAGCTCGAGCGCCGCAATGCGGTCTACAAGTAGCTGCAGCTGGATGCATTTCCCGCACACATGGTCATCAGGGACACTGGCAGCATCCCTGACTTCCCACATAGAGCAGGAGGAGCAGAGCACGGGTCTGAACTCTCCTGCCATGACTTACCCCTTTAATTACTTAAAAAATTTATTCAATACCCCAGTTACAGGTATGCTCTGGGGCGCTTTATTTACCAACTATCCCCACTACACCACAGAAATTTAACACCGCAGAATTCAAGCTTGTATTGAAAAAAGAGAAATACTCACCAACCAATCACCTACCTGCTCCCTGGTGACGTCACACACTGATTACTTTTTACCTCTCTCCCTCGAGGGGCACTGAAACTGAATTTCTGGCGATCGGCATCACTCCGATCGCTGCGCTAAATCCTGCGCTCCGCCGACTTTTGCGCCACTTTGGCGCCCCAACCCAATTTCGAGGCCATTGAGTCCATGAATGGACCAGCGAAATCAATATGCACCCGTTGCCATGGAGAGGAGGGCCACTCCCATGGGTGTAGAGGGGCATGTGGTGGTGCATTTTGGACCTTCTGGCATTCTAAGCAGCTCTTAGTTAGGTCTTCGATTGGTTGATCGATTCCCGGCCACCACACATAAGCCCTAGCAAGGCTTTTCATTTTCACTCCCCCCAGATGACCTTCATGTAGCTCATTTAGCACTCCCTCCCTTAACTTGGGTGGAATGACCACTCTGGATCCACACATCACTGTCCCCTGGCATACTGACAGCTGTTCTCTTCTGGATGAGAATGCTGGCAAAGGTGAGTCGCCATGTGTTGGCCATCCCCTCACCG
The DNA here is from genome assembly GCF_052327205.1 of Somniosus microcephalus. Classification (NCBI taxonomy): domain Eukaryota; kingdom Metazoa; phylum Chordata; class Chondrichthyes; order Squaliformes; family Somniosidae; genus Somniosus; species Somniosus microcephalus. The sequence goes on from NC_140997.1 coordinate 167,684,364, forward strand.
TCAAATCATATACCCGAGACAGCGTCGGATCATTGCGGGTCTCCTTCTCTATATCCGCGTTCGTTACTGGCAATCGTTCAATTATTGACGAATAAAGTATCTCGATAGGGTCTGTTGTGTATGTAACCTGTTCCACCTTAAGAGAGCTTAAGCCTGTTCCACCTTAAGAGATGTACTACTTTCTCAGGCTGCTGTAGACGTAATACCGGGGGTGAACACACCGGTATATAAGCACTGTGCAGTAATCTTGTATTCAGTATAGTCCCTACCTCCAACCAGTAAAGACCTGTTTTTATTGTTACTCATTAGTCTGTGTCTTAATTAACTAAATAATTCACAGACTTAACACTGGCGACGAGTCAGGTTCTTACCCTGCGGCAGTTATTCCACGGCGGTTGAAGAGAGGTTTCAAACCTCACCACCCCACTGGAAGCGACAGGCATTAGGACCCTGAAGCCTCCATCAGCTTGTGAACCGGAGTAGAAGACAGGGCTGGGGAAGACAGAGGTACAGGGCGATAGCGATCGGCAGATAAGGGCCGGGCCGCTTTCAAATCGATTGCATCTGCGATAAGGGCGCGAGAGCCGCTTCGAGCGGGAGGCGTTTCAAGCCAGCGATCGCACTCCAGATAAGGGCCGAGAGCCGCTTCGGTCGGGAGCCGCTTCGCGATCAGCGATCGCATAAAAGATAAGGGCCGCACTCGGGCTTACAGACAGCGTCGGGGGATGGGTGAAGACCGCCAAACGCGGGAAAACCGCCATCTTGGGAGCGGAGGACGACGACAAAGAGCGGGAAGCCGCCATCTTGTGTAACATAAAATTCCAACAAAATTGTAACAATGCCTAAACACGGGAATATTGGCACCTTTGATAGTGACCTCGAGGATTGGGCCATATAAGTAGAACGAGTAAAAAATTATTGTAAGGCCAATAAAATTCGTGAGCAAGATAAAGCACTAACATTATTAAATTTAATGGGTGCGAAGACATACGGGCAATTGAAACACCTGTTATCACCAGATGAACCGGCGGATAAGACGTTCGATGAGATTGTTACTGTCCTGAAAGATCATCTAAACCCCACGCCGCTGATGCTAGCGGAACGATTTAAATTTTACGACAGAAGGCAACTACAGAATGAAAGCAATGCTGAATATTTGCTGGAATTGCGTAAATTAGCGAAATATTGTCAGTTTGGAACGGGACTGACAGATGCACTACGAGACAAATTTGTGTGTGGTTTATTTAAACAAGATACACAAAAGCGACTGCTCGAGGAGAATGAGCTGACGCTTGAGAAGGCGGCCACTATGGCAGCAGCACACGAAGCCGCAGCGAGAGGCACGGCAGTAATGCAGCTACGGTCACCGGAGCTCAGTGCACACAAATTGGGTGTGAGTTCTGGCAAATGTTATCGTTGTGGAAAGACAACGCATGATCAGAACCAGTGTTGGTTTAAAAACCAAGAATGCAGAACATGTGGTAGGCTTGGACATATAGCTAGAGTATGCAGGTCAGGGAAGAAGACCAGCAACAAGAAGTCACCGCAAGGGAAATACGCAAAGGTACACAAGGTGGCCGAACAGGAGTGCGATTCAGACGCTAGCAGTAATGAACTGGCTGGCTTAAGCAGTATTGAACTGGCTAGCTTAAGGGTACTCAACGTTGGTAAGGGTGCAGACCTCCAGACAATTTGGGTTACTCTTCAGATAGAAGGAGTCCAAGTAAAAATGGAATTGGACACTGGATCGGCATTGTCGGTCATGAATAAGAAAGATTACAGAAGGTTATTCCAACATATTCCCCTACAGGATACGGAGATTATATTGACAACCTACACGGGGCAGAGAGTGTACCCCATCGGGACAATAAAGGTTGCAGTGGCCAACAAGGGCGAAGGAAGTCAAATAATGGACTTATATGTGCTACCGGAGGGAGGTCCACCACTACTAGGCCGGGAGTGGTTTAGAAACATAAATATGGACTGGCATTCGCTAAAAGCCATAAAGAGTGAGAACTCGGTGCAGATAATCAGCCCAGACTCTAGAACTGATGATGGTAAGACCAACCCATGTGCAAAAGACAAAGTTTCAGCACAGAATTCCACTGAGCAACAACAACATAGTTTAACAGAGAATTCTGAGTCTGTCAAGTCTACTGATATGCACATTTTTGAGGGACACTGGGCTCGAACTCAACTCCATTTCAAACTACAACAGCAATTAGAACAAATGATTCGCCGTTTTGAGCAAGAGATGAATGAAATAAAAAAGTTCTTTGTTACAGAGTGGGAGAATCTGGAAAGGCAACAGAAGCAACTGATGGAGAAAATGGAGCAGGAGCACACCAACCATCTGCGCGAGGAGGCCGAACGAATCAAAGCTGATTCAGGTTCTGAAGGTGCGTGCCATAATCTGGTGTCAGAAGAGTTAACGGTCAGCCAACTCCTTCATATGCTGAGGGACAAGACTCTGAAATGGGAAAAACTTGAACACGAGCTGCGATCTTCAAAGGAAAAGGGTTCGGAGCTCTCAAAAGTCATTGAGATGGCTGATGTGACGACACAGACTGAAACGACTGCAACAGAGCAGCCATTGGATGCCAAAAGTACGCTGACTCACGTCAATGTAGAACAACAGACCGCTGAAACAGCTGCTCCGGTAGAGGGATTGCATAGTCCGATCAATCAATCTCCAAAGGAAGTTGAAGTATTAAAATCACAAATGAGGTCACTAGTAAACGACTTGCTGAAAGCCCAGAAAAAGCTGGATGCAGAGGTACACATGAAGAAGTCTCTTCAGGAAAGATGTCTGGATTTGGAACAAGAGCTGGCTAACGTCCAGCTGGGTATGGAGGAAATAGACGACCCTCTCACTGGTCTAGCTCAGGACGACACCGAATATTACCATGACCTGGTGGACGACACCGAATATTACGATGTCCTGTCCTGCCCAGCTTGTAACTTCGACTCCCAAAGTGCAGAAATCATGGAGGAGCACCAAAAGTCTACGGAACATCGGGAGAAGCTGGCTCTACGACGGAAACAGGAGGAAGAGAAGGAGGAACTGCGCATGCAGCTGGCAGCTGTGGCAGCTGACAATGGAGCCCAGAGAGTCTCCAAGAAGCAGAAAAGGAAAAGTAAAAACAGAAGATGACCCATCTGAACCATTATCACCTCTACCAGATCACACACGTGGTCCCTCCGAACGGAGCCAAATCAGTTCGGAAGTTCAAGCTGTTAAATCCATGAAAGGACTATTGAATGAGTAACGTGAACCGACTACACCACAGAGATTGAATCTGTGAACTGTTTTCCGCAGAGACTGAATCTGTGATATGTTACGTTAAACATGAAGTTATATATGTATATATGTTATTACGTTATGTTAAATGGGGGGATGACTATAAAGCTAAGAAGGGAGGAGTGTTGTGTATGTAACCTGTTCCACCTTAAGAGAGCTTAAGCCTGTTCCACCTTAAGAGATGTACTACTTTCTCAGGCTGCTGTAGACGTAATACCGGGGGTGAACACACCGGTATATAAGCACTGTGCAGTAATCTTGTATTCAGTATAGTCCCTACCTCCAACCAGTAAAGACCTGTTTTTATTGTTACTCATTAGTCTGTGTCTTAATTAACTAAATAATTCACAGACTTAACAGGGTCCACTGCTGGTGCTTCCTCCACAGTAGGCAGTGGCAGGCGCGATAGCCCATCAGCATTCCCATGCTGTTTCGTGCCTTTATATTCTATCTCATATTGATTCGCCCCTAGAAACAGGAACCATCTTTGTAACCGTTGTGCAGTCATCACTGGAACACCCTTCTTAGGATTAAAGATGGAGACAAGTGGTTGGTGGTCAGTCAGCAAGGTGAACTTCTGCCCATGCAGATAGTGGTTGAATTTTTTTACTCCCCATACTAGGCTGAGGGCCTCCCTGTCAATCTGGGCGTAGTTGCGCTCGGCTGCAGTTAGTGACCGAGACGCAAATGCTACTGGCCTCTCCAACCCGTCTGGGAATTTGTGCGACAGCACCGCTCCAATATCATAGCGTGATGCATCACATGCCAAACGAATTGGTAGTGCTGGGTTGAAATGGGCCAACACCTCTTTTGATGTGATCAATTCTTTACACTTCTGGAAAGCTCGTCTACGTTCGTCATCCCACTTCCATGGTACCCCTGTTTGCAGTAGGGTGTTCAGCGGGTGTAATACCGTGGACAAATTTGGTAAGAACTTGTGGTAGTAGTTTACCAGCCCGAGGAACGACCTCAGTTGTGACACATTTTCCGGTGCTGGAGCCTTGACTACTGCCTCAATCTTTTCAGGGGACTTATGTAACACCTCTTCATCGATGACGTGGCCACAATACAAGATCTGTTTCTGGAAAAACTCGCACTTGTGGCGATTAGCTCGTAGCCCATACTCCTTTAATCTGGTGAGCACCTTCTCCAAGTTGGCGAGGTGATCACTGTCATTTTCGCCCGTGACCAAGATGTCGTCCAAATAACACTGGGTCCCTGGAATCCCTTGCAGGACCTGATCCATTGCCCTTTGCCAGATAACCAGAGCTGAGGCTACTCCGAACACCAGCCGGTTGTATTGATAGAGACCTTTATGATTGTTAATCGAAAGGTATTGTTTCAAAGCTTCTTCTATCTCCATTTGCAAGTACGCCTGGGCTAGATCGATTTTGGTGAAGCGTTTACCTCCAGATAGCGAGGCGAAAATATCCTCAATTCGTGGAAGCGGATATTGTACCGTGTGAAGGACTGGGTTCACTGTCACCTTAAAATCCCCACAGATGCGGACCTTCTTTGGTTCCCCAGGCGTATTACTCAACGACCTCTTCATTACAGGAATGATGGGTGTAGCCCACTCGCTCCAGTCCACTTTGGACAGTGCTCCTGAACGTTCCAACCCTTCCAGCTCTGCTTCAACAGCTGGTCTGATCACATAAGGCACTGGTCTGGCCTTAAGAAACTTTGGGCTTGCATTTTCCTCTATTTTAATCGTTGCTGTTATGCCTTTTAGTGTTCCTAGTCCCTCCTGGAACACTTCTTTTGCGTCAGTTAGCATTTTTGACAGTCGTCCAGGTGTGACGTCATCATCCTTTTTGGCCTCAACCTTCAGTGCCTGTATGGAATGCCAATCTAATTGTATCTTCCGGATCCATTCACGTCCTAGCAGTGGTGGTCCTCCATCTGGCAATACATATATATCCATTTTAGGTATTTCCTGGCCTTTATATATCACTTTCACCCTTATTTTTCCTTTTGGGTAGACTTTTTGCCCCGTATACGTCTTCAAGACAATCTCTAGCTTTCAAGGGTATATGTGAAAATAGCCGCTTGTAGCCCCTTTGGTTTATGACTGTTAGGGCTGATCCTGTGTCCAATTCCATTTTCACTTGGACTCCGTCTATCTTGAGTGTAACCCAGATAGTCTGGTGATCCTCCATTTCAGTTACCTTATGTAGTTTCAGACAACTCAGCTCCTTGCTTCCGGAGTCTGTATCACTTTTCTGTTCGTCTGAACCACTGTCCATCACCTGGTGTACCTTTCTGTACTTCTCCTGTGGAGATTTCTTACTGTTGGTTTTCTTCCCAGACCTGCAGACTCTTGCTATGTGTCCTGCTTTTCCACACTGTCTGCACACTTGGCCCTTGAACCAACAATCCTTCTGGTCAAGTGTTGTTCTGCCGCAGCGATAGCACTTCCCTGTTCCATAGGACATTTCATTGGTGCCATATTCTTGAGGTCTCCGTTGTATCTCTGCAGTGCCCCTTGCGGCTGCTTCGTGTGATACTGCCATACTGAAAGCCTTGTCCAGCGTAAGATCCTTTTCTGATAGAAGCCGTTTCTGGGTTCCTTCACTTTGTAGCCCACACACAAACTTGTTCCTTAACGTATCTGCTAATCCCGCTCCAAACTGGCAGTGTTTTGATAGCTTGCGCAGTTCCTTTAGGTACTCAGCATTGCTTTCGTCTTTGTGTTGGTTCCTTTTATGGAACTTAAATCGTTCTGCCATCAGCAGTGGTGTGGGGTTTAAGTGGCCCTGTAGGATTTCTGCTATACTTTGAAATTCCTGTTCACCGGCTTCTCCGGGGTTATTAGATTTCGCAGTAACCCATAAGTTTTTGCACCCATGGAATTTAACAAAACCAGTGCTTTACTCGCATCTGGCACTTCATTCGCCCTGCAGTACACCTCAATACGTTCCACATATGTCGCCCAATCTTCGACTTCATTGTCGAACGTAGAGATACTGCATCCCTGGGTGCGATTTAACTGTCAAAAATGGCATCTCCCGTGCTTCCCCTTCTTCTCCGCTGGCACAAAATGGCGTCTCCCGCGCTTTCCTTCCTTCCCGCGCTCGCCCTTCTTCTCCGCTGCGGCTTCCAAAAGTGGCGTCTCCCGCGCTCTTCCTTCTTCTCCACGGCTCAATGGCGTCTCCCGCGCTCTCCCTTCTTCTCCCCGTGGACACTGTTCAGCCCGTGAGCCCTGGCTGTGCTCTGCGCGTTCTTTTTATTATTATTTTTTCTCGACACCGCTCGGTCTTGAACCCGGCTGTTGCTTTACCCTCTCTCTCTCCGGTTTTTTTTTTTTATTTTTCTTCTCGACGCCGCTCGGTTTTCAACCCTCGGCTGCGCCCTGTGCGCTTCACCCTCTGTCTTACCCCGTCGACGCTGCTCGGCTTTCTCTCCGCCGTCGGTCGGCTCCAGCCGCCGCTGCCCGGGAAGGGTCTGCGCTGGACCTGTCGTCAGTCTCTTGCTGATCGTCTTGGCTGGGGAACCAAGCCCGGCTCTCCACAGCCTCCCCTGTGATGTTCACTCTCTGCCTGACGACTGGACGGTTGCTCGTGTTCGACGCCCGTGTTCCTGGCCTCGACTTTTTTTTTACTTGCAGGTAGATTCGAGTCGCCACTGTTAGATCTGTGATTCTGAGGGTATGATGTTTTTCAATAACCACACGGATGCTGTAACTTAACAATAAACAGGTATTTACTGGAGGAGGGTAGTCTCAAGACTGGGGGTAGAGAGGCATGCGCAAAGCTTATATACAGGTGTGGTCACTGCCGGTACTACAGTATACAGGAGCTGTAAAAGTAGTTCTGTCTTAAAGGCACATACACTACAACTATGTTTTCCATATCCTGGCGACTAAGCTCCTCCATGGCCGTAGCCATCCTCTCCTCTATCGGCGCCATCCACTCCTCTATCGTAGCCATCCTTTCCACGGAGGTTGCCATCTTTTCCGTGGTGATGCGTTCATGCACCAATGACTCCACAAAGGCTCTGCTCATGTTCACTATGGAATCCTCCATTCGCTCCACACTCGCAGTGACCCTAGAGACAAAACCTGCCAGAGACTCCTGCATCTGTGCCTCGAGTTCCATCACCTCTGATCTTCTGGATGGACCCAGAGGCAGAGGGTCGACATGCTGCTTAGCCGAGCTGGCAGAGTCCTGCGCCCTCCGACTAGGACTCTCCACTGCTGTCCCTGACTCCACAATCTGCTGATGCTCACTTGTGAGCTGTGATACACCAGGTAACAACACTACTCTCTATCCCGAAAGTCCCACCGAGGTGTGAGTGTCTGCGCTGGTGCTGGGTGCGCTGAATTCTGCTGACGCTGCACCCTCAGAGGTTGCAGCTTCCTCTGAGGAGTCTGGCTGCTCAGCCTCTTCTTCCTGGCTAGGGGGGACGGATGCTTGTGATGGTCCTGTGGGGGAGTAAAGGAAAGAGTCAGAGATGTGATGCAGAGGCTACATGCACATAGCTTTTTGCAGATGCTCATAAGTCCACCTGTTACAGCTTCACAATCATTATCAACGACTCATGCAATGTCAAAGAGAGAGATGGGAAACTTTTCTGTCACCAGCTTCTTGTGTTGCACCCGCCTATCCATCCCCCATGCGCGAATCATCCTCAATTCCCATAATTTCCAGGACGGCCTCCTCCCAGGGTGTCAGATGGGCTATTGAGGCTGTCCCTCCTCCTGTCCTGGCTCACTCTCTTTTGTTGTGAGCTCCCTTTTCCTGCATTGAGGGAGACAAGTGGAGGTTGAGTGAGAATGAAGGAGTGAGTGTAGAGATTGCATAGCATAGATACTTAGAAGGAGACAAAGATGGAGTGAGGTTGCAAGACCAAGAGCCCTCCCTGTGTGTTGTCAGTTGTGTTCAAAGCATCAGAGTGATAGGGAGTGTGTGGGCTGCATGGTGGAATAGTTATGTGAATGTGAGCATAGAGAGAGAGCGAATGGGCAAGGGTGCATGGATGTCAGTATCAAGTAGGGTGTGGAGGAAAAGATTGCTAAAGCTGAGTGCTGGTGAGGAAAGGCAATGGGGATCAGATTGAGGGTGATGGGAAATTCATACTTACTTTTCCAGTGCGCTGAAGGTCATGAAATCTTTTCCTGCACTGTATCCAGGTTCTGCGGCTGACTCCCAAGGAGTTGACCTCCTCAGCCACCTGCATCCACACTGCCTTGGTCTGAGTGGGAGGCCTCTTCCTCCCTGATGAAGGGAAGAGCACCTCCCTGATGGCCGCAGCCGTATCTACTAATGCCTGCAGTGCCACCTCGTCAAAGCGAGGAGCTGATCTGGCCCTCCCGCTTGCCATATTTGCTGCAGCTCCCTCACACTGCACAGTCAAGAAGCTTGGCAGTCTGCAGAAGAAGCAAGGCTTGCTGTGGACCTTAAATGCAGCAGCAATGATGACATCATCGGAGGGGACTTTCAGTCATGAAAAACCCATTTGCAAAGGCTTCCCACACATTGGAAATCAATTGGCTAATTCAGTTAAAATTGCATCAATCTCCCACATCCATTTAGATTCGTGTGGAAAACACGAAATTCGGATAACATGACACCATCCCGCACCTGAGTTAAAATCCCCCCCACAATCTCAGCTGCTTAACTTTGAGTTGGAGATTAGTAACATCTCAGCCAATAAGTCCTTTTAAGTCTTTCAGCAACAATTTTGATTTCCTTTCTCTTCCACCAAATTTCCTCATCTCCTGAAGATGATGTGTCCTCAGTGGAATATAATTCCATAGACACTCGTCATCCTTTCGTGCATCACCCCAGCAGGCATTCGGTTGCAATAGCTAGTTGGCAGACTATTGGTAAACTTAAGCTTTTCCACTGTAATATCGCTGGTAAACACCCCATAAAAAGTTAAGCCTTGTTGGAATAGGTGTAATTGGGGTTTTAACATTGTATTAACGGCTGAGCATCCATTCGGGTCCTGAAAAATGAATTTTATATTTGTGGAATGTCAAATTTCTCCATTACGATAGTAAATTACTAGATTTTTAAAATATTTAAAAAAAATTATGTTTGTTTATGATATTTAAGCTTCTACCTTAACCCCATGTATATGTCCCAATCTTTATTTTGCTCTCTGTAAAATGTTTAAAATGTGAATTGAATCAGTACTTTTTATTTCCTGGTTTGCTGTCTGTGGGAATTCTTCAATGTGATTGGCTTGATGACATCACTGCTGCTCTGCATTGGGAATACATTTTTGGCACCACTACAATCAATTCAATGTCGAGAAACCTAAAGTTTTCACCACAGAGATCGCGAGATCTTGGTGGCCAGTTTTTTCCGCGGTCAGCGGTGATCGCCGTTCCTTCGCCGCAGACCAGAAATTCCAGGCCAAAGTTTTCTTTAATCCAAATACCACACAGCCTGAAGCATCTAATCTATAGTGTTTGCATCAAAGTGCATTCTCTTCCCATCCATCCAGTAGGTGTACAAGTTCCTTCCTTAAAGCCACAAGACTCAATTAATATTGAAGATTCAGCATATATACCAATTTTTTTAATGATAGCTTTTTGACTAAGAGGGAAAAGTATAGGACTTGTAGACTTAACAAGCTCATACTAAATATTCGCATTCATTATCATGACAAACGTTTATTATCAGAAGTTTTATAACAGAAAAAAATGCTATTCCTGAACTGAATAACTGGCTGCATATTGTAAGTGTCTTTCTTGGGACGTTTGACATGATCATAATAAATGGAAAATGTTCTGCCCGAGAAAACCTAACCAGTGGAGTTCCACAGGGATCTGTTCTAGGTCTATTTACAGTATTTCTGAATGATATAGAACAAGACATCTGAAATATTATCACATTTTCTGATGATACAAAGGTCCCTGAGCTGGTTACAAATAGAAAGTAGATTGGCTATCTTCAGAGAGTCAGACAAATAATATAGATTGGTTGACATGTGGCAGATGGATTTTAATGTTGAGAAATTTATTGTAATGAATAATGAATATAAAAAGTAAATATTTGTAGAACATGAAAGAGTCTTATTTTAAGTAGGTAATTGGCACTGTGAGGGCAGGCAAACATAATCCCATTGGGGTATATACAAATGTCTCCCATGAAAGAGTCAGTACCACTAAATCTACAAACTTTGGGTCAGGAGAGGGTCAAAACAGGGTAAGATAATAAGGTCCTCTTTTAGATAAGCCATTGCAATTGTGGGACCAGATGAGCCCAGTCCTATAATTGGGACCACACCAAAATGTCAGCATAGGCTTGGACCGGAACTAAATTAAATTAAGTAATTGCCTCCCTTGGCAGAGATCAAAAAGGAGAAGGATTTGTGAATGATCATTGATTATACTCTGCTTTTCACTGATGAGAAGCTTTCAGTCATTAATATTGTACATCAGGTACTGGAGAGTATGTGGAGCACACTGGACTACAAGACTGAACAAGTTATACAGACGTTGTACAGATCAGTGGTGAGCCCAAATCTGCAACATGGTATACAATTTTGGTTAGCCTATCTTACAAAGGATATAGATGTATTAGCAAGATTTCAAACAAGAAAGATGAGAATGAATCCAAATGTGGGGACTAAATAATGAAGGAAGGATTAAGTGACTATCCTTTATTTCACTAGAGAAAGGAAAACTGATGGGGAACACTATACTGGTGCTGAAAATAATGAAAGATAGGGTTTAAGTAAACAAACTATCTTAGACATTTGGTATAGGACTAAAGGACACAAGTACAATCTTCGAACTTTGAGCAAGGTTAGATATTGGAGGGTGGGGGAGGGGTGGGGAATTCTCCCACAGGGTAAAGGCTTGAAGGTAAGAACATGCATTTATATAGCACCTTTTACGTCTTCAACATCTCCCAAGGTGCTTCACAGCCAATTACTTACTTCTGAAATGTAGTTACTGTAGTTTTGTTGGCAAACACCACAGTCAATTAATGCACAACAAGATTCCACAAACTGTGAATAAGAGGAATAAAAGTTAGTTTTGGCGCTGTTGTTTGAGGGATGAATATTGGTCACGACACTAAGAAAACTCCCTGATTATTTTCAAATAGTGCCATGAGATCTTTTATGTCCACTTGAATAGTTAGAGCCTTGTTTAACACCTCAAGATGGAACCTCTGAAAATGCAACATTTGATACCACACAGAGGTGCTCAAGTCCTGGACAGCGGTTTAAACCCACCACCTTCTGAATGGGCAAGAGTGCTACAACTAAGCCAAGCTGTAAGTTAATAGGATAGTTGATTTCTGGAACAAACTCTAATGCAGTGTAGTTGATTTGGAGGCAATTGCTGGAGTTAAAAAGGAGCTCGATTGATAACTGTTAAAGGGATCAGGGGTTTTTAGAAATACTTAACAACACTGCTTGATTTTCTTTCAGGGAAGGTCATGGAATGAAATCAGTGTTCCCTAAATTAGGAAAAAGAGCAGGTGGTGCGGGAAGGAAATCCTTGATAGGATAGGATAGTAATACACAGATTGTTGTGGAGCTGGCTTGGTGAGCTAAATTGTGTTTCTCACTCTCTCTTATGTCCTATGGGGGAAAAATTCGGTTGCTTTGTGCCTCCCTTTAGCGCCCTAAAGAGGGCGCTAATGGGTCACAAAGCAACTAGCGCCCGGACGCGGCGATGTTTGCACTGCTCGCAAAATTGACCAGACATTTTGCAGCGGCACTAAACACTTCCACCACAATCTCCTGCGTCCGCAGATCGTGACGCCAGTCGAGTGTGCAATGCCCTGGAAGCGCCCCAGACCAGATATTGAATGGCGCCCCCTGTCTTACCGCCTGCTGCTAGCAACAACAGGTTGAGGGGAACATTTTACAGTTGGGAAGGGACTGGGGGAGCGTTATTTAAAGGCGACTGCTTCCTGACTTTTTTTGTCAGTGACATTTTTGCACCACGCATTCTGAGAGAGAGAGACTTCTGGAGAGATTCAATGCTGTGTGAAGGAGTTCTGGGTACTGAGCTGCACTTTGCAGGTTCATTTTGATTTGTCCTTCCTTGCATCGATTTACAAGAGACTATGGGGGCTGCACTCTGAGCTCTTTCCCTGGGCCTCTCCATTGTTCTTTCCAGCAGAATTGATGTACAGGTCTCTCCAGACCGAGATTCAAGGCTGCAATGAGCAGGGTGTGGCTGGAGAACAAGATTGACCCTCCCCTTTAAGAACTGGCCAGCAACAGTGTGTCTGTGTTCCATTGCTGACTGACATCACATGAGCTTTGCCAGCGCTCTGAGTTAGGGCCTCACTCCTCAGCGTTAGTGCCTTAAGAGAGGTGTGTAGTGCCTGATTTAGTGCTCCAATCACCTCCAGGGGCGATGGAAGCCAAGTTTGCAGTCAGAGGTGATAATTAGCGCCAGGTGCTAAACTTTGCACCCGGCCAATAATTGCGCCCCAAACAGGGCGATACTGAATTTCTCCCCATTTATCTTAGGATTTTCTTGCATTTAACAGAAAAATACCTGTATACATTTAGAAAGGAGACAGAAAATTTACCAATGCACAAGTGAAGCAGAGAGGGGGCATAGAGAGAAAGAGAGAGTATGTTGTGGGATTCTGTTACCGATCCTTTATTTGGTTGTAACGATTTTAAAATTGAGACTTGACAATGTGCATGGAACAGAACTGACATTTCTGAATCACCAAATTAGTAATTTTAAATAAATGAAGGCTTTTACTGATATGGCTCCATTGTCAGCCTGTGTAACTGCTGTGTCCTTAGCAAAATATCTAATCTGTTTCCTCATTTTCTTTGGTGTGTTCTCACTCGAGCATACAGGGAAAATACAGAAAAATCAGTGCAGTAGTATACAGGTTAAAAAGTGGTAAGTTTGCAGAGAAAGTCTGATTGTGATCTGAGATCATTACAGCTGGGCTTAACATATTTAAATTTATTCCATAAAGCTTCAAAGATTGAACTGCTGTGACAGTTAGAAATGAGATTGGACTGAAATCCTATCCATTCATAGATGGTTGATATTGAGTCCACTGGATATTACAAATTGGACAAAAAAATATTAGATATCAACCGTTATGTACCCTTTAGGCTAGATTTTCTTGAATGGGTGCAGTTTAGACCCAAATAGCCAGTGTTTTGGATAGATTCATATGTAAAAGTGCTGTTTCCACCTGATTTTTCAAGATCGGCTTATTAGCATGGTTGATTGGAATGGATGCAATCGGAGAATTTTATGAAGTTTAAAGGTAAAGGGCAAGTTAAAGGGAGACTAGAGGGACAACAATTTTGAGAGGCTCTGGAAAGGCTCCAAAGACAACTCAGCCTTTGCAAAGACTGAAGAGGAAGGGGACTAACAAATGACCAACAAAAATGAAGGGATCCTGAGATACAGGCATGAGTCTCCAGAGGAGGGATGTAACAACCCAGCACACAACCCCATTCAAAGGCTGCTGAAGAGGATGTGCTATGGTGTGATGGGCTTGTAAGCATGTTTGAAAGAAGGTGAAGCCAAGTTTTAGGGAACAGTTGACCTGACGCACCTTGGTGCTATTAACCACGGCTTAAAAAAAATGAACAATTAGCACAAAGACTTATGAGAACTGAAGTGCCAGCAGAACAATAAGCTAAACCAATCAAAAAACAACTCAGATATTGTAGATTCAGTGTACTTTACCTGTGCCCTTGAAATCAGCTAATGGCTAGTTCCCTAACAACATTAGACACCCATTTCACCTTTTTGAGCGGACGAATCCTACCCACTTATCCCCATTTCACTCTAGAGGGTAGAACTCTAGCCCATTTTCCACAGCTGGCCAACTAGTTTGTGCTGCTACAATGGTAGCCAGCAGCAGATAATTTAGGCTGTTGAATCTTCCATGTTGGATAAGAGAGCTGTGCTTTTTAAACATTTTTCAAATCTCACAGCGCTAAACAGTGGTTTCAATCAATGCAGACTTTTAAGTGAGATTGGCATATGTTGAGATGTGTTTCACTGAGTTGCTGATTCTTATCACTAGTACGGATGTTAATGGCCACTGCAGGCTTGTTCTATCTCCCATTCATGCACTCTGCCAGCTTTTTAAGTGATACTATTGACACTTCTGCTGATTTATCCTATACGTTAATAAAACAGATTTCGGAGCCTTTGTTTTAATGGGGATCTCATCTTTGGGTTCCATGCTTGCTCTCTTTCTAACTGCTAGCATCTTCATTACCTTCTTTCCAAAGGCTTTTCAGCAAGCCTTGGACGGTGCATGAAAGGCAATGATACTTGTTGAAATTTTGTGGGTGCTGGAAATTGTTTTTAACAGCTTATGCTACCATTCTGGATCTAACAAACATGATTGTAGTCCACTTTGTTGAATTTTCTCCTGCTAGGTGTACATGTGCCAAATCCCTCTCAATATACAACAGAATGTTTGTGTCTTGTATTAGAGGGTTGAGGCAGCTAAAGGCACAGACGTCAATGGGTGGGGGGTCGAGGGGTGGGGGTGGTGGGTGAAGAGATGGGGGAATGCACAAGATGCTAGAGTAAGAGGAATAGAGAGTTTGGAGGAACAAGTAGTGCTGCAGGAGGTTAAAGAGATTGGAAGGGGTGAACCTATAGAAGGCTTTAAACACACAGAAGAGAGTTTTAAATTGGAGGCATTGGGGGGACCAGGATTCACCTAGGTCAGCTGATGTGGTACAGCTAGATATGGTGATGGATGGCTAAGCCTGTTTTGCACCAAATACTCTCAAGTCTGTACCCCTTAGCCTTGAGGGAATGAAGATGGGGGTCATACTGGAGAATGACTGGGATGGAAGATGGTGATAGTTTGCTAGGGACAACATGGCAATGGGGCATGTTGTGGTGAATGAAGAGCAAATGGTTAGACAGTGGGAATTTGAAAGTGTAGTTTTGAGCAACTTGTGGAGATTTCAATGTATGTGACCTATTTTAAATGAAGGCTGATACTATTGTAATGTTTCAGAACTGTCAGGCATCAAAACTGTAAGCCAAAGCACCCCCAAATATTGTTATGCTTATTTGTTATTGCTCATAAGTTAGCCTTGCTCAGATATCTGAGTATAGTTTGTACAAAATCATCGAAATAATGGATGTTGGTGTTGACTTGTGCATTTTGACCAATCCTCACTTTATCAGAGAACTTTAATTTTACAAGCAATAGTCAGTAAATCTGGTGATGTATCAAATTGTAATTGAAGGAGGAAATATATTAAGTCTGTGCCTTGGCATTAACCATACGTCATGCCAGATGCAGATTCACTAAAGTTTGTAGCATTTTTTCTTTCTGTTTGTATTTCTTTTCCTGGGAACACTCTTTGTATATTCTATCTTCCTTACTCAAAGAAACTGTTTCTATACTCCACTCCGGCTTGCTGAGCATTTTGGATGACATAGATATCGGCTATTGCTTATTTTGGATTGTGAATGTAAACTAAGCGAGCATAACTGCTCAAATAGGAAGTCTTTAGAAAACATTGTGATTTGAAGAACATTTTGTGGATAATTTTCAACTTCACGGCTTGGGCAACAAGCTGGCAGAGCAGATTGCCCATTGATTGCAATGGGGTGAAAATTTGGCAGGTTCTACAATTGCCGAGAAATCTCATTGGCCAGGGCACCATGAGAATGACCTCGTTCTTCTTTGAATAGTCTCATGGGATTTTTTTGCTAGCACCTGAACATGTGGACAGAGCCTTGGCTTGTCGTCTCATCTGAAAATGAGCATCTCCAGCAATACAGCAGTCCCTCAGTCCTGCAACTATATGCAAAGAAATGTTTTCTTCTTTGAAGTCAAATAATTTAAAATTGTGTGTTGGGGATAATCAAAGATTATGCAGTCAACTTCTGAAATGAGGTTTGAAAGAGGGGAAACAAATTTGCTAGTGTTCTCACTATTGATCACTGTTCAGTTATTGCTGCTGAAAGGTATATGCTTTGTGAACATTGATTGGCTTAAACTTGGATGTCATCTCCCCTTTCCACCCCACCCCCAGACAAATCATCTGTCAGCAATCTGAATATGAAGTATAATAAAGTAGGAGAGAGCAGCTAACATCTATGGAACTGCACCCGCTGAGAGCCGCTGCCTTCAGGAAAGAAAGGGGGGGAATTAATTTTCTACATTGTTAACCTGAATATTGTAATACCGGATTAGTTAAATTAACAGATCAATTGACATTTTCTAAGAACAACATTGTTGGAAGAAACAATTGAATTCTAATCTTTGTGCAGTCTTTATTTGTATACTTTAGGCTTACAAATAAAAAAGAAAGGCTTGGATTTATACATTGGCTTTCATGACCTCAGGATGTCCCAAAGCGCTTTATAGTCAATTAAGTATTTTTGAAGTGTAGTCACTGTAGTAATGTAAGAAATGCAGCAGCAAAGGTCCCACAAACAGCAATGTGAGAATGACCGGATAATCTGTTTTACTGATGTTGGTTAAGGGATAAATATTGGGCAAGACACTGGGGAGAATTCCGCTACTCTTCAAAATAGTGCCATGGGATCTTTTCCGTTCGCCTGAGAGGGCCTCGGTTTAATGTCTCATCCAAATGACAGCACTCCCTCAGTACTGTGTTGAAATATCAACCTAGATTTTGTGCTAATGTCTCTGTAGTGGGACTTGAACCCACAATTTCTGACCCTTGTGGTAAGCATGCTACCACTGAGCCACAGCTAACACAAAATCAAATTTCTGTGTCATACTTTAAAAGTACTAAAGAGAAATAAAGCCAGACATTTTCTGCTCATTTCTTTTGGACTCATTTACCTGAGGATCTGGCTAAAAATAATGGCCCGGAATTTGCGGTGGGTAATAGCAACGAACGATCAGCGTTCGCTATTATTACCCCTTTGAAACTGACTGCAACTTCAGGATCTAGCGCATGCGCATTCTAACGCGAAAATCCTGAAGTTGCGGTCAGTCATTCACTGCTCCGACACTGGCTGCACTGTGCCCCTCCCCTTCCCAACCCCACCCACAGCCGGCAATTAGTGTAATCTACCAAATCATGGAAACTGATGAAAACTTTGGCTCTTCCGCGGTAATACCGCAGTTGAATACCCCCTTAAAAGTTAGATCCTTTTGGATTAGGTGTAACTGAGTTTTTAACAGTGTATTGACTGCTAAACAAAGGTTATGGCCCCGAAAAATGAATTTTAATTTTGTGGAGTGTCAAATTTAACAATTTTAATAAAAAATAAAAAATTTAAGAAACTTTAGAAAAAAAATTATTTTTTAATTTCTTAATCTTTATTCCAGGTTTGCCTTTTCCCCATGTGAGTGCTCCAATCTGTTGTTTTGCTCTCTCTAACATTTTTAAAAAGTTAGAATCAAAGGAGCTCATCCACTTCCTGGTTTGCTGTCTGTGAGAATTCTGTGTTTTGATTGGCTACTTAGACAGCTTGTTGACGTCACAGCAGCTCTTCGCTGGGAATCCCCACTAACTTGCGTTGATTTCAATTACGCATCGGCAAAGCCAAACCTCTTGCCACAAAGGTCGCAAGATCTTTGTGGGAAGTTTACTTCGGGGCCAGCAGTGAACGCCTTTGCTTCGCCGCTGACCGCAAATTACGGGCCATTGAATTGACCTCAGGAAAACGCAACTTTTTAAATTTATAGTCTTAAAGGGGCATGTGGTTACACGCAGTTGCATCTTAACCACAGAATAGTCTTGCATGGTATAATGCTTCTGCCATATTAAAACTTCAAAATTGCCTTGCACACTGTGACAGGCGATCCACTAGCAAATTAATAGAAAACTAACATTAGGCTGAATGATCAACTCCTATAAAGTTCCACTGGCATGTCAGAAGAATTGTTTGCCCAATCTAGCAAAGCATATTGTTTGCATAGATGGATAAGAAATTAAACGGTTTATTGCATCTAAATAATTACTTTAAACAGTGTGCTTGATCCATGCAATAACTACATATTGTAATTATATATTTATTATAGAACTGTTCAGAATGTAAGATTTTAATAACAGTCTCAATCAATACATGTATTTAATAATCCCAACACATAATTTTAAATCATTTGTTTTCATAGAAGACAATAATTTTCTGTACAGCTGTAAGCATCCTGTGGAAATATAAAAAAATGCACTCGAAAATTATAGACCTTTTTAGGGTGCCAGATGGTGATTACTTTTACAAGAAAAATCCAATGCTTGTGGCTGAAAGCTGTGTGCAAAGTGTCTTTTTGCCTATTCTAACAATATTCAATTATTACTTAATTAGCCAAACATTAATATATCCTCCAAACATTAATATATCCTAGCTTCACTAAATAAAACAAAATATAACATTGGCTAGAGTTGCATGAAAACCAGTGGGTTTATTTCAGTGAATCAGAAAGTTGGATCAGATATTTCACTGGGGAGAGCAGATATTTCAGAAGGGTTAAGGAGTTCTGATTTGGTTGCAGATGTTTTAGTACAGTGTGTTGTCTGATCAACATTTAACACTATTTCCCAGTTTTCGAACTGGTTACTTGCATTTCTACCTCTCTGGTTGCTGTACATGCGGAGGGTTCTAATTGTTTTGCACATTGCAGACCTACATTTCATATTTATTTGGTAATACTTCTATGTTCCTTTTAATCCACAAGGATTAAATTGCTTTCAAGTGGTGCATGCAACCATTCCTGTGAAACCAGGCATCTGTGTGAATTGCACCCCGTATAATTCAGTTTGTATATTGTAGTATGACTGTATGAAAAGGAACGAAAGATGGATTATTGATGAGTTGTCAGTACTTCCAGGCTCCAGTAAATAGAAGGTGTGACCAGCATGTCATTATAGGATTGAAGTAGACAGAATGTCTCTCCAAGTTTCATGGTTCCTCCCAGGGGGTTGTGACGGTTGAGACCATCAGTCTGTCAGAGAAATTCCAATTCTAGATTAATGAATTTGGCAGGTTGATTGGTCTGATTGCACCTTAACAAGACGTTCAATCAGCATAATCTCAGAAAAACAAATTATAGATTTCAGGGTAAATCAGAAACATTAAATTACAGAGGAACGTCCTAACCAACAGCTTCTATTACATTTGCATTTATAAAAACCTAAAATATTACATTTACTAGATTTATAATTTGTGCATCTGGATTTTGGGTTGGCATTTATTTTAAGAGGAAGTGCGACACGTTGTACAGAAAGAATGCTGTGTGACTTCATGCATGAAGGTTTTTGGAAATTTAGTCATGAAGTAGCAATTTAAATTCAAATAAATCAAAAGCTTGACTGCTTCATTATTAGTTATTTGTCGTATGCTTTTTATTTTGGCTTTGGATTTGTCTGAGTTCATACGACTATTTGGTAGCTGCAAGAAAATAAAATTGTACAAAACAATTGCCCTGAATTTCCGATCGGAGGCTTCCTGTGTGCTGATGCCTCCGATCGGAAAAATCTACGCACTTACCTGCTGGCTCCGTAGGTCCCGAGACTTGTGATCCTGGGCCTCTCCTGGTCTGCGCGGGCAGAGGCCCAGCTATCCCAGGGCATGTGCGGTTCGCAAGCGCCCCGGGATCACGTGGGCCATGGCGAACCAATCAAAGAAGATGAATCCCCCTTCACACTTTTGACAGGTCTCTACACACGGATCTGTCGAAAGTATGAATGGGGATCACGTAAAAAAACAGTTAAACATTAAATACATTTTTTAAAAATCATGTATTTAAAATTAGTTAAAATTATATTAAATTTTTGTTTAAATTATTTTATTTAATTTTTTGAAAAAAATAATTAAAGTTTTTTACAGGGCTAAAAATAAACTTACCTTTTTTAAAAGTATTTTTAAATTATAAACGTGTGAAAAAATTGTATTTTTTAATTTTTCTAAACTCTTATGCTGGTAAAAGCAGGCCTTACACTTGCATTTGCCAGGCGTAAGGTTTTTAAAGGTTTTCAGCGGGCGGAGGTTGTGCAGAAAGCAGATGTTCTGGACTTATCACATGCAGATAGCACCCTCTGGTTGTGGTTATTGTGTTAGCAGTGTTAGTATACAGCAGAGGTCAGTTGACCTTTCTTCCTGTTTGACCTTGGAAGTAGTTTCCCAGAAAGAACCTGGCAGAGTAATGGAGAATTCCATGTGAGAATCTCAATCCTGTGTAATCTCATCTCATATGTTAGGCCAGGCGCAATATCTGTGAGTATCTTTGTTTGTTAACATGATAGCAACTTTGTCAGTGTAGTATTTGACAATACTTTGTTTATAAAAAGTTAATAGTTGGTATTTACAGAAGTCCAGCTCAAATGTTAGTTAGTTATACAATTAGTCTATTCTATTGTTATAAATATGTATATATCTTATGTAATATCTAATGTATAGTACTCAGTTCTATGTACAAAACATACTTTGTCTTTGTTTACAGTTTCACAAATTTGTTCAAGTAAAGCTTCAAAACAGCAAACCGGCTTCTCGAGGAATTATTTGAATAAGTGTTTAACTTGCTGGATAACTAGATAGGAGCACGTCTAGCGAGACTAGTACAGCGGAAATCCCTACCCTTCTCCAGGGCAGGCGGATGATCTGTCAAGAGGATTCTCAAAGGATCAGAAGTGCTGGGTTTTAGCGCATGCACATGTGCTTCGCATGCCTGACAAATAGAAACATAGAAACATAGAAGATAGGAGCAGGAGTAGGCCATTTGGCCCCTCGAGCCTGCTCCGCCATTCAATGAGATCATGGCTGATCATCCAATTTCAGTACCCTGACCCTGCCTTCTCTCCATATCCTTTGATCCCTTTAGCCTTAAGAAATATATCCAACTCCTTCTTGAATATATTTAATGAATTGGCCTCCACTGCCTTCTGTGGTTGAGAATTCCACAGGTTCACCACTCTCTGGGTGAAGAAATTTCTCCTCATCTCTGTCCTAAATGGCTTACTCCTTATCCTTAGGCTGTGACCCCTGGTTCTGGACTCCCCGGCCATCGGGAATATCCTTCCTGCATCCAGTCTGTCCAGTCCTGTTAGAATTTTATAAGTTTCAATGAGATCCCCTCTCATTCTTCTAAACTCCAGCGAGTATCAGCCCAATCGACCCAATCACTCCCCAAATGTCATTCCTGCCATCCCAGGTATCAGTCTGGTGAATCTTCGCTGCACTCCTTCCATGGCAAGAACATCCTTCCTCAGATAAGGCGACCAAAACTGCACACAATACTCAAGGTGTGGTCTCACCAAGGCCCTGTACAACTGCAGCAAGACATCCTTGTTCTTGTACTCAAAGCCTCTCGCTATGAAGGCCAACATACCATTTGCCTTCTTAACCGCCTGCTGCACCTTCAGCAACTGGTGCACAAGGACACCCAGGTCTCGTTGCACTTCCCCTTCTCCCAATCTATTGCCATTCAGATAATAATCTGCATTCCTGTTTTTGACACCAAAGTGGATAACCTCGCATTTATCCACATTATATTGCATCTGCCACGCTTCTGCCCAATCACCCAACCTGTCCAAATCATACTGGAGTTTCTCGGCATCCTCCTCACAGCACACACGCCCACCCAGCTTTGTGTCATCTGCAAACTTGGAGATATTACATCTAGTTCCCTCGTCTAGATCATTTATATATATTGTGAATAGCTGGGGTCCTAGCACCGATCCCTGCGGTATCCCACTAGTCACTGCCTGCCACTCGGAAAAAGAGCGGTTTATTCCAACTCTTTGCTTCCTGTCTGCCAACCAGTTTTTTATCCAAGTCAGTACCTTGCCCCCAATCCCATGTGCCTTAACTTTACACGCTAATCTCTTATGCAGGGCCTTATCGAAAGCCTTCTGAAAGTCCAAATACACCACATCCACTGGTTCTCCCTTATCTATTCTACCAGTTACATACGTTGAGAAACCGACACTTGCGAGGCCCCTACGGGTGCGTACACACCTCGTACACAAACGTGGGGGTTGGAAAATCCCACCCAATGTGTTCCGCGGTCAACATGGAAAGTTAAAGATATGCCCAGAGGTAGAAGAATTGCAAATTTTTGTACATTCAACCCAGTGTCCTTAATGCACATAAACCGGCTAGTTATAGTCTGGGGTGTGGTCAATGTCCCATACTCTATAGAGCACTGGCTGAGATGGTCTTCACCTTCAGTATGGATACTACTGTGAAGGTAATTGTTACTGTTGCTATGTGTCTCAATGCAGTTGATAAAATGCGGAGATTGTGAGTGAACTTAATTCGGCATGACAGTAATTCCTACAAGGTGGCAGATAGCATTGAAATGTCATTGTTTCGTTCAGAGTATTCAACATCTGCGCAACTATAACTGGCAATGTCATTGGCCTGCATTTTGCTGTAATAATAATGGCAAGGCTATCAGCACTCACCGTTATTACAGGGTAAATCTGACAGCAGCTTCTGGCGTCCGGACATCCGCAGTTGAACGCGGAAATCCAGAAGTTGCTGTCAGAGGTACCCCACTCCTCCACGGGGGGCCCTGTTGCAGTCCTCACCGATAGACTCGGCACTGAAATCACTGTAATGGCAGTAACCTTAGGGGCCTAGAAATTCGTTTGCCCCAGGAATCTGGGTGCTGCCTGCTCATTTCCATGATTGCGGCGTTCAGCCCAGTGCTGAATGTACTGCTCAGTGGCTGAACACAGCAGGGCGCCCAAGTTCATGCGAGACTAGCACCACTTAAAGCTAGCCTGCACTACTTAAAGGCAGTCTGTACCTGTTAGGGTGGTGCATTCTGCCTGTAGCAGATCATTGAACTGACTAGGGAAGACAGTGGGAAAAAAAATAATGATGGCACTGGAGGCCTTGGTGCAGGAGGTCAATAGGAGGAGAGAGGTCCTCTTTTCACAGCGGGGGCAGGAGGCCCTTCAGGCAACAGTGCAAAGTGCAGTAGGAGCAGATAGCCGCTGTGGTGAATGCCAGCAGTTTAGCCCCGAGGACCTGCACGCAGTGTTGGAAGAAGTTTATTGAATTCACATGAGTGGTCAAGGTCAGTGAATTCATCTTCAAGTGCCATATCCCACCATCAGCACCACTAGCCTCACTACTGCTCAATGCACCACACCCCCATCACTCACCTACCAATAATATTTACCAAACATGACTCATACCTCACATTAATAGCGTCACCTTAACCACTGCTGCAAGCCTCACACCCACATCTCACAGCTTTCACACATGACCAGCTATTCAACCATGACAGGCACATTACCCAAATGCTTTGCGACACACTTCCCTTTCTCTTGCATGAAAAGATGGCTTATAACTGATGCCAGCAGCACCCAACCAGTGGAGGACAGGCTCGCCTGCATAACCTCACTCCCATGGAGGAGACAATTCTGGCCATTCTTGGGATGGTCATCGCTGAGCCTGTGGCCAGCGGCGGGACTGAAAGAATACAAGATGCCGGTATCCTCATATGTTATCCTCCTTCTCACATTCTACTTCCCCCTCATCCCGCAATCTCTTCTGATTTACAAGCTGCACATGGTGTAAGCATGCACCTCTTGCTTTCCCCCGTCCCCTCATCACAATCCTACCCTAGCCTTTCTCATTTCAGAGACACAACAAATCCAACCTGCCCAGCCAGTGATGCAAGAAAAAGTTGAAGAGGAGAGTGATGAAGAAGAAACACCGTCACTCGATCTGACACTCTTAGCCACCAGCTCAGATACTGTGTGGAGTTTAGAGGGTAGCTTAGAGGCGGAATCTGCACGTGGTGAGACACCAGGCATGAGTGGGCTGCAGCCAGGGCAGGGGGAATGGGTAGCTCAGGTGCCAGCTCCACGGAGGCTGAGGTCACACACAAATTCTGCTGCAGAGGACTCAGATGAGGACTTCGATGGGGCGGCCTACAGAAGAATGCTAATGTGTATGCGCAGCGAAATGCTTGGTGCATTGGCATTCCTGCCAGAAAGCCTGAGTGCAATGTCAAGGAGCATGGAGGAGTCCAGCACCAACCTTGCACAGGGCCTTGTGCTGAGCTTGGAACCCATGATTTCCAGCATGAAGGGGTGGGCACATTCATTAGCGCACTTGTGGGCCCAACCATCATGCAGCGTCTGATGGCCGATGTCTCAGCTTCCATTGTAACACAAGCTACCCAACATCTGTGTGCTGCACTGGAAGCTCAGATTGCTCTCATGCAGGCTCAGCTAGCTGTCATGCAAGCTCCGACTGCTGCCATCGTGGCTGCGTTTACCAGTGTGGAAAGGGGCGTGCAGTGTGCCACAGCAGTCCAGCAATCTGTCCTCGAACAGATGGCTAGGAATGCTGAGGCGCCACCCCAGGGGAGTGGCAGTGGTTCCGTGGAGCAAGAACTTGCTGTCCTCTCTCAGGATGACACCACTGCCACTTTGCCAGTGCCCTTGCTGTTGCCTGTCAGCCAGCCACCCCAGACTGCTGCCGCCCATGCCGAGGTGGTGTAGTCTGCTCCCGGGCCTTCTAGGCCGAGAGGTGCTCGAGGTCATCCTGCAAGGCCATCTGCAGTCTCCCCTACTGAAAGTTAGCAACCTTCCACCAGCCATGCTGCATCCACTGGGGTAGCACTTGGTAGGAGCACTAGGACAGGCAAAGGCACACTGAAGACAGGCACTAAGGGAATGCACATGGGTGATTTGTTGACTTTGTTATGTAATATCGGATGGATTGATGGATAAAGTTGGATTGGAATGTTTCTTTTGTGGTGGCTTCTATTGTAGAATAGTGGCCAATAAGACACCGTGATGGTCAGTAACAGAGGGAAGGTAAGGTGTGGGACTATTGTTCAATGTGGAATTGAGGTTGCATTCAGTGGTACCGCAGTCGGATAACTTGATCACGGACAGCCCAGGCAGAAGAGGGCTATCTGGGTTGCCACTTCCTCCTCTTCTGCTTCCTCCTCTTCTGCTTCCTCCGCATCCTCCTCTTCCGCTTCCTCCTCTTCCGCTTCCTCCTCCTCCGCTTCCTCCTCCTCCTCCTCCACTTCCTCCTCTTCCGCACCCTCCTCCTCCTCAGCTGGTCGCCGTATGTCTGGTGGCAAGGGCTGGGCCCGCATGATGGTGAGGTTGTGGAGCATGCAGCAGACCATGACAAATCTTGAGACTCATTTTGGTGAGTACTGCAGGGCACCCCCAGAGCGGTCTGGGCAGCGGAAGCATTGTTTAAGGACGCCAATGGTCTGCTCCATCAGATTCTGTGGCTCTCATTGTGCACATGCAACCCATGTGTGGTTGGGTTGTGAAGCGGAGTCATGAGCCAGGTCGTCAGTGGAAAGCCCTTGTCGCCCAGTAGCCACCCTCTGGTTTGTCTTGCTGACTCAAAGACTGAGGCAACAGCGGACTGGCGCAGAATAAAAGCATCATGACTGCTGCCAGAATACTGGGCATTGACCATCATGATGGGCTGAGCATGGTCGCACACCAGCTGCGCATTCAGGGAGTGATAACCTTTGAGGTTGCGGCATTTAGATGCGATGCCCACAAAGCCAAGTGCGTGCAGTCGATGGCGCCCTGCACCAACGTTCCCTTTAAGCTGTGCTGCCACGCAGCCGTCTTGAGGTCCCGCGGTGAGCCGGTTTTCCAATGCAAAAAAAACGTGCATGCGTGGAAGTTTGAATGGGCCACGCAGCCCCCCAAAAAATTGCCCTGCACTATGCGCAAGTCTGCTATCATGGCAAAGCCACGTGCACGCTCCACCTGCTTCTCTCTGGTCAGAGAGAAGATAATGAAGTCCCCTCTTCTGGCATAAAGAGCGTCTCTTATGCAGCAGTGGACAGTGATCTGGGAGATGTTACAGATGTCGCCTTCTCCAGCCTGGAAGAATCCCGACGTGTGTAAATTCAGGGCCACGGTCACCTTCACAGCCATTGGCAGCACTGTCCTTGCCCTGGTGTGAAGCTAAAGGTCTGGTTGCAATAGATGGCAGAGGTCTGTGAACACTTACTTCGTAAAGTGCAGATACCTCACACACTGCTCCTGGCTCAGGTTGAGGTAAGAGAATTGCTCTCGGAAGACCCTAGGTGGGTAAAGCCTCCTGCTGAGTGCCCTTCTCCCCCTTCTCCTCCTCCCTCTGCGAGCAGCTTGTCCTCTTCTTCGCTGCCTCTGCTCCATCTCCCTGTCATGCTGCAAACCAAGGAGAATGACAACTAGCGAACCCATGACTAGGAGGAGGTGGTCTGACCAGAACCCTTGAAAGTCAAAATCAAGGCCTTCTCCACTTGCAGCACCACTCCCTGTCACCTCACCAACTTTAAACAATTCTAGAAAGCTCCACACACAGAACCAACAGAAATTAATCTGCATTTAACCTGTAAGTAGGTGAACATCCCTTTAAATATCACTGGTTGGGAGTCCTTGCAGCTGCTGAATGCATGTTCAGCTGTGCGAGGTTAACACGGCATTAGTTTCAACGTTGAGGATGAAAATGGCAGTGCTGGCTTCAAATCAGCATTGCACACTGATTGACATCAAGATCTGCCTAATCTATATAATTCTGGCGCTCGCTCCCAATGCTGACACAGACGCCCTCACCAAGATGGTGTCCAGCATGGCCGGATTGTGTGTGTGTGGCTCAGATGCCATTTTCGACCCAAAATGGCACCCATAGGCCCCAATTTTCAGCTTGTGTGGGAAATGGTCGGGTTTCCCCGAATGTGGGGTTTCTGACACACATAAAAAAGTGTCAGCCAGCTCCACGCAATTTTCCCTCAAGTGGCCAATTAATTCCAGGCATGTGGGAAGCCTTGCTAATTGTCCAATTCGAGTCAGAAATCCCCACAGTATGATGTCATCATTTGTGGTGCTTTCAAGGTCCATAGCAAGCACTGCATCCTCTGAAGGCTTCCAAACGAACCATACAGGATGGCAGAGGAGCCTGCAGCAGCTGTGGGCAGTGCCAGACCCTGAGCTGCCTCCAAATTCAATGAGGCTTCACTGCAGGCATTATTGGATGGGGTTAGGGCCCACAGGGAGGTCCTCTTCCCTAGGTCAGGGAGGAAGAGGCCTCCCACTGAGACCAATGCTGCATGGATGCAGGTGTCAGCAGATGCCAACTCGCTGGGAGTCACCAGAAGAACCTTGGCATTACATCTCTAACTCCTTCCTTTACTCCCCCACAGTACCATCCAGAGCCCCCATCCTCACTGTGGAGGAGGAAGAGGCTGTGCAGCCAGACTCCTCAGAGGAAGCTCCAACCTCTGAGGGCGCAGCGTCAACAGAAGTAAGCGCACCCAGCACCAGCGCAGCCTCCTCACACCTCGGGGGGACCTTCGGGACATAGAGTAGTGTTGTCGCCTGGTGTTTCACAGCTCATAAGTGAGCCTCAGCAGATTCTGGAGACAGGGACAGCAGTGGAGAGTCCTCGTCAGAGGGTGCAGGACTCTGCCAGCTCAGCTCAGCTGCGCTGCATGTCGACCCTCTGCCTCTGGGTCCATCCGCAAGAGAAGAGGTGATGGATCTCCATGCACAGATGCAGGAGTCTCTGGCAGGTTTTGTCTCCAGGGTCGCTGCGAGTGTGGAGCGAATGGAGGAGTCCATAGCGACCATGAGCAGAGCCTTTGTGGAGTCATTGGTGCATGAACGCATCACCATGGAAAGGTTGGCAACCTCCATGGAGGAGATAACTCGCCAGGGTACGGAAAACATGGTGAGTGCTCATAAGAGAATGACATCTTTTGAGGAGCGTGGCCATCTGTTGAACAGAGAAACCAGATCTTCATGGAAGTCCTTCTGAGTAGGACTGTCAGTGCAGAAACGGGTCCCCATGGCCCCCTAAAGCGCAGCAAGGTGCTCTCAAGCCACTTCCAAGCGCTGGCCCCTTCTGGCCTGTGCAGCTTCAGGTGAGTGAGCAGCAGACTGGTGCTCCTGGTGCTCATCCTGCTGTTCCTGGTTGTGCTGCTGCCACCTCTGCTGCTGGAGATCCTCTAATGGCAAGAAGGGAAGGAAAAAAAGGCGTCCCATGCTTCTCATAGATGCCTCTGCTGAGGAAGCGCTGAATGAGGGTGGCGAGAGGGGCTTCCCAGGAGATCACATTGGAGAAGTGTGTGAGGCTCCAACCTTCCACAGCTGTGCCCAAGCCTTGAAGAAGTAGCCCCAAACCTGCAACAACAAGGTCCTTCAACATACAAGTGCTGTCCCTTTAAATCGCAGCTTTCCCTGACCTGCAGCTGAGAGCAAGCAAGCCGGCAAGCTTCACACCAGCTCTCAGCAGCGGGGTTCCCCGCAGGCGGGTTTGATGTGGGGAAAGCCCCAAAGTCGCAACGGCCCTGGGAAATCTACTTCAACGAGGTAATTATTGGTAATTAGCGTGCCGACAACCAGTCCCGCCAGAGGCGGCCGGGACTGAGGCGGGTCGTGCAGAAACGGCGGACCTAAAGTCGGACGGGGCGGGGAATCAGGCGGGGGGGGGTCCCGACCCACTTTTTCGCCGATTTTCGGCCCCCGGCCGCATGAAAAGCCGCCCGATGGCTGCCACAAAATTGACCCTTTATTGTCCAAACAACAGATGCTACGCAACTGAATTTTTAACCCGGGATATTTACCCACTACCTCTGCACTAAAGGTGGGTAAAAAAGTTAGGATTGGTGCATTTAGGAGTAAGTGATTTTTTGATGGTGTAATAAGTGATAATTACTGCTGAAGAACCTTTCTGGCCCTGAAAATTAATTTTACAAGTGTGGGATCTCATTCCCTCAGGAAAAAAAAATAGCCTGGCATCCGAGATAATCAGTGAAGCAGAGGCGCTCGCCGCTGGCCCAGAAGAAAGCTGTCCACCGAGATCTCGCATTCTCTGTGGTACAGTACGATGTTTGGCTTTTTGAATGATCAAGTGATTTCAGTGCTCTGTAGTGGGAATCCCGAGTGCAATTTTTGTCATAATAGAGAAATTTGACACTCCACAAATATAAAAATTAGCTTTTCAGGACCATAACGTTTGTTTAGCAGTCAATATGCTGTTAAAACCACAGTTACACCTATTCCAACAAGGCTTCACATTTAATGGGGTATTTTACAGCAATACAGGTTGAGCGTCCCAAATCCAGAGTTCCGGAATCCAAAATCTGGGCTCCGGGACGGTTGGTGGCAAGGGTCCGGAATCCATAAAATGTTCCAGAATCCAGACACCCTGAGGGAGGCTTACCAAAAACCGGAACCTGGGCCCAGCCATTTCCGGACTCGGCACGTGTTTCTGATGTCCGAAGTCCGGAAACCTGGGCTTGGGCGTTTCCGGACTTCGGACATCAGAAACACATTCTGAAGTCCGGGAAAACCAGCTCAGCCTCGGTCCTGAGGTTGCCGGATTCGGGACGTTCTACCTGTATTACTGCGGAAAAGCCCAAGTTTTTGTCAGTTTCACTGATTTCACTGATTGCTGGCTATGCGGGTTGGGGCGGTCCACAGCGCAGTCAGTGTCGGAGCAGTGAATGACTGACTGCAACATCAGGATTTCCATGTTCAGATGTGCATATGCTAAATCCTGAAGTTGCAGTCAGTTTCAGAGGGGTAATAATGACGAATGCTGTTAGTTCACCGTTATTCCACCGCAAATTCTGGGCCAATGTTGCAGATTTTTTTTAAAATTTAAATAATTTTACGTTTTACTTTTTCCGTTTGTCTCTTTTACCTCTCTCCCTTAATCCCATCTGTGTTTCCCAATCTTTATTTCGCTTTCTCGCCATCATTTAAATCTAATTTATATTTCCTGCTTTATACTTCGTGGTTTGGACTCTGCATGTCTCAGTGAGGATACTTAAATCTGATTGGTTGAAGAACCTCGTTGTTGCTTCCCCTGTTCACAGACGCCACAGATCCACTGTCGAGGGGGCCGCAATAGAAAAGATGCCAGATTCATGGAAATCTCCCCAGTCAAGCCCGCAAAATGTCTGTGGGTAGTTGTCAATGAGGTGAACAGCAAGCGCCGTTTCTTCGCCGTTAGAGCAAAATCCGGGCCAGTATCTTCAATCCTGTTTGTGTGAGTTGAAATGACTTTTGCAAAGTCACTACAGGAAACTTTCGTTTATCCGGAGGTTAAATGTCTGGAAAGCTCTATCTACCGGCAAAATTCAGGAGTCGGTTCAGATAATTTTTTTTCTTTTCATTGCTTCTTTTCTCCAGTCCTGGCTCTGCAAGCATCTCTGTAGCTAAGCAACAGCTTCAGCTAGACGCTTGCAAGCTGCGCTGACTGTTTTGAAGCTGTTGCTAAGCAACAGGGTTTGTTGCTTCACACAGAGCTCTGAGCTCCGTATGTTTTAACATTAGCGCTGGTTTCTACAGCAGTTTTGATCTAATGGCACCAGCTCAGTCCCGTCGGTGCCGGATACCAGAAAGTTTCCTGTATTTGAAAATAGAACAGTTTTCTTAGAAATTCTGCTTTCAGGCTATATTAAATGGAAGCTCCCATACTGTAAACGACACCTTTTTTCCTCTGAGGGGATAAATGTTGAATAATTATATAAATGTTACATCTTAGTATTTTTCACCTGTGCCACAGAAATGCTACGTATAAGATACCAAATCTGTCTTTCATTAAACACCTTTTGAAGACACAGTGTAACATGTCATTGAATGTAAATCCATCAATGATGGACCTGACAGGTACAACTTCCTGGTTGACAAAAACAAGAGCTCAACTTAAAATTTGGAATGTCAAAACTCATAACTCTTTAAACTCATCACAATTCATGGAATTGTTCTTCCTATTTTCTATTTGCAGCAGGAAATAAAACAGAAAACATGTTTTAAATGTAAGTTATTCTTCCACTTAAAAAAAAAACCTGCAAGGATATTTAGGAAGAGAAATTAGAATTTTGAAGTGGACAATTTGAGATCCGATTTTGATGGTTGCAAAGTCAACAGACAAAATCAGCAGCAACTGGATACAGAAACTATAAACTACCTAATTGGCTTGAAAAATATGACTATAGTCAGACACAGCAGTGTGTTATTGAGGTTTTTTTGGAATAGAGGAGTAAATCTTTTTGTCATTGCCATTACATTTTACTGGGTAAATGTATCAAAGCTGAAATTGTTGACAGACATTAACGGAAATATATAATAGCTCTTTGTTAATAAATAAGGCAGTGGATAAAAGTACAACATCTGGTTGACTCTGATTTCAGTTCTAATATGAAAACAAGGTTGTAATAGTTAATCTCTTGGCTAATTGGCTATGAAAGTAATTAACAGTTGATTGAGTTGAATCACTGGAAAAGGCTCTACCCCTGCAATTTCCCTCCCTGAACACATACCCCTTTATTGTTAAACTAAATTTGTTGATGGCTATTAGTGTAGGAGTCAATTACATTATAACGTGTCTGACGGAGAAGCTCCTAAGTGTGATTCTAAAAATGACTAAGAATTCCTTAATGTAAAAAACAGTTCAATAGTTAAACTTAACAAACAGAAAGGGCAAAAAGTAAAAAAAATGGTAATAATAATGTGCACACCAAGCAAATTTCAAGAGCTTAGTTCTGTATTAGTGGTAATGCATTTGTTGGTAATATCAGGAATAATATCTTCATAATTAAAAAAAAACTTGTTTTTCATACTTTTAATCAAATTGTGCTGAAGCATTAATATCGAGAGCATGTTGTTGCATATTGATTGGGTGAGTACACATTGAACTTTGGTTCCTCATCAGTTATTGAAGAAAAATAAGACAAACCATGATATAATGGGCTGGATTTTACTCACCACGACGCGTTGGGGGTGGGACTGCTGCCTTCCGGGTTCTAGTCCTGCCCCCAACAACGTCCGACGCTCAGATACTATTTTCCCCAATTGGCCTCGTTAAGCCTGCAAACCAGTCTTGCAATCAAATGGCCGTTAGGGCCCTCATTTGCATATGCAAAGGGATAGCGCCAGTTTCAGGCTTGAACACTGCACATCGCTTCCTTGCCAATATGGCAGGCGGGGCATATCTGGCTCATAATGACTTCATGCCTGCCATATTGGAGGTTTAGAAGGTCGCTTAGCATCCAAAAAACAGGTGCTTGCAGCCGATTTTCTAGGCCTTGGGCTCTGGGTAACCCATACTTGATTTCCTGCTTGTACTGTGTTAGCCGATCTGACCTGGTGCAACAGTGCAGACATTACAGATGGCCTCGGTGACCCTGAGCAAAAGAAAAAGTAAAACTAGTAAGATTGAGATACAGTAGATCCCTACTGAAACATGCACCTGAATAAATGTTGAGTGATGATAAGATTGGGCTATGATACCATCCATTGTCAAATAGTCTTCTGGAACTCATTGTCAAGGCTCATGCATGCGGGAACCAGAGAGTGAACCTTCAAGCGAGAATGGGAGGAATTTGGGGAGGAATAAGATAAAGCCCAAAGGACATCTCTCTCTAATGTATTAGTTACGTTAGCCAGTGTGTGGCTGAGCCATACACTTCTGTAGTGTATGTAACCGTCCACCTTTAAGAGAACTATTTTAGGTGTGGCACTACTTTATCCTGGCTGCTGTATACTGTAATACCGACGGTGACCACACCGGTATATAAGTGCTGTGGCAGAATTTATTGGGCAGATTCGCCCTGACCTTCGAACTGTAAAGTCCTGTTTAAGTTACTCTTGTAGTCTGTGTATTACTTCGCTATACAACCCACAGACTTTACAGTGGCGACGAGTTCGATCTTACCCTGCGGCAACAATACTTCTGAAGAAGTAAACGAGCGTCGAGAAGAGGCACCCGCCCTCGTCGTTTTGCTGAGAGAAAACTCAAGTCTGCAGACCAAGAAAGGAGGAAGATTTCAAACACGAAGTCTTCCATCAGCAACAGGCACGGATTGTCCCTTCTGCCACGGTGGTGAGTGAACCGATCAACACGAGAAGCAAGTCGGCCACGGTGACTGTGAGTAAAGGGAAAATAGAAACAAATAAACGGAGGATAAGGGCGGTGCACTCGACCACGGTCGAGGGGGAAAGGAGCCGGACAGAAGTCGGGCCCAGAGGCGCTGAGACTGGGGCAGCGTGGAACAGAAGCCGCGGTACAAGCGGGCTGGGGAGCGTCGTGAGACGACTAGATCGCGACGGCGAAAAAGGCCGGACAAATACCGCGACCACGAAGCGCTGCGACCGGGATCGTAAGGCGCGGGAAGATATAAACATAAATAAGCCACGGAGAACTCAGCCACAGCCAGGGAGGAAAGCACCGGACTGCAAGAAGCTGGGAGGCGCGATTGGGGTGAAAAAGGCCAGACAGTGACTGAGGCCACGAAGAACTGCGACCGGATCGTAAGGCGCGGGAAGAGATGAAAAATAAATAAACCGCGGAGAACGCAGCCGCAGCCGGGGAGGAAGCACCGGACTGCGAGAGGCTGGGAGGAGCGATTGGGTGAAAAAGGTCGGACGGTGACCAAGGCCACGAAGCGCTGCGACCGGGATCGTAAGGCGCGGGAAGAGATAAAATAAATAAATCGCGGAGAACTCAGCTGCAGCCGGGGAGGGAAGCACCGGACTGCGAGAGGGCTGGGAGGCACGATTGAGAGCTGCGCGAGCGGGAGAGACAGAGCCCGAGCGAGAGCCGCGCGAACGGGAGAGACAGAGCCCGAGAGAGAGCGAGCGAGAGAGACAGGGCCCGAGGAAGACTGAGCGAGATCCAGCCCAGCGGCTGAGACCGTTCGCCGTCAACGGGTTGTACCCAGAGCCGGTTGCCCGGCCGAGAGAAGGGAACGCGCTGAAGCCGAAGCGCAGGCTGCGAAACCCGAAAGCCAGCGGCCGTCGCCCGAGGGAAGCTTACCCCTCCTGCCAGGGGAAGAAACGCGGGAAGCCGCCAGTAGGCGGGGAAGAAGACAGAAGCGGGAACCGCCATTTTTAAAGTGGGCGGGGAAAGAAGATAAGCGCGGGAAACCGCCATCTGGAAAAAAAAAGTTAAAGAATATTGTTGTTGTTTCTCAGGAAGAGTGTGAAGATGCCTAAGCATAGTAACAGCAATGGTTTCAATGCCGAGGTGGAAGACTGGCCCACGTATGTAGAACGCATCGAGATATATTGTACGGCTAATAAGATAGCAAATTATGAAAAAGCTCTAACCTTATTAAACTCAATGGATGCGAGGACATACGGGTTATTGAAGCATCTCCTATCACCAGCTAAACCGGCGGATCAGTCTTTCGATAATATTGTTGCTGTTCTGAAGGATCACTTGAACCCCACACCGCTGATGTTAGCGGAACGATCTAAATTTTACGGGAGAACGCAACGAAAAGAGGAAAGCAACGCGGAGTACTTGGTCGAGCTGCGTAGACTAGCGAAATACTACCAGTTTAGAGGAAATCTGACAGAGGCATTGCGAGACAAGTTCGTGTGCGGGTTGTCGAAGGAAGGAACGCAAAAGCGACTGCTCGAAGAGAACGACCTTACACTGGATAGGGCTGTCCTTATTGCAGCATCACACGAAGCCGCAGCGAAAGGAACTGCGGAAATGCAGCTGAAGGCAGCGGTCCTCAGTGTGGATCAAATTACTTCGGGTGCAACGAAATGTTATCGTTGTGGGAAGACAACACACGACCAGAACCAATGCTGGTTTAAAAACCAGGACTGTAGGAAATGTGGCAAACTGGGTCACATAGCCAAAGTATGCCGGTCAGGGAAGAAGACCAACAACCAAAAAAAAAAGCCATCACAGGAAAAGTACAACAAAGTACACAAGGTGGTTGAGAAGAGTTCAGATGAACAGAATTCGGATTCAGACCCAAGCGGCCAGGAACTGGGTAGTCTGAGAATTCATAATGTGAGTAAGGAAGCTGACCTACAAACTATCTGGGTCATGCTAAACATAGCCGGAGTCCAAGTGAGAATGGAATTGGACACTGGATCAGCCCTATCAGTCATAAATCGAAGGGATTACAACCGGCTATTCTCACATATACCCTTGAGAGATACCAAGTTCGTATTGCAGACATACACGGGGCATAAAGTATACCCCATGGGAAAGATAAGAGTCAAGGTGAGAGACAGGGGCAAAGAACACCCCGGAATGGACTTATACGTACTACCTGAGGGAGGACCACCACTTCTAGGATGGGAGTGGATCAAGAAAATAGACATGGAATGGCACTACCTCAAAGCAATAACGAGTGAGGACTCGGGGCAGACAATCAGCTCAGACTCTGAAACGGATGACGATAAGACCAGCCCAAGCATGAAAGACAAGTCTAAAATGAACTTGCTGACTAAGGTTGGTAGAACGAATGTGGGCCTAAAGGCTTATGCTCCAGAGGAGAACAAAGTTTCAGAACAGAATTCCTCTGAACAACAACAACATAGCTTGACAGAGAATTCTGAGTCTGTTCAAGTTACAGACATATATATTACTGAGGAACATCGAGCTCGAACGCAAACTTATTTCAGATTACGACAGCAATTAGAACAATTGAATTGCCGTCTCGAGCAAGAGATGAAAGCAATGAAAAAGCTCTATGATACCGAATGGGAGAATCTGGAAAGACAACAGAAGCAGCTGGGGAAGAAAAGGGAGCAGGAGCACACAAACCGTCTGCACGAGGAGGCCAAACGAATCAAAGCTGATTCGGCTTCTGAAGGGGCGTGCTCCAATCCGGTGGAACAAGATGTGCCGCAACTGAAGGCGCTGGTTAGCAGGTTGCAAGCAGAAAAAGCTGAGTTGGTCGACATGACTTCCGAGCTCCTACTGAAGTTGGGTGCAGCATCACCGGACGATTCATTTGTGGAAATTCGAATGATGGGGGCTGCGGATGATGGCGAAGTAGAAGCAGCAAAGGAGCCCCAGGACAAGGTTCTAAACCGCCCTGCAGCTAATGGAAAAGGGATGAGGACAGAAGAGTTAACAGTCAGCCAACTCCTCCAGGGCAAGGTTATAAACAGCCCTGTAGTTAATGGAAAAGGGATGATGGCAGAAGAGTTAACAGTCAGCCAACTCATTCATATGCTGAGGAATAAAACTCTAAAATGGGAAAAACTTAAATACGAGCCTCAATCTTCAAAGGGAAGGGAGCTCTCAAAAGTCATTGGAAGAGCTGAGGTGGCAACCCAGACTGAGAAGTCTGCAGCAGAACAGCCCTTGGATGCCAAAAGTACGCTGACGCACGGCAATGTAGAACAACAGAATACTGAAACAGCTACTTCAGTAGAGGGATTGAATAGTCCGATCAATCAATCTCCGAATGAAGTTGAAGTATTGAAATCACAAATGAGGTCATTAGTAAAAGACTTGCAGGAAGCCCAGAAAAAGCGGGATGAATCTGAACGCATGATGAAGTCTCTTCAGGACAGATGTCGGGATTTGGAACAAAAATCGGCTAACGTCCAGCTGGGTAAGGAGGAAATAGAAGACCCTCTCGCGGGCCTAGCTCAGGACGACACCGAATATTACCATGATCTGTTGAGTGACACTGAATATTACGAGGACCTGGTCTGCCCAGCTTGTGCCGAGAACTCCCAAAGTGCTGAAACCAGGATGAATCACTTAAAGTCTAAGGAACATAGGGAGATGGTGGCGTTACAGCTGGCAGCTGACAATGGAGCCCCGAGAGTCTCCAAGAAGCAAAAAAGGAAAAGACGAAGCAGAAGATGATAACCATCTGAACCATTATTACCTCTACCCGATCACACACGTGGTCCCCCGAACGGAGCCAAATCAGTTGGAAAGTAGGAAAATTTCCCAAGGCAATCCAACTGTTTTTTGTTTGTTTTAAAACGTCAGCAATGCTGGTTGAAGTGATGGAAGTAAAGCTGTTAAGTCTAGGGAAGGACTATGGGATGAGTCCCTCTAGCAAGGTGACCCAACTACACCACGGAGGCGTGGTCCGGACCGAGTCAAGAAGATCAGAGACTGAATCTGTGAACTGTTTCCCGCAGAGACTGAATCTGTGAACTGTTTCCGCAGAGACTACCTCTGTGAACTGTTGTAACATGAAGTTGGATATGTTATGATGTTATGTTAATGGGGAATAAGTATGTTGTAAGCTAAAAAGGGAGGATTGTAGTGTATGTAACTGTTCTACCTTTAAGAGAACTATTGTATGTAACCGTCCACCTTTAAGAGAACTATTTTAGGTGTGGCACTACTTTATCCTGGCTGCTGTATACTGTAATACCGACGGTGACCACACCGGTATATAAGTGCTGTGGCAGAATTTATTGGGCAGATTCGCCCTGACCTTCGAACTGTAAAGTCCTGTTTAAGTTACTCTTGTAGTCTGTGTATTACTTCGCTATACAACCCACAGACTTTACAACTTCCTCTTCAGTTCTTCCTTCAGTCCTTGCTGAGTTAACTAATCTTACCCGGGATGGTGGTAGGGGTGCTGCAGTTGGGTTCAGTATCTCTAGATTGGGAGGGAGAAAGCAGCGTGGATTTCTTCTCCTGATCGATATCCAGAGACCCCTGGCAGAAGTTGGGATATTGGCTGTAGACAGGATTGGGCTCCTGTGATGCTCACGCATGCTATCAAAACTTCCACACAAATAATGGTCACTTCAGAGACTTGCATTTATACAGTGCCTTTCACGACCACCAGACGTCTCAAAGCGCTTTACAGCCAATGAAGTACTTTTTGAAGTGGAGTCACTGTTGAAATGTGGGAAACGCGGCAGCCAATTTGCGCACAGCAAGGTCCCACAAACAGCAATGTGATGAAACCAGATAATCTGTTTTTTTTGTTATTTTGGTTGAGGGGGAAATATTGGCCAGGACACCGGGGATAACTCCCCTGCTCTTCTTCAAAATAGTGCCATGGGATCTTTTACATCCACCTGAGAGAGCAGACAGGGCCTTGGTTTAACACCTCATCCGAAAGCCGGCGCCTCCAACAGTGCAGCACTCCCTCAGCACTGCACTGCACTGGAGTGTTAGCCTAGATTTATGTGCTGAACTCTCTGGAGTGGGGCTTGAACCCACAAACTTCTGACTCAGAGGCGAGTGTGCTACCAGCTGACACAAGGTGCCTAGTGCCTGTTAAATTATACTTCAGCAAGAAGTAGGCATCCTCAGGAGAGGGGGGGAGAAAATGGCAGCTAAAACTTTGAAACAGGAGGAAGGATATCTTATTTAAGGGTTTGAGATATATCCACATAGGAATGCCTAAAGTAGCAACTAAGTGAGGCATGCATATGTGCTAACTGTCTTCCAGGAACAATGTAATTTTTTTGTGTATTCCAGCATCCATAGGAAATTGCAAATAGTTACAAATCAGGGCCATTTAAATCCATAATTATCTCTTATTATTGCTTCAAACCACAGTCGGCATTTATCAAGGCAATGCATCTGATGATTTCTTTGGAATAACTGAGAATGGGGATTGTGTCATTGTTTCTGGCAAATATCCAGTTTCTCAGGCATTACTTTAATGTCTACTGAAATGGGAACTAATTTAAGAGCTACATGAGAAAAAACAGTTCAATATGAATCCATTAAATTCTGGTTACTTACCATGAGCCACTCTATGCATTTGATTCAATAAAATCTGTTACAGAAATGGGGTTTATAATTGCCCTAGAGTATACATGGTTTGACACTGTTATGGCATATCCACACAATACCCTATTTTGTCCTTCGCTGTGCTGTCTATCCTGGTTGGGAAAATAGCAGCGTCACATTGATTGGACCTGCTGTGCTTTCAGATGTCATCCCTTACTTGCCCTCTCTTTACTTTAATAAGTCACTCTGTCAAACTGATCCAGATATGACCTAAACTTGTAGGGAACAAAGAAAGTTATATTCAATATGCCTTTTAAAAAAAAAAAATAGCTTAAAATAGGTGGGAAACCATTTTTTAAACGAGGGAAGTAAAGAAAGTGCAATATGACCTATATAATAAATAAGTTTCAGATCACCTCAGATCAACAGATGGGGTATAATCTTTCTAACCGTTAACTTAATATATGTTATAGTTCTAACTTTGTACTGTTCACTTTCTGATGTTATTTAAAAAAAAGAAAGGCTTTTGGCCATAGTTGATACATTTTTTTCTGTGCAGTGCATTACATAGTTTTAAGTTCTTTTAGGAAAGATAACACTTTCAAAATGGCTTCTGCCACTGCAAGCTGGGAAACTGGCTGTTTTTTAGGGCCTGCCTGAAGCACATCAGAAAGGAGCTAGTCAAACTGTTGATTGATAACAGACACAGGCCTAGATATTCCTGGGTTAGAGGTGGTATGTAAAGGAACAT
Source organism: Somniosus microcephalus (assembly GCF_052327205.1). NCBI lineage: Eukaryota > Metazoa > Chordata > Chondrichthyes > Squaliformes > Somniosidae > Somniosus > Somniosus microcephalus. The sequence continues at coordinate 167,723,748 of NC_140997.1, forward strand.
GGACCAAGAAGGACTTCTGCCAAAATCCCACCCTATAAAATGGTACACTTAATTTTCCTTCCTACATTTAAACTGTCAGTGTCGCTGCACCCTCTCCCCCTCCCCCCCCACCTTCACCCCACCCCACCCCACCCCACCCACCGCTGATCATAAGAAATAGGAGCAGGAATAGGCCACTTGGCCCCTCGAGCCTGCTCCACCATTCAATAAGATCATGGCTGATCTTGGGCTCAAAGCCCCTTCCCAGCCCACCCCCCATAACCCTTCACCCCCTTATCTTGCAAAAATGTGTCTATCTCCACCTTAAATGTATTTAATGACCCAGCCTCCACAGCTCTCTGGGGCAGAGAATTCCACAGATTTATGACCCTCTGAGAGAAGAAATTCCTCCTCATCTCAGTTCTAAAAGGGCGACCCTTTATTCTAAAACTATGCCCCTGAGTTCTAGATTCCCCCACAAGGGGAAACATCCTCTCTGCATCTACCTTGTCGAGCCCCCTCAGTATTGTGGTGTATGTAACCTGTTCCACCTTAAGAAAGGTACTACTTTCTTTGGCTGCTTTATACGTAATACCGGTGGTGACCACACCGGTATATAAGCACCGTGTAATAATATTGTATTCAGTATAGTCCGACCTCCAACCAGTAAAGACCTGTTGAATTTACTCTTGTGGTCTGTGTAGTAATTCTCACTCTAACACACAGACTTAACAGTGGCGACGAGTCCGATTCTTACCCTGCTGCAGTAATTTCCATGGCGACTTCGTCCACAGACAGGACGTCGAAGAGAGGTTTCCACCCTCATCACCTACGGGAAGACACGTTGAGCGGCAGGCATCGAGCGACCGGAGTGCAGAAGACATCCTGACCTCGAAGCCTCCATCAGCGACTGTCAGCTTCTTCTACTACCTCGTGGTGGGTAAGCCGGGCAGTGACGCGACAGAAAGTCAACCGCGGTGAGGTCGATCGCGACCAGAGATAAGGGCCGGGCCGCTTTCGAGCGAGAGGCGCAGCGCGGGACATCGATCGCGACCGGAGATAAGGGCCGCATTCGGGCTAAAGGCGCAGCGTCTGGGGAAACTGAAGGCGCGAGAGCCATGGTGAAGCGGAGACAGCGTTGGGGGACGGGTGAAGACCGCCAAGCGCGGGAAAACCGCCATTTTGTGGGCGGAGGACGACGGCAAGAGCGGGAATCCGCCATCTTAGATAACATTAAAAATACGATAAATTGCTACGATGCCTAAACATGGGAACATTAATGCCTTCGACAGTGATATAGAAGACTGGGCTATGTATGTAGAATGCATACAAAACTATTGTAAGGCAAATAAAATTCCTGAGACAGATAAAGCACTAACATTACTAAACTTAATGGGTGCGAAGACATACGGGCAATTGAAACACCTGTTATCACCAGATGAACCGGCGGATAAGACGTTCGAACAGATTGTTACTGTCCTAAAAAATCATCTTAGCCCCACGCCGCTGATGCTAGCGGAACGATTTAAATTTTACGATAGAAGACAGCGGCAAAATGAAAGCAATGCTGAATATTTGATGGAATTACGTAAGCTAGCAAAATATTGTCAGTTTGGAACGGGACTGACAGAGGCACTTCGAGATAGATTTGTGTGTGGTTTATTTAAACAGGATACACAAAGGCGACTGCTCGAGGAGAATGAGCTGTCTCTCGAGAAGGCTGTCACTATGGCAGCAGCACACGAGGCCGCAGCGAGAGGCACGGCAGTAATGCAGCTACGGTCACCGGAACTCGGTACAAACAAATTGAGTTTGAGTTCTGTCAAATGTTATCGTTGTGGAAAGACAACGCACGATCAGAACCAGTGTTGGTTTAAAAACCAAGAATGCAGAACGTGTGGCAGGTTTGGCCACATAGCTAAAGTATGCCGGTCAGGAAAGAAGACCAGCAATAAAAAGTCACCGCAAGGAAAATATGCAAAGGTACACAAGGTGACAAAGAACAGTTTGACTGAACAGAAGTCAGATTCAGACGCTAGCAGTAATGAACTGGATAGCTTAAGAATACACAACGTTGGTAAGGATACAGACCTCCAGACAATTTGGGTCACTCTTAAGATAGCAGGAGTCCAAGTAAAAATGGAATTGGACACTGGATCGGCATTGACGGTCATGAATAAGAAAGATTACAGAAGGTTATTCCAACATATTCCCTTACAGGATACGGAGATTATATTGAAAACGTACACGGGGCAAAGAGTGTACCCCATCGGAAAAATAGAGGTAGAAGTGGTCCACAAGGGCGAAGGAAGCCAAGTAATGGACTTATATGTGCTACCTGAAGGAGGTCCACCACTACTAGGACGGGAGTGGATTAGGAAAATGAATATGGACTGGCACTCCTTGAAAGCACTAACGGTAGATTCCAGGGAAACAGCTGTCAAACCTAAACGATTGTCCAGAATATTGGATGAGGCTAAAGAGGTGTTCCAGCCGGGACTGGGAACACTGAGAGGAATTACGGCAAACATCAAGATTGATGAACATGCACAACCAAAATTTTTTAAAGCCAGACCGGTACCCTATGCAATACGACCTGCGGTTGAAGCGGAGCTGGAAGCACTAGAATGTTCAGGGGTACTGTCTAAAGTAGGTTGGAGTGAGTGGGCTACGCCCATTGTTCCTGTTATGAAACGTCCTGCGAACAATAAGCCAGGAGATCCAGGGAAGGTTCGCATCTGTGGAGATTTCAAGATCACCGTTAATCCGGTGCTTCACACGGTGCAGTATCCGCTTCCACGGATTGAGGATATTTTCGCGTCATTGTCTGGCGGGAAACACTTCACCAAGATAGACCTGGTGCAGGCGTACTTGCAGATGGAGGTTGAAGAAGAGTCACGCCAATACCTCACGATCAACACGCATCGAGGGTTGTACTGGTACAATAGGCTGGTTTTTGGTGTGGCATCGGCTCCAGCAATTTGGCAGAGGGCCATGGAGCAGGTATTACAGGGAATTCCAGGCACACAATGTTACCTGGACGACATTCTGATCACAGGTGATGGTGATGAATAGCATCTCGCTAACTTGGAACTGGTGCTCAACAGACTGAAAGAGTATGGACTTAGGGTAAATCGGCAGAAATGTGAGTTCTTCCAGAAGCGGATCTCATACTGTGGTCATGTCATTGACCGGGAGGGGCTTCATAAGTCTCCTGACAAGATAGCGGCAGTTGTAAAGGCTCCCGCTCCGGAAAATGTCTCTCAGTTGAGGTCGTTTCTAGGATTAATTAACTACTACCATAAATTTCTGCCAAATCTATCCACGGTGCTGCATCCGTTGAACGCTCTTTTACAGAAAGGGGTACCATGGGACTGGGGCGAAAACTGTAAGAAGGCATTTCGCAAAAGCAAAGAATTGATCACCTCAGAGGAAGTGTTGGCTCACTTCAACCCGACACTGCCTATTCGGTTGGCTTGTGATGCTTCTCCATATGGTATTGGGGCAGTACTCTCACATAAATTGCCAAATGGCACGGAAAGGCCAGTCGCATTTGCATCCAGATCATTGACCTCCGCTGAGCGCAACTATGCGCAGATCGATAGGGAGGCCCTTAGCCTTGTATGGGGAGTGAAGAAGTTTAATCATTACCTACAGGGCCAAAAATTCACACTTCTGATGGACCATCAACCGTTGGTGTCCATTTTTAACCCTAAGAAGGGTGTTTCGGTGATGACAGCACTGCGTCTCCAGAGATGGTCTCTTTTCTTAGGGGCACATCAATATCAGATAGAATTCAAAGGTACGAAACAGCATGGCAATGCTGATGGCCTGTCGTGCCTGCCACTACCTGAAGATGAAGACACGACGGAAGTTGACCCTGTTGAGTTATTTCATTCGACCATTATCGAGTGTTTACCTGTCACCAACGCAAGTATTGAAAGAGAAACCAGGAACGACCCGACACTGTCCAGAGTCTACGAGGTGACAGTGAAAGGATGGCCAACACGGGGTGATCCTCTGTTACCGGCATTCTCGGCAAGGCGAGACCAGCTGTCCGTCTGCCATGGTACTTTGATGTACGGGACAAGAGTGATTATTCCTCCCAAGTTAAGGGAAAGAGTTTTAAAAGAACTACATGAAGGTCATCTGGGGGGAGTTAAAATGAAAAGTCTTGCTAGGGCTTAAGTATGGTGGCCGGGTATTGACCAACAGATTGAGGTGTTAACGAAAAGCTGCGCTGGGTGTCAAAAAGTGCAAAATGCACCTCCGATAGCACCGCTACACCCATGGGAATGGCCTTCAGCCCCATGGCAACACGTACACATTGACTTTGCTGGTCCATTCATGGACTCCATGTTCCTAATCGCGGTGGACGCACATTCCAAATGGCCAGACGTCATCAAGATGAATACCACTACTTCAGAAAAGACAATTGCGGTGTTAAGAACAATATTCGCAAGGAACGGATTGCCAGAACAGATCTGTTCGGACAACGGACCACAGTTTGTATCGGAAGAATTCCAACAATTCTTAAAGAAGAATGGAGTTAAACATTATACCTCTGCCCCATATCATCCGGCGACAAACGGGTTGGCTGAAAGATTTGTCCAGACATTCAAAAAGGCTATTAAGGCCATGAATGATGATCAGATTCCGCTGCAACACAAGGTCGATAAGTTCCTGATGTCATATAGAAACGCCGATCATGCCGTGACTAACCAAAGTCCTGCTATGATGTTTTATAACAGGAGGTTGCGGTCCAAGCTGGACTTGTTAAAACCAAATGTGCGGAGGGAAGTGGAAAACAAACAGTTTCGGCAGTAAGACCACTCGAACTTTTGACGTAGGACAACCAGTGATGGCAAGGGGCTATGGAAATGACAAATGGCAGTCCGGAACAATCCGGGCCAGACAAGGACCTCTGATGTACACCGTAGATATTGGTCATAATGTGATAAGGCGTCATGCGGATCAACTGGTAGAGTCGAGAGCAAGGGTCGAACCCATGGTTGTGACAGAGACAGCTGTGGAAGACGTTCATGAACCTGAAGCATCTACCTCGGCCGAGAATGTATTTGATGATGATGACACCCAATACATTGGCAACCAACTAGAGGAGGCACCTCAACAACAAGAATCAGAGACCACTGAAAGGCGTTATCCAAGCCGAATCAGAAAGCCTCCTGAGAGACTGAACCTTTGAACTGTTATACCTGAAGTTATATATGTATATATGTTATGTTTATTTGGGGATATGACTGTTAAGCTAAAAAGGGAGGATTGTGGTGTATGTAACCTGTTCCACCTTAAGAGAACTTAAGCCTAGTCCACCTTAAGAAAGGTACTACTTTCTTTGGCTGCTGTATACGTAATACCGGTTAAGTACCGTGTAATAATATTGTATTCAGTATAGTCCGACCTCCAACCAGTAAAGACCTGTTGAATTTACTCTTGTGGTCTGTGTAGTAATTCTCACTATAACACACAGACTTAACAAGTATCTTATATGTTTCGATAAGATCACCTCTCATTCCAATGAATATAGGCTCAGCCTGCTCAACCTTTCCTCATAAGTCAACCCCCTCATCTCTGGAATTAACCTAGTGAATCATCTCTGAACTGCCTCCAATGCTAGTATATCCTTCCTTAAATAAGGAGATCAAAACTGTACGCAGTACTCAAGGTGTAGTCTCACCAATGAAGCTGCTCAGTGCATATAAATTAAGGTGGAGGGATGTGCTCTCCTTTTTCCCAGCACCTCATGGTGTACACCAAGTTCCCACCCCACGAAATGCCACCACTACAAAGCTGGTGATGTTGGGACCAGTACGGTGTCCCAGAGGTAGGAAAGCATAGTGTAGATCATTGATGACACTTAAAAGCAATCTTGTAGGATATAAAAGCCTGGAAATGACTGCCAATATTTTACAGAATGGAAGGGTTTCATTTTAGGAAGGTGCACACTTACTTATCATTTCCTTACTTATCACCCCTGGGTATGTTCTATCCCATTGGCAGGACAGACCCACCAGGGGTGGCGGGGCAGTGGTATACAGCCAGGAGGGAGTGGCCCTGGGAGTCCTCAACATTGACTCTGGACCCCATGAAGTCTCAGGGTATCGGGTCAAACATAGACAAGGAAACCTCCTGCTGATTACCGTCCTCCCTCAGCTGATGAATCAGTACTCCTCCATGTTGAGCACCACTTTGAAGAGGCACTGAGGGTAGCAAAGGCACAGATTTACTCTGGGTGGGGGACTTCAATGTCCATCACCAAGAGTGACTCGGCAGAGCCACTACTGACTGAGCTGGATGAGGCCTGAAAGATATAGCTGCCAGACTGGGCCTACGGCAGGTGGGGAGAGAACCAACCCGATGGAAAAACCAACTTGACCTCATCCTCACCAATCTACCTGTCGCAGATGCATCTGTCCACGACAGTATTGGTAGGAGTGACCACCGCACAGTCCTTGTGGAGACAAAGTCCCGTCTTCAATCTGAGGACACTCGCCGTCGTGTTGTGTGGCACTACCACTGTGCTAAATGGGATAGATTCAGAACAGATCTAGCAGCTCAAAACTGGGCATTCATGAGGCACTGTGGGCCATCAGCAGCAGCAGAATTGTATTGCACCACAATCTGTAATCTCATGGCCCGGCAATATCCCACATTCGATTATTAAAATCAAGCCAGTGGATCAACCCTGGTTCAATGAGGAGTGTAGAAGAGCATGCCAGGAGCAGCACCAGGCGTACCTAAAAATGAAGTGCCAACCTGGTGAAGCTGCAGCACAGGACTCCATACATGCGAAACAGCAGAAACAGCATGCAATAGACGGGGCTAAGCGATCCCACAACTAACAGATCAGATCAAAGCTCTGCAGTCCTGCTACATCCAGTCGTGAATGGTGGTGGACAATTAAACAACTAATGGGAGGAGGAGGCTCCATGAACATCCCCATCCTCAATGCTGGCGGAGCCCAGCATGTGAGTGCAAAAGACGAGGCTGAAGCGTTTTCAGACAGAAAATGCAGAGTGGATGATCCATCTCGGCCTCCTTTCGAGGTCCTCACCATCACAAAAGCCAGTCTTCAGCCAATTCGATTCACTCCACGTTATATCAAGAAACAGCTGAGTGCACTGGATACAGCAAAGGCCATGGGCCCGACATCATCCCGGCTGTCGTGCTGCCGATATGTGCTCCAGAACTAGCCATGCCTCTAGCCAAGCTGTTCCAGTGCAGCTACAATGCTGGCATCAACCCAACAATGTGGAAAGTTGCCCAGGTATGCCCTGTCCACAAAAAGCAGAACACAAAAAGCAGAACACAAAGCACGGTGGCATAGTGGTTAGCACTGTTGCCTCACAGCGCCAGGGACCCGGGTTCGAATCCGGCCTCGGGTGACTGTCTGTGTGGAGTTTGCACATCCTCCCCGTGTTTGCGTGGGTTTTCTCCGGGTGCTCCGGTTTCCTCCCACAGTCCAAAGATGTGCGGATTAGGTTGATTGGCTATGATAAATTGACCCTTAGTGTTAGGGGGATTAAATACGTGGGGTTACGGGGATAGGGTGGGATATGTGTTGGTGTAGGGGTTACCGGGATCGGGTGGGATATGTGTCGGTGCAGGCTCGATGGGCCGAAATGGCCTCTATCTGCACTGTGGGGTTTCTGTGAAATCCAATCTGCCAATTACTACCCCATCAGTCTACTCTCAATTATCAGCAAAGTGATGGAAGATGTTGTCAACAGTGCAAGCAAGTGGCACTTACTCACTCGGCTCCAGACCTCATTACAGCCTTGGTCCAAACATGGACAAAAGAGCTGAATTCCAGAGGTGAGGTGAGAGTGACTGACCTTGACATCAAAGCAGCATTTGACTGAGTGTGGCGTCAAGGAGCTCTAGTAAAATTGAAGCCAATGGGAATAAGGGGGAAAACTCTCCAGTGGCTCAAGTCATACTTAGCACAAAGGAAGATGGTTGTGGTTGTTCGAGACCAACCATCTCAGCCCCAGGACATCGCTGCAGGAGTGCCTCAGGGCAGTGTCCTAGGCCTAACCATCTTCACCTGCTTCATCAATGATCATCCCTCCATCATAAGGTCAGAAGTGGGGATGTTCGCTGATGAGTGCACAGTGTTCAGTTCCATTCATAACTTCTCAGATAATGAAGCAGTCTGTGCCCACATGCAGCAAGGCCTGGACAATGTTCAGGCTTGGACAAATAAGTGGCAAGTAACATTTGCGCCACACAAGTGCCAGGCATTAACTATTTCCAACAAGAGAGAGTCTAACCTTTGACATTAAACAGCATTACCATTGCTGTATCCCCCACCATCAACATCCTTGCAGTCACCATTGACCAGAAACTTAACTGGACCAGCCATATAATACTGTGGTTACAAGACCAAGTCAGAGGCTGTGTATTCTGTGGTGAGTGACTCACCTTCTGACTTCCCGAAACCTTGCCACCATCTACAAGACACAAGTCAGGAGTGTGATGGAATACTCTCCATTTGCCTGGATGAGTGTTGCTCCAACAACACTCAAGAGGCTCAACACCATCCAGGACAAAGCAGCTCGCTTGATTGGCACCCCATCTACCACCGTAAACATTCACTCTCTCCACCACCGGCACATCATGGCTGCAGTGTGTACCATCTAGAAGATGCACTGCAGCAACTCGCCAAGGCTTCTTCGACAGCATCTCCCAAACCCGCGGCCGCTACCACCTAGAAGGACAAGGGCAGCAGGCGCATGGGAACGCCATCACCTCCAAGTTCCCCTCCAAGTCACACACCATCCTGACTTGGAAGTATATCGCCGATCCTTCATCGTTGCTGGTTCAAAATCCTGGAACTCCCTCCCTAACAGCACTGTGGGAGTACCTGCACCACATGAACTGCAGCGGTTCAAGAAGGTGGCTCACCACCATCTTTTCGAGGGCAATTAGGGATGGGCAACAAATGCTGGCCTTGCCAGCAACGAATAAAAAATAAATAACAAAGTGATAATAAGAGGACAAATAATTAATCAGAATGTCTGCAGACAGTAATCATTTATAGTACGGCAGGCAGTCCAATCCATGAACAATCTAATCCTGACTGCTTTCCTTCAACCTCTTAATCTTCTACTATTTCCCCGGTACATCTGCCAAGAAGTTGCAGAGCTTCTTCCTCATGCCTACTTAAGGGTGCCAGTCCTCCGCCCATGGCACTTCTTTGCCATTGATTATGGGCAACCTTTAGGAAGACTACTGATTAATTCAAATTTTAAATTTCCCAAAGTGTCTGCAGCCTTTCCATTGCGAGAATGCTTTCAGGTACCCGGCTAAGCACAAAACACATCTTTTGCTCAATCGCTATTACCCTTGGTGTCAGTAAGTGGGATAAGGAACAGTGGAATGGTGGGAGGGTGATGTGTTGATGAGGTATCTGGTGCAAATTAACTGTCTTTGGTATTTCTTAATTTATACAGTGTGGACATGGATGGTGTGGTGGTGTGTCATGCTTCCAGCATTATTTCAGGATATTCGTGGGCACTCATGCTTTCACTTACCTTGGCCAACCTTGTGAGGTCATGGAAACATTTCCAACACTTCATTGCCTTTTGTGGCATGTTTGAGGTAACACTGACTGCTTCAGCCACCTCCTTCATACTGTCTGCACCCTGCTTTTCTGTGGCTTCTTGTTTTGGTCGCTAAAGAGCCTGTCTGTCTTTTCCCTTGTACATGCCAACATGACCTACACTGAACCTTCAAAGAATTTTGAGACCTTAGTCCTAGATATCTCTTCTTGTGCTCACGCGCTCGCTCTCTGAAGCTCTCTATCTTGCCCTCTCTGACTCTTTCTCCCTTATCTCAACTGTCAACTCTATTGGTAGTGTCCATGAAATTCAGAATATGACCACAACCGATAGGAACGAGGATGCTTCAAAGCTGCTCAAAAGTCTGAAAGAAAGACACGATGGACTTGTTTGTCTGCTTAACTCTTTGATGAATTGATTCAAAGCTACTACGTTATCGAACTGGCTGCATTTTACTGCTTCTGCAAAAAATGATATATGTGAATAAACTTGCTTAGTAATTCAATCTGATACAAAGTTGTCTGGTCTGACTGATCTTAATCGTGCTCAGAGGTGACATGGGTGTGTTGTAAAATTCCCACCTAAAATCCAGAGACAATAAATGGGCTTATTGTTCATCCAAACTACTTTGTGCAGCAGTTCATGCTTCAGATCAGAGTTCTTACACAAAAAAGCAGCTGTTAAGTGCTTGAAAATTAACAACGCTCTTTGTCTCTTTCCAAGCGATGTTGCATAGGACCCAGTCAATTACATCATTTGTCGAACTGTGGGTGTGATTTGACACCCATTACTTCATCTTTGAGGTGGCAGAATGTTCCACACTAGCTCAATTCTGGACAGATATCATCAGTTATCTATTGTTAGAAAGACCAGAATATCTGGATGTCCTTTGATAGTTGTTTTAGGAGACATTTGCACTTTGAAGATTTCTTATTCACACAGAAGATTTATATGTTTTGGTGTAAGGTCTCCTCATTGCCAGATGGCTATGATTACAGATAGGAGAATGTTGAGATGAGTAGAGAATAATGGATAGCTGGAAGTTTGTTGCAACCTTGAACATACCCGAACATACATGCAGTGTCCTATTATTTACCTTCACCTGCTTTCCTGTTGGCAGTTCATAGCTAAAAAAATATATTTTCTGTTGATGTTAACTGTTGGCATTATGGCCAATGTTTATGTGTGGCTGTATGGCATATAACTAGAAATTTACATTATCTTTCAAAGGTGGGTATAATAACAGGAAGAAAAGGTTTCATTTCAGAGAAATCACTTCTACACGTTACATAGAAATATTCTCTTTTAGAGTTACAACACTCCTGTATTTAGTCTACAGAAGTTTCCAATTATTAGAAGGACTACTATTGTCCAAGTAGCCCTCAAATGGCTCGTACTCTGATTTGCAGGATAAGAGTCCACCACTGAACAAGGTGCCGGCCTTTGTTAAACTTGTTGACATTTAAGACGCTTCACAAAGTATCTATGTGGTTATGAAAGGCCAACACCTTCTGCTCTTGTGTTGTCTGGATAAAGATATTGTGCAGGATTCTCATCTGTCTACCAACCGTTTACACTGAAAAATGGGGTGATTGGACAATGAAAATGTTTTTAAGAGGCCGAGGCCTGCCCAACTCAATTTTTGAGCAGCCCTTAAAATGGTGAGCCAGTGATCCTTGCGTCCCATCCTGAAGCACATTAAAAGTCAAATATTTAAATCACAAATGCTTCTCCTGCTCACTTTTCCCATCTCCCCCCGCTCCCTCCACCCAAGGGAACACTTCTGGCTCAGCTCCACAAAAGAGCGACCGGATTTCTCCCCATCCCCTATTGGCGAGCTGCCTGTCAGTGCTTGTGCAGTGCTGGCAGTTTACAGAAATTATTGAGGATACGGTGGAGTCACGGTTATGTTACTGGACCAGTAATCCAAAGGCCTGGCCTAACAGTTCACACAATATGAGTTCAGATTCCACCATGGCAGTCTTGGAATAATGGCTTTGCCGGTGATCCCCACATCCACAGCTATTCACAATCTATATCAATGATTTGGATGAGGGGACTAAATGTAACATTTCCAAATTTGCTGATGATACAAGGCTAGGTGGCAGTGTCAGTTGTGAAGTGGATGTGAAGAGGCTTCAAGGGGATCTCGACAGGCTCAGTGAGTGGGCGAGAACATGGCAGATGGAATATAATGTGGATAAATGTGAAGTTATCCACGTTGGTAGAAAAAACAGAAAGGCAGAGTATTTCCTAAATGGTGAAAGATTGGGGAATGCAGATGCTCAAAGGGACCTGGGTGTACTTGTACATGAGTTACTGAAAGTGAATGTGCAGGTGCAGCAAGCCATTAGGGAGGCAAATGGTATGTTGGCCTTCATTACAAGAGGATTTGAGTACAGGAGTAAAGAAGTCTTACTCCAATTATCTAGTAAGAAGTCACACAACACCAGGTTATAGTCCAACAGCTTTATTTGAAATCACAAGCTTTCGGAGCGCTGCTCCTTCTTCAGGTGAAGAAGGAGCAGCGCTCCGAAAGCTTGTGATTTCAAATAAAGCTGTTGGACTATAACCTGGTGTTGTGTGACTTCTTACATTTGTCCACCCCAGTCCAACTCCGGCATCTCCACACCATGTCCAATTATCTAGGGCCTTGGTGAGACCACGCCTGGAGTACTGTGTACAATTTTGGTCTCCTTACCTAAGGAAGGATATACTTGCCATAGAGGGAGTGCAACAAAGGTTCACGAGATTGATTCCTGGGATGGCGGGACTGTCGTATAAGAAGAGATTGAGTAAACTAGGCCTGTATTCTCTTGAATTCAGAAGAATGAGAGGCATTCAAATTTATTACAGGGCTTGATAGGGTGGATTCTGGGAGAATGTTTCCCTTGGCTGGGGAGTCTAGAACCAGGGGCCACAGCCTCAGGATAAAGGGTAGGCCATTCAGGACTGAGATGAGAAGACATTTCTTCACACAGAGGGTGGTGAATCTTTGGAATTCTCTACCCCAGAGGGCTGTGGCGGCTCAGTCATTGGGTATATTCAAGACAGAAGTCGATAAATTTCTGACTCGTAAGGGCATCAAGGGATATGGCGATAGGGCTGGTGAATGAAGTTGAGGCAGAAGATCAGCCATGATCTCATTGAATGGTGGAGCAGGCTCGAAGGGCCGAATGGCCTACTCCTGCTCCTATTTCTTATGTTCTTATCCAGAGAATGGATTTAAAACAATAATTCAGTTGATGTCCAACTAGGAAAATGATTCAATCTCCAGCTGGTGCCATCGGGCAAGCAGCCTGATGGCGCCGTTCACCACCCACCCAATGTACTCCCAGCTCATCATGCTTATTTTTAAAAGATCAGGTTTTTGTTCATAATGAACATCCCTTCCACTTCCTACATTTTCTCCCTTTTAATTGCTAAACAATATTATTTTAAATACTGCGATCTTTATTTCAAATAATGCATTTTAATGTCCTTTCCTTATTGTGTGCTGTGCAAAATTTAGTAGCTTTAACAAAAATATATTTTCCTATAGTATTCAAAATATACCATCTCATTTCAAATTTTGTTTAAAAAATATGGCATTACATGCAGTTTTTGCAGTGATTTAAAAGCTTTCTTTTGTTCTGTGTTTGATGTGCATCAGATATAATTTGTATATATAAAGGTTGTCTTGCCAATTAGTGATGTCAGTGACCTGCTGACACCAACAGATTTTAGATTTGTTACATCCTTTTAGAAGAGAGAAATGTCACCTTTTAACAGTGAACAGCAGTGCATACATAATAACTCAGTTCAGAATTCAAGCAATTATATACTTGCATACAAATACACTCTCCACAGCTCAGAGGTACCTCTCACACTCCTGGACAGGATACAAGAGAAAGCTTCTTTCATTTCTAGCCTAAATCCTCTTTCTCTTTGTTATAACCTTTCTGGTCATCCTCTGGTCACTGCACCTCTGAATTTCACTCTCTTGTTTCTCCCAGATTCCAGTTCTGCCATCCTCCTTGCTACTCTATCCTGCATTCTCAGGAGTTGAAATCAAAACCTATGGGAGCATCTCCTACTCTAATTCAATCTTTCTCAGTACATCAAAATTGTCAAATTTCTGACCTTCAGTTTTCTTGTTTTTCTGCAATGTACAAGCTTTTAATACCCAAGTTTAGTGTCATCTTTGCTTTTTGATTTATCTTGTCTTCAATCCTACTCATTTCAATCTAGGTAGTGACCTGCACTTTGGGTGTTGACCCCCTCGTCTGGATTTCTCAGTAAACACACACACAGGTGTCACATTGCATAAAATATACTGCCTTCACATGTTGAGCAGCCCTATTAAAAATACTTGGCCTAGAAATTCGGTGGAGGCCCAAACGGGGCGCCAAGCTCGCCTGGGCGCCGGAATTACCGCTGCGATCGGAGCAGTTGCGACCGCCGGAAATTCATCTTGTGCGTCCCAAGAGGGACACGGGGCGCTGCTCGAGGCGCTCCGCGCTCCTCTTAGGGCGCTGAAACTGAATATCGCAGCGCAACGTGCCGCGTGCTGCAGTACTGCAGGCCTTCCTCCCATTCTTAAAGGGGAGGGGCCTGCTGCAGCGAGTGCCGGCAAAAGAGCCCGGCACCGAGGAGAAGTGCCGGGCTCACGGAAAACAGCCAGCACTGCCGCGGGGGGAGATCAGGAGGCCGGGGACGGAGGTGCTGGCAGGCGGCCGCCGAAAAAGACGACCGCCCCGCACCTCCACTTTAATTTGCGCCAGTCCCGCCACAGGTAGGCCCCATGAACCGGGCGTGATTTGCGGCCAGAGTAGTGGAGGCGGACGCAAACAAATATGATGATCGGGGCGGTAGCGGGGCGCTGCGCACACTGATGATGTCATCGGTGGCGGCGCAGCGCTACAGGCTAACGCCGCCATTAGCGCCCCCGATAAATATCGCGGGAGGCACGGCCAGTGGCGCTACAGCCACTGAGTGCCCTCTTTAGGCGCTAACTGGTGGCGCAGCCCACCGAATTTCTAGGCCCTTGACTTTTGAAAAGAAATTCAGCACAGCGACAGTTCCAGCTTATTGCTGCAAAGAACTCATTTGATATTGTTTGTGACGTTACCATGTACAAAAATTTCAAGCGCTTTCCACAATTTTTTTTTAATAAATTGTGTGACTTGAAGAATCTACAAGATGTATAAAGCTATAAATTGAGCAGCAAAAGTCTCTGCTGAGCTTCCAGCAATTTGTTTTCTTATCCTCTGTGTTTGCAGTGGAGCATTAAAACGTACGCCCATCATAAAAAATCTCCCCATCAGGATTTATGGATACCTGTGTCATGCAATATTACGCAGTTTAATGCTGTAGTCTCTTGTATAAGCTGTTTATTTTTTTTTCAAGCTGCTACCTTGGGAATTGCTTCTCACAGCGAACAAGTTTTCTGAGTTATGCTTCCACTGAATAATGAGAACTACAGTGTGAAAGCTTCTTGACAGAGAATGTAGTCTATTGGGTTATGTGTACATAACTGAATTTTTATTGTATTAATTATCTGTTTGCTAATTACGCTCACAATTGCTGTTTTGGTTCGACTCAGGGTGTCTTGCTGCTGCTGTTACACACACAGTCTAATAAAGAACTGATTTCCCATCAGAGTGCCTAAAATTATGGCGTTAAATTTTACCTCCGTGATAACTTAGCAGCAGATAATCTTTTTGTTTTCCTTTTGTTGGTAGGCAATGGGGACAGCAACAGAAGTACCAGATGTGCAAAGTTTCCAAAAGATTATATTTAATTGGTGGGGGGAAAAAAAAGAAATCCTGCTTACGTGGTACAAGGCTTGTAAAACCGTTTTGCAGCAAGCTTGATGTAGTAGAATCCATGCCAAGTGGGAATTGTACACTGCTGATTTTACACAAGGCAGAACTTTTATCATGGGAGCAGGACTGTGCTCATTTCGCACCTAGGATGTGATGCACAAATTGTGATTTGTACATTTTACTTAAGCTATAAAAGCAGCTTACTTTTTTTTTAGATTCACTATTTTATCTCCCAACCTATCTTATTATTTATTTTCCTCATGTCTCTTTACTTCACTCTGTACCATGCAACATTCTTTGCACAGACAGCTAGCTCTCGTCTTATTGACTGTCCTGCTTTAAAATCGACTGCTGCTGTGTGCAAATTGGGGCTGGTTGTTTCAAACTCCTACTTTCCGTCCACAATACCTCTGCTCTGAGGTAGCCTGGCTGACATTAGGAGTTTGCCATGTCTGAATCTGTGGTGGCAGGGGAGGAGTAGAATATCTGTACCTGACTACTCTGTGCAAGTGTAACATCATGCCTCACTGGACCACCTTTAAGGGTTGTTTAACATCATTTCAGTATAAGACACATTTTATTCAGTGGGTACTGAGTTTTCATTAGTACGATAGCAAAATACTGCAGATGCTGGAAATCCGAAATAACAACAGAAAATGATGGAAAAACTCAGCAGGCCAGGCAACATCCGTGGAGAGAAATTAGAGTCGACGTTTCGGGTCCAACCCTTTTTCAAAACTCATCTTCCGATTAGGCACTTTGCAGCTTTCCGGACTCAATATCGAGTTCAACAATTTCAGATCATAACTTCGGCCCCTATTACTATTTTACTTATATTTTTTATCCACCCCTTTGTTTTGGTTTTTCCCTCCCCCCCCTTCCTTTTTTTTCTCTCTCCCACATGGCAGCTGTCTCTCATTCTGCCAGAACATTTCACACCTAATCTGAGCTGTCTTTTGTCTCCACTAGTCCTATCACCATCTCGTCTCGTTTTGAATACCTCTTAATGGCCTAGAAATTCAGTAAGGCCCCGCCAGCTCGCTTGCGCCCAAAAGTTAGCGCTGCGCGCGGAGCCAGTTGCGACCATCAGAAATTCAGATTTTGCGCCCCAAGTCGGAACCGGGCGATATTCCAGGGTGTGCCCGCCCCCGCTTGGGGCGCTGAAACTGAATTTCAGCGCTGTAGGTGCCGCTGCGCCACCCGCTGCGGAGCGGCAGGCTGCGGTACTGCAGGCCTCCTCCTTCTCTTAAGGGGGAGGTGCCTGCAATGGGGAGATCGCCGCTTGATAGTGCTGGCAAATGAGCCCGGCACCACGGAGAAGTGCCGGGCTCGCGGAAAGCAGCCGGCAATGCCGCGGGGGGGTGGGGGTGGAGGAGGTGCGGGCAGGCGGCCGCCGAAAAAGTGGCCGGCCGCACCTCCGCCTTAACTAGCGCCACTAAGGCTGCAGGACGGCCACGGTTGCAGAACGTTGTTTGCGGCCGCTGTGGAAGAGGCGGCCGCAACTAAATATGGGGGTCGGGCCGGTATCGGGGCGGAACCGGGGCACTGCGCACACCGATGACGTCATCGGTGCCGGCGCAGCGCTACCGGCTACCGCCGCCATTACCGCTGCGCTGAATATCAGCGGAAACTCCTCTATTGGCGCAGAAGCCCTCTTTGGGCGGTAACTGGGCGCAAAGCTGGCGGGGCCTTACTGAATTTCTAGCCCAATGTCTCTTCACTTCTTTTGTTCTCTCCCAGCCCTGCCTTTCGATCTATTTCATTTCCTTTCCAGTTTTGAAAAAGGGTTAGACCCGAAACGTCGACTCTAATTTCTCTCCACGGATGTTGCCTGGCCTGCTGAGTTTTTCCAGCATTTTCTGTTGTTATTACTGAGTTTTCATTATCTGTTTTTTTTTTGCATCAAATGTGTAATCAAAAGTGTAGTCATTATTTACTTTAAGCAGAAACTTGTATCAACACTTATTTTACATTTACCACCATAAGCACATCCACTTTTATTGGAGGGGAAGAGTGGAATGATTACAATAAAATATTGACATTCAAGTACCTAACTGGAAGGCCACTGAGCAGTTAAAGCCACTTGAATACTGGCTGCACAAACTAAATGGTAACCAGCCTTGACGGTAAAATGACTCAGCCAGGACAAATGTCCATTCAATTGAGATTTGGAGATCAGAATCCTTGGGGCTTTTAAGAGATAAGACATAGGCTACAAATAGTTTGTAAAGCCAAGTCATAAAGATGTGATGGCATGGAATTGCTTTTACCTGTGCTGTTTATATATCATCTGAAATCACTTTCTTAATCTTGTCCTATAAGACACAGTAAATGTGTACAGAGGAGGGGGTGGGTGCTATCTATGATGACCCAGTTTAACATTATATAAAGAGCAATAACATTTATATCTGCTCTGTTTACTGGGAAATAGTCCGTGCTTGTATTCCATATTTGGTGCATTTTTGTTTTCATTTTTTTATATACAACTGAAAAGTTATGTTTTATTGAAGAAGCTGCTTTGTTCCCTATTGCAGCCGCCTGTTTATTAATGCTGTCTGATAATCCTTTCAGTGCCAGTTGTGGATCAGCCAACTTGCAGAGTCTCCCGAGGTTTAATTTCCCTTCAAAGCCTTTTTCATAAAGCCCATTTATTTTGCATTAGTTTTGTTATCGTAACACACCAGTATAGAGTCCATTTGTTTAACTGAAAGATATTAAACCATAAAGTCTGAACACCCAATCCAGTGCAGTATGATGCTGGTACTTCTGCCAATAGCTTCTACAAACAAAATAGTTTGGAAGCATTTTACCTACCTCGATACATTGTTATGTTAAACTAGACAAAGAATTAGGCAGAAAGATTTTTTTTACATGCTAATTTTTTTAAATTTCATTCATGGATGTGGGCGTCGCTGGCAAGGCCAGCATTTATTGCCCATCCCTGGTTGCCCTCGAGAAGGTGGTGGTGAGCCACCTTCTTGAACCGCTGCAGTCCATGTGATGAAGGTACTCCCTTAGTACTGTTGGGGAGGGAGTTCCAGGATTTTGACCCAGCGACAATGAAGGAACGGTGATATATTTCCAAGTCAGGATGGTGTGTGACTTGGAGGGGAACTTGGAGATGATGGTGTTCCCAAGTGCCTGCTGCCCTTATCCTTCTAGTGGTAGAAGTTGCGGGTTTGGGAGGTGATGCCGAAGAAGCCTTGGCGAGTTGCTGCAGTGCACCTTGTAGATGGTACACACTGCAGCCACGGTATGCCGGTGGTGCAGGGAGTGAATGTTAAAGGTGGTGGATGAGGTGCCATGAAGCGGCCTGCTTTGTCTTGGATGGTGTCGAGCTTCTTGAGTGTTATTGGAGCTGCACTCATCCAGGCAAGTGGAGAGTATTCCATCGCACTCCTAACTTCTGCCTTGTAGATGGTGGAAAGGCTTTGGGCAGTCTGGAGGTGAGACACTCGCCACAGAATACCCAGCCTCTGTCCTGCCCTTGTTGCTACAGTATTACGTGGCTGGTCCAGTTAAGTTTCTGGTCAGTGATGTCCCTCAGGATGTTGATGGTGAGGGATTCGGCAATGGTAATACCGTTGAATGTCAAGGAGCGGTGGTTAGACGCTTGCTTGTTGGAGATAGTCATTGCCTGGCATTTGTGTGGCGTGAATGTTACCTGCCACTTATCAGCCCTAGCCTAAATGTCGTCCAGGTCTTGCTGCATGCGGTCACGGACTGCTTCATTATCTGAGGGGTTACGAATGGCACTGAACACTGTGCAGTCATCAGCGAACATCCTCACTTCTGACCTTATGATGGAGGGAAGGTCATTGATGAAGCAGCTGAAGATGTTTGGGCCTAGAACACTGCCGTGAGGAACTCCTGCAACAATGTCCTGGGGCTGTGATGATTGGCCTCCAACCACCACAACTATCGTCCTTTGTGCTAGGCATGACTCCAGCCGGTAGGGAGTTTTTTTCCTGATTCCCATTGGCTCGTATTTTCTGATCGGAGGCTTCCTGCGTGCGGAGGCCTCTGATCTGGAAAAAATCTGCGAACTTACCAGAGGGCCCCTGAAATGCATATAGTTCCGCTCCTGGGCCACTCCAAACACGAAATGCGCAGGGCCCACATATCCCAGAAGCGCATGCAGTTTGCAAGCATCCCTGGGATCATGTGGGCCATGGGGAGCCAATAGGAGAAGGGAATCTCCCCTCATACACTTGACAGATAGACCTGTCAAATATATGAATGGAGATCACCCCAAAAACACAGTAAAACAGTAAACACATTTTTAAAAAACCATCATGTTTTTATAATGAATTCAAATTATAATAAATTAAATATTTTAAACAAAAATATAATTTTTTGAAAAAAATAATTAATGTTTTTACGGGGCTAAACATAAACTTAACTTTTAAAACATATTTTTAAATGATAAATGAGTGGGAAAAAAATTACATTTTTTTTTACTTTTTAACTCATGCTGGTAAAAGCAGGCCTTACACCTCCTTTTACCAGGCATAAGATTTCTAAGGGTTTTCTGCGGGCGGAGGTTCTCCAGAAAGAGGAACTCTCTGCCCGCAGAGGCCCTTCTCCAGGGCAGGCATCTGATCTGTCAAGAGCATTCTTGACAGATCGGAAATACCGGTTTTCAGCGCATGCGCTTGGCATGCCTGAAACGGGCATTTCCGATGTCCCTACAGGTGTGTACACAGCCCGTACACACCCGTAGGCATCGGAATATACGGCCCATTGACTTCAGTTTTACTAGGGCTCTGTTTATTTTGCCATGTGTTTTGCAAAGTTAAGAATGAAGGTTTATATATTTAAGTTAAGCAATAATAGAAGGTTTATGAACTAGAAAAGGCAAAGAATCACATTTTTGCATTTTTAGATATTTATTTGTTTAACTTTTATAACTTAAATAACTTTAAAAACCCTGACTGAAACTTGAACATTTTTCTTGTTTTGCTGCATAAAACAATGTTTGTGATCCATGACAAAATGCATGTTTTAAATGAACAGCTTTGGACTGGGGTAGTAGATAACTCCTGTAGTTTTGACTATGTTGCACATGAAGCAAGAAATGATCTTCTCACACATATATAAGATAATGTATGCTCAGAAAAAAGAGCTAAAGTTCACTCAAAAGGATATTAGGCAACTATTCAGCAACAATAATCCAGGAGAAAATCAACAGCCACTTGGACAAGCATGGACTAATAAAGGAGAGCCAGATAACCAGAGGGCACAGATTTAAGAAGATTGGCAAAAGAACCAGAGGCGACGTGAGGAAAATCTTTTTTATGTAACAAGTGGTTAGGATTTGGAATGCACTGCTTGCTAGGGTGGTGGATACAGATTCAATAGTAGCCTTCAAAAGGGAATTGGATAAATATTTGAAGGAAAAAAGTTGCAGGGATATGGGGAACGAGCGGGGGAGTGGGACTAACTGCATTGCTGTACGCAAGAGCTGATGCAGACTCGATGGACCTTCTGTGCCGTATTATTCTATGGCTGGAATTTTCCAGGGGGTCAGCGGATGTGATCGGTGGCGGGTCGGGTGGGAAAGTGTTTTTTTTGACAGTGGGTTGGGACCCCGCTGCCACGCGCCTTTCCCAATGTCGGGTCTGTCAGCGCTGAGCAGACCCGACTGGCAGCGGCGGGGGACCTAATTAAAATGATTAACATCTTGTTGCCAGATGCTTACCAGCCTTTTTTCCACTTACCTTTTGTCTTTAACTTCATGACCACGGGGTCCCTGCTATGCGCAGACCACAGCTGTCAAGCTGAGGTGTGAGTTCAGTGGCCATTGCTCCAGCTGATTACTTGACAGCTTCAAATGTACAGTAAAAGCTTCCACCTGACTGATAGTCACTTTACTCAGGCAGAAGCTTTTTCTCACTCCATTTCCAGCACACATTCTGCAGGCTTTCCACTTTCCACTCTCCAACCACTCTCACCTCATTGGAAGAACACACTCACCATTGACAAAATGCTTCTGTCATCTCTACTTCACCTGCCATCTATTCCATCAACATGGGTGCCCTGTTATGCTCTCTCACCTTGGTCCTCAGCATCCCACCATCATCAGGCCCTGTGAAGGAATAAGCAATATACCTATTCAGAAAAATGCACCATTCTATGGAAAAATTCTGACCTTATTTAAACATGACAAACTAAGTCTGGAAATCTAGAAACCTGGCTATGAAAAGCTGTATTGTTAACAGCATACAGGCTATTGAGATAAGATAAGTTGTTGACACTGAATCAATAACCTTATTGAAACAGGAGGTTGGAGGCTCCTGAAGTCTACAGCTTTGGAAAGAACACAATGGGACACCCTGTTAAGGTGTCCTAAATTACACTTCGGAAAGAAACACAGAAAATTAAGAAACATATGCCTTCGTAAAAATGACATCAAATGAAACACAGGAGACACGATTCTGTGTTTCAACCAGCTGAGGTAAATAAGAATTGCATAGATCACCCTGGTTGAGGTGTTTTAATTTACACATCGTAAAAAGACACAAACAGAAGACCTTGGTAAAAATGACATCCAATATATGCACCTGCTGATTACACCATTTTTTATGGTGAGCTTCGAACACCTAGGGTAGAGACATAATTCTTAATGCTACCAGCTGAACTAACTGTAAGAATAGCAGGGGTCAGCAGAAAAATGACTAGAGATAATTAGCTTACATCAGCAGAAAACTTCAAAGGAAATACCACTGAGAAAGGATATAAATATTGAACTTTCAAATGGGATGATAGATTCGCTGTAAAGGGGCAAAGCGATTTTCGGCTTCAGAACTAATTCTGTAAGTCTACAACTCGTTGTACCTCGGGGATCAAGGTATTGTACTGTATTTGATTTTGGTGGATATCCTGGAATAAAGACTTAGAACTGTAAAAATGTAACGAAGTTAAGATTTGAGAATAAAGATCTCTGATAATAGAATTGTACGATTTCTGTTTTTGGAACTGTTAATGTTGCGATTGAAACACCTACTGTAATTACATGTCGGTTCTTTAATAAATCTATATATTTTTAGAATTGTCTTACATAATACTTCTGTATCAAACTCGCAAACTCAATCTCTGTACGCTCTTTGGTGAGGAGTTGCAGAATTCTCGGGGAGGTATCCGGACCCTCATAATATCCAGAACATTGCAGTCTAGCTAAACTTATTAAAAGTGCTATCTGGAGGATGGTAACATCTTCAGGTTGTTCCTTTCCTTTAGGGAGAGATAGTCTGGACCTTTGCACCCAATTAAGCATCTTTAGGATTCGGCTACCTCAAACTTTAGTTGAAAGTGAATGTCTGGGGAATACGCCTGATCCGGAGTAACCCTAAAGGGGCTAGGACTAGTAATTATCCCTTCACCCCAACAGCAGCACCAGGCACACCAGCAGCACCAAGAACAAAACCAACCTTCTCCACAATCAACTGATGCTGCACAGGACAGAGGGCATCAGCACCCGACCACATTGCTGTCCGGGAGAAACATAGAAACATAGAAAAATAGGAGCAGGAGTAGGCCATTCGGCCCTGCGAGCCTGTTCCGCCATTCATTGGTCCAGAACTTGGTGTCGGGGGCTTGCCGCGCGTGCAAGCTCCCGATGTGCACTTACCCGGCACGCCGACATCTGAAACCTGGCCCGCAGTGGATTTCCTTTCACAGGCCCGGTTCAGCTGTCGGCGCGCTGTGCTAACCTGACCCAGCGGCATAGTTAGTGCGATGTGCCGGCTGGGATCAGGTGAGCACTGTTCAGCCAATCAGGGGAGGGGAAACTTCATTCATAAGTTTGAAAGTAAGAACTGTCAAACTCATGAGAAGTACTGCACCCCAAAACACTACTTAAACTTTAAATAAAATTTTTAAAAACATCCCAATCATTAATTAAAGTATAAATAAGTTTAAAAAAATAATTTAAACAATTTGTTTTTGAAAAAAATAAATTTTTAATAAAAAGGGTCTAAAACTAAACTTACCTTATTGTAGATTCTTTAAAATAATAAACCTGTGGGAAAAAAAATTCTAAATTGCACTAAAACACCACCTACCTGTAAAAATAAATACTTACATGTGCTTTTTACAAGCGTAAAGACCGGAGGCCTTTACACATGCGCAAATCCCCCAAAACAGAGGAAATCCAAGACGCATGCGCTGCCCCCTACAGCGCACGCGCTAGCCTCTTCACGTCTTGGGTTAGAGGAGAGGAAATGCCGGTTTTCAGCGCATGCGCTGTGCATGCTGAAAACCGGCATTTCCTCTGGCCAGACGCGTGAGTACCCCTTCCGTACTCACGCGTTTGGGGAGGAATTATTGCCCCAATATGATCATGGCGGATCCTTTATCTCAATTCCATATTCCTGCTCTTTTCCCATACCCCTTGATGTCTTGTGTCTAGGGAGACCAGGGATGGCCTCACTGGCAGGCCAGGGATGGCCTCACCATGGCCAGATTTACTTCACTTGATGCTGTACACCCTGGCTGCCACCCAGGTTGGCACCACCCCACGCCAACACCATAAAGCATCCCTACAATGTCCAAGCCATTCCTTTCACACTGATCACCATTGCGGGGGTTACCGTTATGTCTCACCGTTCACTGCCACTCACTAAGCCACTTCCAAAGGTGCACACAAATCTGTCCAAGAATGCAAAGTGTTGAAAATAATGTGGTGTCAAACGATGAAACTATTAACAGAAACTTTATATGAACATTGCATAAAAAAAAACAAGTGCCTACCCTTGTGTGTTAATTGGTATGATTGCACTAGGATGAGGGCGAGTGTGAGGGGTGGCTAGTGAGATGGGGATGTGCTATTATAGATAGAGAGGGTTGGATGGAGGTCCAAGGTAGGTTGGTGTGAGTAAAGATGTGCAGAGGTAGGGAAGGCAGAGTGATGGAGATGTGATGAGTAACACAGCAGGATGAGATTGAGTGCGGCTTTGTACTAACATTTGTAATCTACTGAGATCATTGAAATGTTTGTGGCACTGCACCCAGGTCCTCCTGACAACATCCCTGCTTGTGCCCCCCTCTGCAATGTGCAACCAGGCTGTGTTGAACTCCTGGGGAGGTCTCTCCTGCCCATGGGAAGGGAAGAGGACCTCCTTGCGTCCTGTGACTCCCTCCATAAGCATATGGAGGGAGTCATGGGAGAGCCTGGGCGCAGCCCTGCACCTCTGTGCAGTGCTTGTCAGTGTTTGCAGCACCTCAATGCTGTAGAACACTGCCAGCACA
Source organism: Somniosus microcephalus (assembly GCF_052327205.1). NCBI lineage: Eukaryota > Metazoa > Chordata > Chondrichthyes > Squaliformes > Somniosidae > Somniosus > Somniosus microcephalus. The sequence goes on from NC_140997.1 coordinate 167,748,367, forward strand.
AATGTCAAAATAAATTTGGACATGGTCCCTTTAAGGAAACCGGCTGATGATGTGTCATCAAATGATGTCACCAGACCCCTTTGCTCTAATTGGCTGGGAAACGTGCTGGGCTGACTTAACAAGCCCTATTAACGTAAATTCATTTCACAGAGCAGGATGGAGCCAGCAGTGGAGTCAGGACCTGCCACCTACGTCATCGCCACAGATCCACCGAGGTCAGCAAAAGCCCGGCCTACGATTCTATGATAATGTAATTATAAGTGGAAACTACTGTTTGAGGAATCCCTGTTTACCTTTTCTAACACATTCCCTGAACATCTGTCAGCTTGTATATTATTTACATGTGGCACCTTTCTTCTATAATTCCCCTCACCCCTGCTCTCATTCCCCCCCCCCCTCCACTTTCAAGTTCCCCATGACTGGTGCAGTATTTGTGCAGGGCTTGGTCAGTCACTATTTTCCCTCCTGACTTTGAATAAAATGTTACACTTTCCCACAATGCTCCACCTACCAATCCAGTGCCAGGTGAAAACTGGCCTAATTTGTTCAGAGAAAATGGGTACATTGAAATCGAAGTGCAGGTTGAGATCAAATTCATGCTCTGATTTTAGTTACTGGCCTGTCTCACTTGTAGCTTTTCTTAAAAGCTAGTGCAACTGTTTTGACCGGGGTTCACTGAGTCTCCACCTCATCGCCAGGTCAGGCCAAAAGCTGACCCCATTTTACCAAGTTCAAGTGGAGTGCTGGGCTGGATTAAAACAGAAGTAGTTTACTGTGACAGAAGAAAAGTAGGAGATCACTCGCGTCACGTGCCATGCTGTAAATACACACTGTGGTGGAATCAATTTTAGCTGTATACAGAATCTAACTCAATTCAAGGGCCCCATTCAGTACATCATGAGCAAGAAAGGTTGAATCAAATAAGTAATTCTGTTCAGTATATGTAGTTGTACAACCCTAATAGCAGGAATCAAATTATCAGCTGGGCTTCGTACCTAGTAGCAGCTATAGAGCCACAGAGGAAAAGGAAAAGAGAATATCTGAAACTCAAAACTTTTCATAATTGAACCCCACACCAGTTATTCCCTGGAGGACTCTAGCTGTCGGTTACTAATCATAGGATAGCTTCTCCAAAGATGGTTTCTCACCACAACTACTTTTCCAAAATTCATCATCAAAGCAATGTTGAAGTAGCTGAAATCAATAAATAAAAGTACCCCTTTGTTCTTCCCACATATTGGTGCTCAGAAGAATGATTATTTTAATTCTCCACATTTGTCTGAAAAACAATTTTCTTTCATTTATCAGATGGTCTATTGAGCAGTTTGAAAGTAATCATTCTGAAATGTTGTCTTCTTTTGAAACAGAACAATGTAGTTTTATTCCTGTGTGGAGTTATCAGTTTTGAACAATTTGGTAACTACACGGCATTTAAAAAGTAGGAAGTTGGAATACAAAATAAAAAGACAAAATGCTGGAAATACTCAGCAGGTCAGGCAGCATTTGTGGAGAGCAGAACAGAGTTAACGTTTCAGGTCGATGACCCTTCGTGAGATGGAACAGGTTTTTAAGCTGATCTGTAGAGGGAGGGCTTCCTGTTCTTCTGCATGGTCGTCCAGAGAGAGAGTGAGAGCCTTTGGTTCCTTGGGCTAGATTTTCAGTATAGACAGTTTTGGGGCGCTAAGCTTAGCGCCCGCCCCAAAGTAGCGCCCCGTTGCTGGAAATTCAGTGGCTTTGCCCTAAGAGGTTGGTGGAGCGCTAAAAGAGGCGTTCCACTAGTATCTTTAGGCGCTAAGCCGGCGGTGGAGAGCGCAACACCCGAGCTCGGGCGCAGCGCACGGCAGACACTCTGGTGCCAGTGAGCTCTTAAAGGGGAAGGGTGCATGTATGGTGGGAGGAGGAGGAGGAGGAGGAGGAGGAGGAGGAGGAGGAGGAGGACGGAAACATAATTAGTCTGTTCAGAACAACACACAGCTTACTTCCACAGAGCACATGCAGAGTGCCCTTTAATTTGCGCTCCCCAGGGTGTGTTGCGTTCCATTTTACAAACGCTCTGGACGCCAGGCGCACAATGGGGCGGTCCGACTGAAGTTTGGATTTGGGGCGGCCAAAGGGCGTTGCACGAGGATGTGACGTCATTTTCTGCGCGCGCATCCGGGCGGCCGCTAAACTTTGCGCCGGCGCTAACGGGCAACTTAATTTGGGGCGGGGCGCAAACTGCGCTGCGCCCAGGCGCTACATGCATAGCGCCCGAAAATCACTTCTCTTAAGGCGCTAACTGCTGGCGCAAGCAACTGAAAATCTAGCCCCTTGTTTTTATATCTTTTTAAAGTCCATTGTCTTCTAGTTTAAATTCTTAAGATGCCACGATTGGGTCTTAGATTCTGGCAGTTCTTGATTGGCTTTCCTTTGAACATGTGTCTGTCTGCAGTGGCTGGTGCCATTTCTTGCTTAAGTTAATTGTTTGTTGACATCTTTTAGTGGCTCTTGAGTTTCGATGGTGAGTTTCGATGGTGTCTCTGTGGGGGGTTATCCTGTTATGCAGGTTTCCTTTGTTAAGTTTTGCGCCATTGCCTTACCCAGAGGAGATCCATACACATCAAATTTATCTTTATCTTATATTAATAGTCTCGAGTTCATCACAGATATAAAACATATATTTTTATTCTTACAGATTCCCTGCCTTGAGGGGGAAATATCCTTATTGACCTCTCATTTGCTTTATCTCCTCAGGGCTCGCATATGGTGGTTCAGTTTCCTAAGGAGTTTTCTCAGGTAGCAAATCATGATGATCCCCACCACTTCAATTATGGCTTGTCTCAGTATCATAAGCATTGAGAGGGTTCTGAGCCAGGGGTGTTGTCCTACATTATACATTGTTTCCCACCATGGGCTGGCTCCTAGCTTTTGTATAGCTTAGCTGTTTGTGGCATTGTTCTGTGTCATCTGTATCTGTATCATGGTCCTGTGGGAAACAAGATCAGTGTAGAATTTACTCTTTGGCAGTTTTTAACTGGTTAATATGATACAATTTCTTGTACTTAACTGAATCAAATAAACTGTGTGGTTCAATCGGTCTATAATCTATGCAGACCCCACCACCTGTGCTCAAAGGAATTGCTTCTTTTTCCCATAATTTGGAATCATTACGGTGTCCCCCACCTGATACTCAAAGGGACATACTTTCTTGTCAAAGTACCTTTTAATTTGTCTTTTTGACTTCCCCAATTTCGTGGCCACAAATCGATTCATCTGATCGGTGTGATGTAACACTTGTTCCAGCCACTTGGAACTACATGATTCCATTGTCAAGGGGCTCATCCCCATTAGTGTTAGCTGGCCTGGCGTTCTCATGAGTCTCCCCATCATGGTCTGATATGGGGAGACTCCTGTTGTTTTATGAGGTGTGGACCTCATTGCCATTAAGCACATTGGCAGCATGTTAGCCCATTGAGTGGGGTGGTCCGCACATTATTTTTTTAACATTAACTTGAGAGTCCTGTTCCCCCTTTCGACCCCTCTGGACGACTGGGGATGGTGGGCAATATGTAGTTTGTGTTTTATCCCCAACATTTCCTGCAGGTGGGTAAAAATCTTATCGGTAAAGTGCGAACCTTGATCACTGTCCACTTGTACTCCCCACCTACAAAACATATGATTTAGTAGTGTTTTGGCTGCCATGATTGCGGTGTTGGAGCGGCAGGAGAATGCTTCGATCCATTTAGTGAATTGATCCACCACCACTAGGTCATGCTGAAAATTGCCTTGCGCCTGTGGAAGTGGCCCAATGAAGTCTATCTGGAGGTGAGTCCATGGCCTTTGAAGTGGGGGCGTGCTTTGAAGCAATGCTTAGTTAGTGCACGTGGGAGGATTGTGCTGCAGGCATGGTAGGCATCGTGCCACATATAGGTTGATTGTTTCCCTCATGGAAGGCCACCAAGCTGTGGATGCTACCTTATAGAAGGTTACCAAGGCCGAATAGTGCCCTGCCGTGGGGTGGGAGTGAAAGAGGGAGAGCAGTTCCTGACCCCCTCTGGTGGAACACACACCACCGGGCAGGCGTATGGCTTTCTTTTGAACATCAGCAACTGCTCCGCTGAGTCAGGGGCAGTGGCTAGTGTGGTATTGGGGGCCCTGGCTGTCGGTTGAGGAAGGGGTCTGCCTTCCTCGTGCCAGGCGCTTACAATGGCGCATGGCCAGTATTGCTGCTGCAGGGATTTTAAATCTAGGTGATCTGTTGGGGAGCCTTTGCTAACAGCATTGCAGGGCTCAACAACTATATTCTCTATCTCCCCATTAATTGCAGCGTCTTTGGCTGCTCTGTCTGCTCTGGAATTTCCCTCACTATGTGGACCCCCTTTTCTATGGGCTGCTACCTTTCCTATGAAGAAGGGCTGGGATTGCTGTTTAAAGTATGACCAGAGCAGATATAACCAGGGGCTTACCATCTATTGTACGGTAGTCATTTTTGTGGAGAGCATGGTGTTTATAACATAGGCACAATTGGGCCAATTATTCACGGGTCTATCTGAGGTTTCTTTCACGGCGGTTAGAAGTGCGGCGCTTTCTGCATAGTGTGAGGACTGTCAGTTGCATCGTCGCTGGATGGTACTCTCTGGCAATACCACAGCATACTCGGTGTGGGGGGATCCCTTGATGTGATATGAGGACCCATCGATGTAGACACCTGGGTCTCCCTGTATGGGCTCTTTCTGCATAGGATGGGTCTCAAAATTAATCAGGGGTAGTGGACATTCATGTGGTTCCCCCTCATAAACCTCAGAAATTGTGGCTGTCTCTTTCCATAAATTCCAATGTCCATTTGCTGAGGCGCTGCAAGGAAACTAGCGAATCTCCAGGTTTCATCAGTAGGTTCAGAGGCGTGTGAGCGCTGTGAAGGATGGTCGCTTGTAGCCCAGAAATAAAGGTAAATTGATGTACCGCCCAGGAGACGGCCAGCAGGTGGCGCTTGCACGCAGTATACATCTTTTCTGCCCCCTGCAGGATTTGAGACGCATACGCAATGGTCGAGGTTTTGTTCTGTGGCCCCGAAGGAAGGGCTGTGTGGGATCCGGAGGAATCAGACATGCGGCCTGTATCACTGCAGTTTTTAATTTGGCCACGGACTGGGTGTGAGCATCAGTCCATGCCGGGCGTATGTCATCACCCTGCAGTTTTATCAAATCATACAGGGGCTTTGCGCACTCTGCAAAGCCTGGGATAAAGTTCCTTTGGTATCCCACCAAACCCAAGAATGATGGTAGGGCTGTTTTAGAAGTGGATAATGGTAGTCACTGTATCATTTCCACCTTGTGGGAGTCGGACGATCCCTCTGGAGAAATGGACACTCCCAGAAAGGTGACCAGTTCTCTTACCAACTGAGCCTTACGGGGATTCACCTTTAGTCCCGCCTGAGCCAACAATGTCAATAGTTCGTGCAAAAGGGACAGATGCTCCTCCATGCTATTGGTTGCCAACAGCAGGTCATCTATGTACTGTAGCAAGCAGGTAGGGCGGGAAAGGTCTTTTAAAACTGCAGCCATTCTTTTGTGGAAGATCGTGGGGGCATTGTGGAACCCCTGAGGCAGGCATGTCTACGTGTAGCTCTGGTCCTCAAATGTGAATGCGAATTTGTACTGGTCCTCCCTTTTAACAGGGATACTCCAGAATCCATTGTCGATGTCGAGGGTCGAGAAGTACTTGGAACCAGCAGGAATTTGAGATAATATGGCGGGAGCTTCTCTTACGACCGATGAGCAGGCTGGCATTACAGAATTTAACTTTCTGTAATCAATAGTCAGTCGCCAGCTGCTGTCAGGCTTTTTAATCGGCCAGGTGGGTGAATTGGTTGTGAAAGTGCCTGTCCTAACAACACCCTGCTCGACATGGGATTTTATGGTGTCTCGGATGTAAGGGTGACTCTCCCTTGGGATGGGGTACTGTTTAGTGAATGAGTGGGGGGGTCCCTCAATAGACAATTCGCCTGCCATTTTTCCACAAGTGTGCTTGCTCGTGGCAAACAGAGCTATGTGTTCCTGAATTCGTTTTGCTACAGCTTCATTTTTGCTCCCCGGAGGGTCTTATTCTGATGGCTTTTTAATAGCAAAAACAGAGTGAGTGTACTGGCCTCGCTAGACGTGCTCCTATCTAGTTATCCAGCAAGTAAAACACTCATTCAAATAATTCCTCGTGAAGCCGTTTCGCTGTTTTGAAGCTTTACGTGAACAAATTTGTGAAACTGTAAACAAAGACAAAGTATGTTTTGTACATAAACTGAGTACTATACATTTGATATTACATAAGATATAAACATATTTACAACAGTAGAATAGACTAATTGTATAACTAACTAACATTTGGACTAACTTCTGTAACTATCAAATATTAACCTTTTATAAACATAGTGTTATCAAAATACTACACTGACAAAGTTGCTATCATGCTAATAGACAAAGATACTCACAGATATTGCGCCTGGCCTAACATATGAGATCAGATTACATTGGATTGTGAATCCCTCATGGAATTCTCCATTACTCAAGTGAGGTTCTTCCTGGAATTCTACTTCCTGGGTCACACAGGAAGAAAGGTAGAAAGGTCAAATGACCTCTCACACAGGAAGAAAGGTAGAAAGGTCAAATGACCTCTGCTGCACACAAACACTGCTAACACATAACCACCACCAGAGGGTGCTATCTGCATGTAAAATGTCCATAAGTCCAGAACACTCCCCGTCTGGGGTCGTTAACGACTCCACATAGTCCGAACTCTACTTGTCACTGGAGTCCTCTGGCGACAAAAGAAGAACCACCTCAGAGACAGTCCGTCGGTGTCGACGATAGGATGCAGCTTCCGTAAACTGCTGTGAGGGGGTAGGTTGCGTTCTGCTACGCACAGTTCCAATCTGGGTATGGTGAGGTCTGGCTGGGGCGCCAACTTGCCCCTATCAAAGACGAAGCTGATTTTGCTTTGTCCATCTTGAGTGGTGACCTTCAGATAAGCCACACTTGCAATGGCCTTAGCGGATGCGTCTGCAAAGACACAAAGCTCTTTGAATTGGGCATTTAAGGGAGAGAAAGATGAATAGCAGCGAGGTATTCGGATCTCCTGTAAGTCTTGGAGTGAGTCTCTCCACCCATCCCACTCTGCTTCCATCTCCTCAGGGAGAGGTGAATCCCACTCTTCACCGCGTGTGGAGAGTTCCCTGAGGAGCAGCCTGCCTTGTATGGTGACAGGGGTTAAGAAGCCGAGAGGGTTGTATAGGCTGTTGACTGTAGAGAGCATTCCTCTACGTGTGAAGGGTTTCTTGTCATCTAAGACTTGGAACGTGAACGTGTCTGTTGCTATGTTCCAAGACACTCCTAGGCTACGCTGTAGGGGGAGGTCATCAGTGAAGAGGTCTAGATCCTTGACGTCCTTAGCACGATCTTCAGGGGGGAATGCCTCCACCACTGCTGGTCTGTTAGAGGCTATCTTGTGCAGCCTGAGGTTGGATAGTGCAAGTAGTTCCTGAGCTCGTCCAAGGGTACTGATGGCCTCTGCTTCGGTCGGGAATGACTTCAGTGCGTCGTCGACATAGAACTCTCGTTCGATGAACCCTTTCACATCACTGCCAAAGTCGTCGTCTTCCTTGGCAGCCCTCCTCAGTCCGTATATGGCGACAGCAGGGGATGGGCTATTCCCGAAGACGTGGACACGCATTCTGTAGTCCACAATGTCTCCATTGGGGTCATTGTCCCGATACCACAGGAAGCGGAGGAAGTCTCTGTGGTCTTCTCTCACCACAAAGCAATGAAACATGTGCTGGATATTGGCAGTGATGGTGACGGGCTCTTTCCTGAATCTCATGAGTACTCCCAAGAGGCTGTTGTTGAGATCGGGCCCTGTGAGGAGTACGTCGTTGAGAGAGACTCCCTGATATGGTGCACTGGAGTCGAACACCACGCGGATCTGTTCCGGCTTTTTGGGGTGATAGACTCCGAAGGAAGGGAGGTACCAACAGTCTTGGCCTTCCTGGAATGGAGGAGCTATCTCTGCATGATCGTTGACAAGCATTTTCTTGACAAATTCTAGGAAGTGTGCTTTCATCTTTGGCTTCTTTAGTGTGCGACGGAGTGAGTTAAGACGATTATAGGCATACTTCCTGTTGTTCGGCAGCCGTCGTCTGGGGTTCCGGAAGGGTAAGGGTGCAACCCAGCTGTTAGAGCTGTCACGAGAGACCTCATTGTCCATAATCTGGAGGAACCTCATGTCGTCGATCGATGGAGCAAGTTTGTGGTTGTTGGCGGTGCGACAGAAGACTGACTGACCCGGGTTCTCTCCAGTGAGCATCATCTGTGTGCTGTCTGTGGAGATCAGCGCTGGGGTTTTCTGAGGCTGAGCCGTATGACTGAACTTCTGTCACTCGGATCTGGCTACTGCATGGGTTAAGGTAGCTTGTACGACCATTCTCCAAGATGGAAGTCTTGAGTGTGCTCACCTGAGATGGCTTGTGAGCGCCCCTGAGGCACACATCTCCAACAACGACCCAGCCGAGGTCTAGCCTTTGGGCAGAAGGGGCGTCATGTGGACCGTTGATCTGTTTCCTTATCTTATGTACCCTCAGGATGTCCTTTCCCAACAACAGAAGTATGCCTGCATCTGGATCAAGAGGTGGGATCTCGTCTGCAATGCGTCTCAGATGACGGTGATGACGAGCTGCATTCGGAGTGGGAATCTCAGAACGGTTGTCGGGGACTTGATTACACTCGATGAGTGTAGGAAGGGGGAGGCTAATCTTCCCGTTGGCTGACTCAACAACATAACCGCAAGCCCTCCTGCCGGCTGTCTCTGAAAGTCCAGCACACGTCTTCAGCGTGTAAGGCAACGGACTTCCTTTGACCTTGAAGATGTTGAAGAACTCGGATCTTGCTAGAGAACGATTGCTTTGTTCATCTAGTATGGCATACATCTTTTCAGATTCCTGGCGACATCCTACAGGGTACACATTAACGAGACACATCTTGGAGCATGCTCTTGCGCTCACTCCTCCACACACCTCGGTGCACTTGGATGTAATCTCTGGACCGGCAGCTCCCTCTCTCTCCCCGCCGTGCTCTGAGGCGGGAGGAGGTGACTCTGACTTCCAAGGAGCTGGGCCTGGGTGGCGTGCTGAAATGTGCCGATCACTTTCGCATTCTGTGCATTTTGCATCTACCTTGCAGTTCTTGGCGAGATGGCTCGTGGAAGAGCAGCACTTGAAACATATAAAGTTCTCTTTACGATATTGTTTCCGATCTTCCAGGGACATCTCCCTGAAGCCTCTGCACTTCTTTAAAGGATGGGGCTTGTTGTGGATAGGGCATTGTTTGCTCATATCCTCAGGTTTCTTCTCAATCTTTGTGTTCTCAGTTGAGGACACTTGCATTTTGTGGACAGATATTGATGTCTTTCCATGTCTGTCAAACTTGTCTCTTCTGGCAAGTGCTGGGTGGGAGGAGAAGAGGTTGAAGCTGGGGTCGTTCCTGGCTTTGGCTTCTTTACGGATGAATTTGGCGAACGCAGAGAATGGTGGGAAGGCCACGTTGTGCTTTAGCTTGAACTCTGATCCAAATGTTATCCACTTCTCCTGCAGGTTAGCTGGAAGCTTCTCAACGATGGGACTTACCCCTCTGGAAGTGTCTAAGTACGATAGACCGGGTAGGTAGCCGTCCTGCTTTGCGGCTTCGAGTTCCGACAGCAGATCTCCAAGGTCGTGGAGCTTCTGGGGTTCCTTACTCATCAACCTCGGAAAGTTCTCCAACCTGTCAAAGAGAGCCCTTTCAATGGCTTCGGGCGAGCCGTAGCTTTCTTCCAGCCTTGCCCAAGCCATCTTCAACCCCGATGGCAGACGTCCCACACTGGCCGCTTTTATCTTGCATGCCTGTCTGGCGGACTCTGGGCCGAGCCATTTGATAAGGAGGCCGAGCTCTTCTCCAGCCGACAGGTCTAAGTCCGATATGGCATCGTGGAAGCAGGACTTCCAAGCCCGATAATTCTCCGGCCTGTCGTCAAACTTGGTTAACCCTGTAGTCACCAGCTGGGTGCGTGCAAGGTATTTGGCAAGGTCGTAGGTGCTGGGACCTGTGCCAGGGTTGCCTTGACTAGGGGCTCTGTTGGGGGTCTCAAGGAAACGAGAGGGGGTTTGCTGCTGACTTTCTCTATTCAGCGTTCTATTCCTCTGCACCGTGTCTTCCGTTCTGCTGGGGGAGACTCTGCGGCTTGAGGCACGTTGTCTACTTTGACCTTGGTTGGCAACTTGGGGCATGTTATATGAGGTGCTTGCGTCTGTAGAGATGTGCGGGCCTTCATCCCTTTCTCTTGTAAACTGTATGTCAGCATGGTCGCTCAAGTAATCAATTCAATTCAATTCAATTCAATTCAAATGCTTTATTGGCTATGGTGGACTCTGCCATGAAACGGGAATTAAAGGTTTGTAAGCTGTCTCGGGGTCAGCTCCCTCCAAAATTGCCTTGAATACTTGTGTCTCAGCTAATGCAGCATCTATCTCTTTTTGTTGCTGCAGAGCATCTAATGTGGCTTGGAGACGGGCCTGCTCAGCTTGGCAATCAGCTTGGAATCGGGCCTGCTCAGCTTGGAGTCGGGCCTGTTCAGCTTGGGGTTCAGCTTGGAGACGGGCCTGTCTTACTTTTATTTCTATTTGACTCTTCGCATGCACAGCTCTGGCTTGAGCTGCTACTAGCTTAGCCCGTGCTCTGGCGATGGCCACGCTTACTCTAGAACCACCTGATGACCGTGAACCAGCTTGCGATCTGACGTAACCGGAGCTTATAGACCGATTGTCACCTTCTACAATTTCGTCTGCCTGTTTAAGGTCTTCTACTCGCTGCAAAGCATTTTCGTCATTATCTTCTGACATGTTGATGTGAGGTAGGTGTGCTCTACGAGGTTAAGGCTTACACTGGATTCCTCCTGCTCCGCTCTTCACAGCTAGCCATATTGCTATCTTTTCACTGTACTGGCCTCGCTGGACGTGTTCCTATCTAGTTATCCAGCAAGTTAAACACTCATTCAAATAATTCCTCGTGAAGCCGTTTCGCTGTTTTGAAGCTTTACTTGAACAAATTTGTGAAACTGTAAACAAAGACAAAGTGGCCTAGAAATTCAGTCACACCACTTTTGGGGCGCTAAAGTCGGGCGGTCGCTAAAGTTAGCGCCCGCCGGAAAGTGTAGGCCACTTCGCCGAAATTCAGTAGATTTGGCCAAGGAGTTTGGGCGAGCGCTGAAACTGGCGTTGCACTCCTATCTTTAGGCGCTAAGCCGGCGGTGCGGATTGATAACGCCGAGGCCGGGCGCAGCGCAGGTGCGGTCATGTTTTGATTGACAGCAGATACCCTGACGCCGGCCAGCTCTTAAAGGGGGAAGGGTCGACTTTGTCTGCTGCCACGCCCTGGATAGTGGAGCCCTGCAGCTAGGCCTCAACACTGCTGGTGGACCCAAATAGCGCCTGAAGCCATGCAGAAGGCCCGTGAACGAGCGCAGCGCTTCTCAGAGCCTGCTTTGTGGGTGCTGCTTAAGGGTTTGGAAAAGAGAAGAGAGATCTTGTGCCCGGACAGTGGCAAGAAGGCTCCCAGGAGGCAGTTCAGGAGAGCCTGGAGGGAAATCGCCCACAGGGTGTCAGCCACCAGCGATGTCCCCAGGACTGGTGACCAATGCCGCAAGAAGTACAACGACCTCACTCGGTTGGTCAAGGTGAGTAGCCTTTCCAGTGTCCTCCTCATCCTTGCATGTGCACCTCACATTATGGGCAAAGGGACCTCAAAGGCCTAATGGCCATCCCTCCTCCCGCAGCTATGGCACTGGCATGATCATCAATAGCACTTTCTGCACTTTACACACTGGCCAAGCTATTCGACCATGGGAGGCAGTGCACACAACAACAGGGCACCACACTGGCCAAGCTATTCCACCATGGGAGGCAGTGCACACAACAACAGGGCACCACACTGTACTTAGAGGCCGTCCTTTCTCTTGCAGGCCAAGCTGGCCCAGAATATGAAGAGCCGGAATGTCACCGGGGGAGGCCGTGCCCAGTTCCAGGAGCTCAGTGACCTGGAGGAGCGCGTGGGTCGACTCATGCGTGGCCGGGTGGTTGGCCCCGTTGGTATTGGTGATGCGGACCCTGTGCTGGGCCCCAATGGTAAGGACATGACCGTTTGGACCTCTCTCGTTCCCCTTGCGCTTCAGATCTACATCCTTTGCCACTGTCCGACCAATGCGCATAATGCCACCACTCATGCCTCCCTCGCTGACGCCCTGTCCTCACTCTAAAGCTACTCTTGTGCCTTCCTGCTTTCAGCTGGTGAGGAGGAGGTCCATGAAGCTGAGAGTGCCAGTCCCTCGGAAGAGGAGGACGACGAGGACCAAGAGGAAGGCGGCACATCGGGGGAACCCTCATCCGCGCCAGGGGATGGCAATGGAGGGGAGACGTCTTGCCTGGAGGAGAGCCAGGGGGAAGTGTTGCAGGGGGGTGTAGCTCCTGGGCCCAGTGGCGTCCAGGCACGCGGGAAGGGTCGGGCAGCACGGCTGCCTTCTCCCCAGAGGGGGGAAGTGTTGCAGGGGAGGGCAGTTGCTGGGCCCAGTGGCGTCCAGGCACGCGGGAAGGGTCGGGCAGCTCGACGGCCTTCTCCCCAGAGGGAGAGTCCGCCCTCCAGTCCGGAGACGGTCCTCGCCCAGGAGGTGCGCCTCCTTGATGAAATGTCCGCGGCCTCGGAGCGGCGCCACAACGAGTTCATGGGGGTTGTGGGACAGATGCCTCAGGCCATTGAGTCCCTGGCTCATAGTGTGGCCGCTTTCGGGGACTCACAGGCCAGGGGTGTCGACCAACTCGCGGCAGCACAGGCCAGGGGTGTCGACCAACTCGCGGCAGCACAGGACGCGAGTCGCGAGTTCATGAGTGGTGCCATGCAGACACTGGCTGATCTGATGCGGGCACAGACCAGGGCAGTTCGGGCACTCACTTCTGCCACACTCGCGGTGTCACGGAAGCATCGCCAGGGCACCCGCCGCCCTGCTGCAGCACAGCGGTCTGGCCTCCACCAGATTGCTGCGCTTGCTGCAGTGCCAGCCCGGCCGAGTGCCAGTGTCTCTGGCGACCAGCGAGCGCCTGGCATCAGCCAGCTTGCCTCCATTGCTGCAGCCGCCACTGCCACTCCCCCAGCCAAGGTGCGACGAGCTGATGCAGAGACTGATGCTGCCCAGCCACAGCTGCAGCAGTCAGCAGCCGGCCCCTCCAGGGCCAGACCTCGTCTAGGCCGACCCCCAAGGGCATCTGCCGTCACGCAGTGTGCCCCTCAGGAGCCTTCCCCCAGCCTTGCCACACCCACAGGGCCCAGGTTGAGGCGGAGCAACAGGTCGGGCAGGGGCCGGAGAAGCCTGCACAAGGACTCGCCCTCTCGGCACACAAAGTAGAGTGTGTTGCCAAATGTTTTTTTTATATGGGGGTGTTTGTGTTCTGGGGGGGGGGCTTATTTTGGGAAGGCCGAAGATGAAGGCAAATGTTTTTTTATATGGGGGTGGTTGTGTTCTGGAGGGGGGGGGGGCTTATTTTGGGAAGGCCGAGGATGAAGGCAAATGTTATTGACAAGTTTTGTTATTCCTCCCCAGGTTGTGGGAGTGAGATATGTTTTTGACTGTTTTTTGGGGGTCTTGTCTGTTTCTCTGTTTCATGTGGGAAGGGCCCTGAGTTTGGTAAATAAAGCTTTTTATTTATTCAGCTTGTCCAGGTGTCATGTTTCAAGTGGTTGTTGCGTTAACCGGCTGAGGGCTTGCGGAGCGGCTGCATTCATGTGCGTTCATTGCCACAAGCCATTCCCTGACAGGGGGCCTAGAAGTGCCGTTCAATAAGCCGCCGGCGGACGGCCCTTGGACCTTGTGGCTCCCTCATGGGCTGGTACTCCTCCTCCTCCTCCTCCTCCTCATGGTCCTCCTGCTCGTCCTCCTGAGGTGGTGGTCCAACGTGAGGTGGCAGTGCCTGAGTCCTGCGGATAGCCAGGTTGTGCAGCATGCAGCAAACGACGACGAACTGGGAGACTCTATCCGGCGAATACTGTAGAGATCTGCCGGAACGATCCAGGCAGCGGAACCGTTGCTTGAGGACGCCAATCGTTTGATCTATGATGTTCCTTGTGGCTTGATGGCTTTCGTTGTATGCCTCCTCCGCAGGGGTCCTGGGCGCGCGGAGCGGGGTCATGAGCCATGTACACAAAGGGTAGCCCTTGTCCCCAATAAGCCATCCCCTTGGTGGAGGCTGTGCCTCGAACATGTCAGCCACAGTAGTCTGGCGCAGGATAAATGCATCGTGGCTGCTTCCTGGAAAGCGGGCATTGACAGCTAGGATGCGCTGCCTGTGGTCACACACCAGCTGTACATTGAGGGAATGGTAGCCCTTCCGGTTGCGGTAATCCTCGGCATTGTCGATAGGTGCCCGCATAGCCACATGCGTGCAGTCAATGGCGCCCTGCACCATGGGGAAGTCGGCAATCCTGGCAAATCCGACTGCACGCTGCTCCTGCCTCTCTAGGGTCATGGGGAAGGAGATGAATTGGTGTCTCCTTGCGAAAAGGGCATCGGTGACCTGCCGGATGCAGCGATGCACGGCGAACTGGGAGATGTTCGCTATGTCCCCAGCAGCGGCTTGGAAGGAGCCGCTTGCATAAAAGTTCAGAGCCACCGTGACCTTCACTTCCACCGACAGAGAGGTTCTGCACATCAGCTGTGGACGCAGATCTCTGTGAAGCAGCTGGCAGATCTCTGCAACCACCTCCCTTCTGAAGCGCAGCCTCTTAACACAATGCGCGGCAGTCATGGTGAGATAGGACACCTGCTGCCGGTATTCCCTGAGTGGGTAAGGCCTACGTTGCCGACGCCTGATGGCCCCTCTGCGTCTCGGCATGGCTGCCCCTCTCACACAGCGTCTGCGAGCCCTTCGCACATAATGCTGGAACTGAGGGTTGGAACCCCATGCAGCCCCCATAATAAACTTGCAAACAGTGAAATCACAAGAGTCAAATTTCCAAGCTCTGGCCAGAAGCCCAAAATACCTCTCCTATGTTGTCCCAAATCAGTAAGGTCTGTTCCTTGGTCTCTGTACAGAAATCCAAAGCACTGAAGTCATTGCAGCAAAATGGCTGGCCTTTATAGTTCAGTGTAAGTGCCCTTTAATTAGCGCTCCCCGAGGCCCGCAGGGCCTCTGCTGCGTTCCACTTCACAGTTCTTAACAGCGCCACGCCCACATTGGGCGGGCGCCACTGAATTTCCGGTTTGGGGCGCACAAACAGCGTTGCACGACGAAATGACGTCATAAGCTACGGGCGCAGCTGAGCGGGCGCAAAAACTTTGCGCCGGCGCTAAATGTCAACTGAAGTTGGGCGTAGGCGCAGATCGGCCTGCGCCCGGGCGCTAAGTGCCTAGCGCTGGAAATCTACCCCTCTTATGGCGTTAACGGCTGGCGAACGCAACTGAATTTCTAGGCCAGTATGTTTTGTACATAAACTGAGTACTAAACATTCGATATTACATAAGATATAAACATATTTACAAAAGTAGAATAGTCTAATTGTATAACTAACTAACATTTGGACTAACTTCTGTAACTATCAAATATTAACCTTTTATAAACATAGGCCTAGAAATTCAGTTTTGCCAGTTTTGGGGCGCTAACGTTAGCACCTGCCCGACTTTAGCGCCCACCCCAAAGTTGCGCCCCCTTCGCCGAAATTCAGTTGCTTCGCCCTAAGAGGTTGTTGGAGCGCTAAAAGAGGCGTTACACGACTATCTTTAGGCGCTAAGCCGACGGTGCAGAGGGATAGCGCCGAGGCGGGGCGCAGCGCGGGTGCGGTCATTTTTTGATTGACAGCAGACCCCGTGGCGCCGGCCAGCTCTTAAAGGGGGAAGGGACGATTTGGTCTGCTGCCACGCCCTGCACACTGCAGCTTTCAAACTAGGCCTCAACACCGCTGCTGAGCCCAAGGAGCCATGGCAACGCATGATAAGGCCCGTGAGCGTGCCCTGCGCTGCTCATAGCGTGATCTGGATATCATGCTGACAGCATTAGAGAAGAGGCGCAGGATCTTGTTCCCAGACAATGGCAGGAATCCCACCCACAGCGTCTACACCAAAGCCTGGAGGGAGATCACCACCAGGGTGTCGTCCTACGGCGATGCCCCCAGGGACAAGGTGCAATGTCGGAAGAAATACAATGACCTGACCAGGATTGTCAGGGCGAGTACCCTTTCCACTCTCCTCCTCATTCTTGCATGTACACCTGACATGATGGGCAAAGGGACCTGAAAGGCCTAATGGGCAGCCCTCAGCCAGCAGCTTTGGGACAGTCATGAGCATCAATTGCACATTCTGCACTTTACACACTGGCCAAGCTATTCCACCATGAGAGGCAGTGCACACTAGATCAGGGCTACACTCTGGCCAAGCTATTCCACCATGAGAGGCAGTGCACACTAGATCAGGGCTACACTCTGGCCAAGCTATTCCACCATGAGAGGCAGTGCACACTAGATCAGGGCTACACTCTGGCCAAGCTATTCCACCATGAGAGGCAGTGCACACTAGATCAGGGCTACACTCTGGCCAAGCTATTCCACCATGAGAGGCAGTGCACACTAGATCAGGGCTACACTCTGGCCAAGCTATTCCACCATGAGAGGCAGTGCACACTAGATCAGGGCTACACTCTGGCCAAGCTATTCCACCATGGGAGGCAGTGCACACTACATCACGGCTACACACCGTACTTAGAGCCCGTCCTTTCTCTTGCAGGCTAAACTTGCGAATAATCGCAAGCGCCGCGACATCACCGGGGGAGGCCGCGCCAAGTTCCAGAAGCTCACTCCCCTGGAGGAGCGCGTGAGTGGCCTCATGGGAGGCCGCGTGATTGTGCCCAGAGCGTGCGGAGAAGCCGACCCTCCGCTGCCCGGCAATGGTAAGGACCTCGCCTTTTGGCCCTCTCTCGTCGCACTTGCGCATCCGAGCTACCTCCTTTGCCACTGTGCCACCAATCCGCTGAATGCCACCAGTCATGACTCCCTCGCTGACGCCCTCTCCTCACTCTGAAGCTACTCTTGTGCCTTCCTGCTTTCAGCTGGTGACGAAGAGCTCCCTGAAGCTGCCAGTGACAGCCCCTCCGAACAGGAGGAGGAGGAGGAAGAGCAACCCAGACCATCAGGGGAGGACTCAGGTCCCGCAGCAGAGGGCGAAGTGTTGGACACGTCTTCCCTGGACGAGAGCCTGGAGCAACTTTCGGAGGGGAGTGCAGCTGCTGGGACCAGTGGCGTCCAGCCACCCAGGAGGGCTGCGGGTGGGCCACGGCCTTCCCCCCAGAGGGGGGAAGGATCGGAGGGGAGTGCAGTTGCTGCGGACATTCGGCGCCAGCAACGTGCCAAGGGTCGCCAAGCTCGGACCCCTGCTCCCCAGCGGGAGAGTCCCGCCTCCAGTCCGGCCACCTTCACCTCGGAGGAGGTGCGCCAGCTGGACCAAATGGCCGTGGATTCAGACCGCCGCCACACAGAGCTCATGCAGGTGGTGGGACGGATGCCTGAGGCCATCGAGTCGCTGGCGACCAGTGTGCGGGAGTTTGGGGCATCAAATGCCGAGAGTGGCCGGATGATGATGGAGGTAGTGGAACGGATGCCTCCGGCGATGGAGTCGCTGGCTGATGCCGTCAAGTCAGTGGCGGATGTGATGCGGGCGCAGACCAGCCAGGCATCGCCAGGACACCCGCTGCGCTGCAGCAGCACAGCGATCCGCCCTTTGGCTGATTGGTGCGGATCGTGCAGTGCGTGGCCGGGCGAGTGCCAGCATGCGACATCACCAGCCAGCGCCTCCAATACGCCAGCTTGCCCACATTGCGCCATCCGTCGCCGCCACTCCCCCAGTGGAGCGTCAACGGCAAGCGGCTGGAGCTGATGGTGGCCATGCACATGTGCGCCAATCAACAGCAGGCCCCTCGAGGCCGAAAGCCCGTGTAGGCCGCCCCCCAAGGCTATCTGGCGGAAGGACATCTGACCCTCAGGTGCCTTCCCCCAGCCTCGCAGCAGCCACTGGGCAGAGCTTGCGGAGGAGCAGCAGGCCGGGCAGGGGCGCCAAAAGGCTGGACAAGGTCTCGCCCTCGCGGGCCACTAAGTAGAGGGTGTGGCCAGCTTTCATTTTATATGGCGGTGGACATCTTTATTTTGCCCATGGTTGTTTTGTTTATGGGTATGTTTTTTGCGTTAAGGCCGAGGTTGAGGCCTGGTTTGTTCAAATGTGGAGTTACTCCTCCCCAGGTTGTGGGAGTGAGTCGTTTGTTGCACTTTTTGTGGGGGCCGTTGATTGTTTTTGGGATTCATGTGGGAAGGGGTTTCATTTTTGTCAAATATAAATTTATCTTTATTCAGACAGTGTCCATGGTTGTTCTTGTTAGTCTTTGTTGCCTTCGCCGGCTGAGGGCTTGCGGAGCGGCTGCATTCATCTTGCTTCTTGGCCACAAGGCATTCCCTGACAGGGGGCTTAGAAGTTACGTTCAATAAGCTGGCGACGGACGGCCCTTGGACCTTGTCGCTCCCTCCTGGGAACGTACTCCTCCTCCTCCTCCTGCTCCTCCTCCTGAGGTGGTGGTCCAACGTCAGGTGGCAGTGCCTGAATCCTGCGGAGAGCCAGGTTGTGTAGCATGCAGCAAACTACGACAAATTGGGAGACCCGTTGCGGCGAATACTGCAGAGATCCGCCGGAACGATCAAGGCAGCGGAACCGCTGCTTGAGGACCCCAATAGTTTGCTCGATGATGTTTCTGCTCCTTTGATGGCTCTCGTTGTATGCCTCTTCAGCAGCGGTCCTGGGCGCGCGGAGCGGGGTCATGAGCCAGGTACACAAAGGATAGCCTTTGTCCCCGAGTAGCCATCCTCTTGGGGGAGGCTGTGCCTCGAACATGTCATGCACAGTACTCTGCCGCAGGATAAAGGCATCGTGGCAGCTGCCTGGAAAGCAGGCATTGACAGCCAGGATGCGCTGCTTGTGGTCACACACCAGCTGCACATTGAGAGAATGGTAGCCCTTCCAGTTGCGATACTGCTCGCCATGCTCCAGAGGTGCCCGCAAAGTCACATGCGTACAGTCAATGGCGCCCTGCACCAAGGGGAAGGCCGCGAGTCTAGCAAATCCCACTGCACGCTGATGCTGGCTCTCCAGGGCCATGGGGAAGGAGATGAATTGGCGTCTCCTTCTGAAAAGGGCATCGGTCACCTGGCAGATGCAGCGATGCACGCCGAACTGGGATATGTTCGCTATGTCCCCAACAGCGGATTGGAAGGAGCCGGTGGCATAGAAGTTCAATGCCACCGTCACCTTCACTTCCACCGACAGAGACGTCCTGCACCTGAGCTTTGGACGCAGATCTCTGCGAAGCAGGTGGCAGATCTCTGCAACCACCTCCTTTCGGAATCTCAGCCTTCTTACACATCGCGCGCCACTCATGGTGAGGTAGGAGCGCTGCTGGCGGTATACCCTGACTGGGTAAGGCCTATGTTGCCGACGCCTGTTGCCCCCTCTGCCTCTAGCCAGGGCTGCCCCTCTGACCCCGCGTCTGCGAGCCCTACGCACATGGCGCTGAAACTCCGCGTTGGCGCCCCATGCAGCCCCCATCAAATGCTGGCAAGCAGTCAAATTTCCAACAGGGCACTTGCAGCGCTTTGGCCTGAGTCCAAAAATACCTGAGCTATTGCTGCACGAAACCAGTTAGCTCTCCTCCTTGTTGTGTGTCCAGAAATCCGTTGCACAAGAGTGTTTGCTGCAAAATGGTTGCCCTTTATACTGCAGGGTACGTGCCCTTTAATTTGCGCTCCCCGGGGCCCGCGTCGGCTGTGTTGCGTTCCATTTTACAAACGCTCTGGCCGCCAGCCGCACAATGGGGCGGTCCGACTGAAGTTTGGAATCGGGGCGCGCAAAGGGCGTTGCACGAGGATGTGACGTCATTTTCTGCGCGTGCAGCCGGGCGGGCGCTAAACTTTACGCCGGCGCTAAGGGTCCACTTAATTTGGGGCGAGGCGCAAACTGCGCTGCGCCCGGGCGCTACACGCATAGCGCCCGAAATTCACTTCTCTTAAGGCGCTAACTGCTGGCGCAACCAACTGAATTTCTAGGCCATAGTGTTATCAAAATACTACACTGACAAAGTTGCTATCATGCTAATAGACAAAGATACTCACAGATATTGTGCCTGGCCAAACATATGAGATCAGATTACATTGGATTGCGAATCCCTCATGGAATTCTCCATTACTCAAGTCAGTTTCTTCCTGGAATTCTACTTCCTGGGATTCTACTTCCTGGGTCACACAGGAAGAAAGGTAGAAAGGTCAAATGACCTCTACTGCACACAAACACTGCTAACACATAACCACCACCAGAGGGTGCTATCTGCATGTAAAATGTCCATAAGTCCAGAACAGTGAGCATCTGAAATTTCTATCACTTTTACATTATTTCTCAATCCCATCAAAACACAGTCCCAATTGTAATCTATTACTGCGCCATACTCATCCAACAACTCAGTCCCTAAAATTCCCCTTCCGTCGGGGGTGGTCATCAGCATCGGCGCTCGGACCTTGCAGGTGAGGCCTCCCAACTGAAGTTCAGAGGCCTTCCCTGTATACGCGGTGGTTGTATCACCATTAAACCCTTTAAGGGCCGTACAACCCTTGCCCGCTGCTGCATGGCGTTCAGGGTATGGGGTGTGGATGATGGTAACAGCTGAGCCAGTGTCTATAAGCATAATCTGCTGCTGGCCCCCTTTTAAGACAACAAGGACTTCTGGTCTCCCGCTACCATCACGTCGGAACTCCACTTCTGACCAATCTTTGGGGGCCAAACCCCGTCATAGGGTGGATCCTTGGAGGGGTCCCTCCAATGGGTGTGCATTGATGATAGGATTTTGCATTCCCAATGGGTGTGCATTGGCGATTGCATGCACTGGTAAATGATTTTGCATCTCCCCCATGACAATTTGGGCTTTCATGAGGGTTATCCACTGGTCCAATCGTTGATCCGTCCCAGAGGACTTGGATTCGTCATTTTTTAGAAGGGTAACTAACTGAACCAATTGTTGTTCCATCCCAGAGGGTTTGGGTTCATCCCTCGGGAGGTGTATATGTGTTGCATCGTGGTCCGGTGCCTGTCTGGGTCTCCTGCAGTGTTTTGCTAGGTGACCTTCCTTCTTACAATTAAAGCACTGTCCCCTAAAGGGGTAGTACCTAGATCCCTCCACCGCTGACACTGGTTTCTTTGCGATGGGTGGTGACTTCACTGATGATTAACTGGTCTTTTACCATCTCCCAGGCTCTTTGAACGTTAGTCTCTATATCTGTCCACTGATCGGTGGGCTTCACGGCTATGCCCAGGGTGGTTTTAACTAAAGAGTGGAGTTGGGTCAGGAACATAATTTTGAATTGTTCCTGATTCTTTCCTGCTGCAGCATTTGTGGGTGCCTGGTTCTGGGTACATTCATGGATATCATACAGGCGATTACTGAAGGATCTAGGGATCTCATCTGGGCGCTGTTTGGTCTGACTAAGCATAGCCACTAAGTTTAAATTTTGGATTCCTAAATGGTTTAAGATCTCGGTCACGACTGCATCGGTCACTGTGCCGTGCTGGAGGATCATGTCTAGCAGATTATTCTTTAAAGAAGTGGAACAGGCCAAGAGGAGGACTCGTGTTGTCTCCCTCTTCTAACTCAGGGTGACCCCTCCTGAAATCTGCCCACTTCCTATTAACTACTAGTGGGTCATCCCCATCATTAATGGGCCCCAACTCGTGGCTACAGGCGTGAGCACCAGATATGGGCCGTGAGCCGATATGGTTACTAGTGATGTGACCATGCACATTATGCCGCTAGGCATACTGCTACGGTTGGCACTTGTACCTCCATGGTATTCCATCCTTCACTGCCCTCCTGGGGATTATACTGACTGCCTTCCTCTTCTCAATCTGTCTCCCCCTCATCCCCTTCTGTTGTCTCTGTTATGGCTCCCCGTGTTACTGCGGATACTAGAGCCTGTTGTTGCCCTAATTTACTCTTTAGCCGAGCTATTTCTAGGTGGCACCAGGAGTGGTCTGCCTCCCTATGTGGCTTCTTAATTGCTTCCCTTAATGCCCCCCTAATGTCTTCTACTTTCTGCTGGAGCCCCAGCTTTTCCAATTTATATTTCTTGAGCTCCAACCTCGTTTCATTTGCTGCTGCGACTGCTGCTCCTGCATTTAAACTTGAGAGGCTTTGTTACTGTAGCAATGAAGCGGCCTGCTCGGCTCCTCTTTCTCGTTGCCTGATACTGTGGCCAAATCGATCGATTTCTTGTCTCAAATGCTGGATTTCTCCCTCCTTTAACTGCCTAACAAGCTGGATGCCTTCTTCTTTCTGTTCTTTCATACTTTGAATCTCTTTTTCTTTTAGTTGAATCTCTTTGACTTTTAGTTCTTTTAAATATTGTATCTCTCCCTTTAAATCTCGAATCTCTTTTGCATCCTGCCTCATTAATTCCTCATCTCTCCGAGCACAGTAATGAGCCCCGAATGCCAAGAGACCGTTTGCCTGTTTGGGCCTTAGCTTTCCCTCATCTTTCCTCTCCTGGATAAATGCCACGAGCTCCCCAAAGGACGCAATTTTGGCCCTTACAGATGCATTGTGCCCGTAACTCTTGTAAGTCCCTTATGGATACCTTTTCATATATTTTTTCATGGTAGGCTACAGCTACGTCCTTTGCAGGCTTTTTGTATACCCCCAATCCCTTCATCCTATGTCTTTTGAATTTACTTTTAAACTTCGCACCACAGGTTAGAATCGCAACTCCTGAAATTTCCAATTGTTTAAAAGAATGATCTAAAGCTGTCTCGCCAGATCCCAGACGAGCCCCTAATTTTGTAAGCTTTTTATTTCGACTGGCATTAAATTGACAGCAAGACCGATTCTTTTGAAACAATTTGGAACAAGTTTATTAAACACACACACTCATGCACATCAAAACAATAGCCTACTGGTATTTATGGACTCCACTCGACTACAACATGTAAGGTAATGGGTTAGATTTACACAGACTGGCACTTCCCTGAGTTAAACAATGCACGCAGTCTTTTTCCTTGCTTCTTGGTCTGGTCTGTAGAGGGAGGGCTTCTTGTTCTTCTGCGTGGTCGTCCAGAGAGAGAGTGAGAGCCTTTGGTTCCTTGTTTTTATATCTTTTAAAAGTCCATTGTCTTCTAGTTTACATTCTTAAGATGCCACGATTGGGTCTTAGATTCTGGCAGTTCTTGATTGGCTTTCCTTTGAACATGTGTCTGTCTGCAGTGGCTGGTGCCATTTCTTGCTTAAGTTAATTGTTGGCATCTTTTAGTGGCTCTTGAGTTCCGATGGTGAGTTTCGATGGTGTCTCTGTGGGGGGTTATCCTGTTATGCAGGTTTCCTTTGTTAAGTTTCGTGCCATTGCCTTACCCAGAGGAGATCCATACACATCAAATTTACCTTTAGCTTATATCAACAGTCTCGAGTCCATCACACATACAAAACACGAGTACGATAGCAAAATACTGCAGATGTTGGAAATCCAAAATAACAACAGAAAATGCTGGAAAAACTCAGCAGGTCAGGCAACATCCGTGGAGAGAAATTTGAGTTGACGTTTCGGGAAGGGTCCAACCCGAAACGTCAACTCAAATTTCTCTCCACAGATGTTGCCTGACCTGCTGAGTTTTTCCAGCATTTTCTGTTGTTATTACACATACAAAACATATGTTTTTATTCTTACAGGAGGAATGAACAAAAGGGAAGATCTGTCATAGGATGGAAGGCAGGAGAGATTAAAAAACAAAAGGGATGATGGTGCAAGGCAAAAGGAGATGGTAATGGGACAAGTTAGGAAACAAAAGATGACCTTAGATGAAGTGTAAATGGCAATGGCAGAATAATCAACAGCTGCCATGTGAGAGAGAGAGGGAAAAAATGGAAAAACAAAATAGGGGCAAAGGTTATGTTCTGAAATTGTTGAACTCGATGTTGAGTCCAGAAGGCTGTAAAGTGCCTAATAAAAAGATGAGGTGCTGTTCCTCGAGCTTATGTTGAGCTTCATTGGAACAGTGTAAGAGGCTGAGGACGGAGAGGTCAGAGTGGGAGTGGAGCGGAAAATTAAAGTGACAGGCGACTGGAAGTTCGGGGTCACCCATACGGACTGAATGGAGGTGTTCCGCAAAGTGGTCACCCAATCTGTGTTTGGGCTCCCCAATTTAGAGGAGACCGCATCGTGAGCAGCGAACACAGTATACTAAATTGCAAGAAGGAGTGTTTGGGGCCCTGGACAGTGGGAAGGGTGGAGGTAAAAGGACATGTGTTGCATCTCTTGCGCTTGCACGGGTGATAGAGGAGTGGACCAGGGTGTCGCGGAGGGAGCGGTCCCTTCGAAATGCTGAAAGGGGAGGTGAGGGGAAGATGTGTTTGGTGGTGGGATCATGCTGGAGATGATGGAAATGGCGGAGGATGATTCATTGAATGTGGAGGCTGGTGGGGTGAAAGGTGAGGACAAGGGGAACCCTATCATTGTTCCGGGAGGGAGGGGAAAGGGTGAGAGCAGAAATGCGAGAAATAGAACGGACACGGTTAAGGGCCGTGTCCACCACAGTAGAGAGGAATCCTCAGTTTAGGAAAAAGGAAGACATGTCGAAAGCACTAGTATGGAAGGTGACATCGTCAGAGCAGAAGCGGCAGAGACAGAGAAACTGGGAGAAAGGAATAGAGTCCTTACAGGAAGCAAGGTGGGAGGAAGTCCAGGTAGCTGTGGGAGTCAGTGGGCTTATAGTGAATGTTTGTCAATAGCCTATCCCCAGAGATGGAGACAGAGATGTCGAGGAAGGGAAGGGAAGAGTTGGAGATGGACCGTGTGAAGGTGAGGGAAGGGTGGAAATTGGAAGCAAAGTGAGTGAAATTTTCTAGTTCAGGGCGAGAGCAAGAAACGGCACCGATACAGTCATCAAGAGGTGAGAGAGGGGACCTGAGTAGAACTGGAACAAAGAATGTTCCACATATCCCACGAAAAGGCAGGCATAGCTAGGACCCATGTGGCTTCCCCTAGCAACACCTTTAATTTGGAGGAAGTGAGTGGAGTCAAAGGAGAAGTTGTTCAATATGAGAACAAGTTCAGCCAGGCGGAAGAGGGTGGTGGTGGAAGGAGACTGGTTGGGCCTCTATTCAAGGAAGAAGCGGAGTGCCCTCAGGCCATCCTGGGGGGGGTGGAGGTGTAGAGGGATTGGATGTCTATAGTGAAAAGGAGATGGTTGGGGCCAGGAAACTGGAAACTGTTAAAGTGATTGAGGGTGCTGGAAGAGTCGCAGATGTAGATGGGAAGAGACTGGACAAGGGGAGAAAAAATAGAGTCGAGATAGGAAGAGATAAGTTCCGTGTGGCAAGAACAGGCTGAAATGATGGGTCTACCCAGGCAGTCCTGTTTGTTGATCTTGGGAAGGAGGTAGAAGTGGGCTGTGCAGGGTTGGGGAACTATGAGGTTGACAGCCATGGAGGGAAGATCTCCAGAGGAGATGAGGTCAGTGACAGTCTTGGAAATGGTGGCTTGATGTTCGGTAGTGGGGTCATGGTCCAGGGGGAGGTAGGATGAGGTGTCGGAGAGTTGGCGTTCAGCCTCAACTAGGTAAAGGTCGTTTGCCAAATAACAACAGCACCACCCTTGTCAGCAGGTTTAATGACAATGTTGGGGTTGCATCTGAGAGAATGGAGTGCTGCAAGTTCAGAGGGAGGTAGGTTGGAGTGGGTAAGGGGACCAGAGAAATTGAGATGGCCAAAAGCACACTGGCAGTTTGCAATGAAAAGATCTAGAGAGGTTAAGAGGCCAGAGGAAGGGGTCGAGGTAGAACGAGAATTCTGAAAACAGGAGAAAGGGTCAGCTGTGTGGGGGGAAGACTCCTGACCAAAGAAGTGGGCACGGAGATGAAGGCAACGGAAAAAGAACTTAGTGTCGTGCTGAGCTCGAAATTCATTGAGGTGGGGGTGTAAGGGAATGAAGCTCAGGCATTTGCTGAGGACTGATCATTTGGGGTCAGCGACGGGAAGGTCAGAAGGGATAGTGAAAACATGACAGGAGGTGAGATTGGAAGAAGGGATGGGGTCAGAGGAAAGTGAAGGAGAAGAAGAGGCATTGGTGTCTGTCTTGTTTTGCACACTTTGTACAAAAATAATAAATTGCAGGACAACGGAGTATTACAATTTGAACTCTTTTAATGAAGCATCAGGTCTGTGAACTCAAACATACATACAGCACCGTGTGTACAAGATGGAGTCAGGACCCCCTGGGTCTTCTAATCAACAGCAGTCCTTACAGATGCCTGCAGGCCAATGACAACTCAACATGTGATCACATGTGAATATAATAGGTATTCCTTACAGATGCCTGCAGGCCAATGATAATTCAGTATGCAAATGTTACATCCCCTTTTAAAAGAAAAATGTTATGCATTACTTTTGAACCTTTCTTCTACATAATGTTCTCAGTAGCATCAACATATAAGTAAACTCAACATTTAACTAGCACTGAAAACATCTCAACGTTTCAATAACGATGTACAGTTTTTTTTTAGGGCAGCGATCCGCCTACACCCTTTGACAGTTGACAAGTCAAGGATAACTCTATTGTGCAGCGGCGGCAGTAGTCTAGCTGACCTGTCATAGTATCTCTTTTGGTGTTGCTGTCTCTGTACACGTTTTGCATGCACTTGCTTGCAGCTGACGACCTGCCAGGGCCTGTCTGGGATACCGTGCGGTATCATGGGCTCTTTGACATTTGATGGGTGGCGTTCTAGACAAATGGAACATTTTCTGACAATGTCCTCAATGTGTTTGCACATTCTGGGCCAAAACATAATGTCACGTGCTCTTTGTTTGCATTTTTCCATGCCCATATGTCCAGCATGAATTTTTGTCAACATCTCTTCTCTGAGACTGGTAGGAATGATGATTTTCTCCCCTTTGAAGACGATTCCGTTGATTTGTGACAGTTCGTCTCTGTGGTTCCAGAATTCAGATATGCTCTGTGGGCATTTCCTCCTTTCCTCAGGCCATCCTTCTTGTATGACTTTGCTCAGCAGTGTGAGTCGTGCATCTTTCTCTGTTCCAGCTCGGATCTACTTCAGTTTTGAGTCACTCACAGGTAAGCTGTTGTACACCATGTGCACCTGCGCATCCATGCCTTCACTGAGGCTGCTGTCCTGGTAGCTAAGAGACTTTCTGGAGAGCATGTCTGCGACAGGAATGTCTTTGCCTGGACGGTGAATGATTGTGAAGTCATACTTCTGTAGCTGAAGGATCATTCTCTGTAGCCTTGGTGGGGCTGCGGCTAGTGGTTTCCTCATGATTGACTCGAGGGGCTTGTGGTCAGATTCCACAATGACTTGTCGGCCATAGACGTACTGGTGGAAACGCTTACATCCAAACAGAATTGCATATAGCTCTTTCTCGATTTGAGCATAGTTGATTTCACTGTCTGAGAGAGATCTGGAAGCGTAGCCGATGGGCTTTCCTTCTTGCAGTAATACTGCATCTAGCCCATACTTTGACGCGTCCACTTGTAGTCTGAGCTCTTTGTTGGGGTCGAAGTAGGCAAGAACTGGTCCTGGTTCTCTGGTGATTAGGTCTTTCATTTTCTGAAATGCTGTGTCATGTTGTTTGTCCCACAGGAACTCATTGGATTGTTTGAGCAACTGACGCATGGGTGCGTTGATTTCGGAGAGGCTTGAGGCAAATTTGGCTAAGTAGTTAACCATGCCTAGTACTGTCTCTACCTCTGCGCGGTTCTTCGGCGGCTCCATCTTCTTGATGGTGGAGATTTTCTCTGGATCCGGCTTAATGCCGTTAGTTGAGAGGCGATGCCCGAAATAACTGATCTCGCTGGATCCGATTATGCTTTTCTCGGGGTTGAGCCGGATACCTTTCTCCTGTGATCTTTGTAGCATCGCACGGAGGTTCCTGTCATGTTCCTCTCTATTCCTGCCATAGATGAGGATGTCGTCTACAATTGCGACTGCTCCGTTGAGGCCTTCATAGGTTTCGTTGATCTTCTGCTGGAATTCATCCTGAGTTGAGATAAGACCAAATGGTAAATGCAGAAATCGGTAGCGTCCAAATGGTGTGTTGAACGTTGTTAGCTTAGATGACTCTTCCGTGAGCTTGATAGTCCAGTATCCTGATCGTGCGTCCATTGCACTGAAGTAACGTGCTCCCACTAGCTTGGGTGTGATGTCATCCATCGTTGGTAGAGGGTAGTGAGGGCGTTTGATAGCCTTGTTCAAATCTCTGGGGTCGAGACAGACTCTGAGCTTGCCTGTACGTGGTTTCTCAACCACTACTAATGCGTTGACCCACTCTGTCGGTTCTGTTTCCCGGACGATGATTTCTGTATTCTCCATGCTCTGTAGCTCCTCCTTCAGGCGACTATGTAGAGCAAGGGGTATCCTTCTTGGTGGGCAAACCACAGGGGTTGCTGCTGGGTCAAGGTGAATAGTGCATTCACCTGGGAATAGTCCGATCCCTTTGAAAACGTCAGCAAACTCTTCCATGACTGTTTGCTTCTCAACTGGTGCTGTCAATGATAGCACTAGCTTGACGAGGTCCATGTCTAAACATGCCTTTAGACCTAGCACTGGAGGTGCTTGAGTGTCAACAATGTAAAAGTTCACCATCATGTCGCTTTCTTTGGACTTGCATTTCATCACGCATGTGCCTTTTACAATGAGCTGCTCACCTCCATAGCCGGTCAGTTTGTGTGAGGTGGGCTGTAGCTCACATTCATCCTTCAAGCTGTGATACTCACTCAGAGGAATTACGTTAACCTGAGATACAGTGTCTAGTTTAAACTTAAGCTCTTTGCCCTGTTTTCCTATCTCAATATCGGCATAGGCTTGCTCAGTCTCTGAAATCTGTTTTTTCTGTGACACAGAATCAATAAACAGTTCCTCTGCATTTGGCTCTCTATCTGACATTTGGCTGTCACTCACTGTGTGTACTGTTTTTCCGAAAACAGTCTTGCAAACTTTAGCAAAATGGTTCCGTTTACCACATTTAGTACATTGCCTTCCTTTGGCAGGGCAGTACTCCTTTTCTCCATGCCAGTTGTTTCCACAATATCCACAGTTTTTGAAGCGTTTTATGTCTATCGCCCATTTTTAGAACTCTCGCTGTTCTTTCTGTTCTGAAACACGCTCTCTGGGCAGTGTTCTTTGGTGTGTATCTATTAACTGCGTGCACTGTCTGTTCACTCGAGCTGCTCGTGGTGCTGGTTATGGTTTTCAACTGTGCTTGGGCTATCTCGTGCGATCTAGCTATGTCTATAGCTTTGTCCAGCATTAGCCCGGACCCAACATTCAAAAGTTTCTCTCTCACTTTGGCTGAATGTATTCCAAACACGATGCGGTCTCTGACCATCTCATCTTTATCTG
Source organism: Somniosus microcephalus (assembly GCF_052327205.1). NCBI lineage: Eukaryota > Metazoa > Chordata > Chondrichthyes > Squaliformes > Somniosidae > Somniosus > Somniosus microcephalus. The sequence goes on from NC_140997.1 coordinate 167,777,878, forward strand.
CATATACACAGTCTTTTACCAGCAGTTTTAACTCAGTCACGAACTGTTCAAGCGACTCACTAGCTCCTTGTACTTTCTCCTGAAACTTGTACCTAGCGAATATCGTATTTGTCTTGGGCATCACATATGCTTCAAAACGGTCAAAATAACTTTTCAGTACCTTTGCTTCATCCGCGGTGAGAGACCATGTGTTAAAAATGTCTCTCCCTTTTTCTTCGATCCACAGGAGTAGGTAGCTGCATTTTTCTTCCTCTCCTTTTCTTTTCAACGGACCCGAGAACATCAACTCCAGGTGTTGCTTGAACTTGCACCATTCTCTATGTAAGTTCAAAGATTCCCAATTCATTCGAAGTAAGGGAGCTCCAACGATGTCCATTTCAAATCTCTGTTCTGACACCATGTCTTGTTTTGCACACTTTGTACAAAAATAATAAATTGCAGGACAACGGAGTATTACAATTTAAACTCTTTAATGAAGCATCAGGTCTGTGAACTCAAGCATGCATACAGCACCGTGTGTACAAGATGGACTCAGGACCCCCTGGGTCTTCTAAACAATAGCAGTCCTTACAGATGCTTGCAGGCCAATGACAACTCAACATGTGATCACATGTGAATATAATAGGTATTCCTTACAGATGCCTGCGGGCCAATGATAATTCAGTCTGCAAATGTTACAGTGTCCAAATGTTGTTGAAGCTTACAATCCTTGACACCTGAAAGGAAGAAAAAAAGTTTTTTGTTAAAGCGCCGGATGAGGCGAAGGATGAAATGGAACTGCGGGCCAGGACAGCTTTGAGATAGAGTGAGTTGGTGCTGCTGAAGAGAGAGGACGAGAGCGTGCATGTGGCAATGCATGGCATTCAGCATGGATCTCAGGATGTGGTGAGAGCAGTGGTTCGAGGAACGCTGAATATCTTGGAGATATCTGTAGTCCTGGGTGGATCCAAAACATGAAGGGTGGAATTTCAGTTGGAATCTGCATGGAATATGTCGGAGCCAGAGACAGTTGCTGAAGAAAGCGATGTGGCTGTGAAAGCAAGTTTTGGTAGATACTTGATCAAACACGAGAAGGGAAACAGAAAGCAATTAAGATGAACAAGGTAAAAGAGACAAACGGAAATCCCGTCGGAGAGAAGAGCAGATCTTCTTCAAGGTGGGCATTCCTGGAAGAGAAGTGGCAGTGAATTAAACACTAATACAAAAGTAAAATACTGCGGATGCTGGAAATCTGAAATAAAAAGAGAAAATGCTGGAAATATTCAGCAGGTCAACAGTTAGCAATAGGTGCTAGGATTGCAATTGCTGCCAGGCTTACCAGCTTTGGAGGGAATGCAACCAGGGCAGAAACCTGAGAGAAATGCTGGAAGTGATCAAAGCCTTGTGGCTATTACTTGAAATAAAGCTCCAGAATTAGGAATTAAGAACCTCCTTGCTGAATGTTTGGTATCTGAGAACAGTGAGAGCAGCTGAAAGGGTTGTGAGCCACTGCTGCTTTTGACTTTTGAAGTGCGTAATTTTATTTCATTCCAAACGGGTGAGTGTAGTATTTTTTCCCCCTCAATTCTTCTCCCCTGAATGTAGCAATTTGTGCACAGGTACAGTCTAGCAGATGCCAGCATCCTTATAGTATTTTGCTCAAGCAGCCACTGTTTATGTGCGAGCCTCTATTGCAAATATCACTCGGCTATCTGACCATACCCAAGCACAGTTCTGTCTACACCTATTTGTGATGAAAGAACAGCACTCTCCTGTGTCAGGTCAGAAAATAGTTGCACACTATGGCCTAGAAATTCAGTTGGGCGCGGCAGCCGTTAGCGCCTTAGGAGGAGTAGATTTCGAGCGCTAGGCGCTTAGCGGCCGGGCGCAGCGCGATCTGCGCCTCGCCCCAACTTCAGTACACATTTAGCGCCGGCGCAAAGTCTTAGCGCGCGCCCTGCTGCGCGCGCACATCATGACGTCATTTGCTAGTGCAACGCCTTTTGTGCGCCCCGAACCGGAACTTCACTCGCACCGGCCCATTGTGCGCCGGGCGGCCCGAGCGACTGTGAAGTGGAACGGTACACAGCCCAGCCGGGCCGCGGGGAGCGCAAATTAAAGGGCACTTACCCAGCAGTATAAAGGCCAGCCATTTTGCAGCATTCACTCTTGTGCAACGGTTTTTTGGACAGAGACCAAGGAGGAGAGTTTACTGGTTTGGACCAACACTTGGACAGGTATTTTTGGCTCAGGCCAGAGCTTACCAATTATCTTTGCCTTCATTCAGAGCTCAGTGTTTGCCAGCATATAATGGGGGCTGCATTGGGTGGCAACGCTGAATTTCAGCCTTATGCCAGAAGGGCTTACAGACGCCATGAGAGAGTGGCAGCCCTGGCTAGACGCAGAGGGGGCAACAGGCGTCGCCAACTGAGGCCTTACGCACGCAGGGTATACCGCCAGCAGACCTCCTATCTGACCATGTCTGCCGCGATGTGTGTTAGGAGGCTGTGATTCCGAAGGGAGGTGGTTGCAGACATCTGCCGGCTGCTTCAGAGAGATCTGCAGCCACAGCTGATGCGCAAGACGTCTCTGTCGGTGGCAGTGAAGGTGACGGTGGCTCTCAACTTCTATGCCTCCGGCTCCTTCCAATCCGCTACTGGGGACATCGCTAACATCTCCCAGTTTGCCGTGCATTGCTGCATCCGCCAGGTGACCGAAGCCCTTTTCAGAAGGAGACATCAATTCATCTCCTTCCCCATGACCCTGGACAAGCAGCAGCAGCGTGCAGTGGGGTTTGCAAGAATAGCGGGCTTCCCCATGGTGCAGGGCGCCATTGACTGCATGCATGTGGCTTTGCGGGCACCTCTTGAGCATGCCGAGGATTACCGCAACCGGAAGGGCTACCATTCCCTCAATGTACAGCTGGTGTGTGACCACAGGCAGCGCATCCTAGCTGTCAATGCCCGCTTTCCAGGCAGCAGCCACGATGCCTTTATCCTGTGACAGACAACTGTGGCTGACATGTTCCAGGCACAGCCTCCCCCAAGAGGTTGGCTTATCGGGGACAAAGGCTATCCTTTGAGTACCTGGCTCATGACCCCGCTCCGCGCGCCCACGACCCCTGCTGAAGAGGCATACAACGAGAGCCATCAAGCGACGAGGAACCTCATAGAACAAACAATCGGCGTGCTCAAGCAACGGTTCCGCTGTCTCGATCGCTCCGGGGGAGCCCTCCAGTATTCGCAGGATCGAGTCTCCCAATTCGTCGTCGTTTGCTGCATGCTGCACAACCTGGCTATCTGCAGGACTCAGGCACTGCCACCTCACGTTGGACCACCACCTCAGGAGGAGGAGCAGGAGGAGCATGAGGACGACGAGGACGAGGAGTACCAGCCTAGGAGGGAGGAACAAGGTCCAAGGGCTGCCCGTCGGCGGCTTATTGAACGTCACTTCTAGGCCCCCTGTCAGGGAATGGCTTGTGCCAATGATAGAACATGATTGCAGCCGCTCCGCAAGCCCTCAGCCGGTTAAGGCAACAAACACTTCAAAGATCAAACATGGACAATGTGAATAAATAAAATGGTTTATTGTACAAACTCTGGGCCCTTCCCACATGAAAACCAAAAACAGACGAAACCCCCAAAAAACACTCAAACACATTACTCGCTCCCACAACCTGGAGAGGATTAACAAAATAGGGCAACTAAAATGGCCGTCATTCTTGGCCTTCGTCAAAAACAAACATCACATCATCGGCCTTCAAAAAACAAACATCCAATTCTCGGCCTCAAGAAACAAACACAAATGGCCACACATTCGACTATTTGGCCCGCTAGGACGATGCCTTGGCCATCTTTGGGTGGCCCCTGCCCGCCCTGCTGCTCCGCCTCAAAGTAAGGCCATTGGCTGCTGCAAGGCTGGGGGCAGGTTCCTGAGGGGCACATGTCGTGACGGCAGATGCCCTTGGGGGTCGGCCTAGTCGTGGTCTGGCCGTCGAGCGGGCGGCTGTTGATTGCTGCAGCTGTGGCTGGCCAGCATCAGTCGCTGCAGCAGCTCCTGGCAGCTCCACTGGGGGGACTGGCAGTGGCGGCTGGAGGAATGGCGGCAAGCTGGCGGATGGCAGGCGCTCGCTGGTCGCCTGAGACACTGGCACTCACCCGGGCCAGCACTGCAGCATGCGCACCAATCTGCCGAGGGACAGACCGCTGTGCTGCTGCAGCACGCCGGGTGCCCTGGCGATGCCTGGCTGACACAGCGAGTGTGGCAGCAGTGAGTGCCCGTGTTGACCTGTTCACTGACCGCATCAGAGCAGCCAGTGACTGGACGGCACCACTGATCACCTGGCCAGTCGCTGACAGAGCTGCCCCGAATTCCGCCCGACTCGCTGCCTGACCTGCCCGGTATTCCACCCGACTGGTGGCCTCTGAGGGCCCGAACTTGGCCACACTCCGAGAGAGGGAATCGATGGACTCAGGCAACCGTGCCACTGCTGCCATGAGCTCCGTGTGCCGGCGCTCCGAGTCCGCGGACAAGTCTTCGAGGCGTTCCATCTCCTCAGCCAAGAGCATCTCCTGACTGGAGGCCGGACTCTCCCTCTGGGGAGAAGGCCGCCGAGCTGGCCGACCCTTCCTGCGTTGCTGGAGGCCGCTGAGCCCAGCAATTGGACTCCCCTCCGACGCTTCCCCCCTCTGGGGAGAAGGCCGCCGAGCTTCCACCCCCCTCCCGCCTTTCTACAGCCCGCAGGTCCCAGGAGCTCCCCTCCCCTTCGACACTTCCGCCATGCTGCCCTCCAGGGAAGACGTGTCCCCTACATTGGCCTGGGTGGCCGCGGCTGAGGGTTCCCCTGATAGGCCGCCTTCCTCTTGCTCCTCCTCCTGCTCCTCTTCGGAGGGTCTGTCACTGGCAAGTTCAGGGACCTCCTCTTCACCATCTGAAAGCAGGAAGGCACAAGAGTAGCTTTAGAGTGAGGAGAGGGCGTCAGTGCGGGATGCATGAGTGGTGGCATTCAGCGCATTGGTCGGACAGTGGCAAAGGATGTAGATCTGATGCGCAAGTGGGACAAGAGAGGTGCAAAAGGTGATGTCCTTACCATTGCTGCCCAGAACAGGGTCGGCATCTCCACATGCAACGGGCCCAATCACCCGGCCACCCATGAGGCGCTCCACGCGATGTTGCAGGCCGGTGAGTGGCTGGATATCGGCCTCCCCCGGTCGCAGTCCGGCTCTTGCGATTATTCGCCAGCTTGGCCTGCAAGAGAAAGGACGGCCTCTAAGTACAGTGTGTCGCCGTGATCTTGTGTGTACTGCCTCCCATGGTGGAATAGCTTGGCCAGTGTGTCGCCATGATCTGGTGTGCACTGCCTCCCATGGTGGAATAGCCTGGCCAGTGTGTCGCCATGATCTGGTGTGCACTGCCTCCCATGGTGGAATAGCCTGGCCAGTGTGTCGCCATGATCTGGTGTGCAATGCCTCCCATGGTGGAATAGTTTGGCCAGTGTGTTAAGTGCAGAATGTGCAATTGATGCTCATGCCTGTCCCATAGCTGCTGGATGAGGGCTGGCCATTAGAGCTTTCAGGTCCCTTTGCCCATAATGTGAGGTGCACATGCAAGGATGAGGAGGTCACTGGAAAGGGTACTCACCCTGACAATGCGTGTGAGGTCATTTAACTTTTTGCGGCATTGGGCACCGCTGCTGGGGACGTCGCTGTTGGCTGACAGCTTGGTGGCGACATGCCTCCAGGCTCTCCTGTAGACGCGGACCATCGCCTTCTTGCCATTGTCCGGGTACAAAACATGGCGCCTCTTCTCCACAGCAGCAACCAGCACACTCAGATCATGCTCTGAGAAGCGCTGCGCACGTTCACGGGCCTTCTCCATGTCTTCAGGCGCTATTTGGGTCCAGCAGCAGTGTTCAGGCCTAGCTGGAGGGCTCCACTATCCAGGGCGTGGCAGCAGACACAGTCGACCCTTCCCCCTTAAGAGCTGGCCGGCGCCAGGGTGTCTGCTGTCAATCACGAGATGGCCGCACCTGCGCTGCGCCCGGCCTCGGCGCTATCGATCACCACCTCCGGCTTAGCGCCCAAAGAGAGGCGTCCAGCAGCAGTTTTAGCGCTCGCCCGAACTCCTAGGGCGAAGCTAATGAATATCGGAGAAGTGGCATCGATTTGGCGGCGGCCGCAAACTTTAGCGGACGCCCCACTTTAGCACCCCAAAAGTGGCGTCAATGAATTTCTAGGCCTATATTTTTAAAATAATTTTCAGCTAAGCCAGTGTATCTTAAATGTAAAGCCTTCTGAAATGATCTCCTTTGTCTTGATGATAAATAGTACATGATGCTGTCTGGAGAATAGCTGCCTGCTGCAAAGAGTGTGATGCATATCTGGTCATGTAAAGAGAACCCAAGCAGGTCAAGATTGTTCGGCTATTAGCTCTGGTTTGTGGAATGGTGATGTGAGCAAGTTTCCCACTGTGAGAAGAGTTAGAGCTCATTGCTTGTGAATTGCCACAACGATTTGGAAGTGTTATGCCAGAGGGAATTTCCAAATGATTTTTTTGCTGCTCATCAACATGGCACCAGGCAGCGATGGGACAATCCACATTACCATTAACTCTGGTGACAGAAACAGTTAATATTATAATTATTAGCCTGTTGAGAAAGAAGCTGACATCAACTTCAAAAGGAAGTGAGGGGTATATCTGAACATTTCTGTTATTTTTAAGTCAAGAAATATATAGAGTGTAAGTTAAATCTCGTTGGTTGTATTCATTTATTTCTGTGTGAATTTCTTTCTTGCAATATTTAAGTTTAGTTCTAGCTTGACCTGTGTGGTCTGACAGAGTGGTGCTTTTTCAGCTATTTAAGAGAGCAAGAACATATGGTGAGCATTCCATATGACTTAGAAACATAGAAACATAGAAGATAGGAGCAGGAATAGGCCATTCGGCCCCTCGAGCCTGTTCCGCCATTTAATGAGATCATGGCTGATCATCCAAATTCAGTACCCTGTCCCTGCTTTCTCCCCATATCCCTTGATGCCTTTAGCCCTAAGAAATATATCTAACTCCTTCTTGAATATATTTAATGAATTGGCCTCAACTGCCTTTTGTGGTAGAGAATTCCACTGGTTCACCACTCTCTGGGTGAAGAAATTCCTCCTCATCTCTGTCCTAAATGGCTTACCCCTTATCTTTAGACTGTGACCCCTGGTTCTGGACGCCACCACCATCGGGAACATCCTTCCTGCATCTAGTCTGTCTAGTTCTATTAGAATTTTATACGTTTCAATGAGATCCCCTCTCATTCTTCTAAACTCCAGCGAATATAAGCCCAATCGACCCAGTCTCTCCTCATACGTCATTCCTGCCATCCCAGGTATCAGTCTGGTGAATCTTCACTGCACTCCCTCCATGGCAAGAACATCCTTCCTCAGATAAGGCGACCAAAACTGCACCCAATACTCAAGGTGTGGTCTCACCAAGGCCCTGTACAACTGCAGCAAGACATCCTTGCTCCTGTACTTGAATCCTCTCGCTATGAAGACCAACATACCTTTTGCCTTCTTAACCGCCTGCTGCACCTGCATGCTTACCTTCAGCGACTGGTGCACAAGGACACCCAGGTCTCGTTGCACTTCCCCTTCTCCCAATCTATTGCCATTCAGATAATAATCTGCCTTCCTGTTTTTGCCACCAAAGTGGATAACCTCGCATTTATCCACATTATATTGCATCTGCCATGCATCTGCCCAATCACCCAACCTGTCCAAATCACACTGGAGCTTCTCAGCATCCTCCTCACAGCACACACGCCCACCCAGCTTTGTGTCGTCTGCAAACTTGGAGATATTACATCTAGTTCCCTCGTCTAGATCATTAATATATATTGTGAATAGCTGGGGTCCTAGCACTGATCCCCACGGTCCCCCACTAGTCATTGCCTGCCACTCGGAAAAAGACCCGTTTATTCAAACTCTTTGCTTCCTGTCTGCCAACCAGTTCTCTATCCAAGTCAGTACCTTACCCCAAATCCCATGTGCTTTAAATTTACATGCTACTCTCTTATGCGGGACCTTATCGAAAGCCTTCTGAAAGCCCAAATACATCACATCCACTGGTTCTCCCTTATCTATTCTACAAGTTACATCCTCAAAAGATTCCAGTAGATTAGGCAAGCACGATTTACCTTTTGTAAATCCATGTTGACTTTGTCCGATCCTGTCACTGTTTTCCAAGTGCTCTGCTATTACATCTTTTTTAATGGACTCTAGCATTTTCCCCAATACCGATGTCAGGCTTACCGGTCTATAATTCCCCATTTTCACTCTACCACCTTTTTTGAATAGTGGGGTTACATTAACTACCCTCCAATCCATGGGAACTGTTCCAGAGTCTATAGAATTTTGGAAGATGACCAGCAATCCATCTACTATTTCTAGGGCCACTTCCTTAAGTACCCTAGAATGTAGATTATCAGGCCGTGGGGATTTATCGGCCTTCAATGCTGTCAATTTCCCTAACACCATTTCCCTACAAATACTGATTTCATTCAGATCCTCCCTCTCATTAGACCCTATGTTCCCCAAAATCTCTGGGAGGTTATTTGTGTCCTCCTTTGTGAAGACAGAACCAAAGTATGTCTGTACCAAATTGGTCTGCCATTTCTTTGTTCCCCTTTATAAATTCCCCTGATTCTGACTGCAAGGGACCTACGCTTGACTTCACCAATCTTTTTGTCTTCACATATCTATAGAAGCTTTTACAGTCAGTTTTTATGTTCCCTGCAAGCTTACTCTCATACTCTATATTCCCCCTCTTAATTAATCCCTTTGTCCTCCTTTGCTGAATCCTAAACTGCTCCCAATCCTCAGGTTTGCTGCTTTTTCTGGCCAATTTATATGTCCTCTCCTTGGATCTTATGCTATCCCTAATTTCCCTTGTTAGCCACGGTTGAGTCCCCATTTTTGTTTTATTTTTATGCCAAACAGGAAGGAACAAATTCTGTAGTTCATCCATGCGATCTTTAAATGTTTGCCATTGCCTATCCACCGTCAACCCTTTAAGTAACATACCCCAATCCATCCTAGCCAACTCGCGCCTCATACCATCGTAATTTCCTTTATTTAAATTCAGGACCCTAGCCTCTGAGTCAACAACTTCACTCTCCATCTTAATGATGAATTCTATCATATTATGATCGCGCCACCGCAATGGGCCTCTCACAACAAGATTGCTAATTAGTCCTTTCTCATTACATAATCTCTCTTTTTCTCTTAGGCAGTCCCTCGGAACTGAGGATGACTTGCTTCCACATTAAAAATTAGTTCACAGGTGACTGATGAGTCCATTGCGGGACCTACTGTCTCTGTCACAGGTGGGGCAGACGCTGGTTGAAGGGGCGGGTGGGGGTTGCTTCGGTTGATGTGCGCTCCTTATGCTGCCTGCGCTTGGCTTCCGCTTGTTCCCGGCGAAGAGACTCGAGGTGTTCAACGCCTTCCCGGATGTTTCTCCTCCACTTTGTGCGATCTTGGGCCAGGGATTCCCAGGTGTCGATGGGGATGTTACACTTTTTCAAGGAGGCTTTGAGGGTGTCCTTGAAGCATTTCCTCTGCTCACCTGGGACTCTCTTGCCTTGCTGGAGCTCCAAGTAGAGCGTTTGTTTTGGGACTCTCCTATCGGGCATGCGGAAAATGTGACCCATCCATCGGAGCTGATTGAGCGTAGTCAAAGCTTCGATGCTGGGGATGTTGGCCTGAGCAAGAACACTGACATTGGTGCGCCTATCCTGCCAATGGATTTGCAGGATCTTGCGGAGGCAGCGTTGGTGGTATCCCTCCAGTGCTTTGAGGTGCCTGCTGTACATGGTCCATGTCTCTGAGGCATACAGCAGGGCGGGTATCACTGGTGCCCTGTAGACCATGAGCTTAGTGCCGGGTTTGAGGTCCTGGTCTTCAAATACTCTCTTCCTCAGGCGACCGAAGGCTGCACTGGCACACTGAAGGTGGTGTTGGACTTCATCGTCGACGTCTGCCCTTGTTGACAGTCGGCTCCCAGTTTAAGATGGCTGACCTCTAGTTGGTTTCTCGACATATTGGTCCAGGAAACCATCCCGTATACACTCCAGGAATTCCTCCTCCACAGTATTGTTACTAATTTGGTTAGCCCAATCTATATGTAGATTAAAATCACCCATGATAACTGCTGTACCCTTATTGCACGCATCTCTAATTTCCCGTTTAATGCCATCCACAACCTCAGCATTACTGTTTGGGGGTCTGTATACAACTCCCACTAATGTTTTCTGCCCCTTGCTATTTCTCAGCTCTACCCATACAGATTCCACATCATCAGAGCTAATATCCTTCCTTACTATTGTGTTAATCTCCTCTTTAACCAGCAATGCTTCCCCACCTCCTTTTCCTTTTTGCCTGTCCTTCCTGAATATTGAATACCCCTGGATGTTGAATTCCCAGCCTTGGTCACCCTGGAGCCATGTCTCCGTAATCCCAATTATATCATATCCGTTTACATCTATTTGAGCAGCTAATTCATCCACCTTATTACGAATGCTCCTCGCATTAAGACACAAACTATCAGGCTTGTTTTTTTTAACACTCTTAGACCTTTTAGAATTATTATTTACTGTGGCCATGTTTGATTTAAACCCTTGATTTCTCTGCCTTCTACTTTTGCTTTTCTCCTTCCTGTCTTTTGCTTCTATCCTTACTTCTGGTACGTAACCCAATGGTGCATGGCAATATTGTTATTCCTGAGGTGTTAAGTCTGTGTGTTCCAGTTGTATTAAGATTAATTACTGACACAGACTACAAGAATAAAGTTTCAACAGGTCTTTACTAGTTGGAGGTCAGGACTATACTAAATACAATATCACTACACAGTACTTATATACCGGTGGTCACCACCGGTATTACGTATACAGCAGCCAGAGAAAGTAGTACATCTCTTAAGGTGGAACAGGCTTAAGTTCTCTTAAGGTGGAACAGGTTACATACACCACAATCCTCCCTTTTTAGCTTAACAGTCATATCCCCATTTAACATAACATAATAACATATATACATATATAACTTCAGGTATAAACAGTTCAAAGGTTCAGTCTCTCAGGAGGCCTTCTGATTCGGTTTGGATAACGCCTTTCAGTGGTCTCTGATTCTTGTTGCTGAGGTGACTCTTCTTGTTGGTTTCCTATGCATTGGACGTCATCATCAGGTACAGTCCCTGCCGAGGTAGATGCTTCAGGTTCATTAACGTCTTCCACAGTTGTCTCTGTCGCAACCATGGGTTCGACCCTTGCTCTTGATTCTACCAGTTGATCCGCATGACACCTTATCACATTGTTACCAATATCTACTGTGTACATCAGAGGTCCTTGTCTGGCCTGAATTGTTCCGGACTGCCATTTTTCGTTTCCACAGCCCCTTGCCAACACTGGTTGTCCTACGTCAAAACTTCGAGTGGACTTGTTATTAATATGCCGGAACTGTTTGTTTTCCACTTCCCTCCGCACATTTGGTTTTAACAAGTCCAACCTGGACCGCAACCTCCTGTTATAAAACATCATGGCAGGACTTTGGTTCGTCACTGCATGAGCGGCGTTTCGATATGCCATTAGGAAATTGTCCACCTTGTGTTGTAACGGAATCTGATCATCGTTCATGGTCTTTATTGCCTTTTTGAATGTTTGGACAAATCTCTCGGCCAACCCGTTTGTCGCCGGATGATATGGGGCAGAGGTATAATGTTTCACCCCATTCTTCTTTAAGAATTTTTGGAATTCTTCCGACACGAACTGTGGTCCGTTGTCCGAACATATCTGTTCTGGCAATCCGTTCCTTGCGAATATTGTTCTTACCACCGCAATTGTCTTTTCTGAAGTAGTGGTATTCATCTTGATCACTTCTGGCCATTTGGAATGTGCGTCCACCGCAATTAGGAACATGGAGTCCATGAATGGACCAGCAAAGTCAATATGTACGCGTTGCCATGGGGCTGAAGACCATTCCCATGGGTGTAGCGGTGCGATCGGAGGTGCATTTTGCACTTTTTGGCACCCAGCGCAGCTTTTTGTCAACTCCTCTATCTGTTGGTCAATGCCCGGCCACCATACATAAGCCCTAGCAAGACTTTTCATCTTAACTCCCCCCAGATGACCTTCATGCAGTTCCTTTAGAACTCTTTCCCGTAACTTGGGAGGAATAATCACTCTTGTCCCGTACATCAAAGTACCATGGCAGACGGACAGCTGGTCTCGCCTTGCCGAGAATGCCGGTAACAGAGGATCACCATGTGTTGGCCATCCCTTCACTGTCACCTCGTAAACTCGGGACAGTGTCGGGTCGTTCCTGGTTTCTCTTTCAATACTTGCATTGGTGACTGGTAAAAACTCGATGATGGTCGAATGAAGTAACTCAACAGGGTCAACTTTCGTCGTCTCTTCCGCTTCAGGTAGTGGCAGGCGCGACAGCCCATCAACATTGCCATGCTGCTTTGTACCTTTGAATTCTATTTGATATTGATGTGCCCCTAGGAAAAGGGACCATCTCTGGAGTCGCTGTGCTGTCATCACCGAAACACCCTTCTTAGGGTTAAAAATGGATACCAACGGCTGATGGTCTGTCAGAAGTGTGAATTTTTGGCCCTGCAGGTAATGATTAAACTTCTTCACTCCCCATACAAGGCTGAGAGCCTCCCTATCGATCTGCGCATAGTTGCGCTCAGCGGAGGTCAATGATCTGGATGCAAACGCGACTGGCCTTTCCGTGCCATTTGGCAACTTGTGAGAGTACTGCCCCAATACCATATGGAGAAGCATCACAAGCCAACCGAATAGGCAGTGTCGGGTTGAAGTGAGCCAACACTTCCTCTGAGGTGATCAATTCTTTGCTTTTGTGAAATGCCTTCTTACAGTTTTCGCTCCATTCCCATGGTACCCCCTTCTGTAAAAGAGCGTTCAGCGGGTGCAGTACCGTGGATAGATTCGGTAGAAACTTATGGTAATAGTTAATCAATCCCAGAAACGACCTCAACTGAGAGACATTATCCGGAGCGGGAGCCTTTACAACTGCCTCTATCTTGTCAGGAGACTTATGAAGCCCCTCCCGGTCAATGACATGACCACAGTACGAGATCCGCTTCTGAAAGAACTCACATTTCTGCCGATTAACTCGAAGTCCATACTCTTTCAGTCTGTTGAGCACCAGTTCCAAGTTTGCAAGGTGTTCTTCATCACCATCACCTGTAATCAGAATATCATCCAGGTAACATTGTGTGCCTGGAATTCCCTGTAATACCTGCTCCATGGCCCTCTGCCAAATTGCCGGAGCCGATGCCACTCCAAAAACCAGCCTATTATACCGGTACAAACCTCTATGCGTGTTGATCGTGAGGTACTGGCGTGACTCTTCTTCAACCTCCATCTGCAAGTACGCCTGCGCCAGGTCTATCTTGGTGAAGTGTTTCCCGCCAGACAATGAAGCAAAAATATCCTCAATCCGCGGAAGCGGATACTGCACCGTGTGAAGCACCGGATTAACGGTGATCTTGAAATCTCCACAGATGCGAACCTTCCCTGGTTCTCCTGGCTTGTTGCTCGAAGGACGTTTCATAACGGGAACAATGGGCGTAGCCCACTCACTCCAATCTACCTTAGACAGTACACCTGAACATTCTAGCGCTTCCAGTTCCGCTTCCATAGTAGGTTGTATTGCGTAGGGTACCGGTCTGGCTTTGAAAAATGTTGGTTGTGCCTGTTCATCAATCTTGATGTTTGCCGTAATTCCTTTCAGTGTTCCCAGTCCTTGCTGGAACACCTCTTTAGCATCATCCAATATTTTGGACAATCGTTTAGGTTTGACATCTGTTTCCCCGGAATCTACCATTAGTGCTTTTAAGGAGTGCCAGTCCATATTCATTTTCCTAATCCACTCCCGTCCCAGTAGTGGTGGACCTCCTTCAGGTAGCACATATAAGTCCATTACTTGGCTTTCTTCACCCTTGTGGACTACTTTTACCTCTATCTTTCCGATGGGGTACACTCTTTGCCCCGTGTATGTTTTCAATATAATCTCCATATCCTGTAGGGGAATATGTTGGAATAACCTTTTGTAATCTTTCTTATTCATGACCGTCAATGCCGACCCAGTGTCCAATTCCATCTTTACTTGGACTCCTGCTATCTGAAGAGTGACCCAAATTGTCTGGAGATCTGAATCCTTACCAACGTTGTGTACTCTTAAGCTACCCAGTTCATTACTGCTAGCGTCTGAATCTGACTTCTGTTCGTTCGAACTGGTCTTTGTCACCTTGTGCACCTTTATGTATTTTCCTTGCGGTGACTTTTTGTTGCTGGTCTTCTTTCCTGACCGGCATACTTTAGCTATATGGCCAAGCCTGCCACACGTTCTGCATTCTTGGTTTTTAAACCAACACTGGTTCTGATCGTGTGTTGTCTTTCCACAACGATAACATTTTACAGTACTCAAACCCAATTTATTTGTACTGAGTTCCGGTGACCGTAGCTGCATTACTGCCATGCCTCTCGCTGCGGCTTCGTGTGCTGCTGCCATAGTGATCGCTTTCTCAAGCGTCAGCTCATTCTCCTCGAGCAGTCGCTTTTGTGTATCTTCTTTTAATAATCCACACACAAATTTATCTCTTAGCGCGTCTGTTAGTCCCGTTCCAAACTGACAGTACTTTGCTAGCTTACGCAATTCCATTAAATATTCAGCATTGCTTTCATCCTTCAGCTGCCTTCTCCTGTAAAATTTAAATCGTTCCGCTAGCATCAGCGGCGTGGGGTTTAGATGATTTTTCAGGACAGTAACAATCTCCTCGAACGTCTTATCCGCCAGTTCATCTGGTGATAAAAGGTGTTTCAATTGCCCGTATGTCTTCGCACCCATTAAGTTCAATAAAGTTAGTGCTTTCTCTGCATCTGGGATTTTATTTGCTTTACAATAATTTTGTATGCGTTCTACATACATGGCCCAATCTTCGATGTCGCTATCAAAGGTATTAATGTTCCCATGTTTAGGCATCGTTGCAATTTATTTTATTTATTTATTTATTTTTATTTTTATTTTATCCCAAGATGGCAGCTTCCCGCTCTTGTCTTCGTCCTCCGCCTACAAAATGGCGGTTTTCCCGCGCTTGGCAGTCTTCACCCACTGGCTGCAATGGCGTTTGGCGTGCCACTGCTGCTCCCCTTTCCCAGCGGTTAGTAACTCCCCCGACGCTGTCTCCGCTTCACCGCAGCTCCCTCGGGCATTCGCGCTTCCCCGATGTCGCGCCGCGCAGCCCTTCTTGCAGCCCGGTTATTAGCACCGGCTGCGTTCGCCTTCACCGCGGCTCTCGCGCCTTCAGTCGCCCCAGACGCTGCGCCTTTTTGGCTCGAAAGCGGCCCGGCCCTTATCACCAGCCGCGATCGATGTCCCTGCGCTGCGCCTTTTGGCCCGAATGCGGCCCGGCCCTTATCTCCGGTCGCGATCGATCTCACCGCCCTTATTCCTCCGTCTTCCTCCCCCCGTCTGTACAGCCAACGCGGCCGACTTTCTGCTCGCGTCGCTGACCGGCTTACCCACCACCGAGGTAGAAAGAAGATAGCTGACTGCCGCTGATGGAGGCTTCGAGTTCAGGATGTCTTCTGCACTCCGGGTTCTCGATGCCTGCCGCGCGACGTGTCTTCCAGCAGGGTGATGAGGGTGGATGCCTCTCTTCGACGCCCGTTCTGTGGACGAAGCCGCCGTGGATATAAACTGCCGCAGGGTAAGAATCGGACTCGTCGCCACTGTTAAGTCTGTGTGTTCCAGTTGTATTAAGATTAATTACTGACACAGACTACAAGAATAAAGTTTCAACAGGTCTTTACTAGTTGGAGGTCAGGACTATACTAAATACAATATCACTACACAGTACTTATATACCGGTGGTCACCACCGGTATTACGTATACAGCAGCCAGAGAAAGTAGTACATCTCTTAAGGTGGAACAGGCTTAAGTTCTCTTAAGGTGGAACAGGTTACATACACCACATGAGGCATGCTACTCTTTCATCACATGCTTCAGATTGTTATTTTAGGATTATATGGAGCACAAGTTTGTCTCACTTGAACACAAATTAAGAGAGTTAGGAGAGGGCCCAATTCATAACCTCAACAATAGGAATCACTGGATAGCAATTGGGAGTAGGGACCCTACCTAACATAGCACAGATGGGAATCAAACATATTTGTACTATTTAAAGATATTTTTCCTGTATTCATTGTAAGAGTTCACATGAGGCTTTAACCTTGTAAACGGTGTTTCCAAAGATTAATTTTCAGAAATACAGTGAAGTCTTTATCAATCTGCGCTGTAACTGGATCTTTATTAAAATACAAGCAACAGTTCTAACATTTAAGATGTCCCATGCTGAAAACCTGCAATTGCATTTAGAAAATAAAAGCATTTTAGGTAACTTCTTTAACAAATTGTTGGGTAGAAAATGTGAAATGGAGCAACTTGGCAAGCACAGTGCTTACTCGAAAAGGAAGTGGCTGAAGGGACTGATAACCCAGAGGAAGCAATGCCATGCATTCCAGTGTGACAACCTTGTGTACAATTTAGTTTTTTCTGACTGTCCTAAATTTTAAAAGGAAAGTTCTGTTTTATGGTTGCAAAATTGCCTTAGATTAAAGTGCTATTGTCAAGTTTGTGCTGGTAAAATAGAATGACAGTAAGAAAGTATACAGAGCTACCTCAAAATTTAATTGACTGTTATTGGCTCCATGACATTACCAGATAAATTGTTTTGCAGTATGCCACCAATTCCAAACTAGTTATTTAATTTTTTTCCACATGTTGCATATAAAGTAATGAAGAAAAAAATAATAGACATTCAATACTTGCAGTGAGCTAAAGTCATAAGCAGTACTTCCAGTTCAGAAATACCCTGGACTTAAAAGTGGGAAAAAAGAAACTTTATGGGCATCTTAAAATCTTAAATGTTGTAATGGTTACTCATATTTTAAAACAAATCCAGTTGCAGTAAGGATAGATAAGACTTTATTGTGCATTAGGAATGAAAGTGAAAAATCTTAATACAATGAGTGCCAAATGTTTGGGATAATTTTCAGACAATGAAGAATAACAAAATACAATAATTCAACAAGCGACTGAATGCCACAATGGAAGAGTTAGGAGACAAGAGGGGTGATCTTTGATGGGTAGAATGTCCCTTTCTCATCCTTAACTTTGCTCATATATTTAACCATGGAAGGGATACCTGGTAAGGGAACGGATCATGAAAGATGCCTGAGGGGAATTATTGGTTGCTCATTAAATGTACACAAGCAATCTGAGGTGGCTATCTGGAAAGTAAGTAGAATTTTAGGTTGTATAGTTAGGACATCAAGTGTTAAACCAAGAGCACTAGTCTATATAAAGCTTTGGTACATCTGCACTTGTTGTACTTCAGTGTTGGTCCCTGCATATGATGAAGGATATTGAGGCTGTGGAAAAGGTGCACAGATGGGTGACCAGAATGGCACCTTGTCTAACAGCTCTTAGTTATAGGAATGCATTCTAAGAGTTAGGGCTCTTTACCTTGGAGAAGCACAAGCTTTAAAGGAACATAATTGCATTTTTTTAAATGAGGAAGGTATTTGACTTCGGTTGGATAGGTTACTTGAATTTGCTCAGAGAGGAATTTCCAAGAGTTTCTTTTTTCTGAATTGGCCAGAGTATTTTTGTGCATCTCCCAGGAGATTGCATGATTAGTACATGGATCAATGGAGTGCATGGGTACACCATTTCTAGATAAAATGGGCTTGATGGCTCTGATAGTGTTTTCATGCCCTTCCTTTCATATGTTCATATGTTCAGATTGTTATGAGGGAAACCCAGGGTGACTAGTCTACTTAGCTTCTCATCCACCTGTTGGGGAATTGCCTACCCTTCTCTTGTTACCTCACTGATGGAAAGACTCAGATCAAAAAATCAGGGAATCTTGCTTCTCACACTGTACACTGTAATTGATGGGGTAAATGTTGAAGTTGCAAAGTATTAAATTTTCTAACCTAGACCAACCAATAAACTATTGGAGGTTCATAGCGAAAATGTGTCTCTTCAATGTCACATGCTTGAAATTGTAATGGTCGTCGAATTCACCTCCTTGGAGTGTATCATTCAGACACTTCTAGACAGCTCACCCTGGAATGTTGCGGCATGTCGCTGTTACTTGGCACTGTATATACAACCATGCAAAATATATTATGAAAAGCTATGAACAATTGCTCCTGTAAATGGTTGAGGAAAACAAAGACAATTTACGAAGTTATTAAAGACAAAGCACAACTCAATCTGCATATAGCAGGCAAACTGGGCTTAAATCTATTAGAACAACTGATGTCAAGCCTTTGTTACATTTTCCATACTAGCCCATTTTCACTAGCAGAATCAAAATTTCTATTGTAGAACTATTGTTGATCACACTTATGCCAAACTCTTGAATACCCTTTGAATTGAAATAATTTATGGTCTGAGTTCATGTCCTCTCTGAAAGGCAGGAATGTCAACTTACCATTGCACCATGCCCAAATATGCAGGCTTAATAAGGGTTCAGTGGTGCAGTTTAAAATGACCTGTATTTAACCTTTAGAAAATCGAGATAGAAAGTGGAGTTGGTGGCTCTTTACTATGATGATAAATATTCCATGCTACATATAGCATTAAATAAGCAGAAAAACATTAACGACTCCAGTTGGATGAAGCTGTAGTTTCTTCTGAAACATTTGGTATAGTGCACCTTTCTGCGACCAGATCTGGGGTAGACCCTTATATAACTCCGTATTCCATATTCTCTGTACTTAGTATTGCTATAATTATGGGGAGTTGAAACCAAAAAACTTATTAACAACCTTTCATGAGCTTATGGTAAGTTTGTAGAACTTAAAAGTGAGCAGGTTGCCATAAAAAGGAACATTCATTTCAACTTAATTAGCTTTGTAAAAACATGACACAAAAATTATTAGCCTTTCATTATCCTCCCCTTAAATTTCCTGACTTCACATGCCTCCCAATGGAGCTGAAAAGATAATAGTGTTCATAATTAAGTTATACCAAGATGCAAACCTCAACGAGAGCCAAGCTTCTCATTGTGCTATTGGCAAATTAACAGGGGGAAGGTAACACAGCTGTATGTATACTATATTGAGCTGTCTGAGCATCTTGTATGTTTAAATAACTGCCAGCCAGATGTTGCATGTGTTGGAGAGGTTCCTATTTTTCTTCATTATATATGATCTTTGCCTGTGCCAGTACATAGAATTACATAGAATATACAGCACAGAAACAGGCCATTCAGCCCAACGAGTCTGTGCTGCTGTGTATGCTCCACACAAGTCTTCTCCCATTCCATCTACCTCATCTCAGCCTTTCAGCATATCTTTCTATTCCCTTTTCTCTCATGTACTTGTCTAGTTTCCTTTTGAAAGCATCTAAGCTATTTGTCTCGACCACTTCCAGTGCCAGCTGATGAAAAGTTGTTAATAAGTTTTTTGGTTTCAACACCCCAAATACTAGCAATTCTGCAACGTGATTGGTTAAGGATTGCTTGCGTTGTTCACACAAGTTCCAGATCCCCTATAGAACTTCTTAAAGCAACTTGTCGTGCAAAAGCTCACTGAAATTGAACAGGCAAGGGCAAGTCTATCACTGTTGGTTCGCTGGCCGCAATAAATTCTGGCCCATTATGTGTTGTATTAAGCTATGGACAAAGGAATTTTTTTTTTTAACTAAATGTGCATTCACGTACTTTAAGCAAACACCAGTTGATCAGATGCACTGCAGGCGATGTTGATACAGTGTTAAAGAAGCAATTATATAGACATTGCTATAAAATATGCTTCTATATGTGTTTTATTGCTATAATGACCATGATATCCCCCTGTAGTTCCAGATTAAAATAAGTGAATTGTGTGTATAGTACCACACCACACAACAGTTGGTTCATTGATGAGGCAAATAGTTGATCAGCTTTCTGTCAGCTATCATTTTATCAATTATACTTGGATTGACACTTTTACAAGCCACTGTCATTTTGTTTATTGCTTGATGTCCAAAGGTTTTATTTGCAACATGCAAATAATGTCATTACCCTATTGTACCTGCTGAACGGTGGTTAGTTGTGGCCACTGTGCCATCATGTTTCAGCCTGAATTTTTTTGTTTAATAGTCGACTCATTTAGTAAAATTAATTTATTCATGTAGTTATTGACTTGCATCTGTTCAATATGTTGTTCAATCATACAATGCCTTGCGGCTGTAAGATTCTATTGATTGCAAAACAGAAAGATTAGATTGCAAATCTGAAGCTAAACAGAGGGTAATGCTGCCCTGGAGGTAATGTATTCAAGCCTATGTATAGGTTAATGTTAGCTGGAGAGCTAAGTGGAAAAAGCATTTGGTACATTCAGTATCTCATTTATTTGACTAACAAAGATTCAATCATACCTGCAGCCAGACCTGCATATTGAGTGATTGACCGACCAATTTTAATAAACTGGCTACCTTTATATTACTAAAGGCCCCATTGCATGACACAATTGAGATTGCTTCAATGCAATTCTGAATGGTGTGAAATCTGCTGCTGTGCCTTGTACTGCACTGTTCCAACCCGAGGTGAAACTGACAGCATTTTTAAACATAGCCGTGCATCCATCTTCCTCATCAAAGGGATGATTTTCTTTGCCATTTTGAAGGTTACATTCAAAAAACAATAATGAGAGTTGTAGCAGTGTCCTTTGTTTATCCAGGTATTCTTAAATGCCCAGAATATAATGAGTTGTCCTGCATTATTTTAAGTAGCATAGGTATTCAATTATTTCACAGAATTTCCAAGTAACGTATGATATTATGCAAAGACTGATATTCTTTTTTGCTCAATTTGCATATCTTACCGCTGATCAGCAGCAGCACTGCAAAAGCAGTTAAATTAAAACTTCAGAATCATTGCTGGGCAGCAGGACCATATACTGCTATTTCTCAGTCTGCCCATTGCAGGAAGCCCTCTGCAGTGCAGGGCTCATTAGTAAAAAAAAAAATTTTATTTGTTGCTGGGATGTGGGCATCGCTGGCAAGGCCAGCATTTATTGGCCATGCCTAATTGCCCTTGAGAAGGTAGTAGTGAGCTGCCTTCTTGAACCGCTGCAGTCCCTGTGGTGAAGGTACTCCCATTTGACCCAACGACGATGCAAGAGCGTCTGAAAATCCCAAACTTGCTGTCCATTTCAAAGGCGGTATGACGGCACACTCTGAGCATGCCCTCATACCCACCGCAAATTCTGGCCCATCATCTAAAAATGCTCTACGCTTGTGCACAAATGCCAAAAGTATTTAAAGCTGTTTTACAATATATTCTAAAACTGCATGCTTAATGGGAAGATATTATATTTAGACTGCAGCAGACTCTTATTGAACTGGTTTACTTTATAAATGAAATGCGCTTTATGCACTAACTTCTTGTTCAGAAATAGATATCACGGATAGGTAGGGTGGTCATAGTATGACTTCCAAGCTGTAGAGAAAGTGCTTAAGCCATCTCCAACCTCCCATTCCTTTCCAAAGTCCTTGAACGTGTTGTCGCCTCCTAAATCCATGCCCACTTTCCCGCAACTCCACGTTTGAACCACTCCAATCAGGTTTCCATTTCTGCCACAGCACTGAAACAGCCCTTATCAAAGTCACAAGATACATCATATGTGACTTTGACCATGGTAAGCTATCCCTTCTCATTCTTCTCGGCCTGTCTGCAGCCTTAGACACGGTTGACCACACCAACCTTCTCCAACGCCGTTCCTTCGTTGTCCAGCTGGGTGGGACTACCCTTGCCTGATTTTGTTCCTATCTATCAGTCGTAGCCAGAGAATCACCTGCAATGGCTTCTCTTCCTGCTCCCACACCATTAACTGTGGAGTCCCCTAAGGATCTATCCTTTGCCTCCTCCTATTTCTCGTCTACATGCTGCCTCTCGGTGACAATTACTTTCAGAAACTAACAATGTAGTCTCCAGCTAGAAGAATACACGATTGTTGGGTAAACAGCTGCGATAGTCTCACTTCCATTACTTTAGGGTATTACCTTCTAAGGTTTTTAATTTTACCAATGGCTGTATTAGACTGAACAAAACTGAATTAGTTTATGAGCATAACTATCAATAAATCTGAAACAATTTCTTTAGATAATACTGTAAATAGTGCTGTTATGTGTAAGTCCATTACATGCAGCTATTTTTTTTGGTTTGTTCTGACTAGTAATTTTGAGTTTAAATAGTAGGTTAAACTTCAAAGTTCCAACATTTCAGCAGAAGAAACTTCATAACCAGAAAGATCCCACTTACTGCAATTTAACAAGATTGAACTGAAAGTACTGTTTTGCTGAATATGATTTTTTTTAACACATTTGGCAGATTTTGTTGTAGATGCTTTTTCGTAAATGGCGACAAATGATTCAATGTGCGGTGGGTTACAGTTTTATGGCCTGCTTGAGGCTCTTTACTAAATTAGTGTATATTGTTTTATGTGTTGATTTTATTTTAACATTTTTAGCTTTGGCCTCTGCTACCTGTTTGCTCAGGTTGCTGCATCTCTTGAGCTGATTTCCAAACCAGCTGTAAACAGCTTGTTTGACTTTTCCAATCTAATGTTGAGAAACACCAGCCATATGTTAGAGCTGAATGTAGGATTCCAAGTGTTTGCAGTCGTACTACATTCCGTTTTGTTATATTACATTCATTTTTTATGATGTGCTATGGAAGAGTGTTGTGATTCCTATTCAGCTCCATATATGGCCAGATTAAACTGAACAATTGAAAAACCAGCACATTTCCATTTAAATAACTTTCCTGTCTTTCAGGAAAATGCATTAAACTGCTTTTACCTCATTGAACATTTGCAGCATTTTGCCTTTAATTGCTGGTAAATATCCAGGACACTAAGCCTTGACCTGAAACACTCAGAATTCCTGACCCCTTTTTACTGACCATAGCAGTGTGCATACCAGTAGAGTTTCAGTCTCTTCTGCGTTATGTTTAGCTTCTTAAGGAGCTTCATCACTCCAGAAAAAGCAGTCTGCATTAAAGAGACTGCACGTGACTAATTCATGACCATCTGGTGTGGCATTGGCTACAAAGTCTCATGTCACTTTGGTTTCAAAGCGATTGCCTAATGAGTTCCAGATACCATCTTTAAAAGTATTCATATAGAGCAGGGGAAAAAATGGCAACATCCAACCATATATCACTATTGGGAAGTGGAAAGGGCACACATTTATTTTATTTATTTTTGCATGATAAAATAGGGTAGTTGGTTTTATATAATGAAACCATTAGATTATAACAGATCATAAAATTTACTTCTATATTGTGCAGTGCAATGATTTATGTCTCAAGGTACTTAAAAAAAATAGACGTTGTCTACAATCTTTTGGCCCAGATTGTTTTGCTCTGATTAATAGCTTCCATATTTTATAGCTAATGATATCTTTCAGGAATTTCATACTAAAATGCAGTTTCAGGGAGTAAAACCAAGATTAGCAGACCTAACTTGCATAGCCCAGAAATGAATAATATTTAAATACTAGTTACTGTGACACCGCGGCTGATAATTTCTATAAAATGGTTATATTTGCAGAACGAAACATGACATTTACATAATTTCGTAATGAAAATCTTTATCAAAGAGGAACTGTTTCATTCTGATATTTCCCTGAAAGAAATGGTTTTATATTTTGCCTGGCTATTGAACTGGGAAATTCCATTCTTCTCCTTCCCTTCTTCTTATGCAGTCCCTTGGAACCGAGGATGACTTGCTTCCACACTGAAAATGAGTTCTCAGGTGACTGATGAGTCCAATGTGGGACCTACAGTCTCTGTCACAGGTGGGGCAGACGGTGGTTGAAGGGGCGGGTGAGTGGGGTGCTTGGGTTGATGTGCGCTCCTTCCGCTGTTTGAGCTTGGCATCCGCTTGCTCCCGGCGAAGAGACTCGAGGTGTTCGGTGCCTTCCCGGATGCTTATCCTCCACTTTGAGCAGTCTTTGGCCAGGGATTCCCAGGTGTCGGTGGGGATATTGCACTTTTTCAAGGAGGCTTTGAGGGTGTCCTTGAAGCGTTTCCTCTGCCCACCTGGGGTTCTCTTGCTGTGTTAGAGCTCCAAGTAGAGCGCTTGTTTTGGGAGTTTCATATCGGGCATGCGGATGATGTGGCCCGTACATCAGAGGTGATCAAGCGTGGTCAAAGCTTCGATGCTGGGGATGTTGGACTGAGCGAGAACACTGACGTCGGTGCGCCTATCCTGCCAATGGATTTGCAGAATCTTGTGGAGGCAGCTTTGGTGGTACCTCTTCAGTGCCTGCTGTACATGGTCCATGTCTCTGAAGCATACAGGAGGGGGGGTATCACTACTGCTCTGTAGACCATGAGCTTGGTGCCGGGTTTGAGGTCCTGGTCTTCAAACACTCTCTTCCTCAGGCAACCGAAGGCTGCACTGGCACACTGAAGGCGGTGTTGGACTTCGTCATTGACATCTGCCCTTGTTGACAGTAGGCTCCCGAGGTATGGAAAGTGGTCCACGTTATCCAATGCCTCGTCATGGATTTTGATCATCCGGGGGGCAGTAGTGTGTGGCGGGCACAGGTTGGTAGAGGACCTTTGTCTTACGGATGTTTCGTGTAAGGCCCATGCTCTCATATGCTTCAGTGAAGGTGTTGACGATGGTTTGGAGTTCGACCTCCGAGTGTGCACAGACGCAAGCGTCGTCTGCATACTGTAATTCAATGACAGAGGATGGGACGACCTTGGATCTGGACTGGAGGCGATGGAGGTTGAACTGTTTCCCGTTTGTTCTGTAGATTAGCTCCACTCCAGTGGGGAGCTTGGGTAGCAAATCTAGTGGGAGGATAGAAGATTGGGAAGTCTTTAAAGGACAGCAAAAAATAACTAAAAGATTGATTAAGAAAGGGAAGATAGATTATGAAAGTAAATTAGCAAAAAATATAAAAACAGATAGCAAGAGTTTCTATCGTTATATAAAAAGTAAAAGGGTGGCTAAAGTAAATGTTGGTCCCTTAGAGGATGAGACCGGGAAATTAATGGTGGGAAACGTGGAGATGGCAAAAACGCTGAACAAATATTTTGTATCAGTCTTTACAGTAGAGGACACTAAGAATATCCCAACACTGGACAAACAGGGGGCTCTAGGGGGGGAGGAGCTAAATACGATTAAAATCACTAAGGAAGTGGTACTCGGTAAAATAATGGGACTTAAGGCGGATAAATCCCCTGGACCTGATGGCTTACATCCTAGGGTCTTGAGGGAAGTGGCGGTAGGGATTGTGGATGCATTGGTAATAATTTTCCAAAACTCCCTGGACTCAGCAAAGGTCCCGGCAGATTGGAAAACTGCTAATGTAACACCCTTATTTAAAAAGGGTAGTAGACAGAAGGCTGGAAACTATAGACCAGTTAGCCTAACATCTGTGGTTGGTAAAATTTTAGAGTCCGTTATTAAGGAGACAGTAACGGGACATTTGGATAAACATATTTTAATAGGACAAAGTCAGCATGGTTTTACGAAGGGGAAGTCATGTTTGACAAATTTGCTTGAGTTCTTTGAGGACGTAACATACAGGGTGGATAAAGGGGAACCAGTGGACATAGTGTATTTAGACTTCCAAAAGGCATTTGACAACATGCCACATAAAAGATTATTGCTCAAGATAAAAAATCACGGGATTGGGGGTAATATTTTGGCATGGGTGGAGGATTGGCTATCTAACAGAAAGCAGAGAGTTGGGATAAATGGTTCATTCTCAGACTTCCTAACAAACAGACCCCAGTCTGTCAAATTAGGTAACCACACCTCCCCCCCCCGACCCTGAACACGGGGGCCCCACAAGGATGTGTGCTGAGCCCCCCCCTCTACTCCCTCTTCACCCACGACTGTGTGGCTGTTCATGGTTCCAACACCATCATCAAGTTTGCGGATGATACCACGGTAGTAGGCCAGATCACCAACAACGATGAGTCAGCCTACAGGGAGGAGGTCCAGCATCTCGTGAAGTGGTGCGGCGATAACAACCTGGCCCTTAACATCAAGAAAACCAAAGAAATCATTGTGGATTTCAGGAAGTCTAAAGGCGGAAGTCACACCCCCATCCACATCAATGGGGCTGTGGTGGAAAGGGTGGACAGCTTTAAGTTCCTCGGAGTCCACATCACGGAAGACCTCTCCTGGTCCCTCAACACCTCCTCTCTGGTGAAGAAGGCCCAGCAGCGCCTATATTTCCTAAGGAGGCTGAAGGGATGTAACCTGTCACCCCGATCCTCTCTAACTTTTACCGCTGCACAATAGAGAGCATCCTGATGAACTGTATCACAGTATGGTATGGCAGCTGTAGCTACTATGACCGGAAAGCCCTGCAGCGGGTAGTCAAAACTGCCCAACGCATTACCGGCACCCGGCTACCGACCATAGAGCACATATACCAGAAACGCTGTTTACAGAGGTCACGGACCATCATCAAAAACCCTACCCACCCCAGCCACAGTCTGTTCGCCCTCCTACCATCTGGGAGACGCTACAGATGCATTCGCACCCGTACGACCAGATTTAGGAACAGCTTCTTTCCCAGGGCTGTCATCCTACTGAACTCCACAAATAAACTCTAAAGCCTGCACATCTGCCAATGCACTTTATTATGGTTATGTTTATGTTAATGTATTACAAACCAAATGCATGTTGAATGTTTAAATGTCTTAATCTAAATGTACACTCTCGGGAGCCGCAAGCCTACATTTCGTTGTACTGCACTTGTGCACTAACAATGACAATAAAGTTGATTATGATTATGATTATGATTAGTGGTGCTCCGCAGGGGTCAATGCTGGGACCTCAACTCTTTACAATCTATATTAACGATTTGGAGGAGGGGACCGAGTGTAACATATCAAAATTTGCAGATGATACAAAGATGGGAGGGAAAGTAGTGAATGAGGAGGACATAAAAAACCTGCAAAGGGACATAGATAGGCTAAGTAAGTGGGCAGAGATTTGGCAGATGGAATATAATACTGGAAAGTGTGAGGTTATGCACTTTGGCAGGAAAAATCATAGAGCAAGTTATTATCTTAATGGCAAGAAACAGGAAAGTACTGCAGTACAAAGGGATCTGGGGGTCCTGGTGCACAAAACACAAAAAGTTGATATGCAGGTGCAGCAGGTGATCAAGAAGGCCAATGGAATGTTGGCTTTTATTGCTAGGGGGATGGAATATAAACACAGGGAGGTATTGCTGCAGTTGTACAAGGTATTGGTGAGACCACACCTGGAATACTACATACAGTTTTGGTGTCCATACTTAAGAAAAGACATACTTGCTCTCGAGTCAGTACAAAGAAGGTTCACTCGGTTAATCCCGGGGATCAGGGGGTTGACATATGAGGAGAGGTTGAGTAGATTGGGACTCTACTCATTGGAGTTCAGAAGAATGAGAGGCGATCTTATTGAAACATATAAGATTGTGAAGGGGCTTGATCGGGTGGATGCGGTGAGGATGTTCCCAATGATGGGTGAAACTAGAACTAGGGGGCATAATCTTAGAATAAGGGGCTGCTCTTTCAAAACTGAGATGAGGAGAAACTTCTTCACTCAGAGGGTGGTAGGTCTGTGGAATTTGCTGCCCCAGAGAGCTGTGGAAGCTACATCATTAAATAAATTTAAAACAGAAATAGACAGTTTCCTAGAAGTAAGGGGAATTAGGGGTTACGGGGAGCGGGTAGGAAATCGGACATGAGGCTAGGTTCGGATCGGTCATGGCCCTGTGGGTGGCGGAGCGGGCCCAGGGGCCGTGTAGCCTGGTCCTGCTCCTACTTCTTGTGTTCTAATTCTGTGTTAGATTTCAGGAGATGGTTCTATTCACAGGGATTAGTGGAGACCTCGGGAACAGGCTGCCAGCTAGGAGTCCTTCAAGAGTAAATTGGGCCTGTTCCTGGCTGAGGTGGAGATCACCTTTTACAGAAGGTAAGTACTGCAGGAAATACAGGGACAGAGTGATCTCCTGGATGAGTTTCGATCGCCTAGATGGGTCGGAGAGGAATTTCCCAGATTTTTTCTCTCAAATTGGCCATTGGGTTTTTTATCTAGTTTTTCGCCTCTCCCGGGAGATCACATGGGTTCGGGTGGGATGGAGAGTGAAAGTAGATTTGAGGTTAGGATCAGATCAGCCATGATCTTATTGAATGGCGGAGCAGGCTCGAGGGGCCGATTGGTCTACTCCTGCTCCTATTTCTTATGTTCTTATGTTCTTACTTAGGGTAAGATGGAGCATTGCAGCAAGGAAGATCGAGAATAGCGTTGGTGCGATAACACAGTCTTGCTTGACCCCAGTCCGTACGTTAATTGGGTCTGTGGTGGATCCGTTGGCCAGGATCACGGCTTGCATGTCGTCGTGAAGCAGGTGAAGGATGGTGACAAACTTTTGAGGGCAGCCGAATTTGAGTAGGACACTCCATAATCCCTCACGGTTGACGGTGTCGAAGGCCTTTGTGAGATCAAAGAAGGCCATGTATAGCAGTTGGTGCTGTTCCCTGCATTTCTCTTGTATTTGACGCGCGGTGAAGATCATGTCCATTGTGCCCCTTAGTGGGCAGAATCCGCATTGCGACTCTGGGAGGAACTCTTCAGTCACTGGGAGAAGGCGATTGAGGATGATTCTTGCAATGACTTTCCCTGTGGCAGACAGCAGGGAACCTCCTCTGCAATTACCGCAATCGGACTTGTCACCTTTTTTGAAGATGGCCACAATTACGGCATCTCTGAGATCCCCTGGCATGCTCTCCTCCTTCCAAATAAGAGAACTGAGATCATGTATTCATGCCAATAGTGCTTTTCCGCCATGCTTTAGTGGCTTGGCGGGGATTCCATCTACTCCTGAGGCCTTGTTGTTCTTCAGTTGTCGGATGGCCTTTTCAACCTCACGCCGGGCTGGGGTTGTGCTGAGGTGGTGGTGGGAAGCATGCTGTGGGATGGAGTTGAGGACACTCGCATCGAAGACAGAGCCTCGGTTAAGGAGATCTTCGAAGTGCTTCTTCCAGCGGGCACTGACTGCCTCTCTGTCCTTGATGAGTACCTCTCCGTTCTTGGCCCGCAGTGGGGTAGGACCTTGGGTGCTTGGGCCGTAGGTCTTGACTGCGCTAAAGAATCCACGCACGTCGTGGTTGTCGGCTAGCTGCTGGATCTCCTGCACTTTCTCCACCCACCACCTGTTCTTTAGGTCGCGAGTTTTTTGTTGGACCTCGGCCTTCAGGCGTCTGTAGAGCTGCATTCTTGCTCTCGAGTTGTGTTGCTGTTTCCAGGTCAGGAATGCCCTGCGCTAGCAGCTTATTAGCTCCTGGTCGATCTCGTCGAACCAGTCTTGGTGTTTCCTGGTCGAGTGACCAAGCGTCTCTTCACAGATGCTGATTATGGAGGCCTTGAGTGCAGAGCAGGCGCTGTGGGCACTCTGTGTCCCTGAATCACTGGGAGTCATCAGGTTGGTTATGAGGCACAGGCTGAATACGGCTTTCTTAGCAGGGTCTTTGAGTGCTCCAGCTTTGATTTTCCTGCGGCATTGTTTCTGTTGCTGCCACTGTTTTGGAGCTACATTGATGGAGATGACAGAGTGTATTAGGCGGTGGTCTGTCCAGCAGTTGTCAGCTCCTGTCATGGCGTGGGTGATGTGGATGTCCTTTCGGTCCCTCTCTTGGACGATGATGTAGTCCAACAGATGCCAGTGCTTGGAGCGAGGGTGTTGTCATGAAGCCTTGTACTTGTCTCTCTGACAGAACAAGGTGTTAATTATGACAAGGCCATGTTCTAAGCATTTCGTCAGGAGGAGGGTACCGTTGGAGTTGGCTTTCCCTACCCGCTCTCTGCCGATCACGCCTCCCCAGAGGTCTCTGTCCTTTCCAACTGTAAGGGGTCATTTTAACGAGCTTATGGGGTGCTAAATCGGTTTTGATTTTCGCACTACTCGTGAGCGGTTTCGAAGCGCTCCCCCCTCACGGTTCTAGACACTGGGCTTATTGCCAGACAACCTTTGTGTGTTGGCCCAACTCGTGACTCGGAAGACAAATGGTCAGATGAGACAGATTGAGTTTTAAATCAAAATGATCTTTATTTTTGAAAGAGAATGCACACAGAGAAAATTGGCAAGAATAAATGCAGACGAAAAATAACGTTTCTCACAGAGGACTAAATTATACACTGAGAAAAATAACTTTAAAGCATATAAACAGTTCTAAAATAGCGATAAGCTAAAAGCGGGGGTGAGGGAAGTGCACGGACACATCGAGGGATAAATCACACTCCTGACTTACAAATACCCTTAACGTTACAAACCCTCCCGTTACTGAATATACCTCAGTTATGTCAGTTAGGTAGAGTTGGGCCTTTATGCTCACCAGAATTTCAAAACCCTTCTGGACCTTGGTACTTCTTGTTACGTCTGGAATTTCCGATCTTCCTTATGGGACCGGCTCCTGGACCCTGTTAATTGGTGTTGTCCGGGACCTCCGACCTTCCTTATGGGACCGGCTCCTGGACTCGCTCTCCTGTACAAACTTTGGAAGTCCTCCGAAATCCTCGAGCCGTTTTCTGTTCCGCACGGTCCTCGAACTCCTGATGGTAACTGGACTTGGACTTCACAGTGTGAACCATCTCCGGAGGAGTCTTCCTTACTCTGGTCGAATCTTAGACTGACTTGCTGACGATTTACCTGAACGGTTATACTCTTTTCTGGCCCTAATCTTGGTGCCAAATCAACCGTTTTCCTTTGTTAAGGTTGCTTTAACAAAAGCAAGCACATTAATTTTAACTGCTTGCAAATCGGACTAATGGGAATCCGATTAGTGTCCCTTCGTTTGTGTGTGCACAGCGGTTTCTGAGATCGGTTACCGCTCTGCCAGCGATTAGCGCACCTCCAGGTGCTAATAGTTTTGTTTACTGCTGTAACCACATTACAATACCAAAAACAGTAAGGTTCTGGATTCTTCTAATCGATGATGACTCAGACTGCTGTTAGGTACTGTGTGTGTGTCCTTTTGAACTGGGCCATGAGAACTGCCAACTCCATTCTGTGTTCTCACAATGTGGCCACTTCAGGGGCCCTACCCGTATACTGTATTTCATGGATTTTTGCGAATCCTACACAACTCTGGCGTTAAAGTTGCTGTTGGGGTAAAAGCGAAGTCTTCCCTCCTCTCAAGCGGACCCCCTGAGATAAGGGATTGACACTTGCCCTATAGCAACCACGAATTCACCAGATGGACACCTTGGATAAGTTTCACGATCTTTATTCAAGCATATGCAGGGGGAAAATCTCACTCTCATCCAGAGAAAGGATTCTTCCACCGAGTATCAAATACATACAGCAATTATACCCTAACTGGAGGTGTGTACCCCTCATGCACACCCCTTCTACGATCATTGATTGGTGTACAGAATAGGCGAAGGGCTGTGTCCATTCATAGCCCCTTATCAGGGAGGTTGCTGAATGGTTCACAGAAACCCATCTTTACAGCATTCGTAGGCTAATTTATCTGTTTCTACTCTGGCCATGAGGTGCTTACCTCATCCTATGAGAATCTGTTTGTCCTGCCTTATGTTAAGCAAGGACAAAAGACAAGCTAGTTAGCCTTACAGTTCCTGTCTTATCTAGGTCCTACATTCCTAAGCAAGGACAGAAGACAAACTTATCAGCCTGCTAGTTTCCACTAATTTTAATTCTAAGAAGTTATAGGGGGAGAAATTCGTGGGTAGCGCCACCGATTAACGCCTAAAGAGGCCGAGAAGTGGGGCGCTAGCCAATTTCCGGGCTGGCGCAAGGCGCCTAGCGCCTCGCCCCATATTGAGCATGCATTTAGCGCTGGCGCTAAATCTTAGCGCCCGCTCATGGGCGCAGGCTGATTATGACGTCATTTGAGTGTGCAACGCCTTTTGGGTGCCCCGGACCGGAAATTCAGTGGCGCCCCCCTCCGTAGCGCCTGGCGCTAATAGTGACAGCTTACCTGGACCTCACCAAGTCACTCTCGGGCTGGAGGAGCGTTATTTAAAGGGGACTGGTGTGGTTTAAAAGCGGCAGCCATTTTTGGAGCACAACTTCCTCGAGAGCTACAAAGAGTTGCTGAGCTGCACACTGAGAGCCATTTGACCACTGAGCCAGCGCAGGCAGACGATCTTCAGCCTCTGACCATCACCTTGCTGTTGGTGAGCCTTGACAACGGGGAATCTTCCTGTGGGCACTTATTATGGGGGCTGTATTGGAGGGGAACGTCCTGCTGCTGAATCATCTGGAAAGGGCACTGAGACTCTGGGAGAGGGGGGCGGGCATGGCTAGACGGAGGAGGGCCAACAGACGTCGCCACAGCAGACCTTACGCTGGCAGGGTTTTCCGACAGCAGTTTTCCTACATGAACATGCTGGAGGAGCAGTGTGTCAGAAGGCTGCGAGTTAGAAAGGAGGTGGTGACTGAGCTGTGCCAGCTGCTTCAGCCAGATCTGCAGCCTCAGATAAGGTGCAGGACATCTCTGTCAGTGGCTGAGAAGATGCCTGCTGGCCTGAACTTCTACGCGAGCGGCTCTTCTCAGGCTGCGTGTCAGAGGCTGATCAGAAGTAGCTTCCAGGCCCCTCTCACGGAATGCTTGCTGCCATTCCAAGAACAGGAATGGAACCGGTCTGATACCCCCAAGCCTGTGAAGGGCAAGATGCATGTAAATAGAAGGCATGGCCATTGTAAATGAAGAAAGTGTTTCATTACACAAAATGTGGTTCCTTCAAACATGAGCAAGCTATGGCAACTTGCCTCTCACACCCGGGAGACTGTCCAAAACATAAATCACATTCTGACCACCTTCCTTGGCCTTGATTCCACTGAGCCAACCAAAGCATCCAATGCCCCATCAGTGAGGCGTTCCGCCCTCTGCCTCACCCTTTCCATGTCTTGCTAGGCTGGTGTGCCACAGGTAGGCTCCCACCACTTTGAAGGCCTACAAGGCAGTGAGTGTGTCTGGTGATGCCAATTGACCTGCCCTTTTAAGAGCTGGCCGGCGCCAGTGTGTCTCAGGGAAAGTGATTATTGACAGCACCTTCGCTGCGCCCCGCCGCCGCAAAATTGGGTTGCGCCGCCGGGTTAGCACTTTAAGAGTAGCGTGCAGCACCTGATTTAGCGCCGCAATCACCTTTAGGGGCGCTGCAACCCAATATCGCGCTAGGTGGCGCTAAATTGCGCCTGGCGCTAAACTTTGCGCATCGCCAGGACTAGCACCCCAAATGCGGCTATACCGAATTTCTAGGTCATAGTTTCTTCTAACTTTAATTCTAAGAAGTCTTTGTTGTCCCCTTACAGTCGCCAAGGAGGATCAGCTTGTCACCCGTTGGGACTCGGGACAGGGACTGTTCGAGGCTGGAGTAGAATTCCCCTTTGGTCTTGTGTGTTGCTTCCAGTGTTGGGGCGTACGCACTGATGACCGTAGCGCACTGGTTCTGGGCTAGGGTGAGCCGAAGAGTCATGAGGCGTTCATTTATTCTGCAAGGGGAGTCTCTGAGACGTCGAACTAGCTCATTTTTTATGCCGAAACCTACCCGATGGAGGCGGCGTTCATCTTCAGGTTTGCCTTTCCAGAAGAAGGTGTAACAACCGCCTTGTTCCTTGAGCTGGCCTTCCCCTGCCCACCGGATCTCGCTTAGGGTGGTGATGTCTATGTCGAAACGTCTGAGCTCCTGGGCAACGATAGCAGTGCGGCATTCTAGTTTGTCTCTGTTGGGGTTGTCCATGAGGGTCCTGATGTTCCAGGTCCCAAACTTCATTTTAAAGGGTGGAAGATGCCTGTGCGTGAATTATTTTATTGTGGGGTGGCCGTTGCACACCAACTACCATACGGGCTTGACAGAGCAAGGTCTTGGTCCAATGGCAAGGGGATCCAAGATGATTGGAGACCAGGCTCTGCTACATCGGCCTAGCACACACACACAAACATACTCCTACTGTCCTCCTCCCTTAATTTTGTGCTCAGAAACGTGAGGGAATGTTAGTTCCGGGGAAGGGTACATTCAGGTGGTATAGCATTCTTATTTTCCCCGTAAATCTTTGGTCAATTTTATGTTTATCAAAGTGAAGAGGAATCTTGGGATGAGTGGGAAAAAGAATGACATCATAAATCTGGGTAGGATCCCACAAAATTTTAATTTAAAAATGTAAACTGAACATACAAAGAAATTCAATTGGGAAATTCCATTGATGACTGACTAAATGGCCAGGTTGGACAACGTAAAGCAGGGCATTCTCTCCTTAATAACTGGCTCTCTGTTGCAACTTTCATTATTTGATGGATAGAAAACTAATGATACAAGAACAATAAAAATATGAAAGTGTTTCTAGTTACGGATTATTTATATTGCATAGTTATTGTGTTATTTCCCACAATCATCTGTGTATTGTCACCCAGTGATTTTTTTAGTGATCTTGCTACAATCATTGATTGTCCAGTGTGCAAATTACCACACTTCAAATACACAAGAGTGTGCAATTTGACTGCTTCTGTCAGGACACCCGCCACAGGCACAGAAAACAAACCCATGTGAAAATAAAATCTCCCCCAAGAACTACACAACATTTATTCCAGAAAGTGATGGACACACAGGAGTTATCCCACATTAGGGTTCGTGTAAAGGTTCTCATGTTTGCTAGCTTTATTTGTACTCGAATGTCATCTGAACTTCTTGGTCAGATGCTGTCATCACTTAATCATTCGCAGAATCCATTATTTGGTTTAATTAAATATGTCCACTTCTTCAGGGAAGGAAAATATGCAAACGCATGTAGATCCAATAGAATAACACAATTAGTGCCATACAGACAGTTGGAACCAGATCTAAATTGGATATCACTCTGAAATATTTGAATCCGTACAATTAGAATGAATGAAAAAAAAGGCACAGCACATTTTAGACCTTTAGGATGTCCCAAAGCACTTAACAATTAATTATTTTCGAAGTGTAGTCGCTGTTATGTTGGCAAACATTGAAGCCAATTTCCACACATCAAAGTCTCAGACATAGCAATGACATAATTAACTGGTTAATTGGTTTTGGTGATGTTGGTTCAGAGATAAATGTTGGTGGGCAGAGCGACAGAATTCCCTGCTCTTCTTCAAATATTACCAGAATAGGCAGACAGGGTTTAACATCGCATCTGAAGGACAGAACTTGTGACAATGCAACAGTCCCACTGTACATGAGAAATGTAAAAAATAGGAGCAGGAGTAGGCCATACTGCAGGACTTCCTCAGGGCAGTGTCCTAGGCTCAACCAACTTCAGCTGCTTCATCAATGACCTTCCCTCCAACATAAGGTCAGAAATGGGGATGTTCGCTGATGACTGCACAGTGTTCAGTGCCATTCACAACTCCGCAGATAATGAAGCAGTCCAAGCCAGCATACAACAAGACCTGGATGACGTTCAGGCTTGGGCTGATAAGTGGCAGGTAACATTCGCGCCACAGAAATGCCAGACAATGACTATCTCCAGCAAACAAGAGTCTAACCACCTCCCCTTGACATTCAATGGCATTACCATCACCGAATCCCCCACTATTAACATCCTGGGGGTCACCATTAACCAGAAACTTAACTGGACCAGCCACATAAATACTATGGCAACAAGAGCAGGTCAGAGGCTAGGTATTCTGCGGCGAGTGTCTCACCTCCTGACTCCCCAAAGCCTTTCCACCATCTACAAGGCACAAATAAGGAATGATGGAATACTCTCCTCTTGCCTGGATGAGTGCAGCTCCAACAACACTCAAGAAGCTCGACACCATCCAGGACAAAGCAGCCCGCTTGATTGGCACCCCATCCAGCACCTTAAACATTCACTCCCTCCACTACCGGCGTACCGTGGCTGCAGTGTGTACCATCTACAAGATGCACTGCAGCAACTCACCAAGGCTTCTTCGGCAGCACCTCCCAAACCCGCGACCTCTTCCACCTAGAAGGACAAGGGCAGCAGGCACATGGGAACACCACCACCTTCAAGTTCCCCTCCAGGTCACACACCACCCTGACTTAGATGTATATCGCTGATCCTTCATCGTCGCTGGGTCAAAATCCTGGAACTCCCTACCTAACAGCACTGTGGGAGTACCATCACCACATGGACTGCAGCGGTTCAAGAAGGGGGCTCACCGCCACCTTCTCAAGGGCAACTAGGGATGGGCAATAAATGCTGGCATTGCCAGCGACGCCCTGATCCCATAGATGAATAAAAAAAGTAAATTAAAACAAATACGGCCCCTTGAGTCTGCTTTGCCATTCAATAAGATTGTGGCTGATCTACCTCAACTCCACTTTCTCGCACTATCCCCATATCCCTTGATTCTCTTAGTATCCAAAAATCTATCACTCTCCATCTTGAATATACTCAATGACTGAGCATGCACAGCCCTCTGGGGTAGAGAATTGCAAAGGTTCCAACACCAACGTTCCCACGAAGCTGCACGGCCACATGGCCACACAACTGTCGAGATCCCACGCAGCCTGGGACCAGCTTTTCAAATTGGAGATTGTGCACATGCGCAAAATTTTGAATGGGCTGCGCAGCCTGTTAAAGGGACCACGCACCCAAAAAAAATGCCCCAACCATCTGAGTGAAGAAATATCTTCTCATCTTAGTCCTAAATGGCCGACCCCTCATTCTAGACTCTCCAGCCAAGGGAAGCAGCCTTTCAGCATTTACCCTGTCAAGCCTGCTAAGAAGTTTAAACATTTCAATGAGATCACCTCTCATTCTTCTAAACTCCAGAGAATATAAATACATTCTACTCAATCTCTCCTCATAGGACAGTCCTCTCATCCCAGAAATATATCTAGCGAACCTTTGTTGCACCCCCTCGAAGGCAATTATGTCCTTCCTTGCGTAAGGATACCAAAAATGTACACAGTTTTATACAGCACTTAAGTGTTGGGCTAGAGCATGTGCTCTGGACTAGGGGCTTAACCCCATACCCACCATACTCCAAGGTGAGGGTACAACCACTGATACTTACAGGGACTATATTAGGGAAAAATACAGCTGCCAGTCAAAAAGATAAGCTGACTTTAATTGGCTTGGTTGGATTAGCCCAAAACCAAGCTTTTGATTTAGAAACTTGAGTTCAGCCTCTCCAGATAAATTTTCACAGAATAGGTATTTATAGGACAAAGAAAGGCTT
This sequence comes from Somniosus microcephalus, assembly GCF_052327205.1. NCBI lineage: Eukaryota > Metazoa > Chordata > Chondrichthyes > Squaliformes > Somniosidae > Somniosus > Somniosus microcephalus. The sequence goes on from NC_140997.1 coordinate 167,815,148, forward strand.
GGCCGTTTTGTAATACAAACCTTCTTATTGATGTCATCTCCAAGCTAATAAGATCCCAAAAGAATATTACAATAATTGTCATTCTCCAGCAGTCTAGAAAAGCCTTGCACAGAATAGCTGGAGAGGTGGCGGATGAGGAAAAAGTTGGATTGCAGATGTTTCGGGGGTAATATATGATGTGGAACATGAAGGATTATTAATTTCCAGTTCAAACTAAGCTTAATGAGGGAGTTTACAGTCTAAAGGGTGGTTGCAATCAAGAAAAATATGCTGAGGGAGCATGCGATCGGTGAAACCATAATGGAGGAATACTGGAGGCAATTTGCTGGAAGCTAATAGCGGGATGTTATTATTAGGGAAAAATGGGCAAAATGGAGCTTCATACTGGAGTCTATGTCAAACTAAAGTACTAAAAAATGTGTGAGGGGACTGAATAGGCCAGAAGGTTTATATTAGGACCAGCAAAATAGAGTATTTTGGGGTCTAAATGTGAAGATTTCGGTGAGAAAGAAGTCTCAATTTTGTGGTGCGACAGGTTACTGAAATCCATCAATTGACTCCGGTTTTTTTTCTCAGGATTGGTCTTGGTTGGTACCAATATTTCCATTTTGGTGGTGGATGGATGTTTTTCAGACTGGGAGGTGGTTTGCAGTGGTGTTCCCCAAGGGTCAGTTTTAACATAGAAACATAGAAGATAGGAGCAGCAGTAGGCCATTCGGCCCCTCGAGCCTGTTCCGCCATTTAATGAGGTCATGGCTGATCATCCAAATTCAGTACCCTGTCCTGCTTTCTCCCCATATCCCTTGATCCCTTTAGCCTTAAGAAATATATCTAACTCCTTCTTGAATATATTTAATAAGTTGGCCTCAACTGCCTTCTGTGGTAGAGAATTCCACAGGTTCATCAGTCTCTGGGTGAAGAAATTCCTCCTCATTTCAGTCCTAAATGGCTTACCCCTTATCCTTAGACTGTGACCCCTGGTTCTGGACACCCCCGCCATCGGGAACATCCTTCCTGCATCTAGTCTGTCTCGTCCTGTTAGAATTTTGTAAGTTTCAATGAGATCCCCTCAAATTCTTCTAAACTTTGGCAAATATAAGCCTAATCAACCCAATCTCTCTTCATATGTCATTCCTGCCATCCCAGGTATCAATCTGGCGAATCTTCGCTGCACTCCCTCCATGGCAAGAGCATCCTTCCTCAGATAAGGCGACCAAAACTGCACACAATATTCAAAGTGTGGTCTCACCAAGGCCCTATACAACTGCAGCAAGACATCTTTGCTCCTGTACTCGAATCCTCTCACTATGAAGGCCAACATACCTTTTGCCTTCTTAACCGCCTGCTGCACCTGCATGCTTACCTTCAGCGACTGGTGCACAAGGACACCTAGGTCTCGTTGCACTTCCCCTTTTCCCAATCTATTGCCATTCAGATAATAATCTGTCTTCCTGTTTTTGCTACCAAAGTGGATAACCTCGCATTTATCCACATTATACTGCATCTGCCATGCATCTGCCCAATCACCCATCCTGTCCAAATCATACTGGAGTTTCTCTGCATCCTACTCACAGCACACACGCCCACCCAGCTTTGTGTCATCTGCAAACTTGGAGATATTACATCTAGTTCTCTCGTCTAGATCATTAATATATATTGTGAATAGCTGGGGTCCTAGCACCGATCCCTGCGGTACCCCACTAGTCACTGCCTGCCACTTGTGGTAAAGACCCATTTATTCCAATTCTTTGCTTCCTGTCTGCCAACCAGTTCTCTATCCAAGTCAGTACCTTACCCCCAATCCCATGTGCTTTAACTTTGCACGCCAATCTCTTATGTGGGACCTTATCGAAAGCCTTCTGAAAGTCCAAATACACCACATCCACTGGTTCTCCCTTATCTATTCTACCAATTACATCCTCAAAAAATTCCAGTAGATTAGTCAAGCATGATTTACCTTTTGAAAATCCATGTTGACTTTGTCCGATCCTGTCACTGTTTTCCAAGTGCTCTGCTATTACATCTTTTATAATGGACTCTAGCATTTTCCCCACTACTGATGTCAGGCTTACTGGTCTATAATTCCCCGTTTTCTTTCTACCACCTTTTTTCAAATAGTGGGGTTACATTAGCTACCCTCCAATCCATGGGAACTATTCCAGAGTCTATAGAATTTTGTAAGATGACCAGCAATGCATCTACTATTTCTAGGGCCACTTCCTTAAGTACCCTAGGATGTAGATTATCAGGCCCTGGGGATTTATCGACCTTCAATCCCATCAATTTCCCTAACACCATTTCCCTTCAAATACTGATTTGATTCAGTTCCTTCCTCTCATTAGACCCTATGTTCCCCGACATCTCTGGAAGGTTATTTGTGTCCTCCTTTGTGAAGACAGAACTGAAGTATGTATTTAATTGGTCTGCCATTTCTTTGTTCCCCATTATAAATTCCCCTGATTCTGACTGCAAGGGACCTATGCTTGACTTCACCAATCTTTTTCTCTTCACATATCTATAAAAGCTTTTACAATCAGTTTTTATGTTCCCTGCAAGCTTACTCTCATATTCTATTTCCCCCCTCTTAATTAATCCCTTTATCCTCCTTTGCTGAATCCTAAACTGCTCCCAATCCTCAGGTTTGCTGCTTTTTCTGGCCAATTTATATGTCCTCTCCTTGGATCTTATGCTATCTCTAATTTCCCTTGTTAGCCACGGTTGAGTCACCTTTTTTGTTTTATTTTTATTCCAAACAGGGATGAACAAATTCTGTAGTTCATCCATGCGATCTTTAAATGTTTGCCATTGCCTATCCACCGTCAACCCTTTAAGTAACGTTCCCCAATCTATCCTAGCCAGCTCGCGCCTCATACCATCGTAGTTTCCTTTATTTAAATTCAGGATCCTAGTCTCTGAGTCAACAACTTCACTCTCCATCTTAATGAAGAATTCTACATATTATGATCGCTCCTCCCCAAGGGGCCTCGCACAACAAGATTGCTAATTAATCCTTTCTCATTGCATAATACCCAGTCTAAGATTGCCTGATCTCTAGTTGGTTCCTCGACATATTGGTCCAGGAAACCATCCCGTATACACTCCAGGAATTCCTCCTCCACAGTATTGTTACTAATTTGGTTAGCCCAGTCTATATGTAGATTAAAGTCACCCATGATAACTGCTGTGCCCTTATTTGGGTCCATCACTCTTTGCAATTTTTATAAATGACTTAGACTTAGGGAGCAGCATTATAATGTTTGCAGATGATATGAAACGTGGCAAAGTAGTAGATTATGATGAGGATAGTTATAGGCTTCAGGATGACATAGGCAGAATTGTGAAATGGGCAGAAGAATGGCAGATGGAGTTCAATGTGGAGACATGTGAAGTAATGCACTTTGGGAGGACTATTATGGAAAGACAATATAATATAAATGGCATGATATTGAAAAGTGTAGATGAGCAGAGAGACCTTGGTGTCCATGTACACAAATCCTTAAAGATGACAGGGCAAGTTGACAAGCTGATTTTAAAAAAGCATATGGGTTACTTGGGTATATAAATAGAGGAATAGAATATAAATGCAAAGAGATCATGCTAGAACTTTATAAATCACTGGTTCGGCCTCAGCTGGAGTATTGTGGAACATTCTGGGCACCACACTTCAGGAAAGATGCAAAGGCCTTAGAAAGGGTACAGAGGAGGGTTACCAGGGATGAGGGACTTCAGTTATGAGGAGAGGGTGGAAAGTTAGGACTGTTCTCCTTGGAACAGTGAAGGTTAAGAGGTGACCTAATAGAGGTTTTCAAGATGATGAGAAGTTTTGATAGAGTAAATAGGGGAAAATTATTCCCTCTGGCGAGTGGGTCAATAACTAGAGGTCATAGATTCAAAATCATTGGAAAAAGATCTAGAGGAGAGATGAGAAGAATTTTTTTCACTCGGAGAGTTGTCAGGATCTGGAACGCTCCACCTGAAAAGGTGGTGGAAGCTGATTCCATAAATAATTTTAAAAGGGAGTTGAGGATGAGGAAGTTACAAGGTAAAAGCGGGGATGTGGGACTAAGCATGACTGCTCTTTCAAAGAGCCAGCACAGGCACGACGGGACGAATGGCCTCCTTCTGTGCTGTAAGTTTCTATGATTGTATGATTTTTTTTGGTGGGGGTGGGATGGGGTCTAGGATGAGTCATTTGATATATTCATATTTTGAGCTTCGTATTAGTGGTGAGAGGACTTTTAGAGCCTTTAGTTTCAAGATTAATAGACTTGGATTGGATTGATTTGAGCTGAACCAAGCTATTGAATCTAATCAGCTATGAACTTGCATTTAACCTGCTCAAGCAGCTCAGTTTATGTGAATATAAAAGACGTGTATTTATTCAACCAAGCTTATGTGTGATTTTTGTCAGTGCTCAGACTAAAACAGAATGCTGAGGAGAAAATGAATTTACCATAGGTGTACCTAAAGAGAAGGTAGGCATTTCTGACGTCAATATGTTGCTTACTTTTGCTGAATACTCAGAGATTTTTGTATGAATTTATGAAGAAAGATAATATATCATGTCTCTTCTAAGAAATCTGGGAAGGTAAAAAGATCCAAGAGCTTGAATATTGTACTGAAGAGATGTAAACTGTCTGAGGAATTTGTGTTGGGAAGTGGAGCGGCGGCAGGGACGGTCGCGTGCGTGAGGTGGAGGGATTCATGGTAGCAATATATTCCATTCGAAAAGCAATTATTTTGATATTGATATTATAGTACTTTTTTAACAGGGAACACTAACCGATTTTAATCCAAGTAATTCACCTAATAGATGCTGTTAATGTTCTATATTAAATGTGTTATACTCTGGAATCAATAGACTGTGGAAGAGCTGATAAAATAGACCTATGGTATCTTACTGGGATTGTACTTTGACTGCATAAATTATTCATGACCAAACTGATACAGCATCAGCTACTAAGAACCCAATATGAAAGTAAAAGACTTGCTCTATCATTCATAATCTCTGAAAAGGCAGCTGTGAAATCCGAACCACTAGCACTTGCTGCTGTGTCTTAGAGCAATACGATATTAGAACATTTGAATGGACTAAGTAAGACCACATAAAGGAGCCTTGGTTTTTTGCACCTGAGAAGAAAGTGGTTATTGATCTTTGTAATGCATCAAGCTCCTTATTAGGAGATGGCTGTATCTTCATTTATCAGTGGTATGCTGTATTATGGTGAGTAACTGGCAACTGTTTAGTATTTTCATAAATTTATTGCAGTTCAAAGTGGTTGTTTATTTTAAAGATTTCTTATCCCATATTAAACTACAATCATAAATAAATATATAATGCTGAATGATGAAAGTTTGCATAACCTGCTTTTGGGACTCTCCATCTTAAAGTGGCACAGGCATTTTTTCCCTTTAAGGTCGAATGCATAGCACAATGCATGTTAGACATTTTCTAGTAAGAAACAATATCTCATAACTTTTTTTAAAAAGCATATAGTTCAGCTTGGCTACTCGAGTTTTACATGGAACAAAAATGATAATGTAGTTAACAGCCGCTGCATGTTGTTCACATCCACAATCTCGCGTCAGGATTTTACTGTTGAGCTCACACTCAGATGACTTCAACAGATTGTCGTGCATTTTCTTCTACTTTCCAAAAATTAAACCCTCTGGCTTTGCCAGGAAAGCATTATTTTCAAAGTCACCATTTTCTTCTGGGCAGAAATCCGCCATTATTCCTCTTAGTACTGGACGTTCACCCACTCAGTTTCACAACTTCAGACAGGGTAGCGGATGACGTGCATGGATTAATATTTTAATCCCACTGAAGTCCCATTTTGTTAAGCTTTGTAATGGCACCTGGATTTGTAGCCTATCCCAGTGAAATCAGGCACTGAATTTCAAATACATACTCAGGCCTGTGAAGCTGAGACTCAACTGGCTGCCTGTAATCTAATAAACTAGCAACAGCTGAAATACTGTATCCTGACTGATTCAATTATGGCACTTGTAAGTGAAGAGGTACACATCTTCAAATGAGAATAGAATGTGGGTGGAGGCCCTGGCTAATAACTGTCTTTAAGTTTTCTGTAGATCATTTTTTTTTACAAATTGTTAGCAAGATGCTCTGAAAATATGAAGCAAAAGTTACTTCATATTTTCTGCTTGGACGGATTATACTGAGTCATGGGAGTTGCTTGTTATCGCAGCATATTTATTGAGTCACTAAAAATAGTAACTTAATTAAAATGTGATCTGCATTGTATCTGTGATTTCATACAAATGATCCAAAAATAGATTAAATAAATAATTGATAATGGCAGAATGTGTCTGACTTGCTCTATATTGAATCTTTTTCCTGACAGTGACTAGAAATAGCATTGCGCTGTAAGATTACAGGTAAATTTGTTACATTCTGGGTTGGCTTATTGTAGGTCTGAAATCACCAGCTGTCAATGAAATAACCAATTGTCATTTTTAGCTTTAAAAATTGGAAATGTGTCGTATAAGCCGTGGTTTTCCCCTCTGTACTTGTCTTTTCATAAGAGTGTGAATCATGCTAGTTGCAGCAATGCGCAAAAAAAATGCTTGGTTATTTTGATGTTTAGAGTACTGGGTTAGGAAATTTCTGCAGTGATAGACTCAGTGGTTGTCTCCCCTGAGACCAATTATAAAGGTCCACAAGGTTGTTCATGTTAGCCTTGGTGCCTTTTTAATGACAGTTCTCAGTAAACTGCAACTACGAAACCATCTTCCTCTGTATGAATGTCTCAGACAAATGTCTATTACTGTCTTTACCCGTTATTTTTAAGTGACCTTCTAATAATATTTATCATCATAGAAACCATTCTAGCGATATCGGATGTAATGTAACAAAAAAAAACTTTTTAGCGATTGATGGTTAGTTACAAATTGGTGTTCAGCATATCAGTAAAGCTGCATTAATCAGCAATATGATTATGTGATACTAAACATATTTATCTTGAGATATTACACTTTGCACCTTCTTTAGTATTCCTATTTTAGAGCAGAGTAATGAATTTACTGGTTTCGGCCATTGAAAGTAAGTGAGGTGCATAATATAAAGAATATGTTTCTTTTCTTTTAAGTTTATTTTTCTGTTGAATTTTGTGTATGCTGCGATGAGGAATGCCAGTTCTGGGCAAATAAGCATTTAGCACTGCAAGGACAGGTCATATGGCATGGTCCTATGCACAGGAAAGCTCCCTTTACTCTACCACAACAATGTGCCTGAAACTCAACCTCAAAAAAATATATATGTATCACGGGCACTGTGCCAGCATCATTTATTTCCATTTTTGGATCAGATTATCTGATTCTGCCAATTTAGTGGTGAACTGTGGACTCTCTTGTTCTGTGTACCTTCACATATGAGGAATTGCATTGACACTGCCCAGTCATTTCACTTGGAATTCATTGAGCAAACATAAGAGAGAGAAGTCTTTAATCCTATCTGTTGGGGTTCAACATAAACCCAGGTCTCAAAGGCGAAAGCACAGCATAATAGTCTGTACTTGATGTCTTCCAGATGAAAAGGTGATTTCTGTAACTTGATCATGTATATGATCTATATTAGTTGGGTAAGTGTAAACTTGTGCTTTGTTTTTGTTGAAGGTAGAATTGTGTGAGGGGGAAACAAATGCATTGAAGTGATAGAATGCTGCAATGTTGTATTATAATTATTTAATTACAATGTGCCATATACATGATGACTGTGAATCAAATATCAGGGTGCAGAGCATCGATGGTAGTTCCACTCCAACTGGTTTCTCAACAGGAACTGGCCACAATGGTCTACAAGAAGCTCATATTCCCTTTATGGTTTTTTTAATTCATTCATGGGATGTTGGCGTCACTGGCAAGGTCAGCAAACATTGCCCATCTCTAATTTCCCTTGAGAAGGTGGTGGGGGGTGATGTTCTGGGGCTACGATGATTGGCCTTGAACAACCACAACCATCTTCTTTTGTGCTAGGTGTGACTCCAGCGAGTGGAGAGTTTACCCCCCGATTCCCATTGACTTCGGTTTTACTGGGGCCCCTCGATGCCACACTCGGTCAAATGCTGCCTTGATATCTAGGCAGTCACTCTCACCTCACCGCTGGAATTCAGCTCCTTTGTTCATGTTTAGACCAAGGCTGTAATGAGGTCTGGAGCTGAGTGGTCCTGGTGGAACCCAAACTGAGCATCAGTTAGCAGGGTATTGGTGAGTAAGTGCCGCTTAATAGCACTGTCGACGACACCTTCCATTACTTTGCTGATGATTGAGAGTAGACTGATGAGGCGGTAATTAGCCAGATTGGATTTGTCCTGCTTTTTGTAGACATGACATACCTGGGCAATTTTCCACTTTATCGGATAGATGCCAGTGTTGTAGCTGTAACTGGAACAGCTTGGCTAGATTCGTGGCTAGTTCTGAAGCACAGGTCTTCAGCACTAAAGCCGGGATGTTGTTAGAGCCCATAAACTTTTCTGTATCTAGTGCGCTCAGCTGTTTTTGATATCACATGGAGTGAATCGAATTGGCTGAAGACTGGCTTCTGTGATGGTAGGGACCTCATTCGGCACTTCTGGTTGCAAACACTTCAGCCTTGTGTTTTACACTCACGTGCTGGACTCCGCCATCATTGAGGATGGGGATGTTCAGGGAGCCTGTTTAATTGTCCACCACCATTCATGACTGGATGTTCCAGAATCCCTTCAAGTAGAAGCAGTTTTGTAATATACTGGAGCTCCCTATCTGGTGGAATCCACCTTAGTTATGTTGTAGGGTGGATACTACAGTACAGGCAACAGTAGACAAGCAGTGCATGTGTACAATAGTGTGAAAGTTGTGAACTCTAACTTTCTCTTCTGGTTTCAGGAAGTCCTCGATGGCTTGGGTGGGAGGCCTGTGTACAAGTTAATGAAAAATCACACTGCTAGTCTTTATGCATGCGTGGGCACTCAGATTGCATGTGGCCATAAAATTGGGACCAGTGCCACTAGTAATACCTGTTCTATTTGCCACCCACAGCATTGCTACCTCCTCTTGAAACTACTTTTTAAAGCTTCTCCAGAAGCATCAATGCTACCCTGTTTACATTATAAGGCGTCAACTGAAATCAGAGCTGCCATTGACAGTGCTATAATATAAAAGGGACCATCACCAGCGTATTCACTGTCAATTGAAAACTGGATTGTGTAAGAAATTCAGAGTGCTCCAGTTTCCAATTGACAGCATAAATGAACCATTTTATTTTTTTCAGTCCTAATTCTGTCCGTTTTAGATAGAACTTCATCAGTGATAAAATTCTAGGTTTGATATTGATGCAAAGATAATGTGCCTGCAATCACCCAACCTAAACAAAGGAGATGCAGCAAGATGAAGCTCTTTTGATTACACCTTGGTTGGAAATGACTGTGAATGTTTCTCATTAGCAGTTGGTGTAACACAGCAATCTAGGAATAGCTTTGCTATCAGTATTTGTATTTCTTTGAGTAATCAACATGGCTCCAAACATCAACAGAGCACAAATATAACAATGTTGAGTTGCATTTTTGTTGAAAGCATTTAAGCCAGCCAGTTTTATTTAATAAACTAGTTATGGATTCAAAGTCGCCTCAAGAAATTAAAGGTAAGGCGACGTTGCAGAGATGATGAACAAGTTTACAACAATTTTTTGGTTTGTTGTTGAAGCCATAAACGCTAATTAGCAATTATCTGAGAGAACTGAAAAAGATTTTCTGTTTCTCAGGGCAGACCACATCAATATCTACAATAAATAAATGAAATGAGATGTGCATGGCACAAAGCTGTATTTTGATCTTCTGAAGACAGTGTTCTCAGAGCATCATTGGATTTTTCTTGTCATGTAAATGTTTGTACTTTTTCTGATTTGTTTTTATATATTTTCCCTGTATCCAGCTGAATAAAAACATGGACAAAAGAGCTGAATTCCAGAGGTGAGGTGCGAGTGACTGCCTTTGACATCAAGGTAGCATTTGACCGAGTGTGACATGAAGGAGCCCTAGTAAAACTGAAATCCATGGGAATCGGGGGGAAAACTCTCCACTGGATGGAGTCAAGATGGTTGTTGTGATTGAGGGTCAATCATCACAGCCCCAGGACATCGCTGCAGGAGTTCCTCAGGGCAGTGTTCTAGGCCCAACCATCTTCAGCTGCTTCATCAATGAACTTCCCTCCAACATAAGGTCAGAAATGGGGATGTTCGTTGATGACTGCACAGTGTTCAGTGCCATTCACAACTCCTCAGATAATGAAGCAGTGAATGCCCGCATGCAACAAGACCTGGACGATGTTCAGGCTTGGGCTGATAACTGACAAGTAACATTCACGCCACAGAAGTGCCAAGCAAGCATTATCTCCAACAAGCGAGAGTCTAACCACCGTCCCTTGACATTCAATGGCATTACCATCCCCCACCATCAACAGCCTGTGGGTCACCATTGACCAAAAACTTAACTGGACCTGCCATATCAATACAGTGGCAACAAGAGCAGGTCAGAGGCTAGGTATTCTGTGGCGAGTGTCTCACCTCCTGACTCCCCAAAGCCTTTCTACCATCTACAAGGCACAAGTAAGGAGTGTGATGGAATACTCTCCACTTGCCTGGATGAGTGCAGCTCCAACAACACTCGAAGCTCGACAACATCCAGGACAAAGCAGCCCGCTTGATTGGCACCCCATCCACCACCTTAAACATTCACTCCCTCCACCACCAGCGCACCGTGGCTGCAGTGTGTACCATCTGCAAGATGCACTGCAGCAACTCGCCCAGGTTTTTTCGGCAGCAACTCCCAAACCCGCGACCTCTTCCACCTAGAAGGACATGGTCAGCAGGTGCTTGGGAACATCACCACCTCCAAGTTCCCCTCCAAGTCACACACCATCCTGACTTGGAATTATATTATCGTTCCTTCATCGTTGCTGGGTCAAAATCCTGGAACTCCCTACCTAACAGCACTGTAGGAGTACCTTCACCACACGGACTGCAGTGGTTCAAGAAGGTGGCTCACCACCACCTTCTCAAGGGCAATTATGGATGGGCAATAAATGCTGGCCTTAGCAGCGACGCCCGCATCCCATAAACAAATTTTTTTTTAATTAAGAAAAGAACAGAAATGATGTTGGCCCAGAAATTCGGGACATAGATTACATAGAAGATAGGAGCCGGAGTAGGCCATTCGGCCCTTCGAGCCTGCTCCACCATTCAATGAGATCATGGCTGATCATCCAAATTCAGTACCCTGTCCCTGCCTTCTCCCGATATCCCTTGATCCCTTTAGCCTCAAGAAACATATCCAACTCTTTCATGAATATATTTAATGAACTGGCCTCCTGTGGCAGAGAATTCCACAGGTTCACCACTCTCTGGGTGAAGAAATTCCTCCTCATTTCTGTCCTAAATGGCTTACCCCTTATCCTTTGACTATGACCCCTGGTTCTGGACTCCCCGGCCATCAGAAACATCCTTTCTGCATCTAGTCTATCCAGACCTGACAGAATTTTATAGGTTTCAATGAGATCCCCTCTCAATCTTCTAAACTTCAGTGAGTATCAGCCCAATCGACACAATCTCTCCTCGTACGTCATTCCTGCCATCCCAGGTATCAGTCTGGTGAATCTTCGCTGCACTCCTTCCATGGCAAGGACGTCCTTCCTCAGGTAAGGTGACCAAAACTGCACACAATACTCAAGGTGTGGTCTCACTAAGGCCCTGTACAACTGCAGCAAGACATCCTTGTTCTTGTACTCGAACCCTCTTGCTACGAAGGCCAACATACCATTTGCCTTCTTAACCGCCTGCTGCACCTGCATGCTTACCTTCAGCGACTGGTGCACAATAACACCCAGGTCTCTTTGCACTTCCCCTTCTCCCAATCTATTGCCATTCAAATAATAATCTGCCTTCCTGTTTTTGCCACCAAAGTGGATAACCTCACATTTATCCACATTATAGTGCATTTGCCATGTTTCTGCCCAATCACCCAACCTGTCCAAATCGTGCTGGAGTTTCACGACATCCTCCTCACAGCTTACCCTCCCACCCAGCTTTGTGTCGTCTGCAAATTTGGAGATAATACATCCAATTCCCTCGTCCAGATCATTAATATATATTGTGAACAGCTGGGGTCCTAGGACCAATCCTTGCGGTACCCCACTAGTCACTGCCTGCCACTCGGAAAACGACCCATTTAATCCAACTCTTTGCTTTCTGTCCGCCAACCAGTTCTCTATCCAAGTCAATACCTTGCCTCCAATCCCTTGTGCCTTAATTTTGCACGCTAATCTCTTATGTGGGACCTTATCGAAAGCCTTCTGAAAGTCCAAATACACCACATCCACTGGTTCTCCCTTATCTATTTTACCAGTTACATCCTCAAAAAATTCCAGTAGATTAGTCAAGCATGATTTACCTTTTGTAAATCCATGTTGACTTTGTCCGATCCTGTCACTGCTTTCCAAGTGCTCTGCTATTACATATTTTATAATAGACTCTAGCATTTTCCCCACTACCGATGTCAGGCTTACCGGTCTATAATTCCCCGTTTTTTCTCTACCACCTTTTTTGAATAGTGGGGTAACATTAGCTACCCTCCAATCCATGGGTACTGTTCCAGAGTCTATCGAGTTCTGGAAGATGACCAGCAATGCATCTACTATCTCTAGGGTCACTTCCTTAAGTACCCTGGGATGTAGACCATCAGGCCCTGGGGATTTATCGGCCTTCAGTCCCATCAATTTTCCTAACACCATTTCCCTACAGATACTGATTTCTTTCAATTCCTCCCTCTCATTAGACCCTATGTTCCCCGGCATCACTGGGAAGTTATTTGTGCCCTCCTTTTTGAAGACAGAACCAAAGTATGTATTTAGTTGGTCTGCCATTTCCTTGTTTCCCATTATAAATTCCCCTGATTCTGACTGTAAGGGACCTACGCTTGACTTCACCAATCTTTTTCTCTTCACATATCGAAAAAAGTTTTTACAGTCAGTTTTTATGTTCCCTGCAAGCTTACTCTCATATTCTATTTTCCCTTTCTTAATTAATCCCTTTGTCCTCCTTTGTTGACTCCTAAACTGCTCCCAATCCTCAGGATTATTGCTTTTTCTAGCCAATTTATATGTCCTCTCCTTGGATCTTATGCTATCCCTAATTTCCCTTGTTAGCCACGGTTGAGTCACCTTCTTTGTTTTATTTTTATGCCAAACTGGGATGAACAAATTCTGTAGCTCATCCATTCGGTCTTTGAATGTTTGCCATTGCCTATCCACCGTCAACCCTTTGAGTGCCATTCCCCAATCATTCCTACCGAACTCGCTCCTCAGACCATCGTAGATTCCTTTATTTAAATTCAGGACCCTAGTCTCTGAGTCAAATACTTCATTCTCCATCTTAATGAAGAATTCGATCATATTATGATCGCTCCGACCCAAGGGGCCTCGTACAACAAGATTGCTAATTAATCCTTTCTCGTTACATAATACCCAGTCTAAGATGGCTTGACCTCTGGTTGGTTCCTCGACATATTGGTCCAGGAAGCCATCCCGTAAACACTCCAGGAATTCCTCCTCCACAGTATTGTTACTAATTTGGTTGGCCCAATCTATATGTAGATTAAAGTCACCCATGATGACTGCAGTACCCTTATTGCACACTTCTTTAATTTCCCTTTTAATGCCGTCCCCAACCTCCGCCTTACTGTTTGGAGGTCTAAATACCACTCCCACTAATGTTTTTTTCCCCTTGGTATTTCTCAATTCTACCCATACAGATTCCACATCATCAGAGCTAGTATCCTTCATTACAATTGTATTAATCCCTTCTTTAACCAGTAATGCTACCCGACCTCCCTTTCCTTTTTGCCTATCTTTCCTGAATATCGAATACCCCTAAATGTTGAGTTCCCAGTCTTGGCCATCCTTGAGCCACGTTTCCGTAATCCCAACCAAATCATATTCGTTTACCTCTATTTGCGCAGCCAATTCATCCACCTTATTACAAATGCTCCTCGCATTAAACACAAAGCTCTTCCTGTCAAACTTATGAATGAAGCATTCCCTGCTACCATTGGCTCTCCATGGCCCACGTGATCCCAGGGAACGCATCGAACTAACTGCGCCCCTGGGATATGCAAGCACTGCGCACCGGCAGTTGGAGGAGGCCCAGGATCGGAATCCCACGCGGGCCCACAGCTCAATGGCCGGCGCGCTAGGTAAGTGCAGGTCGGGGGCTTGCACCCGCGGGAAGCCCCCGATCCGAATTTCTGGGCCATTGTATTTTAGTAAATAGAAAAGGGATAGTTTTAAGCTTATTAACCCATCTAGCTCTACCACCCATGCATCCAGTCTGTTCCATTTCCTTAAGCATGACTTTCTCTGTCTTCATTCTTTTGACCCTTATCAATTGGTCTCTCACTCTGCTCCTCTCGCACCCTCTCCTCCTGTGAGCATCTCAGCTTGTTCCATTTCTTTCACTTGACCTTTAAAATCCTCATTGTCTACCGGACCCCATGCCCCACCCCAAGTTTCTCACTGAGATATTCTCCATCCATTCCTTTTTCAGCCTCTGCACTGAGCAACTTCCCATCCTTGGTGATTTCAGTCTTCACCTCAGCTCCCCTTGCCTTCTCTCCTCAATGCCTCGTCTTTCCTTAAACTCTCCTTCCATACAAACTCTCCTACTCATATTCACGACCATCCTCTTGCCCTTGCCTTCTGTGCTGCCTCTACACCCACTTTGAAGGCCATCTCCAACCACTTCCTTGCATCCCTCACCATCCACATCCTCTATCTTTTTCCAACCACACTTCCTTCTGCATCTGTCCTAGAAAAAAAACTCTCCATTTACAAATGCACTTTCAGACTCCCAACTGCATAGCTTTTAGCCTACCATTTGCCACCAAAACTTCTACAGCTCTCAATTTGCTCAACCCCTCCCTCACCTGCACCTTTAATGTCCTTGACTCCAGCAAAACCTTTACTCTCTCCAATCCTGCTGTTCCCCCGGTATTTTTCCCCAACTTCACTTCCTCAAGCCTAAGGCATGCAGACTTGTGTGTATCTGGCACACAACTTGTTTAACCATCCATTGCCAGATCTGCTTTCAGTCTTTGCTCTCCTCTGCCAAAACCACCCAATATTCCAGGATCATTCTTGAGAGCAAGGTTAATCCTGGGATTTTTCTCCCCACTACTAACTGTCTCCTTAAACCTCTCTTGCCTCCAACCACACCTCCAACAACAAGTGTGTGGAGGTCATGGCCTTCTTTATCACATCGATCGAGATCATTCTTTCAGCTGCCTGTGCTGCATTTCCCCTTCGCCCTTCCCATCATATCAATCTCCCACTCAAGCTCCCCCTGTCCTAGCTCTGAACCCACATATCTCTTCTGTTTCTGTCCCATCTCCCCCGCCATGTCCCCTCCAAGCTTAGCAGGTCCATTAGTCCCACCTCCTGCTCCATTGACCTCAATCCCATTAAACTGCTGACCATCCAACTTCCCTCCCTGACCCCCCATGCTAGCTGACATTGTAAATGGTTCCTTCTCTTCAGGTGCTTTCTGCTTCCCTTTCAAAATTGCTGTCATCCACCCCCTCAAAAAATCCACGCTTGACCCCTCTGTTGTTACAAACTACCAACTCCCAATCTTCTTTTTCTCTTCAAAGTGCTTGAAAGTGTCATCATCTCCCTATGTCGTGGTCCATATCGGTACCAACGACATAGGTAGAAAGAGGGATGTGGTCCTGCAAGCAGAATATAGGGAGCTAGGAAATAAATCAAAAAGCAGGACCTCAAAGGTAGTAATCTCAGGATTACTCCCAGTGCCACATGCTAGCGAGAGCAGAAATAGGAGAATAGACCAGATGAATGCATGGCTGGAGAGATGGTGTAGGAGGGAGGGATTTAAGTTCCAGAGGCATTGGGACCAATTCTGGGGAACTTGGGATCTGTACAAGCTGGATGGGTTACACCTCGGCAGAACCGGGACCAATATCTTCACAGGGGGGTTTGCTAGTGCTGTTGGGAAGGATTGAAACTAGTTTGTCAGGGGGCTGGAAACCTAAGTGTAGGCCCAGAACAGAGAGAAACAAAGCTGGAAGTGCAAGTTAGAAAAGTAGTCGGCAAAACTAGTAGGGAGCAGAAACAAAGGCCAACAGTCAAGAGGGTCAAAGTTCAGAAAAATATTAAACAGGCAAAGTTGAAGGCACTTTATCTAAATGCACATAGCATTCGCAACAAGGTGGATGAATTAATGGCACTAATAGAAGTAAATGGGTATGATGTAATTGCCATTACAGAGACATGGTTGCAGGGTAACCAAAGCTGGGAACTGAATGTTCCAGGGTACTTAACATTTAGGAAGGATAGACAAAAAGGAAAAGGAGGTGGCGTAGTGCTGTTAATAAGGGATGAGATCGGTACGGTAGAGATAAAAGATCTTAGCTTGACAGATTGTGATGTAGAACTGGAATCAGTTTGGGGGGAGCTAAGAAACAGCAAAGGGTGGAAAACATTGGTGGGAGTTGTGTATAGGCCACCAAACAGTAGTGGTAATGTAGGGCATAATATCAATCAGATTATAAATGCATGTAACAAGGGCAATACGGTAATCATGGGGGACTTTAATCTACATATTGACTGGGCAAATCAAATTACTACTAATGGTTTGGAGGACGAATTCTTGGAATGCATGCAAGATGGTTTCCTGGATGAGTATGTGGAGGAACCAACCAGGGAACAGGCTATTCTGGATCTGGTACTGTGTAATGAGAAAGGGCTAATCAATAATCTTGTGGTAAAGGAGCCTTTAGGGACA
Source organism: Somniosus microcephalus (assembly GCF_052327205.1). NCBI lineage: Eukaryota > Metazoa > Chordata > Chondrichthyes > Squaliformes > Somniosidae > Somniosus > Somniosus microcephalus. Next base: position 167,831,991 of record NC_140997.1, read on the forward strand.
AGTGACCATAATATGATTGCATTTTATATTAAGTTTGAGAGTGATCTAGTCCAATCTCAAACTAACGTTTTCAGTCTAAACAAAGGAAACTACAAGGGTATGAGGGACAAGTTGGCCATGGTAGATTGGGAGACTACACATAAAGGTATGAAGGTGGACATACAATGGCTAACATTCAAGGAAATAATGCATAATTTGCAACAAACATATATTCCTCTAGGGCATAAAAACCCAAAAGGAAAAGTGATCCAACCATGGCTAACAAAAGAAGTTAAAGCTAGCATTAAGTCAAAGGAGGAAGCATATAAATTTGCCAGAAAAAGCGGTCAGCCTGAGGATTGGGATCTTTTTAGAAATCAGCAAAAGGGGACCAAGAAATTGATAAAGAAAGGGAAAATAGAATATGAGCACAAACTAACGAAAAATATAAAAACGGATTGTAAAAGCTTCTATAGGTATGTGAAAAGGAAAAGACTGGTGAAGGTAAATGTAGGTCCTTTACAGTCAGAGACGGGAGAATTTATAATGGGAAATGAAATGGCTGAGAAATTAAATAAATACTTTGTTTCTGTATTCACGGAGGAAGACACAAAAAACCTCCCAGAAATACGAGAATGAGGAACTTAAAGAAATTATTATTAGTAAAAAAAAACAGTACTAGCAAAATTAATGCAACTAAAAGTTGATAAATCCCAAGGACCGGATGACCTACATCCTAGGGTTTTGAAAGAGGTGGCCATTGGGATAGTGGACGCATTGGTTGGCATCTTCCAAAATTCTATAGATTCTGGAACGGTTCCTGCAGATTGGAGGATAGCAAAAGTAACCCCTCTATTTAAGAAAGGAGAGAGGGAGAAAATGGGGAACTACAGACCTCTTAGCCTCACATCAGTAGTTGGGAAAATGCTGGAATCTATTATAAAGGATGCAATAACTGGGCACTTTGAAACTAATAGTAAGATTGGGCAGGGTCAACATGGATTTATGAAAGGGAAGTCCTGTTTGACAAACCTATTGGAGTTCTTTGAGGATGTAACTAGTGGAGTAGACAAAGGGGAACTGGTAGATGTGGTGTATTTGGATTTTCAGAAGGCCTTCGATAAGGTCCCACACAAGAGGTTGGTGAACAAAATTAGGGCACATGGAATTGGGGGTAATATACTAGCATGGATTGAGAATTGGTTGACAGACAGAAAACAAAGAGTAGGGATAAATGGGTCTTTTCAGGATGGCAGGCTGTGACTAGTCGGATACCGCAAGATTCGGTGCTTGGGCCCCAGCTATTCACAATCTATATCAATGATTTGGATGAGGGGACTAAATGTAACATTTCCAAATTTGCTGATGATACAAAGCTAGGTGGCAGTGTTAGTTGCGAAGAGGATGTGAAAAGGCTTCAAGGGGATCTCGACAGGCTCAGTAATTGGGCGGGAACATGGCAGATGGAATATAATGTGGATAAATGTGAAGTTATCCACTTTGGTAGAAAAAACAGAAAGGCAGAGTATTTCCTAAATGGAGAAAGATTGGGGAATGCAGATGCTCAAAGGGACCTGGGTGTCCTTGTACATGAGTCACTGAAAGTGAATGTGCAGGTGCAGCAAGCCATTAGGAAGGCAAATGGTATGCTGGCCTTCATTACAAGAGGATTTGAGTACAGCAGTAAAGAAGCCTTACTGCAATTATATAGGGCCTTGGTGAAACCACACCTGGAGTACTGTATACAATTTTGGTCTCCTTACCTAAGGAAAGATATACTTGCCATAGAGGGAGTGCAACGAAGGTTCACGAGATTGATTCCTGGGATGGCGGGACTGTCTTATGAGAAGATATTGAGTAAACTAGGTTTGTATTCTCTTGAATTCAGAAAAATGAGAGGGGATCTCATTGAAACATACAAAATTATTACAGGGCTTGATAGGATGGATGCTGGGAGAATGTTTCCCTTGGCTGGGGAGTCTAGAGCCAGGGGCCACAACCTCAGGATAAAGAGAAGGCCGTTCAGGACTGAGATGAGAAGAAATTTCTTCACACAGAGGGTGGTGAATCTTTGGAATTCTCTACCCCAGAGGGCTGTGGAGGCTCAGTCATTGGGTATATTCAAAACAGAAGTCAATAGATTTCTGACAATAAAGGCATCAAGGGACATGGCGATAAGGCTGGTGAATAGAATTGAGGCAGGAGATCAGCCATGATCTCATTGAATGGCGGAGCAGGCTCAAAGGGCCGAATGTCCTACTCCTGCTCCTATTTCTTATGTTCTTATGTCCCAAATCCATACCAATCTTTCATGTGACTCCCGGTTTGAATATCTCCAATCAGGACGGTCAATTTGCCCAACTGCTCCCTCATCACCACCAGCAAAACCATCACTACCTTCCATCCCAGCTATTCCCTTCGGGCACACATCTAGCTTAGCCATCCCATCACCATACTTAACTGGACTATATCAAGCTTCACTGGAATGCGCTCTTCTATGCCAAAGCTATCCTCTACTAAGGAACATTCTGGAGAGCAAAAATAAGCTCTGGCTTCTTTTCTTCATTACCATCCATCTCTTTAAACCCTTTTCCCCTTCCCCCTCTACCCCTACCTCCAGCAACAAATGCAAAGAGCTCATGGGCTTCTTTGTCACCAAAATAAAGACTATGGGCTCGATTTTCATCTGGCCGCTGAGGCGGGATTGGAGGTGTGTGGGGGGTTAAATTGCTAAAACGGGCGGGCGGGCCCAACCCCGCCTCCATCCTGCCTCCAAGCAATTTTCATTAAATCGTGTCTACTGGTCCCGTCTCCGTCCCGCCTCCAAGAGGTGGGATAGGCCGTTAAGGCCCCTAACAAGCACAAAATTGCCTCTATAATGCCATTTTGACAGGCCTTTGTGATTTTAACCCTTTTCCCACGTGAAGCCTGCTTGTTCTGAAACACGACGGTGAAACCTGGCGGGAGCACAATTGGATTGCTAACTATCAGCTGCAGCTCAACCATTAAAGAGGAGATTTGATCAGTCGTCATTTGCAGGTGGCAGGACTTTGTTGTCTCAGGTCTGGGGGACCTTTTAGAAGGCATAACCACAGCTGTGGAAGTTTGGAGCCTGACACCCATCTCCAGTGTGACCTCCTGGGAAACCCCTCTCGCCACCTTCACTGAGCGCTTCCTCAACTGAGGCATATACCAAGTAATCCTAAGCTCTCAATGTGGAAGTCCCATTAGCGAAATGACATGCGCCACAACTGCAGCAGTAGCCATCAGATTTTTTATTTACAGTAACCATCTGATGGCTTTTTAATATTAAACATCAAATTTCACCCAAGTGACTACCCTTGTGACTATTTGTGCCCTCTTACGCGTGCTCCTACATGGTGCTTCCCCTGTGGCTTCAGCAGATGTGGAGGCCCCTTGCTCACTTTCTTGCTGCTCCTGTCTCAACACCTTTGGCGGGTGTCCTCTGGGGTTGCAAACCTCTGAGGGCTCGCCAATAGTCTGCTGCTTCTGCGGCTGTGCAGGGGTTGCGACGCCGATCTCAGTTGGGTGTGGACTCTGGTGGGGCTCTGACCGAGGGCTCTGCAGTGGCATGGAAGTGTGAGCGCTTGGAGAGGAGCCCCACTTCCTTGATGTCTGCCACCAACTTCCCTCTCATGGGTCAGATCCCCCTCAGCGCTTGCAAGTGGCTTGTGAGCACCTTGCTGCACATCGGGGGGCCATGGGGACTCGTATCGGCACTGGCAGTCCTACTCAGAAGGACTTCCATGAAGGTCTGGTTTCTCTGTTCAATAGATGACCATTGCTCTTCCAGAGATGTCATTCTATTCAGAACACTCACCATGTTTTCTGCACTCTGGCGACTTATCACCTCCATGGAGGTTGCCATCCTTTCCATGGTGATGCGTTCATGCGCCAATGACTCCACAAAGGCTCTGCTCATGTTCGCAATGGACTCCTCCATTCGCTCCACACTCGCAGTGACCCTGGAGACAAAACCTGCCAGAGACTCCTGCATCTGTGCATGGAGTTCCAGCACCGCTGATCTTATGGATGGACCCAGAGGCAGAGGGTCACATGCAGCTGAGCCGAGCTGGCAGAGTCCTGCGCCCTCCGACTAGGACTCTCCACTGCTGTCCCTGTCTCCACAATCTGCTGATGCTCACTTGTGAGCTGTGATACACCAGGTGACAACACTACTCTATCTTGCGAAGGTCCCACCGAGGTATGAGTGTCTGCGCTGGTGCTGTGTGCGCTGAATTCTGCTGATGCTGTGCCCTCAGAGGTTGCAGCTTCCTCTGAGGAGTCTTGAGGCTCATGCTCTTCCTCCTGGATAGTGGGGATGGATGCTTGCGATGGTCCTGTGGGGGAGTAAAGGAAAGAGTCAGAGATGTGATGCCAAGGTTACATGCACATTGCATATTGCATATGATCATAAGTCCACCTGTTAGAGCTTCAGAATCATTATCAGCAACTCATGCAATGTCATTGAGAGAGATGGAAAACTATTCTGTCACCAGCTTGCTGTGATGCGCCCATCTGTCCGTCCCCCATTTGGGAATCTCCCTCCACTCCCACGATCTCCAGGACCGCCTCCTCCCAGGTGGCGAGCTGGGCTACTGAGGGTGGCCCTCCTCCTGCCCTCGCTCTTTCCCTCTTATTGTGAGCTCTCTTTTCCTGCAATGAGGGAGATAAGTGGAGTTTGAGTGAGAATGAAGGAGTGAGTATAGAGAATCCATAGCATAGATGCTTAGAAGGAGACAAAGATGGAGTGAGGTGGCAAGACCAAGGGCCCTCCCTGTGTGTTGTAATTGCATCACAGTGATAGAGAGTGTGAGGGCTGCATAGTCGAATAGTTAGGTGAATGTGACCATAGAGAGAGAGGGAATGGATAAGGGTACATGGATGTCAGTGTCAAGTGGAATGTGGAGGAAGAGGTTGGCAAAGCAGAGTGCTGGTGAGGAGAGGCGATGGGGATCAGATTGAGAGTGATGGGAAATTCATACTCACTGTTCCAGTACGCAGAAGGTCATGAAACCTCTTCCTGCACTGAAGCCAGGTTCTGCAGGTTCTTGACAAAGAGTTGGCCTCCTCTGCCACCTGGATCCACACAGCCTTGGTTTGCTGGGGAGGCTTCTTCCTCCCTGAAGAAGGGAAGAGCACCTCTTTATTTGCTCTTGCTCCCTCTACTAAAGCCTGCAGGGCAACTTCATCAAAGCGGGGTGCAGACCTAGGTCTCTGGCTGGCCATTCTTCCTGCAGGCCTCTAACATGCAAGGGCAAAAGCTTGGCAGTCTACAGAAGAAGCAAGGCTTGTTGCAGACTTTAAATGCAGCAGCAATGATGACATCATCGGAGGCGACTTTCAGACTGGAAAAACTCATTGGCCATGGGTTCCCACACATTGGAATTCAATTGGCTAATTAAGTTAAAATGGCATCATTTTCCCACATCGATTTAGAATCGGGTGGCTAACACGAAATGCGGATAACACGACCCCAGCCCGCCCCATATCAAAATCCAGCCCTATCAGTTCAGCTGTGCCTGCTGCTTCCCCCCCACCCCATCCCCCTTCCCCATGCCTGCCAAACCAAGCCTCCCCTCAGCCCCCTCCTGATAGCCCTGAATCCCTGTTGCTCTCTAATTACTGTCTCATCACCCCAATGCTCATCTCCAAGCTTATGTCATCCAATCGATCCACCTCCTGCTCTCTTCTCCCCATTCGCACTAAACTTTTCTTTTTGGCTCCTAATCTAGCTGACATTGTAAATGATTCTCTCTCTTGAGGCACTGTTCCCCATTCCTTTCAAAACCATTGTAATCACGCCTACCCCTTAAAAAAAAATCACCTGCAACATCTCTGTCCTTACAAGTTGGCACCTCATCTTCAATCTCCCTTTTTTTCTCAAATCTTTGAATGCCCAACTCTTCTGCAACTCCCTGTTTGAATCTCGCCAAGCAGGCACCCACCCCTAATATCTTCTTTGGCTATTTATTTATTTTATCCTTATGCCATTTTTCTATGTTCAAGGCGCATTATAAATGCAGGTGTTAATGGCTCAGATTTTGCGGTCACCGGCGAATGAATGGCGCTCACCATTCATTGCACTTACAGCTGCCCACAGACTTCGTGTGGGCCTTTGAGCATCAAATTACTGTCATCTGGTGTCTGATCCATCGCATTGCCTTCTAAAGGGTATCTGGGATCTGTGTGAACAGGGAAAGCAACAGCGTGTCTCTTCAACCAATCAGGTTGAAGAATCCTCACTGAGACGTGCAGGGCGCAAAATTTGGTAGCGCCTCATTTGGGGGTGGTAACCGAGTTAAGAAAGACTTGCATTTACATAGCGCCTTTCACGACCATCAGACATCTCAAAGCGCTTTACAGCCAATGAAGTACTTTTGGAGTGTAGTCACTGTTGTAATGTGGGAAACGTGGCAGCCAATTTGCGCTCAGCAAGCTCCCACTACCAGTAATGTGATGATGACCAGATAAACTGGTTTAGTTATGTTGATTGACTGATAAATATTGGCCAGGACACCGGGGATAGCTCCCCTGCTCTTCTTCGAAATAGTGCCATGGGATCTTTTACATCCACCTGAGAGAGCAGACGGAGCCTCGGTTGAACATCTCATCTGAAAGATGACCGGGAAATTAATGGTGGGTAATATGGAGATGGCAAAAACACTGAATGAATATTTTGTATCAGTCTTTACAGTAGAAGACACTAAGAATATCCCAACACTGGACAAACAGGGGGCTATAGGGGGGGAGGAGCTAAACACGATCAAAATCACTAAGGAAGTGGTACTCGGTAAAATAATGGGACTCAAGGCAGATAAATCACCTGGACCTGATGGCTTACATCCTAGGGTCTTGAGGGAAGTGGCGGTAGGGATTGTGGATGCATTGGTAATAATTTTCCAAAACTCCCTGGAATCAGCAAAGGTCCCGGCAGACTGGAAAACGGCTAATGTAACGCCCTTATTTAAAAAGGGCAGTAGACAGAAGGCTGGAAACTATAGACCGGTTAGCCTAACATCTGTGGTAGGTAAAATATTGGAGTCCATTATTAAGGAGACAGTAATAGGACATTTGGATAATCATAATTTAATAGGACAAAGTCAGCATGGTTTTATGAAGGGGAAGTCATGTTTGACAAATTTGCTGGAGTTCTTTGAGGAAGTAACATATAGGGTGGATAAAGGGGAACCAGTGGACGTAGTGTATTTAGACTTCCAAAAGGCATTTGACAAGGTGCCACACAAAAGATTATTGCTTAAGATAAAAAATCACGGGATGGGGGTAATATTCTGGCATGGATAGAGGATTGGCTATCTAACAGAAAGCAGAGAGTTGGGATAAATGGTTCATTCTCGGACTGGCAATCAGTAACTAGTGGTGTTCCACAGGGGTCAGTGCTGGGTCCCCAACTCTTTACAATCTATATTAACGATTTGGAGGAGGGGACCGAGTGTAACATATCAAAGTTTGCAGATGATACTAAGATGGGAGGGAAAGTAGTGAGTGAGGAGGACATAAAAAACCTGCAAGGGGTCATAGACAGGCTAAGTAAGTGGGCAGAGATTTGGCAGATGGAATACAACACTGGAAAGTGTGAGGTTATGCACTTTGGCAGGAAAAATCGTAGAGCAAGTTATTATCTTAATGGCAAGAAACTGAAAGTACTGAAGTACAAAGGGATCTGGGGGTCCTGGTGCACGAAACTCAAAAGGTTAGTATGCAGGTGCAGCAAGTGATTAAGAAGGCCAATGGAATGTTGGCTTTCATTGTTAGGGGGATAGAATATAAAAATAGGGAGGTAATGCTTCAGTTGTACAAGGTATTGGTGAGACCGCACCTGGAATACTGCATACAGTTTTGGTGTCCATACTTAAGAAAAGACATACTTGCTCTCGAGTCAGTACAAAGAAGGTTCACTCGGTTAATCCCGGGGATGAGGGGATGGACATATGAGGAGAGGTTGAGTAGATTGGGACTCTACTCATTGGAGTTCAGAAGAATGAGAGGCGATCTTATTGAAACATATAAGATTGTGAAGGGGTTGGATCGGGTGGATGCGGGGAGGATGTTCCCGATGATGGGTGAAACTAGAACTAGGGGGCATAGTCTTAGAATAAGGGGCTGCTCTTTCAAAACTGAGATGAGGAGGAACTACTTCACTCAGAGGGTGGTAGGTCCATGGAATATGCTGCCCCAAAAAGCTGTAGAAGCTACATCATTACATAAATTTAAAACAGAAATAGACAGTTTCCTAGAAGTAAAGGGTTATGGGGAACGGGCAGGAATTTGGACATGAGTCTAGGTTCGGATCGGTCATGGCTCAGTTAAAGGGGAGGGCCGCTGCGCATTCTGCAAGGCCTCCATTGGCCCCAACTAGGTCACCAGGACGGCGTGGTGCTACGGCCGCAGTCCGGCGCTGTGCTGCACGATGGCGGCCAGGACCATGCCACGGCACACCGCGGAGGGCCGACCTGGAGGTGAGCCAAAAAAAGAAAATGGCGGCGCGAGTCGCGGCTGCACCTCTTTAGCTACCGCCCCGCGAGCGGAGGTCGGACCAGTTCACGACCCACGAGGCTGGCGCTGACGACGCCCGCGGCAGCCTCACGGGGTGCAGCCAAATTTCTGCCGTGGGGCGATAGTGGGCTGTGGCGGGGGTGCTAAGGGGCCGCGGCGCACAGCGATGCCGCCATCACCAGAGGCGCGGAATCCTGGGGTGCCACCAGTGAGGGCGCTCCGCTATCGGGTAGCGCCTCGGCAACGCCCCACCGAATTTTGCAGGAGGTGCTTTTTTTGCCCCACCTTGCTGTGTGCAATTTGGCTACCACGTTGCCCTATATTACAACGCTGATGCCATTTAAAACGTACTTTATTGGCTGTGAAGCCTTTGGGATATCCTGAGGTGACAAATAACACTGTATAAATGCAATTCTTCATTTCTCCCTTTCTCTCTTTCTTTCTTTTCATGTTATCCGCCCAAATGTTGCTTCACTGTTGAATGAAACCAATACCTGCACCTTTCAGTTTCTGACACGTAGCCCTTACCCATAGTAATATCATGAAACTGAGCCTGGATACTATGGCAGGAGCCAGCACCCATCACGTCAGGTGGGGTTGAATTATACATTGCCCTGCTTCTGGTTAGGTACATGTCTAATTGGAAAACTTGGGCTCTTGTGCCATGAGGTTACAGGAAACTATTTTCTGTGGAATTAAAAGGGATCATACCAAAAAACTGATGCGTAAATGGACTCTGTATCATCTGTATTTGTGTTTGAATATTGCCTTACCTTTATGGAACATTTGACTCAAGTATAAATCAATAAATAGAGTTGATTTTAGCCTGTAACAGTTGGATCCTAAATTTAATCTTTCTGTATTAAATTGACAGTAGAAATGGTGGAAATTCCAGGGCACTGCATAATCGGGTACATCAATGCAGGGCTACACAAACAAGAACATTCACTTCCAGATGTGGGACTCACTTGCAAGGTGTTTGGTACAAACATTAAAAGAACAATTGTGGTTAAAAAGCCTGAATCCTAATGGGGTTTCAAAAGTGATTCCATTTAGCAGTTACTCCCCACCCTGACATTACTCCTCTAACAATATCCACTGGTTTCTATCGTCAGCACATTTCTTATCCATTGCCAAGATTATCTTCTGTTCCCTTGCTTCAAGCCTATGGGAACACTGAAAATAATTGGCATTTTGCTTCATGGTTAAATAGCCTTGGCATCTGAAATGATTTCTCCATTTCTAATACTTATTGTTGTTTGATTTTATCCAAATAGCTTCAATTTTCATTCAATAATGCTGACTGAGTACCGTCGGCAGAAAGCTAAGTCATGCATGTGACATCAGAACAACTGCAGAAAAGCAAATGGCCTAACATTGCTCCTCATTATGGAGAATCTATACAATAAAACAGCCGAAATAGAATTATTAGTGCACTTTACTTATTGACCTGGATATAATTGCAACTGTTGTATTTGCCATGTAGATCACTAGAAAATGAACTGCAGCCAACATTATCACACCATGTTCAATGTCACTCAAGAATGCTATAACTACCATAACAGTTGGAATATGCTTTCATTACCTGTGATCCTATTAATATATTGCATGACAGGGGAACTGCCCAGAAACCAAACGTTTTCTCCATGGTTACCAGCAATGCTGTTCTCTGATCAACAGATTAAAAATGTGACAGAACAGACCTCACTGGTTTCTCTTCTCCCTCTGGTGGGTGGTTTTCTTCTTTTAGAATGAACTCGCTACCCTGAAATAATTAGAATTTGAATTAATCTCTCTTAAAATTAAAAAAGTGGTCAGATTAACACCCTGCTTGCTAAAAGCGGAAAACATATCACATCGGAAGGTGGGCAGTTGACATTAAATTGTGATGTTAAGTTTACTTTCAAGGGGTCCAATTTGAAGGATTGCCACATGCTGTGATTGTGGATCCGCAGTCAGACAGAACATAGAAGATAGGAGCAGGAGTAGGCCATTCAGCCCCTCGAGCCTGCTCCGCCATTCAATGAGATCATTGCTGATCATCCAAATTCAGTACCCTGTCCCTGCCTTCTCTCCATATCCATTGATCCCTTTAGCCTTAAGAAATATTTCTAACTCCTTCTTTAATATATTTAATGAATTGGCCTCTACTGCCTTCTGTGGTAGAGAATTCCACAGGTTCACCACTCTCTGGGTGAAGAAATTCCTCTTCATCTCTGTCCTAAATGGCTTACCCCTTATCCTTAGACTGTGACCCCTGGTTCTGGACTCCCCGGCCATCGGGAACATCCTTCCTGCATCTAGTCTGTCTAGACTGTAGTGTATGTACCCGTCTACCTTTAAGAGAACTATTGTATGTAACCGTCCACCTTTAAGAGAACTACTTTAGGTGTTGCACTACTTTGTTGGCTTCTGTATACTGTAATACCGACGGTGACCACACCGGTATATAAGTGCTGTGTCAGGATTTATTGGGCAGATTCGCACTGACCTTCGAATAGTAAAGTCCTGTTTTAAGTTACTCTGGTAGTCTGTGTATTAATTAACTAAACAACCCACAGACTTTGCAGTGGCGACGAGTCCAATCGTACCCTGCGGCAACAATACTTCCGAAGCAGTTAACGAGCGTCGAGAAGAGGCAACCGCCCTCGTCATTCTGCTGGGAGAAAACTCGAGTCTGCAGAGCTGGAAAGGAGGAAGAATTCAGAGACAAAGACTTCCATCAGCAACAGGCACTGACTGTCCCTTCTGCCATGGTGAGGAGTGAGCCGATCAGCACGAGAAGCAAGCCGGCCACGGTGACTGTGAGTAAGGGAAAAGTAAAAAGAATAACCGGAGGATAAGGGCGGTGCACTCGACCACGGTCGAGGGGGAAAGGAGCCGGACAGAAGTCGGGCCCAGAGGCGCTGAGACTGGGGCAGCGTGGAGCAAGGAAGCCGCGTTACAGACAGGCTGGGGACGCAACGGCATCGTGAGACAGCTAGACCGCGACCGGCGAAAAAGGCCGGGCAGCGACCGAAGCCACGAAGCGCTGCGACCGGGAGCGTAGGCGCGGGAAGATATAAAAACTCAGCCGCAGCCGGGGAGGGAAGCACCGGACTGCGAGAGGGCTGGGAGGCGCGATTGGGAGCCGAGCGAGCGGGAGAGGCAGAGCCGACCAAGGGAGACTGAGCGAGAGCCAGTCCAGCGGCTGAAACTGTTCGCCGTCAACGGGGTGTACCCAGCGCCGGTAGAGCCGAGCGAGCGGGAGAGAGACAGAGCCCGAGCAAGGGGAACTGAGCGAGAGCCAGCCCAGCGGCTGAAACTGTTCGCCGTCAACGGGGTGTACCCAGCGCCGGTTGCCCTGCCGAGAAAAGGGAAAGCACTGAAGCCGACGCGCAGGCTGTGAACCTGAAAGCCAGCGGCCGTCGCCCGTGGGGAAAGTGTACCCCTCCCGCCAGGGGAAGAAACGCGGGAAGCCGCCATTAGGCGGAGAAGAAGACAGAAGTGGGGAACCACCATTGAAGTGGGCGGGGAGAGAAGATAAGCGCGGGAAACCGCCATTTTCGCGGGAACCGCCACCTTGAAGAAAAAAAAAAGAAAATTTAAAGAAATAATCCATGGTGTTATCAGGAAGAGAGGAAGATGCCTAAGCGTGGTAACATCAACGATTTTAATTCCGAGGTAGAAGACTGGGCCACGTATGTGGAATGCATTGCGATCTATGGTGAGGCCAATGAAATAGAAGAAGATGACAAAGCTATAACCTTGCTAAACTCGATGGGCGCGAAGACATACGGGCTCTTGAAGCATCTACTAGCACCAGCTAAACCGGCGGATCAGACTTTCGATGATATTGTTGCTGTCCTGAAGGATCATTTTAACCCCGCACCACTGATGTTAGTGGAACGATCCAAATTTTACGCGAGAACGCAACGGAAAGAGGAAAGCAACGCGGAGTACCTGATTGAACTGCGTAGGCAAGCGAAACACTGTCAGTTTAGGGAAAATCTGGCAGAGGCACTCAGAGACAAATTCGTGTGCGGGATGTCGAAGGAAGAAACACAAAAACGACTGCTCGAAGAGAACGATCTTACACTTGATAAGGCTGTCCTTATTGCTGCATCGAACGAAGCCACAGTGAAAGGAACGGCGGAAATGCAGCTAAAGGCAGCGGCACTCAGTGTGCAGCAAAATACTTCGGGTACAACTAAATGCTATCGTTGTGGGAAGACAACACACGACCAGAACCAATGCTGGTTTAAAAACCAGGAATGTAGGAAATGTGGCAAGCTCGGTCACATAGCTAAGGTATGCCGGTCAGGAAAGAAGACCAACAATAATGAGTCACCACAAAAGAGGTACAGAAAGGTACATGAGGTGACTAGGAAGAGTCCGGAAGAACAGAATTCGGACTCACACTCCAACTGCAAGGAACTGGATAGTCTGAGAATTCACAATGTGAGTAATGAAGCTGACCGACAAGCTATCTGGATCACACTACAGATTGCAAAAGTCCAAGTGAAAATGGAAGTGGACACCGGATCGGTGTTGACGGTCATGAATAAGCATGATTATAAAAAGTTATTCAAGCATATTCCCCTATGGGATACGGAACTAGTATTGCAGACATACACGGGGCACAAAGTATACCCCATCGGAAAGATAGAAGTCAAGGTGAGATACAAGGACAAAGATCACCAAAGGATGGACCTGTATGTGTTGCCTGAGGGAGGTCCACCACTTCTGGGACGGGAGTGGATCAGGAAAATAAAGATAGACTGGCATTCACGAAACACCATGACGGTAGATTCCGGAAAGGAAGATGTCAAACCTGAACGGTTGTCCAGAATATTAGACGAAGCTAAAGAGGTATTCCAGCAAGGACTGGGAACACTGCAAGGAATTAAAGCAAAGGTTAAGATTGCAGAACATGCAAGCCCAAAATTTTTCAAAGCCAGATCGGTACCTTACGCGATACGACCTGCTGTGGAGGCAGAACTGGAAGAACTTGAACGATCAAGGGGTACTGTCAAAAGTGGACTGGAGTGAGTGGGCCACGCCCATTGTTCCCGTCATGAAGTCTTCACCAAGTAACAAGCCAGGGGGACCGGGGAAGGTCCGCATCTGCGGAGACTTCAAGATCACAGTGAATCCGGTGCTTCACACGGTACAATACCCGCTTCCGCGGATTGAAGATATCTTTGCTTCATTGGCTGGAGGGAAACACTTCACCAAGATAGACCTGGCACAGGCATACTTACAAATGGAAGTCGAGGAAGAGTCGCGTCAGTACCTCACCATCAACACACACAGAGGCTTGTATCGTTATAATAGACTGGTTTTTGGGGTAGCTTCGGCTCCAGCAATTTGGCAGAGGGCCATGGAGCAGGTATTACAAGGAATTCCAAGCACGCAGTGTTACTTAGACGATATCCTGATTACGGGAGAAGACGAGGAAGAACACCTCACAAATTTGAAACTGGTGCTCACTAGGTTGAAGGAATATGGCCTTCGAGTTAATCGCAAGAAATGTGAGTTCTTCCAAAAACGGATCTCGTACTGCGGTCATGTCATTGACCGAGAGGGGCTGCACAAGTCACCTGACAAGATAGAAGCTGTCGTGAAGGCCCCCGCTCCGGAAAACGTATCACAGTTAAGATCATTCTTGGGGTTGATTAATTATTATCACAAGTTTCTGCCGAATCTATCCACGGTGCTGCATCCGCTGAATGCTCTGTTGCGGAAAGAAGTACCATGGAAGTGGAGTGAGGAATGTAAAAAGGCCTTTCACAGAAGCAAGGCGTTGATTACCTCTGAAGAAGTGTTGGCTCATTTCAACCCAATGTTACCTCTTCGTCTAGCTTGTGATGCTTCCCCCTATGGAATTGGAGCAGTACTTTCACACAAGTTACCAAATGGCTCGGAAAGGCCAGTGGCATTCGCGTCCCGATCATTGACCTCCGCGGAGCGAAATTATGCTCAAATAGATAGGGAGGCCCTCAGCCTTGTGTGGGGCGTAAAGAAATTCAATCATTACCTGCAGGGCAAGAAGTTCACATTACTGACAGACCACCAGCCGTTGGTGTCCATATTCAACCCTAACAAGGCCGTTTCCACCATGACAGCGCAAAGGTTACAGAGGTGGTCCGTGTTACTTGGGGCACACCAATATGACATCAAATACAAAAGGCCCAAACAGCATGGAAATGCTGATGGGTTATCGCGCTTGCCATTGCCGATAGTAGAAGAAGCGACTACAGTGGACCCGGTAGAGATGTTCCACTCATCCATAGTGGAATGTCTACCAGTAACAAATTCGATGATCGAAAACGAAACAAGAAATGACCCGACTCTCTCACGAGTCTATGATTTAACGGTGGAGGGATGGCCAGCACAGGGCGAACCAACGCTGCCAGCATTTTCGCAGAGAAAAGAACAGCTGTCAGTGTGTCGAGGAACCCTGATGTGTGGATCTAGAGTGGTGATTCCACCCAAACTTCAACAGAAGGTGTTAAAGGAGCTGCACGAGGGACATCTGGGTGGAGTGAAAATGAAGAACCTAGCAAGAGCGTTTGTGTGGTGGCCAGGCATTGATGGGGACATCGAAGAAATCACTAAGAGCTGTCTAGGATGCCAGAAGGTCCAAAACGCGCCACCACAGGCTCCTCTGCATCCATGGGAGTGGCCCTCATCTCCTTGGCAAAGGGTACACATCGACTTTGCTGGTCTATTTATGGACTCAATGTTTCTAATAGCGGTGGATGCACACTCCAAGTGGCCGGAGGTGTCCACCACCACCACGGAAAAAACCATCACAGTGTTAAGGACCATGTTTGCTAGGAATGGGCTGCCGGAACAGATCCGTTCTGATAATGGACCGCAATTTGTGTCCGAAGAATTCAAGAAATTCTTAAAGAGCAATGGGGTTAAGCACTACACGTCAGCCCCATACCATCCCGCCTCCAATGGATTGGCTGAAATGTTTGTCCAGACCTTCAAGAAGGCCATAAAGGCCATGGGTAATGAAGCCATTAACTTACAACATAAGGTGGATAGCTTCTTGTTGGCGTACAGGAATGCAACACATGCGGTCACAAATCAAACTCCCGCCATGATGTTTTTTAATAGACGACTAAGATGCCGGCTGGATTTGCTTAAGCCAAACGTCAGAAGGGACGTAGAGAACCGGCAATTCCAGGGCATGAATGAAAGGCCAACTAGATCTTTTCAGATAGGTCAACAAGTTTTGGCCCGGGACTACCGTACCGAGAAATGGCAGCCTGGAACTATTGGAAAAAGGCTAGGGCCATTGATGTATACGGTGGACATTGGGGACAGTATAATAAGGCGCCATGTTGACCAGATCATAGGGTCAGCCACAAATGGCCAACCTACTCCACCACCTTACACGGTTAATGTTGAGACAGAGATACCCAGAACACCTACCTCCGATCTGGTAATACTGGAATCAGATGAACCTGACATTGTCCTTCAAGCCGAATCGACCTTGCCAGAAGCACCTACTACCCCGCCGGGAGTTACGACACCACCGAGGCGTTATCCGGACAGAGTCCGGAAACCTCCAGAGAGACTGAATCTGTGAACTGTCTTGCATAAAGTTGTATATATGTTATAATGTATGTTTAATGGGGAATCAGTATGTTGTAAACTAAAAAGAGAGGATTGTAGTGTATGTACCCGTCTACCTTTAAGAGAACTATTGTATGTAACCGTCCACCTTTAAGAGAACTACTTTAGGTGTTGCACTACTTTGTTGGCTTCTGTATACTGTAATACCGACGGTGACCACACCGGTATATAAGTGCTGTGTCAGGATTTATTGGGCAGATTCGCACTGACCTTCGAATAGTAAAGTCCTGTTTTAAGTTACTCTGGTAGTCTGTGTATTAATTAACTAAACAACCCACAGACTTTACATAGACCTGTTAGAATTTTATAAGTTTCAATGAGATCCCCTCTCATTCTTCTAAACTCTAGCAAATATAAGCCTGATCGTCCCAATCTCTCCTCATACGTCATTCCTGCCATCCCAGGTATCAGTCTGATGAATCTTCGCTGCACTCTCTCCATGGCAAGAACATCCTTCCTCAGATAAGGCAACCAAAACTGCACACAATACTCAAGGTCTCACCAAGGCCCTGTACAACTGCAGCAAGACATCCTTGTTCCTGTACTCGAACCCTCTCGCTATGAAGGCCAACATACCATTTGCCTTCTTAACCGCCTGCTGCACCTGCATGCTTACCTTCAGCGACTGGTGCACAAGGACACCCAGGTCTCATTGCACTTCCCCTTCTCCCAATCTATTGCCATTCAGATAATAATCTGCCTTCCTGTTTTGACACCAAAGTGGATAACCTCGCATTTATCCACGTTATATTGCATCTGCCATGCTTCTGCCCAATCACCCAACCTGTCCAAATCACACTGGAGTTTCTCGGCATCCTCCTCACAGCACACATGCCTTGTGTCGTCTGCAAACTTGGAGATATTACATCTAGTTCCCTCGTCCAGATCATTAATATATATTGTGAATAGCTGGGGTCCTAGGACCGATCCCTGCGGTACCCCACTAGTCACTGCCTGCCACTCGGAGAAAGACCCATTTATTCCAACACTTTGCTTTCTTTCTGCCAACCAGTTCTCTATCCAAGTCAATACCTTGCCCCCAATCCCATGTGCCTTAACTTTACACACTAATCTCTTATGCGGGACCTTATCGAAAGCCTTCTGAAAGTCCAAATACACCACATCCACTGGTTCTCCCTTATCTATTTTACCAGTTACATCCTCAAAAAATTCCAATAGATTAGTCAAGCACGATTTACCTTTTGTAAATCCATGTTGACTTTGTCCGATCCCGTCACTGTTTTCCAAGTACTCTGCTATTACATCTTTTATAATGGACTCTAGCATTTTCCCCACTACCGATGTCCACCTTACCGGTCGATAATTCCCCATTTTCCCTCTACCACCTTTTTTGAATCGTGGGGTAACATTAGCTACCCGCCAATCCATGGGTACTGTTCCAGTGTCTATAGAATTTTGGAAGATGACCAGCAATGGATCTAATATTTCTAGGGACACTTCCTTAAGTACCCTAGGATGTAGATTATCAGGCCCTGGGGATTTATCGGCCTTCAATGCTGTCAGTTTCCATAACACTATTTCCCTACAAATACTGATTTATTTCAATTCCTCCCTCTCTTTAGACCCTATGTTCCCCGGCATCTCTGGGAGTTTATTTGTGTCCTCCTTTGTGAAGACAGAACCAAAGTATGTATTTAATTGGTCTGCCATTTCTTTGTTCCCCATTATAAACTCCCCTGATTCTGACTGCAAGGGACCTATGCTTGACTTCACCAATCTTTTTCTCTTCACATATCTATAAAAGCTTTTACAGTCAGTTTTTATGTTCCCTGCAAGCTTACTCTCAAACTCTATTTTCCCCTTCTTAATTAATCCCTTTGTCCTCCTTTGTTGAATCCTAAATAGCTCCCAATCCTCAGGTTTACTGCTTTTTCTGGCCAATTTATATGTCCTCTCCATGGTTCTTATGCTATCCCTAATTTCCCTTAATAGCCACTGTTGAGTCACCTTTTTTGTTTTATTTTTATGCCAAACTGGGATGAACAAATTCTGTAGTTCATCCATGTGACCTTTGAATGTTTGCCATTGGCTATCCACCGTAAAACCTTTGAGTGACATTCCCCAATCAATCCTACCCAATTTGCGCCTCATAACATCGTAATTTCCTTTATTTAAATTCAGGACCCTAGTCTCTGAGTCAACTACTTCACTCTCCATCTTAATGAAGAATTCTAGCATATTATGATCGCTCCAACCCAAGGGGCCTCACACAACAAGATTGCTAATTAATCCTTTCTCATTACATAATACCCAGTCTAAGATGGCCTGACCTCTTGTTAGTTCCTCGACATATTGGTCCAGGAAACCATCCCGTATACACTCCAGGAATTCCTCCTCCACAGTATTGTTACTAATTTGGTTAGCCCAATCTATATGTAGATTAAAGTCACCCATGATAACTGCTGTGCCCTTATTGCACGCTTCTCTAATTTCCCTTTTAATGCCATCCCCAATCTCCGCATTACTGTTTGGAGGTCTATATACCACTGCCCCTTGGTATTTCTCAGTTCTACCCATACAGATTCCACATCATCAGAGCTAATATCCTTCCTTACAATTGTGTTAATCCCCTCTTTAACCAGCAATGCTACCCCACCTCCTTTTCCTTTTTGCCTATCTTTCCTGAATATCGAATACCCCTGGATGTTGTGTTCCCAGCCTTGGCCACCCTGGAGCCATGTTTCCGTAATCCCAATCATATCATATTCGTTTACCTCTATTTGCGCAGCTAATTCATCCACCTTATTACGAATGCTCCTCGCATTAAGACACAAAGGGGGAGAAATTTGGTTGGTTGCGCCACCGATTAACGCCTAAAGAGGCCGAGAAGTGGGGCGCTAGCCAATTTCCGGCCAGGCGCCTAGCGCCTCGCCCCATATTGAACATGCATTTAGCACTGGCTCTAAATCTTAGTGCCCGCTCATGGGCGCAGGCAGATTATGACGTCATTTGAGTGTGCAACGCCTTTTGGGCGCCCCGGACCAGAAATTCAGTGGCGCCCCCCTCTGTAGCGCCTGGCGCTAATAGTTACAGCTTATCTGCAACCTTGCCAAGTCGCTCTCGGGCTGGAGGAGCGTTATTTAAAGGGGACTGGTGTGGCTTAAAAGCGGCAGCCATTTTTGGTGCACAACTTCCTCGAGAGCTACAAAGAGTTGCTGAGCTGCACATTGAGAGCCATTTGACCACTGAGCCAGCGCAGGCAGATGATCTTCAGCCTTCTGACCATCACCTTGCTGTTGGTGAGCCTTGACAATGGGGAACCTTCCTATGGGCACTTATTATGGGGGCTGCATTGGAGGGGAACGTCCTGCTGCTGAATCATCTGGAAAGGGCACTGAGACGCTGGGAGAGGGGGGCGGGCATGGCCAGATGGAGGAGGGCCAACAGACGTTGCCACAGCAGACCTTACGCTGGCAGGGTTTTCCGACAGCAGTTTTCCTACATGAACATGCCGGAGGAGCAGTGTGTCAGAAGGCTGCGATTTAGAAAGGAGGTGGTGACTGAGCTGTGCCAGCTGCTTCAGCCAGATCTGCAGCCTCAGATAAGGTGCAGGACATCTCTGTCGGTGGCTGAGAAGAAGCCTGCTGGCCTGAACTTCTACGCGAGCGGCTCTTCTCAGGCTGCGCGTCAGAGGCTGATCAGAAGTAGCTTCTAGGCCCCTCTCACGGAATGCTTGTTGCCATTCCAAGAACAGGAATGGAACCGGTCTGATACCCCCAAGCCTGTGAAGGGCAAGATGCATGTAAATAGCAGGCATGGCCATTGTAAATGAAGAAAGTGTTTCATTACACAAAATGAGGTTCCTTCAAACATGAGAAAGCTATGGCAACAGAAAGCAAAACTAATACACTGCCACATAACTGCCTCTCACACCCGGGAGACTGTCCAAAACATAAATCACATTCCGACCATCTTCCTTGGCCTTGATTGCACTGCGCCATCAAAGCATCCAATGCCCCATCAGTGAGGCGTTCCACCCTCTGCCTCACCCTTTCCATGTCTTGCTAGGCTGGTGTGCCGCAGGTAGGCTCCCACCGCTTTGAAGGCCTACAAGGCAGTGAATGTGTCTGGTGATGCCAATTGACCTGCCCTTTTAAGAGCTGGCCGGCGCCAGTGTGTCGCAGGGAAAGTTATTATTGACAGCACCTTCGCTGCGCCCTGCTGCCGCGAAATTGGGTTGCGCCGCCGGGTTAGCGCCTTAAGAGTAGCGTGCAGTGCCTGATTTAGCGCCGCAATCACCTTTAGGGGCGCTGCAACCCAATATCGCGCTAGGTGGCGCTAAATTGCGCCTGGCGCTAAACTTTGCGCATCGCCAGGACTAGCGCCCCAAACGCGGCTATACCGAATTTCTAGGCCAAAGCCTTCTGGCTTGTTTTTTTAACGCTCTAGACCTTTTAGAATTATTATTTACTGTGACCATGTTTGATTTAAACCCTTGATTTCTCTGACTGCCACCTTTATTTTTCTCCTTCCTGTCTTTTGCTTCTATCCTTGTTTCCCTTTCCTCTGTCTCCCTGCTCAGGTTCCCAACCCCCTGCCATTTTAGTTAAACCCTCCCCCAGAGCACTAGCAAACACTCCCCCTAGGACATCAGTCCCGGTCCTGCCCAGGTGCAAACCGTCTGGTTTGTCCTTGTCCCACCTCCCCCAGAACCGGTTCCAATGTCCCAGGAATTTGAATCGCTCCCCATTGCACCATTCCTCTAACCATGTATTCATCTGAAATGTCCTTCTATTTCTACTCTGACTAGCACGTGGCACTGGTAGCAATCCTGAGATTACTACCTTTGAGGTCCTATTTTTTAATTTACCTCCTAACTCCCTATATTCAGCTTTTAGGACCTCATCCCGTTTTTTACCTATATTGTTGGTACCTATATGCACCACGACAACTGGCTGTTCACCCTCCCCTTCCAAAATGTTCTGCAGCCGCTCTGAGACATCACTGACCCTTGCACCAAGGAGGCAACACACCATCCTGGAGTCTCGTTTGCGGCCGCAGAAACGCCTATCTATTCCCCTTACAATAGAATCCCCTATTACTATAGCTCTACCCCTATTTTTCCTCCCGTCCTATGTAGCAGAATCGCCCCTGTGGCCAGGAAGTTGCTGCCTTCCCCTGATAAGCCATTGCCCCCCAACAGTATCCAAAGTGGTATATCTGTTTGAGAGGGGGGTGACCACAGGGGACTCCTGCACTACCTGCCTGTGACTACTACTCTGCCTGACGGTCACCCATTCACTTTCTGCCTGTGCAGCCTTTACCTCCGGTGTGACCAACTGATTAAATGTGATATCCATCACGTCCTCAGCATTGCGAATGTATCCACTCGCAGCTCCAGATGGCCTCAGTCAATTAAGTTTTGGTGAAAAAACCCCAAATATTCACACTTTAGGGATTGGAATGTTGTGAACTTTGCAGGAACTAGCTTCAGGGCGCCCATATAAAGGCATGAATATTAACCAGTTTAATTGACAGCTCTGCTGGCCAAGCCCTGGACAGGAAAGGGGTCAGGAACTAATCATCCAAACTTCTTGTGAAGAGAGGCCAGATAAAAGAGCAAAGACCCACATGTTCAGGGTGAGTTGGAAAATTTTGTTATGAAATACAGGTAAGGCCTGGCCAGTCTATCTTGCGCAGAGTCTAGGTCTGATTCAGTGGTGGGGCTGACTAACATAGAAACGTAGAAAAATAGGAGCAGGAGTAGGCCATTCGGCCCTTCAAGCCTGCTCCGCCATTCAATATGATCATGGCTGATCCTCTATCTCAATATCATATTCCTGCTCTCTCCCCATACCCCTTGATGCCTTTTGTGTCTAGAAATCTATCTATCTCCTTCTTAACTATATTCAGTGACTTGGCCTTCACAGCCTTCTGTGGTAAAGAATTTCACAGGTTCACCACCCTCTGAGTGAAGAAATTTCTCCTCATCTCAGTCCTAAATGTCCTACCCCATATCCTGAGACTGTGACCCCTCATTCTAGACGCCCCAGCCAGGGGGAAACATCCTCCCTGCATCCAGTCTATCTAGCCCTGTCAGAATTTTATACGTTTCAATGAGATCCCCTCTCATTCTTCTAAACTCTAGTGAATACAGGCCTAGTCTACCCAATCTCTCCTCGTACGACAGTGCTGCCATCCCAGGAATCAGTCTGGTGAACCTTCGCTGCACTCCCTCTATGGCAAGTATATCCTTTCTTGGGTAAGGAGACCAAAACTCCACACAGTACTCCAGGTGTGGTCTCACCAAGGCCCTGTATAACTGTAGTAAGACAACCTTGCTCCTGTACTCAAATCCTCTTGCAATGAAGGCCAACATACCATTTGCCTTCCTAACTGCTTGCTGCACATGCATGTTTGCTTTCAGTGACTGGTGTACAAGGACACCCAGGTCCCTTTGTACATCAACATTTCCCAATCTATCATCATTTAAAGAATACTCTGCTTTTCTGTTTTTCCAACCAAAGTGGATAACTTCACATTTATCCACGTTATACTGCATCTACCATGTATTTGCCCACTCACTCAACGTGTCTAAATCGCCTTGAAGCCTCTTTGCATCCTCCTCACAACTCACAATCCCACCTAGTTTCGTCAGCAAACTTGGAAATATTACCATCTCGTCTGGTTTTGAATACCTTTTAATGTCTCTTTTACTTCTTTTGTTCGCTCGCATCCCTGCCTTCGGTCTATTTTATTTCCTTTCCAGTTTTGAAAAAGGGTTTCGACCCGAAACGTCAGCTCAAATTTCTCTCCACGGATGTTGCCTGACCTGTTGAGTTTTTCCAGCATTTTCTGTTGTTATTTTGGAAATATTACATTTGGTTCCCTCATCCAAATCATTGATATATATTGTGAATAGCTGGGGCCCAAGCACTGATCCCGGTGGTACCGCACTAGTCTCTGCCTGCCACCCCGAAAAAGACCCATTTATTCCTACTCTCAGTTTCCTGTCTGTTAACCAATTTTCAATCCATGTCAGTATATTACCCCCAATCCCATGTGCTTTAATTTTGCACACTTACCTCATGTGGGACTTTATCAAAGGCCTTCTGAAAATCCAAATACACCACATCCACTGGTTCTCCCTTATCTATTCTACCAGTTACATCCTCAAAAAACTCCAGTAGGTTTGTCAAACACGATTTCCCTTTCATAAATCATGATCCTTTCTTAAACCAAATTAGTAGAATCAAAATAATTTCACATTTTTTAGCCAAATGCACCCTCAGTTTCAGCTGAAATAAAGAGATCACAGATATTTGTACTGACATCTAAATATTAGGCTATTGTCACATAGGAACATAAGTAGGACATTCAGTCGCTCAAGTCTGTTCCGTCATTCAGTAAGATTATGTTTGATCTGTACCTCAATTTCATTTACATGCCTTTTTTCCATATCAGTTGTTACCTTTATCTAACAAGAACCAATTCATCTTCGTTACATCTAAAGAAAGTGTTACTTGGATAACTAGCCAGGACAATGCTCCACACTTTTATGACTTTATAGTGCAAGGAGAGACTGAAATTAAGCTAAGTAAGGTGGAACTCATTACAGCTGTTGTGTTCATTTCATGATTGTAAAATAAACCACCTTAATGATATGTATTCTGTCCTTGTTTCACTGAAGTGTTAATTGGTCATTTGAGGATCACAATACTCAGTTCATTCAACAAGGGGTTATCATTTCACTATTGTACATCTAAATATTGTGTAGTAAAACTAACTTCCAGGACAAACAGATTAGTGAAAATGATAACGGCATTATATCATTGCACCCAGCACTGTTTGAAAACCTTATAAAATACTTTACTAGATCAAATGGCCGTAGATGCTGGGTGAATTGGAATTTTTGAAACGGAGATGAATTGGTTCTTGTTAGATAAAGGTAGCAACTGATATGGAAAAAAGGCATGTAAATGAAATTGAGGTACAGAACAAAGATAATCTTACTGAATGACGGAACAGACTTGAGGGACTGAATGGCCTACTTATGTTCCTATGTGACAATAGCCTAATATTTAGATGTCTGTACAAATATTTGTGATCTCTTTGTTTCAACTGAAACTGAGGGTGCATTTGGCAGGAAAATGTGAAATTATTTTGGTTCTACGAATTTGGTAATACAAAATTAGATCCTGGCTTCTTGGGTAAGCAAATATTTGTGTTCCATTTCTGGCAAGCAAGCTTCTTGAATCAGCAATAAACTATATTAATGACCTAGATGAAGGGACCGAGTGTAATGTATCCAAGTTTGCTGATGACAGTAAGCTGTGAGGAGAACACAACGAGTCTGCAAAGGGATATAGATAGACTAAGTGAGTAGGCAGTAAGGTGGCAGATGGAGTATAATATAGGGAAATGTGAGGTTATTCACTTTGGTAGGAAGAATAGAAAAACAGAATATTTTTTAAATCGTGAGAATCTTTTAAATGTTGGTGTTCAGAGAGATTTGGGTGCCCTCGTGCAAGAAACACAGAAAGCTAGCATGCAGGTACAGCAAGCAATGGTCCGTATTTTCCGATGCCTACTGGTGTGTACGAGGTGTGTACACACCCGTAGGGACATCGGAAATGCCGGTTTCAGGCATGCGAAGCATATGCGCTAAAAACCGACATTTCCGATCTGTCAAGAATCCTCTTGACAGATCGCAAGCCTGCCCTGTAGAAGGGCCTCTGCGGGGGAAGAGTTCCGCTTTCTGCAGAACCCCTGCCCGCTGAAATCACTTAAAAATCTTACGCCTGGTAAAAGCAGGCGTAAGGCCTGCTTTTACCAGCAAAAGAGTTTTTAAAAGTTTTTAAAAAATTGCATTCACTCATTTATAATTTAAAACTACTTTTAAAAAGGGTGGGTTTACTTTTAGTCCTGTAAAAAAATTTCAAAAAATTAAATTTTTGTTTAAAATATTTAATTTAATGTAATTTTAACTCATTTTAAAAATGTGATTTAAAAAAAATGTATTTAATGTTTTAGTGTCTTTTTTCAGTGATCCCCGTTCATACTTTTGACAGGTCTATCTGTCAAATGTATGAAGGGGGATTGCCTTCTTTCATTGGCTCGCCTGGCCCACGTGATCCCAGGGACGCTTGCGGACCGCATGCAACCCTGGGATACGTGGGCCCTGCGCATTTTGACTGTGGAGAGGCCCAGGATTTGAAGTGTCTGGACCTCGGGAGCCCTCAGATAAGGGCATAGATTTTTTCCCGATAGGAGGCATCTGCACGCAGGAAGCCTCCTATCGGAAATTAAGGGCCAATAAGGAAGGCAAATAGCATGTTGGCCTTTATTGCAAGGGGGTTGGAGTATAAGAGTAAGGAGGTATTGCTACAATTGTACAGGGCCTTGGTGAGGCCACACCTGGAGTACTGTGCACAGTTTTGTTCTCCTTATCTAAGGAAGGATATACTTGCCTTGGAGGCGGTGCAACGAAGGTTCACTAGATTGATTCCTGGCATGAGAGGGCTGTCCTATGATGAGAGATTGTGTAGAATGGGCCTATACTCTCTGGAGTTTAGAAGAATGAGAGGTGATCTCATTGAAACATACAGGATTCTGAAGGGATTTGACAGGGTAGCTGCTGAGAGGTGGTTTCCCCTGGCTGGAGTGTCTAGAACTAGGGGGCATAGTTTCAGGATAAGGGGTTGGCCATTTAAGACCGAGATGAGGAGGAATTTCTTCACTCAGAGGGTTGTGAATCTTTGGAATTCTCTGTCCCAGAGGGCTGTGGATGCTTAGTCTTTGAGTATATTCAAGGCTGAGAATCAAGGGATATGGAGATCGGGCAGGAAAGTGGAGTTGAGGTCGATGATCAGCCACAATCTTATTGAATGGCGGAGCAGGCTCGAGGGGCCGAATCCTGCTCCTGCTCCTAATTCTTATGTTCTTATTATGAAATGTGTGTGATTGTTTATGCATGCCGTACGGTTAATCATGAAGTGTACTTTTAGTGGTATTTGATGCTCAAGCTCTAGGTTATGGATGTGTTTGTTCAAAATAGGAACTAGGATCACTTAAACAATCTTGTATAAAACCCTCAAGGATAAGTTGTGGGAGAAATGTCAAGGGCTCTGTGGTGTCTTCTCAAGAAACATTTGTCCTTTGACCTTTCACCAGATAGAAGAATCACCTTTAACTAGTGAAAGGATTAAAAAAATGTCCTTACAGGTCATCTGTTTTCAACCCAGCCAAATTGACCTCTGGCTTTGTGTGCAAATTAAGGGAACAGTGGCTTTGTAGATAGGTACAGGAATCTTGTGCAGGTGCTTTAGTTGAATTTCCTAGATCATTCTGTGTATTTTGAATGTATCCAAAACAGTAATAAACTGAACAAGTTTCAGAAGGAGAGAGATAGAATAATGTTGTGGGATACACCCTTTGTTGTTATCTAAAAAATATAGAGGGGAATTTTGCTGGTGCTCAGGGGGCGGGTTTGGAGGTGGGACCGGTGGCAAAATGGTAGAAAATGGGAGCGGGTCCCGATCCTGCTCCCAACCCGCCTCCAAACGATCTTCCCAGGAGGCGGGTCCCCAATTCGCGCAGGGACCCATATCCTAGCGGCGGGAAGGGGATTAGAGCCAATTAACTGCCTGTTAACAGGTAGTTAACAGGCAGTTAAGAGGCTTTTTTCCCATTTTGCACCTACTGCTGTAGGCTTCCCAACGTCGGGAAACCCCGCCAGGGTAAGTGAGGTGAGCTGTGGGTCTGTTGTACTGTAACTGTAGAAATGACAGCTACAGAGGTAGTGTGAAGGCTGCAATAGGACACTGGTAAGAATGACAGGTGAGAGAATGTTGGGGAATTTTTTTTACTGTGGTTTGATGCTTCTGCAGGTTACAAGCTGTGATATCTTTGTGCAGCCTCATCGCATCGGGAGAAGTGACAGATGGCTTCTGCAATCTCACATGCAGCTGCCATCTGTTTCATCCTAAGGAGAGAGGCATTGGAGAGCCTGGGTGCAAGTGCTCACCTTTGGACAGTGATTGTCAGTGTTTAACAGCACCTCAATGCTGTCAAACACTGACAATTCATCTGTCAAAAAATTATGGTGCCTGTCTCTTTAACAAAACCGGTAGATGAAGCGTCATGCACTGACATCATCTGACACTGGCTTTCCCTTAATTAGCCGGCAAGTCCGCAGGGCGGGCTTAACAAGGCCAATCAAGGGAAAATAGCGTCTGTTTGTCAGACGTCGCTGGGGGTGGGACTGAAGTCCGAACACCAGCAGTCCCGCCTCGACCTTCGGATCCAAGGTAAAATCCAGCCCATAGTGTGCGCCAGTGTTCTTTATAAATGGGTTGATGATTTTTCCAGTATGTACTTTCCCCATGCAGATCCTAACAGATGCAATGCAACATCTTATCATAATAGGCTCAATGGGTCAGATATAACTAAACTGTGTATTTAATACAATTGACTGATTATGTGAAGAAACGGGTTCAGTAACCATTTGTATAAATTAAGGCATTCTGGTTATCAGAATTGCAGTCAGGAAGATCCAATTTATAATGTCTCACTGTGTTGTTTCCAAATTTTAATTTGGTTCATGGCAAGAAGCAAATATAACTTGCTTATTCAAAGTATTGTGTTTTTTTTTGTTTTATTCATTGTCAGTATGTGGGCAGCGCTAGCAAGGCCGGCATTCATTGCCCATCCTTAGTTGCCTTTGACAAGGCGGTGGTGGGTTTTAGACTTGAACCACGACAGTCTGTGTGCTGAAGGTGATCACACAATGTTATTACTGAGAGGGTTCCAGAATTTTGACCAAGTGACGATGATTAAATAAAAGCAGAAAATGCTGGAGATACTCAGCAGGTCAGGCAGCATCTGTGAAGAGAGAAACAGAGTTAACGTTTCAGGTCGATGACCTTTCGTCAGAACTGGCTTGATGATTAAAAGTTCACTTCTCTTAAAGTGAAGCAATAATTATTACCCATTCTTATTTGGAGGAAACATTTTTGAGCATTGCAGGTTATGCATAAATTAAGGCTTTTCTTGAGGTAAAATCAAAGTTGAATGAAAATTCCAGTCTTTCTGCTCATTCCTTTATTTGAAATTGAAAAAAATACAGCTATAAATTGGTCAAGCAGCAAGCTCTGTTATAAGTCAGTCACTTGATGCAGTTATGGTTCTTAAATCAGCCAGTCATTGTCAGTTGACCAGTTCTTCAACGATGAGAGGTGACACACATATAAATGTACCATTGGGTAGTCCCAAGGCCAAACAAAGGTCTGAAGGAGTGCATATGTTTCAGTAAATAATGCCCTAACTGTGCATTGGCACAGTTTGAACAAAATTTCCAACATTTGCTGTGCTGGAATAAGGGATTACCTCTAGCTTTATTTTGCTGCAAGTTTCCTATTCTGTGTAAAATTTCCTAGACTATTCATGATAATGACTCATAGCTTCCAATGCTGTTAGAATATGAGTGCACCAGATGTGATCCTGTGCTCTACTTTTTGGCATATGGCCATCACATTTTGGGAATTCTGGCCATTTTTCCACGGATGAATCTTGGTATGATTTAAATTGAAATACTACAGTACTTTTAAATTTTACTATCAAGCTGTTAAATTTTCAGAGCAGGAGCGTGGAAGATGTTCATTGGAGTTAGATGGAACCAGTTTATGGAATGGGTCTTTTCACCTTTCACTGGCTCTGGTAGAAAGCATTCAAACCTTTCTGTGAGCCATCCAGATTCACTATGTCAAGATGGTTTTAGTAATTTTTAGAACAGCAAGGGATAGTTTCGAAGGATCCTGAGAGGGGTAATAGCACGAATTTTAATGGAATGTTTTTGTTTGGGAATTTCTTTGGAGCACCTCTCGCTCCGCCTCTGTAACTTGGCCGAAAATGTGGCGGAAACACTGTTTACATGCATCAATGGGGTTTCTGTCTCTGATGAAGTTACGGCAGGTGAGTGGGAGCAACTCTAAGGAAATTCTCAGCAGTTGTTTTTGTTTGAGTTGTGCTTGTGTCCACAACGTATAATTGGGACACCGATCGGAGCTGCAATCGTATAGACAAATATGCACACTGCAAAATATTAGGTTATACTTTTTGGTAAATACAGCTTCCTACCCATCCGCCCCCAGTATTCTGCACATACATGTATGCTTTTAAAATCTGTTGGTAAACAACCAGCTGAAACAGAATGGAAAGAAAAAGACAAAACAGTGAATTTATGTTTCGTTTAGTGTTTACATAGCCAATACTGTAACACTTAATTGTTTATGCCTTTTTAAAATTATTATTAAGACTCCGCTGAGGTATATTAAAGTTGTCGAGCGCTCTACGGAAGACTTCACATTGCTGTTGGCATAAATCTGGTATAAGAATCGCAGTATTTAGTATTCAATGAATCCATTAAATAATCACCACAATTACAACTTGCCTGTGAGCTATTGGTATCACTAATATTTAATGCCTTCCACTTGGAAAGATGCCATGATAAGCGCTTATCGCAGAGCAGCCTCAACTGAACAATTTTTTTTTAAATGGGCTCCTCTGTGGGGTCCTGTACTCATCCATTTCATCAAGTCAACAGTGGAACAGATACACTAGATGAATTGATTCAAGGGGATGCCCTTGGAGTCCATGCACATCTCATCATTGCTGTCAGCGTGATCAGTGTACTTTGAACTTGATGCTGTTACTTTCCCCCAAAGAAAGCCTCTGCAGGGTATTTCTGAAACATAACAAATACTGATTAATAAACAAAAGAAGTGAGGTGTATCAATGTAGAAATAGGACAATTGCCTCAGACGACAACACTCCAGTGCTCCAGGTCCTCTGTTTTCCTGCCATAAACCAGAAAACTAGCAAAAGCTGACCCAACAGCTTCAAAAAGGCTGACAACTGAAAAACAACTCTTAATATAAGCCTATGACAGATCAAAGCACATCATTACACTGAAAGTGCAGTAGGACACAGGAGTACCTTAAGTTGTAGGTAAACCCAATATGTGTTTATTTATATTGGAGGAGATAAACCAAAGTATATGAAAGCTTGAGGTGGGAGGGAATACAAATGTTGTAAACATAAAATTTATTTTCTAGGATCGTCTGTGGGAAGCAGCTCTGCTCAGAAAATTTAGATCTTTGATACTTCAGGCTAGAAATTCCTTTTCAAGGGCAACTAGGGATGGGCAATAAATGCTGGCCTTGCCAGCGAGGCGCACATCCCATAAAATATATTTTTTAAAATCATCTCCTTACCGACACTCCGTAGCGCCATGAAATGGCGATAAAATGGCAGCTGCCGAGGGACTCACCACCAGCTGGTGAAAGAGCAGTGGCCACCATATTGTTCTCCGCCTTTGCGCTGCCAGTAACTGGCAGCACCCTGGAAAAAAATGGCGGCGTGGTGACGTCAATCGACATGCAACACTGACTTAACGTTATCAACACGAACTTCGACCCTAGCGCTGAATTCAGCGCAGGGTCCTAAGCACGTCAGGTCAACCTGGTGTGCAAGCAGGCTGACTGAGGTGATGTCTGCAACTCTTAAAGGGACACACTCATCATTCAGGTAAGTTTGAATTTAAGGGTTTGGACTGTTATTTTTTGATTTTATTGAAGTGGTGGCTTGCTGCAATAGATGTGAAAAGTTTTTTAAGTCTGTAGGGAGTGCTGCTTGTAAGGGCTCGGATGGTAAATGAAGGCCTTTGAAAAGACAGAACATGCTGCGAATACACAACATCCGTGGAGAGAAAAATAGAGTTCACGTTGCAGGTCGACATGCTGCCTTACCAACTGAGTATTTCAGCATTTTATGCTGTCATTTCAAGCTTACAACATCCATTTACAGAGGGAAGAGGACGACGCCTAAGACACCAGTGGTCAGAGAGCTTCTTTGAACACTGGGGCCAGGTTGTGGGGGTAGCACTGCTTACAGTGACAGCCTTAGTAATGTACTCCCACAATGTTATTTCTGGAGGACCTCCTGGCCCCTGTGGGTAGAGGGCCTCTCTTGCAGTGTTGACTCCCTGCACAAAGCTGGAGTGCTGCTTGTGAGCCCCTCAGTGCCCCTTCCCTGGCTTGCTGAGCCATGTGTGTTAGTTTCGAGGCAGTTTTCCCATTTGTTGAGGTTAGGAAGGTAATTCAGCTTAAACAGCTGAATATTCACATTTGGAACTTTTTTTAAATGTTGAATATTTTTTAAAAGGCAGTAAGGGCTGAAAAATGTATTGATTCACTGCATTTTATTTTGTATTGCTTCAGTGTGCATGGCCCCTTTAATTCACAGACCTCTTCATTGCCCACAATTCTTTGCGAGCTCCACAGCTTCACTCAGAGGCTGTGGAAGCTGCAACGCCAGGCCTGGACAGAAACTTCGTCGCGGACCCCTCCAGCAACGCCACCAGGATGCGCTGCATGGAAGGTGAGCACTGCGCCTCCAATCTCCACGCCCCCCAGACCAATTTCACTCGGTTAGCGTTGCGGCCATTTCCAGCTGCCGTTAACTGCAGTTTCCGGTGACACCGGCAATTTTGCTGGCGGACACAAATTTTTTCCCCTTGGTGCTTTTTCCAGTGTTTTGGAATCCACAGTGTTCTCTGGCATTGCATTGCTCGATTAAAAAAAGGAAGGGCCATCTGATCAAATTTATTGAAAACTACTGTTTGACATTTGGGATTGAAATATTTTTCATTATATTTAAAAATGTATTTCACTCAGTAGCAGCAGAAAATGTTTTCCTGAGAGAGAAAAAAATTGAACTTTTTTTTTGAAATGCCTAATACAGTAGTAAATTGAGGAGTCGTGTGCCATCTTATTGACCGTAGGCCCATTCCAATCAGGGCTGTAGGCAGCTAATTTTCAAATGTGCATACTCCTTCCAAATGTTGCCTCTCCCTAGCTTGCACCAACTAATGGGGCATGATGCATTTCTGGAGGGGTCTCGGGGAATGCCCCCTTGGAAATTTTGAAAATTGTGCAGCCTGGTTAATTTTACACTCTCTTAGAATTAACTATTGATTGTTTCCCTTTTTTTATAAGAGGAAAATGAAATATACTTTGGTTATCAAGAGACCCGCCCAACCATCACTTTACCGAAAGTTACCTCAGCAATGACTCTCCTGTTATCGGCCACACCCCCACCCAGATATACAGAGGCACGCTTCCCTCTCCCGTTTTCCACCCAGCTCAGAGACGTTCCTTCTGCCTTCAGTTTCCCAGTTAATGCTGGCACTCTCTTTTCTCTCCCCACCATGAAGCAGCAGTTTCTTCTCCCATCTCTCCCCGCCCCCCAAAACAATTCTTTGAGGTTTTCCCTTCTCCTTCAAAAGCAGCACTCCCAGCTTATGCCCTCGAACCCACGCCAGAGCTTCCGCAGTCTTTTCTTTTGTGTCCCCCCCCACCCCACATTCCAAATGGAGCAAGGGACCCGGCCCACAATGCTATTCATTTACAAATGCTAACACGTGGAATTGGGCCCCAAAATGCTGATTATGCACATCATACACGGATGGTTGGTATGCATGAATGGATGAATACAGGAATCTATAAAAGAACCCCAACATAAAATCACAGCACAAAAGGAGGCCATTCGGCCCACCGTGCCTGAGACAGCTCTTTGATAGAGCTATCCAATTAGTCCCACTCCCCTGCTCTTTCCCCATAGCCCTGTAAAAAAAATTCCCTTCAAGTATTTATCAAATTCCCTTTTGAAAGTAACTGTTGAAATTGCTTTCACCATCCTTTCAGGCAGTGCATTCCAGATCACAATAACTCGTGTCAAAAAAAAAATCCTCATGTCGCCTCTGGTTCTTTTGTCAATCATCTTAAACCTGTGTCTTCTGGTTACTGACCCTTCTGCCACTGGAAACAGTTTCTCCTTATTTACTCTATCAGAACCCTTCATGAGTGAACACTTCCATCAAATCTCCTCTTAACCTTCTTTGCTCTAAGGAGAACAACCTCAGCTTCTCCAGTCTCTCCACATAACTTAAGTCCCTCATCCCTGGTACCATTCTGGTAAATCTCTTCTGCAATACCTCTCTAAGGTTTTGACATCCTTCCTAAAGTGTGGTGCCCAGAATTGTACACGATATTTCAGCTAAGGCCTAACCAGTGTTTTATAAAGGTTTAGCATAATTTCTGAGTCCTGACAAAAGGTCATCGACCTGAAACGCTAACTCTGATTCTCTCTGCACAAATGCTACCGGGCCTGCTGAGTATTTCCAGCATTTTCAGTTTTAATTTCAGATTTCCAGCATCTGCAGTATTTTGTTTTTGTTTTAGCATAACTTGCTTGCTTTTGTGCTCTATGCCTCTATTAATAAAGCCAAAGATCCTATATGCTTTTTTAACAGCCTTCTCAACTGTGTAAGATGGACCCCTGAAAAAGTAGTTATCAAATCTTTTTCCATTTGCTCAACATATGCCACAACAATGTGATCTTCACTCACAAATGAAGCCCAGCTCTTCTGATTCTTCTCACTCCGCACATAGGAATAAATGGTTTATCAAACACTTTTTGATGAAGGCAGTGCCTCTTAAAAATAGCTTCAACAAATGGACTGATTCAGGAATAAGTACTCATCATTCATAGTTTTTGTCACTGCAGTTAACTAGTGATACATTCTGTTAAGTCTGTGTGTCCCAGTTATGCTTATTATAAATCACTGGACACAGACCACAAGAATAACTTTAACAGGTCTTTACTATTCGGAGGTCAGGGCTGAACTGCCCAGCAAATCCCTACACAACACTTATATACCGGTGTGGTCACCACCGGTATTACAGTATACAGCAGCCAAGAGAAAGTAGTACATCTCTTAAGGTAGTTCTCTTAAGGTGGAACAGGTTACATACACCACAATCCTCCCTTTTTAGCTTAACAGTTATATCCCCATTTAACCTAACATAATAACATATAGATATACAACTTCATGCAAAACAGTTCAAAGATTCAGTCTCTGAGGAGGCCTCCTGATTCGAGTTGAATAACGCCTTTCAGGGGTCTCTGATTCTCGTTGCTGGGGTGACTCATCTAGTTGGTCCCTTATGGATTGGACATCATCATCAGGTACATTCACTTCTGAGGTAGATGCTTCAGGTTCACTAACTTCTTCCACGGTTGTCTCTGCCGTAACCATGGGTTCGACCCTTGTTCTCGATTCTACCAGTTGGTCAGCATGATGCCGTATTACATTTTCACCAATATCTACCGTGTACATCAGGGGTCCTTGTCTGGCCCGAATTGTTCCAGATTGCCATTTCTCATTTTTATAGTCCCGGGCTAACACTGGTTGTCCTATTTCGAAACTCCGAGTGGTCTTGTTATTTATATGCTGGAACTGTTTGTTTTCAACTTCCCTCCGCACATTTGGTTTTAACAAGTCCAACCTGGACCGCAACCTCCTGTTATTGAACATCATGGCAGGACTTTGGTTTGTCACTGCATGAGTGGCGTTTCGATATGCCAGTAGGAATTTGTCCACCTTGTGTTGAAGTGGAATCTGATCTTCGCTCATGGCCTTTATTGCTTTTTTGAACGTTTGTACAAATCTCTCGGCCAACCCGTTTGTAGCCGGATGATATGGGGCAGAGGTATAATGTTTCACCCCATTCTTCTTCATGAATTTCTCGAATTCTTCTGACATGAACTGCAGTCCGTTGTCTGAACATATTTGTTCTGGCAATCCATTTCTTGCAAATACCATTCTTAGCACCGCGATCGTCTTTTCCGAGGTAGTGGTAGTCATCTTAATCACTTCTGGCCATTTAGAATGTGCGTCCACCGCAATTAAAAACATGGAGTCCATGAATGGACCAGCAAAGTCAATATGTACATGTTGCCATGGGGTTGAAGGCCATTCCCATGGATGCAGCGGTGCAATCGGAGGTGCATTTTGCACTTTTTGGCACCCTGAGCAGCTTTTCGTCAGATCCTCTATCTGTTGGTCGATACCCGGCCACCACACATAAGCCCTAGCAAGGCTTTTCATCTTGACTCCCCCCAGATGACCTTCATGCAGTTCCTTTAGAACTCTCTCTCTTAACTTAGGAGGAATAATCACCCTTGATCCATACATCAATGTTCCTTGACAGACGGACAGCTGTTCTCGTCTTGCTGAGAATGCCGGTAACAGTGGATCACCATGTGCTGGCCATCCCTTCACTGTCACTTCGTAGACCCGGGACAGTGTCGGGTCGTTCCTGGTTTCTCTTTCAATACTTGCATTGGTGACTGGTAAACATTCGATGATGGTCGAGTGAAATAACTCAACAGGGTCAACCGTCGGTGCCTCCTCCTCTGTAGGTAGTGGCAGGCGCGACAGCCCATCAGCATTACCATGCTGCTTTGTACCTTTGAATTCGATCTGATATTGATGTGCCCCTAGGAAAAGGGACCATCTCTGGAGTCTCTGTGCTGTCATCACCGAAACACCCTTCTTAGGGTTAAAAATGGATACCAACGGCTGGTGGTCTGTCAGAAGCGTAAACTTTTGGCCCTGCAGGTAATGATTAAACTTCTTTACTCCCCACACAAGGCTGAGAGCCTCCCTATCTATCTGAGCATAGTTGCGCTCAGCAGAGGTCAATGATCTGGATGCGAACGCAACTGGCCTCTCCAGGCCATTTGGCAACTTGTGTGAGAGTACTGCCCCAATACCATATGGAGAAGCATCACAAGCCAAACGAATAGGCAGCGTTGGGTTGAAGTGAGCCAACACTTCCTCTGAGGTGATCAATGCCTTGCTTTTGCGAAAGGCCCTCTTACAGTCCTCGCTCCACTTCCATGGTACTCCCTTCTGCAAAAGAGCATTCAGCGGGTGCAGCATCGTGGATAAATTTGGCAGAAACTTATGGTAATAGTTAATCAACCCTAGGAACGACCTCAACTGGGATACATTATCCGGAGCGGGAGCCTTCACAACAGCTTCGATCTTGTCAGGAGACTTATGAAGCCCCTCCTGGTCAATGACATGACCACAGTACGAGATCCGCTTCTGAAAGAACTCACATTTCTGCCGATTAACTCGAAGTCCATATTCTTTCAATCTGGTGAGCACCAGTTCCAAATTTGCAAGGTGTTCCTCGTCATCATCTCCTGTAATCAGAATATCGTCCAGGTAACACTGTGTGCCTGGAATTCCCTGTAATACCTGCTCCATGGCCCTCTGCCAAATTGCTGGAGCCGATGCCACTCCAAAAACCAGTCTATTATACCGGTACAAGCCTCTATGCGTGTTGATCGTGAGATACTGGCGTGACTCTTCCTCAACTTCCATCTGTAAGTACGCCTGCGCCAGGTCTATCTTGGTGAAGTGTTTCCCGCCAGACAACGAAGCGAAGATATCCTCAATCCGCGGAAGCGGATACTGCACCGTGTGAAGCACCGGATTAACAGTGATCTTGAAATCTCCACAGATGCGAATCTTCCCCGGTTCCCCCGGCTTGTTGCTCGATGAACGCTTCATGACGGGGACAATGGGAGTGGCCCACTCACTCCAGTCTACCTTAGACAGTACTCCTGAACGTTCTAGCCCTTCCAGCTCAGCTTCCACAGCAGGTCGTATCGCATAAGGTACCGGTCTGGCTTTGAAAAATTTCGGGTTTGCATGTTCTTCAACCTTGATGTTTGCCGTAATTCCTCTCAGTGTTCCCAGTCCCTGTTGGAACACCTCTTTAGCATCGTCCAATATTCTGGACAATCGTTTAGGTTTGACATCTTTTTTACCGGAATCTACCGTTAGTGCTTTTAAGGAATGCCAGTCCATATTTATTTTCCTAATCCACTCCCGTCCCAGTAGTGGTGGACCTCCCTCAGGTAGCACATATAAGTCCATTCCTCGGCTTTCTTTGCCCTTGTGGACCACCTTTACCTCTATCTTCCCGATGGGGTATACTCTTTGCCCCGTGTATGTTTTCAATACAATCTCCGTATCCCGTAGGGAAATATGTGGGAATAACCTTTTGTAATCTTGCTTATTCATGACCGTCAATGCCGATCCAGTGTCCAATTCCATCTTCACTTGGACTCCTGCTATCTGAAGTGTGACCCAGATTGTTTGGAGGTCTGCTTCATTACCAACATTGTGTACTCTTAGACTACCCAGTTCATTACTGCTGGAGTCTGAATTTGACTTCTGTTCGTTCGAACTGTTCTCTGTCACCTTGTGTACCTTTCTGTACTTTTCCTGCGGTGACTTTTTGTTGCTGGTCTTCTTTCCTGACCGGCATACTTTAGCTATGTGACCAAGCCTGCCACATTTTCTGCATTCCTGATTTTTGAACCAGCACTGGTTCTGATCGTGCGTTGTCTTTCCACAACGATAACATTTTACTGTACCCAAGACCATTTGATTGGTGCTGAGTTCCGGTGACCGTAGCTGCATTTCCGCAGTGCCTCTCGCTGCAGCTTCATGCGATGCTGCAATAGTGACAGCTTTATCAAGCGTAAGATCATTCTCCTCAAGCAGTCGCTTTTGTGTTCCTTCTTTTAACAATCCACACACAAATTTATCTCTCAGCGCATCTGCTAGTCCTGTTCCAAACTGACAGTACTTTGATAGCTTACGCAGTTCAATTAAAAATTCAGCGTTGCTTTCGTCTTTCAGCTGCGTTCTTCTGTAAAATTTAAATCGTTCCGCTATCATCAGCGGCGCGGGGTTTAAATGATTTTTCAGAACAGTAACAATATTCGCTAAAGTCTGATCCGCCGGTTTATCTGGTGACAGAAGGTGCTTCAGTAGCCCGTATGTCTTCGCACCCATTGAGCTTAATAAGGTTAGTGCTTTCTCATCATCTGGTACCTTATTTGCTTTACAATAAACTTCCATGTGTTCTACATACGTGGT
Source organism: Somniosus microcephalus (assembly GCF_052327205.1). Taxonomy (NCBI): domain Eukaryota; kingdom Metazoa; phylum Chordata; class Chondrichthyes; order Squaliformes; family Somniosidae; genus Somniosus; species Somniosus microcephalus. The sequence continues at coordinate 167,869,966 of NC_140997.1, forward strand.
CCAATCTTCGATATCGCTATCAAAGGTATTAATGTTCCCATGTTTAGGCATCCTTGCAAGTTTTTAAATTTTTCTTTTTCTCAAAATGGCGGCTTCCCGCGCTTGTCTTCTTCCCCCGCCTACTAAAATGGCGGCTTCCCACGCTTGGCGGTCTTTCCCGTGCTCGTCTTCTTCCCCCGCTGGCTGCAATGGTGATTGCCGTGCTGCTGCCGTTCTCGCCTCCCCAGCGGTTCTCAATTCCCCGACGCTGCTTTTACTCCCCCGCGGTTCCCGTGGGCATTCACGCTTCCCCTGCTGTTGCGCCTCTCAGCCCCGCATGCAGCCCGGTCCTTTACACTGGCTGCGTTTGAGTTCTCCGCGGCTCTCGTGCCTTAAGCTGCCCCAGTCGCTGCGCCTCTCGGCCTCGATTGCAGCCCGGCCCTTTTCACCGGCCGTGGTCGAGTTCTCCGCCCTTTTTCCTCCGTTTTCCCTCCCCCACTCCACAGTCAACGCGGCCGACTTTCTGCTCGTGTCACTGATCGGCTTACCCACCACCGTGGTAGAAGGGATGATCACTGCCTGTCACTGATGGAGGGCTTCGTGGTCAGAATTTTTCTTTTTAACCCGGGTTCTCGATGCCTCCCGTGCGATGGTGCTCAGCAGGATGATGAGGGCAGATGCCTCTTCTCGACGCCCATTCTGAGGACGAAGCTGCCTTGGATGTAAAACTGCCGCAGGGTAAGATCGGACTCGTCGCCACTGTTAAGTCTGTGTGTCCCAGTTATGCTTATTATAAATCACTGGACACAGACCACAAGAATAACTTTAACAGGTCTTTACTATTCGGAGGTCAGGGCTGAACTGCCCAGCAAATCCCTATACAACACTTATATACCGGTGTGGTCACCACCGGTATTACAGTATACAGCAGCCAAGAGAAAGTAGTACATCTCTTAAGGTAGTTCTCTTAAGGTGGAACAGGTTACATACACCACACATTCCCCTTTAACATGTTGAGCCTGTAAACTGTGGTTAATTGTAATATTCAGTCTCTTTAGCATCTGAAGAGTGCAACTCTTATCTGAGTCAGCAGTATGTATGAAAAAGATTGTAAGGACATTCCCAATCTGAAAATATTCTAAATGTAAAAGTTGCTTAAGGTGAAAACAACAGCCACTTGCATTTATATAGCGCCTTTAACACAGTAAAATGTCCCAAGGTGCTTCACAGGAGCGTTATCAAACAAAATTTGATACTGAGCTGCATAATAAATAAATAAGACTTGCATTTATATAGCGCCTTTCATGACCACCGAACATCTCAAAGTGCTTTACAGCCAATGAAGTATTTTTGGAATGTAGTCACGATTGTAATGTGGGAAACGCGGCAGCCAATTTGCACACAGCAAGCTCCCACAAACAGCAAAATGATAATCTGTTTTTGCTATGTTGTTTCAGGGATAAATATTGGCCAGGGCACCGGGGATGACTCCCCTGCTCTTCTTCGAAATAGTGCCATGGGATCTTTTACATCGACTTGAGAGAGCAGACGGGGCCTCGATTTAATGTCTCATCCAAAAGATGGCACCTCCAACAATGCAGCACTCCCTCAGTACTGCACTGGAGTGTCAGCCTAGATTTATGTGCTCAAGTCCCTGGAGTGGGACTTGAACTCACAACCTTCTGACTCAGAGGCAAGGAGATATTAGGACAGGAGACCAAAAGCTTGGTCAATGAGGTTTTAAGGAGTGTTTTAAAGGAAGAGATAGAGATAAAGAGGCGGAGAGGTTTGGGGAGGGAAATTCAGAGCTTAGGGACTAGGCAGTAGGCAGCTGAAGGCATAGCCACCAATGGTGGAGTAATTAAAATCAGGGATGCACAAGCAGCCAGAGTTGGAGGAGCTAGAAAATCTTGAAGACTTGTAGGTCTGGAGGAAGCTACAGGGATAGGGCAGGGCAAGTAACATTCGCACCACACAAGTGCCAGGCAATGACCAATCCAACAAGCGAAACTCTAACCATCTCCCCTTGACATTCAATGGCATTACCATTGCTGAATCCCCCACTATCAACATCCTGGGGGTTACCATTGATCAGAAACTGAACTGGACCAGCCACATAAATACTGTGGCTACAAGAGCAGGCCAGAGGCTGGGAATTCTGCAGCGATTGTCTCACCTCCTGACTCCCCAAAGCCTTTCCCCCATCTACAAGGCACAAGTCAGGAGTGTGATGGAATACTCTCCACTTGCCTGGATGAGTGCAGCTCCAACAACACTCAAGAAGCTCGACACCATTCAAGATAAAGCAGCCCGCTTGATTGGCAGTCCATCCACCACCTTCAACATTCACTCCCTCCACCACCAGCGCACTGTGGCTGCAGTGTGTACCATCTACAAGATGCACTGCAGCAACTCGCCAAAGCTCCTTCAACAGCACCTTCCAAACCCGCAACCTCTACCACTTAGAAGGACAAGGGCAGCAGACACATGGGAACATCACCACCTACAAGTTCCCCTCCAAGCCACACACCATCCTGACTTGGACCTGTATCGCCGTTCCTTCACTGTCGCTGGGCCAAAATCCTGGAACTCCCTTCCTAACAGCATTGTGGGTGTACCTACACCATATGGGCTGCAGCGGTTCAAAAAGGCAGCTCACCACCATCTTCTCAAGGGCAATTAGGGATGGGCACTAAATGCGGGCCTAGCCAGCCAGCGACGCCCACATCCCATCAATGAATTTTTTTTAAAGGCCATGGAGAAATTTGAAAAGAACGATGAGAATTTTAAAATTGAGGTGTTGCTTAACTGCGTGCCAATGTAGATCAGCGAGCACAGGGTTGATTGGCAAATGGGTCTTGGTGTGAGTTAGGAAACAGACAGCAGAGCTCAAGTTTATGTAGGGTGGAAGGTGAGAGGCCAGCCAGGAGAGCTTTGGAATGGTCAAGTCTAGAAGTAACAAAGGCACGGATTAGGGTTTTAGCAGCAGATGAGCTGAGGCAGGGGCTGAGACGGGCGATGTTACGGAGGTGGGAGTAGACGGTCTTGGTGATGGAACGGATATATGGTCAGAATCTCATCTCGGTGTCAAATATGACACCAATGTGGCAAATGGTCTGAAATAACAACAGAAAATGCTGGAAAAACTCAGCAGGTCAGGCAACATCCGTGGAGAGAAATTTGAGTTGACGTTTCGGGTCGAACCCTTCTTCAAAACTGGAAAGAAAAGAAAATAGATCAAAGGCAGGGCTGCGATCGGACAAAAGAAGTGAAAGAGACAAAAGTAGTAGAAGAGACAATAAAAGGTATTCGAAGCCAGACGAGATGGTAATAGGCTGAGATTAGGTGTGAAGTGTACTGGCAGGGCAAGAGATAGCTGCCAGGTGGGAGAGAGAAACAAAAGGAAAGGGCGGGGGGAAAGGAGTGGAAAAATTACAGGTAAAAAATTAATAGGGGCCGAGGTTATGATCTGAAATTGTTGAACTCGATATTGAGTCCGGAAGGCTGCAAAGTGCCTAATCGGAAGATGAGGTGCTGTTCCTCGAGTTTACGTTGAGCTTCCGTGGAACAATACAAGAGGCCAAGGACGGTGAGGCCTGAGTGGGAATGGAGCGGTGAATTAAAATGACAGGCGGAGGAGATGTAACACCTGCCCCTATACCTCCCCCCTTCCCACTGTCCAGGGCCCCAAACAACCCTTCCAGGTGAAACAGCGATTTACTTGTACTTCTCGCAATCTAGTATACTGTATTCGCTGCTCACGATGCGGTCTCCTCTACATTGGGGAGACCAAACGCAGATTGGGTGACCGCTTTGCGGAACACCTCCGTTCAGTCCATAAGGGTGACCCCGAGCTTCCGGTCGCCTGTCATTTTAATTCCCCGCTCCATTCCCACTCGGGCCTCACCGTCCTTGGCCTCTTGTATTGTTCCACGGAAGCTCAACGTAAACTCGAGGAACAGCACCTCATCTTCCGATTAGGCACTTTGCAGCCTTCCGGACTCAATATCGAGTTCAACAATTTCAGATCATAACCTCGGCCCCTATTAATTTTTTACCTGTAATTTTTCCACTCCTTTCCCCCCCGCCCTTTCCTTTTGTTTCACTCTCCCACCTGGCAGCTATCTCTTGCCCTGCCAGTACACTTCACACCTAATCTCAGCCTATTACCATCTCGTCTGGCTTCGAATACCTTTTATTGTCTTTTCTACTTCTTTTGTCTCTTTCACTTTTTTTGTCCGATCGCAGCCCTGCCTTCGATCTATTTTCTTTTCTTTCCAGTTTTGAAGAAGGGTTCGACCCGAAACGTCAACTCAAATTTCTCTCCACGGATGTTGCCTGACCTGCTGAGTTTTTCCAGCATTTTCTGTTGTTATTTCGGATTTCCAACATCTGCAGTATTTTGCTATCGGCAAATGGTCTGGTTCAGCCTCAGACAGTTGCCAGGGAGAGGGATGGAGTCAATGGCTAGAGAACGGAGTTTGTGTCGGGGACCAAAGACAATGGCTTCGGTCTTCCCAATATTTAGTTGGAGGAAATTTCTGCTCATCTATTACTGGATGTGTGACAAACCATGTGAAAACTCAGAGACACTGGAGGAGCGAGGGAGGTGGTGGTGAGGTAGAGCTGGATGTCGCCAGTGTATATGTGAAACCTGACGGTGTGTTTATGGATGATGTCGCCGAGGGGTAGCATATAGATGAGAAATAGGAGGGGATCAAGGATAGATTCTTCAGGAACTCCAGAGGTAACAGTGCGGCAGCGGTAAGAGAAGCCATTGCAGGTGATTCTCTGGCTACAACTAGATAGATAAGAATGGAACCAAGCGAAGCCAGTCCCACCCAGCTGGATGATGGAGGAGAGGCGTTGGAGGAGGATGGTGTGGTCAGTCATGTCAGAGGCTGCAGACAGGTCGAGAAGGATGAGGAGGGATAGTTTACCATGGTCACAGTTACATAGGATGTAATTTGTGACTTTGATAAGGGCCATTTCTTACTGTGGCAAGGGTGGAACCCGATTTGGAGGGATTCAAACATGGAGTTGCAAGAAAGATGGGCACGGATTTAGGAGTTGACAACATGTTCAAGGACTTTCGAGGGGAAAGTGAGGTTGGAGATGGGTGGTAGTTTGTAATGACAGAGGGGCAATGTTCCCTCTTATTTTTTATTTGGTGCGCAGTCCCTTTAACTGGCTGCGCAGCCCATTAAAATTTTCACGCATGTGCACTTTCTCCCATATAAAAGCCGGTGAGTGGCCTGCACGGGACCTCCAGACCGCTGCTCAGCCATACGGCCGCGCAGCTTAGTGGGAACATTGCAGAGGGGTCAAGGGAGAGTTTTTTGATGAGAGATTTGAAAGGGGAGGGGGACAGTACCTGAGGAGTGGGGATTGTTAACAATGTCAGCTAACATGAGGGCCAGGAAGGGAAGTTGGGTGGTCAGCAGTTGGTGGGAATAGGGTTGAGGGAGCAGGAAGTGGGTCTCATGATCAAGATGAGCATGTAGAGGGCATGATGGGAGATAGGAGAGAAACTAGAGAAAAATGTGAGTTCAGTGCTAAGGCGGAGGGGGTGTGTTTTAGGAGAAGGTTGGCCCGGTGGGCTTGGGGAAGGGAGGGAAGTGGCAGAGGCAGCTGAACGGATGGTCTCAATCTTTGTGACAAAGAAGTTGATGAGCTCCTTGCACTTCTTGTTGGAGGTAAAAGTGGAGGAGGCAGGGGAGAGGGGTTTGAGAACACGGTTTGTAGTGGAGGAGAGAAGCCAGGGGTTATGGAATAGTGAGCAATAATAAGTCACTGATTAAACTAGGTAGTTCATTGTTGAGATTGTGAAGATTAACATTCACAGCAATGAGACAAATCACCAGATAATCTGTTGTGGTCAAGTTGGTTGCGGGATAAATGTTGGCCAGGACACTTAGAGAACTCCCTTGTTCTTCTATAAACCCAAGTTCTTTATTCTTCAAAATGTGCCATGGGATCTTTTAGGTTCACTTGCAAGAGCAGTAGACTCTTGATTTAACACCTTGTCTAAAGACTGCATCTCTGACAGGGCAGCACTCCCTCAGTACTGCACTGAAGTATCAGCTTAGATTAAGGTAGTGAATACCTGAGGGGGTTCCCTTGCTTGTCCATAGAAAAACCACGGAATTTGAAAGTGGTGTTAACTGGAGAACCTCTGTGGAAATTTACCCCTTATGTTCTCAAGTCTCTGGAGTACCGCTTGAATCTACGACCGTCTGACTTACAGGTAAGAGCACTACCACTGAGCCAAGGCTGACACCATTTGACGTAATTCAGTTCGGGGACAGAGTTGTTGCACAGTGCATTTTAAAATGAGAGATCACTTTCAGTTAAGATCAGCTTGATCTGACTTTAATGTTTATGTGAATATTAGATCCATATAGTCGAATGGATATCAAGCAAAATCAGGAGACTGTATTGCAACCAAGGGTCAACTGTCAGCCTGCAGTGCTTCATTAGGGCTATACACAGGGCGCTATAATCAAACATTAGACCTTGTTAAGGTTGTAATTGAGTTTGTGACGGAAGAGCAGCAGATCAAAAGTGATGGTAAGAAGGCAAGAGAAGGTAGATTGTTAATTGGCATGAAAGATTGGAAATTGACAACAGACCTCAGGAGACTTTGTACTTTTCCAATACAGATAATTATCATCAGTCTGAGGCTGGATACAGTGCTGTGGTTAGAGCAGATAAAGAGCTTGTACGTGGTAGTGCTATCTGTTCTATGGGGGCCCAGTTGAAAGGAGTTCCATGAGAGAAAGCTGCTGAACAATCTAGAGTTGGTGGCTGAGTGCTGACAGAGTAGAAACCTGCTGGAGGTAGGATGACGGATTTGTGGGAGTGTGGGTGAAGCCATTCTTCGGGCTGCAGATGAGAGCAGCAAAGGCAGAAGTGTTAAAAGATTAAGGGGGAAAAATTTGGTTGGTTTGCGCCTCCCGTTAGCGCCTTAAAAGGGCACTAACGGGGCGCAAAGCAACTAGCGCCTGTGCGCGGCGATGTTTGCGCCGCTCGCGAAATTGACCAGACATTTTGCGGCGGCGCTAAACACGACCGCCACGATCGCTTGTGCCCGCAGATCATGACGCCAGTCGAGCGTGCAACGCCCCAGTAGCGCCCCAGACCGGATATTGAGTGGCGCCCCCTGCCTTACCTCCTGCCGCTAGCAACAACAGGTTGAGGGGAACGTTTTGCAGTCGGGAAGGGACTGGGGGAGCGCTATTTGAAGGCGACTGATTCCTGCCTTTTTTTTCGGCGACATTTTTGCACCATGCATTCTGAGAGATAGAGAGACTTCTGGAGATATTCAACGCTGTGTTGAGGAGTTTTGGGTACTGAGCAGCACTTTGCAGGTTCATTTTTTTTGATCTTCCTTGCATCAATTTAGAAGAGACTATGGGGGCTGCACTCTGACATCTTTCCCTGGGGCTCTTCATTGTTCTTTCCAGCAGAATTGATGTATAGGTCTCTCCAGGCCGAGATTCAAGGCTGCAATGAGCAGGGTGTGGATGGAGAGTAAGATCAACCCTCCCCTTTAAGAACTGGCCGGCGCCAGTGTGTCTGTGTTCCATTGCTGACTGACATCACATGAGCTTTGCCAGCGCTTTGAGGTAGCGCCTTGCTCCTCGGCGTTAGCACCTTAAGAGAGGTGTTTAACGCCTGATTTAGCGCTCCAATCACCTCCAGGGGCGATAGAAACCAAGTTTGCAGTCGGAGGCAATAATTAGCACCAGGTGCTAAACTTTGCGCCCGGCCGATAATTGTGCCCCAAATGGGGCGATACCAAATTTCTCCCCCTAAGTGTGCAATAGGAACGGGCATTGGGTGGATTTGTAGCCACACTTGAGAAAGGGCAGAAATGACGGTGCAGGAACTAGTGCGAAGTCTGCTTACACTCCCGCTGGTGGCCCCCAGGGTTAGTCAATGGTGTTGCAGCAGGGATATATATATAACTGTATTACAAGCAAGAGGCAATTTGAATCACAGAATTGTCGTCCTGATGTTCCACAGGTGTTCGACCAATCTTCTACTGTTTACGACATTTACAACTTTTTCCCTAGGGTTCCACCGATCTGCTGACAGAGTTATGGTGGGAGTCCAGCAGATTCTTGGCAGAATTTCAGGACCTGCGTCTTTTGGCTTTAAATAAATATAATCTGTAAATTAATCAGAACAAGTAGTTTTAACTTTTACACGTTAGGATAGAGGTGTGTTGTTCACCTTCTGATATGATGGGAGAATGTGATAGCTTCTCGCATGAGCGACTGACCATGATTCAGGGTTAAACCTGGGCCACACGTAATCCACATCTGCCACATAATTGAGACCCAGGTTTCCGTTCACAAGAGAGTCGATCTGCTTGTGGAAACAGCAGTCTAGCCGTGAACATGACAAAAGGTGTTGAGTGGGGGAGGAAACTCGAACTGCCACAACTCAGTTTAGCAGTTAAAAATAAAATGGAAAAATTGCAGATGCTTACAATCTGAAATAAAAGCAGTAAATGGCGGAGAAATGCTGCAGGTCAGTCAACAGCTGTAATGAGAAAAGATATATTACAATGCTTCGGGCTTGTGGCCTTCATCAGAGTGCCTAGAATGTCATCATCTGTCTTTTCTCTTCACAAATGCTGACTGACCTGTGTATTTACAGAATTTTCTGTTTTTATTTCATTTCAGCATTGACCATTATTGTAAACTTCAAGTATAGCATTAGCTTTGCAGATTTGCTTTTAAATAATTTAATGTCATTATTTTTCAAAAAGATGATTATGACAGAGAACAAGTAACAAACTAATTGGTGTAAAGTACAGAGTATTTGACATTCAGTGCTGATTGTACATGTTCCGTATTGCCAACCTCACCACCACGTAAATCAGGAGACAAACTCTTAAAAATCACAAGATTTGGTATAGAAATGAGCAGGTTTTTTCCCGACCTGACCCCTTGCAGACATTTGCTCCCGGCCAGGAAGTACATTATGTGACCTTTTCTCCCGGATAGGAAGTGCATCCGGCCATATCCAACCAATTACTGACGTAAGAACATAAGAAGCAGGAGCAGGTGTAGGTGGATCGGTGGCCCCGCTGTCACATCACTCACAGGCCAACCTCACTCTGCATTTTACCCTTACTCTTCCGAAACATAACCTCCTCCAGCCCTACAACCCTCTGAGATCTCTGCACTCCTCCAATTCTGGCCTCTTGCGCTTTCCCAATTTTAATCACTCCACCATTGACGGCTGTGCGTTATTCGTAATAAGGTGGATCAATTGGCTGCGCAAATAGAGGTAAACGAATATGATTTGGTTGAGATTACGGAAACGTGGCTCAAGGATGGCCAAGGCTGGGAACTCAACATCCAGGGGTATTCGATATTCAGGAAAGATAGGCAAAAACGAAAGGGAGGTGGGGTAGCATTACTGGTTAAAGAAGGGATTAACACAATTGTAAGGAACGATATTAACTCTGATTATGTGGAATCTGTATGGGTAGTATTGAGAAATACCAAGGGGCAGAAAACGTTAGTGGGAGTATCATATAGACCTCCAAACAGTAAGGCGGAGGTTTGTGATGGCATTAAAAGGGAAATTAAAGAAGTGTGCAATAAGGGCACAGCAGTCATCATGGGTGACTTTAATCTACATATAGATTGGGCTAACCAAATTAGTAACAATACTGTGGAGGAGGAATTCCTGGAGTGTTTACGGGATGGTTTCCTGGACCAATATGTTGAGGAACCAACCAGAGATCAGGCCATCTTAGACTGGGTATTATGTAACGAGAAAGGATTAATTAGCAATCTTGTTGTACGAGGCCCCTTGGGTCGGAGCGATCATAATATGATCGAATTCTTCATTAAGATGGAGAATGAAGTAGTTGACTCAGAGACTAGGGTCCTAAATTTAAATAAAGGAAACTACGATGGTCTGAGGCGTGAGTTGGGTAGGATTGATTGGGGAATGTCACTCAAAGGGTTGACGGTGGATAGGCAATGGCAAGCATTCAAAGACCACATGGATGAACTACAGAATTTGTTCATCCCAGTTTGGCATAAAAATGAAACAAAAAGGTGACTCAACTGTGGCTAACAAGGGAAATTAGGGATAGCATAAGATCCAAGGAGCGGACATATAAATTGGCCAGAAAAAGCAATAATCCTGAGGATTGGGAGCAGTTTAGGATTCAACAAAGGAGGACAAAGGGATTAATTAAGAAGGGGAAAATAGAATATGAGAGTAAGCTTGCAGGGAACATAAAAACTGACTGTAAAAGCTTTTATAGATATGTGAAGAGAAAAAGATTGGTGAAGTCAAGCGTAGGTCCCTTGCAGTCAGAATCAGGGGATTTTATAATGGGGAACAAAGAAATGGCCGACCAACTAAATACATATTTTGGTTCTGTCTTCACAAAGGAGGACACAAATAACCTCCCAGAGATGCCAGGGAACATAGGGTCTGATGAAATGGTGGAACTGAAAGAAATCAGTATTTGTAGGGAAATGGTGTTTGGGAAATTGATGGGACTGAAGGCTGATAAATCCCCAGGACCTGATAATCTACATCCTAGGGTACTTAAAGAAGTGGCCCAAGAAATAGTAGATGCATTGCTGATCATCTTCCAACATTCGATGGAATCTGGAACAGTACCCATGGATTGGAGGTTAGCTAATGTTACCCCACGATTCAAAAAAGGTGGTAGAGAGAAAATGGGGAATTACAGACCGGTAAGCCTGACATCGGTAGTGGGGAAAATGCTCGAGTCCATTATAAAAGATGTAATAGCAGAGCACTTGGAAAACAGTGACAGGATTGGACAAAGTCAGCATGGATTCACAAACGGTAAATCGTGCTTGACTAATCTAATGGAATTTTTTGAGGATGTAACTGGTAAAATAGATACGGGAGAACCAGTGGATGTGGTGTATCTGGACTTTCAAAAGGCTTTCGATAAGGTCCCGCATAGGAGATTAGCGTGTAAAGTTAAGGTACATGGGATTGGGGGCAAGGTATTGACTTGGATAGAGAACTGGTTGGCTGACAGAAAGCAAAGAGTTGGAATAAATGGGTCTTTTTCCGAATGGCAGGCAGTGACTAGTGGGGTACCGCAGGGATCAGTCCTTGGACCTCAGCTATTCACAATATATATAAATGATCTGGACAAGGGAACTAGATGTAATTTCCCCAAATTTGCAGATGACACAAAGCTGGGTGGGCGTGTGTGCTGTGAGGAGGATGCTGAGAAACTCCAGGATTATTTGGACATGTTGGGTGATTGGGCAGAAACATGGCAGATGCAATATAATGTGGATAAATATGAGGTTATCCACTTTGGTGGCAAAAACAGGAAGGCAGATTATTATCTAAATGGCAATAGAATGGGAGAAGGGGAAGTGCAACGAGACCTGGGTGTCCTTGTGCACCAGTCACTGAAGGTAAGCATGCAGGTGCAGCAGGTGGTTAAGAAGGCAAATGGTATGTTGGCCTTCGTAGCAAGAGTGTTTGAGTACAGGAACAAGGATGTCTTGCTGCAGTTGTACAGGGCCTTGGTGAGACCACATCTTGAGTATTGTGTGCAGTTTTGGTTGCCTTATCTGAGGAAGGATGTTTTTGCCATGGAAGGAGTTCAACGAAGATTCACCAGGCTGATACCTGGGATGGCAGGAATGACGTATGAGGGGAGATTGGGTTGATTGGGCTTGTACTCGCTGGAGTTTAGAAGAATGAGAGGTGATCTCATTGAAACTTATAAAATTCTGACAGGACTGGACAGACTAGATGCAGGAAGGATGTTCCCGATGGTCGGGGAGTCCAGAACCTTGGGACACAGTCTAAGGATAAAGGGTTTGCCATTTTAGACAGAAATGAGGAGGAATTACTTCACCCAGAGAGTGGTGAACCTGTGGAACTCTTTACCACAGAAGGCGGTGGAGGCCAGTTCATTAAATATATTCAAGAAGGAGTTGGATATATTTCTTAAGGCTAAAGGGATCAAGGGGTATGCGGAGAAAGCAGGGAGCAACATTTGAAAAAATGTTTTGTTCCCTGTGCAGATCAACACCAAAAGCCCAACATGATGCAGTGAGGTATCAATGCACTAGCTGTCATTAAGTCAATAGTTTATGCCATCATAGTCATAGCTACAAAGACATCATGGTTTTTGCAGTGTGTTGTGCTGTACCGGTACTTGCTGTACCAAAATTACCATGATCACTTCAGGATTATCTAACAAAGCAGTGGATATCAAATCGAGTGATTTTTTTATATAACAAGAAAAAAGCAAAATGCAGCAGATGCTGGAAATTTGAAATAAAACCAGAAAATACTGGGAAACACACAGCAGATCAGGCAGCAGCTATATGTTGAGTGTTTTCCAGCATTTTCTGTGATTTTGATAATGACGGAGTTCTGATTGGCTGCAAAAACACATTTTCAGAAATGTCCTTACTTCAGTCTTCTGGGTGTCATGAAACTTTCCCATTGATGGCCCTTGTGTAGTACTTAACTTGTAAACTCCTTTTGCGAGATGATGCAGCTCCCTCAGTATACCACACATCGGTCATGGATTTGTCAACCAAACAGTGAGAGCTATTTCTTTACCATAAGTTGATACAAACAGTGAGAGCTATTTCTTTACCATAAGTTGACCCAACAGTGAGAGCTATTTCTTTACCATAAGTTGACACAAACAGTGAGAGCTATTTCTTTGCCATAAGTTGACCCAACAGTGAGAGCTATTTCTTTACCATAAGTTGATGCAAACAGTGAGAGCTATTTCTTTACCATATGTTGTCCCAACAGTGAGAGCTATTTCTTTACCATAAGTTGACCCAACAGTGAGAGCCATTTCTTTACCATAAGTTGATCCAAACAGTGAGAGCTATTTCTTTGCCATATGTTGCATCAGTTGCTGGCCATAAAATAATAAATATTATCAAATATTTTTGCAGTGTAGGTCACGTCCTTGAAGTTGTACTAAATTTAAACAGCATGACTTATCTATATGTATCTATATATAAATATTTTTTAATACATTTGTATGGTCCTAGCAACAGCAGAGTTCAAAGTAAAAGGTGATTAATTATAATCTTGTCCTATGTGTAGAAATAATCTCACACAATTATTTCAGGTGATGCCACCTGTTTAAAACATCCACTTACCTTGCCATTGGTCTGGCAGTGAGTGTCACAACAATGCAAACAATAAATTTATGACTTTGCAAGGAGCAATATAATCTATAATTGCAACACCTTTTCATTTCTTATAAGTGAATTAGAATCCTCTTTCAAGTTATTTTTCACACAATTTATTTTTCCTGAAATGATATTCTGCATTTAAAAAGGTGAAAATTACAAGTTTCAGCAGGAGCAGAGTGCAGATGTTACTTCCTAATATTTAGTGAAGCAAATTAAATATTTTGATTTTAGCAATTTGGTCAGATAACGATAACGTACTGGAGTGTTAATGTTAAACGAATATATCTGCACATGGGTGGAATGAGATCCTGCCCTTTCTAATGGATATTAGTAGACAGATGATTAACAAAGCATTCTAATTAGCTGAATAATCCGTGTTAAAAGCTTGCATCATTCGAATCATACTTTGCATTTAAACCAAGTACCAAGTGGCTCCAGTGGTTATAAAGAATAGCCTGGAGGCTCAGCCGACAGCTCAGAAAGTTCAGCCAGTCAGTAACTGAGACATACAGATCAGTAAGGTTCATGTTTGATCTCAGGTCTGTGCTGAGTTGCATGATCACTGCTGGGATGGTGGTACTGCAATGCTAATATGAGTCTCAATTTACCTAGTTTCGGAAGGGCAAGATCAAGGCAGTGTCCCTTTTCTGATCACTATTTCGTGACCAATTTTGGAAATGCAAATATTTCTAAATACTATCAGGTGAGGACAGTTTTGACTTTGGTCGTGGTGCCTCCTTGATTTTGCAGCATGCTGACACTGTCTATAAAGGCTCTAGTGTGAATATTGACCATTTGAGTGAGGTGTCAGAGGGCAACCAATGCGATTGGTACATTTTCAAAGCAAGGGGTCAATGTCTATAGTGGATTAGCAGTGAAAATTGTTGAGAAGAAATAAAGAATAGGATCCACGCTGAAATAGGACGCCATGTACAATTTAACAACCTTGGTTGTTTTATTTTTAAATAGCTCTTGCTCACTTACTCCATCATTGACCCTGAATTGCCCTCTGTTCACATGGCTTCATCAATAAATATGGGATTGTTCAGGGTTTCAGTCCTACAGTGATTGTTAATTGCTTAGTTCTAATTAACAGGCTTTGAATTTATGGATTTTTTTCTTGCTGCCCACTCGTAATCAGTTTGGTTGTCTGCAGCAGCACAATACACTCATCAGTCATTTCACATTTGAGTTGCCGCCAACAGAAAAACATGGTGGCACCCATTCAAAAACAGCTTGATACTTCTAGAAAGGACACTGTGAAACGCACATCTGTTAACCTTTGAGGTGCAAGGAGTCAGTGCCTTGAACAGAGATTTCCCATTGGACAAGCCATTTTCTCCAAGTGTATAGGCAGGATTTAATAGCAACTGTCTGGGGACAATGGGCAGCACCTGTTTTAGAAGTCCTGGTTGAGAAGGTGTCAGTTATTAAACAATAACATTCACCACAAGGTGATTATATACAAACAGTACAATCTGGACATGGATCACTTCAGTAATTACCTGGGAGCATCTGGAGATTATGCAGAATGCAGCCATCCTGTAGCGACTGTTTTTGCTACTACATTCTGTCCAAACAATCTGTTATCATTGAAAGTTATTGACAGTTAAGGTGCTTACAGATGGAAGAGTCAGCGAATGAAGACAAGGGTTACCCAACTGTGACAGGATATTATAAAACCAACAGTATGTGTCAATTACTCAGATACTAGGTTATCAAACATGTTTTATACTCGAGGAATTGGCGGCGCTTTCACACTTACCTTGCTATTTCATGCCAGTGAAAACAAAAACCTACCTTCTCAACTTTTCATTGATTGCATTTTTATCTGATATGGCTTCCTCCAATGATTCTACTACAATTTACATTGCATGAAGCATGAATAATCTGGCACTTCACTGCAGATTGCATACGTAGAAAGAAAGATGGTGATGTGCAAGTGTCATATTATGCAATAAAAGCCTTGCAACCAATTGGCACTGTACTTGTCACATGATGCAATATCACTATTCAAAAATTTCAAGTGATGGCACGATCGTAGGCTGAGAAAGGTTCATCGTCCAGAGAGCAAGCAGCATCCTTGTGTGGCACTGCAGCATTTTCTGCATATATAGTCTTGTTACTCACAAGTGCATTAACTTGTCACAACTTATGTTGCAGCGTTTCTCCTGTATATTTGTATCAATCTCTACGTAACAAAAGGACCAGGAATACCTTTTATTAATAACTCGACACCTTTTTAAAGATAAATGAATCAGAGCTTGAAATGCGTACCAAGGGTTACTGTCACTTACAGATCTGTGCCCTTGAAAAAAAATGGAAGAAAATAGGAAAAAATTAGTTTGGTTCCTCCAGCAGTTTGTAATCATTTGGATCCAGAGTTTGCATTATAGCCTTTATTCCCCTCATTTTTATTTCAGATAATGTATGTTGAAGATTATTACATTTAAAAAAGTTCATTTTCTTACCATTGTGCAGTGCAGATCACTGCACTTCACATCATTCCTATTCAAGCACTCAATATATGGTTAAATGGACAGCAATTAACTGATGTGATACCTTTTTCTGAGAGAAAAAGTTCAATAATCAGTGGTGTAACATTTAATTTTGTGTTTGATTCTGTTGAACATTGGGAAGATTGAAGCCATCGTCTTCAGGCCCTGCTACAATCCCTCACCACTGATTCAATTTCTGTCCCCTGTTAATCTCCCAAACTGAAACAGACTGTTGATCAGCTCAACATTCTGTTCGTCCCCCAGCTGAGCTCCAACCCCATTTCCTCTCTATCACAAGGACTGCCCACTTCCACTTCCATAACATCGCCTATCTCCACCCCTACCTTAGCCTTCCTGCTGCTGAAACCCTCATCCATGCCTTTGTCACCTCCAAACTTAACTATTCCAATGCTCTCCTGATGGCCTCCCATTCTCCACCTTCCATAAACTTCAGCTCATTCAAAATTCTGCTGCCTACATCCTAACTCCTGCTCGCCCATCACCCATCTTCTTGTTGATCTACATTGACTCTTGGTTCCCCAATGCCTCAAATTTTAAATTCTTATCTTTATGTTTAAGGTTCTCATCCTTATGTTTAAGTCAGTCCATGTCCTCGTCTCTCCCTGTCTCCCTATTCCAGCCCTATAAATAAGCCTCTCTGAAATCTCCGTTCCTTTGACTCTGACCTCTTGTGCAATCCCAGCTCCCTTCATCCCGCCATTGGTGTCTTTGCCTTCAGCTGCCGAGGTCGCATGCTCTGGAATTAGCTCCTTTGACCCAACCTTCTCTCAACCTCTCCTCCTTTAAGAATCCGCTAAAAACCCAACTCTTTGACTAAGCTTTTGGCCACCCTTCCTAATATCTCCTTCTTTGGCTTAGCATCCATTTTCTTCCAGACGCCTCTGTTAAGTGCCTTGGAACATATTTTCTACATTAAAGTCCCTATATAATTGCAAGTTATCAATTTATAAAAAATAGTATGTGGTTTGAAGGGGAGATTTTTCACTCAGTACACAATCCCCAACTGACACCTAGAATACTGCTTTTTTAAATTAAATGCCAAACAAAGCTTATGAAATAACAGTACTTATGGTAACTGAAATTTTCTAAATGCACTGTCATATTCTGATAGCTGCTCCGAATATCTATCAGTAGAAGTTAAATTTTGCAACATTTATAAAATTCCATGAAAACCTGTGTTAAGTCAAAAGTAAATACACATACCTAATTAAAACACTTCCAGTGAAAACTCTACATCAGAGATTTTTACCCAAAATGTGTCGAACATGAAACCCTCAACTTCACACCTTTCACAATGGTTCCTTCGTTGTTGCTGTTCTTGTCAATTTAATGTGCATCATAAAATCTGAGCATAGTTTGCACATTCATTTAATTTTTTTCACACCTGCAAGTCTGAGGATAGAACGAACTCTTGCCAATAATCTTTTGTTATTGCTGTCTAAAGTAAAAATTATGGGTGGGATTTTCACTTTTTTAACACAGATGACACCTTTCCTCTTAAATGCTCTAATTAAGTGTAAGGTTATACAACAGGAATTAAGTTTTAGCTAAGAAGATGACATGGGGCTGGATTTCCTTCCTATTGCTGGGTCAGCACTGGGTGGGACTTAAAAACAGCCTTGTGATTCCACTACTAACACACTGATATTTTCTGAACTGGTCATCCTTAGTTTTATGGGGAAATTATATGTTACAGGAAGGAGGGAAATTCTTTGATTCTGTCGTGTTTAAAATGCTGCAGCTGATTAAAGGGCCAGGGAGCAGTAGAACAATGCAGCAATGCATGAAGAAAGAGGTCAATAATGGGAACGGCTGCCGGATTTACTGAATCTTCAATGGAGGTCCTTCTAGCAGAAGTAAGGTCCAGAAGACCATCTGTGGCCTGATGGCTGGAGGGAAGTAGCAGAGTCAGTCAGCATGATCTCAACTACTTCACAAACTGCCACACAGTGCAGGAAGAACTTTAATTACCTCACAAGACCGGCTAAGTTAAGTGGAGGCACTGTTTTTCATGCACATTCTGTAGGAATGACACAAGTATGACTCACCTTACCTTTGATGCCATCGCAGTCTACCTGGGTGACAGGAAAATTAACATATTCCCAGGGCATCTCTGAAAAGATAAATGCACCATGTTACCTCAGAATTGCTGGTAGAACACTCATCACCTGCCACAATGGGTTTTGCTAATCTTGAGGGAAAGTGTTTAAAGGGAGCTTGCACCTGCAAGTTTGCTAAGATTGGTGTGTGTGCAGACATATAGGGCAGGATTTTCATTGTGCTATGGAGTCGGAATTGGAGGCGTGCGAGGGTTTAAAATCCCGAAATCGGGGGTCCTGACCCCATCCCACACCCAACCCGCCTCCATGCCAGCTTCAAAGGAGGCAGGTACCCGCCCCGCACTGGGACCCGCCTACCCGAGGCAGGAAGGGATTAGTGCCAATTAACTGCCTGTTAACAGGCAGTTTTTAGCCTAATCCCTATTTGTAAGGTTGAACTGTGGGATTCCCGACGGCTCCAAACCACGCCAAGTTAGAGGAATCGGGCCATCAGGTTGAAGGGCTTGGAGGGGTCGAGATGTCGGTGTTCAGGTGAGTGATGTGTGCATGAGTGCAAAGGTAAGTGTGTTTGGTGTGTCTAAAGTGATTAAAGAAGTGTAAATTACCTTTTCTTACCTTTTCAGCTCTTCCTTCCTTTAGGTTCCGGGAGTCCCTCATCTCACCGGCACAGAAAGCAGAATGGCTGCGAACTGTCAAAAGTGACAGCCTGCAGCTTTCTGTGCAGGAGAGATTTCTAACTGAGTCTGTGGAGAAGGACTCAGGTAGAAGTAAGACTGTCACTGTTTAACAGCTTCAAACAGCTGTGAAATGCTGATATTTCATCTGTCAAAATCTCTTGACAGATGAAATTTCAGTCTGTGACATCATTTGTTGCCGGGTGGCCCTTAATTGGCCTGCTGAGCCCGCTGGGTGGGCTCAACAAGGTCAATCAGTTAAAATCGCGTGGATTTGCCGCTTCTCGATGGAGGCGGGACTACAACCCCGAAAGTTGTAGTCCCGCCTCCAACCTGACTCCTGAATGAAAATCCAGCCCATAAGGTGTTTGGAAGTGTCTTTGCCAGTCACATACCTCTAACTCTGTGTTCTCTTCTTGCAAAGGAAAGGGTGGCAAATAGAGAATGCCATTCCTTCATGCAGAGTGGAAGACCAACTGCTCTTGGATGAAGAGCCTAGAGGCCCAGTCTTCAAATATCAATGATTCAGGAGCATGGATCCCATGTGAAGACAGTAGAGTTGGTTTCTATGCACGTTGTTAAACAACAAATTAGGAGGAGTCCATCACATTGCAATAAGTTTCTTGTGATGTGCAGAACAACCTTGAGATAGAAAAAAATAGACTTGCATTCCTATAGCACCTTTCACGACCACCGGACGTTCCAACGTGCTTTGCAACCAATTAAGTACTTTTTGAAGTGTAGTCACTGTTGTAATGTTGGAAATGCAGCAGCCAATTTGCACACAGCAAGCTCCCACAAACAGCAATGTGATAATGACCAGATAATCTGTTTTAGTGATGTTAATTGAGGGATAAATATTAGCCAGGGTAGGGGAGAGAACTCCCCTGCTCTTCTTTTATGTCCACCTGAGAGAGCAGACGGGGCCTCGGTTTAACAGCACATCCGAAAGTCATACCCCCGACAGTGTAGCACTTCCTCGGTACTGCACTGAGGTGTCAGGCTAGATTTTGTGCTCAAGTCTCTGGAGCAGGACTTGAACTCACAACCTTCTGAATCACAAGTGGGAGGGCCATCAATGAGCCAAGGCTGACACTACTTCTTGAATTTTTTTCTGGCAAGTAAAAATTATTTGACCATTTTGACGTCAGTTAAATTGGCATCGGGATCCGAATGATGTACAGGAAAATCTCGTTTAAACGGCACCTAAATATCCGGAATTCTCTATTAACCGGCAAAATTCATACTCCGAAAACAACACCTCAATAATCGGAAATGTTGCCGAGTCCGAGTCTCCCGCGGTGGCCAAGTTAGTCAGTGGGGGTAGTTCTCCAAACTGCCACTACTCGGCTTCTTGGCGCTGTCGGAAGTCCAAACACCTCAATAACAGGAGTCTGACTCTCCCGCGCTGCCGGTAGTCTCTTCCGATCCGCCATTTTTCTGCATGTCTCTCCATATTTATCGTGAATTATCTCCCCCATCTTACATTATGGAATTCCCAAAAGTTGGTCCAAGCCAAAGGACTTGGAATAAATGTACAGTCAACTACAGTACTGTATACAGTCGTTCACTGTATAAGTTTTGTTTTACTGTTAAATAATTAAAGAGTTATGGATTACCCTCAACTGGCAGTACTGTACTTAATCAAGCAACTTCCACCATCCATTTAACACAACATTCTGCAGGTAAGTACCCAATTACTGTATACTGCACATTTCTTGATTTTTTTTATTTTTGTTTGTTAAAAATAGCCTCGGTAAATAACCCTCTCCGTCATCCGGAATTTTTAATCAACCGGCACCATCCCGGTCCCGGATACCAAAGAGTTTCCTGTATTTGGACCCCAAAATTTAAATATCTGAGGCCCCTATCTGCCTATAACGGGTGGCCTTGATGTCCCGAAAACCTGGGAGTTAAAATAGCAGAGGCATGAACACTATGCGAATACAGCGGGTAGTGCCTGACTGCCATTTTAATCCCTGCATGCACCATTCCCACCGTGTAGACAGGGTTAAAATTGGGGCTTATAATTCTGAGTTCGTATTGCTCAGCAATAAATGGCTCTCAGGACAATTTAATCGATAACAACACTGTGATAATCTAAATAAGAAACCTGAAACATAAATATTTTAATATTGTCAGGCACTATTTTGAATGAATGCTGTAACATAATAATAGCACACTTTCAAGTTCGGACGGTGACTGAGCATGATGCAGCTCTTGCAGCAATAAACCCTTCAGCCTGCAGCCTTTGCACTAATTCAGGACTTAAGAGCCATTTACTGCCTCATCGCCTCTTAAACGTCAATGTACACATCACAGAAATAATAGTTAGGGGCTTGTGTCACAAACTTCTGTGATTATTAACGGTGCTTCTAGGAGCTGCTGTGGTGCAGTGACATTTTTTAAACTGCTCTTTTGAGTTCATGTCAAATTTCTAAACCCACACTGCCTTATCCCAGAGGCGCCCTTTAGCTTAAAGATGAGATTCAAATGATGAATGATAAAACACAACGTAGAACAAAATTGTCAAAAAGCACTCTTAGGCCATGTACTTATTTTTCACTAATTGTTAGACTTGAGGGACATTGAGTGAAATGGAAGTGTCTGGCTGAATAGGTTTGTTTCAAGACAAAATCTTGCCAGCAGCACTTCACTCTGATTGAGTAAAGCTTGACAGAAACCAGTTTCTAAAGCAAGAGGAAGGCATCTTGGCACAATCTCAATTTCTTGTATAAATACTGGGGGGAAATATTCCTCTGATTTAAGGATCCAAAGTTTTCCATTTGAACAGTGCCGCTCAAACAAGGCATGACTATATTTACATTGGTCACAGGAGAATGTGTACCAGTCGAAAACGATGCAATTTCAAGAACTGATTTGCCCTGGTGAGACGAGGTGGGCTCGTCCTATCCCAGGAGAAGAATGTATGTTTAATTGTCTCTCAACCTCTATTACTATTGCCAGCGTTATTTGGAATGCTTCCTTTTCTGCTTTGGCATCTCATCATGTGTTCTTGTGCACCAGTAAGACATAAAATAGCGATCTGTCTGCATTATTAAAACAGCGGCCTATGCTATTATATTTGTTCTTTTCATTAGACTTTTTAATGACATCATTAACCCTCTGATGAAAAGAAAACAAGAGCTGCCGTATTCTGCCACTGCTGAAGCTGGGCAGGGATTAATTTGCACAGTAATTTGGTACCAAATTGGGGAAATGTCCTCCACTCCCTGAAATCCATTTGCTTTGTGCTCTTCCAGTCTGTGACACAGAAGAAACAATTTAAAATTCCAATTGACTTGAACTTTATATTGCACATTCCTGCTTTATTTTAATTGTTTTGAATTAAGTTCTGCATCTAAGTACCAGTTTTACTTGGTAGCACTTGTGTGGGTTCAAGCCTCATAGCCTAAAACATAGCACGTCCAACCATGCTGCACTCCTTCAGTACTGCATTGAGGTGTTAGCCTAGGTTGTGTGCTCAAGTCTCTGGAGTGGGGCTTGAACCCATGAGCTTCTGACTCAAAGCCAAGGCTGACACCCAATCATTACCAAATTAAATAGAAATATCTTCAGGGAAGATGGTATGTGTAGTTATTAAAATTCCTCTGTGGAGATAATTTTGTGTTTTCCGCGCTGTTGAGGTTACCATTATTCCTTGAGAGGGCAAGCTTGTGACCTAGTACCACACTTAAGTCAGTGCTGCTACATTGGCCACGGAGAGTGTCCTGGAGTGACCCAGCCTTGGCTTTTTCCCCTCTTTCCTGCCCTTTAGGAAGTGTTTGGTCTCCTGTAGGATTGCACCCTTGCAGGCCTAAATAAGACTGAGAATTAAACATTTCAGTAATCACAGCATTAAATATTTTCAAACTGTCATAGTATCATCTATAACTTTGCAACTGAGCCCTTTTGAAATCATCATTGGATTTTTTTTGCTGCATATTGACGGGACTGCAACCAAAGTAGTATTTTTTTACCACTACTTTGAAACTAAATATAGAAGTGCAGAGTCCGAATCAGTATCATAGAATACAATCGTGTGGAACGTACTAGAAAACAATCTACTTTTTTATATAATGAATGCTCATATTGAGCATCAATCCAATTTACTGATCTGAAGTGGCTCAGATTTAATTGAAGCCTGGTCCAGTTCAGAGGAATTTGAATTGAAAATGTATGCCTGCATCAAAGAGTTTTAAAAAGTATTGTCATTTGCAGAGTCACCCATCTACTTTCACCCATCATTGTCAGACTGCTTGTCCCACATCCAGTACTGGATGAGCAGAAATTTTCTCCAATTAAATATTAGGAAGACTGAAGCCATTGTCTTTGTCCTTGCCACCAACTCCATCTCTCTCCCTCGCTGAACCAGACTGTTCGCAACCTTGGTGTCATATTTGACCCTGAAATGAGCTTCTGATCACATATCCATGCCATAACTAAAACCGCATATTTCCACCTCCGTAACATCACACGTCTCCGCCCCTGCCTCAGCTCATCTGCTGCTGCAAGTCCCATCTGTGGCTTTGTTACCTCTAGACTTGACTATTGAAATGCTGGCCTCCCACATTCTACCCTATGTAAAGTTGAGGTCATCCAAAACTCGGCTGCCCATGTCCTAACTTGCACCAAGTCCTGTTCACCCATCACCCCTGTGCTCGCTTATCTACATTGGCTCCTGGTTAAGCAACGCCTTGATTTCAAAATTCTCATCCTTGTTTTCAAATCCCTCCATGGCCTCGCCCCTCCCTATCTCTGTAATCTCTTTCAGCCCTACAACCCCACAAGATATCTGCACTCCTGAAATTATGCCCTCTTGAGCATCCCTGATTATAATCGCTCAACCATCGGTGGCTGTGCCTTCAGCTGCCTAGGCCCTAAACTCTGGAATTCCCTCCCTAAACCTCTCTGCCTCTCTACCTGTCTTTCCTCCTTTAAGATGCTCCTTAAAACCTACCTCTTTGACCAAGCTTTTGATCATCTGTCCTAATTTTATTTTATTACACTCCTGTGAAGTGCCTTGGAATGTTTAATTACATTAAAGGCGCGATATGAATACAAGTTGTTGTTGTACTCCTCAATTGTATTCTCTACTAAACTCATTTTGCTATTTGAGTGCAACATACATCTTCTTTAAATAATTGAGATGGGGACTATTTGTTTCCTATCATGCTGTATCCTGGGTCCCACTAATGCAACTGGTCAGGTGAAATGATATGAACTAGCCAAAAATGTCTAAATTATTTGTGTATTGTTAAGTTTTATAATCCGCTCAAGCAAAAGCGGTTTTCTGCACAATAGGATTAAAACTGATATCAATGTTTGACAAGCTAAAACAACACACAAAAATGCTATTGATTTAAAGCAATGAGTCTTCATTTTGTATCAAGTCCAAATGGAGAGAAGGTATTCTTCCTTTCTTTTGATTCTTATGGATTACAAAATTTCAGCTTTCCTTAATCCATTTCCCTGCAGATAAGTCTGTGGCACAAATCAACCTGTATTGAGCAATAATTTAATAGTTTTGCAATTCTATGAGGTAACAGGCAGGCTGTTTTCCAAGATTATGATTTTATGCAGAGTCATAGGTAGAATTTTTGCACGCTACATCTAGCTTTGTCACAACTGATGAATTAAAGTTGTAAACCACTGATGTGAGAATTATATAACTGACTTTTAATGTGTTATTATGCCCGAGCTGAAGGCTGAGGGCATCATTACAGACTCAAGGTCATTCCTCTCATATGATGACCACTGCAGCCTGTCACTATATGTCATAAAGCACAATTTGTTTTGAAAATGCATGATACTTTTGCACATTCCTTTATAGGCTGTATACCATGTTTTGTCATGTCAATTTGTGGGATCTGTTCTGTTAGCATTATTGGCTGATGCAAATTAACAGTAATTTTCATACTTCGAAAGGCTGCTCAGTTAATCATGTCTAGCCCAACAGTCTGAGGATATCATGATTTTAAATGAATTTTGACTGTTGGAGATAAAATCATAGAATGGTTACAGCACAGAAGGAGGCTATTCGGCCCGTCGAGCCCGTGCTGACTCTCTGCAAGAGCACTTCAGCTAGTCCCACTGTCACCCCCTTTCCCCGTAGTCCTGCAAAAAAAATTCCTTCAGGTGCTTATCCAATTCCCTTTTGAAAGCCATGATTGAATCTGCCTCCACCACCCTTTCAGGCAGTGCATTCCAGATCCTAACCAATCGCTGCGTAAAAAAGGTTTTCCTCATGTCGCCTTTGCTTCTTCTGCCAATCACCTTAACTCTGTGTCCTCTGGTTCTCGAGCCTTCTGTCAATGGCAACAGTTTCTCTCCATCTACTCTGTCCAGACCCCTCATGATTTTGAACACCTCTATCAAATCTCCTCTCAACCTTCTCTGCTCTAAGGAGAACAACCCCAGCTTCTCCAGTCTATCCATGTTACTGAAGTCTCTCATCCCTGGACCCATTCTTGTAAATCTTTTCTGCACCCTCTCTAAAGCCTTCATATCCTTCCTAAAGTGCGGTGTCCAGAATTGGAAACAATACTCCAATTGAGGCCGAACCAGTGTTTTATAAAGATTCATCATAACTTCCTTGCTTTTGTACTCTACGGGCAGAATTTTCATTGGGCCGTGGAGGTGGGATTGGAGGCGTGTGGGGTGTTAAAATCTCGAAATCGGGGGGCACGAACCCATCCCGCCCCCAACCCGCCTCCATGCCAGTTTCAAAGGAGGCGGATACCCAACCTGTGCTGGGACCCACCTCCCCGAGGCAGGAAGGGGATTAGTGACAATGAACTGCCTGTTAACAGGCAGTTTTTAGCCTAATCCCTAATTTTATTATTGAAGTGTGGGTTTCCCGACGGCGCCAAACCACGCCAGGTTAGCGAGGCGGACCGTCGGGCTGAAGGGTTCGAGATGTCCGGTGTTCAGGTGAGTGATGGGTGCATGAGTTCAGAGGTAAGTGTGTTTGGTGTGTGTAAAGTGTTTAAAGAAGTTTTACTTACATTTACTTACCTTTACAGCCTACTTTCCTTCAGGTCCCTCATCTCACCGGCACAGAAAGTAGAATGGCCACTAGCTGTCAAAAGTTGCAGCATTCAGCTTTCTGGTCTGGAGAGATCTCTAAATCAGTCTGAGAGGAAGGAATTAACTTGGAATACAGATTGTCAGTGTTTGACAGCTTCAAAAGCTTCTGACAGATAATATGTCAATCTGTGATGTCACCTGTTGCCGGCTGGCCCTTAATTGGCCTGCTGAGCCCACTGGGCGGGCTCAACAAGGTCAATCAAATGAAAATCGCGTGGGTTGGCCACAACTCGATGGAGGCGGGACTACAACCCCGAAAGTTGTAGTCCCGCCTCCTACACGCCTCCTCAATCAAAATCCAGCCCTCAACCTCTATGTATAAAGCTTTATAAACCGCTTTCTCAACCTGCCCTGTCACCTTCAACAGTTTGTGCACATATTTCCCCAGGTCTCTCTGTTCATGCACCCCCTTTAGAATTGTACACTTTAGTTTATATTGCCTCTCCTCATTCTTTCTACCAAAATGTATCACTTTGCACTTTTCTGCATTAATTTTCAACTGCCAAGTGTCTGCCCATTCCACCAGCCTGTCTATTGAAGGGATAATTACTAGTCCTAGCCCCTTTAGGGCTACCCTGGATCAGGCGTATTTCTCAGACGTTCACTTTCAACTAAAGTTTGAGGTAGCCGAATTCTAAAGATGCTTAATTGGGTCTAAAGGTCTGGATTATCTCTTCCTAAAGGAAAGGAACAACCTGAAAATGTTACCGTCCTCCAGATAGCACTTTTAATGAGTTTAGCAAGACTGTAATGTTCTGGATATTATGAGAGTCCGGAAAACTTCCCCAGAATTCTGCAACTCCTCACCAAAGAGTTTACAGAAATTGAGTTTGCGAGTTTTTGATACAGAAGTCTTATGTGAGACAATTCTAAAAATATATAGATTTATTAAAGAACCAACATGTAATTTACAGTTGGTGAGTCAATCGCAACATTAACAGTTCCAAAAAGAGAAAGCTTACAATCTTATTATCAGAGAACCTTACTTTCAAATCTTAACGTCGCTACAGTTTTACAGTTCTTAAAGTTCTACAGGATATCCACCAAAATCAAATACCTTTGATTCCCGAGGTACAAAGAGTTGGAGACTTACAGAGCTGCCTCTGAAGCTAAGAATCACTTTGCCTGATTACAGCAAGTCTACTATCCTATTTGAGAGTTCAATATTTATACCCTTTTCCAGTGGTATTTCCTTTAAGGTTTTCTGCTGATGTAAACTAATTATCTCTAGTCATTTTTCTGCTGACCCCTGCAATTCTTACAGTCACCTCAGCAGGTAGCATTACAAAATTATGTCTCCTCTCTAGGTGTTCTAAGTTTACCATAAAAAACGGTGTTACGGCAGGTGTGTTTTTTACTTGATGTCATTTTTACGAAGGCAGATGTTTCTTAATTTTATGTGCTTCTTTACGAAGTGTAAATTAGAACACCTTATCCAGGGTGAACCATTGTTTCATTCCGAAAGGTTCAGCCTGCCGGAGCCTTTAACGTCCTGTTTCAATAAGGTTATTGATTCCGTGTCAACAACTATCTTATCTCAATAGCCAGAATGCTTTCATAGTTTTGATAGTTCGGTTTCTAGATTTCCAAACCCAGTTTGTCATGTTTTAATAAGGCCAGAATTCTTTCAAAAGATGGTGTATTTTTCTGAATAGGTTATATGGCTTATTCCTTCACACTATGTCCTCTTGAAGTCTATCCCTATCCTCCTCACTGTCACTGTACTTCCAAATTTTGTGTCATCTGCAAATTTTGAAATTGTGCCCTGTACACCCAAGTCCAAGTCATTAATATATATCAAGAAAAGCAGTGGACTTGTACCGACCCATGGGGCATACCACTGTATACATTCCTCCAGTCCAAAAAACAACCGTTCATCACTACTCTCTGTTTTCTGTCACTTAGCCAATTTTGTATCCATGCTGCCACTGTCCCTTTTATTCCATGGGCTTCAACTTTGCTGGCAAGCCTATTATGTGGCACTTTGTCGAACGCTTTCCTTTAATTAATCCACACTTGTCCAAGTGACTGTTAATTTTGTTCCGGATTATCATTTCTAAAAGCTTCCCCACCACCGAGGTTAAACTGACTGGCCTGTAGTCGCTGGGTTTATCCTTATACCCTTTTTTGGACAAGGGTGTAACATTTGCAATGCTCCAGTCCTCTGACACCACCCCCGTATCTAAGGAGGATTGGAAGATTATGGCCAGTACCTCCGTAATTTCCACCTTTACTTCCCTCAGCATCCTAGGATGCATCCCATCGGGTCCTTATGACTTATAGGGGGAGAGATTGGGTGAGTAGCGCCACCTGTTAGTGCCTAAAGAGGCAGTCAGTGGCTGTAGCACCACTGGCTGCGTCTCCCGCGATATTCAGTAGGGGCGCTAATGGTGGCGTTAGGCATTTGCGCTGCACCGCCACCGATGACATCATCGGTGTGCGCAGCGCCCCATTCGCGCCCCGTTCGCGATATTTGGTAGCGAACGCTGCAGTTGCGCCACTCGCTACCAGTGCCTGGTTCACGGGGCCTTACTGTGCCGGCAGCGGCGCAAGTTAAGGTGGAGGTGCGGGGCGGCCGCCTTTTCGGCGGCCGCCTGCCAGCACCTCCGTCCCCGACCTCCTAACCACCACCCCCCGCGGCAATGCCGGCTGTTTCCCGAGAGCCCGGCACTTCTCCTTGGTGCCGGGCTCATTTGCCTGCACTCGCTAGCGGGGATCACGCTGTTGCAGGCACCTCCCCCTTAACAGTGGGAGGAAGGCCTGCAGTACCGCAGCGTGCCGTGCCGCAGCGTGTGGCGCTGCGGCACGTTGCACTGCAATACTCAGTTTCAGCGCCCTAAGAGGGACGCGGAGCGCCTCGAGCCTCGCCCCGTGTCCCTCGAGGAGCAATGAAACTGAATATCTGACGATCGCTAAAGCCTCGAATGCTGCGCTAAATCCTGCGCACAGGCAACTTTTGTGCCACTTTGGCGCCCCAACCCAATTTCTAGGCCATAGAATCATAGAAAGTTACAGCACGGAAGGAGGCCATTTCGGCCCATCGTGTCCGCGCCGGCCAACAAAGAGCTATCCAGTCTAATCCCACTTCCCAGCTCTTGGTCCATAGCCCTGCAAGTTAGAACATTCCAAGTGCACATCCAAGTACTTTTTAAATGTGGTTAGGGTTCCTGCCTCTGCCACCCTTTCAGGCAGTGAGTTCCAGACCCCCACAATCCTCTGGGTGAAGAAAATTCCCCTCCAAACCTTCTCCCAATTACATTATATCTGTGCCCCCTGGTTTTTGACCCCTCTGCTGAGGGAAATAGGTCCTTTCTATCCACTTTATCTATGCCCCTCATAATGTTATACACCTGAATAAGGTCTCCCCATCTACTTTAAGTACAGCCAGCCTTTCTAATACTTCCTGTTTATCAATTTTTATCCCATCCAGTATCTCCACTACCTCCTCTTTCACTATGACTTTGGCAGCAGCTTCTTCCTTGGTAAAGACAGATGCAAAGTACTCATTTAGTACCTCAGCTATGCCCTCTGCCTCCATGCGTAGGTCTCCATTTTGGTCCCTAGCTGGCCCTACCTCTCCTCTTACTACCCGTTTACCTCACAATTCACCTTTACTGTAATTGACCTAGGATTGTTTGGTGCAAATATATAAACATAGTACTAGATGTTTCCACTTGGGGAGGAGACCAGAACTAGGGGCCAGAAATATAAGATAGTCACTAATAAATCCAATAGGGAATTCAGGAGAAATTTCTTTACCCAGAGAGTGGTTAGAATGTGAAACTCGCTACCATAAGAAATCGTTGAGGCGAATAGCATAGATGCATTTAAGGGGACGCTAGATATACACATGAGGGAGAAAGGAATAGAAGGTTATGTTGATGGGGTTAGATAAAGAAGGATGGGAGGAGGCTCATGTGGAGCATAAACACTGGCATAGACGTGTTGGGCCGAATGGTCTGTTTCTGTGCTGCAAATACTATATAATACTTTGTAAGTGTCTCTCACCTTGATACTGGTGAGTGCACCATGAACCTGAAATGAAACAATGTGCACATTCATTTTGTTCCAGCACACCCCTATTGAGGGAAAACCTTTGATTTATTCTTATGCCTCCCAAATATGCTGAATATTTGGTTCACTTTTTCCTGTTTTCTAAGTATGATCTACATCATCTGGATTCCAATGGCAAAATTACCCAACTTACTGAATCATTTTTTTTTTATTCGTTTATGGGATGTGGGTGTTGCTGGCAAGGCCAGCATTTATTGCCCATCCCTAATTGCCCTTGAGAAGGTGGTGGTGAGCCACCTTCTTGAACCGCTGCAATCCGTGTGGTGAAGGTACTCCCACAGTGCTGTTAGGTAGGGAGTTCCAGGATTTTGACCCAGCGACGATGAAGGATCGGCGATATACTTCTAAGTCAGGATGGTGTGTGACTTGGAGGGGAACTTGGAGGTGGTGGTGTTCCCATGCGCCTGCTGCCCTTGTCCTTCTAGGTGGAAGAGGTCGCGGGTTTTGGAGGTGCTGCTGAAGAAGCCTTGGCAATTGTAGTTCAGTGTTTGCAACCCAGGCACAACAACAAAAATAAACTAAAATGACCATGATGCTCCTGTTAAGATGTGTCCCAAGCTGCAATCTAAATTATTTTAGGGACTGTCTTCTTTATTATGATGCTTTTGTTTTCTGTTATGGGGCTAAGTGTCAATGTGGATTAAATCTGTATGTCTGACCCATAGCTCTGCTCCTTTCATATCTCCCACTTACATATTGAATGTGTTAGTTGTTAGCATTACTTCAGCACTAACAGGGTGATGAGTTGCTTCATTTTTTTAAATTTTCAATCTCACTGGTCTTAAGGTAACCAAGTACCTTGTTAGTTGCTTTGTGGACTTCTCTATTATTCACCCATTTATTGCTTGTGACTAAAATACCCAGCAATATCTTGAGGTCCTTTTCATAAAAGTTGAGACCAGTCTGAGTGTCTGACTAACTTCAGTCGTTCACGTGTAACTGTGTATTGCCCTCAGTGACTGTTAATTCATCACTGTTTGTCTCTGTGGTTCAGAAGTGGCAGGTGATGCTTGTAAACATGAAAGGTGCAAAATTCTATGGTCACCGCTCCGTTACTTGATCAGCAGCGAAATGGGACTCCCAGTTTCCTGCACCCATGGGTGCTGACCCCATGCCAAATCACAGGCATGGGTCATTAGCATGTTCGGGATGGGTGCATCAGCGGTGCACACCCTAACTTGCTGGCAGGGAAGGAGAGTGGCTGGGGTATTAGTGTTCCAAGAGACCCCTGTTCCATTGGGTGCTGTTACTGTGGTAAAGTAATTGATTCCCTTTGGCAAAGCCTGAGGCATTTTCTGGGGACTCAGTGAAACATATACCAGCCCTTTTCCTTTGAAGGCAGAGAGGGCAGAATTGCTGGGACAGCCCAGCAGATTACCCTAGCATGTCCACCTGGTGAAGTGTATCCAGCTGTGCCCTGCCCCACACCTACTGGAAAATGGACATAGCTTAAAAAACAGGTGCAATCCGGACACACCCTGATTCCACTCCATTCTCCGAGCTCTTAACTGGAGATCCATCCCATTTGCACCTTAACCCAGACCACAATTTGGAACCAGAATTTATTTTACAATAGTCTATAATTAGTAGTTTTATAGCTAAAGTCATTACACAGATGACACTGTTCTCGGAGCCACTTTAGTATACCTGTTCACCTTGCGACAGTTACCATTAAAGATAAATCTATTTAGCTATTTGGTGGAAATCAACAATCTAATTGGAACATAAAGGTGCACACTACCGGCAGTAAACACAGGGCAGAATATCCATTCCAACAGTAAAAGGAGCTGTTTTCAACTTTAAAAAATATTTATTGCAAACTGTCACCACACCAGTTTCATTAATCTGCTGAAGACCAGATCCCAGCTGTGTCAGAGTGTGGTGCACAAAAATGGGCAGTGTGGCACAGTGTTAGCACCACCAGGAGCAGTGGGGTACAGTGTTAGCACCACCAGGAGCAGTGGGGTAGTGTTACCACCACCAGGGGCAGTGGGTACCGTGTTACCACCACCAGGGGCAGTGGGTACAGTGTTACCACCAACAGGAGCAGTGGGGTACAGTGTTACCACCACCAGGGGCAGTGGGGTACAGTGTTACCACCACCAGGAGCAGTGGGGTACAGTGTTACCACCAACAGGAGCAGTGGGGTACAGTGTTACCACCACCAGGAGCAGTGGGGTACAGTGTTAGCACCACCAGGGGCAGTGAGGCACAGTGTTACCACCACCAGGAGCAGTGGGGTACAGTGTTACCACCACCAGGGGCAGTGGGGTACAGTGTTACCACCACCAGGGGCAGTGGGGTAAAGTGTTACCACCACCAGGGGCAGTGGGGTAAAGTGTTACCGTCACCAGGGGCAGTGGGTACAGTGTTACCACCACCAGGGGCAGTGGGGTACTGTGTTACCACCACCAGGGGCAGTGGGTACAGTGTTAACATCACCAGGGGCAGTGGGGTACAGTGTTACCGTCACCAGGAGCAGTGGGGTACAGTGTTACCGTCACCAGGAGCAGTGGGTACAGTGTTACCGCCACTAGGGGCAGTGGGTACCGTGTTACCGCCACTAGGGGCAGTGGGGTACAGTGTTACCGTCACCAGGAGCAGTGGGTACAGTGTTACCGCCACTAGGGGCAGTGGGGTACAGTGTTACCGTCACCAGGAGCAGTGGGTACAATGTCACCGCCACTAGGGGCAGTGGGTACCATGTTACCACCAACAGGAGCAGTGGGGTACAGTGTTACCACCACCAGGAGCAGTGGGGTACAGTGTTACCACCACCAGGGGCAGTGGGGTACAGTGTTACCACTGTAGTGGCGCTTCGTAATTTCCAAACATGCAGCCACTGAGCTTTGAGGCTTTTAACAACGAGTAGACGCGTGTTGAAATAAAACGTTCCAAAACGTAACTTTGTCCTTAAACTGTTTACTGTAACACCTTACAAACAGAATTACAAAGCAAAACACGTTTAAACGAACACGGTCAAAAACTGTATTGCTCCAGCCCTCAAAGTCTTTACCTTCTCTCTAGCCTCGTGGAGCTGGAACTGTAAAATGGCTGGATACCATGTGACAAGCTTAAGGACTGTACCATTGTGGCAAGAATAAAGGGGGTATCTCAGACTATACTACTGGAACAAGAAAATAGGGGGTTTCTCAATACAATAAGTCAGTCAGGTAAATTAACTGTATTATACTATTTAACCAATATTTTAAAGTATTTTCTTTCTTAAACTTTCATGACTCTTACAACCGCCACCAGGGGCAGTGGGGTAAAGTGTTACCACCACCAGGGCCAGTGAGGTACAGTGTTACCACCACCAGGGGCAGTGGGTACAGTGTTACCACCACCAGGGGCAATGGGTACAGTGTTACCACCACCAGGGGCAGTGGGGTAAAGTGTTACCGCCACCAGGGCCAGTGGGGTACAGTGTTACTGCCACCAGGGGCAGTGGGGTAAAGTGTTACCACCACCAGGGACAGTGTGGTACAGTGTTACCACCACCAGGGGCAGTGGGGTAAAGTGTCACCGCCACCAGGGGCAGTGGGGTAAAGTGTTACCACCACCAGGGGCAGTGGGGTACAGTGTTACCACCACCAGGGACAGTGTGGTACAGTGTTACCACCACCAGGGGCAGTGGGGTAAAATGTTACCGCCACCAGGGGCAGTGGGGTAAAGTGTTACCACCACCAGGGGCAGTGGGGTACAGTGTTACCACCACCAGGGGCAGTGGGGTACAGTGTTACCACCACCAGGGGCAGTGGGGTACAGTGTTACCACCACCAGGGGCAATGGGTACAGTGTTACCACCACCAGGGGCAGTGGGGTACAGTGTTACCACCACCAGGGGCAGTGGGGTACAGTGTTACCACCACCAGGAGCAGTGGGGTACAGTGTTACCACCACCAGGGGCAATGGGTACAGTGTTACTGCCACCAGCGGCAGTGGGGTACAGTGTTACCGCCACCAGGGGTAATGTGGTATATTTTACCACCATCGGGGGCAGTGTGGTAAAGTGTTACCACCACCAGGGGCAGTGGGGTACAGTGTTACCACCACCAGGAGCAGTGGGGTACAGTGTTACCACCACCAGGGGCAATGGGTACAGTGTTACTGCCACCAGCGGCAGTGGGGTACAGTGTTACCGCCACCAGGGGTAATGTGGTATATTTTACCACCATCGGGGGCAGTGTGGTAAAGTGTTACCACCACCAGGGGCAGTGGGTACAGTGTTACCACCACCAGGGGCAGTGGGGTACAGTGTTACCGCAACCAGCGGCAGTGTGATACAGTGTTACCGCCACCAGGGATAGTGGGTACAGTGTTACCACCAACAGGGGCAGTGGGTACAGTGCTACCGCCACCAGCGGCAGTGAGTACAGTGTTACCACCACCAGGGAGTGTGGGGTACAGTGTTACCTCCACCAGGGGCAGTGGGTACAGTGTTACCGCCACCAGGGGCAGTGTGGTACAGTGTTACCATCACCAGGGGCAGTGGGGTAAAGTGTTACTGCCACCAGCGGCAGTGAGTACAGTGTTACCGCCACCAGGGAGTGTGGGGTACAGTGTTACCACCACCAGGGGCAGTGGGTACAGTGTTATAGCCACCAGGGGCAGTGTGGTACAGTGCTACCGCCACCAGCGGCAGTGTGGTACAGTGTTACCGCCACCAGGAGCAGTGGGTACAGTGTTGCCACCACTATCGGGAGGTTTACTTTGAAAACCTGTTCTCGATGCAATGTTCCATGCCTCCTGTCATTGAATCACGTGATTAAATGATATTGCTTTACAGCATGTAAAACATTTTTTTAAATGCCAATAATCATAGGACCACGAATAAAAATTTGGTACAGACATATCTCTCAATTACCATTAATCAGCTGCATCTATAATATCCCAGAGGGACCCTGGTTCCAAATGATTCGAGGTTGACCTGTTTTGGGGACAGTGATTTAACTTTACTCAGCACAAGCAATACTTAATACATTACAGTATTCGAACAGCAGTTTACAAAGTATAATTGTGACTTATATTACCACTTATACTCTGAGTAGAAGTCGCAACCGTGAGCAAGCTGCACCCTGTGTCTCTTGTGTTTCACCTCTTCTCTCTTCTCATCCCCTGGGTGTCTCTTTGATTCTTCCTGAACTCTTCTACAGTGTCTCTGAAATCTTCTACAATTTGTGACTGTTAAGACCCCCTTCTTTTACCCTTACTCTCATTCAAAACCTATGGAGTCCTCCTGAACCAATCAATGACTGGCACCGAAAACCCAAAATCCAATCATAAAGATGCCACGTTCGTAGCACCCTGGCTTACGCAGGTTTTTGGTCTGATGACACTCTTGCATCATCTGTTTTTGACCAAGACGCGTATCTGGGGTAGTTATGGCAATACAAAAGGAATATGTCTCCATAGGTTGAGATACGGCCCCTGCTGTTGGCCTTTGTTTTTATAATTCACTGCGGATGCTATAACATTCCAGCACAATGGAAACTGCACCTAACCTTGGTTCCCTGGCTAACCGCAGTCTGTTTGACCATGGCAATCTCTTTCTCACCCCAGGTTGTCTGGTTACAGCTTACTCACATAAGAAATAGGGTTACAAGTTATACATAATTCAGGTGATCATTGCATGCAGCTGACGATTACAGACTTCTACATTTAATCCTTACACACAATTATAAATCTATTACTAATGATTATAAGATATTAATGGTTATAAGACATTAAAACAAGTCTTCAAAAAAACAACTAACATGTACTTCATAACAATCTTACGGTCCCTGCCTCTTATCTCAGTCTCTGGAATTCCGTTAATTCTCTCAGCTTTTCTCACAGACTGACTGTCGCTTTGCTAACTAGGCTTGTTGAAGTCTGAACTTTCAATATTTGGTCAAGTGGGCCCAAGGCCTCTTTCTTCCATTTTAAAATCTAACCGGGTCTACCCAAGGCATATTACACTAGTTTAAAAGCATGATTATTCAAGAATCAGTGTGCATTGCCTAACAGTTACATAATACAAAATTAAGCCTATAACTAATAATGCTTATTTTATTTTGTCCATGTTAGTTAGTGGGAATCTGAAATGGAGATTTCTCAGGATTCTTATACATCCTACCTAACTACTTGGGAAAACAGGCACTTGGAAATTCTCCACATTAGTGATCAGGTATAGGAATCCTCCCTTGGAAAATAAGCCTTACAGCACGGGTAAAAATTCCCCCCCGCCACCCCGACTCTCAAACCAAACCAGCAGGTAATAACATTCAACACACAGGCTTTAGCAGGTACTCATCAGCCACTCATTAATTACTATGCAAACAGTCAATACTGTAAATAGTAATTCGGGACTTTGGTGATGGGGGATGTGAGCTGATCGTGTTTAGTCTGTAAACATGAAACATTGCATTGATTTCAGTGGCGTTGAATGGATGCATTGCATTGCAAAGGAATCCACTGTTCCATTATTATCTTAACATGTCTGTTCCATTTAAAAGGATATACACAACAGAGCTCTCAATGGAACCCTACGAAGAAGATTTTATAAAGAAATAGAAACACAAACAGAATCCAATAGCACACACCATTGTACTTACCTTGATAATAAAGCCTGGTTAAGCGATAAGTACACATCTTTCATTTTACATAACATAAAAGTATCGAACTAATTGATAAATGCACTTCATTCACTGTGCTTACCTTTATACTAAAGTGTTCCTTTGACCCATAATAGCCCAGTCAGATCACTTGCATCTCAAAATTTGGTTTGGACACCACTCTTCTATTTTTTTTCTTAAAGCTAGAAAGTTAGTTCACTCATAAAAACTTTTGCAGTGGGTACTGTGCTCAAATGAGATTCAGAGTCAGTTATACACCGCCAGTTCCAGAATTTTTGAAAGCAAATAAGTAAATAGTTGAAGACACTGCCTGCAAGAGCAGTGAAACGCTGACTTTTACTTTTTGTCCTTATCTTTGGACTCCTGCTGTGCTGCTTTTAATAATTCTGATGTGTAACTCATTTTGATGTCTCTCTCGACCAGAATGTTATGTCATTCATCTACTTTGATGCTGCTGCATCCACAGTTGTTGCAAAATCAGTTTTTCAGGTTTACAGGTAGAAAGTGAAAAAACTGGCCAGTTATAAAATAAGTGCAACCTTCCAGTCATTCATTTCAGAAATTCAGAGAAATAGATTGTAAAAGCCTGTTCTTCAGCTCTACTTTTAGTCCGAGATTTGTTTTTGTGATTGGCAGGGACCTGGAAATGAAGTGAGTGTCTTAAGTATGTACGCCTTATTTTTTGGAAGTAAACATGGAAAGGTTTTAATATATTTATGATGTATGGTGTTTGCAGGAAAATGTTTTTGCAGCTAGGCTTCCTGTCCTTCAACCTGTACGCCTGATTAAACCATATAGTAACCTGTATAGGATCCGCTGCTTTAGAGAATACAAGACACTGCATTATTTCATATTTTGATAATCATTAAATGGTTTAAGTGGTGTGCTGGTGTGATGTTGTGCACTAGAAAATGGAAAGATGTAGGTTTGAGCTTCTGATTCTCAACACTGTAAATGCCCCGTCACAGTGGGACCATTGGTCGAGGCAGCAAGTGAGGGTTAGAAGCTTTTCCTTAGAAACTGAGACAAAGTATAGGAAAGTGAGTCAATCTGCCCTGCTCTTGTGCACCTCTAAGTTGTTGCCTCAAGTGCAATGTAGGAAGGCCTGGGGAGGAAGTCACCTGCTGGCTTTGTCAGATGTGGAAGACATAAAAGTTACAACACAGAAACAGGCCACTTGGCCCAACCAGTCCGTCTTGGCGTTTATCTTCCACAGGAGCAAATAGCTCGATTCGCATTTATCTGCCTTGTTCCCATATTTCTTTTACCCCCTTTTCCTTCATCCACTTAGCCAATCTAATCTTGAATGTTTACATTGTTCCTGCCTCAATCATTAACCCTGCAAATGAAATCTGCAGCTTGCTCTCTGTTTCCAATCTCTCGCATTCTTGTAGCTATGGCCCCTCATTCTAGATCCTTCAACTACAAGAAGCCATTTGCTTCTAGCTACCCTGTCCCATCCTTTCCTAATTTTAAACACTTATAAAATCGCTCAGTGATTTGCATTGTTATAGCGAAAAAGGCACCAGTTTTTCAAGTCAGTTTTTGTATTTGTACTTTCTCATTTCAGGCCCCATCCTAGCACATCGTACCCCCTCTAGAATCTCACTATCCATCCCATAATGTGGAGACCAATAGTGCACACAATACTCTGAATCTTACTAATGTTTTATATTATCATTACCTCTTGGCTTTTATATTCTACAACTCTAGTGATAAAACCTAGAATTTTATTAGCCTCTTTAATGGCCATATCATTGTGAGGTGCTGCCTTCAATGTCCTGTGAATCCGAACTGCTTAATCCCTCTGCTCTTTCAAAGCGCCGAGCCCACTTCCATTCAGAGTTTTTACCAAAATGTATCATCTTACACATACTGACACTGAATTCCATCTGACACTCTTTAGCCCATTCCCCCATTTTATTGATCTTCCTTTGGTTTTCTAAAGAATTAACTGTATGTCCTATTCAGGTATCATCTGCAAATTTCTCTGGGCCTGTATCACTCTCTCTAGGCCTGTATCAAAATTATTGATAGACACAGTGAACAGAAATGGTCCCAGAACTGAACCCTCTCAGACATCTCTATCCAGTTCTAACCACTCTGAAAATCTGCCTTTAACTCCTGAAATTTGTTTTCTCCCTTCTAACCAATCTTTAATCCAATTTGTTATCCTTCTGTAATTTCATACCCCTTAATCTTCTGTGACGTGATACCTAGTCAAAGACTTTCCGAATGTCCATGCACACTGCATCCACTCCATTTCCCTCATCTACCATGTCTGTTACCTCCCCAAAGAATTCTATTTGTTAAGCATGATTGTTCAAAATCTGTGCTACCTACTAAAGACCAACGTAAAGTATTTATTAAATGCCTAAGCCATATTTTGATCATCATCTACAAATGGACAATCTTCTACTTTCAGCAATCCTACTTTGCTTTTAACAACTCTCTTTTAATATTTTCTGAAAATGTTTCCTCATACTACCTCTTAGCTTTTCTTACCCCACTCCTCTTATTTTCTCATTCTCCTTTAGTTTTTTCATTCTTATCCTCTTCAATTTTAAATGGTTTCTAACATGCTTATTTATTCATGGCATCCTAAAAACACTGGTAGTTTACTTTTTAAATGGAATATACTTATTCTATACCATCACAATCACTTTCTTAAAAACATCCCACTGTTGCTCTACAGGCTTGTGTGCTAATTTCAATGACTTAGTTGAAGGGACAGAGTGTAATGTATCCAAGTTTGCTGACGATACAAAGCTTGGTAGAAAAGTAAGCTGTGAGGAGGAAACAAAGAGGCTGCAAAGGGATATAGCGAGGTTAAGTGAGTGGGCAAGAAGGTGACAGATGGAGTATAATATGGGGAAATGTGACGTTATTCACTTTAGTAGGAAGAATAGAAAAACAATATTTTCTAAATGGTGAGAAACTATTAAATGTTAGTGTTCAGAGGGGTTTGAATGTCCTTATATACAAAACACAGAAAGTTAACATGCAGGTACAGCAAGCAATTAAAAGGCAAATGGCATGTTGGCCTTTATTGCAAGGGTGTTGGAGTATAAGAGTAAGGAAGTCTTGCTGCAATTGTATAGGGCTTTGGTGAGACCACACCTGGAGTTTTGGTCTTCGTACCGAAGGAAGGATATACTTGCCTTAGAGGTGATGCAACAAAGGTTCACTAGATTGATTCCTTGGATGAGAGGGTTGTCCGATGAGGAGAGATTGAGTAGAATGGGCCTATACTCTCTGGAGTTTGGAAGAATGAGAGGTGATCTCATTGAAACATATTAGATTCTGAGAGGGCTTGGCAGGGTAGATGCTGAGAGGCTGTTGAAAAAGTGTAACATCCCCATTCCCTGGTCCCTTGGTGGTGGTAGGGCACCGCTGTACTATGGCCTGTGACGTCGTGGTCGTGGGCAGGGGCTTTCAGGGGCATGCTATGAGTTCGGTGGCATTGACTGGGATCGGGGAGTGTGGGACCGCGCACGCATGCAGGCTAGAATCCCACTCCATCCCCTCCCCGGCATCTTGCCATTGTCTGTGGAAGATGATGGATATGCCTGTGGGGCAGACTTTCTCTGACCCCCACATACAAATGTAAACTCCCACTGACACCTGGGAATCCCTGGCCCAAGACCGCACAAAGTGGAGGAGAAGCATCCGGGAAGGCGCCGAACACTTCGAGTCTCTTCACCGGGAGCAAGCGGAAGCCAAGCGCAGGCAGCGCAAGGAGCGCACGTCAACCCAAGCACCCCACCCACCCACCCCTTCAACCACCGTCTGCTCCATCTGTGACAGAGACTGTAGGTCCCACATTGGACTAATCAGTCACCTGCAAACTCATTTTTAATGTGGAAGCAAGTCATCCTTGGTTCTGAGGGACTGCCTAAGAAGAAGAAGAAATTTCCCCCGGCTGCAGAGTTTAGAACTAGGGTGCACAGTTTCAGGATAAGGGGTCGGCCATTTAGGACTGAGATGAGGAGAAATTCCTTCACTCGGAATGTTGTGAATCTTTGGAATTCACTACCCCAGAGGGCTGTGGATGCACATTTGTTGAGTAAATTCAAGGCTGAGATTGATAGATTCTTGAATTCTAGGGATTTGGGAATCAGGTGGGAAGGTGGAGTTGTGGTCTAAGATCAGCCATGATCTTATTGAATGGCTGAGCAGACTTGAGGAGCTCTATAGCCTACTCCTGCTCCTAATACTTATGTTCTTATGTTCTCCTTCCACCTCATCTCAGCTAGTTTGATCCTCATCTTTATAAAATCTTAATTAAAATCTCCCAGAACAACAATTTTGTTAATACTGCACATCTCTCTAGTCTGACTGCAGTTTTCCTCTTCCATTTCCTTCCCACATATTTAATATGTAATATACTCCAACAAATGTAACAAACCCTTTTGTTTTATCTTTGAGCTCCAACCATATTGATTCTGTCTCTATCCCTTCCTTCTCTACAATAACCCTCTCTCCAGCATATATTTCCTGTTTTACGAATATTGCCACTCCACCTCCTTTCTTATCTTTTTATCCCATCTAAATATATTATATCCCAATCTGTTTATTTTCCATTCTAGTCTAACTTGCAGCCAGGTACCTATTCATACTATTAAGTCTAGATTCTCTTGTAAAATAATTTCATCCAGTTTTTGCGTATTTTTAACGCTACTTATTTTCCCATGGTCCTTTTTGTTTAAGCTACCTCCACCTATCCTTCAGTCTTTTCCTCGTTTATGAGTCCATCTGATTTTATTCCTCTACTCTATATCCCTCTTGCTAAATTGTTTTCTGCATGAACACTATTCTCAACTCATTTCCCTTCACTATTAGCTTACCCTGGTTGTTTTTATTTTCCCAGCCCCCCTTCCTAGTTTAAACACTTCCCTATTCAAGCATTTTGCCAGTACATTAACACCCTCTCTGTTCAGATGTAGCTAATCCATGTTGAATAACTCTCGTCTGTCCCAGAACTGGCACCAATGCCCAACAATCTCCCTCTCCTCTCTATTCTAGCGCATGGTTCAAGAAGTAACCCTGAGATTGCCACACCTGAGGTCCTGCTCCTAACCTCCTAAATTCAAATCACAGAACTTCAGACCTATGTCATTGGTTCCCATATGAAGCACGATAACTGGTTGCTCTCCCTTCTTTGCAAACTCTTTTCCAGTCTATGCAATATGCTCCTTACCCTCGCAGCTGGGAGACAACAAAGTATCCGGGACTGTCTTTCTCAACTGCAAAAGGTTATGCCACCCGCTATAATTATGGAATCACCTATCACTACTCTTATGTTCATTAATAAATAGACATTCTTATTATGAACACAGCTAGCTTTTGCTAGACACTTTTATTGAGCACATGTGGACTAGGTATTGTATCTGTAGAGGTGTCCATCTTGACTGCTGCCTTGTGGG
This sequence comes from Somniosus microcephalus, assembly GCF_052327205.1. Lineage (NCBI taxonomy): Eukaryota > Metazoa > Chordata > Chondrichthyes > Squaliformes > Somniosidae > Somniosus > Somniosus microcephalus. The sequence continues at coordinate 167,911,612 of NC_140997.1, forward strand.
TAGCCTAGTGCCTCATGGGTAATGTAGTCTTAATATACATACAGCTGGGTAATGTAGTCTTATACATACAGCTATATACAGCTCTACACAGCTCTACGGCTCCACCTAGTGTCCACTATAGAATGACATGTTATTGATCATTACATCCCCCTTTCTTTGAGGTTTAACAAAATCAATATCAATCAACGTTCAAGACAACAATAAAGATAATATCAGTAACACTTTTGTTAGTGCTCTATAAACATAAACATTTTCAAAACAGTCAACACATTTTCAAAGCTTTACATTGTACTCAAAGATTAAGTCTATCAGGCTCTTTTACTTCACGTGTGGATCTTCTCAACATGGGTAAGTCTGATGTGTCTTCATGAGATTGTTCTGGTGGTGAATGACAAGATGCAGTTGCGGCATTGTCATCAATCTGCTCTTGAATAGTCTCTTGTGTTTTTAGGAGGGAACGGCGGTTCCTCCTGAGAATCTGTCCTTCCTCAGTTCTAACAGTGTATGACCTTGGTCCTACTTCCTCAAGAACTGTAGCTTTCCTGTTCCATGCATCTGGATCCTCAATCCTGACAACATCATCCCTTGTCAATGGTTTTAGAGTTTTGGATGACTTGTCATAGTATGATTTCTGTTTCAGCTTTAACAGTTGAAGTCTCTGTCTCAGTTCCTCACTTTGCTGTTCTTTTGCACAGCAGGGTAGCATGGTGCACAACTTGTGACCCATTAGTAGTTCAGCAGGTGAAGAACCACAGTCTAAAGGTGAGGCTCGGTAGCTCAGCAGGGCGAGATAAGGATCAGACTTGCTTTCTGTCGCTTTCTTCAGTAGCTGCTTGAGAACTTGAACACCTTTCTCTGCCTTACCATTTGACTGAGCATACAAAGGACTGGATGTGATGTGCTGAAAGTCATACTGTGCTGCAAACTGTTGCCACTTCTTACAGTTGAAGCACGGACCATTGTCGCTAACGGCAATCCTGGGAATTCCATGTCTGGCGAAGATGGATTTCACATGCATTATGACACTGCTTGCTGTGGTGCTTGAGAGCAGCGCCATCTCAGGATAGTTAGAATAGTAGTCAATCACTATTAGATAGTCTTTACCATTTAAATGAAAAAGGTCCATACCAACCTTTTGCCATGGTGCTGTTGGTATGTCAGCTACTATCATTGGTTCCTTTGCTTGTTTGTTTTGGTGTTTCTGACATGTCTCACATTTGCCTATCATGTTCTCAATGTCCTTATTTATGCCAGGCCAATAAACAGTGTCTCTTGCCCTCCTTTTGCATTTTTCAATTCCGAGGTGTCCCTCATGAATCCTTTTGCGCATGTCTTGACGTAGAGCCTGTGGAATGACTATTCTGTTCTGTTTTAGTAATAGTCCACTTGCGACACTCAATTCTGACCTTATGTGAAAATATTTTGGACAGGAACCTTTTGGCCAACCATGATGAATGTTCTCTATTACTGTTTGTATTACTGTATCTTTTACTGTTTCTTCTGCTATTTGCTTTAATTTTGTGTCTGACACGGGCAGCGCAGCAGTGACCATACTCACATGAACATCCATGTCTTCTTCAGTAGAGCTCACATGACTCATTGTGGGTGCTCGGGATAGTGCATCTGCTAACACTATGTATTTGCCTGGTGTGTAGATCAGTTCAAAGTCATATCTTTGCAGCTTCATCATGAGTCGTTGAATCCTTGGAGACATCTCATTCAGGTTTTTTTTTATGATGGCAACCAGTGGGCTGTGGTCTGTCTCAACTGTGAAGGTGGGAAGTCCATATATGTAGCCATGAAACTTTTCTAGTCCAACTACCAAGCCTAGACATTCCTTTTCAATCTGGGCGTATCGACACTCAGTATCAGTCATAGACCTGGAGGCATAGGCAACAGGCTTCCAATCTTCACCCTCTGCTTGTAGCAAGACCGCACCTAGGCCATCTTTTGATGCATCCGTTGACACTTTGATTCTTTTTGTTGGGTCAAAGAAGGTGAGTACAGGTGTGGTCGTCAGCACTGTTTTGAGGTTTATCCACTCTTGTTCATGTCTTTCTGTCCATGCGAACTCATTTGTTTTATGTAGCAGGTCTCGCAGACAGGCTGTCTTGGCTGACAAGTTAGGAATGAACTTTCCAATGAAGTTTATCATCCCCATGATGCGTAGCACTCCTTTTTTGTCAGTGGGTCGGGGCATTTTGAGTATGGCATTTACTTTTTCCATATCTGGCTCTATTCCTTTACCAGATAGATTGTCTCCTAGGAAAGTGACTTCCTGGACGCCAAACTGACACTTGGCTTTGTTGAGCTTCAGTCCATTCTGGCGTATGCTCTGTAGCACTTTAGTCAGTCTCTCATTGTGTTCTTTCAGTGTGGAGCCCCAGATGATGATGTCATCAACATAGACCCGAACTCCTTCCAGACCTTCAATTATGTGTTCCATCACTCTATGAAAGATTTCAGATGCAGATATTATCCCGAAAGGCATTCTGAGGAAACAATACCTGCCAAATGATGTGTTGAAAGTACAGTATTTGGTGCTCTCTTCATCCAGTTTTAGTTGCCAAAATCCTTGTGAGGCATCGAGCTTTGTAAAATATCTGGCACCTGACATTTCACTGGTGATTTCTTCTCGCTTGGGAATCTGGTAGTGTTCACGTTTTATGTTTGCATTTAAGTCCTTTGGATCCATGCATATTCTTAGATCATTGTTCTTTTTCTTTACACATACCATGGAGTTAACCCAGTCTGTTGGCTCTTCGACTTTCCTGATGACTCCTAGTGTGGTCATTCTGTCCAGTTCATTCTTGAGCCGGTCATGCAGGGGTGCTGGAACTCTTCGTGGAGCATGTACCACTGGCTGAGCATCCTGCTTTAGCTGGATCTTGTAAGTGAATGGTAGAACTCCAAATCCTTTGAACACATCCTGGAAATTATTCACTACAGAATCCACCGAGTCATCTGGTCTGCTTATGGCACAGTTTATACGGTAGACTCTCTTGACCAGTTCTAAGTCCTCACAAGCTTTGTCACCTAGTAGAGAATCAAGTCTTTCAGCCACAACAGAAAACATGAGATGATGCACTTTGTCTTTGACTGTCACTTTAAGTCTGCATACATCTAAGCTATCTATTTTCTGTCCATTATAGTCCTTCAGTAGTACTGACTTTTTCTGTATTTTGGGCTTTTCTTTCATATTGTTAATGTCACTCATACTGATTAAGTTTGCTTTTGCCCCAGTGTCTAGTTTCAAGGTAACTAATGCTCCATTTACCTGCAGTGGGATCATCCATTTGTCCTCTTTTACTGCATTAACTTTATGTTCAGCATTGTCCATTTCTGAGGGTTGCACATTTTCTGTATCCTTTTTGATATTGTCACATGACACCATTCGTACAAAATATGCCTCACTTAAATCAGTGTCCTCAATTACATTAACTCGTTGCCCATTCTTAGTTTTTACTTTTGAAAAGCATTGTTTGGCAAAGTGATTCTTTCCATTACACTTTGTGCATATTTTTCCAAACGCTGGGCATTGTTTTAACTGGTGTTGGTAACCACAGCGTTTACAATTAAAAATTTCATCCTCCGATTGCTTTTCATTTCTGTTCTGCCCACGTTTCTTCCCCTTGTAGGACACAGCACCGACAGCAGCATTATCACTCATTACAATCGCATCATTATTGATTTCACTGAAAGTCTTCGCATGCTTTCGAGCTGGCTCGCTGGCTTGGCATATTTTCACCGCATTTTCCAAATTTAGTTTGGTTTCTCTCAACAGACGTTCCCTGACTTTTTTATCATGAATACCAAACACAATCTGGTCACGAATCATGGATGCTTAGAGCTCAGAGAAATTACATGTCTGTGCTTTCAGTTTCAGATCAGTTATAAAGCTATCAAAAGTCTCATTTTGTTGCTGTGTCCGAGAACGGAAGATGTATCTTTCATATGTCTCATTCTTTTTGGGAGAGCAATGTGCATCAAATTTTTTTAGCACATCTTCTAATTTTTCTCTGTTCTCTGGATTAAATACAAATGTATTAAATACCTCTATCGCCTGTGGGCCTGCAACCGTAAGCAGCAACGCTATCTTCCTTGCGTCTGGCTTCGTACCGAATCCGATGGCTGCAATGTAGAGTTCGAATTGTTGTTTAAAAGCCTGCCAATTGTAGTCGATTTTTCCTTTGAGTTTCAAACGCTCTGGTGGCTTCAAATTCTCCATTTCGTTTTTCACAATTTTCAGCAGATCTTCACCATCCTGGTACCATCTTATGTTCATTAATAAATAGACATTCTTATTATGAACACAGCTAGCTTTTGCTAGCTACTTTTATTGAGCACATGTGGACTAGGTACTGTATCTGTAGAGGCTTCCATCTTGACTGCTGCCTTGTGGGTAGCCTAGTGCCTCATTGGTAATGTAGTCTTAATATCTATACAGCTGGGTAGTGTAGTCTTATACATACAGCTATATACAGCTCTACGGCTCCACCTAGTGTCCACTATAGAATTACATGTTATTGATCATTACAACTACTACTTTTCTAGTTGTGTTCCTAATTCCACTCCTCCTTGAGTCCTATTTTGTTTGTTGGTGCCATTGATATTTATTTGATGGCCTTGCCCAGTGGTTTTTCCCACAGGAAGCTACAGCTTCAAATCTGTTTGCGTAAGTTGCCCTGAGGACTCCTGTTGTGATTTCTCCTTCCTGGCGTTCCATGTTCCTTGAGTCGTTGCCCATCTTACCTAATCCACTGCCCAATCCTGTCTCTCTTCAATGTGACTGCTCTCTCACAAACTCTCACTCCACAAATGGCTCTCTCCCTGATGTGTTAGATTGTCTTCTCCTCAAGTTCTGACATTTTTAACGTGAGCAAAATCATTTGGTGACATTTCCCACAGACGCGTCTGCCTGAGCCACCACGTGCTCGAAACTCTACCATCTTACAGGGACAACACGTCCCTCTCCCTTCCTGTGCTGACATTTTTAGATTTAGATGGTTTCTTCTACTTCAGAGTTTATATGACTTGCATATAAATATCAGTTAGTCCTGTGTTTCATTCCCCCTTTACTGAATTCTGACTCTCACCAAATTCCAGTTTTGCTCTCATTCTGTTCCCCGCTCACTCCATGATGTGCTCTTGGCTAGAGCTGGAACTCTCTCAACTTCCTCTCTTAATATAAATTTGAGACTCAAACCACTTTCAACTTGTCAATCAACCCCCCAAAACACCATTTTAATTAACGCCTGGCAGTGACCTACTTACAGTTGACTGACAGTTAATTGCCAACTGACTTACAATTATAGAAATTAAAATTCAAGTTTAAATAAGAATAGTGTATGGCATAGGAAGACTTGAATATTGGATATTTGAATAAATACAAACAGTTAAAATAAAATGTCAAGATAATGAGCTTTTAAAACTGCACCACAGGTAAACTTCATTTTATATTTCTTTGACTTGTTGGATTAGACAATTTATTAATCTGTTTTTGAATCCAAATGCATGTGTGAGCTCCATTCTCGTTCTGAGAGCCTTTAACATCTTGTTATGGATGAGGTGAGGAATCTGATGTCTCTTCCTAATCAGCTTAGTGTTGTGGGCAGCAGTGATCTAAAAAAATATTTTCAGCAGGCTGCACTAAACTAAGCACCACCATATGAAATCAGTGAAAACAATACACGTTAGATGACACACCTTACTATCGAACCAAGTTCACCTGACTGCCCGGATGTATATTGGGGAAAACAGCTTTTCTATATAATCAGTATCACTGAACAATAAATAGCGAAAAATGAATTTATTTTTCTTCCTGATTTTGTTTAAATTCCACTTCACTTTTGTGTTCTGCCTTATAATTGCAGGAGTTATGTTTTGTTGCTGCCAGTAGGTGGCAGTAAATGGTAATGGCCAGTAGGGTCACTCAACAGGAAGTAGTATAGTGATAGCAAACAAAGAGGTCACATCAACTTGCGTGCTGCAAGTTAATCCGCTGTAATCTTACATTGTTACGCCTTCAAAAGCATTGCCTGCGAGTTGAATGGTTTCATTACATATTCATGTTTAGATATTAGTTATATCTCATGTATGTAACAAGGTGCATTTCTTTCTTTTTTCTTTCTCAGTTTTACTCCAACCCAATGCAACTGATTTGTATTGTTTCATTGACCTCATGCAAGTGTGGCATTATTAAACACCGGAGCTTGGACGCTACATCCTGACTCCCATGTCGTTATTGAAAGGAGTTTGGCTGGCTGTCTAACTGCATACAGACACATACACGTAGGGAGGACAGTACAGTTTGTTAAAGATTTTTTAAGCAGACCATTACTGTACAATTTACCACCTTGATTTCCTCTACGCATGGGAATATTCATGATTTGTCAGTTTGTCTTTGCATACCACATTTATTTTTTCCTTAATTTCTGGATGCAAGTTTCTCCCTACATAAACATTCTTACATAATCTGCAAAAGAGATATTTTTTCGCTTGCAACTATATAATGGACCCTAATTTACGGAAGCAGGTGTATCTTGCAAAGCATATTTGGAGCTTGGAATGAATATAATTTTTAAAGGGTTACAAGAACAGAGAGACCTGGGGTTGCTTGTGCTCAAATCTTTGAAGGTGGCAGGACAGGTTAAAAAAGCAGTTAATAAAGCATATGGGATCCTGGGCTTTATAAACAGAGGCAGAGAGTACAAAAGCCAGGAAGTTATGCTAAATCTAGTTCGGCCCCAGCTGGAGTATTGTGTCCAATTCTGGGCATCACACTTTAGGAAGGACGTGAAGGCTTTGGAGAGGATACAGAGAAATTTATTAGAATGGTTCCAGGGATGAGGGATTACAGTTACATGGATAGCCTGGAGAAGCTGAGGTTGTTCTCCTTAGAGTAGAAAAGGCTAAGAAGAGATTTGATAGAGATGTTTAAAATCATGAAGGTTTTAGATAGAGTAAGTAAAGATAGACTGTTTTCAATGGCTGAAGGTTCGATAACCAGAGTGCATCGATTTAAGGTGATTGGCAAAAGAAGCAGAGGGAACATGAGGAAAAACCTTTTTACATAACAAATGGTTAGAATTTGGAATCCACTGCCTGATTGGGTGGTAGAAAAAGGATAAATAGTAACTTTCAAAAGGGAATTGGATAAATACTTGAAGGAGAAAAGATTGCAGGGATATGGGGAAAAGCGGGGGAGTGGGACTAACTGGATTGCTCTTTGAAAGAGCCGGAGCAAACTTGATGGGCCGAATGGCCTCCTTCTGTGCTGTACTAGTCTATGAAAGTTCCGAGGAGCACTAAAATGGTAAAATTGGTAAAGTACATTTCGACAAGAAATTGAATGAGGGGTTAGGAATGAGGGAAGAATCAACTATGAAATAAGCTTTTTATTTTATTTTTTCTCGGAGTGGTTCTACAAATTCCTAGATCTTGCAACAATGCCAAATTCTGGGATACACTTTAGCTTTATTAAGAATTGAGTGCTGTAGAGGGGAAAAAAAGTCTCTAATACAAAAGAGGAAACAAACGCATTCAGAGCCACTAGTGCAGAATGACTGAATAAATAAAATTGTACTTTATTGGATGAAATTCTGTTTTTATGTATGTTTTGTGAATTCAATTCTGCAATTCTGTCCACTTTTGCATTAAAATCTTAATCCGTGGCATTGATTATTATCTGTTCCTTTACCTGTTTACTCAGTTTTTATATCTTAGCTGTGTGTAAAGCTCAAGATAAATTATGTGGGCCAGGATGGAGATAAGTAACTCGATAGCAAAATACTGCAGATGCTGGAAATCCGAAAAAGATAGGTAACTGTTGTTTAGCTGGCCCTTTGATAATATGGGTAGTGATCTTGGGGGCTTCAGCAGAATTGGAGTGAGGATCGTCGAGTTTGGCATGACTGTGTACAGCAAAGAAAGATAGAACTTGCTTTTATATAGTGCCTTTCAACCCTCGAAATGTCTCCAAGTGCTTTATAGCCAATTAATTAAATTGAAGTGTACTCTGACATAGGAAACCAGGGAGAATCCTGGGGTTTAGCAAAACAGGAGGGGAGGAAATGAATCACGAGTTTCAGTCATATTTCTAAGGCAATAAGAAAGCCCTTGTATTTCAATATCTTTGTATAGGAGTCTGGCAGGCACTTGAAATGTTAATTACTGCAAGCTGCTTCCTCAAGCTGCAGAGAATACTTATTATAGTCTATTGTGAAGAAGGTTGTTTCAAAGGCATTGATATGTGGATGTTTACTGGTGCCATTGTTCTTTGACAAAGAAATATCTTTCAGTTCAGCCAAAGTGTTTAGAACAGATTTTGTTTTCAACATTAAGGGGCAAGTCCCTTCAGATACTCGTACCCCGGGGATCTTTTTAAGTATATGTTTGATTGACAGCTTCATTTTTAATCTTCATTATTCCCATAAGTCTTCAAAGGATTTTGAAAGTACATCTTGGGATGACTTGCTCAAATTCAGCCATCTTTCTGAAGTCATCAGAGGCAAGATTGGCAGCAAACTGCCACATAAGTTTATGGTCAGAAGGGACCTTCCCTTGGGTCCAGATTTACATTGAGTTTTAGTGCAGGAGATGGAACTGTTAGTTTCTGTTTTCTGAGGAGGAATAGTGACGTTTGTTATTACTGTGAATCTGCTGTTTGTCTTTGATACTGTTGTCGCTGCTTGTAAATTGCTCAGGTCAATTGGAGCCCAGTAAGTGGCTTATAAATTTCAGGCTCCAACCAGTAAGTAACTATCTGTGATAGCCAAATGTGATAGCTGAAGAAAAATCTGACTGGTGAATTGGTGCTTAGGCTGGAGTAACTTGGAGCAGGTTTCTATGTTTTGTAAAGTACACTAAAAGGTTACTGCTTTTCTTTTATTGTTTATTCGCTACATTCAAAAGCAGCCACTGTCCATAGAAGCAAGTAACAAATACAGGAAGAGCTGTACCATTTGAAGTTTGATGGGATTTTTCTGAATAAAAGTCCTGGTGTCAACATGTATATTTAGATAAAACTATTTGGTAACATTAAGTACTGCTGCAAAGATATTTAATAAAGACGGAAACAGACATTGTAATGTCTTTAATACAAAAAGAAAATACTGCAGATGCTGGAAATCTGAAATAAAAACAGAAAATGCTGGAGAAACTCAGCAGGTCAGGCAGCATCTGTGAAGAGAGAAACAGAGTTAACGTTTCAGGTCAATGACCTTTCGTCAGAACTGGAAAAAAGCAGGAAATGGAACAGATTTTAAGCAAGTGAAGAGGCTGGGAAAGGGGGGAGGGGATGAAAGAACAAAAGGGAAGATCTGTGATAGGATGGAAGGTGGAAGAGATTAAGAGACATTAAGAGATTTTCAAGGCAAAAGGAGATGGTAATGGAACAGGTTAAGAAACAAAGGATGGCTCTAGATGAAGTGTAAATTGTGCTGGCAGAATGAAAGACAGCTGCCATGTGGGGGAGAAGAAAAAAAGACACAGACAAAAAGTGTGGATAAAAAATATATATATATATAGGATAGGGGCCGAGGTTATGATCTGAAATTGTTGAACTCTATGTTGAGTCCGAAAGGCTGTAAAGTGCCTAATCGAAAGGTGAGGTGCTGTTCCTCGAGCTTACACTGAGCTTCATTGGAACAGTACAAGAGGCCGAGGATGGTGAGGTCTGAGTGGGAGTGGAGCGGTGAATTAAAATGACAGGCGACCGGAAGCTCGGGGTCACCCTTACGGACTGAACGGAGGTGTTCCGCAAAGCGGTCACCCAATCTGCGTTTGGTTTCCCCGCCCCTCCACGACACCCTTGTCTACTCCGCTATCACCCCCAACACCCCTTCCCTTTCGCCTGGCACCTTCCCATGCAAGCGCAGGAGATGCAACACATGCCCTTATACGTCACCCCTTCCCACTGTCCAGGGCCCCAAACACCCCTTCCAGGTGAAACAGCGATTTACTTGTACTTCTCGCAATTTAGTATACTGTATTCGCTGTTCACGATGTGGTCTCCTCTATATTGGGGAGACCAAACACAGATTGGGTGACCGGTTTGCAGAACACCTCCGTTCAGTCCATAAGGGGGACCCTGAGCTTCTGGGCGCCTGTCACTTTAATTCACCGCTCCACTCCCACTCAGACCTCACCGTCCTCGGCCTCTTGCATTGTTTCACGGAAGTTTAGCGTAAGCTCGAGGAACAGCACCTCATCTTTCGATTAGGCACTTTACAGCCTTCCGGATTCAACATAGAGTTCAACAATTTCAGATCATAACCTTGGCCCCTATCATATATATATTTTTTTTTTTATCCACACTTTTTGTCTGTCTTTTTTTCTTCTCCCCCACATGGCAGCTGTCTTTCATTCTGCCAGCACAATTTACACTTCATCTAGAGCCATCCTTTGTTTCTTAACCTGTTCCATTACCATCTCCTTTTGCCTTGAATATCTCTTAATGCCTTCCATCCTATCACAGACCTTCCCTTTTGTTCTTTCATCCCCTCCCCCCTTTCCCAGCTCCTGCACTTGCTTAAAAATCTGTTCCATTTCCTGCTTTTTTCCAGTTCTGATGAAAGGTCATCGACCTGAAATGTTAACTCTGTTTCTCTCGTCACAGATGCTGCCTGACCTGCTGAGCTTCTCCAGCATTTTCTGTTTTTATTTGTAATCTCGCTATATCTCTATACACACACACACACACACACAGACACTTTAAACAGATGGAAAGTGAAAATGAAGAGCGGCCCGTCCTTATTATAAGTAAAGGTTTAATTATTTATCTACTCAGTCAGTATGGAAATTTGCCTGAAAGCAGTGAAACCAGTGCAAAAGATCCCAGAATTTCAAGTGCAAGTTATGTCCAGCACAAATTGAGTTTCCCCGATCTTTTGCGCTGGTTTCAAAAACTTTGCGCTAGAAGATGGCCCCACCCACAAAACTGGCCACGCCCCCAGATTGAATTAATCACCATTGCGAGTTTTCTCTAATTGTGTTCGTTTGTGGGCCTTCGAGGATACTTGAAAAATTAAGATTTTTTAGGCGCAAGGACACTGATAGGCACGCTTTAAAAGCTTTTAAATATTTTTAATTTACTAAGCAACTGACTATTGTACACCAATGCAAGTAGTAAATGAGTCTGTGTAGTTTTTTTTAAAGTCATTTTCAATTATTTAAAATCGCAGAACTCCCAGGTGGTGGACTAGACACAGTTTAAAAATGCCTATTTTTTATGATAAACCTGTTTTCAGCTGTATTAATTAGACTGCACCAAGTTACCACTTTTAAATATATCAAGGAATACTTTATAAAACAATTTTTTTTTAAAGAACAATTACGTTCTAAAATGCTGCCCGATTGGTTCATGGCAGATTTTACGTTCGCCGATATGCAAATGAGTTTGAGCGGAAACTTGAGGGGGGAAAAAAATTCTCAGACGTAGCACAATTCTGGGCGCAATGTGTGCCCAGATTGCCGATTGCGCCCAAAGTGGAAACTCTACCCCAGTGAGTGCAGGCTAATAGTATAAAGTTTAAGAGATGCATCTCCTTTTTCTTAGTGCAGTGCTTGCTATTTTATAAAATCTCAACAAGTAATAAGACTTTGATCCCAGGCACTGATTGGAATTGACAGATAGCACTGAGGCTGCTTAAACGTACACTGCACCTTGCTTGAAAAAACTAAAGTTTTCATAGTTTGTAGAAAAGCTTAGTGACTTGATTTTATTCAGCTTGCTCAATTGAGTTTCCACGTCCTTTCTTAGTTCCAGCTATTCAGAATTCCATTCTGTTCCACCCATACTTTTATAAAACAAGACTCAAAGTGAGCATTAAAATTCTAATTTTCATTTCTGAAATCCAAAATGGTATATCTCCTTTTTGAATTCTTCCTGTATATTGTACTCAATAAAAATGGGTAGAATGGAGCTGAGCTCAATGCGCGCGTAAAAAAAATCTGATTCAGCCAGTAGATGGCCTAGGTTCTTACAAAGAGAAGTCCGTAAGATGGATTTGTACGAACTGATTGGAAAAGGTCAGTAAGGAAAAGACAGCTTCCGTTGACAGTAATTATCGTCATAACAAACTCGAGGAAATCACAAAGCAAATAAGTTGCTGATTGAAAAAAATATTTTTGAGTGTTCCATGAAAAATTATGGAATAAATTTGCCTGTTAAACTGGTTTGCACATGAAGGGAATTTGCTGCCTTATTGAGGAGTGTCTCTGTTGTTTGTACTGCTATATCATGATTCAGCAGGAACTTTTTTCTCTCTCTTCAAGAATAGTTTGTAGATTTGGATATGTTCTGCTGTGCCATGATGTCATTGCATTAGTCCGCCCCTCCCCGGTATATCACTGTGATAGGTTATTGTGTAAGATGCTGGTGCACAGCATCCCTTTAATCCTTCATTATTTACTGCTTTGGAGTTTTTAAAAGATCTTTAAAATCTGTAAAGGATACTCGGGGAGTTTGTATTCATGAAAAATGGACCATCAAGTCGCTCCATGGCACAGTCATCAGTTATGTCATCCAATGTGGTTTTTGCTCATTATAATATATGTGTGTGGATATAGGAGTTTTACTCATTTCTAACAAATGATAAGTTCATTTGGGAACGTGATTCTTCAATCTGCTCCTCAGTGTGTGTTGCTTTGTTCTGGAGAAATGTCTAACTTTTTTTACCTCCATTGAAGCTGACCTTTTTTAACCACAATGGGAGAAATACTTACTGTTCCTTCAGTCTTTATAACTCCGTAGTCTCCAGGTGTGACAACTGAGAGGATTCCCAATTCGAACATACCATTCAAAGTGCCAGTTTGCCAACTCTCATTGGGAATTGTTTCCCAAACACACACGCTGAAAAATGTTTCCTACCTGGAACATTTTCACCATTTAGCTATATAAACTGCAGGAATCAGAAGTGTTGCCTCAGCCGTGCTTTAACAAAAAATAAAGACAATGTTGCATGTTGAATTTCCTCTGAATAAGCTGAAGTACTGTGAGGGGCAGGACAGAGGTCTGTGTCAACAAATAACTTGTAAAAATGCATTATTCTTTCCTAATATAGCCACGGTCTCATAATATCAAAATTCTTAAACTAAACAAGGTATTGAAGGTATTGTTGCCCAGTTACTGACTGATGCGGGCCTTTGTTGCTGCGAGGTTTGTGGGTGATGGCAGCTGCTTGCTGTTCCAGTTGTGGCCAGTGGTATATGCTAACCACTACTAGAATAATTTGTGTATTGTTTGATATTGAATAAAACTGTATCATCCCTGTTGAAATGCATTAAGTGCCTTTGTCTGATATTCTTCCAGAAGGTTCAAAGAAGTGCAGCAGCCTGTTGATGGTTTTGTTTTTTCTATGTAATTCAGGCACCAGGGGGAGATCACTGGTTAGTATTTTAGATTGATGAACCTATCTGCAATTGAAAAAAATCACTGAAAACCAGGTTGTGGGCCGTTGGCAATTATAGAAATGTAATCACAAGCTATTTTTTTAAAAGAGAGAAATTACTATACATAGAATTGCTGTAATAGCTTAGAGATTTGGCAGGAGGAGTTGCCTTTATTAACATTGACACGTAACCTGTTGGTTAAAGGCACTGTCGGTGTTTGCTTTCGAAATCCTCTTTCTCCGATGCATTGGTACATTAGTTATCACAAAATAAGATGAGTGCACTTTGTCAACATCATCTTTGCCCTAGCAGAAAATTGTTTTATTGCAGCAAAAACCAGAGTAATCAAACTGCCAGTATAGTAAAATAAATTACACTGTCATGTGTGCCAATAACCACGCTGGTTTGAAACAGGACTACAGTGCAAACCCATTTAATGCATTGTGGCAAATAATATCTTCAACCTTTTGAAAGTTTAGTGACATTTAATTAAGTGCATATTCACATGAATAATGCTTTCTGCAACACAAGTGTGGCGAGTTGACTAAATGTCACTATTACATGGTTCAAAGAATCTGTTTTGTAATCTACACCAGAATAAACATTTAAAAGCCTGCAAATGTAGAAAAACATATTTTTACATGTTAAATATGTGTTCAAATACTACTGCCTATATTAAAGCAGCTTTGACAAAACTGTTGTTTGGCAATTTTATTATAAAATAAGTAAAATTTTACATACGGTTTAAATGCCTTTTGTTACACCAAATGGTCTGTTTTCTGATGATTTTGGTGTGATATATTAAACAGGATATAAAATATTTAAATTCAATTAATACAATAGCTATTGAAACATTTATGCATAAACATGTGGGCAACATAACAGGAACATGTACTGGTAGTGAGATTGATGTTCATGTCAAAATAAAGCAGGCTTGTGCTTTAACATAATGCTTTGACAATGAGAAACTACAGCAGCTATTAGGATTTTCTAATCCTAATCTCTGTTAGGGTATCCAGTTAAGAATAGTTGAAGACCTTGCTGCGTGTCCATGTGATTCATGTGCTAATTGTGTAGGTGCTTCGGGAAATGCGGTTGAGAAGCACTGTACTTCCTGATTAGTGCCAGTGAACAGACACACAGCGCACAGTGTATAGCAGTTAAGTGTCTGGTCCCAGCTGAGAAAATGGTTCCATTATCTCCCAGCTGCATAGACAACCCATAAGGGCCTGCTATGCCTGGTTGATCAGTATAGTGGAGGCAGTGACTTGCTGTGAGGCTGAACCTCTATTTGTTGGAACAGAAAGTGGAAAGGAAACTGATGCTCCTTCCCATTTAGTTCGGTGAGTACATAGAAATATTTTTGTGGGAGTGCAGCTTCGTAATATGTGCTATTCTGTTTTGATACTTAATAGATGCAGCTTGCGATTGTGATGGAATCAGTTAAGTATGTGGTGTCTGTGTTTTATGAAAGGATTATTGTGTTTGTGTTAACTCAACAGCAGCAGTAAATACAAGCCTCAGTTACTGTAAATGCTCTCTATTTGCTGCAACTGTTAAATAATACTTCATGTACTATTGCTGTCTAAGAGGCATTTGATTTGCTCAGGATTTCTATTTCCCAAGTCTTTAGTGATAGATTCTTTTGTTGAGAGATATTGTAGATTTGAAGACAAAAAGATGAAGAGAAAATATTCTTTATGGCATTCATAGTTGTCACAGACAGGAATAGATCCAGGCAAGTGGGTAAAGGTATTTAGAGCTGCTCTTTGTTTCAGGAGTTGCCTGTGTGGTGCTGTTAAGCATCTTGCAACCTCCTAAAATCAAGATACCTCCAGTGGGATAATCTTTGAAAGGACAGGGATCTCCTCAAATTGCAAATGAATATTCAGAGCATTTGCTTCCTAGACTGTTGTAATTAAAGTGGCTCGGTAATGGATCTAAGAGATGAAACATTTATGCAGCGTGAAATCTGAGAGATCTTATGTATAAAATATTAGCAAAAGGTATGTATTTATCTCTCATTAATAGTTATTTTACTGACAACCCATTGAATCAGTAATTGCATGCAATACTTAGGTTAAAATGAAGCATTTCAGTATACAACTACAGATAACCAAGTTGTTTGCTTTCATTTGTAATCCCAGTGAAAGCTTCATTGTTAATGTGACAGTGCAGATTTAAAGCAGAACTGGTTACCTTTCATTTAAGATGCTAACTTAAAGCAAGGACAAGCACCATTTAGCTGCTAAGAAATATGATTTTTTTTAAACTCTGAAGATAGACATTGAATTGTCCTGTTTAAATGCAAACACTTAAAATGAGGCGACCAATGGGCTTTTATCAACTGCAATAAGGATATAAATCTCTTTTTTTTTAAACCCACAAAACTCCAAAAGAGATATGGGTATCCTGTTTTAAGTTGATGGCAGAAAATATGTTCAAGCTTATAAAAATTATGGTAGTTGTTTAACACTGTGCCAAATTATAAAGTAGATTAAAAATCCAGTTTTTAATAACAACGTTTAGTGAAGTAATTTACTGCTCATTTCTGACCTTGTATTGGTCAGTTGCTGTTTTGGACCCATCTAATTGTTGCAACAATTTACTGTGCTAGCAATATATTGCTGTGCTCAAACCCTGGCATCATAAATCTGAGATTGCTCAATTAAATGGATGGATGGATATATGTGTGTATTTCTGGTTGTCTGGTTTTTCATTCTTTCTGTCGAAGTATATATATAATGTATATATGTGTGCATTTATTTATTTATCTATTGAAGTGTCAACTTTAGAACACTTTGTTACTACTTGTGCATGAGAAACTGTAGATAGTGCCAAAGTTTTTTTTAAAAGACAGCTTTGTAACGGTTTTCTTAGCACATGCTGGCAGTCACAAAGCAAATAGGACAAACCACTGAAAGTCATAAAGGCGTGGTGTTGACATCGTAATGTAACAAGCTTTTATGGTAAACACGCTGATGAATTCAGTGATGTGATTACATTGGCCCAGATTTTGCAGTAGGAATAACGGGGAGGCTTACAGCACTCACTGTTATTATGGAGTAAATCGGACAGTAACTTCTGGGGTCCGCACATGCACAGTTAAACGCGGAAATCAGGAAGTCAGTGTCTGAGTTACCCTGCTGCTCCACGAGCTTTGCTACACCCGTACCTCGCCGAAAGACTAGGCATTCAAACATATGAAGGGTGTGAAGTTGTACTTACCCACTGGATACCCACTAAACACACCAGAAAAAGTTAGGACTGGTGCATTCAAGTGTAAGCGTGAGAAGTCTTATTTACTGCCAAATAACCTCTTTGGCAATGAAAATTTACTTTGTGGAGTCTCATTCCTTCAGATTTTAATTATTGTTGGAGATTTAAAAATTTTTTTTAATGAATAATTAAAATTAATTTTTTTATTTAACTTTCTGGCCCCTTTTTATCTCTCTCTAAAAGCCATCTTTCTTTCCCTTTATTTCACTTCATATACATGCTCCCTGCGATTGTGCCAATGGGGATATTGCCTTCCCCCCACCCTTCATGATCGTGACCCCCCTCCTTTGGCCTCTGATCTACCCCCCCCGCCCCTTCAGCTTCCGACCTAACCCCGCCCCTCTGGCTTCTGATCTCCGACTCCCCCTAACCCTTCCACCCTAGCCCCATCCTGCCCCCACCCTCCCACGGTTTCCGATCGCTCCCTCCCTACTCTCCGCTCCCTGGCTGTAGCCTGATGACGAAGGCCTACCCACCCGACAGCCAGCCAGCCTCTTACACTGGCTGACTGCGGGCGGCAAACAGAGACAAAAAACGTTAATCAGGTCCTGCTGTTAAATTCGGCAAGACCTGACACAAAACCGCCCCACCCTCCCCGCAGCTACCCAGTAAATATCGGGGCCTGTGTGTCTCACTGAGGATTCATCAATCTGATTGGGTGAAGGGACAAGCTGTTGATTTCCCTGTTCACACAGTCCCTAGATCCCCTGGAGAGGGCGCTGTGCTGAAATGGATCTCTAATTATTGCAAGTTGCTGTGAAAAAGCCCACAAAAAGTCTTTGGGCAGCTGTAAGTGCAATGAACGGTGAGCGGCGTTCCTTCGCCGCTGACAGCAAAATCCGGGCCACTGTGTTACCTGAATTTGGTGCTACTCTTGTTCATTTTGAGCTTAGCATTAAAAACAGTTAATATAAGATATATTTATTTATTTTCTTGCTAGATCTGTCTATCATTTTCTTTCCCCTTGCTCCCCCACCTGAAGTCACTGCCAGCTTAATGAGGTAATGTTCCTTAATTTCCCTCCAGTACGCTGGATCTTACTTATCTGGGAGCACTGACAGCGAATGTCAGCAGGCTATTCCACCATGGGATTTGGAGGGAGGGGATCTCAGCACCTTATTCTATCCTCACCAAGTGTTCACACTTGTATTTCTAATAAAAGTCATTGGATAGTAATTGGGAGTGGGAACCCTGCATGATATTTCCTTGAAGGTGATGAGGCCAGTTGCAATGCTCCTACCAATCCCTGTCTGAGGTGACTGATTCAGCACAGTTTCGGAATTGAACCTAGGATTACTTGGCCTGCCACTCAGCAGGGAACCCCAATGTAAGATTTAAGGCAGCATTGCATAAGCACAAGAAGTCAGCTGTGGCTGAGTGGGTAGCACTCTTGCCGATGAGTCAGAAGGTTGTGGGTTCAAGTCCCACTCCAGAGACTTTAGCACATAATCTAGGCTGACACTCCCAGTACAGTTCTAAGGGAGTGCTGCACTGTCAAATGTGCCATCTTTCGGATGAGACAAACTGTAGCCCCTGGGTGGACTTAAAAGATTCCACAACACTATTCAAAGAAGGATAGGGCAGTTCTCCCAGGTGGCCTGGCCAACATTTATCACAAAGACAGATTATCTGGCCATTAATGCATCTGGTTATTGTTATTGCAAATTAACTGCCACATTTCCTACATTACAACAGTGACTACACTTCAAAAGTACTTCATTAACTGTAAAGTGCTTTGAGTCATCCTGAGGTTTTGCAAGGTGCTATATAAATGCAAGTTCTTTCTTTCATATAATATTGTCTCTTATGCAAACTTGGCATGGTCCTGCAGTTGAAATCTTGGAACATGCTGTTCCAGGAAATAAGCGAGCTCCATAATGTAATTACATCATTTCTTTTAATCGTAACTTGCCCATTCCTTAGCCCATGAAGAAAAATACTGGAAGGTTTATACCTATAGTCACAGGCTCTGTGTCTGTCCGCTGTGGAATTCTAAAACTCCCTGGCTTAAGTGAACCATTCCTTAGAGGAATTTGTAACCCCCCCTTCCCCACCCCCCAATCACAGATCGAATGGTTACCATTTGTGCCATTGACTGGATTTCCTGAGGAATTATGATTCCTCTCCCTCAAGCTAATGGTTACTTAACAAAGGTGTGTAAGAAGTAGACGGGTAATTCTAACATTTCCAACTTCTCATGCTGTTACAAGACAGCTTCCTCTAAAAACTAGGGAATCAACCATTTCCTCGGAAAAAAAAAGCTAGGGAATCAACCATTTCCTCACAATAATTAACTGACAATGATGAGAATGTGATCATCAGACTAAACAAATGCTGTTGAAAAGCAAACCAAATTAATTGGGGAAGAAACAGCAAATCTAGACTAAAAGACTGGATAATATGCAAATTTCCCCCAGTCCATCCCAATTGTTCAAGCAGTGTTCTGGGGAAAGTAAATGAACATGCTGCAAGCATTTCAGTTGATTTTTAAAAATACACAAAAATCTGAGCTTTGGAACAGCCTAATTAATTTGTTTGCATGAAATAGCAACTTAATTGGCTACATGCCAGTTCATGCAATAGAACAATTTAATACACAAAATAAAATGTACCAAATTACTAATTTCAAATCGAGCTTATCAAATGGGTTGGCAAAATTTGTGTAAGTAACAAATTGGGTTAACTTTTCATCTTCAATGTTGGACAATTGTACACATTCAAATGACTTACACCTATTCATGAGGCCGTTCTCCTTTTGGTGCTGATATACCCCAAGTTTACGTGGGCGTTCCAATAGATAAGATACATTTAGTAAATAGAGGCATCTTTTAGATATTTAGCAGTTTACTTAGTTGAATAACAATGATAGAAAATTCTGGAGAATCTTATTGCCGATATTGCAAACTTTTGATAAAGCAGAATGAGTGGCTGAGCCACGTAGCAGATAGGTGACTAAATTTGCATTGCAAAGGTCCTTGGTTCGTGTCCCAGTGATGGTGGCATTCTAACTTTTCAACCTATATGTGTGATGAGTTTCATCAGCTCTCAGTCGGGTCATTTGGTGGGGCCAGCCTCTGGAAAACGGTCTTTCTTAGTTGATGGACATAGTGAAGATGCCATGAAAACCCAGAGAGAGATCATAGCTTGTACTGTATGTTTGTCTCCAAAATGACAGACAACATCTTGATGAAGGCTTGAGAAAGGGGAAGCAGTAAAGTGGGGAAGCAAGAAGAGAATTAATAAATCAACTGGAATTATTTTCAGTGATTTAAAACTCTAAACAATCTGTTGTCAGTCTCTGTGCAAGAGTCAGTATGTCATTTGTTTGGAGTAAAGTTGATACCCGTAAGCTGTGGGCATTTAAAAAAAAAGTTCATTTATTGTTTCAATATATGTAGCATTTTTATTGTTGCTTGATTCAAATAATAAAAGGTAAATTATCAGGAATATGTGAATTAGCATTCCCCATTTGATGGCCTGTGGTATAGGTGTTAGAATATACTTTATTAGCAGCAAAAGGCAAGCTGGGGATCTGTGTGAAATTGGTCGATCATGAATGTTCCTCAAGCAAAAGAGACAATCCACAGAGCATGTTATAGTAGACCATTGAACATGGTGCAAGTTATTGTGGTTGAACATTGTACTGTAGATGCTGGGGGTAGACCACTAAACCCCAATGTAATGCACAGTGTATAGACTGTTGAGCCTACATCAAGCCAGGGAACGTTGATTTTTTTTCTCTTTTAATGCCCTGTTTATATTGCAGAACCACATCTGTTTACATCGCATACACAGTTGTTTGAAAGCTATGATTGCAATTTTAATGTTCTAGCTGAGGAACTTTCACACAGATCAGCAACATGAAACAGCATCCCTTTCTCAAACAGCAACCAAAATAATAACTGAGCCTATGTATGCCCAGCACCGTTGGTGGCAGTCATTTAGTCCTAGGGAGTGAGATTTATTGCTCTTATGTACTTTTTTACGTATATATCTGCAATTTTCATGATTTTTTTACAGTACTCATTGGTAAAGGGAGCTGAACTGTGTACTCTTATGAAAGCGATGCTAATTATGGATGGCCCCTTACAACTGGTTAATTATTAAGGGTGGTTAATGGACCTATAGACCATTAAGGTGAATCAGATACTCCTTGCAATATACAGATGTTAAGTGCTTCATTCTCTATGAAAAACAGACTCTGCATTTGTAGCACATTAACATATAAGTGTTCCTCTACATACAATATATGTGTTACAGTAACACGTGAACTTAATGTCGAACAGGGACAGTAAAATCTCAGTAAGAGAAACCAAACAAAATTGTATTTTATTCAACAAACATCAGTGTTTCGACTCTATCCAAATGCACAGTATGAGATGCTAAGCTTATTGGCTTTCCCTTAATGGTTTAACTTTAAGGTAGCAACAGCAGAAGCTACTTGTAAGATCCCTGTCTCTGTATTGGATAAAAAATGATTAAATCTTTAAAGAATATATATTGAGGACTGGATTTG
Source organism: Somniosus microcephalus (assembly GCF_052327205.1). Lineage (NCBI taxonomy): Eukaryota > Metazoa > Chordata > Chondrichthyes > Squaliformes > Somniosidae > Somniosus > Somniosus microcephalus. The sequence goes on from NC_140997.1 coordinate 167,932,799, forward strand.
GCTTTTTCATAAATACTACTCCCTTGCCACGGAATCCATTCTCCCTTGCCACCACCAATCTCCCGCTACTTTCTTGGGCTGAAGCAGTCCATTTGCAACATCCATGTCCTCTTTGACTGGAGCCGAGCTTTAAACTCCACGGGGTAAAAATGGGGGGGAGCACCACAGCGCCCCCATGGCCGATTTTCCCAGGTAGCGCCCCGAGAGGGAGGAGGGGTGCTACTGGAAGCGCCTCGCGTCCCTCTTGGGGCGCTACGAGCTAATATCACGGTACTACGGGCGCTGCGGCACGTCGCGCTGTGGTACTGCAGGCCTTCCTCCCCTTATTAAAGGGGAGGGGCCTGGCGCAGCGTGTCCCGGTGCCCAGCTGGACCACCAGGGATCAGAAGTGCTGGCAAAGGAGCCCGCACTCACGTAGAGCAGCCAGCACACCGCGGGGGGGCTTCACGGAGGCCGGGGACAGCAGAGGGAGCAGTTGCTGGCAGGCAGCCAGCAACAAAAATGGCCGCCCGCCACCTCCCCTTTAACTAGTGCCGCCCCGGCTGCAGATAGGCCCCCCCTGACCCCGGCGGACATAGCGTCCGGCGGTAAGTCGGGGGGCACCACCCAATATTACAGCTGGGGTGCGAGCGGGGCACTGCACACGGTGATGACGTCATCGCTGGTGGCGCGGTGCTAACGGTTAGCGCCGCCGCTAACCTCCCGTTGAATTTCCCAGGCGCTAGTTGCTTTGTGCCCACGGAAGGTGCAAATCAACCGAATTTAGTGTTATCCATCACCAAGACCACTTAGTTACATCTCCACAGCCCTTCTGCCACTGTAACCCTCATGTACTTTGTCTTCTCCAGACTCAATTATTCCAAAGTTTTCCTTGCTAGCCGCCCATTCCTGCATGTTGCATAACTTCAACTTATCCAGAACTATGCTGCTGGTGTCCAGCTCACCCATTAACCCCATCCTCTCTGACCAACCTTGGCTCCCCATCTCTCTGAATTTAAAATCCTCATCTTGTCTAGAAATAACTGTGTGCCTTCAGCTCATCATATTCTTGCAGCTCCGTCAGCCCAATATCCCCTTCTGTGCAATCCCATCACTCCCTTTGCCCCAACATTGGTGCTATTTTCTGGAGCCCCCTTCCTAAATTTCTCCACCTTTTTTAAGTAAAAAAATCTTTTTGTTCCCTCCCAATGCCTAAAGTTGTTCTCCCCAAAGCAGCAGCACCAGAATTCTGCCCTCTTCCCTTTGCTTTTCATTGCTGCCATTTTCTCTCCTTCATTTCCTCCCTTCCCTTCACCTTCAATTCTCCATTGAGGGGAGAGGTTGATCTGCATGATCCTTGTCTGCTGGATTGAACCCTGTCTACATTTGATGCTTGTATGTATAGTACATACTGTTTTTATACCAGTTCTATTTTTAGTAGATTTGTGCTCCGTTTTAGTAGTAATTTGACTGATTTAAAGGGGGGAAAATTGGATCGCTTTGCGCCTCCCATTAGCGCCCCAAGGGAGCGCTAACAGGTCGCAAAGCACCTAGCGCCCAGGTCACGAAGTTGCTAATGCCTCCCGTGAAATTCAGTGGCAAGTTAGCGGTGGCAGTAGCCGGTAGCGCCCTGCGGTGATGACGTCATCACTGTGCGCAGCGCCCCGCTTGCGCCCCCTACCTACCGCCGGACGCTATGTCCGACAGGGTCAGGGTGCAGTGTTTGTGGCCTGGGCGGCGCAAATGAAAGGGCAGGTGCCGGGCGGCCATTTTCTTTGGGCTACCTGCCAGCTCCTGCCCCCTCTCACCTCCTCCTGCGGGGTGCTGGCCATGATCAGTCAGTCCGGCACTCCTCTTGAGTACCGGCCCCTTTTGCCGGCACCCCGCTCTCCGTTGGTCCAGCAGGGCCCCGGTGCGTGCTGCGCTAGGCCCCTCCCCTTTAATCAGGGGAGGGAGGCCTGTAGTACCGTGGCGCTACTGCACGTAGCACCGCAATATTGAATGTGAGCGCCCCAAGAGGGAGGGGGAGCGCTTCCAGTAGTGCCCTGCCTTCTGCTTGGTGTGTTACCATTCAATTTTGGGCGCGGGGGAGCTAACAGTAGCGCCCCGGCGAAGTTAGCGTCCCAAAGGGGGTGCGACCCAATTTTTCCCCCAAAGTGTTTAATGACTTCATTTTCAGCACAAAGTATTCATACAACAATTTGATTAAAAAGTCAATATTTTACAGAAAGATGGAAAGAAGTTGAATCTTTTTCAAATTTTTTGCACCTTACTCACCTCCTCTCCTGGTTATAGTCCAACAGCTTTATTTGAAATCACAAGCTTTCGGAGTGCTGCTCCTTCGTCAGGTGAAGTGAAGAGATGCATATAAGCACAGCATATATAGTCAGAGTGATCTCTGACTATATATGCTGTGCCTATATGCATCTCTTCACTTCACCTGACGAAGGAGCAGCGCTCCGAAAGCTTGTGATTTCAAATAAAGCTGTTGGACTATAACCTGGTGTTGTGTGACTTCTCGCATTTGTCCACCTCAGTCCAACACCAGCATCTCCACATCACACCTCCTCTCCTGGAAGTGCTGACTCCTACTGGAGAACAGTTGCACAGCTGCCCTCCAACACTTGGCAGGTCTGTAAATCTCCTGTGTTCAGGAGGAGTCTTACATGTTTAATCCTGGCCCTCCTCCTCTCCCCCACCAGCTGAGGATACAAATCCCCCATTTCCTGCTTCAGGATTGGGATCTTTCCCCTCCTCCTTCACTAATATGTACATAATCCATTTTGCCGGAGGATCATTCTGTACTATGTGCACATTCCAGAATTTCTTTTGCTTTGGCTGGAAAGTGAGCGATCACTATGGAGGTACAGTTATCGTAATACTGGTAGTACAGACTTTCTATTAAAACTAGAAGTTACGATAATTTTAGTAGAGGGCTTTACTGCTGCTACAAATGTCTTATTTCCACTGTGGTCACTAGTTTTGTCTCACTCTCCAGAGAGAAAATACTCACCAGACATACAAATTTTAGTAATTCAGCAAACCTAGGATTTCACCAGTCTGGCCTGGCCTTTACTCACTGAGCCACCAACAGCGCCAGCTTTAAGATATTCAGGCTCCCCAGTGAGGTTAGTATACCCCCCCTCCAGTCAATCAAACATAAGAAACATAAGAAATAGGAACAGGAGTAGGCCATTTGGCCCCTCGAGCCTGCTCTGCCATTCAATAAGATCATGGCTGATCTGATCTTGGCCTCAACTCCACTTCCCTGCCCACTCCCCATAACCCTTGACTCCCTTATTGTTCAAAAATCTGTCTATCTCCACATTAAATATATTCAATGACCCAGCCTCCACAACTCTCTGAGGTAGAGAACTCCACAGAATAAGAACATAGGAAATCAAAATGTTAAAAATGTTTAACTTTGGGCACAGTTAAAACTCTATTGATACTACAGAACAACCAGTCCCCAGGAAAGGAAACAGTGTCAGTAGCCACCCAGTCAGCACAGAGATGGTCATTCCATTCTGCTCAACTGAACACCCCAGAATACACAGTTTACTTATTTGTTCAGCCAGGGTCTGCAACCTATATTCATTCCAATTAAAAGAAAAGAAATAACTTGCATTTATATGGTGCCTTTCATGACCACAGGATTTCTCAACGCACTTTACAACCAATGAAGTACTTTTGAATTGTAGTCACTGTTGTAATGTAGGAAATATGGCAGGTAATTTGTACACAGCAAGGTCCTACAAACAACAATGAGTTAATGACAAGAAAATCTGTGTTAGTGTTGTTGATTGAGGGATAATTATTGGCCAGAATACCAAGGAGTGTGACAACCGAGAAACTGCAGATTTACCAGCAGGCTCTCACTATCCCGCCACCACCCCCCCCCCCCACTTCAGCTGCAGCTTTCACTTGAACCTAAAGTACGCTATAGCTATCAAGGGAACTCCAGACTTGAAATGAAGTTGAAGACCAAAAAGATTGGTCTTCAACTTGATTGTATTGAATTGATCTTAATGTGAAAAGGAAAACTTTGTATTTGAAATTTTATATTACCCATTTATTGTGCAATGTCTGAATGGTGGGGCAGTTGCATCTTCTTATGTGTGTCTGTGTATACCTGGGAGTACTCAAAAACAACAACAGCAGAGAAAGGGTTAATTTCAAGGAGGCAAGTCATCATCTGTACCATCTGAATAAGGAATGCAACTGTATGTAAAATGTGTTGAATTTAAACAAGGTGACTCTTCAGCCATAATAAGTCTTATCCACAGTGTCAGCTGTGGCTCAGTTGGGAAGCCCTCTCACCTCTGAGTCAGAAGGTTGTGGGTTTAAGTCCCACTCCAGAGACTTGAGCACAAAAATCTAGGCTGACACTCTAGTGTAGCGCTGAGGGAGTGCTGCACTGTCAGAGGTGCCGTCTTTCAGATGAGACGTTAAACCAAGGCCCCGTCTGATCTCTCAGGTGGACGTATTATTTCGAAGAAGAGCAGAAGAGTTATCCCTGGTGTCCTGGCCAATATTTATCCGTCAACTAACATAACAAAAGCAGATTATCTGGTCATTATCACATTGTTGTTTGTGGGAACTTGCTGTGCGCAAATTGGCTGTCGCGTTTCCCACATTACAACAGTGACGACACTTCAAAAGTACTTCATTGGCTGTAAAGCACTTTGGGACATCCGGTGGTCACGAAAGGCGCTATATAAATGCAAATCTTTCTCTCTATTGCAGTGATATTTGGTGACAAAGGAAAACTGCAAGTTCATTTAATATTTTCTTAATTTAGAGTTTTTGATTCTTAGTATAAAAACCTACCCTTTGGCCCAATTGGTCTAATAATTTGAAGATTATAGGCAAGTACTTGATATGCTCACTCTCTGAAACTTTAAAAAAAATCATTCAGAGAATGTGAGTTTTGCTGGCAATTTATTGTCCATCCCTAGTTGTGCTGATGTTTGATACAGTTGAGTGGCTTCTTAGAGAGTCACTTAGGATGAAAGTTTCCTTTCCTTAATGATTTTACAAAAATCTGATAGCTTCATGGTTTTTTTTTAATGATACCAGCATTTTATTTCCAGATTCCTTTAAACTGAATTCACATTCTCAAACTGCCATGGTGGGATTTGAACCAATGGTCCCTAGATTATTAGTCTAGGCCAATGGATTACTAGTCAAGTAACTTAACCACTGCGCTGCCATACCCTACTTATTATATACTGTATTCATTTTGTTCAGAGCATTATATTTTTTACCTGTAAGTTTGCAGGAAGCATGGAAGGAATTATAAATCAGATTAGTTAATAGCTGTAACTTCTGTTTTGCCGACAAATGCCCACTTTATAATAGTCTGCTTATTCGACCGTTGCAGTGTGGCCAACTCAGTGAAATCATTTTGGTAGTAAGTGAAAATGCCCGTAATTTGCGCTCAGTGACGAAGCAAAGGCATTCACCATTGGCCCTGAAATAAGCTTCCCACAAAGATCTCAATCTCGGTACCGAGAAGTTCGGCTTCTCCGACGTGCAATTGAAATCAATGCAAGTTAATGGGGAATCCCTAGTGCGAGCTGCTGTGACGTCAACAAGCTGTCTAAGCAGCCAATCAAAATGCAGAATTCTCACACAGACAGCGAACCAGAAAGTGAGTAAGCTCCTTTGATTCTAACTTTTTTAAAATGTTAGAGAGAGCAAAACAAAGATTGAGGCTCTCGCATGGGGAATAGGCAAACCTGAAATAAAGATGAAATGTAATTTTTTTTAAGTTTCTTAAAAATTGTAATTTTTATTAAAATGGATAAATTTGACACTCCACAAAATTAAAATTTGTTTCCCATGTCCATAACCTTTGTTTAGCAGTCAATATGCTGTTAAAACACCAGCTACACCTAATCCAAAAGGGTCTAACTTTTAATGGGGTATTTAGCAGCGATATTACCGCGGAAGATCCGAAGTTTTCGTCAGTTTCCCTGATTTGACAGATTACACTGATTGCTGGTGGGGGGGGGGGGGGCACAGTGCAGCCAGTGTCGGAGCAGTGAATAACTGACCGCAACTGCAGGATTTCCGTGTTAGAATGCGCAAGCACTACATCTTGAAGTTGTGGTCAGTTGCAAAGGGGTAATGACAGCGAATGCTGTTCGATCGCAGTGATTACCTACTGCAAGTTCTGGGCCATAGTGTTTAACCACACTCAGCTGACTCCCATGTGTAGTTGAGCAGATAGAGAGAGCAAGAGAGAGATTATTAAGGAAGAAACAAGGTAAGGGTATCCATCAGCATCGTCCAGATTTATACTGAAAAGTACCTAACCCACTTGTGATATCAAAAGTTACTTTCCAGTGAATGGAAATACTTGTAGAGATTAAACCAAGTGTTTGGACTCATTATTTTGCAATGTCAGTATTGCAAAGTGCTGTGTCAGCGGGGAGCCTACGTCAGTCTGTTGTCTGCAGAGGATAATATACGCAGCTGGCCCTAGGGTAAACACTGATGAAACAAGCAAGTTGGAGACATTGAAACATAGAAACATAGATAGAAGATAGGAGCAGGAGTAGGCCATTCTGCCCCTCGAGCCTGTTCCGCCATTTAATGAGATCATGGCTGATCATCCAAATTAAGTACCCTGTCCCTGCTTTCTCCCCATATCCCTTGATCCCTTTAGCCTTAAGAAATATATCTAACTCCTTCTTGAATATATTTAATAAGTTGGCCTCAACTGCCTTCTGTGGTAGAGAATTCCACAGGTTCACAACTCTCTGGGTCAAGAAATTCCTCCTCATCTCTGTCCTAAATGGCTTACCCCTTATCTTTAGACTGTGACCCCTGGTTCTGGACTCCCCCGCCATCGGGAACATCCTTCCTGCATCTAGTCTGTCTAGTCCTGTTAGAATTTTATAAGTTTCAATGAGATCCCCTCTCACTCTTCTAAACTCTAGCGAATATAAGCCTAATCGACTCAATCTCTCTTCATACGTCATTCCTGCCATCCCAGGTATCAACTTGGTGAATCTTCGCTGCACTCTCCCCATGGCAAGAACATCCTTCCTCAGATAAGGCGACCAAAACTGCTCACAATACTCAAGGGCCTAGAAATTCGGTGGGGTTAGCGCCAAATTAGAGGCGTTAGAGGGTCTTGCGCCGGAATTATAGCTGGTAACGAAATTGCGTTGGGCCCTACCATCGACGTTAGCCGGTAGCGCTGCGCCGGCACCGATGACGTCATCGGTGTGCGCAGCATCCCGGTTGCCGTGGTAACCCGGCCCCAAGCCCAAATTCAGTTGCGGCCGCCTCGCCCGTGGCAGCCGCAACCAACGATTGTTGAAAGGGATGTTACACACCTTTGCGCCGGCGCATAAAGGTGGAGCGGCGGCCGGCCGCTTTCCCGGCGGCCGCCTGCCCGCACCTCCCTCCCCGGACTCCTCCACCACCCCCCCGCGGCGCTGATGTGTGTGGCCCGCGAGCCCGGCTCTTCCCCGAGGTGCTGGGCTCATTTGTCGGGTGAATCGACCGGCCAGCGGTCGGCTGCAGGCAGCTCCTCCTTAACAGAAGGAGGAGGCCTGCAGTACCCCAGCCTGCCGCACCGCCTCGGGTGCCGCAGCGGGGGATTAGCGCCTGAAAACTGCACTGAACGCCCATAGTGAGGCGCAAAAACCCTCCATTAGCGCCCGCCGCCGTCTGGGCCCGGGGCAACCGAATTTTAGTCGGGCGCAGCAGCATTAACGCCGGCGCAAAATTTCGGGCGCTAAAGCCCTGGCGGACCCACAACCGAATTTCTAGGCCACGGTGTGGTCTCACCAAGACCCTGTACAACTGCAGCAAGATATCCTTGCTCCTGTACTCGAATCCTCTTGCTATGAAGGCCAACATACCATTTGCCTTCTTAACCGCCTGCTGCACCTGCATGCTTGCCTTCAGCGACTGGTGCACAAGGACACCCAGGTCTCGTTGCACTTCCCCTTTTCCCAATCTATTGCCGTTCAGATAATAATCTGTCTTCCTGTTTTTGCCACCGAAGTGGATAACCTCGCATTTATCCACATTATACTGCATCTGCCATGCATCTGCCCAATCACCCAACCTGTCCAAATCATACTGGAGTTTCTCTGCATCCTCCTCACAGCACACACGCCCACCAAGCTTTGTGTCGTCTGCAAACTTGGAGATATTACATCTAGTTCCCTCAACCTTTTAACCTTGATATAAAAACAGAAAATGCTGGAAATACTCAGCAGGTCAGACAGCATCTGTGGCGAGAGAAACAGAGTTATCGTTTCAGGTCGATGACCTTTCGTCAGAACTGGAAAAAGTTAGAGATATAACAGATTTTAAGCAACTGCAGGGGCAGGGACAGTGGGGAGGAGAGGGGAGGGGAGGAAAGATCAAGCACGAGAAGGGAAACAGAAAGCAATGAAGATGAACAAGGTAAAAGAGACAAATGGAAATCCCATCGGAGCCCCCTTCAGTTGGCACCTGTTAAAGAAAATTCTCTTCTACAGCAGTTTATTAGGACCCATGTTCTGAGGCCTTTGATCTCTCACGATTTAAACAAATACTGCTCTTGAATGGAATGGAATTTTATAGCTTTTCCTTGTTGAAAAGTAAACGTCATTTGGTTACATGGCACTGAATGTTGTGAAAAATGTAACGGCCTCCCTTTTTCGACCATGCTGTGTGAGTAGTACTGCTTTTTAGATCATTTCCCTCTCATCTTCTGTTGGTATCACCTTGTCTTTCTACCTGAGCAGCCAAGCATGGTGGCCAAGAGAGAGATACAGTCCTGAATACAAAATTTGGTGGCAATAATATAAAAACAATCCACACAGCGGATGGAAGGATTGTATTTATGCTATGAAATTGTAACACAATCTCAGAGTTCAGATGACTTTATACATAACTTGAGCTTGTGTTTTATAACTTCATGATACTCTTCAAACTAGCTATTCTTCATCATGACTGGTAAGTATAGCTCCTAACACCAGATAGAATGATTGCAATGCTGTATTCTTGAAATTCTACAGCTTATTAAGTTAAACATGGACTTCTTGAAAGGAATTGAAGTGACTCAGCATAACAAAGGGGACAAAGTCTGCTTGTCACAAACAATAGGATTGTGGACCAACATCACTGAAAAACAAAACTGTCAACTTCTGCCAAGTGGACAGATATCAGCACAGGCAGTGATGCGATTCTATAGTTGGCCTCAGTGACCCCAGTTAGGGAGAGAAATAATTTGCTTGAGTTCCTCCTCCTGGCCACTGCTCAAACCACCCTCCCCCCCATTTATTTTGAGGTTGTGTGAGGACAAGATTGAACTCTGCTATGATGCCTTCCACCGTCTAGCTTGTTAACCATCTAGACTAAATTATGAACAATGGTCTCTGGTAAAGACACTGGAGCATTGCCAGTGCCTGTGAATCCGAGCATGAGTCACTGCCTCGGGGAGAGAAGGTATTCGTAATCTTTTATTACAAAATTAATTGTTCTTAACTGATGCTTATGTCTATCCTGGACATTTTACTTCCACACATTGCTCAAACCCAAGGATTCAAAATATGCCAAACCAATTGTGTAATATTGGCATTGCTGTGAGCAGGTAGAATTGGATAAACAGTGACTGTTGTTGCTGACAGAAGCGGCTGTCAAATAATGCTTTTGATGTTGAAACAAGAGTTCAAGTTGAAGATGATTTTTTCTTCACTAAAACATTGTTGTAACTTGTTATACTTGAGTTCTGTGGATAAAAGGCTTTTTCTTTTTTTGTACATGTGTCCAATATCAGGAAAGCCGAACCTTTCTTCAGAGGATGTCAGACTCATGTCATGGAAGTCAACCATTCTTTGAAAAAGGCCAATGTAATACAGATTTGTCTGCCAAATCTTGGGTCACAGCACAACTCTGTACCTCTTATATGTGTGTACTATCCCTGTAATAGATAGCTTTGCAATGATTATGTTTTGTTGTGTTAGACTTGTTGATTTCAGTAGCATTCGGTTAATAATGCAAACTCAAAGGATAAGATTTATTCTTTGGAGAACTTTTGTGCTCATCAAGAGAAGGGATCAGTGCTTGGGAACAGAATTTGTTCAACTTTTGGCACCAATGCTCTGAGCAACTGCTGCCATACCAGATATAGCATGGACTAAATAAAGGTATAGCTTCCTCTACAGTGCAACAACAATGGAGTTTCCCCAGTTGCACTGCTCTGACATTTCCTTTTCTGACACCAGCAACCCTTATGTTCTTTCTTTGCAACATTGCCAGGTTAATGCCAAAGCATGCTTAATTATGAGCTTTGAACAAAATGACAAATTGTTATTACAATTAAATTCATTTAATCAACTAAGCATTAGATCACTGACACCGGTACTTATGTACTGGTTAAGTACATATTCACACATTACAATGTTGATTAATATGTACTTAACCACTGTTGCACCATACTTGTTCACCTACTGGAGCATGATACTGTGAAGGGCTTTCACTGTTGACAACGATCCAAGAAGATATTCAATTGATTTCCTGCCCCGCCTCCTCCATTCTCCTTCTAATCTTCACAACGTAGGAACAAGAGTAGGCCATTCAACCTCAAGCCTGTTCTGCCATTCAATTAGATCATGGCTGATCTGTATCTTAACGCTAAATACCACCCTGGTTGTGTAACCTTTGATACTCTTGCCTAACAAAAATCTATTCATCTCAAATTAGAAATTTTCAATTGACCTAGATAGTTTTCCCCTATCTACCCAGTCAACTCCTTTAATCATCTTAAACACCTCAATTAGATTACCTTAATCTTCTATACTCAAGGGAATATAAGCCTAGTCTATGCAACCTGTGCTTTTAGTTTAACAATTTTATCCCAGATATTGTGAATCTGCACTGCACCCACTCCAAGGCCAATATATCTTTCCTGAGGTGCGGTGCCCAGAACTGAATGCAGTACTCTAAATGGGGTCTAACCAGAGCTTTATATGAATGTAACATAACTTCTACTCCTATGTATTCCCCTTGAGATAAAGGCCAACATTCCATTAGCCTTTGTAATTTTTTTTGTACCTGCCCACTAGCATTTACATTGCACCTTTAACATAGAATAACATCCCAAGGTGTTTCACAGAGGCACAATCGGACAAAAACGGATGTATAGCCAAAGAAGGAGATATTAGATGAGGGCCTAGAAATTGAGTGGGCTTAGCGCCCATTTTGCGGCGCTAGAGGGCATTGCGCTGGACTTACAGCCGGTTTTGAAATTGACTAGGGCCCAACATCGGCGTTACACCGGTAGCGCTGCGCCGGCACCGATGACGTCATCGGTGTGCGCAGCGTCCCGGTTGCCGTGGTGACGGGCCCCAGCGCCGAAATTCAGTTGCGGCCGCCTCGCCCGTGGCAGCCGCAACTAAGACTCTGGCAACAGAGTCTTACACGACTTTGCGCCGGCGCATAAAGGTGGAGCGGCGGCCGGCCGCTTTCCCGCCGGCCGCCTGCCCGCACCTCCCTCCCCGGACTCCCCCACCCCCCCCCCCGCGGAACAGATGCTTCTCGGCTGCGAGCCCGGCACTTCCCCGAGGTGCCGGGCTCATTTTTGTGGCGATTTAACCGGCCAGCGGGCGGGTGCAGGCAGCTCCTCCTTAACTGAAGGAGGAGGCCTGCACTTCCCGAGCCTGCCGCACCGCATCGGGCGCCGCAGCGCCGCAATGCGGCGCGTAGCGCCAGTTTTCAGGCGCAAACAGCCTTCAGTAGCGCCGGCAGCCGTTTGGGCGCGGCGCTACTGAATTTTTGGCGCGCACAGCGCGACTTAGCACCGGCGCTAAATTTCCGGCGTTAAGCCCCAGCGCAGCGCAAACTCAATTTCTAGGCCGAGGTGACCAAAATCTTGATTAAACAGATGAGTTTTAAAGAGGGTCTTAAAGGAGGTGAGGGTGAAGGAGGGGCAAGGCAGAGAGGTTTAGGGAGAGAATTCCAGAGTGTGGGACCTAGGCAGCTGATAGCATGTCTGTCAATGGATACACAAGAGGCCAGAGTCAGGGAATAGAGTTCTGGGGGTGGGATGAGGCGGGGGAGAGTTGTAGGGCTAGAGGAAGTTACAGATATAGGGAGGGATGGCATTATGAAGGAATTTAGACGTGAGGATCAAATTTTTAATTGGAGGCTTTGGAGGACTGGATGTTAATGTAGGTCAGCAAGGACAGAAATGATGGGTGAGTGGGAATTGGAGCAGGATAGGATAAGGGCAGTAGATTTTTGGATGAGCTGGTGTTTATGAAGCATGTGGAATGAGAGGCTGGCTAGGAGAGCATTGGAATAGTGAAATCTGCAGGTGACAAAGGCATGGATGAGGGTTTCAGCAGCAGATGTGCTGAGACAGGGACTGAGGCGAGCAGTGTTCGAGCTGGAAGTAAACGGTCTATGTAATGGACAGTATATGGGGTCAGAAGTTCAGCTCAGAGTAGAATAGGATGCCAAGGTTGTGAACAGTCTGGTTTAACCTGAGACAGTGGCAGGGGAGAGGGATGGAATCAGTGGCAAGGGTACAGTGTTTATGGTGAGGGCCAAAGACGATGCCTTCTGTGCTGTTAATTTTTAAGTGGAGGACAGTCAGCATGGATTTGTTAAGAGAAGGTCGTATCTAACTAACTTGAGTGAATTTTTTGAGGAGGTAACAAGGTGGGTCGATGAGGATAGCATGTTTGATGTAGTCTACATGGATTTTAGCAAGGCTTTTGACAAGGTCCCACATGGCAGACTGGTCATGAAAGTAAAAACCCATGGGATCCACGGGAAAATGGCAAGTTGGTTCCAACATTGGCTCAGCGGCAGCAAGCAAAGGGGAATGGTCGACGGATGTTTTTGTGACTGGAAGGCTGTTTCCAGCAGAGTTCCGCAGGGCTTTGTACTAGATTCGTTGCTTTTTGTGGTATATATCAATGATTTATACTTCAATGTAGGGGGCATGATTAAGAACTTTGAAAATCATACAAAAATTGGCCATGTAGCTGATAGTGAGGAAGAAAGCTGTAGACTGCAGGAAGATAGCAATGGACTGGTCAGGTGGGCAGACAAGTGACAAATGGAATTCAATCCGGAGAAGTGTGAGGTAATGCATTTGAGGAGGGCTAACAAGCAAGGGAGTACACAATAAATGGTAGGATATTGAGAAGTGTAGAGGAACAGAGGGACCTTGGAGTGCATGTGCACAGGTCCCTGAAGGTAGCAGGACAGGTGGATAATGTGGTTAAGAATGCATATGGGATACTTTCCTTTATTAGCCAAGGCATAGAATATAGGGGCAGGGAGGTTAAGCTTGAACTGTATAAAACACTAGTTAGGCCACAGCTAAAATGCTACATTCAGTTCTGGCCACCACATTACAGGAAAGATGTGATTGCACTAGAGAGGGTACAGAGGAGATTTATGAGGATGTTGCCAGGACTGGAGAATTTTAGCTATGAGGAAAGATTGGAAGGCTGGTATTGTGTCCGTGTATAATTGAGACACGGACTGCAGGAGTTGATTATAACAAGTCTTTACTGAATGGAGACAACCTGGAAACTGAAACTACAGAAGCCTGCTAGGGCCTTTTATACAGGGGTGGTCACTGCCGGTACTGCAGTCTGAGACCAGTTATTCCCTTAAAGGTACATACACAACAGCTGAGGTTGTTTTCCTTGGAACAGAAGAGGCTGAGGGGAGACTTGATTGAGGTGTATAAAATTATGAGGGGTCTAGATAGAATGGATAGGAAGGACCTATTTCCCCTAGCAGAGAGGTCAATAACCAGGGGGCATAGATTTAAAGTAATTGGTGCAAGGATTAGAGGGGATTTGAGGAGAACTTTTTTTACCCAGAGGGTGGTGGGGGTCTGGGCCTCACTGCCTGAAAGGGTGGTAGAGGCAGAAACCATCATCGCATTTAAAAAGTACTTGGATATGCACTTGAAGTAACCTAAAGGGCCATGGACAAAGAGCTGGAAAGTGGGATTAGGCTGGAGAGCTCTTTTTCAGCCGGCACAGACATGATGGGCCAAATGGCCTCCTGTGTTGTAAATTTCTATGATTCTAGGAAACTGCAGCTCCTATTTTGTTCACTAAGTTTCTTTTTAGTTAATTCTTAAAGGTTTGATAACAACAATGTTTTTATAGTGCTTATTATGCTCAGGCACACATCTCTGAATCTTTTGCAGGGCTGTGAATAGTGAGTGGGCACCATAAGAACTACCATCGGCAACAGATGGATGGTACTCAAGACAAGTCTTTTATGAAACCTTCTGGTTTTTTTTCATAAATCACTGGAAGGACTGACTTAATACTGACCATTAATAATCAGTACCCTCACACTTTCTTTACACCTGCCAATAGTCTTGCTGTCTTCTGACCTCCTGTTCTCAGCTATACTATTTTAACAGATCGTTGTATTTTCTTTACCCAAAACCTTCTGACTTGCAATGATGTTCATAAATCAAGTACTGAACTTTTTTTTAATGAGTTATTTAGTTTTGAGTTCAAAGTATCGTTTTAAAATACGCTTTTCTCCTCTATCTAATCTTGATTCTGCACAATCCATTCCAAAAGCACAGCCTATACCATTGTTGCTGTGCAAAAGGGCACTGGGAAGCATGAGCGAACTGCCCGAAATGGCCCTTCGGCTTTTCCTTTTGGCCCTTTGGGCAGGTGCCTGGATCCTGTTCTACACATTCGCAGTAGAGTAAGCCCCTACCCAGTCAGGGCACAAAGTTGCAACTGATTTAGCTACAAATGCCATTGAGCTAAATGATTTATTTTGTGTGCAATTGAAACCTGTGGTCATCTGTTTAAGGTTAAAAAAAAACAATCCGGCACAAAACCAAGTGGCAGGAGCTGATGGAGTTGAGAGAGCAGTAAAAAGTCTGAGTAAAAGTTCTTGCCTGGGGAGTCATGGGTTCAGAGTAAATGGTTCCAGTTTTCAAGGAAGTCCAATTGGCTGATGAATTCAAATGGAATAGGAGAACAAGAATGAAGATAAATATACAATAAAATATTTATTGCCACAGGGGAGGCTGAGAGGAAATTGCTGAACAACAGAAGGTGAGAAACAATTAAATATTGGTATTCAGAGGGATTTGGGTGTCCGTCTACATGAAACACATACATTTAACGTGTAGGTACAGCAAGCAATAAGGAAGGCAAATGGTATGTTGGCCTTTATTGCAAGGGGGTTGGAATACAAGATTAAGTAAGTGTACTTGTACAGGGCTTTGGTGAGACCACACCTGGAGTACTGTGTACAGTTTTGGTCTCCGAACCAAAGGAAGGATTTACTTGCCTTAGAGAAGGTGCAACAAAGGCTCACTAGATTGATTCCTGGGATGAGAGGACTGTCTTATGAGGAGAGATTGAGTAGATTGGACCTATACTCTCTGGAGTTTAGAAGAATGAGAGATGATCTCGTTGAAACATAAAAGATTATGAGAGGATTTAACAGGGTAGATGCTGAGAGGCTGTTTCCCCTGACTGGAGAGCCTAGAACTCGGGACCCCTTATCTCAGGATAAGGGGTCGGTCATTTAGGACTGAGATGAGGAGACATTTTCTTCACTCAGAGGGTTGTGAATCTTTGGAATTCTCTACCCCAGAGGGCTGTGGATGTTCAGTCATTGAGTATATTCAAGGCTGAGATAGATAGATTTTTGGGCGGTATGGGGATCGGGTGGGAAAGTGGAGTTGAGGTCGAAGATCAGCCGTGATCTTATTGAATGATGGAGCAGGCGCGAGGGACTGTATGGCCTACTCCTGCTCCTATTTCTTATGTTCTTATCAGGGCCTGCATTTGTCTTTGATGTATCGTCCTCTTAAACTGAAGGTGAAAAATGTGAGCAAACTGAATGATTCAAATTAATGGCGAGAGGGTACGGGTGCAGTACAATGTTTGTAGCAACTGAGCTACTCATCAATAAAGTAAATCTTGGTATAATTAATCTTTTGCGTTCCAAAATTCTCTGCCTATAATTTCTCTGGTACGAGCAATATGTTCCTTTGAAGAAGTTCAGCCTTTTTGCCCTGTGTCCACCCCACTCTCCCTGTTAAAGGTTACTGTGTGGAGAGGATTGGCTTCTGCAGAAAAAAGGAAGCTGAGACAAGCATATCGATAAAATCAACCAGCAATGTACAGGCTGCAATAATTTGCCTTGTTTTATTTAGCAGTGCTGTTTCACAGTTCTGGTACATGCCTTTCAGAGTTAAATGCGATTACTTGACAGTCGCTTTATACCAGCCGTTCTCCGTTCTGAGATATCACGGAAATCATGTGTTAGTTACGTACAGTACAAATGTCATATTGATTTTATCACCTATTCATAACCCTTCAGTTTCAAAAATACATTAAAATTCAGTCAAACTGTGTCTTGACATGTTAAAAGCCACTGCAGTGGTGCTTGAGATATCAGCACTTTTAAACTAAATCTCACATCCTGTATTGCTCTATTTAGTTGCAAATATGATGAGCTGGCACTACTCTAGGAGAACACGAGCAGTTTAGAGTAAATAATTAAAAGCTTAAAAAGAAGATTTGAACAATTTTTGAGATATCTGGTATTATTGATGTCGCATACTAAACAGCATTGAGCTGTTGCAATATTTATAAGGTTGTAGCTAACAAACCGACATTGCATTATAATCACTTTTTTAAGCCCAGCACTGTGTACTGCTGCATACCCTAACTTCACTAAAACCATCTGCATAGTCATGATTTACCTTTCTGACTTTGAGAAAATGATGGAAATAAGGATTAATTATCGTATTTTGCTGAAAAACTAACTGAGAATAGTGCCAAATAATCTATAAAAATAAAGATACAGCTTCTGTCTAATTGACAACAAGTGAATTCTGCTTAAAGCATATTTTACCAACAGATTGTTAATTAAAGTAATCGGCAATAATGATCAGAGAAGCAGGCTCAGGTTTAAACAATGATTTTCTCTGCGACATGCATTTTGAATAATTGGCCTCCAGGAGATAAATGACATCCACAAAGTCGCTTGTTCTGCTGCTTTTAACTTCTTTCCACCATGCGGTATTTCAGTGAATGATAGCAGAGAACAAAGGACTGCTGGCCTTTGATAGGCCACGTTTCATACTGCCTGTTGACAGTCACACTGTAAAAAAGCCAAAAGTGTTTGTGTGAAGGTAAGTGACAGCAGCGTCTTTCCCTAATAAAAAGAGTAGTTATTGTCATATTCTGGAAACTGTATTGGCTAACTAGATATTTAAAAATACCATCCTATAAATTAGAATTTGAAAGCTGAAGATATAAATTTGCACTTGCGATTCCCTCAAATACTGCGACTTGAATTGTATTAGTCAATTGGACTCCTTTTAGGCAGGAGACTGTTTACTCTGAATCTACTTCTCGTCATTTGAGAGCTGGAAAGTACTTCTGGTCAGACTTTTTCTCACTGTGTGAGCTCCTGACATTTGTTGTTGGGTGTGGCTCATTTTCTCTCTTGAAATTTTGATCACAAGTTGCCATTTGTAGTTGAAATAAGGGGATCATAAATCATTTAATTGAGCAGCATTTGTAGCTGAAATAGTTGCAATTCAATGCCCTGAGTGGACAGGAGATTGCTCTTCTCAAATTATTCAGATGAGCTTGTCTGAGTAAATTGTTGCCTTGAAAAGTTATAGCCTGCAAGATTTTAAGAGACTGGGGGGGAGAAATTGGGTGAGTAGCGCCACCTGTTAGCACCTAAAGAGGCAGTCAGTGGCTGTAGCGCCACTGGCTGTGTCTCCCGCGATATTCAGCAGGGGCGCTAATGGTGGCGTTAGGCATTTGCGCTGTGCCGCCACCGATGACATCATCGGTGTGCGCAGTGCCCCATTCGTGCCCCGTTCGCGATATTTGGTAGTGAACGCCGCAGTTGCGCCGCTCGCTACCCGCACCCGGTTCACGGGGCCTTACTGTGCCGGCAGTGGCGCAAGTTAAGGTGGAGGTGCGGGGCAACCGCCTTTTCGGCGGCTGCCTGCCAGCACCTCCGTCCCCGACCTCCTAACCACCCCCCCCCCCGCGGCAATGTCGGCTGTTTCCCGAGAGCCCGGCACTTCTCCTTGGTGCCGGGCTCATTTGCCGGCACTCGCGAGCGGGGATCGCGCTGTTGCAGGCACCTCCCCCTTAACAGTGGGAGGAAGGCCTGCAGTACCGCAGCGTGCCGTGCCACAGCGTGTGGCGCTGCGGCACATTGCGCTGCGATATTCAGTTTCAGCGCCCTAAGAGGGACGCGGAACGCCTCGAGCCTCGCCCCGTGTCCCTCGAGGAGCAATGAAACTGAATATCTGCCGATCGCTAAAGCCTCGAACGCTGCGCTAAATCCTGCGCTCAGGCGACTTTTGCGCCACTTTGGCGCCCCAACCCAATTTCTAGGCCTGGAAGAGAGTTACAATTTCACAGCAAACAACGGCATAGACAACATTATAGAAGCTGTAAGTGAGCTTCCCTTACACATGCCAGTCTTCAAGGGAGGCATTTGTAGAATGTGTTGTGTATATGTATTACTGGTGTATTGCTGATTCTAAGTCATAGGAGGCACCGCTTTATAATGAATGAAAGCATTATGCCACATAACTTGATGTGTTATTCTGCTGTTATTGTGGAGATTTGTATCTTTTTAAGACTGCAAGGTATCATTATTCTGCGCTTATAAAAAGGAATGGTTGGCTTGGTCAGACACAGGTTCGTTCACTTTAAAAGTCCAATTTTAAAAACCAAAGGTGTCAAAGGTCACGCAAAATGTAATTGTTGTTTGGTCAGGGACCTGTAAAGACTGGATGGAATGTGCGCGTCCATTTCAGTTTCCAACTGTAAATTGCACAGTAACAAAATGTGACATCTGTGGTGTGAAGTGTTGATGTAATCTTTTTAATATATTACTAGCAGCTCTCCCATGGTGTGTTGCTTACAATGGTGCAGAGGATACATTGTCTATGTCACCTAATGTACAATATATTGTTAAGGTTTAATAGTGAAATTATGTTTGAACATTAGCAGTATTTGCCTAGAGAACAAAGATAACACCGCAATTTCTTTCAGCTAAACATTGGGAAAAGCAAGCCATTGCTTTGGGTCCTTGCTCCAATCTCTGTACTCTTGCCCCCATCTCCATGGTCACTCCTACTTCCGCCTCTGCTGCATCGCCTGCCTCTGCCTCTAGCTCAGTCCATCTGCCACTGAAGCCCTCATCCATGCTTTTGTTACCTCCAGAATATACTACCTCAATGACTCCTGGATGACCTTCAATCCTTCAGAACCTTCAGCTCATTAAAAACTACTGCCCATTTGCCATCCTGTACCAAATCTCTTCTGATCACCCTTGTCCTCACTGACCTATGCTGCCTGCTGGCCCACAACACTTCAAATTTAAAATTCCTATCTTAGTGTTTAAATCCCTCCATGTCCTCATCTCCCCTATCTCTGTATCCTTGTTCAGTGCTACAATCCCCCGCCCGCCCCCCACTTAAGTCTCCGTTCCTCTGACTCCAACCTCTTGTGTATCCCCCACCTATTGTTGGCGGCCGTGCCTTCACTCCCTAAACACATTGTTCGCTCTAGCTCTGACTCCTCCTTTAAGAATCTCCTTCAAATCCACCTCTTTGACAAAGCTTTTAGTCACCCCTCCTGATATCTCCTTGTTTAGCTTGGCGTCCATTTTTTTCCTTACACTTCTAAAGCACCTTAGGTTTTTTTCTATGTTAAATGCGCTATATAAAGGTAAGCTGTTTTTCTTTACAGTACCGGCTTCACTTGCGAGTGCCTCAATAATACAGTGAGCTCCCAAGGTCCCATCTCTGCTCAAGGTTATACACCAAAACCTCTCTTTTTTTTTTATATTGCTGCTGTCTGACCCAAAGCATATTTCCAGCATTTTCTGCTTTTATTTTCCTTACTTTCATTGATCCATTGGTGTGCCCTGAAAATTGTACTAGAAAACTGGACAGATATCTTGCTTCTGTTCAGATCCACATGTCATTTAAAGCAACTGTTGCAATTAAAATAAATGATCCAAAAAGCTGATTGGTATAAAGCAGCCAAATTTGCTCCTCTAAAAGAAAGATATGAGGGAGAGAAGAGAGAGTGATGGGCCCATTACTGTGCTAACTTGGATTAATGTGGTTCTGTGTTCATCTGAGCTGATGCATATTTGCCCATCATTCAGATTTAATCGTAACTGTAAAGATTTAAATGTTTTGCCTGGGTTTATGATATTTTGTACAAATGTTAAAAATCTCTCTCAAACTAATGTTCTGGAAGAAAGAGCTTAAAAAGTGTTGCCAAGCAGCCAGTATACATGTTATTCAGTGCAGCATATTAAAATATTAATGGGAATACAGCCTTATAGACATCTGAACTGCAAAAGCCTGTTGAATCCTGGTGGGCTTTATCCTGCGAGTCCTCCTTCAGGAAATTGCCCACTCTGCACAAACTTTCATACAGATTTTTGTTTATTGGCCCACATTTGGTGAGTTTGCCGACAGAGGGCCTAACTTAGATCGTTGTGCGCCTCGACCCTCCTGTGGAGAATTGACCTAAATTTTACTGGAAAACTGATTTGAATATGCCACAGCGAGGATAGTGGCCAATCAAGTGGTGCAGTTAATGCCCAATGAAGAGATTTGTTTTACGGAAGATGAACAATAACGGTGGTCATCTTCGTTTTTCTTCATAATGATCCAATTTTTGAACAAAATCATGTCTGCAAAATTATATTGAAGCAGAACCAGAATCTACAAGCTTACATTGATTGCCGGGTTTATTTGTTTTAAAAAGAGTTGCTTTGCATTGTAATTTTTGCTAAGCTGCTTCACTTTTTACAATTCTAGAAAAAATATATAGAAGTCAGAATATTGAGGCATGCTAGTTTGCATTTCATCTATTTGGTTCTGTTTTCATTGAGTATTGAACATTTCCTATGAGCTGTAAGGTCTACTGAAATTTCAATTAAAAAAAAATTATACAGAACAGCCATTGAATCGGGGTGCCAACCTTCCAGGATTGCGTTGGCATCTCCAGAAATTATAGATTAATCTCCTGGACCCTGCTACCAGCAACCCGAGAGAAAAACCAGAAAGGCATTGTGTACATTTTCAGTTTTTTGATCATTTGGAAAAATCTTGGAGATGGGGAAAAAATGGCTGTTTGACTGACAGTCAACAATCATCCAATGGGGTACTGAAGAGTCTGTTTGCTGTCCAATGGGTGTGGGCAGGAGGTGCGGTGTGAGGATGGACCAATCAAGTGACCAATGGCTGGAGAGTGGGGGCGGGATGATTAGAGGCCGGAAGTCAATTGATGAAATCTCTAGGAATACATCCAATCAGATTCGGCAACCCTACCATGAAATTATGTTCTCAGAAGCTAGTTTTGGTTTGAACTCTAAAAGGGCTGCTGAACATATACCAGTTCATGAAACTGACTCAAGTGTTGTATGTGTTTATTTTTCTTCTCTTCTTAGGCAGTCCCTCGGAACCGAGGATGACTTGCTATCACACTAAAAATGAGTTCTCAGGTGACTGATGAGTCCAATGTGGGATCCACAGACTCTATCACAGGTGGGGCAGACAGTGGTTGAAGGGGCAGGTGGGTGGGGTGCTTGGGTTGACGTGCACTCCTTCCGCTGTTTGCGCTTGGCTTCTGCTTGCTCCCGGCAAAGAGACTCGAGGTGTTCAGCGTCTTCTCGGATGCTTCTCCTCCACTTTGTGTGGTCTTGGGCCAGGGATTCCCAGGTGTCGGTGGGGATGTTGCATTTTTTCAAGGAGGCTTTGAGGGTGTCCTTGAAGCATTTCCTCTGCCCACCTGGGGCACTCCTACCATGTCGGAGCTCCGAGTAGAGCACTTGTTTTGGGAGTCTCGTATCGGGCATGTGGACGATGTGGCCCATCCATCGGAGCTGACCGAGCGTGGTCAAAGCTTCGATCCTGGAGATGTTGGCCTGAGCGAGAACACTGACATTGGTGCACCTATCCTGCCAATAGATTTGCAGGATCTTGCAGAGGCAGCGTTAGTGGTACCTCTCTCGTGCTTTGAGGTGCCTGCTGTACATGGTCCATGTCTCTGAAGCATACAGGAGGGCGGGTATCACTACTGCTCAGTAGACCATGAGCTTGGTGCTGGGTTTGAGGTCCTGGTCTTTCAACACTCTCTCTTTCTCAGGTGACTGAAGGCTGCACTGGCACACTGAAGGCAGTGTTGGACTTCGTCATCGACATCTGTCCTTGTTGACAGTAGGCTCCCAAGTTATGGAAAGTGGTCCACGTTGTCCAAGGCCTCATCATGGATTTTGATAATCGGGGAGCAGTACTGTGTGGCGGGGGCAGGTTGGTAGAGGACCTTTGTCTTACGGATGTTTAGTGTAAGGCCCATGCTCTCGTATGCTTCAGTGAAGGTGTTGACGATGGTTTGGAGTTATTTTTACTCACAACAACACAATCTCGTTGCTTGAGCTTCAGATATTTCACTGAAACATTTTTTTTTTGCTTGGTCTTTGGCTCAGAGATTGTTGTTATTTGTACTCTGAAAGAAGACAAATTCTTTAGGAGCTCAAAATTATTATGAGCATCATTTAAAAGTGAAAATCCGATTTTGTGAATTAATTATAAAGTCAACATCACGCCGTGAAAATGGTGATCGCCATTGATTTTAATGGGGGCGAAGCTATGATAAACACTGTTTTTGGTGAGGATAATGCAGGAGAGGTGCAAAAGCCCCAGGACAATATGGAGTGGCATAATTAATGTTACTTACCCCATAATTTCCTCCTTTTGCACTGTTCAAGTGTCCCTCCACCAGAGATATGCCATTACAATGGCTCAAGTCCTCAGGAAATTGTGGGCCATTGTGTTGGATAAAATCCACTTGAAAAGAAAGCAGCATTGGTAAGATCTCTACAGTATTGGCCGTTATCTTAATGTACAAACTATCATTTCTCCCTCGTTGGAGTGTATGTGCTTTAAGTCAGAACTACTTTTTACAGCTCCTGTATACTGTAGTACCGGCAGTAACCACACCGGTATATAAGCTGTGCGCATGCCTCTGTACCCCAGTCTAGAAATTACCCTCCTCCAGTAAAGACCTGTTATTTGTTTATGTACAGCATCCGTGTCATTATTTATCCACTGAACCACGGATCTAACAGTGGCGACGAGTGTTGATGCGAATCTACCTACAACATAAAAAAAAAAGTCGAGTCCAGGAACACGGGCGTTGACCGCGAGCAACCGCCCAGCAGTCAGGCAGAGATCCAACTTCGCTGGGGAGGCTGTGGAGAGCCGGGCCTGGTTCCCCAGCCACAACGAACAGTAAGAGACCGACGACAGGTCCAGAGCAGACCCTTCCCGAGCAGCGGCGGCTGGAACCGACCGACGGCAGAGAGAGAGAGCCGGGCAGTGTCGACAGGGTAAGAAAGAGGGTGCAGAGAGCAGGGCGCAGCCAGGGGTTGATCACCGAGCGGCGTCGAGGAAAAATACTGCAAACCAGAGAGAGAGAGGGTAAGAAACAGCCGGGTTCTAGACTGAGCGGCGTCGACAAATATCATGAGAAGAACGCGCAGAGCACAGCCAGGGATCACGGGCTGATCAGGGTCCGCGGGGCGAAGCAAGGGGAGACGCCATTGAGCCGCGGAGAAGCAGGGAGAGCGCGGGAGGCGCCATTGAGCCGTGGAGAAGCAGGGAGAGCGTGGGAGGCGCCATTGAGCCACGGAGAAGAAGGAAGAGCGCGGGAGACGCCATTTTGCGAAGCCGCAGCGGAGAAGACGGGCGAGCGCAGGAAGGAAGGAAAGCGCGGGAGACGCCATTTTGTGCCAGCGGAGAAGAAGGGGAAGCGCGGGAGGCGCCATTGGGGATAGTTAACGCACAACCAAGGATGCCGAAGAGTGGCAGTATCTCTACGTTCGACAATGAAGTCGAAGATTGGCCGACATATGTGGAACGTATTGAGGTGTACTGCAGGGTGAATGAAGTGCCAGATGCTAATAAAGCACTGGTTCTGTTAAATTCCATGGGTGCAAAAACTTATGGGTTACTGCAAAATCTAATAACCCCAGAGAAGCCAGTAAACAAGAATTTTGAAAGCATAGTAGAAATCCTACAGGATCACTTAAACCCCACACCGCTGCTGATAGCAGAACGATTTAAGTTCCATAAAAGGAACCAACACAAAGACGAAAGCAATGCTGAGTACCTAACAGAACTGCACAAGCTATCAAAATACTGCCAGTTTGGAGCGGGACTAGCAGACACGTTAAGGGACAAGTTTGTGTGTGGGCTACAAAGTGAAGGAACCCAGAAACGGCTTCTATCAGAAAAGGACCTTACGCTGGACAAAGCTTTCAATATGGCAGTATCACACGAAGCAGCCACAAGGGGCGCTGCAGAGATACAACGGAGACCGCAAGAATACGGCACCAACGAAATGACCTATGGAACAGGGAAGTGCTATCGCTGCGGCAGAACAACACATGATCAGAAAGATTGTTGGTTCAAGGACCAAGTGTGCAGACAGTGTGGGAAAGCAGAACACATAGCAAGAGTCTGCAGGTCTGGGAAGAAAACCAACAGTAAGAAATCTCCACAGGAGAAGTACAAAAACGTACACCAGGTGATGGACAGTGGTTCAGACGAACAGAAAAGTGACACAGACTCCGGAAGCAAGGAGCTGGGTTGTCTGAAACTACATAATGTAACCGAAATGGAGGATCACCAGACTATCTGGGTTACACTCAAGGTAGACGGAGTCCAAGTGGAAATGGGATTGGACACAGGGTCAGCTCTAACAGTCATAAATCAAAGAGACTACAAGCGGCTATTTTCACACATACCCTTGAAAGCTACAGAGATTGTCTTGAAG
Source organism: Somniosus microcephalus (assembly GCF_052327205.1). Taxonomy (NCBI): domain Eukaryota; kingdom Metazoa; phylum Chordata; class Chondrichthyes; order Squaliformes; family Somniosidae; genus Somniosus; species Somniosus microcephalus. Next base: position 167,957,650 of record NC_140997.1, read on the forward strand.
ATGTATACGAGGCAAAAAGTCTACTCCAAAGGAAAAATAAGGGTGAAAGTGACATATAAAGGTCAGGAAATACCTAAAATGGATATATATGTATTGCCAAATGGAGGACCACCACTGCTAGGACGTGAATGGATCCGGAAGATACATTTAGATTGGCATTCCATGCAGGCACTGAAGGTGGAGGCCAAAAAGGATGACGACGTCACACCTGGACAACTGTCAAAAATGCTAACTGACGCAAAAGAAGTGTTCCAGGAGGGACTAGGAACACTAAAAGGAATAACAGCAACAATTAAAATAGAGGATAATGCAAGCCCAAAGTTTCTGAAGGCCAGACCAGTGCCTTATGCGATCAGACCAGCCACCGAAGCAGAGCTGGAAGGGTTGGAACGTTCAGGAGTACTGTCCAAAGTGGACTGGAGCGAGTGGGCTACACCCATCATTCCTGTAATGAAGAGGTCGTTGAGTAATACGCCTGGGGAACCAAAGAAGGTCCGCATCTGTGGGGCTTTTAAGGTGACAGTGAACCCAGTCCTTCACACGGTGCAATATCCACTTCCACGAATTGAGGATATTTTCGCCTCGCTATCTGGTGGTAAACGCTTCACCAAAATTGATCTAGCCCAGGCGTACTTGCAAATGGAGGTCGAAGAAGCTTCGAAACATTACCTTACGATCAACACCCATAAAGGTCTCTATCAATACAACCGGCTGGTGTTTGGAGTAGCCTCGGCTCCGGCTATCTGGCAAAGGTCGATGGATCAGGTCCTGCAAGGGATTCCAGGGACCCAGTGTTATTTGGACGACATCTTGGTCACGGGCAAAAATAACGGTGACCACCTCACTAACTTGGAGAAGGTGCTCGCCAGATTAAAGGAATATGGGCTACGAGCTAATCGCCACAAGTTCGAGTTTTTCCAGAAACAGATATCTCGTATTGCGGCCACGTCATCGATGAAAAGGGGTTACATAAGTCCCCTGACAAGATTGAGGCAGTAGTCAAGGCTCCAGCACCGGAAAATGTGTCACAACTGAGGTCGTTCCTCGGGCTGGTAAACTATTACCACAAGTTCTTACCAAATTTGTCTACGGTATTACACCCGCTGAACACCCTACTGCAAACAGGGGTACCATGGAAGTGGGATGACGAACGTAGACGAGCTTTCCAGAAGTGTAAAGAATTGATCACATCAAAAGAGGTGTTGGCCCATTTCAACCCAGCACTACCAATTCGTTTGGCATGTGATGCATCACCCTATGGTATTGGAGCGCTGCTGTCGCACAAATTCCCAGACGGGTTGGAGAGGCCAGTAGCCTTTGCGTCTCGGTCACTAACCTCAGCCGAGCGCAACTACGCCCAGATTGACAGGGAGGCCCTCAGTCTAGTATGGGGAGTAAAAAAATTCAACCATTATCTGCATGGGCAGAAGTTCACCTTGCTGACTGACCACCAACCACTTGTCTCCATCTTTAATCCTAAGAAGGGCGTGCCAGTAATGACTGCACAGCGGTTACAAAGCTGGTCCCTGTTTCTAGGGGCGAATCAATATGAAATATAATATAAAGGCACGAAACTGCATGGGAACGCTGATGGGCTATCGCACCTGCCACTGCCTACGGTGGAGGAAGCACCAGCAGTGGACCCTATCGAGATATTTTATTCATTGATAATTGAACGATTGCCAGTAACAAACACGGATATAGAGAAGGAGACCCGCAATGATCCGACGCTGTCACGGGTATATGAATTGACGGTGAGGGGATGGCCAACACATGGCGACTCACTGTTGCCAGCATTCTCATCCAGAAGAGAACAGCTGTCAGTATGCCAGGGGACAGTGATGTGTGGATCCAGAGTGGTGATTCCACCCAAGTTAAGGGAGAGAGTGCTAAAGGAGCTACATGAAGGTCATCTGGGGGAGTGAAAATGAAAAGCCTTGCTAGGGCGTATGTGTGGTGGCCGGGAATCGATCAACAAATCGAAGACCTAACTAAGAGCTGCTTAGGATGCCAGAAAGTCCAAAATGCACCACCACATGCCCCTCTACACCCATGGGAGTGGCCCTCCTCTCCATGGCAATGGGTGCACATTGATTTTGCTGGTCCATTCATGGACTCAATGTTCTTAATAGCAGTGGATGCTCATTCAAAGTGGCCTGAGGTGATAAAGATGTCTTCAACCACTACAGAGAAAACGATTGCAGTCCTACGGACCGCATTTGCCAGAAACGGTTTGCCAGAGCAGATCTGCTCTGATAATGGACCACAGTTTGTGTCCGACGAGTTCCAAAAATTCATGAAAAGGAATGGGGTAAGGCATTACACATCCGCCCCATATCATCTAGCCACCAATGGATTGGCTGAGAGGTTCGTACAAACCTTTAAGAAGGCGATAAAGGCCATGTGCGACGAGGAAATTCCACTACAGCATAAGATGGACAATTTCTTATTAGCCTATCGAAACGCAACACATGCAGTTACCAACCAGACCCCGGCCATGATGTTCTTTAACCGAAGGGTGAGATCTCGTCTGGACTTGCTCAGACCAAATGTGCGAAGAAATGTTGAGGACAAACAATTCCAGCACATCAACGAGAAGCCGACAAGGAGCTTCAATTTAGGGCAACCAGTCTTGGCCCGTGACTATCGAACAGAGAAGTGACAACCCGGAACGATATGTACAAGGCAGGGGCCATTAATGTACACAGTGGATGTCGGGGAGAACATTGTGAGACGCCACGTCGATCAGATCTTAGCGTCACAGGAAGGCGTCAACCCCATGTCTCGAGTACCTGGGGATGAACCCGACATACCGGTAGCATCTACTTCAGACCCAGTAGCAGTGGAACCCGATGAACTACCCGATGAAAAGGGGTCAGAATCGCCTCTGCACCAAGAACAAGAACCTCCGGAAAGGCGCTATCCCGAAAGGGTCAGGAAGCCGCCCCAAAGACTGAATCTATAAATGGACTTTTGTTATTGAATGTACATGTAAAAATGTAATTGTTATTTGAATATTAAGGGGGTATTATTAATCTAAAAAGGGAGGAATTGTAGTGTATGTGCTTTAAGTCAGAACTACTTTTTACAGCTCCTGTATACTGTAGTACTGGCAGTAACCACACCGGTATATAAGCTGTGCGCATGTCTCTGTACTCCAGTCTAGAAATTACCCTCCTCCAGTAAAGACCTGTTATTTGTTTATGTACAGCATCCGTGTCATTATTCATCCACTGAACCACGGATCTAACACTCGTGTTTAATTTCTTATGTTGATAGTTTTGTACACATTTTAACCAGAAAGAGACAGAATGGGAAATTTCTTTTAGCTTACAAACCTTTTAGGTGTGGAACTTGTGTTTGAATCACTTCCAGATTGAAGGATTAAAAGTCTCTTCTGTCTGGCAACTTTAAGGCGTCTTCTATATTGAAAAATTGAATTTGAGTAATCTGAATCCAACACTCAGTGGGTGCTGGATCACAGTATAAAGCTGGCCACTAATTAGGAATACTGTCTGTGCCCATATTATACCTACTGGACTAGCAAGAGGAAGGTACAGAATCAACACTGTCAGTCAGCTTGTGCTTTCTTCTGAAGCTCACAATACACACTGCATGTACATGCTGCATATATGCCCCTGAGTGTCAATATGTGTGGGACAGCCATGCACACTTCATGACTGTGGGTTGGACTTGTGCCTGTAATTAGGTATCGGACAGTTTCCGTGATTTATTTGAATCCTGAGGGCATTGTGTCAGCTCAATTGTCACTGAAGTCATTAGTGTTCTAATGTAGTGTTGGACCAAGTATTTGGTGAAGGTGGAACCACTGAATCAAAATAGGATTTGATTCCTCAATATTACAATGTTTGTGAAGGATGCTCTTTGAAACTTGGTGTTAAGCATGTCGTTGAGGCAGAATCGAGGGAAATATACCTGACGGTGCTAAACCTGACCTGGGAGTGCTTGACGTTGATGCTGGGTGCCAAATCTGTAAATATGCACCATAATGAGCACAATTCAACAAAAATCTAATCGCAGAAGAAGGCAGAATTTCTAATGAGGTGTAAGCATTACTCGCCTCACATCACTGTTGGATCTTTATGCTGCACCCACTCATGTAAGTGGTGATTCTATTGTCTGCTTACAGCACTGTGGAAGTAGTACTCCCTCTATGCACACTGCGTACCATCAGTGTCTTCTGATTGAGCAATGCTCTCAGTACTGCCAGAATGTTTTATTTAAAAAAAACTTAAAAGTGGTAAGATAAATGAAGTTTGCGCCAGCAAGATTTGATGTGGAGTGAAACAAAGCAAAACTAACTTTTTGAAGAGCATTCACTTCTTTGATACAGACCCGCACTGACAGCTTTTTTCTGTCTTTTAAGTAATAACGAGCCAAGAATGTTGGTACAGCACTGATATTCAAGGTGCAGTGCAGAGACAGCAGAAGATATTGTAATTAGGAATCCATTTAAACTCTACTATCCAAGTTTGTGGAATCTAATATTGATTGAAGGAGTTAGAATGAGAAATAAGCTAATAATGGTATTATGCCCTCTTTCTCTTGCATACTGTTTAGTTATGGTGCAGTGCTTACTAAATATGTTAGTGTCACCCAACAGCACATCATTGATACTGTACTTTCAGTTTTATTTACACTATTGGAAACCTTTGAGCCTAGAAATTTTATGATGCCGCACCTGTTTCACAGGCATAAAAATGGTGCTAGAACATCTAATATGGCACTGGAGGTGTGCTGCCCTCAACATTGGTATAGGCATCAAGAGAGGCGTCCAGGACCTACGCCTGAAATAGACGTTAGGCTCTTTGCATATGCAAATAAGGGGCTTAATGTCTGCTTGATGCCTCCTTTACCAAATTGGTTTGCCCTAAACGTAGCTGGCACCAAGCTGGCTGCGTTCAGGTCTACTTGCGGCCTAACCAGTGGTCCTTAAAGGGATTGCTGCAGGCGGCCATCAAAAAAAATACATTAAAAAAAATACTTACCTGGACGTAGAGCCAGGCTGCATATTAAAACCAAGTCCTACCAATTTCTAGGCCTTGATCTTTTTGATGGTGTTTAATTGGAACATCAACCATCCATTGGACACTTGGCTATATGAATGAATTTATTACTGCCTTACACTTCATTGTGGTTAATGCTTTTGCAATTTCCCAATAAGATACTATTTAATTTGATTTTAAATGCCCACAGTGAAGATTATTAAATGATAGTTGGAGAGTAAAAATTCACTTTCAAGTGGTAATTGATTTTAAACCCTTTCCAACTTAAGCTGACATTACCACTTTCAATAACCTTAACTGTAGGATTAGAATGTCAGTTTTACAGCCATAAATGAGCAACCCTGCTTATATAGAAATGTTAATCTGACCAACTCTTTTTCTCAGAGTTAAAAAACAGATTCTGCCTTGTTCCAGTATGTAAGTGGTAAACTTGGTGAATATGCATTTTGTGTATGTGCAGCAGTATTTTCAATTCTTACTGGGGTGAACTATTCAGAAATAATTGAGCACAGTAATGTGTAATTTGGTACTCAATCAATGTGCAGTATCTCTTACCACCCAAGTTGTGGAAGGAGAGATTTGGTATCGCTCCGTTTGGGGTGCAAAATTTTGAAAGCTGGAAAAATTAGGGTCAGGCGCTAATGATTCTCAGCTTTCTCTAAATTAGGTGTTAGCGCTCCAGGAAGGAAGTGGAGCACTAAATCAAGCACTACCACTTCCCTTCTGGAGCGCTAAACCATGCAGAAGGGGCGGTAGAGGTGCAGCACTGCACAATGTCCCGTGCAGCGCTGCCGGAATCCGAGGCTCCTTCCCTCCCTTAAAGAGAAGGGCCATTGCTGCAGGCCCTGCATTTCAATGATGCCCCTCATTGCCGACGGCAGCTGGGATCTGCGACGATCAGCACCAAGCACTCTAACAGAGTGCAGGGCTGATCAATCTAGCAGTTAAAAATGTTCAAACGGCAACCTAAGGGATGGAAACAAATTTTTTCTGCAGACCAGCGGCCTTGCCTTTAATTACCGCTCCCGAAGCGTCCGACCTCCCGAACAACGTCTCCTGCAGCTGTCGGTGTTATCGCTCGGCGATGCTGCTGGGGCCGGAACCAGATTTCAGGTCCAGGGCAATGCGCAGCCAGATGACGTCACGATCTCCAGGCACAGGAGATCGTGGTGCTAGGGGTTACTGCCGCCGCAAACCTCCAGGTGAATTTCGCGTGCGGCGGTAAGTCGTTAACACCCTGTAAACGCAAGGCGCAAAGGAGGCGAATTTCTAGCCCGTGGTTTTTAAAACCAGTTCTTTTGCCACAAAACTTTTTTTGGTTCCGGGGGGGAAAAAAATGAGTAAATTCAGAAAAAAAAGCTTCAAGTATGCTACTGGGAATCAGAGGATGCAAGAGAAGAAAATTTTTGAAAAAGGAGTGGCCAAGAATTCATCCAATATCTTAGACATTGTTTAGCTGATACTGTTGTCTTTCTGGTAGGCTGAAGAGGCAGAGCATTTGGAGTTTTATACCAGGGCATAGTTTGCTGTAGCAGGGCAACAAACGCGCCTGCTGTTAGTTGGACTTTCCCTCGCCCTCGCCTGTTTAATCGCGATGATATTTTGCGGCGCAGGTTGCTGAAAGTGCAAGATGATAATGGCGCAGTGAGGGAGACCGGGCATCTGGGATCTGAGTGAACAGGACAAGCAACTGTGTATCTCCTTAACCAATCAGATTGAAGGATTATGAAATTAATCTGAGAAGGAAATGTACATTAGAGTGGGTAAATTCAATACCAAATCAGGTACAGAAAGAGAAATAAAGAGAGGGAAAGAAAGATTAGATTTAGAGAGGGAGAAAAAAAGAGACAGAAAGGAACAGTAAAAAATATATAAGTTTAAAATTTATCATTTAAAAAATTTCCAACAACAATTAATACCTGAAGGAATTAGACTCCACTCTTGTAATAGCTAATTTTCAATGCCAGAGAAGTTGTTTGGCAGTAATTAACACTTATTAAAAGAGTACTTAGACTGAAATGGACAAGCCTTAACTTTCTGTGGTGAGTTTAGATCCTATCTATCATGCAAATACAGCAATTTCACACCATTCAATGCAGTTTTATGGCAAAAAGGATGATTACAAAGATTAAACAAAAGAATGGCAAGTAAAACTGAGAGAAATACTAAATGATTTTATGAACACCATAATGAAAAATAATAGTTAAAAAAGGGTTAGGATCAATTGGAGATGAAAAATCAAATCTTGTGGAGGATGAAGGTAGGAGAGATACTAAATGAGTGCTGTCAGTTTTCACAGAAGAGTGTGGTAGTGGGAACGAGGGAGTACAAGAGGAGGAAGTGGAGAAATTAATTATGAAACTAAGGAAATAGCATTGAAAGAATTGGTGGAACTTAAAGTGTAAACTGTGCCCTGATTGACTTCATTCAGCATTTTAGGATGCATGCAAAGAGTAAATAGCAGAGGCTTGGACCATAATCTTTCAAACATCTTTGGATATGGTAGTTGTGTCAGAGGACTGCAGGGTTGCCAATGTAATACCTTGCTAAAAAAACAATTATCTGGTCATTATCACGTTACTGTTTGTGGGAGCTTGCTGTGCACAAATTGGCTGCCACGTTTCCTACATTACAACAGTGACTACACTTCAAAAGTACTTCATTGCCTGTAAAGTGCTTTGAGATGTCCGGTGGTCATGAAAGGTGCCATATAAATGCAAGTCGTTTTTTCTAAAATAGAGAAAGGGATAAACCAAGCAACTATAATCTAGTCAGCCTAACATTGATAATGGGTCAACTTCTACAGGCCATAATGTGGAATAATATTAATACTGACTGAGAAAGTGATGGGTTAATTTGGAACAGCCAGCATGGATTTTGAAAAGGCAAGTCATGGCTGACTAAATTAATAGAGTTTTATGCGTACATAACAGTACTAGCTGGAGTACCTGGCGTTGCCGAGGGAACTGAAGAACCCTCTGACATGTTTATAAAACTGTTTATAAAACTGTTGGGATTGAAGAATTCTTCCTAAGCACCCAGGATGTGGTTGTTTAACTTCGTCTTTTGTTAATGGGGATCAACAGTAGCCAAAAATTCAAGTTTTTACAGTTTTCCTTCTATGTCACTTTGGAGGTAGCAAGCAGAATTATAATTTTGCAATATTATCATTGACATTAATGTGTCATGATCATATAATGATTGTGCATTATTGTAAAAAGCAATAAAGTTGTTGAAATTTTTAATGGGCCAGAAATTCGTGACCAAAGGCGTGAGTACGGTCGGGGTACTCACGCATCTGACCGTTGGAAATGCCGGCGTTCAGCATGAACAGCGCATGCGGGGAACGCCGGCATTTCCAGACCTCAGAACGAAGGGGTTCATAGGCACAGCGCGTGCGACTGCACAGGCAGTGCTTGCGCAGTGAACTTCGTAGATTTCATTCATGGATTCAGTGAGGGTAAGTCCTTACAAGTTACACTTGAAAAAAGCAGGTGTAAAGTTGTTCCAAGGCTGCGGAGGAAGATATATTTTATCGTGGAGCTTCTGAAAGGCAAGATTTTTGTTTGGGAAAGGGAGGGAAGTTATTTTAAGTAAGTTTAAAAGTTTAATTTTTTTTTTTTTAAACGGGTTTTCAGAGCGGTAGGTAGAAGGAGCAATTGTGGCTGTGTGAATGGAATGTGAAAATGAGTGTTCTAAAATGAGTAATGTAACATTTCCAGCACTTTTAAGAAAGAAACTTTTCATCAGTAATAAGTAATTATGTATGTATGTCCGCATGTATTCCTTTACGTATATGTATGTATGTTTTATATTCCTTTACTAATGTGTATGAATGTATGTTTTTAATTATGATTTTCCAATAAGTTACTTTCTCTGAAAGTCATAATTAAATAATACATTCATACACATAAGTAAAGGAATATATACATAACACGCAAAGGAATATATACAGACATACATACTTTCAGAAGCTCCACGATAAGAAATATCTTCCTCCGCAGCCTCTGGAGCAACTGTACCCATGCTTTTTTCATGTGTAAGTTGTAAGGACTTGACCTCACTGAAATCATGAATGAAAGCGGCAAATTTTACTGCGCACGCGTTTTGCCTCTGAACCCCTTCGTTCAGAGGACAGGAAATGCCGGTTTTCCCTGCATGTGCTGTGCATGCTGAAAACCGGCATTTCCTCCGGCCAGACGCGTAAGTACCCCGACCGTACTCGCGCATTTGGAAGGGAATTACTGGGCCAACATTTTACATGTAAAAAAAATGAAAAATTTAACAATTGCACAATTTGCCCCCTCGCATCTGCGACTGAGGGTCCAAGGAGGTGCATTGCACAAGAGGTCATCGTCGTATATATCCTCACACTGTTCCCTTTCGGGAACTGTATGAAGTGGTGGAAAGATTTATGGCCGTGATTAACGCTCATTCCGTGACCGTAACCATCTTTGAACCAGCCATTAGGGTGGTTAGTCCTATGGCGTGAGGGTTTTACGGGCTCCCACAACCCATCTGAGGGGGGGGGGGCCACCCACACCCACGGACGCAAGTATCCCGCTGGATGTCCACCCAGAATTTATAGTTGGAGCTCCGACTCCACTTGCCGGGACTGTCTGGAGTGGGGTTCGAAACCCTACTCCTTCTGGCCCAGCGGCGGGGATGCTTACTGCTACGCAAAAGGCCCACTCCGTACAAAAGGTGACACCCATACGTTTCCTGCGCCTTTCCCCTCCCCGTGACTGGAGCCCTATGCTGCCACTTGAAAGACCAAGCTATCATCTGCCCTTTTTGCGGCGCCTTTGACTTCTCATTACCAATGATGAGCAGGCGCTGCGCCTCCACCTCCTTGAGGAGATTGCTGAGGTCATCGTCAGTTCAATTGTGAGTTCTTTTAATGCCGTGAATTGTGCTCATTCCAGCCATTTCACGTTGCTAATCGGATTGGGCCTTTGGCATAGCGGTAGGATCCCCGCCGCTGGGCCAGATCAGGGTAGGGTTTCGAACCCCGCTCCAGACAGTCCCGGCAAGTGGAGTCGGAGCTCCGGCTCTAATTTCTGGGTTGACATCCAGTGGGATATTTGCGTCCGTGGGTGTGGGTGGCCCCCCCTCCTTGTATAGCTTGTGGGAGCCCGTAAAACCCTCCCGCCATAGGACTAACCACCCTAATGGCTGGTTCAAAGATGGTTACGGTCACGGAATGAGCGTTAATCATGGCCATAAATCCTTCCACCACTTCATACAGTTCCCCAAAGGGAACAGTGTGAAGACACGTATGACGACGACGTTGCTAAATAAATACATGGAATTTAAAAAATTCTTTTAGGGCTTTTAAAAGTCTTTAAATTGCTTTAATTCTGTTTAAAACTACTTCAGATTCTTCAAAATAATGTAAACGTTTTTAAAATTTTATAAAAGTTCACAAAACATTCATAAAATAGCAGATAACTTACTTTCCCTGCAGCTGTGTAACTACAAAGTCCTCTGCAGCTGCTTGGAGAGATTGGGGGCGTGTCCTACTACAATGAGACCTTAAGGGGCGTGTCTCACTTGCACTGCACGCTCCAGGCTTCGCACTGGCTGCACTCCTGGGCGGCGTGACGTCATACGCTTCCCGGGATTCTTCTTTTTAAACATCAATTCCAGGCGTCCCTGGAGGTGATCGGCAGGAGCGTCGGGTAAGTGCATATACGGGGCTTGCACGCGCGGCAAGCCCCGTTCACGAATTTCTGGCCCAATGAGAGGATCACATTCCGCTTAAAAAAAGATTCAAACAATGATTATGATTTTAAAATGCAATTTTCCATAGCCAACCCAGGAGGAAATTGCATGGCTTCGTTTTTTTAAGAGTTTCCGAGATTAGGCATTTTTATTGAGAAAAAAATCCTTCGCCAAATGCGCCAACTATTTGCATAATACAGCGCTGATGGACAGGTATTGATGGCGGAGTATATTTTCTTTCTCTACGCCCTTCCGATCGTTAATTGGCAGAGCGTAAAATATAGTGGTGTTGACGGAATTTTAATCTGAATAAAAAAAACAAATTGGCCTAGTCTCTTTCCTTTTTTTAAGAGTTTCCCAGAATCGGTATTTTTATTGAGAAAAAATTTCTTCACCAAATGCGCCAACTATTTGCATAATACAACACTGATGGACAGGTATTGATGGCGGAGTATATTTTCTTTCTCTACGCCCTTCCCATCATTACTTGGCAGCGCGTAAAATATAATGGCTTTGACGGAATTTTAATCTAAATAAAAATAGCAAATTCGGTATAATCTGTATAAATTTTTTTTTTGATTTTGCAAGCGTGTATCATTGCATAATTGAGGTGGATTAATGTTGTGCATTAACATGATAACAGCATTTTCTTTAAGTTTCAGTTTGTGTTGGAAGGCAGGGGTGCTATATTTTGTTCGGGTTTTACAGTTACCTGTTTTCCTTCCCTAATGATGGCATTATTGGAGAGCCCGTTGATATACAACATTTTCTGTTTTTCCTGAGGGTGTTAAAAGAAACAGATTCCTTGATGCACCAACTCTTGAACATGCTACGCACAACTGACCATGTGAAAAACAGGGCGTGAGTAAGTTGATGCCAGCAACCTTCAAAGTCTGCCCCTGTGCCTTGTTGATTGACATTGCAAAAGAAATTGTTACAGGAAACTGTCGCCTTTTAAATTGAAATGGCAAGTCATTTGGTATCATTGGAATTCGAGGAATGAGAACATCCTCACCCCTGGTGCAGTCTGATATGATGGTAGCCTCAATGAGATTTGGAATGAGCTTTTTGACTGCCAGTCTGGTTCCATTGCACAACTTTGGTGGATCAATGTTTCTTAAGAGCATGATGGGGGTGCCCTCCTTCAGTACGAGTTTGTGAGGAGGTGTTCCTGAAGGCTGCAATGAGTTGAGGAACTCAGTGGGGTAGTGTACCCCATCAGCACTGTCACAAACAGTATCAACACTTTTATAAATTCGCTCTTGGCCAGGGAGTTTTTGAAAAAGCAGCATGTTGATGTTGTTGACAGTATCATTCTTGGGTGCAAGTATTGACCGTTCACACAGCCACTTGGGATCTTTGAAGTGATTGAGGAGGTCTGGATACACCTTTGAGATCAACTCATCAACTGTTCTGACTTGACTGCCACAGCCTGGAGGAATTGTGATTTGACCACTGCTGTCAATTGGCAACTTTCCATCTCCCAAATTTAGCAACAGTCGGGTAAAGGATCCTGCCATTTTGTCACCATGCATATGAACACGCATGTTTGTGGTCAAATGGACTGTTTGCACAGCTGGCCACAGATGCGATGCCTTGAGACATGCATTGAGTTCATCTGCTGGTGTTCCTCTGGGGACAACTGGCAGGATTTGGCGGAAATCACCTGCCAGCAACAGGGTGATGCCACCCATCAGCCTATTGTTGCCTCTCAGATCTTGAAGAGTTCTGTTGAGTGCTTCAAGTGCCCTCTTGTGGGCCATTGTACATTCATCCCACACAATGAGTCTACACTTTTGAAGCAACTCAGCAGCACCAGTTCCTTTGCTAATGTTACACACTGGGTGTTCTTGTCTTGTCAGATCCAGAGGGAGAGCAAAGGTTGAGTGGGCAGTGCGACCTCCTTGGAGAAGAGTTGCAGCGATTCCTGCTGAGGCAACAGCCAGTGCAATGCATCCCTTAGAGCAAACCATGGCCAGTAAAATATTGATCAGGAATGTCTTTCCTGTTCTACCAGCTGCATTGAGGAAGATAATTCCACCTGCATTGTTTTCCACCATATCCACAACCAACCTGTATGTCTGTTTCTGGTCTGGAACCAATTTAGGTTCAGTGACGGTGACAAAGGAGGTCAGTTCCTCCACATTGTAAGTGGTTTCCCTGAGTACCTCTCTGCTGAGACCTGGAGAAGTATTCCTACAGGGAGATGGAAGGTTCAACTCAGTCAGAGACTTGCCAGCGAATGCCAAAGTCTTCTCCTCCAAAAGGATCAATACCTGATTGTACATTGCATCAGTGAAGTTCAACTCCATTGCGGGGTTGGCTCTCCTGAGTTGGTGTAAGATGCCTTCTGTCAGGCTGTCTTTGTGATCTTCCCACAACTGCATCGGGTTGGAAGGGCTGCAGAGGGCAATTATAATGGCAAAGAGCTTTTGTAGCCTATTGGGGGAGTAAGACAGAGCAGCTTCTGTCATCGTTGCATGCCAATGAATGTCATCCTCAATGAGTCCTCTCCTGCGGCAAGCTTCTTGAAAGGAGGCACAGAGATGGCCATTGAAATTCTTGAGGTCATTAAATGATGTTGGGCCAGCAATCTCATGGAGGAGTAGACGAAGGTGAAAGCACTCTGTGTTGTTTGGATGGACCGTGTAGACTCTGCCAAGTGCATCAGATGAGTACACCCCTGTATGACCAGGAACTTCCTTCTGACCTGGTCCAGGGCGCCGAGATGGCCATGTCTTGTTTGGCTGCCAGGTGTAGTACTTGGGCACCTGATGATACAAAAGTGTCTTGGCAAAGTCAATCGTTTGGCACAACTCAAAGAATGCTGTCAGTTTTGTCTTTGGAGGTTCCTCGGCACGTTGCCTGGCATTTACTGGTCAGAAGAAAACCCTTTGTCCATTTTGCAAGTGCACATCCAATTTAGTGACAGTGGGGTAACGCTTGTTGATGTCAAAACCAAAAATTCACCAGGCTGCCTCATTGCTGCAGATGTAACGGCCCATCAGATGTGTGGCGATCTCATCATTTTGATTTTGCTGTCCAACCCGTTGAAGATCAAAGACAGCTTGGTCACTGCCCTTATGGATGTACTTGCACGCATATTTGATAGACTTAACTGAGTTGCAGTACTCCACATTGATGTGACATTTGAAGAGCCTGGATAGGAGTGGACAATAAGGAACAATCCAACGGTTGTCAACTTCCAATGGCTGTCCTTGCTGTCTTGTCTGATTTGACTGACCAGGTTGACCTGACTCACCAGAATGCTGATTTTGCATTCTTATTTCAGTGCTGAAACCTCTACTCTCTTTGCCCCTTCTCCTGTACAAAGGATAGCCATCATCCCCATGCTGAGTTTGTTCGCGGAATGGCTTTGGGTACCCTTTTGTACATTCATTGTTTTTCATGCAGGGAGAATGTTAAGTCTGTGAGTTGTTCAAGTTATTAATACTCAGACTTAATCAGTAACAATAAAACAGGTCTTTACTGGTTGGAGGTAGGGACTATTCTGAATACAAGATTACTGCACAGTGCTTATATACCGGTGTGTTCACCCCCGGTATTACGTCTACAGCAGCCTGAGAAAGTAGTACATCTCTTAAGGTGGAACAGGCTTAAGCTCTCTTAAGGTGGAACAGGTTACATACACAACAGAGAAGAAGGGTTGTGTCGCCCACAAGGACCATGAATCATATTTTTTACAACAACATCAAAGAGGATTGGATCCTTGTCCTTATCGGGTAGCTCTGCAGAGATGAAGCAATCAACTTGATTGGGGTGAATCTTTGCCTGAAGCCAGAGTAAAAGGTGAACATGAGGAAGTCCTCTCTTCTGCCACTCAATGCTGTACATGTAGCAATGGGGTGCACCAAAAATTTTGCCTACAGTCAGGAGTTTTACCAGTTTTTTAACTTTGAGGTTGAAGACCTGTGCTATGAGGTCATGCCTTTCAGTACCAGCTTTGGGTGGGAACTCCTGCCATTGGGGATTGCAAGTCATGGTGATAAAGAGGTCAGGTCTGCCATAGTTTCTGACATAGGTCATGGCATCCTGTGTGTGCTCATGCATGTACCTAGGACCTCCAACAAAGGTGGATGGTAGGATGACCATTTGACTAATGTCCTCAGTGTTACCATCATTGGCCACAGCATCTCGCAAGTGTATATAGTCTGTGACTCTCAACTGATTTTGGTTATTCCGGAACCAAATAAGCCGCTCTCCTTCCAGATTGTTGAGGAGTCTCAGCTGATCTAGCAGCAGCATTTCTGTCCTGGTTAGCCTGAAGGCGAGCCTGTCCCTGCTCATCAGTTTCAGCAGCTCTCTGAGCCTTATCTCGGCGTGCATCAGAAGTGCTGCGTCCAAGTCTGCAATGTTTTTTTGAGCCCATGTTGTTAAGAAAAAAGTACAAATCTATATACAGGAAACTTTGTGCTATCCGGCACCCACGGGACCGAGCTGCTGCTGTTCCCTCAAAACTGACGTACACTCTAGAGTTATCTGACAACAATCACTGTTGCTTAGCAACAGCTTCTAAACACTCGGGTGTGGCTGCAAGCCTCTGTAGCTAAAGCTGTTGCTATAGCTACAGACCTTGCAAAGCTTGACTGTTCAAATAAAGCAAAGAAAACAAACAAATAGAATAAAAAATGGCTCCTGATTTTTGCCGGTGGCTCCAGATTGCCAGATAGTTCACCTCTGGATAGCACTGTATATAAATGAGTTTGTCTGTCTGTCTGTGTGTATGCGCGCGGTGAAATGAGCGGATTTTGTCCGTTTTTTGTAGACTGTCCGAACAATTTTTGTCTGACCAAAAAATAAACACACCTATGACACTCCCCTAATCATAAGCTTTCTTTTGATACAACATATGTGTAGGTACGCTCTATAACTTTTGAGTTTACCGCATGCATACACACAGACAGACAAACTCATTTATATATATAATATAGAGAAAGGAAACAGTGAATGTGTATATGGATTTTCAAAAGGCATTTGATTGGAGCCTTGTTGGTCCAATTAAGGAAAATGGGCCTAGAAATTGAGTTTGCGCTGCGCCAGGGCTTTAGCGCCGGAAGTTAGCGCCGGCGCTAAGTCCCTTTGCGCGCGCCAAAAATTCAGTAGCGCCGCGCCCAAACGGCTGCCGGCGCTACTGAAGGGTTTTAGCGCCTGAAAACTGGCGCAACGCGCCGCATTGCGGCGCTATTCCGGCGCTGCAGCGCCCGCTGCGGTGCGGCAGGCTCGGGAAGTGCAGGCCTCCTCCTTCCGTTAAGGAGGAGCTGCCTGCACCCGGCCGCGGCCCGCGCAAATCTCTTCAAAAATGAGCCCGGCACCTCGGACAAGTGCCGGGCTTGCATCTGTTCCGGGGGGGGGGGGGGGGAGAAGTCCGGGGAGGGAGCTGCGGGCAGGCGGCCGGCGGGAAAGCGGCCGGCCGCCGCGCCTCCTTAAAGCGCCGGCGCAGACTCCGGCAACACTCGTTTGCCGGAGTCTTAGTTGCGGCTGCCACTGGCGAGGCGGCCGCAACTGAATTTCGGCTTGGGGCCGGGTTACCACGGCAACCGGGACGCTGCGCACACCGATGACGTCATCGGTGCCGGCGCAGCGCTACCGGTCTACCGCTGCGGAAGGGCCCCAGGCAATTTAGGAACCGGCGCCAATTGCAGCGCTAGGCCCTCTAGCGCCGCAAAATCAGTGCTAAGGGCACTGAATTTCTAGGCCATGGTATTAAAATGAATATTGCAGTATAGACAGGAATTTGGTTATAGGACAGACAACAGAGAGAATGATAAATAGGATGTTCTTGGACTGGAGGAATGTAAACAATAGTGACCTCCACGGGACAGTGTTCGGGCAATTGTTCTCAAAATATATAAATGATCTAGACTTGTATATGGGGGAGTCAAATTAAAATTTGCAAAACTAGTGAGTGTGGTTAACTGTGAAGATGACTGTAGGTGACTTCAGAAGAATAAAAACAGGTTAGATTGGGACGATAAATGTCAGGTGAAATTTAACATAGAGAAATGTGAGCTGATACATTTTCAGGAGAAAGAATAAGGGGAGGAAATATACAGTACTAAAATTTTAAAAGCAGTAGAGGAGCAGATATGTATATATATCTTTCAAATTGGGAGAGCAAGTTGATAAAACTGTGAAAAAAAGTATGGGATCCCAAGTTATATAAAGAGGGGAATATAGTACAAAAGCAAAGAGGTAATGCTAAACCTATACAAATCATTGGTAGATGAAGTTAGTATATTATGTCCAATTTTGGAAACCTTACTTTAGGAAGGGTTTCTGGACCCTGGGAACCATGCAGAAGAGATTCAATGAGATGATAACGATGAAGAGAGGATTTAGTTATTAGGGATACTAGAGAAGCTGGGGATCTTTTCACACAGCAGATAAGGTGAAGAGGACGTTAGATAGAGGTAATGGAAATTCTGAGGGATATTAGTATGATAAATTGGGAAAACTATTTCCACTGGTCAGTGAGTCGGTAACTAGAGGTCTTAAGTTTAATATCATCACAAGAATGAAGGAAGAGGTTAGGAATTTTTTTTATACAGTGTGTCATTAGGACATGGAAACAAAATCCATTATAGGAGTGTCACTTCTTTCTGCCTAGTTTGTGCCAGTTCTAGCACTCATCTGTTCAGGAGGTAGGGTTGTGATTTCTGGCAACCATCTGAAATAGGTGGAGCCTCATTAATACATGCAAATTGGGACTTCATGACATCGTTTAGATAATCATTGTGCAATGCATGTTGCATATCATTGCTCTGGACAACACATGGAGCCAGTTTAGGAGTCGGGCCTTCAGCATGATTAGGAAGAGGACACTAATGGTATGGAGGATGGTGAGGAAGCGGATGGAGTCCCTCAGTTCTTTTCAACAGCAACTCGTTGAAGAGAACTTCAGTTGAACAATCCGTGCTCCCCTGCATTAATAGTCTGCTCCAACACTTGACCAAGTACTAACAACCTACAATCAACAGCATCTGCCTAAATACCAAAATTGCTGTTAATGTCACCTCACCTTACAAGATAACCAGCTGTTACAGGAACACTCAGACAAACTTCAAATAGCATTTTAATAGCTTATAGAAAGGCTTTCACACTATTTGCCACCTCACTGTGACCTCCTTGTGCCTGTCTTTTAATTGTTCTAATGTTTCTATGAGCTGCTCCTCCAGAATTTGAGAATTTGATCTCAGTTTCATTTCTTAACCATAACATTTTACAGTCACATTTAAAAAAAAAATGTAATTATTACTGTAAGTGCAGTGACATTGTGGAATTTTGATGACTCAAGTTATAAAATTGAAAAACACAGCAAACCACGCTCCTGACATTGGTTTAACTCTAAGTTTTATTGGAGGTGGAAATGTGTGAAAATTACATTTATTCATGTATGCTTATAGCAGGTAAATATGTGTCCTTGGCAAGGCCCTCCAACACTTGTCATGTATGAGCTGGCTCACCATTCTGTGCGTCGTGACAGGAAGAAGCAGTAAGTATGCTCAAGAGGGACTGGTTGTTGTGAGGGCAGGAGCAGCTTTTGAGGATAGGAGAGAAAGCAGAAAAAAGTTGCAGTGAAGCCCCTGCTGACTTACAGAACCATGGGAAGCAGAGAAGAAAAGGGTTCATTAAGCAGAGGTCAAGGTAGCAGCCTGCAGGATTGTGCAGAAAGAATGAGAGATATGAATGGGAGTCTTACCTTCGCACCCCGAGTGAGATGAATAAATTTCTTTCTACACTACAGCCAGTTCTTGGAAAAACTCTGCTCGCAATCACATCTTGTGCCACCTCTTGGCCTGTCCACTCATCAACTTGTGTTGGTGCCCACTGATCATCAAAGGGAAAGAAGACCTCCTTCCTCTCACGAGCTTGCTCCATAAGCATTTCCATGACAGTATCTAACAACCTTGAGGTCCTGTTGGAACTATTCTTGCTGCCAGACATCTTCCTGCAGTTCAGCTGTGTCGGTGCCCCACTCCTCCACCCCACCAAAAAAAAGTCACTTTTATTTGCTGCAGGCCCTTAAGAACATGCAGCTGTGCCCGATTTCCCACCTCTAAATTGGCAAGCTGCCCATGGAAAGCAAGTTTGGTGCCGGCAGCTCATGTACCATTTGCAAATGAGGGGTGACCTCGAAAATGGCATGGGCCTCCCCACTGACTCTTCTAAGCAGTCATTACTCTTGCCCCACATACCTCCTTCCAGTTTCATGCCAGGAAACCTGAATCGACCAGTGTTTGATCTGACTTGCACACTTTCAGCACGGTTTAAATTATATTTCTTAAACATAACATTTTACAGTCACATTTTAAAAATATAATTATTCCTGGAAGTGTAGTGACATTATGGTACTGTGATGACTCGTGTTATAAAATCAAAAAACACAGCAAACCAAGCTCCTGACAGTGGTTTATCTCAAAGTTTTATAGAAGCGGGGGGGTCGGGGGAAGGTGTGGAAATTACATTTATTCATGTAAAATTGTGTTATAAACATGTACTTTTTGGACCTTGTTTAAATTGGTCTGAACTCCACATGCACAAAGAAGCTGTTTATCATAATGCATGGTACTGTTGAGGTTAAGGTAGACAAGATGCACTTCCTAAAATTGGTTAAATTGGCTGGTTTTGGAACTCTGTCAAATTATTTCTGGTCAGCTTCACGTGGGCTGGATGATTCAGACCAGCAGAAATTTAAGTGAAATTGAAACCAAAGTCTAAGATTTTCACCCAGAATAGAGTTTTCTGTCTGCTTGAAAACAATTGCTGAGCCTGAACAGTTGGCCTTGTGCTTTCTTTTTTCCCCCAGCAGTATATTTCCAATCTAATTTGGACGTTACGTTATATGATATAAATATTAAATTAACTGTATTTGTATGGAGTCCTATTTTGCAATTGCTTGCTTCTTAAAGGAAATATTATACCTTGATTAAATATAAAAACTCTTCATTGAAAAACAACTAGTACTTAATATTACTGCATAATGGCTGAAGCTTAGTGTTTCAGTGCTATTTACCTACTGAAAGTGATGGTGTATGTGTCTCACCAGTTTGCTTATGTGGAGCATAAACACTGGCATAGAACTGTTGGGTTGAATGGCCTATTCCTTTGCTGTTAATTCTGCGTAATAGTCATATCTGCCACTTTTATAGTGGGCAGTGAGGCAGCAAAAAATGCCACTTGCTAGCTGCGCAGATTTGCAGGTTATAGAAAGCTACGCAAAAGAACAACTTATGGACTACATTTACAGTTTGGAAAAAACTGAGATGTTGCTTTCCTTGTATCAGGCATGTTATTTGGAAATGTGAGCACTTTGACTCCAGGGTGAGAAAAAAGCCTTTTGTACCTGTGAATTCAGGTCTGTTAGATTGTCTTCGAATGAAAGTGCTGCACAATCTGGTGCGTTGTAACAGATCTTCTAGCAAATAAACTGTTTGGGTGGGAGCATGACAATGTTGATTTATAGTCCAGAGTTTTCCTCCCATTTAGGAAATAGGGGTTAATGGGGAAAACACCAGTCAAGGGATTGTGTTGATTGTAGTTATCAAGGCCATAACATTCGCATCAGATTTTTAACTTTTGTTGGATTCACATGAGACTTCAGTGGCTCCCTTGCTAAGGATTGAAACTTCAGAGGGGAAGCAATTGGTATGATTTGGAAGAGAAGTGACAGAAGATGGATAGGAACAGCAGTGAGAATAAAGGATGCATGTGGGAGTTACTGAAGTGACAGGGATGTAAGATCAGGCCTGGGTGCAAGAAATGCTTTGGAAGCTTTGTCGTCTGGGTAATATGAAATCAACTGATTTTCCTCTTCACTGGAAGTAACAAAAGATACAATGTGACAGATCACAGTTGATAACCAAAAAAAAGTTGGACAATAAGTCACTGTGAATCCTGTTTTAAATGCAACTGCAGTTTTAGTAACACTGATCAGGAAATAACAGGACTGGTGGTGAAACACACAAAAAAATCTTGTTACAGAATAAATTAATATCTGAAACTGTCGAAGCAACCATATGTTATGAAATACACAATGCATGTCATTCTGCTCGTTAATATTGTGTCTTTGGAATTGGTGGTTTACTGATTCCTAAATCAAAAGGGATGTATGTGGAAGGAGATTGGTGCCAAAAATGTAATTATGAATTTAAAAATCTGTAAATAAAAGTTAAATAAAAAATTAATTAGAAACTACAACATTGAAAAATGCAATATGTAATTAAACTGAATAAATTAATCTATATTCCCAGTTATCAACAAATATTTAAATGACTTAAGTTATATTTTCATTTATCTTCTTCTTCTTAGGCAGTCCCTCGGAGCCGAGGATGACTTGCTTCCACATTAAAAATGAGTTTGCAGGTGACTGATGAGTCCAATGCGGGACCTATAGTCTCTGTCACAGGTGGGGCAGACGGTGGTTGAAGGGGCGGGGGGTGGGGTGCTTGGGTTGACGTGCGCTCCTTGTGCTGCCTGCGCTTGGCTTCCGCTTGCTCCCAGTGAAGAGACTCGAGGTGTTCGGCGCCTTCCCGGATGCTTCTCCTCCACTTTGTGTGGTCTTGTGCCAGGGATTCCCAGGTGTCGAAGGGGATGTTACACTTTTTCAAGGAGGCTTTGAGGATGTCCTTGAAGCGTTTCCTCTGCCCACCTTGGGCTCTCTTGCCGTGCCGGAGCTCCGAGTAGAGCGCTTGTTTTGGGAGTCTCATATTTATAATGTTCTGTTTATTATTATACCTCTTGTATTTAAAGGGGTATTGCAAGACTCTATTGTGATAAGAGGGATATTGACATCATTTTGTCTCACTACAAATACATAGATGTTAGTATACCTTCAATAAATCCTAGCTAAAACATTAACACCTGTACTGGAAATGTTTTCAGTGTAGCAGATATAAGTTCATAAATTAATGTTTTCTGTTTCACTTTAAACAATTTAGCAGCTCTGTTAAAATAACAGTGAAAGAAAAATTAATTATCCATTTGCAAATATTATTAAAGTAATTTCTAAGTTATGGTGTTTTGTGCAGTGCAAATTTCGCTCCATGGCCAATGGGGAAACACTTGAGTTGTGTTTTTCCAGGGTGTCCTAGGACCTAAGATTGAAACTCCCAAATATTGTAATTTTGCAAGCATGGTGGGGTAGAAATTGGTGTCCATGCACCCGTTTTTGGGGCATAAAACGGGCACATAACATACCAATTTAGCAGTGGGCAGGCTTGTGCCTAATTTACACAGGTGTTGGTTCCACTGCTAAATTTGCAGGGCCCTTTGCTTAGGCATCCCAAGGATGCCTAAAACTGGCGTTAGTCCCCTTAAGTATATAAACTAGGGACCTGATGTCTATTAAAGTATTGTGCACAGTTTTTGTCTCCTTACCTAAGGAAAGATATACTTGCCATAGAGGGAGTGCAACAAAGGTTCACTAGACTGGTTCCTGGGATGGGGGGATTGTCCTATGAGGACAGATTGAGTAGACTGGGCCTACATTCTCTAGAGATTAGAAGAATGAGCGATGATCTCATTGAAACATACAAAATTCTTACAGGGCTTGACAGGGTAGATGCAGGGAGGATGTTTCCCCTGGCTGGGGAGTCTAGATCCAGGAGTCACAGTCTCAGAATAAGGGGTCGGCCATTTAGGACTAAGATGAGGAGAAATTTCTTCACTCAGAGGATGGTGAATCTTTGGAATTCTCTACCCTAGAGGGCTGTGGAGGCTCAGACGTTGAGTATATTCAAGACAGAGTTCGTTAGATTTTTGAATATTAAGGGAATCGAGGGATATGGGGATAGTGCAGGAAAGTGGAGATGAGGTAGAAGATCAGCCCTGATCTTATTGAATGGCGGAGCAGGCTCGAAGGACCGAATGGCCTACTCCTGCTCCTATTTCTTATGTTCTTATGTAAAGGACACTTATTCAAAATTCATGGGGGATGAGCGAGGTAGGCGTCGAGCCTTAAGGATTCTTCAGTGCTCCTCTGACTCCACAGGAATTACAATTGCCATGCCCCTGCCACCTCTCCCCTCGCCCCACCAAGCCTGCTTCAATCCCCCCCTCCCGAGACTTACCTGACATTGATACCTTTGCTTAAGCCAGCTACCTGTGGAGGCGCAACTAGCCCTGGCAGCTCATACCGAGTATGCTGATGAGGCCCGAAGACTGATTTCCCTTGATACTCGGGCATCTTGGTTGGGGCGTACGCTGGTCACACATTGCCGAGTTTGGGTCCGGAAACGGGTCCAGACCAAAATGTACTATCTTCCTGCTGCCACATCAGCCTGGAATAGGAGGGAGATTTATTCCTTCAGTCAGAATTCCAGATTGACAATTGGAAGCTCGAAAGCTGATTCTTAAAGAATCCAGCCATATCCCAAGAGAAAGGAGTTTTTGGAATTGTGTTTACTACATCCTCTATCAGCTTAATCTGCAAATACAGAACATCCTTTTAAAAATGTAAAATATTCTAGTTTTTGTTTTATGTTGGTTGTGACTACGTTATTGTGTTGAATGCAAATTTAGTCTATCCAATTAAGTTACCAAATTTTTATACATTTTAGTTCCAGGTTAAGTTCTTGCAAGGTATGACTAACTAAGCCGTATGATATTGTCTACTGTCAGGATAATGGAGCACAACAAATTAGCTGAAACTCCTTGGGGAAGGTGCTGTTCATTTCGACAAAAACAATGAAACAGTTTGAGGACCAGCTTACAGCTGGTTCTACAGTCATAGAGGCAGCCGCTCGATTCTGCCAATCCTGAGACAGGTAATGCAAGAGCTTCTAAGTAAATCTGCTGTCTGTTCTAGTGACAAATTTAAAGAAGCCTTATGGTTTATTTAGACCATTGCTTCCTACAGTAGCTATTTGTGTGTTGATAAGAATGCATTAATATAGTACTAAATATATTTATTTCCTTAGTGTCAATATTTAGTAACATTCTAACTTTGCATTTGAATCTCAATTAATCTACAGTATAAATTTATTCTGTACACAAGTAAACTGTTAATTGAAGAACAAGGACATGGCTTATGTGGTCCAGATGAGTGAACAGTTTAAGTTACTGACTGGAGAAGCTCAAATGAGAAAATGCATCGACAGAATTAAGGAATGTTTTCTCCAATGTTAAATATTACTGCAAGTGTTAATTTGTTGCAGTGCTAAAATTGAATTTTTTTTGTCATGCTGGGTTTCAAGGAAGGGAAAAAACTACTGCATACTGTATATTGGCAGAGCAAACTATGTTATCTGAATGGGAACCTCCTCAGCAAGTTAGCTGAATGGGAACTTCCTTAAAGTAAATGTTAATCAGGCTTATATTAAATATGAGCCTTAGAGAAAGGAAAATACAGCCTTCATTGCTTCAGTTAATAATTTAAATACAGCTACAGGAAGCATTGATCTAAAGAAGCTACTTTGCCACTTTTTTTTAACTTCTCATTATAACAGACATTTATTTGTGAGTTCTTGTATTACAGTTCAAGAATTGGCAGATTGAACGGCTGCTCCTACAACAGTAGAACCAGCTGGGGATGGATTTGGAACTGCCTGATCGTTTTTCACTAAGTCATCTGCCATGTCTCTGAGGAACTGAGCTAGTGTGTTGTGTTCCATCGTCCCAACAGTAAACGAAGGAACATGCTCTGTTCTAGTACGTTGGAAAGTAGAACACTGAGAATTGTTCCTCAAAGGCATTGACCCCAATTGTCCTGGGGATTTGTGCCATTGTAACAGCACAACTATGTCGCAGGGATCCTTGAACGATGCAAATGATAAAGGAAGTTATGGAGTAAGTGACTTAACGCTATCACTTATGGCACTCCATATTTTCCTGGGACTCATTCGCAACGCTGCCATTATCATAGCAGTCAATAACGATTGTGTTTCTCCTGTATTTAAAATAGTACCAAATATATTTATTTCCTTAGTGTCAATATTTAGTAACATTCTAAGTTTGCATTTGAATCTCAATTAATCTACAGTATAAATTTATTCTGTACACAAGTAAACTGTTAATTGAAGAACAAGGACATGGCTTATGTGGTCCAGATGAGTGAACAGTTCAAGTTACTGACTGGAGAAGCTCAAATGAGAAAATGCCTGAAGGCTTTGTGTCTTAATGCGAGGACCATTCGGAATAAGGTGGATGAATTAGCTGCACAAATAGAGGTAAATGAATATGATATGATTGGGATTACGGAAACATAGCTCCAGGGTGGCTAAGGCTGGGAACTCAACATCCAGGGGTATTCAATATTCAGGAAAGATAGGCAAAAAGGAAAAGGAGGTGGGGTAGCATTGCTGGTTAAAGAAGGGATTAACACAATTGTAAGGAAGGATATTAGCTCTGATGATCTGGAATCTGTATGGGTAGAACTGAGAAATACCAAGGAGCAGAAAACGTTAGTGGGAGTGGTATATAGACCTCCAAACAGTAATGCGGAGGTCGGGGATGGCATTAAAAGGGAAATTAGAGAAGCGTGCAATAAGGGCACAGCAGTTATCATGGGTGATTTTAATCTACATATAGATTGGGCTAACCAAATTAGTAACAATACTGTGGAGGAGGAATTCCTGGAGTGTATATGGGATGGTTTCCTGGAACAATATGTCGAGGAACCAACTAGAGATCAGGCCATCTTAGACTGGGTATTATGTAATGAGAAAGGATTAATTAGCAATCTTGTTGTGCAAGGCCCCTTGGGTTGGAGCGATCATAATATGATAGAATTCTTCATTAAGATGGAGAGTGAAGTAGTTGACTCAGAGACTAGGGTCCTGAATTTAAATAAAGGAAATTATGATGGTATGAGGCACGAGTTGGGGAGGATTGATTGGGGAATGTCACTCAAAGGGTTGACGGTGGATAGGCAATGGCAAACATTCAAAGACCGCATGGATGAACTACAGAATTACTTCATCCCAGTTTGGCATAAAAAATTTTTTTTTTTTTAAAAAGGTGACTCAACTGTGGCTAATGAGGGAAATTAGGGATAGCATAAGATCCAAGGAGCGGACATATAAATTGGCCAGAAAAAGCAGTAAACCTGAGGATTGGGAGCAGTTTAGGATTCAACAAAAGAGTACAAAGGGATTAAATAAGAGGGGGGAAATAGAGTATGAGAGTAAGCTTGCAGGGAACATAAAAACTGACTATAACAGCTTTTATAGATATGTGAAGAGAAAAAGATTGGCGAAGTCAAGCGTAGGTCCCTTGCAGTCAGAATCAGGGGAATTTATAATGGGGAACAAAGAAATGGTAGACCAATTAAATACATACTTTGGTTCTGTCTTCACAAAGGAGGACACAAATAACCTCCCAGAGATGTCGGGGAACATAGGGTCTAATGAAAGGGAGGAACTGATAGAAATCAGTATTTGTAGGGAAATGGTGTTAAGAGAAATTGATGGGATTGAAGGCCGATAAATCCCCAGGGCCTGATAATCTACATCCTAGGGTACTTAAGGAAGTGGCCCTAGAAATGGTAGATGCATTGCTGGTCATCTTCCAAAATTCGATAGACTCTGGAACAGTACCCATGGATTGGCGGGTAGCTAATGTTACCCCACTGTTCAAAAAAGGTGGTAGAGAGAAAACGGGGAAAATGCTTGAGTCTATTATAAAAGATGTAATAGCAGAGCACTTGGAAAACAGTGACCGGATTGGACAAAGTCAACATGGATTTACAAAAGGTAAATCGTGCTTGACTAATCTACTGGAATTTTTTGAGGATGTAACTGGTAAAATAGATAAGGGAGAACCAGTGGATGTGGTGTATTTGGACTTTCAAAAGGCTTTCGATAAGGTCCCGCATAAGAGATTAGTGTGTAAAGTTAAGGCACATGGGATTGGGGGCAAGGTATTGGCTTGGATAGAGAACTGGTTGGCAGACAGAAACCAAAGAGTTGGAATAAACGACTCTTTTTCCGAGTGGCAGGCAGTGACTAGTGGGGTACTGCAGGGATCGGTCCTTGGACCCCAGCTATTCACAATATATATTAATGATCTGGACGAGGGAACTAGATGTAATATCTCCAAGTTTGCAGACGACACAAAGCTGGGTGGGCGTGTGTGCTGTGAGGAGGATGCAGAGAAACTCCAGTATGATTTGGACAGGGTGGGTGATTGGGCAGAAGCATGGCAGATGCAGTCTAATGTGGATAAATGCGAGGTTATCCAGTTTGGTGTCAAAAACAGGAAGGCAGATTATTATCTGAATGGCAATAGATTGGGAGAAGGGGAAGTGCAACGAGACCTGGGTGTCCTTGTGCACCAGTCGCTGAATGTAAGCATGCAGGTGCAGCAGGCGGTTAAGAAGGCAAATGGTATGTTAGCCTTCGTAGCGAGAGAGTTTGAGTACAGGAACAAGGATGTCTTGCTGCAGTTGTACAGGGCCTTGGTGAGACCACATCTTGAGTATTGTGTGCAGTTTTGGTCGCCTTATCTGAGGAAGGATGTTCTTGCCATGGAAGGAATGCAGCGAAGATTCACCAGGCTGATACCTGGGATGGCAGGAATGATGTATGAGGAGAGATTGGGTCAATTCGGCTTGTACTCGCTGGAGTTTAGAAGAATGAGAGGGGCTCTCATTGAAACTTATAAAATACTAACATGACTAGACAGACTAGATGCAGGAAGGATGTTCCCGATGGTCAGCTGTCCAGAACCAGGGGTCACATTCTAAGGATATGGAGTAAGCCATTTAGGATAGAGATGAGGAGGAATTTCTTCACCCAGAGAGTGGTGAACCTGTGGAATTCTCTACCACAGAAGGCAGTAGAGGCCAATTCATTAAATATATTCAAGAAGGAGTTAGATATATTTCTTAAGGCTAAAGGGATCAAGGGATATGGGGAGAAAGCAGGGACAGGGTACTGAATTTGGATGATCAGCCATGATCGCATTGAATGGCGGAGCAGGCTCGAGGCGCCGAATGGCCTACCCCTGCTCCTATCTTCTCTGTTTCTATATTTAAGTCAGTTTTCACGCCGCTGCCACTTAGACTTAACAATGAATGGTCTAAGTGGCAGTGCCATGATGTTTTGCTCCAAGATCAGGTTTAAACTCCCAGTTATTTAAAATCTATTAGTGTTGCAAATATTAAACAACTAGGATCTTTGAGAATCCACTTCCTGCACCTGGAAATTTCAGTTTTAATGTTGCCACATCACATTTCCTGAGCCCATTCTTATTGTTTCAATCAGTTATGAATAAATTCATGTACATAGAAACATAGAAACTAGGAGCAGGAGTAGGCCATTCGGCCCTTCGAGCCTGCTCCGCCATTCAACGAGATCATGGCTGATCATCCAAACCCTAGCACCCGGTCCCTACACCGACAGCCATCCCACCCAAGCCCTATCCCCGTAACCCCATAACCTCACGTATTTAATCCCCCCTAACACTAAGGGCCAATTTTTGATCATGGCCAATCAACCTAACCCGCACATCTTTGGACATATCCCTCAAAAAAACATTTCAAGCCCATCTGCTCAAGAGGTCAGGGCCGAGAAATTCATTAAGGCGCTGCCAGCTTTGCGGCCAGTTACCGCCTAAAGAGGGCTTCTGCGCCAAAAATGAGTTTGCGCTGATATTCAGCGCAGCGGTATTGGCGGCGGTAGCCGTTAGCGCTGCGCCGGCACCGATGACGTCATCGGTGTGCGCAGTGCCCCGGTTCCGCCCCGAAACCGGCCCGATCCCCATATTTAGTAGCGGCCGCCTCCTCCGAAGCGGCCGCAAACAGCGACCAAAAAACGGGGCCGTGCTGTAGCCTTAGTGGGGCGCTTTAAAGGGGAAGGTGTGGCCGGCCGCTTTTTCGGCGGCCGTCTGCCCACACCTCCTTCCCTGGCCTCCTCCACCGCCCCCCCCGCGGCATTGCCGGCTGCTTTCCGCGAACCCGGCACTTCTCCGTGGTGCCGGGCTCATTTGCCGGTACTCTCCAGCGGCGATCTCCCCGTTGCAGGCAGCTCCCCCTTAAGAGAAGGAGGAGGCCTGCAGTACCGCAGCCTGCCGCTCCGCAGCGGCTGGCGCAGCGGCGCCAAGAGCGCTGAAATTCAGTGTCAGCGCCCCAAGCGGAGGCGGGCACACCCTGGTATAGCGCCCGGTTCCGATTTGGGGTGCTAACACTGAATATCTGACGATCGCTAATGGCTCCCCGCCCAGTGCTAACTTTTGGGCGCGAGCGAGCTGGCCGCCCCAAAGTGAATTTCTAGGCCCATATGTCATTATGTAAATTTTTGCTGTCAATGAAGATTTGCAACCTTCAGACTCATTTAAACCCAGAACTTTTCAATAAATTAATAATTCAAGTTTAGCTTGCTTTTTATGCCCTCATAATCTACAGCAATAACAGTCAATAATTATTTCATTCCTACATTATTAATAATTTATAAAGTAGCGACTTGGAGTGGCCTAAATTCACAGATCACACTCAGCAGTGCAACTGACAAAAATGTCAAAACTCAAAAAGGGACACTATGGCTGCGAATGTAATTGCGCTGAGGGGGCAGGTTTGTAGGAAACCCGCTGTCAACCCACCTCCACTCGAGTCTCCCAGGTGTTGGGTCTGTCAGCACAGAACCGATCTGACACCAAGCGGCGGAGGATACAATTCAGCTACTTAAATGGCTTGTTAAGAGCCAATTTAAGAGTATTTTGAGGCTTATTTCTAATTTTACCTTCTCCCCCACGGGTTACCCGCTGTTCGGGGAACACGCCAGCTCAACCTGGCGTGTTTTGAGTCTGCTCTGATGTTTGTGAAAAGCTGACAGCTGTAGAAGTGGTGTCAAGGATGCCACATTGCAGAGGGTGAGATTTAGAGTACCGAAAATGTTGGTTACTGCATTTTTAATACATATAGGCCTAGAAATTCTTTTGCGCCCGAAATTTAGCGCTCGCCAGGATTCCCGTAGCGCCCGCCTAAAATTCAGTTGCGACGGGCCAAGACGGCGGCGGGCGCTATTGCAGGGTTTGGCCGCCTCGCTAGGGGTGTTAAATGTCACTTTCAGGCGTTCAGCTCCCGCTGCGGCACCCGATGCGGTGCGGCAGGCTGGGGTACTGCAGGCCTCCTCCTTCTCTTAAGGAGGAGCTGCCTGCAGCCGTCAGATCACCGGTGGATTCCCCCGGCAAATGAGCCCGGCACCACGGAGAAGTGCCGGGCTCGCGGGACACAGACATCAGTGCCGCGGGGGGGTGGTGCAGGAGTCTGGGGAGGGAGGTGCGGGCAGGCGGCCGCCGGGAAAGCGGCCGGCCGCCGCTCCACCTTTATGCGCCGGCCTTTCGGAGCTGCAAGGCCCCGTTTCACAAACGCTGTTTGCGGCTGCCACGGGCGAGGCGGCCGCAACTGAATTTGGCCATCGGGCCGGAATAGCATTGCAACCGGGGCGCTGCGCACACCGATGACGTCATCGGTGCCGGCGCAGCGCTACCGGCTAACGCCGATGTTAGGGTCCATCTAAATTTCGGGCGGTAAAAAACTTTAGGCGCAAACCACTTTATAGCCAATAAGTGGGCGCAAACGCAACTGAATTTCTAGGCCATAGAGTTTTCTTTAGTTTACAAGTTTTTAGATCCAACAGTATGTCCAGTGCCACCTCATTGGGAGAACCTCTCTTACCATTGACAGATCGCTACTGTCATCTCACCTGCAGCTGCCATGTATTGCAGCAACATCGGAGCCAATGAAACAATCAGACCTTGGACCTCCAAATCCATCCACAATCAGCCCCAACACCAACATCATCACCAACCTTCTCTGCCATCACCTGATGCTGCACTGGACACAGGGCATCAGCTCCTGACATCTTTGCTGGACGGGAGGCCAGCGATCGCAGCACCATGGCCAGATTTTCTTCACTTGACACTGTAAACCCTGGCTGCCACATGATACGCCAGGTTGACACCATCCCACACCAGCACCGTGAAGCATCCCTTTAATGTCCAAGCCATTCCATGCACACTCATCACTATAGCATGGCGGGGGGAAAGTTATGACTGAACAATCACCGAAACTCAGTAAGACACTTCTCAAGGTGCGTTCAGATCTGTCCAATAAGGGGCACTTTTTGAAAAAGAGATTTCACTGTATGACAACACATTACCAGAAACTTCACATGGACATTGGCTAAACCTCTCAAGTACCTACCCTTGAGTGTTGTTAGTTGGTATGCTTGCAGTAGGATGAGGGTGAGTGTGAGGGGTGGCGAGTGAGATGGGGAAGTGATAAAGTAGATAGAGGGTTGGGTGGAGGTGCAAGGCATGTTGGTGTTCTGGGGAGGTCTCTTCCGCCCTGCATGCTGTGGCTCCCTCCATAAGCATATGGAGGAAGTCATTGGAGAGCCTGGGAGCAAGCGTCCACCTTTGTGCAGTGCTTGTCAGTGTTTGCCAGCACCTCAGTGCTGTCAAACACTGACAGAACAACTGTCAAACTCCATGTGGACGTGGTCCCTTTAAGGAAACTGGCTGATGACGTGTCATCAAATGACGTCATCAGACCTGCTTCCTGTTAATTGGCCGGGAAGCCCGCAGGGTGGGCATAACGAGGCCAATCAAGGGAAAATCACGTCTGCAAAGCAGCTACAGCTGGGAGCGGGAGCGGGACCGGAACCCGGAAACCAACTATCCCACCCCCATCCCGTCTCTTCAGTTAAATTTGCGACCTATATCTTAAAATAATTGGGGATCAAAGTTTATTGAAGAAGTCACACTTCCATTCACTGAAACCCTCCCACGGCCAATATTTTGCTGTAGAGATTGGTTGGGAAATTGGCCACAGGCCGCTGCAGAATGCTGGATTCCTGACTGCAGTCGATGCCTATCCTTGCTGCTGGAAGAACGTTTTTTCCAGGTGACTTTGCTACGAGTACACATGACTATTTTGTTCTAATATATTTTCCGTGGTGTGTGCTCAAGAGGGCATCAAACCAATATAACAAGCAATGTATAAAAATGACTTAATTGGTGCAAAACAAGAAAGGGATGCCTTGCAGGAGAACTTGGACATGGATTGTGAAATCTTATTTTATTAATACTTAACATATTGGTATCATATTACACCCTCCACTATTTTAACAGAGGCATTAACCTATTTAAAATACCTATTAAAAATGGCAGGAAGAGGAATTAATTTGAACAAGTTAAATGTTTGTATGGTAACATTGCTCATAGTAATTTCCTGTCTGTTGATTTAACATGCCGATTGAAATGCTACATAGGCATATGGAACAAAAGCAAAATACTGCGGATGCTGGAAATCTGAAATAAAAACAGAGAATGCTGGAAGTACTGAGCAGGTTAAACAACATCTGTGGAGAGAGAAACAGAGTTAACGTTTCAGGTCTTTGACTTTTCATCAGAACTGGGGATGTAGAAATTTGATCTCAAAAGGTCAGACAAATGGTGCAAGGCAAAACAAATGTCCCTGATTTTGGTTATTTATCCCTGTTTATTGTTGGATATAATCATGATTGAGCAGAATGAACCCAATATTTGAACTGTGGGATTTCATTCATGGGAGTGGCAGTAAATTGTTTTCAACACATTGCTTTCTTATCCCTGTGTTCCGAGGATTCTTTGACAGAACCACTGAGGTTGTACGTAGAGGGGAATCAATAAATGTCATAGAATTGGATTCTGGAAAGCTATTGATAAGATTCTGCACAAGAATTCACTATGTAGAATTGAGGTGCATGGAATTAGAGGAAACCTCAAGGCACGGAATTTGGGTGGGATAACAGTGACATTCTCAGATTGACAGGCAGTGACAAGTAGTGTTCTCCAGAGATCACTGCTGGGATTCCGGCTTTTCATTCTATAAGTAAATGACTTGAACTTGGGAATAGAGGGGAATATATCCAAATGTGAAGAATTATGAAGACGAGAGCAAAAAATGGCAGAAGAACGTAGATAAAATAAATAGGTGGAACATTACCAAATGCAGTTTTGTGCAGCCAAGTATGAGGCAGAACACTTTAGAAGTAAGAATTATAAATGGGAATATTGTCTCAATGGGGAAGCACCAGGGGGTAGATAAACAAAGGGATCCAGGTACACGAGTTATTAAAAGCTAGTTCACAGATGCAAAAAAAAAATCAAGACGACTAATTGGATATTGAGCATCACCACAAGAGGTACATAATATAAAAGCATGGATGTCTAATGAGATGCTGAGCTTCTTTACAAGAGGTACAGAAAATAAAGCAAGGCTGCAATTGCATGGAGTGCTGGTCAGACCTCATCTATTATACTATATTCAGTTTTGGGCACTGCACTCTAGGAAGGATATGTTGGCTTTGGAAAAGGTCCATCAACAATTCAGCAAGATGATACTCTGGAATGAAAGAATCTAGCCATGATGAGAGTTTGAGTAAACATGGGTTATATTTACTGGAGCAATATGGGATGTTTAAAAACAAAAGAAAATTAAGAGGCTAGATATGGAACAGCTCTTCCCTGTAAAACTAAACCTGTTCAAGGTGTATTTCAGAAAACATTCCTTCATACGATAGGTTATGAAGATGCGGAATGCGCTGTCCCAGAAGGCTTAGATGCAGAATCAATTGAGCTATTTAAAAAGGGAGATTAATACTTTATTGAGAAGTAACAGCATTAAGGGATATAGTCAAAGGGTGCTAGAATTGGGAGTGAAAACATAGAGCTTCCATGGGTAATTAATTTGAGGCCCAGGCTCGATGGGCTAAATGGCCTACTCCTCTTCCAATGCCCCTGAATGCCTAGAAGTGCCTCACATTGCAAGAGTGAAAGCAAGCGAGAGCAGCACTGTTTAACACATGAGTGGGTGGAGGGATACTTGGAAGTACTTGGAATATGAAGGGAAATTTGGAAGATTCAGTGGGGCCCTAATGCGGAGAGAAAGTTGAGTCATACTTTGAGTAATTTGACCTCTGCAGAAGCACTTGAGTAGCAATTAGATTTGTCCTTTGCCTCATTACCAGGCATTGTTCAATCCTTATCATTGGCATAAATGTAGTTCAGTTTTAGACTGATCACAACAGGAGCGGCAATCTTCCTCTCCAGAATTCAACCAGAATTCTCTTATGGTTTAGAAATTGCTTTGTATAGAATGGATGAGGAAGATAGCTCATGATTAGCCAACCAGAACCAACCTGAATGCACAAATAAACGATAAGGAACAGATGCATTCCAAATACAGTGTCTTTGGATTATATCAGTCAGCATGTGTGTTCCACTGGCTAGCTGCTGAAATAGAGGATATACTGAGCTTCACAGAGGAGCCCAGGAAATTGAATTATTTGGAAGCTTATTTGTTTTGAAAATGCAACAAGTACTTAAGATGCAACTAGGATTTAGGTACTGGTCACGGTATTTGCAGTGATGTATTCCATTTCAGGCTTTGGAACAGATGCAGTCAGTCAGGTAACTGGAAAGTAAAAGTATTGAGAAGGTGTGAGCTTGGAGAATATGGTTGAGGATGAGGAGGATGGTGAAATGAACACAAAACAGCTGTTTTAAATGGAAATGTGCACTGTGGCCTTTAATCACCACACCATTAGCTCCTAAAAATAGCTTCATCTTCAAATAGGCAGAGTTTCCTTTTATTCAACAGTGAAAGAGTTAAAGTTTCTTAATTGGAAAATAATAATTATATTCTCTATGTTAGCATCACATATAACGTCTCTTTAGAATAAATAATATATTGGATTGTACCCAGCCAAAATAGCTACATCAGTTACTTTCAAATCAATCATAAGCAGTTGCTCTTACTTGGATGAAATTGCTCCATGAAGTGGTTCGAAATCTAACAATGAAAAATTCTTACCAACTTCTCACGACTTAATGTTGATTTTTAAGCAAACCTTGCCAGGAACAAACCTCGTACAGTGATAGCATCATTTAGGTTGCAGTGAAAACAATGTAACTGGTATAATCTTCAATCTTCCTTATGTTCACTTGTACCATCTGCTGCCTGTCCCACATGCAGAAAGATAATAGGCACAAGGATGAGTACTGACAGCTGTTTTCTAAGGGTGTGTAATAGTAATATATGTATTAAGTAGTCTTTTTTAAGTGTTGGATTATTTGTAAAGAAAATTGTTGAAATTCATATCTAGACAACTAAAAATCCACATTCATGTAACTAATTGTGTTTCTACTGATAGCAGGTGAGTTGAGTATGATACATGCAGCTACGAAATAAAATAATTCTACGTGGCCTTGATTAGAATTATCAAACAGTCATAGTTGATGTGATTCTTCTTAAAGAAGCACGCCTACGAGAATTCAAGCAATACTTGGTCATGTCCTCTCTGCATGTCAGTCCCATTACTGCACGTGTATTCATCTCTGCAATAGAATTGAGCGAATTTTCATCAGCATCTTATCTGCAAATAACTTCCTGCATTTTTCTCCTCATGCACTCTGCATAATCAGCACAATTTTTCGGAGTACCCAGGAATTCATTCTATTACTTAATAGGTATGACACAAAATATATACCTTTGTATAACCTTATAAATTTAATAATCTATGCAGTCTTTCAATGCGGTTTTGGAATTTTGATCTTTGCATATAAATCAGTGTTCCACATAAAAGTGACCCATCTTTAAAACATGGCCATTGCTTCAATTTGTGTCATCAAACCATTGTTAGATCACCGAGAGCAGACTGAACACATTTGTCTCTAACATGGAAATAAATTGGATCAAAACTGATCATTTTACAAAGTCAATATTTGTGTTGAAGTAGTGCATAGAGCTTGTACTTGAACCAGAGTATTAATTTGAAAGTTTTTAAAAAAAATAGCAAACCATTATACTTGAAGCTGAAATCTTTCAGCAAGGCATGTGTGAAGTTAAATGCAATTACTGCATACCTAATCATCCACAGCATATAGGGACGGCTGTGTCAATCAGCTTAATGTGTCATAATCTGCAAAATCAAAAAGCGTGCACTAAGCAATGAAGATCAAAAGCATAAGATGCTGTATAGAGTTTTTATGGCTTAGTCCAACATTACAGAGCTAATGAAGAGTCTCCTTCCTGTAACAATAGATAACTATTTATTGAGTAGTTTTAAGCACAGGATTATATGATCTGCACAGACAATGCCTTCATGCTTACCCTATCTCGTTAAATATCGGTAGTTCCATATTTTTGAAAACTGAGCCCACACAGCAGAAAAATAAATTCCATCGTAAAAGGAAACATTCCCCAATGACTTCCGCCTGCTATTGAATGTCTGTTTATAGTATCAGCTTTTAGTCGTCAGCAGAAGCAATATCAACATTTGATAGAAATTGCTAGTCATTTTATTCAATTTTCTGTCACATTCTCTGGTTGAAAGATTACTTATGACATTTAGTTGCACCAATACAAAATCCAGTAATCATGACGAAAAGGCTCGATGTTAAGAGGATGACGGGATCAATTCTCTGGAAGCAGCAGTTCTGGCTATAGTTGTAGCGTGGCGGCTGCTGCTGCTCCTCAGTGGGATTTGCTAAGAAGTGAATGGGCACCCAAAGCAACATTGTTCTGACCTCTGCTTGTTTGGTTTTCTGTGTGTAGTACTCTTCAGGTTACAGTTTGAATAAAACATTTATTGAATGCAAGTTTAAAGATGGTGGGAGTACTTTCTTGAAGAAAGCCTTGTTTCTTGATTGTGGGGGTGATATACGAGAATGTGAATTAGTTGTAAGTGGCGTTTTCACAGAGATGTTACACAGAACCGTCTGTCTGCAGCCCACCCGGAGGTCATTCTGATATTCAGTGATTGATTCTTTGCTCTGCTTGCCTGCCAAATAAATACACTAATCTATGCAACTTAAGGGGTCTCAACTAAAAAATGTTAGTAAATAGGGAAGCAGCCCAATTGATAGCATGTTGGCATAGTTGGAGAGTGATACAATGTGATATTGGCCCAGTAATTCGGGTCGGTGGCTTGCCGCGCGTACAAGCCCCGTATATGCACTTACCCGACGTGCTGACATTTCACCTCCAGGGACGCCTGGAATTCCTGTTTGAAAAAGAAGAATCCCGGGCAGCGTCTGACGTCACGCCGCCCAGGAGTGCAGCCAGCGCGAAGCCTGGAGCGCGCTGTGCAAGTGAGACACACCCCTTGAGGTCTCAGTTTAATAGGACACCCCCCCAATGTTTCTCACAAGCTGCTAAGCATTTTTACATGCAAAGCAGCATTTTAAATAGGTTTTTGGTATTTTTATGAAGCTTTTGGTAACTTTTATAAACTTTTAAAAACGTTTACATTATTTTGAAGAATCTGAAGTAGTTTTAAACAGAATTAAAGCTATTTAAAGACTTTTAAAAGCCCTAAAATAATTTTTTTAATTCCATTTATTTATTTACCAATGTCGTCGTCATACGTGTCTTCACACTGTTCCCTTTGGGGAACTGTATGAAGTGGTGGAAGGATTTATGGCCGTGATTAACACTCATTCCGTGACCGTAACCATCTTTGAACCAGCCATTAGGGTGGTTAGTCCTATGGCGGGAGGGTTTTACGGGCTCCCACAAGCTATACAAGGAGGGGGGGCCACCCACACCCACGGACGCAAATATCCCACTGGATGTCAACCCAGAATTTAGAGCCGGAGCTCTGACTCCACTTGCCAGGACTGTCTGGAGCGGGGTTCGAAACCCTACCCCGTCTGGCCCAGCGGCGGGGATCCTAACGCTACGCCAAAGGCCCAATCCGATTAGCAACGTGAAATGGCTGGAATGAGCACAATTCACGGCATTAAAAGAACTCACAATTGAACTGATGATGACCTCAGCAATCTCCTCAACGAGCTGGAGGCGCAGCGCCTGCTCATAATTGGTAATGAGAAGTCAAAGGCGCCGCAAAAAGGACAGATGATAGCTTGGTCTTTCAAGTGGCAGCATAGGGCTCCAGTCACGGGGAGGGAAAAGGGACAGGAAACGTATGGGTGTCACCTTTTGCGCGGAGTGGGCCTTTTGCGTAGCGGTAAGCATCCCCGCCGCTGGGCCACAAGGAGTAGGTTTTCAAACCCCGCTCCAGACAGTCCCAGCAAGTGGAGTCAGAGCTCCAACTATAAATTCTGGGTGGACATCCAGCGGGATACTTGCGTCCGCGGGAGTGGGTGCCCCCCCCCTCTCAGATGGGTTGTGGGAGCCCGTAAAACCCTCACGCCATAGGACTAACCACCCTAATGGCTGGTATGAAGATGGTTATGGTCACGGAAGGAGTGTTAACGTGGCCAAAAATCCTTCCACCACTTCATACAGTTCCCGAAAGGGAACAGTGTGAGGATACATACGACGATGACATGTTGCGCAATGCACCTCCTTGGACCCTCAGTCGCAGATGCGAGGGGGCAAATCGTGCAATTGTTAAATTTTTCATTTTATTGACATGTAAAATGTTGGCCCAGTAATTCCCTTCCAAACGCGCGAGTACGGTCGGGGTACTTACGCGTCTGTCCGGAGGAAATGCCGGTTTTCAGCATGCACAGCGCATGCGGGGAAAACCGGCATTTCCTGTCCTCTGAACGAAGGGGTTCAGAGGCAGAACGCGTGCGACTGTACAGGCAGCGCGTGCGCAGTAAAATTCGCCGCTTTCATTCATGCTTTCAGTGAGGTCAAGTCAATACAACTTACACATGAAAAAAGCATGAGTACAGTTGCTCCAGAGGCTGCGGTTGTTTGGGAAAGGGATGAAAGTTATTTTAAGAAATGCTGAGGTAAGTTTTAAAGTTTATTTTTGTTTTTTAAAATGGGTTTTCAGTACTGTAGGTAGAAGGATCAATTGTGGCTATGTGAATTGAATTTGCTGTGTTTATTAAATGTGAAAATGACTCCAACATTTTTAAGAAAGACACTTTTCATCAGTAATATATTCTTTTAAGTAATTATGTATGTATGTCTGTATATATTCCTTTGCATGTATGTATATATTCCTTTACTTATGTGTATGAATGTATGTATTTAATTATGACTTTCAGAGAAAGTAACTTATTGGAAAATCATAATTAAAAACATATTCATACACATAAGGAATATAAAACATACATACATATACGTAAAGGAATATATGCGGACATACATACATAATTACTTATTACTGATGAAAAGTTTCTTTCTTAAAAGTGTTGGAAATGTTACATTACTCATTTTAGAACACTCATTCTCACATTCAATTCACACAGCCACAATTGCTCCTTCTACCTACCGTACTGAAAACCCGTTTTAAAAAAAAAATTTAAACTTTAAAACTAACCTCAGCATTTCTTAAAATAATTTTCCTCCCTTTCCCAAACAAAAATATTGCCTTTCAGAAACTCCACGATAAAATATATCTTCCTCCGCAGCCTTGGAGCAACTTTACACATGCTTTTTTCAAGTGTAACTTGTAAGGACTTACCCTCACTGAATCCATGAATGAAATCGACGAAGTTCACTGCACACGCGCTGCCTGTGCAGTCGCACGCGCTGTGCCTCTGAACCCCTTCGTTCAGAGGACTGGAAATGCCGGCGTTCTCCGCATGCACGGTGTTTCCTGAACGCCGGCATTTCATCCGGCCAGATGCGTGAGTACCCAGACCGTACTCACGCATTTGGACCTGAATTACTGGGCCATTATAAAGAACAGGTTCCAACTGCAATGTAAGAAAAATTGAGAAGTGCCTAAAAACGTATTGCTAGTGCAAGTCTTGAATGGAGTTTTGTGTCTGCTACCATGTTGGACCACCTGTTGCTATTGGTAATTGCTCAGACACTTGTAAACTGTTACCATACATGCTCACCTTTCACCATCCCGAGGCAATAATCACGAGGTCCTTTTAACATCCCTCAAAAGACTGAGTTGAGCTTCAGTCAGTTGTTTAGATTTTTAAGTTAATAGAAATGCTGATCAGTGGTCAAAAGGTGTAAACTTCCAACATCCCAGAGTTACATTTCACTATTGCAGCAAGCTCAACGTAAAAACTTTGCAGACTGCAAAGACCATAAAGCTTTAGCTTAATGGGCATGACTGTGTCAATTAAGCATGTGCAAGGAAAACTATGCTACTGCAGCAATCAATCTATTTATCACAGATTGAGTACTTGATGAATATA
The DNA here is from genome assembly GCF_052327205.1 of Somniosus microcephalus. NCBI lineage: Eukaryota > Metazoa > Chordata > Chondrichthyes > Squaliformes > Somniosidae > Somniosus > Somniosus microcephalus. The sequence continues at coordinate 167,997,483 of NC_140997.1, forward strand.
TATTCATCAATTAGCAGTGCACCCATTTTATTACTGCATAGTCAGACTGGCCACATTGTGCTTTGTTCTGTTTTCTGGGATTTTTCTGATACTTTCAAAAAAGAACCCAGCTGTAAATGTTGCATATACTGGGACTGCTTCAGTGCAGAGGAAAAGGAACTGTGTTATCTTAATCAACACTATGACCTTTAGTATTGACTGTAGAGCAACCACTGAATATTTAATACTTAGTAATTTTAAGTGCCATGAACTGAGCAAAATTATCAGACAAATGATGTCATGTGCCTGTGCGTCTTCTAATAACCAGCTCTCTCTGGTTGTTTGTCCATCTTCTTGCCCAGGAAGTGATGCTGAGAAAAGAAAGTGAAAATTGAGCAGAAACGTTCTTCTAAAAACATAGGGATAGAGTGGTGGGTGGCCTGTGCCCAATCAGTGCAGGCATTGGTCCTACTGCTTAATTTGTGTGGCCCATTTTTTTTAGGCATGCTGGGTGGCTCCTTGAATATGTAAATTAAGAGCCTAACGCCTGTTAGAGGACTCCTTTTAAAAGAGTGGGGCAGGCATTGGGTCTCCCCCGTTCAGGAGTCTTCAGCAGTGTTTGTGGCTACCAATGAGTGGTAAGTAATACATCTTTTTCAGCTCCACAGCAGTCTTGGAGACTATTGTCGGCCCCCGTTAAAACCCCTCCGATCGCTTCCCCTCCTCCCGATCACTTCCACCAATTCTTGATTGCCTCCCTCCCCTCTCCGGATAACATCCCCTCTTCTGCTTCATCTTCCCTGTGCTCGCTGACCTACATTGGCTCCCAGTTAAGCAATGCCTCGATTTTAAAATTCTCATCCTTGTTTTCAAATCCCTCCATGGCCTCGCCCCTCCCTATCTCTGTAATCTCCTCCAGCCCCAACCCCCCCCCCCCCCCCCCCCGGAGATATCTGCGCCTCTCTAATTATGGCTTCTTGAGCATCCCTGATTATAATCGCTCAACCATTGGCGGCCGTCCCTTCAGCTGCCTAGGCCCTAAGTTCTGGAATTCCCTGCCTAAACCACTCCACCTCTCTAGCTCTCTTTCCTCCTTTAAGACGCTCCTTAAAACCTCTGCCCTAATTTCTCCTTGTATGGTTCATGTCATTTTTTTTATAACTCTCCTGCGAAGAGCCTTGAGACGTTTTACTACGTTGAAGGCACTATATAAATACAAGTTGTTGTTGTTAGTTATTTACTCTGGAATTATTCAAGTAGCAATTAAGTGATGAGTCTGCAGATTTCTGTAGAAGAATGAGCTAGATGGGCCTCACCGTCTCTACTTTGTGCTATTTTTGCAATGCAAAAAGTAAAATAATTCAGTTGCAGCAAGCATAATTACGTCACTTGCCTGTGTTATCGAAATGATGAAATGATACTCGGCTCCTCCAGAAAGCATTCATTGAAATCTTCTCCCTAAAACAGGGACCATTTCACATTATGATACGTGTTATTTTTTTCTAGAAACATGAATTAGTCATACATGGTCTTTACTAAACCTCAGAACTATTGAACTATGATTGACATAATCCGTTTCTGCAGCGCCATGCTAAAAATGTTTGCCTCGCACCTGAAAAATTTGTGCGGCTGAAATTTGGCAGAGGTGCAAAATGGGTGGTAGCTGATCGGCCTCCAGTTATACACCCTGCCTGAGTTACCTTTCTATTGAAGTCAGGAGCTGCTACTGTCCATTTTGCACCCCCATCAAAGTTGAATTTAACTCCCATTTCCTGCCCCCCTCCCCACCCCCCATATTTCATAACCAGGCAGAATCATTTGGGTTTATTTTGGACTGAAAACAGGAGTCCATATTGAAATCGGATTCTGGTATCTTAGAGAAAGACTGAGAGGAGACATCATCTAGGTGTTTAAAATGCAGAGAATAATGGATAATATAATTGTAAACAATGTCCCTAATATTTTTATCTCTACTACCTCACCCGCTTGACTATTCCAAACATTTATTCAAGTAAAAGTATTGTTTCTAAAAAAAAATTCTTGCTCAGGGTGAGCTTGGCTCATGGTAGCACTCTCACCCCTGAGTCAGAAGGCTGTGCGTTCAAGCTTCATTCCAAGGCTTAGGCAGATAATTTGAGATGACATCTTGATGTCGTCCCCCCTGAACTACAAAAGCAAAATACTGCGGATGCTGGAAATCTGAAATAAAAACAAAAAATGCTGGAAATACTCAGCAGGTCAGGCAGCATCTGTGGAGAGAGAAACAGAGTTAACGTTTCAAGTCGATGACCTTTCGTCCATTCTGACGAAAGGTCATCAAGCTGAAATGTTAATTCTGTTTTTCTCTCCACAGTTGCTGTCTGACCTGTTGAGTATTTCCAGCTATTTCTATTTTTTCCTCTTAACTACTCGATTTCCAGCATGTAGATTGTGAGTTTCTCTACTTCATAGGTGATCCTCTTTACAGTTGGAATCCGTCATTACTCTTCTCTACAGCCCTCCAATACTTGTGGTTTTTTTTGATTATGGTGACCTGAAATGAACACTAACTCCAAAGTACAGTTTGATCGGTGCATTGTAAAGCCTTAGTATAACCTTTGGAGACTCGTACTTTATTGCTCTGACTAAATACCCCATCATTCTATTGGCTTTTAAAGTTGCTTCATCACATTGCCTAGCCATTGAAAGTGATGATTCTGAATTTCAGGTTACTTTAATAGTCTCCTTCTGCCATTTCAGTTCTATTCTTATGAGACACGTTCTTTTCGACCAATATTTAATAATTTATATTTATAATTGTCAAGTTTCATTTGTCATTTTTCTGCCCAGTTGTAGAGCCTATTGAAATCCTATCAATAAAGTATTTGCTGCAATGTCTGTTTCTCCTGCACACACCTTTCATGAATACTCTCTTTACTATTTTTAATCATTATCTATCTAGTCCCATATTCTGCTCTGGATTCCTGTAACTTTCAGTTTAATTAAAAGTCTTTGATTAGAAGCATTGTCAAAATCTATGTGCAAGTCTGTAACATCCTGACAGAAATCGAGAGGAGTTGTCATGCAGGATCATCTTCTCATGAATGCTGACTATTACTTATCAAGTTATTACTGTGTAGGTTCTCCTTTGTCTGTCTCTTAGAATAATTTCCATTATTTTACTTTTTATTGATCTTGTATGTCCTTGGATCAGATATTTGAATTTTTCAACAATGGGTATTATGTTTTCCTAACCAGTGCTCATTGATTAGTATGTGATGATACCCAGTGCCCTAAGTTACCTCTTCAGTTTCCCCGAGAAACCTCGGATATGTGCCAGGCCATTTTATTTTCGATTCAAGTCTTCTCAACTTGTCAAATTGCTTTGCCTCACTGATTTCAAAATCCACTTTGATACTGGATACAGTACAAAGGTTGAATAGCAAGCCATGTCCGGTTTTAACTATTTAATCTTCAGTTTGAGAGCTCTTTAATCATTTAGGATTTAACTATCTCTCCGAATACTGTTAAAATACTGGAAGAATGTTTTAGTATTGTGATGAACACCTTATGCCACATTCATCTCCAGGACCTTTTTCAGACCTCTAATATCTTTTTAATCTGTTTTACTATATTTCTAAACTCCTTGTAAGTTTCTGCAGTTTGATTTTCTTTTTCTTTCCAGTGTTAACTGGCCTATTATTTTATTCATTTTTGTGTGCAAGTATTTAGCTTGCATATATTTAACATCATAGTTTTAAAAGAGTTCCATTTTTCCTTTCAACAGTACTTCACTTTTTTTTTCCTGTTCATTCCTCATTCATTTGCAGTCGTATATTTTTGTCCTGGTCATTTTTGGTACTGAAGGCCAGATAATTTTGAGTTTAATCATATTGTGGTCACTGGTTCCCAAAGGCTCTACTGCTTACATATTATGGGCATTATTTTGGCCTCTTCTAAAAACTAGTTCCGAATGCAAATTAACCGTAGTGGAATCCCTAATGCATTGGGTTATAAAGGAATCCTGTACCGTATTCACTGGTATGATTCCATTGGCTCACTTCTATCTGGGCATTCCAGGTCTATACTGATTGATTGAAGTCACTCATTATTGAAACATTATGATCCATAAATGCCCTTATCTCATCAGGCACTATGATCCTTATCCTTCCCAGGAGGTCTGCACCAGAACCTTATTCTTGACCCTGGTCTCTGCTTGCTTGCTAAGTCAAGCCAGTCTATTTCATTTTGTGTCTTTTCCAGAGATATCAAATTGGCTTTTTTAATTTCCAAATTATTTTGAACATGTCTACTGTTTTTCTATATCCCTGCGTATTGAATTCACTCTCATCTTTTGGGGTGAGCTATTTGGAATAAACTCCCAGCTAAATGTAATTAATGCTATGTCAGTTAACTACTTAAAAAAAACCTAAATAGTTGGAAATGGAAGTGAGGGTTAGAAAGACAAGTACATATAACGATGATTGAAGCCTTGGAATCTTGAAAATGAAATGACAAAGAAGACCAACTGGTTGAGGATGAATAATCCAGGATGTTGGGTTAGATCAGTCTTCTGGAGTATTGTTTGTTTCACTCTTGGAAAACGAGGAGTAATTTTGTAAAACTCTCCCTAAGAAGATTAAATAGGTTGAGCAGAGCATAGATCGTGCATGCCCATTGAAGAAAAGGGCTTTATAGAGCAAATAGCCTTTTTCATTCCATACTTTATGTTCTTATTACTACCGTTGGGACTTATAAAATGATTAATGGCATTTTAAGGCAGGTTGAAGTCTGAATCGTTAATATTGAGCTCTACCTACATTTCTCTGCAGCATATCATTATTCATCTAATAACACTTTTTTTTTCTCCAACCTTAGTTTTTAAAGGAAACATGTTCTTTAAACTTCCTACAGTACTCACAAGAACATTCAGACCACTAAGTTATGAACCTCACTAATTATGTGTGCACCTTTAAAAGTAATGAGACTGAGTTGTACCCAGCTGAAGGACCTTTACGACAAGGTCATTATGGCCACCGGGATGTGTATTTTTAATTATTAAATGTGATGTAATTAGTCATTTAAATTTGATTGGCATACATGGGAATTCTCAAAATGGAATAGAATGGTTGGCAAACTGGAAGGTCATTTGCCCAGTTTGTCTTTATGAACAATGAATGGGACGGCTGGTGCTGAAAGCTGTAGTCAGGCTGTTCTGGTTGTTGAGAATTTGTCAAGCTTTTCTTGCTTGGGAGGTTGTTAAATAATTGAGGAGAAACAATTCTAATTGCATAGATATCATATTAGAAGAACATATATCATGTATTAAACCTTTATTAGGTTCATTTTAAATGACATAAGCTGTAATTTTAGTGGAGGCCCAATCTTGAACAGTCAAACTGAGCAGCATGTGTAGCTTTGCTAACTGGAACAGTGATTGATACATGCCTGGTGTGGTGTTAACTCATCTGATATAAATATGCACAGACCAGCGCCTGCACTGTGATCCAAAACATAGTAGCAGCTTTTTTGGACTTAGTTTTTAAGCTGCCACTCCTTTTGTGCCATCTGTTTAGATCTCCAGCCCAAGCCCTGACCAGAAATGTAACTGCAACCAGACACAAATAAAAAATGATCATATTAGGAAGTGAACTTCCAGCTTTCCCAGTGTTACCAGATGTTAAGATGCCCTTTTCGTGCTCAAATTCATGACTGATCGAGTAAGATCGTCCAAAGCAGGGTCTGTAATGAATGAAGCCAATTGTTCAAAAAGCAACACGAAGTCATGCAGTGTGGGTTTAGCTGGCACACACCAAGTTATATGACAGAACAGAGCCTCTTGCTCTCATCCTCCACATATTACATTTATAATATCACTGCAGTAACACTTTTTGATTACATCAGGAAAATGACAAGGTTAGAAATTTTCCATTTACTTTTTGAACCTTTTGCTATTCTACTCAGCAAGTGGTTTGGAGCCATTCACAAACACATCACACCAGCTTCCAAAATGTTTCTTTTACAGCTGCGGTTGGCTGATCAAGCTCAGCCAGTTTACAAACCTCTGTGAAGTTACCTATTCATTTAATTCTTGGTCTTTGAATTTCATTGCAATATACATGATCCAGCTTCGGTCACCTTAACAGAATAGAGGGACTGTTTTTCATGGTCATAATTTTTAAAATCCAAACATTTGTGGAGTTCTCAGAAATGTGCAATTGGGAAATGAGGAGTTAGGCTGAATTAATTTTTCTCATCTTTGTTTCTTTGTATGTTTGGATATTGGTGATAATGAAATGTCATTTGCACCACAAAAAGGAAGGAATGTTGTGCTGAAGGGTTACAGTTTTTGACATATTAACGTTGCATTTAAACATTCTCATTTCATGTGCCATTTTTATGCCATGGTGAACATGGAACAAAAATAACCCAAGAATATCCGAGTATGAAGTTCAATTAAAGAAGCTATGCCCTTTAAGAGCTGCATTCCTGTCTTTTTTGTGGTGCAAGAGCTTTGTTGTATAAGGTCAATATAACAGAAGAGTATGGAATCTATAATTCATGACTTTTGGGAAGAATATTCCTTGTGTTCCGCTGACTAAACTGGATCACAATTATTGCAGTGAATCTCTAAGAATGAAGTAAATAGCTAGTGCCACACAGGGTCATAAAACTGTTGGACTTGATCACCCAGTTGCAAGAGCAAAGCATCGGAAATAGTGATTTGGTGTTAAAACTCCCATTAGTTAAGTTGTATTTTTGAATAGTGGATTAATTTAAAAAGCTGAATTTGAAGTAGCTTTAAAATGTTTGAATTTAAAGTACTGTACTTAGTAATACGACACACTCAAGGAATTCTGTTCTGTTTGACTGCACTGATTGCTGTGTACTAACTACCAAGAAGACTATCTTCTTCAAACATTAATTCCAACATATCTACAAACATCTCAGTCTTAGTCACTCAGCTAACAACCCTTTTTCACACAAGGGAATTATGCTCACATTACCAATACTATCATTTTTATTTGAAAATTTTTGCTTCAGATTTTTTCCAACCTTTAAAAACATTAATTGTGCTTATTTTTCCCACCCAACAGTGAACACTGGAAAGTAAACCAGCAGGACCCTATGTTAATTTATTCAAATGTTCAGCTTTGCATTACAATAACTTGCTTTTTTCAGGGGAAAATCAAAAACCTCACAGGTAAAAGGAAACTTGATCTGTTTCTTGACAGGACCCTTCCCTTCACTTTGTATAAATCAGTTTGAATTCTTCCCCGGCTTTATCTTGAGCATGTAAAAGCTGCAGTAGTGCCGGGCGTGGAGAGACCCTTCTGTTGCTCAGGTATCTGCACTACAAATATGTTATCCAGCCAAAACCTTATATTGGTAATTGGTTTTATGATCAATCAAGTGAGCAGATCCACGGTAATGAGGTATCCAGCTGAAACTTTATATTGGTAATCGTTTCTCAATCTATCTAGTGAGCCAACTTGTAGGAATGAGCTTTACATTCAATGCTCTATAAAATGGTTAGCTCTCCAGACTGAACTAAATTGATCTCTTAAGTTTAACCTATTCCCATTACAATGATTTTACTCCAGTGGGAGAAAATAACCTCTGTAATTTTGCTTCAGAGAGCATCCAGGCTGCCAAATTTTGATGTCGGGTGAAATCATGGGGGTTTAACTGACAGCGTCATTCTCACATGAAATTATTGATGTGTCAATTCAGAGCTAAAACATTTTCCTCATTGCTTTTTTCAACAGGATTTTTTTACCCATTTGCTCTTAGGATGTGGGCGATGCCAGCAAGACTGAATTTATTGTCCATCCCAGTTGTCCTAAAACGGTAGCAGCATGCCTTCTCCTTGAACCCTTGCATTTCATGTGATGATTATGTTCTCACTGTGGTGTTAGGTAGTGAATTTGAGGCTATTGACCCAACAACGATGAGGGAATGCTGATATATGTCCAAGTCATTGTAGTGCATGACTTGGAGGGGAACTAGGGGTTGATGGTGTTGTCTCGGCATTGCTGCCCTTGTCCTTGGTAGATACGGTCACAGGAGAAAAGTTCCTGTTAATTGGCACCCCATCCACCACCTTAAATATTCCCCCCTCCACCACCGCCGCACCGTGCTGCAGTGTGTACCATCTAAACGATGCACTGCAGCAACTTGCCAAGGCTCCTTTGACAGCACCTCCCAAACCCACGACCTCTACCACCTAGAAGGACAAGGGCAGCAGGTGCATGGGAACACCACCACCTGCTGCAAGTTCCCCTCCAAGTCACACAACATCCTGACTTGGAAATATATCACCGTTCCTTCACGATTGCTGGGTCAAAATCCTGGATCGCCCTCCCTAACAGCACTGTGGGAGTACCTTCACCGCATGGACTGCAGCGATTCAAGAAGGTGGCTCACCACCACCTTCTCAGGGGCAGTTAGGGATGGACAATAAATGCTGGACTTGCCAGCGGCGCCCACATCCCAGGAACGAATTAAAAAAAACTAACCGAGGTGAGTTGCTGCAGCACATTCAGTGTATCATGCATACTGCAGCCACAGTGCATCAGTGAGGAGAAGGTTGATATTGGCCCGGATTTTGCAGTCAGCGGCGAAGGAACGGTGCTCGCCATTCCTCACGCCGACAGCTGCCCACAGACTTTTTGCAGGCTTTTGAGCAGCAACTTGCCATGTTTAGATTTCATTTTTAGCGCGGTGCCCTCTACAGGGGAACTGTGGCATGCATGAGCAGGGTAAACAACACCGTGTCTCTTCAACCAATCAGATTGAAGAATCCTCACTGAGACACGCAGTCTAAACCAGCAAGTAAAATTAGACTTAATTCATTGCAAAATCATGTGTACAAAGCGAAATAAGGAGAGGGACAGAAAGATGGGATCAAGAGAGAGATAAGAGAGAAAAAGATTTTAAAAATTAATGAAAAATAAATCTCCAGCACCAATTAAATTCTGAAAGAATGAGACTCCACACTTGTAAAATTACATTTTCAGTGCCAGAGAGGTTGTTTGGCAGAAATTATAACTTATCACGCCATTAGAAATTCACTTACACTGGAATGGACCAGCCCTAACTTTTTCTGGTGTGTTTAGTGGGTAATTAGTGGGTAAGTACAGCAACTTCACGCCCTTACATGTATTTGAATGCTGAATCTATCAGCGAGGTACTGGTGTCGCGCAGTCTGTGGAGGAGCAGGGCAAATCGGGCAGCAACTTCCAGGTTTCCGCGTTTAACTGTGTATGTACGGATTCCGGAAGTTGCTGTCTGATTTACTCCATAATAACAGTAGTAACGAAGTCAAAACAAAAGTATATACACCTCAAGGTGTGTTAATTGCTAGCAAAACGCAAACCCATCTCTGAAATCGCAGAGCACAGACAAAACCTATTATCTGTACCAAACTCAGAGAGACACAGGACAGATCCCATTAGTTTCATTTACAAGACATTAAAATAAAGTACCCGCTTTTGTCAAAGCAGCCTGCCCATTACTTTAACAAAAGAAAACCCCTGATTTGGTGCCAAGATAAGGGCAAGAAAACAGTATAACTGTTGGGGGAAAAGAGACATTAAAAAAAAACACAGTTTCACACAGACACGAGGTCAAAGGCAGAGCGAGTGGAGAGGTTCGATTACGGTTCGAGGAGCATGGAGGGCCTACAAGTTCGAGCAGGAGAGCAGGTTAAGGAGCCGGTCCCATAAGGAGCCCCACTGTTATGTTAAATGCCAAACCCGGGCCATTGAGTTCAGTGGCAAGCGTGCCTATCAAGTAACCTCCTCTGTCCTGGATAGTGCTGAGCTTCTTGTAGGTGCATCCATCCAGGCAAGTCGTGAATATTCCATCACAGTCCTCACTTATAGATGGTGAATAAGCTTTGAGTGATCAAGAGATGAACTGCTCGTCGCAACGTACGCAGCCTTTGCCCTGCTCTGTTTGTTACAGTGTTCATATGGGTATTTCAGTTAAGCTTCTGGTCAATGATTGACCCTCAAGCTATTGATCATGGGAGACTCAGCGACATTGAAGATCAAGAGGAGATGGCTGGGCTTTCTATTGTTTGAGATGGTCATTACCTACCATTCAGGAGGCGCAACTGTTTCCTGCCACTTGAAGCACCCAAGCCTGGATGTTATCCAGGTCGTGCTGTAAACTGTTATGAGCTGCTTCATTGTTGCAGGAGTTGTGAATGGAGCTGAACACAGTGGAATCGTCAGTGAACAGCCATACCCCCAATGAAGTCACATGGCTTTACGCAAAATAATGTGAAGCAGACCTTCTGCTGATCACTGCTTACTGCCCCCCTCAAACAGGTGACAAGTTTTCTTTGAAGGAGTGACAAATGATAGGGGTAAGGCTGTGGATGTGGTGCACTTGGATTTCAGTAAGGTCTTTGATAGGGGTAAGGCTGTGGATGTGGTGCACTTGGACTTCAGTAAGGTCTTTGATAGGGGTAAGGCTGTGGGTGTGGTGCACTTGGATTTCAGTAAGGTCTTTGATAGGGGCAAGGCTGTGGATGTGGCGCACTTGGATTTCAGTAAGGTCTTTGATGGGGTAAGGCTGTGGATGTGGTGCACTTGGATTTCAGTAAGGTCTTTGATAGGGGTAAGGCTGTGGGTGTGGTGCACTTGGATTTCAGTAAGGTCTTTGATAGGGGCAAGGCTGTGGATGTGGTGCACTTGGATTTCAGTAAGGTCTTTGATACAGTTGTAAGGGGTCGTTTTAATGAGCTTGTGGTGTGCGAGATCGGTTTTGATTTCACACTGCTCGTGAGTGGTTCCGAAGCGCTCCCCCCTCACCGGTTCTAGACACTGGGCTTATTGCCAGACCACCTTGATGTGTTGGCCCAACTTGTGACTCGGAAGACAAATGGGTCAGGTGAGACAAGGTAAGTTTTAAATCAAAGGTATCTTTATTTTTAGAAGGAGAATAAAACATAGAGAATGAAGAAACAATGCAGACAAAAATCATGAACACGTCTCTCAATGGGAACTCAAAAAAATCAAATCAAAAATCAAATCAACTTTTATTGTCATTGTTAGTGCACAAGCGCAGTACAACGAAATGTAGGCTTGCGGCTCCCGAGAGTGTACAATTTGGATTAGGACACTTAAACATTCAACATACATTTATACATTTGGCTTGCAGTATATTAGCATAAATATGACCATAATAAAGTGCATTGGCAGATGTGCAGGCTTTAGTGTTTATTTGTGGAGTTCAGTAGGATGACAGCCCTGGGAAAGAAGCTGTTCCTAAATCTGGTCGTACGGGTGCGAATGCATCTGTAGCGTCTTCCAGATGGTAGGAGGGCGAACAGACTGTGGCTGGGGTGGGTAGGGTCTTTGATGATGGACCGTGCCCTCCGTAGGCAGCGTTTCTGATATATGTGCTCTATGGTCGGTAGCCGGGTGCCAGTAATGCGTTGGGCAGTTTTGACGACCCGCTGCAGGGCTTTCCGGTCATGGGAGCTACAGCTGCCGTACCATACCGTGATACAGTTTGTCAGGATGCTCTCTATAGTGCAGCGGTTGAAGTTAGAGAGGATCAGGGGTGACAGATTACATCCCTTCAGCCTCCTCAAGAAATATAGGCGCTGCTGGGCCTTCTTCACCAGAGAGGAGGTGTTGAGGGACCAGGAGAGGTCTTCCGTGATGTGGACTCCGAGGAACTTAAAGCTGGCCACCCTTTCCACCTCCGCCCCATTGATGTGTATGGGGGTGTGACTTCCGCCTTTAGACTTCCTGAAGTCCACGATTATTTCCTTTGTTTTCTTGGTGTTAAGGGCCAGGTTGTTGTCGGCGCACCACTTCACGAGATGCTGGACCTCCTCCCTGTAGGCTGACTCATCGTTGTTGGTGATCTGGCCTACTACCATGGTGTCATCTGCAAACTTGATGATGGTGTTGGAACCATTAACAGCCACACAGTCGTGGGTGAAGAGGGAGTAGAGGAGGGGGCTCAGCACACATCCTTGTGGGGCCCCCGTGTTCAGGGTCGGGGGGGGAGGTGTGGTTACCTAATTTGACAGACTGGGGTCTGTTTGTTAGGAAGTCCAGGGTCCAGTTGCAGAGGGAAGTGTTCAGGCCAAGAGTTTGGAGTTTGGTGGCCAGCTTGTTGGGGACGATAGTGTTGAATGCTGAGCTGTAGTCTAAAATTTAACACACAAGAGTTACTTTGACTATCATAATACATCAGTTCTAGATCAGCGATATAATAAAACGGGGGTGGAGAAAGCGCACGGCACAACGAAGGATGAATAACACTCCCGAATTACCAAGCCCTTAATATTAAAAACCCTCCCGTCTCTACAGTATACCTCAACTAGATCAGCTAGGTGGAGTTGGGCCTCTATGCTCACCAGGGTTTTTAAAACTGTCCTTGACCTTGGTGCTCCTGTATCGTCCGGGATCTCCAATCTTCCTTATGGGACCGGCTCCTGAACCTGCTCTCCTGCTCGAACTTGTAGGCCCTCCATGCTCCTCAAACCGTAATCGAACCTCTCCACTCGCTCTGCCTTTGACCTCGTGTCTGTGTGAAACTGTTTTTTTTTTATGTCTCTTTTCCCCCAACAGTTATACTGTTTTCTTGCCCTTATCTTGGCACCAAATCAGGGGTTTTCTTTTGTTAAAGTAATGGGCAGGCTGCTTTGACAAAAGCGGGTACTTTATTTTAATGTCTTGTAAATGAAACTAATGGAATCTGTCCTGTGTCCCTCTGAGTTTGGTACAGATAATAGGTTTTGTCTGTGCTCTGCGATTTCAGAGATGGGTTTGCATTTTGCTAGCAATTAACACACCTTGAGGTGTATATACTTTTGTTTTGACTTCGTTACTACTGTAACGATTTTACCATATCAATTGCAGCCAGTTCTGGAATCTTCTAATCGGTGGTGACTCAGGTTTCTTTAAGATACTGCAGTGGTATGTCCTTCTGAACTGAGTCATGTGATCTGCCAACTCCATCTTGTGTTCATATAATGTGGCCATTTCAGGGGTTTTACAATGTAGACTGTATTTTCCTGGATTTTTGCAAATCCTACAGTCCCCCCTGTGATACAATGGACATCTCAAATCGTCTTTTGTATCATGAATGTTTTAGGGTGAGCATAAATCCGTTCCCCCCCCCCCCCCCAACTGACCTTCCCCGTAGTTTACCTGACTATGGAGTGTACCTCGCACATGCACTTTCCTCATCCCGAAAACGGAGTTGAGTAGATATCCCCTACCGGAGAAACATTTATGCTATGTACAGACTCACCTTAGAGTCATAACCCGACGCAACACAATCTTTGTTATAATACACCAAAAACAGATGGAATAAAAACATTTAGCTACACGGGCGAGTCCCCGTTTATGCTGACATAGTGGCACCGCCAATTCCGCTGACTGGGGAACTCCCTGTCGTGTCCCTTCCTCCTACACTGGACACAGGCCAGGTACAGAATGATCCCTACCTGGCACACCACTAAGACGTGGGAAGCCAGTCTGACCCATGATGGGATCTCTATATTATCAAAAAGGTCCCACCATGGTGGAACCACTATGTCTTGGATTTTTGCCCCTATGTCGGTGGTTTTCTGCTCTAAAGTAAAGAAGTGCTTCTGAGAGACAGTAACTGCTTTCAGCAGTTCGGTTAAATGTTCTGGGAGAGGGGGAATTGTGTAACCAAAGTGGGCCACGTACTTCTGGAGATCGATGAAGTTCTTCTTGACAGTGAGGTGAACAGTGGATGGTTCAGGGATCGGGATAATCCGCAGCTGTGCCACTTGAACTACTGCCTCGGGTTTGAAACAGAAGCTGCTTTCACTGACCGCGCACCAGCCGTGCTGTCCGTGCCGGTAGTGAGACGCTGCGGTGGCGACACGATATGTCCCACCTCCTATGTATGCCACCTGTGGGGGAACATGGTCCTGTGCCATGGCTTCCATGGTGCAATTGATAGGCTTAGCGTCAGCAGAACTGAACCCGCACTGTGGTGTTGAATAGGCATTCAAGTGCTGGGGACACAGGATTATGTGTGCTCCCCGGCTACGGCACCCCGAGAGGTCAGTCCCCATCATAGCATGCTCCCACTTAATGACGTTGGGTGGGACCTCTGCGAAACGGACGTGTGCTCCCCCCCGAATGACTCCAATGTTCACCACCCTATACACCGGCGCAGGTCGGGCCGCCCTACTCATTACTGGGATCCGCACGATGACCCCCATGATGGTGTGGTTGGAGCGACCACAGTCCACCGGGACTGGGTAGGTCTCAGAAGCGAGCCGGAGCTGGCACGGACTCAACGCGTTCTCAAAGGGGTGGAGGGCTGCGAGGTGTTTGTTACTGATCCAGGAGGGGACCAAACCCTGTTTTAAGTTCTCCAGATTGCTGCAGCCCTCGCCCAGCAACCATGCTCCGTATAGTACGCACACCTCATTCTGGGCAGCCTGATCTGAGGCGTTCCTGTCCTCCCTAATGAGAGCGTCTCCAGCTCCGCTATGATTTCTTTTAAATGGAGAGTCATAGCCTGGTCCTCTTGGAGCTCCGAACCCACCACCCGATTTTCGTCCGTGAGGATCCCCCTCAACTGGGTCTTTAACCCGTTAACCTGCCGTTGCAATTCGATGTCGTCCATACTATTTATGATGGATGACCCAGTGTTAAACCCTGTGAACCAGTCGTTCATGGCGCCCCTTCTTTGTCTCCCCAGTTGCTCCCATTCCTTGTGGCCCTCGGTGTAGAGTTCAGTTCTATTGACCCCCGCGAAGTCAAACTCGTAAAACTTCTGCAGGGTCTCTTTCAGCAGGGCCTGATACAGCCTTGCCGTCTCTACGGGGCACCATTCCGGCAGGTGCACCTCGGTCAGGTTGAGGATGACCGAGGCCACCGCGTAATGGACCCCCTGATAGGCCATTTGGTCAGTGGGAACTAATACTAACCCGTTTCCTGGTCCCTCGGTGGTGGTGGGGCATCCCTCTGCTACCGTCCGTGGTGTCTGGGTCGTGGGCAGGGGCTGTCGGGGGCGGGTCACTAGCTCAGTGGCATTAACCGCGATTGGGGAGTAGGGGACCGCGCATGCGTCCAAGTGCGATTCCCAGTCTATCCCCCTCCCGTTATCTTGCCACTGGCTGTGGAAAATGATGGAAACACCTGTGGTGCAGACTTTCTCTGAACCCCACATACACACATAAATCCCCTGATCGGGTTCCCACCATTTATCCCAGCACACTGTCAACCCTCCCTGGGTCCCTGTGATAGTCCGGTGAGTGTTGTTCCCTAACCTTTCCCACTTTCCTCTGGGGTTCCCCATGTCCCTGCTCAGTTTCCTGAGCCACCACCACCTATCCAGGGGGACGTACCCCCTGCAGGTTAGGCAAATACATTTCCCCATAGTCACACTGATCCGCGTGGCCTGGATCTTGATCCGAGGACACGACAAAGAGACCTCCCCGTATGTGAAGCCAGTTTCGCTTGAATATTTCATGGCGTTCGAGCCCAGCCATCCGGGCCAGTTGCCCTCGTGGGTGTACCCAGCGACTTCCTCTGCTTCGCGCAGGCCCTGCCCGTCGTGGGCCAGAGGCGCAGTTTCCCCGGAGCATCCAAAGATACGGTGATCCTCCGTTTCTCCTCTCCAGGCGACGTTGAGGCCCACCAGGGCCGCGAGGATGATGCCTCCGACTGGCATCATCTTGTTATGATCTGGCGGAGAGATAAAAAAAGGTTTCGAGCCGGGCTCCTCGGCTTGGGTGCGGGGTGAGTGGGTCCCGCGACCCTAGCTCACTTCAAACTTGCCACATTCTACCGCGTCAAAGTGCTACCATACTTCCAGAAGACCACATTACTTATTTTCTAAAATTACAATAAACTAAACCTTATTACCCAAAACTATATAAATATGTACATCTGCCGCCCGTCTCCGGGCGGCCAGCTTATAATCTGCGGGGACCATCGCAGGCCTCCCCCTGCTGCGTTCCCACATCGGTCTCAGCTGCTGGTCCCTGGCAGCCCGTGGCTGCTGGCTGTGGACCGTTTAAACTTCTCACAGCTTTCTTCCGGGGGGTCCCTCTTGTGAAAACCGGCGACCAAACCTTCTTCGGTTGTGGTTTTCTATTTGACCGTCTAAGGGTCACCACATATGAGGTTTCCTCGTAGGTCGGACCCTTGGCTGGAGTTTTGGCCCTGGCTGCAGTCCGTGGCTTCCCCACGACTGCCGGCTGTGGGCTTCCTCCCGCAGGCTCCGCCTCCCTAGGCTCTGGGTCAGCGGCAAGCACCTCCCCGCTACCTGGGACTCCAGGTTGAGAGTCTCCGCCCCCAGACACCACCTCTCTAATGCTGCACTCGGGCAAGACCTAAGACCTCCGGCTCCTCCCCTTCACCGCAGTCGGGGGCGGGACCTTCGTCCTCTGACTCGGCTTCCTTGTGACCAGGGACAGGACCTAGGACCTCCGGCTCCTCCCCTTCTGGGTGACCAGGGACAGGACCTAGGACCTCCGGCTCCTCCCCTTCTGGGTCCCAGAACAATGGGGGAGTCTCCCGTGTGGACGGGACAACTCCTCCCCTCACGCAGGCTGCTCGTCCAGCCTGTGTGACCTGCGGCTGCAGCTCCCCTGCAGTTTTTAATTCTTTGCTGCCTTTTTCAGCCCCCGCTGCCTGCTTCCCTGCCTCCGGCTTAAACAGCTTACATTGATTGATGTGAAACCATTTTGTGCGCCGGGGCAGTTTCACAGCATACACCATGGGGCTGGCCTGATCTACGATGCTGTAGGAACCCATGTAAAGTGGCTCAAAACTCCCCACACGGGCGAAGTTCCTTACCATCACTAGATCCCCTACCTCCCAGCGATGGGTTTTACTGGGCTCGAGCAGCATCCTATTTCCCTGGTGCTGCCTCCCCATGTTACCTGCGGCCCCCTCATAGATCCTTTGGAGGCGTTCAAGGAGCGTGCGGGCGAATTTGTCCCGATTCACCTCCCTTAGCTGCCCCTCCGTTAGGACTGGGGCCAGGACATGGGTGGGGGTTCTCATGACCCTCCCGGTCATGAGCTCATGCGGAGAGTACCCCATACTCTTCGACTGGCTGGAGCGGATCCCCATGAGGACAAGAGGCAGGACTTCTGCCCACCTTTGGGGCGAACCCATTATCTCTTTCCTCATTTTTTCTTTTAAGGTGCGGTTCATCCGCTCCACAATCCCCGATGACTGTGGATTGTAGGCTACATGCCATTTCCCCTGAATGCCCAGCAGCATCAGGGTGTTCTGCATTACTTGGCCGGTAAACTGGCTCCCCTGATCGCATTCCACGAACTGGGGCAGTCCCCATCTCGAGAACACCTCCCGCACCAAGATTCTCGCAGTCCCTAACGCTGTGGCTGTTCGGCAGGGGAAGGCTTCAACCCATTTAGAGAACACGTCCACCAGAACGAGGCAGTACTTATAGCCTCCCTGGGTGGCGGGTAAGGGTCCGATATAGTCAATTTGGATTGACTGCCATGGTCCCTCTACCCTCCTAACGTGTCCCATCGGCACCTTCCTCCTGTGAGGATCGGGGTTATTTGCCGCGCACACAAGACAGTTTGCGCAAAACTCCCGGACGTCCTCCCGGAGTCCTGGCCACCATCCTGCTTGTTCCACCCGCTGCCAGGTGACCTCAGGCCCGGGGTGCCCTGCTCCTGGTCCCTCATGGGCCAGTTGAAGGAATTCCCTCCGGTGCTGCTGAGGCACCACCCACTGCTCTTCTTTAAACAGCATTCCCTCTCTTATGGACAGGGATGCTGCACCATACGGGCCTTCCATTTTCTTCCCCTCGCTAACCGCGTTAAATACCCCTCTCAGGGCAGGGTCCTGAGATTGGACCGATTTGAGGTCCGGGGCTAGCGCTACCCCTACACTCTTCTGGATCCCATCCCTGCCTTTTACAGCTGCCACTGGTCCGGACCCGTAGGGGTCCCAGAAAATGCCAGTCTGGGCACCCTCTCTCGCCAGTGCATCAGCTCGCTGGTTCCCCTGACCGCGGGGTTCTGTGGAGGAGTGAGCCTTCACCTTGTGGATGAAGACCTCACCCTTCTCCCCCACGGCTGCCAGGATCTTCTCCAGCAGGGGCTTTACCACCAAAGGTCTCCCATCCGCGGAAGTGAATCCGCGACGGGACCAGATGGCCAGGTATTTGGTACACGAATTGCATGCAAACATGCTGTCTGAGCAAATCGTGTACGGGGTAGGGAAAACTTCGGGATGGGTAACCACATACGTCACAGCAGACAGTTCTGCCTGCTGGGCGCTCATGGTACTGGGGAGTTTAATCGCCAATGCAATGTCAGCCGTTGGGTCATACACTCCGAACCCCGTGAGCCGCTTTCCAGCGGATACTGTGCTGGAACCATCCACGCAAATCTCACGGCTGGTGGGATGTATCCCAGCCCGGAGACCAACGTCAACCTCCCATACCCCTTCAACGGAACATTGATGGGCTGTCCCAGGGTAAGCCAGGTTGGCGGCTAATCTGGGCTCGCACAGGCCTCGTACCTGCAGATCCATTTGTGAGAGGAGTAGGGTCCAGTGCGCAATGCGGGCACTGCTTACTGTCCCATCCTTAATCCTCTCATCCAAAAGCATCTTGGTGGGCATGTGGTGTGTGAGGAGGGTGATGGGGGAGGTGCCTGTGAAGATGGCAGATCTTTTCACAGCCCAGTGTGTGGCCAAGAGGTGCCGCTCACAGACCGAGTAGCTCCTCTCCACGTCGGTGAGCACCCTGGAGGAGTAAACCACGGGTCTCAGCTTGCCATGTCGCTCCTGGAGCAACACGGCACTCAGACTGTCCCCGCTGGCCGCCACCTCCAGGAAGAACTCCCTTCCCCCATCTATCGCTCCCAGGGTCGGTGCGGTCTGCAGTTTCCTTTTTAGGAGCTCGAACGTGGCCTGGCATCCTTCATCCCATGGCCACTCCACTCCCTTGTGCAGGAGTCGGAGTAGTGGGGTTGCCATGGCCGCATAGTCCTCCATGAAGTCTCGGCAGTACCCGGTTAGCCCTAGAAACGACCTCACACCCTTTATGGTGACGGGGACCGGTAACTCCTGTACCGCCTCCCTCCTAGCCCTATCGATGGCCCTTTCTCTGGCGCGGATGGTCAGCCCCAGGAACTTGACTTCCTTTTGACCGATCTGCGCTTTCTTTGGGTTGACTTTGAACCCCCTTCTGGTCAGTAGTTCCAACAGTTCAGCCAGCAGTGGGCCGTGCTCCCCGACCGTGTTGGTAAACAGGAGCAGGTCGTCCACGTACTGTACTAACTGAAGGGGCTGACTGAACTCCTTCAGGCTGTCTGCCGTGCATTGGTGGAAAATGCTGGGACTATTGTGGAAGCCTTGTGGCAAGCAATTCCAGGTATACTGTTGCCCTCTGAAAGTAAAGGCAAATTTATACTGGTCCTCCCTCCGCACAGGGATCGACCAGAACCCATTGGAAATATCCAGCACCGTGAACGTGGTCGCGGATGCGGGGATACTCCCAATGAGGCCGGCCACTGCTGCCACTGTGGGGGCACATGCGGGGATGTTGCTGTTCAACACCCGATAGTCCACCATGGCTCTCCAGGAATTGTCCGGTTTCTTAACCGGCCAAAGCGGAGAGTTCACATGGGTGGCTATAGGCCTCAGCACCCCCTGCTGTACCAGCGCTGATATGGCCACCTCCATATCAGCCTCTGCTTCCTTTGGGAAGTTGTACTGCTTTTGGGGCTGGGCCATGGGATCCCCATCTACCCTAACCTCAAAGCCAGCAACCCTCCCACAGTCGTGTTTGTGCGTGGCGAACGCACCTAACTGAGCCTGCACCTCGGCTCTAAATACTTCTGGGATACCCTCCATCATTTCACCGAGGTCGTAACTCCCTTTTGGCTTCATGGTACACAGGGTTCCCTTCCCATCCTTTCCCGGGATTACTACCACTCCACTTTCCTTTCCGGTGTTGGCCCCCCAAAGGCAATGGTTCCTGAGGTCCACGAGGATCCCATGGCCCACGATGAAGTCGGCCCTAGGATCCCCTTCCCGCCCTCCGCATCCCATCTCGCCAGGACACATGTCCACTTTGTCTGGAGTGTGCCCAGGCGGATCGAGAGCGGCCTGGAGAACGCACCCGCCTGCTCCGCCCCTGTGAACCACGATAGGACGTATGGAACCCCGTTAGACAGAGGTGAGGTGGTGGGATTCTCCGTATGGATCACGGTGCATGAAGCTCCCGTATCCAACAGATAAGTCCCCGTTTCCTTCTCTACCTCCATCTGCACGAGCGGTCTCTTCCATCCGTCGTACTGGAGCGCACATAGATAGACGGGCTGCTCCGGCTCCAGTCATTGCGGGCCACTTTAGGAAGGGGCTGGGGGAACTGCTGGACCGGTGGTGGCTGCTATCTTTCCCTTAGTGAGGACCAATGACCTCACTGAAGCCAGCAGCACGTCCAGCAGCTCTGGAGGGACAGTTGGCTCTGTCTCTCTCTCTGGGGCAGAGGTCGGGGGTGCGGCCGGGGCTTGGGCTGGGGCTGTGGGGACCTTTTCCCTTGTGTCCTTCCAGGGATTCTTACAATCCCTGCGCCAATGCCCCTCCTTCCCGCAGCCGTAGCACATTTGTCGGCTTTGGTTGGGACGGCTCCCTTCCTGGCGCCACTCTTTACGGGGCTGGTCACCAGGCCTGACCTCACAAACCTTCCTGTTTTGTTGGGGTGTCTCACTGTCCCTCCCGTTTCTAAAGGTGACGGTGAGTTGGCGGATCACCGTCGCCTCCGTGGTCAGAGGGTTTCGGGGGTCGAACCAGGCCATTGCCTGCGTTCGAACGCGGGGCAGGGAGTTATTCATCAGGCACCTGAGCCAGTGGACTAACTGGTCCCTGTCCAGGTTCGCTCGCGCCGGCATTCCCGGGCACGCACCCTGGTAGACTGGCCACAGCCTGTCCACGAACGTCTGCGGGAATTCCCCGGGGAGCTGGACTGTTTTCTCCACCCGGGTGAACGGACTCCCCTCGTTCATCCCCATGGCCTCCAGGATCTCGTCCTTCAGCCTGCCGTAATTTTCCTGACCCCTCTTACACCCATCGGGTAGCGTCTGGAGGAGATCGCTACCCAGGGAGAACAACATCATCTTGGCCTTCTCTGACTCGTCGCAGTCGTTAACACAGGCCGCCTGCTCTATCTCCCTAAAGTGAAGAGAAGGGTCCCCCTTCATGGTGAGCTTGGGGATGTAGCTCACCATGGAGCGCAATTGTTGCGCACTGTGTGGCACCAGGAATTGGTTCTGGAGGTCCCCAGGTTCCCCGTCGTCACCGGGTGGTCCGTACCTCCATTGTGTCACGGGGTACACCGGTCCCGGTCCCTGATTCTCTCTTGGGCTACCCTGGTCTACCTTGGATTCTTCATCCTCCACCCCCTCCTGATCCCAGACCTCTGGAAAACTAGGGGCTAGGGGTGGTGGCTGTGAAATCTCGGGTTCCCTAACCCGTTTTGTTCTGGGGGCTGCCTGCGGGACTTCCCTGCTTGGGTTACCATTGAACTCAGCCTGGCCGACCTTTGGGCTAATGAGGCATATCATCCCCTTTGCCCTGGCCAATGCCAGATTCAGGCTTTCTATTTCCTGCCTACAGGGGCCGTGGTCTGCCTCCTCAAACCCTTGAGCGCAGGCCAGCTTATCGGCTGCTTTTACTTCGCCTACCTTTTCCTCCTGTGCCTTCAGTTCCCCTGTAAGGCGGCTAATCTCTGTTTTTAATCTCCTCTCTTTCTCCCTGGATTCTCTTGCCTGATACTCTATGTGTTCTACCCTGAACCGAGCACTCCCCTCCAGCTCAGCTATCTTGCCCTCCAGCCTTTCTACCTTCCCCTGATGGTCCCGGACCATCGCTGCCCTCTCTTGGCTTATGGCCTCCAGAGCCACCAGCACCTTCCCTTCCGTTGCAACCTTTTCCTGCAGCTCCCGGGACAAATGTTTAATTTTGGTTTCCTTACTGGCCACCGCATGGTCCAATACCAGAACCTACTTTTTATAACACATAAGCCACACCGCTTTTTCAATGCCCTTGCGGTGCTCTTTACTAGCCGTCCACTGGGCGGCTGCCTTTAGGGGACGCTCGGCTCCTAACAGGTCATATACCCATTTTTTTGCTACATTAACTTTGCCACACACGTAGGAGGATAACCTGTCCTCCATAACATCTGTCTCACCCGAGTCTTTGTCCACCACACAAGGGTTCTGTAGCCAGTGTCCCATCTGGGTCGCCATTCTGTAAGGGGTCGTTTTAATGAGCTTGTGGTGTGCGAGATCGGTTTTTGATTTCACACTGCTCGTGAGCGGTTCCGAAGCACTCCCCCCTCACCTGTTCTAGACACTGGGCTTATTGCCAGACCACCTTGATGTGTTGGCCCAACTTGTGACTCAGAAGACAAATGGGTCAGGTGAGGCAAGGTAAGTTTTAAATCAAAGGTATCTTTATTTTTAAGGAGAATAAAACATAGAGAATGAAGAAACAATGCAGACAAAAATCATGAACACGCCTCTCAATGGGAACTAAAATTTAACACACAAGAGTTACTTTGACTATCATAATACATCAATTCTAGATCAGCGATATAATAAAACGGGGGTGGAGAAAGCGCACGGCACAACGAAGGATGAATAACACTCCCGAATTACAAAGCCCTTAATATTAAAAACCCTCCCGTCTCTACAGTATACCTCAACTAGATCAGCTAGGTGGAGTTGGGCCTCTATGCTCACCAGGGTTTTCAAAACTGTCCTTGACCTTGGTGCTCCTGTGTCGTCCGGGATCTCCAATCTTCCTTATGGGACCGGCTCCTGAACCTGCTCTCCTGCTCGAACTTGTAGGCCCTCCGTGCTCCTCGAACCGTAATCGAACCTCTCCACTCGCTCTGCCTTTGACCCCGTGTCTGTGTGAAACTGTTTTTTTTTAATGTCTCTTTTCCCCCAACAGTTATACTGTTTTCTTGCCCTTATCTTGGCACCAAATCAGGGGTTTTCTTTTGTTAAAGTAATGGGCAGGCTGCTTTGACAAAAGCGGGTACTTTATTTTAATGTCTTGTAAATGAAACTAATGGAATCTGTCCTGTGTCCCTCTGAGTTTGGTACAGATAATAGGTTTTGTCTGTGCTCTGCGATTTCAGAGATGGGTTTGCATTTTGCTAGCAATTAACACACCTTGAGGTGTATATACTTTTGTTTTGACTTCGTTACAGTAGTAACGATTTTACCATATCAATTGCAGCCAGTTCTGGAATCTTCTAATCGGTGGTGATTCAGGTTTCTTTAAGATACTGCAGTCGTATGTCCTTCTGAACTGAGTCATGTGATCTGCCAACTCCATCTTGTGTTCATAAAATGTGGCCATTTCAGGGGTTTTACAATGTAGACTGTATTCTCCTGGATTTTTGCGAATCCTACACAGTTCTTCTATAAAGGCTGATACTGAAAGTAAAGAAGCGGGAATCAGTGGAAATATTTTAGAATGGATACATAATTGGTTGACCGTTAGAACCCAGAGAACAGTTGTACAGGAATTGACATCAGCCTGGGAGAATGGTACCAGTGGAGTCCCACAGGGGGCTATTTTGGGACCTCTTTTGTTAAATATCTTTATAAATGAACTGGAGATAAGAGTCATAAGCAAAGTGGTTAACTTTGCAGATGGTACAAAGATAATCATAGTATTATAGAAATTAACGGCACAGAAGGAGGCCATTCGGCCCGTCATGTCTGTGCCGATTGAAAAAGAGCTACCCAGCCTAATCCCACTTTCCAGCTCTTGGTCCATAGTCTTTTAGATTACGGTACTTCAAGTACATATCCAAATACTTTTTAAAGGCATTGAGGGTTTCTGCCTCTACCACCCTTTCAGGCAGTGAGTTGCAGACCCCCATCACCCTCTAGCGCAATCACATCTTACCTATTATGTGATGATCAGAACTGTACGCAGTACTCTAGCTGTGGCCTAATTAGCATAATCTCCCTGCTCTTATATTCTATGCCTCAGCTACATAGGATTACATAGGATATACGGCACAGAAACAGGCCATTCGGCCCAAACAGTCCATGTCGACGTTTATGCTCCACTTGAGCCTCCTCCCATCTTTTCTCATCTAAATCTATCAGCATGACCCTCTATTCCCTTTTCCCTCATATGCTTGTCTAGCCTCCCCTTAAATGCATCTATACTATTTGCATCAATCACTTCCTGTGGTAGCGAGTTCCACATTCTCACCACTCTTTGGGTAAAGAGGTTTCTTCTGAATTCCCTATTGGATTTCTTGGGTGACTATCTTATATTGATGACCCATAGTTATGCTCTTCCCCACAAGTGGAAACATTCTCTCTCTATCCACTCTATCAAAATTTTTCATAATTTTAAAGACCTCTATTAGGTCATCCCTCAGCTTTTTTCAAGAGAAAAGAGACCCTAAAAAGCAAATAAAGCATGCCTTCTTAACCACCTTATTTACATGTCCTGCTATTTTCAGGGATCTCTGGACATGCACTCCAAGGTCCCTCTGTTTCTCTACACTTCTCAGTATCCTACCATTTATTGTGTATTCCCTTGCCTTGTTAGCCCTCCCCAAAAGCATTACCTCACACTTCTCCGGATTGAATTCATTTGTCACTTTTCTGCCCACCTGACCAGTCCATTTGATATCTCCCTGCAGTCTACAGCTTTCTTCCTCACTATCAACCACACGGCCACTTTTTGTATCATCTGCAAACTCCTTAATCATGCTCCCTACATTGAAGTCTAAATCATTGATGGTGAAGGTGGTGGACTCCAAAGACGAACAGAATAAGCTGAAGGAGGATTTGACTACACTTGAGAACTGAGTAGACAGATGGTAGATGAAATTCAATGTAGAGAAATGCCATGTTCTGCACATGGAGACAAAAACATTCAGGAAGGGACTATTACTTAAATGGAAAGAAAATAATGTGCATGGAAAATGCACATAATTGACAATAAATTGAAGCTATCGTAACAATACTCGGTGGCCGTGAGCAAAACAAATCAAATGTTGGGATGTATTAAAAGATCAATATTGAGCCGAAATAGTGAGGTAATCCTGCCACTCTGTAAATCGTTGGTGCAACCGCACTTGGACCACTGTGTACAGTTCTGGTCACCACAGTACTAAAAGAATATTGCAGCTATTGAAAGGAAGAGAGCAACCAGTATGATTGAGGCGACGGATGGATTGGATGATGAAGAACGATTATGTAAATTGGCATGTCCTCACTGGGAATATAGAAGGTTGAGAGGTGAATATGATTGATTGCTATTTTTAGGATTCTAAAGGATGGTAGAAGCGGTTGAGTGGCTTGTCGCTTCAGAGGGCAGCTCAGTCAGAGTCGGTCACGTTGGTGTGGGACTGGAGTTGCATATAGGCCAGACTGGGTAAGGATGGCAGGTTTCCTTCATCAATGAACCAGTTGGGTTTTTATGACAATCTGATAGTTTCATGGGCATTTTTACTGATACCAGCTTTTGATTTCCAGATTGGTTTTTTTTGGACTGAATTCAAATTCTCAAATTGCCACAGTAGGATTTGAATTTAGGTTCTCTGGATTATTAGTCCAGGCTTCTGGCTTACTAGTACAGTAACATAAGCGCTACACTACCGTTCCCTTGTATGAATAAAGTTATTTTATTCATACCAGTGAAAGATTAGACGTTGTGCCACTGAGTCTCCCCGAGTTTAGAGCCACCTGTACCCTGTACTCTTCTGAGACTTGGATTTCCACAAAATACATTGCAGCCTTGCTATGAATCGGGTGAAAAAAATGCCATTTAAGTAAATAATGACAAGTGACAGATTTTATTGCAACAAACTATTCTTTATTACCAATTCATTTTTAGAACATAGACACTAAATAAACTCCATATGGACTGATTATCACACATTCACACATTTTATCATTGCATGTTCCTCGGTCTTCAGCTGAAAAGGCCAAAGACTTTAATAGAGTGAAAACTATTTGTGTAAATCAGTAGGATGGAAAATCCACCTCTATTTCATTTTTGTTTTTTTTACATTTTTTAAATTAAATCCCACACTGTTTGTTATCTTGATATGCAGTTCTAGAATTACAAAGGTAAAAGGTTATATGTAAAAACCCTGGCTTTATGAATTGCCTTATGCATTTGGACTGTGGTGCAATTTAATCGTCATTTCCCCCTTTTCCCTTTCCCTGATTGTGTACGTGGAATGGGATACAAGGCTCTGCTGCTTCTGAATTTATTTTTCACAGAGACATATTTAAGAAATCCTAACCAGCCTGCTATTGGCAGCAACAATGTTGTGCATTTATACACCATCTTTCAAGTAGGGCAATGTCTCCCAGCATTTCAAATTGGTGGTGTGGGGGGTGGGGAACCAAAGTCACATTTGGACAGGCTACTATGAGACTTTTGAAGGAAGAGAAAGAGGCAGCAAGGCAAATTGGATTAAGGAGATAGTTCCAAAGAACAAAGATTAGTAGCTAAAAGATGAGCTCCAATGGTACGTCAGGGAGTAAGAAATAATCCAGAGTCATAGGGAACAGACTGGGACATATGGCTGGAGAAGATCACTCAAATAATGTGTCCAGTTTTCATTGCCAGGACACAAGGAAGACATTTAAATACTGGAGGCAGTGTGGAGAAGAGCCACGAGGATGACCCATAGGATTAGAGGTCTGTGTTATGAGGAAAGAGTGGAAAGGGGGTGTCTGGAAGCCAATGTATAGAGGCATAAAAGATAGTTATGGATATGGAAAAGCCCAAAGACAGAATATTACTTCACAGTACGACAAGGGGACACAGGTTGAAACTGTTAGAAGGCCAATTTAGGACTGCTATCAGGAAATCCTTAACACAGATTCCTCATAACTCAGACCTCTAACATTATGGATCATCCTTGTGGCTCTCCACTGCACTGCCTCCAGTGTCCTTGTGTCCTGGCAACCAGAACTGGGCACATTATCTGAGTGATCTTCTCCAGCTATTGGTGGAGGCAGAAGGCATAGCTGAAGTACTAAGTGAGTACTTTGCACAGGTGTTTACCAGAAAGAGGACTATGCCAAAGCTACGGTAAATGAGGAGGTTGCCAGGATACTGGATGAGATAACAATAGATAAAGAGGAGGTACTAGAAAGGCTGGCAGTGCTTAAAGTGGATAAGTCACCCGGTCTGGATGGGATGCATTCTAGGTTGCTGAGGGAAGTAAGGATAGAAATTGTGGAGGTACTGGCTACAAACTTCCAATCCTCCTTAGATACAGGGATGGTGCCAAAGGACTGGAGAATTGCAAATGTTACACCTTTGGTCAAAAAAGGGGAGAAGGTTAAACCTGGCAATTACAGGCCAGCCAGTTTAACGTCGGTGGTGGGGAAGCTTTTAGAAACAATAATCCGAGAGAAAATTAACTGCCACCTGGACAAGCATGAACTAATAAAGGAGAGCCAGCACAGATTTGTTAAGGGCAAATCATGTTTGACTAAATTGATTAAGTTTTTTGATGAGGGCAGTGCAGTTGATGTTGTGTATGTGGACTTCCAAAAGGTGTTTGATAAAGTACCACATATTAGGCTGGTTTGCAAAATTGAAGCCCCTGGGATAAAAGGAACAGTTGCAGCATGGATAGAAAATTGGCTAAGGGATAGAAAAAAGAGTTGTGGTGAATGGCTGTTTTTTGGACTGGAGGGTGGTGTACAAAGTAAGATTAAAGGGTGTGCAAGCAGAGAGAGACTTGGGACCGTGTGTGCACAAATCTTTGAAGGTGGCATGACAGGTTAACAAAGCATATGGAATCCTGTGTTTTATAAATAGAGGCAGAGAGTACAAAAGCCAGGAAGTTATGCTAAAGCTATATAAAACACAAGTTCAGCCCCAACTGAAGTATTGTGTCCAATTCTGGAAGGGTGTGAAGGCTTTGACAATGGTACAGAAGAGATTTATTAGAATATAGTTCCAGGGATGAGGGATTACAGTTATGTGGATAGACTGGAGAAGCTGGGGTTGTTCTCCTTAGAGCAGAGAAGGCTAAAAGGAGATTTGATAGAGGTGTTTAAAATCATGAAAAGTTTAGATAGAGTAAATAAAGAGAAATTGTTTCCAATGGCTGAAGGGTCGATAACCATGGGGCACACATTTCAGGTGATTGGCAAAAGAACCAGAGGCGACACGAGGAAAAACCTTTTCATGCAACGAGTGGTTAGGATTTGGAATGCACTGCCTGAGGGTGGCGGATACAGATTCAATAGTAGCCTTCAAATGGGAATTGGATAAATATTTGAAGGAGAAAACATTGCAGGGATATGGGGAAAGAGCGGGAGAGTGGGACTAAATGGATTGCTCTTCGAGAGAGCCGCGCAGACTCGATGGGCCGAATGGCCACCTTATGTGCTGTACTATTCTAGGATTCTATATGGAATGACCTTCCGCTGAGACTAGTGGGATCAAAAACCCTGGAATCATTTAAGAAACAAATGGATGCTGCAGTGGGGGATTCTGTGCTGCTAGATGGATGAATTAAGATGAGCCTCATCTGTAATTGTGTTGTGACACTTAAACTAAAATAAAGACCTTGATGTTGATACACTGAGAGAATCAGCCAGTGGGGTTGGTGGGACTGTGGGACTTGATGCATGCAATGATCTGGGCAACAATTTTGTATTTCCTGGAGTTTGTGAAGTGTGGAGGAGAGAAAGGTGATATGGGTATTTGGAAATCACTTCTACATAGAAACATAGAAGATAGGAGCAGGAGTAGGCCATTCGCCCCCTCGAGCCTGCTCCGCCATTCAATGAGATCATGGCTGATCATCCAAATTCAGTACACTGTGATATACCTATCAATTCGTCCAATAAAAAGCGACGAGTTAGGAACGTAACTAAAGGTTTTTATTGACTAAATAACAGAGCCCACCCTCGTGGGTGATCGGGTCCAACAAGGAGGAATACCAGCCAGTCGACTACCTTTATACCTGGGCAGGTAGGTGGAGCCATGGGCGGAGTCGGAGGTGGTCAGCCCAGGTATAACAGCGCGACAAGAGGCGACCTCGTATAGTGATACAACAGTGAGAACAGTGAGAACAATACAACAGTGATAACTATAGTGTAACGATAGTGAACGATAAAAGTGGTTTACCACATTCACCCCTTGTTTAGATTTGAGTCCGGCGGGGTGAAGTGTACTACCAGTTCTGGTATGTCAGTCTGTCCGGAGGCCTCGTAAGCCTCTCCGATCGTCGCAGCGGCGGTGCTGCATTATCCGGTGTTAATGCTGGTGTCTGCGTGGTCGGCGAAGGCTCGTGGGGTTCCGGCATGCCGTCTACCTGGGCTGGGATTGGGGGGGTGGTGGGGGGGGGGTAAAGGTGGTGTCTCCGGAGTGCCCGAGGGTGCGAGGTCTCGTAAGGAGACAGTGTCCTCCCGCCCGTCTGGGTAAGCCACGTAGGCGTACTGGGGGTTGGCGTGCAGGAGGTTCACCCTCTCGACCAGGGGGTCTGTTTTATGGGCCCTCACGTGCTTTCGCAGCAAGACGGGCCCCGGAGAGGTCAGCCAGGTTGGTAGAGTGGTTCCCGTAGTCGACTTCCTGGGGAAAACAAACATTCGTTCATGGGGGGTGGTGTTAACGGCAGTGCAAAGTAGTGACCGGATGGAGTGCAGCGCTGTCGGGAGGACTTCCTGCCAGCGGGAGGTTGGGAGGCCCTTAGACTTTAAGGCTAAGAGGACGGCCTTCCATACCGTCGCGTTCTCTCTTTCCACCTGGCCGTTCCCTCGGGGGTTGTAGCTGGTGGTCCTACTTGCTGCAATACCTCTCGCTAGTAGGAACTGACGGAGTTCCTCGCTCATGAAGGAGGAGCCCCGGTCACTATGTATATAGTTCGGGAACCCGAACAAGGCGAAGAGGTCGTTCAGGCACTTGATGACCGTGGTACTGGTCATGTCTGGGCAGGGGAAGGCAAAAGGGAAACGGGAGTACTCATCAACGATGTTGAGGAAGTACACATTGCGGTCAGATGACGGTAGAGGCCCCTTAAAGTCGATGCTCAGGCGCTCGAAGGGGCGGGTGGCCTTGATCAGGCTTGCTCTGTCCGGCCTATAGAAGTGCGGTTTGCACTCGGCGCAGGTCTGGCAGTTCCTGGTCATGGTCCTGACCTCCTCGATGGAGTAGGTCAGGTTGCGGGCCTTAATGAAATGGTAAAGTCTGGTGACCCCGGGGTGGCAGAGGTCGTTGTGGAGGGTCTGAAGTCTATCAATATGCGCGCTGGCGCATGTAATTCGTGAAAGAGCATCAGGGGGTTCGTTCAGCTTACCTGGCCGGTACAAGATATCATAATCGTAGGTGGATAGCTCGATTCTCCACCTCAAGATCTTGTCATTCTTGATTTTGCCCCTCAGCTTGTTATTAAACATGAAAGCAACCGAACGTTGGTCGGTGAGGAGGGTAAATCGTTTGCCTGCCAGGTAATGCCTCCAGCGCCGTACCGCCTCCACAATTGCCTGGGCTTCCTTCTCGACCGACGAGTGTCGGATCTCGGGGCCCTGTAGGGTCCTTGAGAAGAAGGCCACCGGCCTCCCCTCCTGGTTAAGGGTAGTGGCTAGGGCGAAGTCGGATGCATCGCTCTCCACTTGGAAGGGGATGGACTCATCCACTGCGTGCATTGTGGCCTTGGCTATGTCTCCCTTGATGAGGGAGAAGGCCGCGCACGCTTCCTCCGTGAGGGGGAAGGATGTGGACTTCATGAGGGGTCTGGCTTTGTCCGCATAATTGGGCACCCATTGGGCATAGTCGGCGAAGAGCCCCAGGGTTCTCTTAAGTGCCTTAGGGCAGTGGGGGAGGGGTAGCTCCATGAGGGGGCGCATTCTTTCGGGGTCGGGGCCGATGAGTCCGTTCTCTACTACACAGCCAAGGATGGCAAGGCGCGAGGTGTTAAACACACATTTCTCCTTATTGTAGGTGAGGTTCAGCCATTGGGCCATACGGAGGAATTTCTCCAGATTCACGTCATGGTCCTGCCGGTCGCGGCCGCAGATGGTGACGTTATCTAGATAAGGGAATGTGGCCTGCAGTCCGTTCTGGTCAACCATCTGGTCCATCTCCCTTTGGAAGACCGAGACCCCGTTGGTGACACCGAAGGGGACCCTAAGGAAGTGGTATAGGTGCCCATTCGCCTCGAAGGCGGTGTACTGGCGGTCCTCGGGGTGGATAGGGAGTTGGTGGTAGGCCGACTTAAGGTCGATGGTCGAGAATACGCGGTATTGTGCAATCTGATTGACCATGTCAGATATGCGGGGAAGGGGGTATGCGTCCAGCTGGGTGTATCTGTTTATGGTCTGGCTGTAGTCGATGACCAAGCGATTTTTATCGCCGGTCTTAACGACCACGACCTGGGCACGCCAGGGGCTGTTGCTCCCCTCGATAATGCCCTCTTTCAGGAGGCGCCGCACCTCAGAGCTAATGAAGGCTCTGTCCCCAGCGCTGTACCGCCTGCTCTTGGTAGCGACGGGTTTGCAGTCGGGGGTGAGGTTAGCGAACAGGGAAGGTGGCGGCACCTTGAGGGTGGATAGGCTGCAGGTGTTACGCAGTGGGCGGTTTAACATTCGCTGGTTGTCGACTGTGAGTGGGGGGAGGGGTCCACCGTATGCTAGGGTTACACTTTGGAGGTGGGATTGGAAGTCCAGCCCTAGTAGGATGGCAGCGCAGAGCTGGGGGAGGATGAGGAGTTTAAAATTTTTATACTCCGTACCCTTAACCGACAAGGTCACAACACAGTAGCCGCTAATGTCCGTGGCGTGGGACCTCGATGCCATCGAGATTCGGTTGCGCGTTGGCAGGACAGGGAGGGAGCAGTGGCGCACCGTGTCTGGGTGGATGAAGCTCTCCGTGCTTCCGCTGTCGAACAGGCAGGTCGTGGCGTGGCCGTTTACTTTGATGTCCATCATCGACTTGGACAGGTGGTGTGGGCGGGCTTGATCCAGAGTGACGGAGGCTAGTGTGTAGGTAAGCGAGTCGTTGTCGTCTGCGGGCGAGGCGGTCGTCGGGTCCGGAGGCCCGGTGGCAGTCGGGCGTGGTGGGTAAAATGGCGTCTCCCACGAGGTAGGACAAAATGGCGGAGAAGATGGCTGCTTCCATAACTCACATGAGGCACTATTGGGGTCGGTTGCCTTGATCAAAGATGGCCGCCCCCATGACTCACGTGTGGGGATGCTGGCCTCAGTTGCCTTGAAAGAAGATGGCCGCCCCCACAGTTCGCATGAGGCACTGCTGGCCTCTGAAGATCCGCTCCTGCAGGCCTTAGAGAAGTGGCCTTTCTTCCTGCAGGTTGAGCAGGTAGAGTTCCTGGCTGGGCAGCGCGACCTCGGGTGCTTCTCCTGGCCGCAAAAGAAGCAGCCGGCGGCCCGATCGCGGGTGCCCGATGTCGGAGCCGGTACCGAGGGTGGCGGTCCCGGTCGGGTCCGGGACGCCGACGCTGAGGTAGGTCCCGGGGGCGGCGCTGCGAAGGGTATTGCGGTAGGGGTCGGGCCCGAGTCCCAGGGTCGCGAGCAGTACCTGGAAAACGCCTCCTGGTCCTGATGGGCCACCTCTAGGGAGAGAGCGAGGGCTTCAGCTTTGTCCAGGTCGAGGTCTTTAGCTTCAAGCAGTCTTTGCCGTGAGTAGTCGGACTGTAGGCCTTTCACAAAGGCATCGCGGATATTATCTTCCGTATTTTCAACAGCCGTCACCGCTTTAAAGTCACAGTTCCTGCCGAGTGCTCTTAGCGCCCGTAAAAATTCAGCTACAGACTCTCCTGGCTGTTGCGGGCGGGATCTTAGGAGGTGCCTGGTGTACATGTAATTTACCGGGCTCCGGTACTGCTGTTTCAGTAGGTTGATAGCGGCCTCGTATGTAGTCGTGTCCTGGATGAGTGCGTATACTCTCGGGCTCGCTTGGGCGTTCAGAACTCTTAGTTTGGATCTCTGAGGGACGCCGGATTCTTCCAGGTAGGATTCGAAGCAGCCCAGCCAGTGTTTGAAGTCGAGGGCTGAGTTTGCTGCCTGTGGGTTTAGATCCAGGTACGGTGGTTTGAGGGCTTGCAGCCAAGCCGGCTGGTGTGGCTGGTGTAGCCCGGTGTCTGAAAGCTGCTGTGGCTGTGCTTCTGGGAGGGCTTCTGGCTGGCCAGTAGTAGACATCTTTAAAATTTAGTCAATAAAATTGATATACCTATCAATTCGTCCAATAAAAAGCGACGAGTTAGGAACGTAACTAAAGGTTTTTATTGACTAAATAACAGAGCCCACCCTCGTGGGTGATCGGGTCCAACAAGGAGGAATACCAGCCAGTCGACTACCTTTATACCTGGGCAGGTAGGTGGAGCCATGGGCGGAGTTGGAGGTGGTCAGCCCAGGTATAACAGCGCGACAAGAGGCGACCTCGTATAGTGATACAACAGTGAGAACAGTGATAACAATACAACAGTGATAACTATAGTGTAACGAAAGTGAACGATAAAAGTGGTTTACCACACACTCTCCCTGCTTTCTCTCCATATCCCTTGATCCCTTTAGCCTTAAGAAATATATCCAACTCCTTCTTGAATATATTTAGTAAATTGGCCTCTACTGCCTTCTTTGGTAGAGAATTCCACAGGTTCACCACTCTCTAGGTGAAGAAATTCCTCCTCATCTCTGTCCTAAATGGCTTACCCCTTATCCTTAGACTGTGACCCCTGGGTCTGGACTCCCCAACCATCGGGAACATCCTTCCTGCATCTAGTCTGTCTAGTCCTGTCAGAATTTTATAAGTTTCAATGAGATCCCCTCTCATTCTTCTAAACTCCAGCGAGTACAAGCCCAATCGACCCAATCTCTCCTCATACGTCATTCCTGCCATCCCAGGTATCAGCCTGGGGAATCTTCGCTGCACTCCTTCCATGGCAAGAACATCCTTCCGCAGATAAGGCGACCAAAACTGCACACAATACTCAAGATGTGGTCTCACCAAGGCCCCGTACAACTGCAGCAAGGCATCCTTGTTCCCGTACTCAAACCCTCTCGCTATGAAGGACAACATTCCATTTGCCTTCTTAACCGCCTGCTGCACCTGCATGCTTACCTTCAGTGGCTGGTGCACAAGGACGCCCAGGGCTCGTTGCACTTCCCCTTCTCCCAATCTGTTGCCGTTAAGATAATAATCTGCCTTCCTGTTTTTGACACCAAAGTGGATAACCTCGCATTTATCCACATTATATTGCACCTGCCATGCTTCTGCCCAATCACCCAACCTGTCCAAATCATACTGGAGTTTCTCGGCATCCTCCTCACAGCACACACGCCCACCCAGCTTTGTGTCGTCTGCAAACTTGGAGATATTACATCTAGTTCCCTTGTCTAGATCATTAATATATATTGTGAACAGCTGGGGTCCAAGGACCGATCCCTGCGGTACCCCACTAGTCACTGCCTGCCACTCGGAAAAAGAGCCGTTTATTCCAACTCCTTGCTTTCTGTCTGCCAACCAGTTCTCTATCCAAGTCAATACCTTGCCCCCAATCCCATGTGCCTTAACTTTATACGCTAATCTCTTATGCGGGACCTTATCGAAAGCCTTCGGGATGTGCTGAGAACGTGGATTCAGATTTTGGCAAATGACCTTCATTCCTATAGATAATTCTACATGTACTACAGTGTAAGCATTGTATTAGAATAAAATGGGAAGAATCCTTGACAGGATACTCATGCCTGCCAACATTTAATCACTGATGTTTGAGGCGGGAGGAGGCTTCTGTCAGAAAGGCTATCCCAACTATTTTAATTCAGTATGCAACTCTCAGATTACTTCATTAAGTTACATTAATTCAATTTTAAATATTTACTTGGACTTACAATTCAACATAGTGATTGATCAGTCACTTCAGCACGATGCTTCAAAGACGGATTAAGCGGGAGTGGCCCTAATATGATTAGCAGCCCTGATGACTGTCAAGACTGGCTGGCACTCTTAATGTATACAGACACATTGCTGAGGAAGGGCTTCAATCCAGAAAACATCCAGGCAACAGGCTCATTAGCTGAGGCTGTCTATGAGCAAATCTTTAATTAGTTGTTGTCCCTGAACCTAGGATTGTGTCAAACAAACGAGGCCTGTTGGCACATAGGAGCAGCATCAAAATCAAATACGACCACTTCATGGAGACAGAATAAATTTGTGATCTAAAGCAAAAAAAAACATATTGGCCCGGATTTTGTGGTAGAAATAATGGTGCGGCTATCAGCACTCACCGTTATTCAAGAGTAAATCAGACAGCAACTTCGGGTGACCGCAGATCCGCAGTTAAACGTGGAAATCAGGAATTGGCTATCCTAGTTGCCCTGCTCTTACAGAAGCTTTGCTATACCATTATCTCAGCCAGAGACTTGCGTTGAAACACAGAGGCCCGGATTTTGCTGTTCTAATAACGGTTAGGCTGATGGTGCTCGCCGGTATTACTGGGTAAAACTGACAGCAACTTCTGGCGCCTGCACATACATGATTAAACATGAAAATCTGGATGTTGCTGTTAGTGATATCCTGCTCCTCCACAGGCTGCATTGTTGCAGTCTTCGCCAATGGAATCTGCACAGAGATCACTGTCATGCTATTTACCCACTATTATTGCACTAAAGACAAATGAAAACTTGTTCAATCAGGAGTAACCAAGTTTTTA
Source organism: Somniosus microcephalus (assembly GCF_052327205.1). Classification (NCBI taxonomy): domain Eukaryota; kingdom Metazoa; phylum Chordata; class Chondrichthyes; order Squaliformes; family Somniosidae; genus Somniosus; species Somniosus microcephalus. The sequence continues at coordinate 168,033,144 of NC_140997.1, forward strand.
ACAGCGTAGTAAGTGGTAATTACTGCTGAACAATCACTCTGGCCCAGATAAAATAATTTTGAGTGTGGAGTCTCCTTCCCTCAGAAGGAAATTAATGTTGCAGGTCTTTTTAAAAAAAAAAACAAATTTCTGTAGTTTTGTGTTTTGCTCTTTTATGTCTTAACATAGAAACATAGAAGATAGGAGCAGGATTAGGCCATTTGGCCCCTCGAGCCTGCTCTGCCATTCAATGCGATCATGGCTGATCATCCAAATTTCCCTTAATCCCATGTGTATGATCCAATCTTTATTTCTCTTCCTGTACAATGATTTAAATGTAATTTATATTTCCTGTTTTTTACTTCTGGCTTTGCTATCTGTGAGGATTCTTCTGGATGAACAGCTTCCCTGCTGTTTGTCCTGCTCACAGATGCCACATGCCTCCTGTAGAGGGCGCTAAATTCAACCAGATGCTTGTAAGAAGTCACACAACACCAGGTTATAGTACAACAGCTTTATTTGAAATCACAAACCAGATGCTGGAAGAGTAGAAATCTCTGCTGACAAGCCCGCGAAAAGTCTGTGGGCAACTGTATGCGAGGTGAGCCATTCCTTCGCCGCTCACAGCAAAATCCAGGCCATGGAAAGCATGAAGTTGCGATACTTACCCATTAGATACCCACTAAATTTACCAGAAAAAGTTAAGGCTTGTCCATTCTAAATGAATTTATAATGCCATGATAAGCAATGTTCCCTCTAATTTTTTTTAATGCATCTCATTCAAAATTCCAGGCATGTGTGGTTTTTCCCTTTAAAAGCCAGTGCACGGGACCTCCAGAGTGCAGCTTAAAGGGAACATTGGTGATAAGCCTTAATTACTGCCAAACAAGCTCTCTGGCACTGAAATTTTACTTTTACAAATGTGGAATCTCATTCCTTCAGTTTTTAATTATTGTTGGAGACTTAAAAAAATTAAAATATTAAATTTTTAAAAACTTTTTTCTTTCTATCTTTTATCTCTCTCTAATCCCATCTTTCTTTCCCCTCTTCATTTCTCTTTCTGTACCTAATTTACACTTCCTTCTCGCTCCTTGCGCTGTTAATTTCACACTCCTTCAATCTGATTGGTTAAGGAGATATGCAGTTGCTTGCCCTGTTTCCCTTGCTGCGCCGTTATCAGTTCATGTACTCAGCAACTTGCCACGCAAAAAATTTAAAAACCTAAATGTGCAGGGGCAAGTCTAACTCATGGCAGATGCTGTTAGATTCACTCCTACAGCAAATGGTTTTATATTGTCTTAGCTAAGGTTAAAACTCTGGAGGCAAATTGGAAGGCGACAGGTTGTTTTTGGGAAAGGAAGGGACAATGACTGATCTCATTACAAAATTCCCAAATCCTCTGGTTGGCATTCTGTACTAGAAACAAATTTGATGGGAGGCAAAAGTTGGACTGGCTGGATTATGGAATCGATTCCTTTTAACATAAATAATTTTCCATGTATGAATGATTTCCATTAATTTCAGCACCAAATATCACAGTTGTGATTGTTCATAAAAGTCAAATTGCACTTAAAAACATTTGGGCCAGAATTTGAGTCTTTGATAATTATTTTAATAAATGTTCTTTAATTTGAGGTTCAGAACCATTTACATCCAAGTGGAGTCTAGAGTTCAGATTCCTTACAATGTGTCCAATGGCACAGTAACCTCTTAGTCAAGCCAACAGGGTCTTTCCAACTTAAGTTTATTGATTCTAATCTGGTCAACAATAAAACTTCATTGCCTGTTAATATTTGGGATAGTTGAGGTGTTGAAGACTGAGCTGAATTTTATCATCTCATCTAATAGCAGCACTAGCGTGATACTACTGTTGCTGTGTATCCCAACATGGAAACCATATAATCTGTTTAGGTAGCGAGCTGTGATCGGCAGTGCTGGCATTCTGGATATTTAGATGTCAGTGTAAACACCTCCACCATCTTTACCAAGTTCAAAACTCTGGTTAGCAAACTGTGCAGCAAGTAATATGGAGCAGTTCTTTTCCATGAACTGTTGCAGATGAACTGAATTGAATGGGTATGGTAGCATAGTAGTTATGTTACTGGACTAGTAATCCAGTAGGCCTGGACTAACGATCCAGAGACATGAGTTCAAATCCCACTATGGCAGCTGAGGAATTTAAATTCAGTTAATTAAATAAATCTGGAATAAAAAGCTAGTATCAGTAATGGTGACCATGAAACTACTGGATTGTTGTAAAAACCCACCTGGTTCACTAATGTCCTTTAGTGGAAGGAAATCTGCTGTCCTTCTGATCTGGCCTATGTGTGACTCCAGACCTACAGCACTGTGGTTGACTCTTAACTGCCCTCTGAAATGGCCTAGCAAGACACTCAGTTGTAACAAACTGCTACAAAGAAGACAGACTGCAGCAGTTCAAGAAGGCAGCTCACTTTCTCAAGGGCAATTAGGGATGGGCAATAAATGCTTGCCTTGCCAATGTCGCCCACATCCTGTGAACGACTATAAAAAAAATTGTACAAAAGGACAATAGAAGAGGTACTGGCATTAGCCCTTTCCACATTTTATTTATAATCCAAAACGTGTAAACCTTGGGAGTCCAAATGTATTATGTTAATGAGAACATTTAATAAGTTATAATTGGAACTGATTTGCATATGCAAGTTAGTTTAATTAGATAATGAACTATTCCCAGTATCTCTCATGCAGTGGCAGACCACCATATTATTTCTGTGTTCTTATTTTAATTTATTTAAGGTCATTTGTTTTAATCTGGATCAAACATTTATGAAGTAATTTTGTGCTATGACACCTCCTGTACATCCTAAATATCATCACTGAACCAGTAAGTATTTTATTGATCTAGCATTTGTTGGCAAACTTGTAATCTATGGGCCACATGTGACCCTGGAGGTGTTAATATGTGGACCACTGATAATCGATCAAGTCAGTCTCTAATTAAAGGAACTACAGATTTCACAGAGCTTTCAGGATCCTGAAATGATTTCATTTGAATGGGGGAAGAATCCTGCAGTTTTTGCTTATAGACGAAGCTCCATATAAAACAGGCTTCATAAAATAGCAAATCTGAGGACCCAGAATATTCGTATTCATCACAACTTCTAAGAAATTATCTTCGAAGTTCAATCTAATTAAATGTCTGTTAAGATATTGACACAAATCTGATATAATGGCCCAGAAATTCGGGTCGGGGGCTTCCCGCGGGTGCAAGCCCCCAACCTGCACTTACCTACCGCGCCGACCGTTGAGCTGTGGGCCCGCGTGGGATTCCGATCCTGGGCCTCCTCCAACTGCCGGCGCGCAGTGCTTGCGTATCCCAGGGGCGCAGTTAGTTCGATGCGTTCCCTGGGATCACGTGGGCCATGGAGAGCCAATGGTAGCAGGGAATGCTTCATTCATAAGTTTGACAGGAAGACCTGTCAAACCTATAAATACTATAAGCCCCAAAACTATAAATACTATAAGCCCCAAAACATCACTAAATCTTCAAATAATTTTTTTTTAAATCACATTTTTAAATTAAACTATAAATTACATGAAATAACTATTTTAAACAATAATTTAAATTTTTGAAAAAATTAATTACATTTTCTAATGGAGCTAAAAATAAACTTACCTTTCTTTAAAGTATTTAAAAATAATAAACCTCTGGAAAAAATGTTTTAATTTTAATTAATTCACCACTTACCTTGTAAAAAGCAGGCCTTGCGACTGCTTTTTACATGTCTAACTTCTGGAGACTTACCCTCCCGGGAAAACCTGCAAAAAAAACGTAAGTTCGATGCGCATGCGCTGCCTCTCCTGCGCACGTGTTCGACTTCTGAACCCCTTCCTTCAGGGGAACGGAAGTGCCGGTTTCCCGCGCATGCGCAGTGCATGCACGAAACCGGCACTTCCATTGGGCTTACGGGTGAGTACCCCATGCGTACTCACCCATGGAGACCCGAATTTCTGGGGATTATTGTTCCAAACCATCGTCAACACCTTCACCAAAGCGTACGAGAGCATGGGCCTTACACTAAACATCCGTAAGACAAAAGTCCTCTACCAACCTGCCCCCGCCACACAGTACTGCTCCCCGATTATCAAAATCTATGACAAGGCCTTGGACAACGTGAACCACTTTCCATACCTTCGGAGTCTACTGTCAACAAGGGCAGATGCCGATGACGAAGTCCAACACTGCCTTCAGTGTGCCAGTGCAGCCTTCCGTTGTCTGAGGAAGAGAGTGTTTGAAGACCAGGACATCAAATCCAGCACTAAGCTCATGGTCTACAGAGCAGTAGTGATACCCGCCCTCCTGTGTGCTTCAGAGACATGGACCATGTACAGCAGGCACCTCAAAACACTGGAGAGGTGCCACTAACGCTGCCTCCGCAAGATCCTTCAAATCCATTGGCAGGATAGGCACACCAATGTTAATGTACTCGCTCAGGCCACCATCCCCAGCATCGAAGCTTTGACCACGCTTGATCAGCTCCGATGGATGGGTCACATCGTCCGCATGCCCGATACGAGACTCCCAAAACAAGCGCTCTACTCTGAGCTCCGACACGGCAAGAGAGCCCCAGGTGGGCAGAGGAAATGCTTCAAGGACACAGTCAAAGCCTCCTTGAAAAAGTGCAACATTCCCACCGACACCTGCGAATCCCTGACCCAAGACCACACAAAGTGGAGGAGAAGCATCCAGGAAGGCGCTGAACACCTCAAGTTTCTTCAGCGGGAGCAAGCGGAAGCCAAGCGCAAACAGCGGAAGGCGCGCACGTCAACCCAAGCACCCCACCCACCCACCCCTTCAGCCACCGTCTGCCCCACCTGTGACAGAGACTGTAGGTCCCGCATTGGACTCATCAGCCACCTGAGAACTCATTTTTAGTGTGGAAGCAAGTCATCCTCGGTTCCGAGGGACTGCCTTAGAGATAGAAGATTATTGTTTCTGAATTTTACTGTGGTGTAACTGTTGGTTGAGTCATTGTATGTTTCCACATGGTATTTGCAGAAACATGCGTTGACCCAGCAAATCTGTTGGCATGATATTCGACAAAGTTAGCCATTTTGAGGGGCCAGATATTTTGTTGGCAGAGGCTCATATGCGAAGAATAGTACTATGGAAACAAAGGTCATTTGGAATCTTTTGTACCTTGATTGTGTGTCGCTATTATTGGACATTTCTCGGTTTTCCCTCTTGTATCAACCCTCTCGTCATTGTTCCATGCTTTGGCTTTTATGGAGGGAGTTGTGTAACATAGGCCACCAGGAAAGGGGCTCAGATTATAGCTCTGATTTTAACCCTGCCTGCAAGATGGGAACGGGGCAGGCAGGTGGTTAAAATAGCAGTAGAATACTTACTGCTGTGTTCCCGATGTGCTCCTACCCATTTCAACAGGAGCTTCATAAATATATTCAAATCAGCATCCTATGATGCAATTAGGACCCCGACGCAATATTAATTGTCAGTGCTGGATCCACGAGTAAAACCTGGTGGCAAACAGTTCCGGGACTAGACGAAGCCCAGAAAATTAAGTAACTTAAAGAAATGTTCTTGTTTTCTTGGCAAGGAGCAGATGTGCTCTTACGAGCCCTACAAGGAAATATTGGGCTTTTCCTGCACCGGGCTTCATTCCTCCCCCCTCCCCTGATTGACATGTCATCCCGACACCCCCTGTCCTAAGCATTTTCCTCAGTGTGGAGAACCATTCCTTTGGATCCTCAGTGGCACTTCACACCATGATTTAGAATCCATGTGGTTTTAATTGTTTATTTCAGGCTTAGAGGTTGGAAATTGACGAAAATGTCTCTTCGCCCAAAAAATGTTGACATCAAAGGGAAATAATTTTCCTTCAGGTGTATTTTTTAAAACATTAATCCCAATTCATTTGTTTCTTTAAAAAAAAGTTATCAAATTGTAGGTCTCCGAATACCCAGACAAAGGGGCTTTTTTACCACGAGAAGTGCCCTGCCATTCATGTGGAACACTGTCCATTATTCTACAAGAACTTTAATTTCCGGGGGAATTTTGAATGTTTCCCAACACATTCAAGGTGTGAAACCAAATACTGTACAAAATAAAAAGTTACGTCACCATCAGCAACTAATTGCGTGGAATAACAATGGTGCATCCAAAGGAAGTAAAGGAATATTTGAATATCACCGAGGAAGATATTCCATGTGCAATTTGTGTAACAAAAATGAACCACTTGTATAAATAGTTTTGTGATTCCTTAATACATGGTACAGGTAGGAAATCTTACCCCACATACTGGTTAGGGAAACAAAACACTGATCTCCATCAATAGACACAGAAAATGTTGGAAACAAGGTCAGACAGCATCTGTAGAGAGAGAAATTGAGTTAAACAGAGCTGATCTTATAGTTACTTTAAAGTTTAAAGAGGACTTTGTTTAATATAATACTATTTCAGACATTAATTCCTAAATTAAACTGATAATGATTTAGATAATTCATGTTTCTGTTCCACTTTCTGAATCCTCTTGTGTCGCATGTCAACTTTCCCACATTTCAGCTTTCCAAGCAGGGAAGCAGCTGTAGAGTTGCTTAAGGCTCTAAACCAGTTCTTTTTCAATATTTGTTCTGTATCAATGTGTTTTATTACCATGCTTTCTAGCAGCAATTGCCTGAAGAGTCTGAGCTACAGATTGTCTCCCAAAAATGCCTCCCAACAGGAAATGTGGTTTCTCAGTGCATTCATAGAATCATAGAATCATAGAATTGTGGAATGGTTACTGTAGTGTATGTAACTGTTCTACCTTTAAGAGAACTATTGTATGTAACCGTCCACCTTTAAGAGAACTATTTTAGGTGTGGCACTACTTTATCTTGGCTGCTGTATACTGTAATACCGACGGTGACCACACCGGTATATAAGTGCTGTGTCAGGATTTATTGGGCAGATTCGCCCTGACCTTCGCATAGTAAAGTCCTGTTAAAGTTACTCTTGTAGTCTGTGTATTAATTCGCCATAATACCTACAGACTTTACAGTTACAGCACAGAAGAAGGCCATTCGGCCTGTCGAGCCCGTGCCGACTCTCAGCTAGTCCCACTCCCCCGCCCTTTCCCCGTAGACCTGCAATTTTTTTTCCTTCAGATACTTATCCAACTCCCTTTTGAAAGAGAAAATGGAATCTGCCTCCACCACCCTTTCAGGCAGTGCATTCCAGAGCTTAAACACTCGCTGTGTAAAAAAGTTTTTTCTTACGTCGTCTTTGGTTATTTTGCCAATCACCTTAAATCTGTGTCCTCTGGTTCTCAGCCCCTCTGCCAATTGGGAACAGTTTCTCTTTATCTACTATGTCCAGACCCCTCATGATTTTGAACACCTCTATCAAATCTCCTCTCAATCTTCTCTGCTCCAAGGAGAACAACACCAACTTCTCCAGTCTATCAACATAACTGAAGTCCCTCATTCCTGGAATCATTCTCGTAAATCTTTTCTGCAACCTCTTTAAGGCCTTCACATCCTTCCTAAAGTGTGGTGCCCAGAATTGGACACCATATTCCAGTTGGGGCCAAACCAGTGTTTTATACAGGTTCATCATAATTTCCACACTTTTGTACTCTATACCTCCATTTATGAAGCCCAGGATCCCGTAAGCCTTTTTAACTGCTTTCTAAACCTACCCTGCCACCGTCAATGATTCGTGCACACATATCCTCAGGTCTCTCTGTTTGTGCACCCATTTCAGGATTGTACCATTTAGTTTATATGTCCTCTTCTCATTCTTTCTAACACAATGTATCACTTCACACTTTTCTGCATTAAAAGGGAAATTAGAGAAGCGTGCAATAAGGGCACAGCAGTCATCATGGGTGACTTGAATCTACATATAGATTCGGCTAACCAAATTAGTAACAATACTGTGGAGGAGGAATTCCTGAAGCGTTTATGGGATGGTTTCCTGGACCAATATGTCGAGGAACCAACTAAAGAGCAGGCCATCTTAGACTGGGTATTATGTAATGAGAAAGGATTAATTAGCAATCTTGTTGTACGAGGCCCCTTGGGTCGGAGTGATCATAATATGATAAAATTCTTCATTAAGATGGAGAGTGAAGTAGTTGACTCAGAGACTAGGGTCCTGAATTTAAATAAAGGAAACTATGATGGTATGAGGCGTGAGTTGGGTAGGATTGATTGGGGAATGTCACTCAAAGGGTTGACGGGGGATAGGTAATGGCAAACATTCAAAGACTGCATGGATGAACTACAGAATTTGTTCATCCCAGTTTGGCATAAAAATAAAACAAAAAAGGTGACTCAACCGTGGCTAACAAGGGAAATTAGGGATAGCATAAGATCCAAGGAGAGGCAATATAAATTGGCCAGAAAAAGCAGTAAACCTGAAGATTGGGAGCAGTTTAGGATTCAACAAAGGAGGACAAAGGGATTAATTAAGAAGGGGAAAATAGAGTATGAGAGTAAGCTTGCAGGGAACATAAAAACTGACTGTAAAAGCTTTTATAGATATGTGAAGAGAAAAAGATTGGTGAAGTCAAGCACAGGTCCCTTGCAGTCAGAATCAGGGGAATTTATAATGGGGAACAAAGAAATGGTAGACCAATTAAATACATATTTTGGTTCTGTCTTCACAAAGGAGGACACAAATAACCTCCCAGAGATGTCGGGGAACATAGGGTCTGATGAAAGGGAGGAACTGAAAGAAATCAGTATTTGTAGGGAAATGGTGTTAGGGAAATTGACGGGATTGAAGGCCGATAAATCCCCAGGGCCTGATAATCGACATCCTGGGGCACTTAAGGAAGTGGCCCCAGAAATAGTAGATGCATTGCTGATCATCTTCCAACACTTGATGGAATCTGGAACAGTACCCATGGATTGGAGGGTAGGTATGTTACACCACTATTGAAAAAAGGTGGTAGAGGGAAAATGGGAAATTACAGACCGGTAAGCCTGACATCGGTAGTGGGGAAAATGCTAGCGTCCATTATAAAAGATGTAATAGCAGAGCACTTGGAAAACAGTGACAGGATCGGACAATGTCAACATGGATTTACAAAAGGTAAATCGTGCTTGACTAATCTACTGGAATTTTTTGAGGATGTAACTGGTAAAATAGATAAGGGAGAACCAGTGGATGTGGTGTATTTGGACTTTCAAAAGGCTTTCGATAAGGTTCCGCATAAGAGATTAGCGTGTAAAGTTAAGGCACATGGGATTAGGGGCAAGGTATTGACTTGGATAGAGAACTGGTTGGCAGACAGAAAGCAAAGAGTTGGAATAAACTGGTCTTTTTCCGAGTGGCAGGCAGTGACTAGTGGGGTACCGCAGGGTTCGGTCCTTGGACCCCAGCTATTCACAATATATATTAATGATCTAGACAAGGGAACTAGATGTAATATCTCCAAGTTTGCAGACGACACAAAGCTGGGTGGGTGTGTGTGCTGTGAGGAGGATGCCGAGAAACTCCAGGATGATTTGGACAGGTTGGGTGATTGGGCAGAAGCATGGCAGATGCAATATAGCATGGATAAATGCGAGGTTATCCAGTTTGGTGTCAAAAACAGGAAGGCAGGTTATTATCTGAATGGCAATAGATTGGGAGAAGGGGAAGTGCAACGAGACCTGGGTGTCCTTGTGCACCAGTCGCTGAAGGTAAGCATGCAGGTGCAGCAGGCGGTTAAGAAGGCAAATGGTATGCTGGCCTTCGTAGCGAGAGGGTTTGAGTACAGGAACATGGATGTCTTGCTGCAGTTGTACAGGGCCTTGGTGAGACCACATCTTTAGTATTGTGTGCAGTTTTGGTCGCCTTATCTGAGGAAGGATGTTCTTGCCATGGAGGGAGTTCAGCGAAGATTCACCAGGCTGATACCTGGGATGGCAGGAATGACGTATGAGGAGAGATTGGGTTGATAGGGCTTATACTCGCTGGAGTTTAGAAGAATGAGAGGGGATCTCATTGAAACTTATAAAATTCTGACAGGACTGGACAGACTAGATGCAGGAAGGATGTTCCCGATGATTGGGGAGTCCAGAACCAGGGGTCACAGCCTAAGGATAAGGGATAAGCCATTTAGGACAGAAATGAGGAGGAATTTCTTCACCCAGAGAGTGGTGAACCTGTGGAATTCTCTACCACAGAAGGCAGTAGAGGCCAATTCATTAAATATATTCAAGAAGGAGTTGCATATATTTCTTAAGGCTAAAGGGATCAAGGGATATGGGGAGAAAGCAGGGACAGGGTACTGAATTTGGATGATCAGCCATGATCGCATTGAATGGCGGAGCAGGCTCGAGGGGCCGAATGGCCTACTCCTGCTCCTATCTTCTATGTTTCTATGTTTCTAAATTTCATCTGCCACGTGTCTGCCCATTTCACCAGCCTGTCTGTCTTCCTGAAGTCTTATCACTCTCCTCCTCACTGTTCACTGTATTCCAAGTTTTGTGTCATCTACAAATTTTGAAATTATGCCCTGTGCACCCACGTCCAAGTCATTAATATATATCAAGAAAAGTAGTGGTCCTAGAACTGACCCCTGGGGAGCACCACTGTATACCTTCCTCCAGTCCAAAAAACAGCCATTCACACACCACTACTCCCTGTTTCCTGTCACTTAGCCAACTTCGTATCCAAGCTGCCACTGTTCCTTTTATTCCACGGGCTTCAATTTTGCTGGCAAGCCTATTATGTGGGCTTTTGGAAACCCATGTACACTACATCAACCGTTTTACCCTCATCAACGCTCATCAAAAACTTGATCAACTTGGTTAAACATGATTTGCCTTTAACAAATCCATGCTGGCTTTCCTTACTTAATCCACACTTATCCAAGTGACTGTTGATTTTGTCCCTGATTACTGTTTCTAAAAGCTTCCCCACCACCAAGGTTAAACTGACTGGCCTGTAGTTGCTGGGTTTATCTTTACACCCTTTTTTGAACAATGGTGTAACAATTGCAATTCTCCATTCCTCTGGCACCACCCCCGATTCTATGGAGGATTGGAATATTATGGCCAGAACCTCCGCGATTTCTGCCCTCAATTCCCTCAGCATTCTAGGATGCATCCCATCCGCTCCTGGTGATTTATCTACTTTAAGTACAGCCAGCCTTTCTAATACCTCTTCTTTATCAATTTTTATCCTAGCAAGTGTCTCTACTACCTCCTCCTTCACTATGCCTATGGCAACATCTTCTTCCTTAGTGAAGACAGATGCAAAGTACTCATTTAGTACTTCAGTCATACCCTCTGCCTCCATGTATAGGTCTCCTTTTTGGCCCCAAATTGGCCCCACCTCTCCTCTTATTACCCTTTTACTACTTATATGCCTATAGAAGACTTTGGGATTACCTTTTATGTTGGTTGCCATTCTATTCTCATATCCTCTCTTTGCCCCTTTTATTTTCTTTTTCACTTCTCCTTTGACCTTTCTATATATAACCTGATTCTCAGATGTATTTGCAACCTGACATCTACGTGCTCTTTTTTCTTCTTCATCATATTCTCTATCTGTTTCGTCATCCAGGGAGCTCTGATTTTAGTTGCCCTGCCTTTACCCCTTGTGGGAATGTACCTCAACTGTACCCAAACTATTTCCTCTATAAAGGCAGCCCATTGTTCCACTGCAGTTTTGCCTGCCAATCTTTAATTCCAGTTTATCCGGGCCAGATCCATTCTCATCCCACTGAAATTGGCCTTCCCCCAGTTGAACATTTTTACTCTAGATTATTCCCTGTCCTTTCCCATAGCTGATCTAAACCTTATAATATTATGATCACTGTTTCCTAAATGTTCACATCCTGAAACTTGCTCCACTTGACCTTTCTCATTCCCCAGAGCTAAATCCAGCAATGCCTCCTCCCTCATCGGGTCGGAAACATTCTCCCATTATTACTACACTATAGTTCTTGCACCTCTCTGTAATTTCTCTGCAAATTTGCTCCTCCATATCTGTACCACTATTTGGTGGTCTACAGAATACACCTAGTAGTGTAATGGCACCTCTATTGTTTCTTAACTCTAGCCATATAGATTCTGACCTTGACACCTCCAGGACATCCTCCCTCTCCAGCACTGTAACATTCTCCTCGACCAATACTGCCTCACCACCTCCTATCTTTCCTTCCCTATCTTTCCTGAACACTTTATAACCAGGAATATTTAATACCCAATTTGTCTTTTTTTGAGCCAGTTCTCAATTACTGCCACAACATCATATTCCCATGTAGCTATTTGTGCCTGCAGCTCACTTACCTTGTTTACTATGCTTCGTGTGTTCACATACATACACTGTAAACCCATCTTGGAGCATCCTGTATTCTCTCTTCATTGGACCTCACCTAATACCTTACTAATCCTTACTTTTGTGCTCTCTGCCTCTCCCAATCTTTTGAGCACTTTATTTACCCTTTCTAATGTTACATCCTGATGCCCACCCCCTTGCCAAATTAGTTTAAACCCTCCCCATCAGCACTAGCAAGCATTGTTGCATGGAGCAATGTTATTGCTGGAAGTACTCTTGGACAAGCCATTGGAGAACCAGCAAAACTCATGCAGTAAGGACAAACAAAGTTTAATTCATGGAGAAATTCAGTGCTCTTTGACCACAGTTCTGCAGTGCAAACTCACTGGTAATGTATGTGTGAAGGAGAATAACTGAAGAGGAACATTGGTTTGCTGAATTTATACCACATAACCAATAAAAACAAATTGCATTGCTGTAGCTTCTTCAAAGTACAAGCCATCCTAAGGTGCTTTACAGAGGAATAATAATGAGAATGAATGCCAAGCCATGGGAAAGATGTTAGGAGCGATGACTTACAGTTATATCACAAAGCTATGTTCTGCTTAGGTTTTTAAAGAAGAACAGAGAGGCATCGGGATTATGGGGGAGTTCTAAAGTATTAAGCTACAGCAACTCAAATCTCTGTCACAAATGCTGGGGTGAAGGGAGTTGGGAAGATCTATTGGTGGCCACAGTCGTAGGACATGACTGGAGGGTGAGGTATATGATAGGAGGACATTGAAGAGGTAGGTAGGTGCAAGGCCAATTTGAGCTTTGAAGGCAAAGACAAGGAATATAAATTGGATGCATTGGGAGGACAGCATGCCACTGTAGGCCAGAGCGAATGGAGGGGTTGCATTATTTCGGACAAGGTATAGTTTGTAAAAGGATGCATGACGAAAGGCCAGCATTGATTGAAATTATTGAAGTAACTGAGTGGAAATACGTGTTTTGGCATTTGAGGAGCTGACTTGGAGTGGAGATGGGCAATGTTGCAGAGGATGAAGTAAGCTCATTTGGAACTGGAAAAGATGAGAAGCTGTGAGATATGAAGCTTGAATCAGACAAGATGCCGATGTTGAGCACATTTTTCTTTAGACTAAACAAGTGCCTGGAAAGGGGGATTAAATCGGTGGCAAAAATAATAGCTTCAGTTTTCCCAATGTTCAGCTGAAGGAAGTTGTGACATTTCTAAGTCTTGATGTTAAACAACATGGTAGGCAACAACATTTTTGAGGATGTTGGAGAGGGAAGGGAGGTTAGAGATGCGGTGACAGAGGACAGATGGAGTGTAGGTGGACTTTTTGAGTAGGGGAGTAATGAAGCGTCTTTGGTGATACCCGCTGTTATGGGGGCTAGGAAGGGGTAGTTGGGTGATCGGACTAGAGTGGGAAAGGGCTCTAGGGAGCAAGGAGGTAAGTTTCATGGATGGCATGAATTTGGAAAGGTTGAGGGAAGATGGGAGAAACTGAAAAATGATGGTGGTACAAGGCTGGAATTATTGGGAGATGAGGGAAGTTTTGGGACAGAGGGGAAGAGGAAGGAGTGGAAGTAACAAAGGCAACTGCTCAGATGACCTTGATCTTGTAGATGAAAATGGAGATAGGATCGAGGCAGGAAATAATAAATCTAAGGAGTGAGCAGGTGTTTTTATTTCCCATTCCCTCCCCCCATTTTGTGGCATTGACTGATGCTAAAGTATGTTCTACCAATGTCACTGGTTTCTGGTATTTCAGCTAACTGGCCATTCCTCAAGTGTGAATGTTCACAGCTATTTAATAACTAAAGTTTAGTTCGTATTACATAGTATTTACAGCAAAGAAACAGGCCATTTAGCCCAACAGGACCATGCCGGTGTTTATACTCCACACAAGCCTCCTCCCACCCTTCTTAATCTAACCCCATCAACATATCCTTCAATACTTTCTCCCTCATGTGTTTACCTAGCTTTCCTTAAGTGCATCTAGTCGCCTCAACTACTCCTTGTGGTAGCGAGTTCCACATTCTAACAACTCTCTGGGTATGGAAGTTCTCCTGAATGCCCTATTGGATTTATTAGTGATTATCTTATATTTATGGTCCCTAGTTCTGGTCTCCCTCTTCTCTACATCTACTCTATCAAACCTTTTCATAATCTTACAGACCTCTATCAGATCATTCCTAAGTCTTCTCTTTTCTCAAGAAAAGAGCCCCAGTCTGTCCAATGCTTCCTGATAGATATAACCTCTCAGTTCTGGTATCATCCTAGTAAATCTATTTTGCACCTTCTCCAGTGCCTCTGTATCCTTTTTATAATATGGAGACTAGAACTGTTCACAGTTCTCCAAGTGTGGTCTAACCAAGGTTCTATAAGTGTAACATAACATCTTTGCTTTTCAATTCTATCCCTCTAGAAATGAACCACAGTGCTTTTTTATGGCCTTATTAACCTGTGTTGGTACTTCCGGTGATTTTTGTACCTGTAACCCGCCCCCCGTCGATTCCTCTGCTCTTCTACCCCATTTAGACAGTTATTTTCCAAGGAGTATGTGGCCTCCTTATTCTTCCTACCAAAATATACCACCTCACACTTCTCTATATTGAAGTTCATTTGCCAATTACACACCCATTCTGCAAGTTAATTAATGTCTTCCTGCATTTTGTCACAGTCCTCCTCTGTTATTAACTACACCCCCAAATTTGGTGTCACCGCAAATTTTGAAATTGTACTTGCAATTCCCGAGTCCCAATCGTTAATATAAATGAAGAACAGTAGTGGTCCCAGCACTGATCCTTGTGGAACTCCACTTGCTATCTTTTGCCAGTCTGAAAAACTGATAATAAAGCTGCTCCAGTCTTTACCTGTTAGTTACTTTATTTTACTTTATCTTACGTAGGATGTTTGCACTTCTTAGCAGCAGGCACTGGACAGTGGTTGGGAGTGAAAACCCTGTCCATTTTTCTCTTCCTAACTCCAGACACACAGACCAATTCGAGCACCTCTACTGCTTACTTAGCTAAGATTAGTCAGCTTAGCACAGACTGGGGATCGAGCCCAGAACATTCTTTTATTGTCTATCTCAGTTTCACACTGTACAGTGCAGTTCCCAGCTGAGCCATCTGAAAGATATGCTTCTTTATTTATCCAATTTATGTCACTTATATTAGTGGAATAAGTAAGTCGATTCAACAGTGATTTGTAGGAGAAACAAGCCACTGTATGTATGTATATGCATGTATGTGTGTGTGTAAAATATATCTTTAGAGTGCAGATATTATTAAGCTTGTGCCAGTATTGTCTACAGTAATGGCAAGAAGTTTTCTGACAGTTATTTCTTTTAAATTTCCCTTTAAATTTTATGTAAAACTTTTTTTTAAATAAGGCAATCAAGCAGAGAAAGAAAACAACATCAAAGTGATTCATTGTAATCGGTTGAGACTGTAAGTAATGCATGGTCAGTGGCCTTAAGGAGCATTGTTATCTACACCCTGAGTTAAACATGTTCAGATAAAACCTGAGCCACAGCCAGCTTTATTGTTAGAAAGGCTCCAGGTTGAATGTTTACACAGGCAAAAATAATCAAGGAGAAATTGATGTCTCAAACTCTGGAGATCAGCACATTAAAATTGTCAGCGGTTCTTTTCACTGGTGCAGGGGATGATGGTAAAATTCATTCTATTAATATAGTTGCACTTCCAAACTGAAGAACATTCTGTAAAAGTAGGTTCATGTAAATTAATGTCTCAATTAACCTTTGAAAAGGTGGATTATAACATCAAAACAATTTTCACATTTTAGGGAATTGTGCTCATTAATGAGCCACATTTAGTAGCAGAATTATCAGCAGCTATGTGCCAAATTGAAAAGTATAATTGACAGGCAATTTAAAAAAAAAGTACATTAGAGAAGAAGCAGCTTGTGATCCCCATCTCTGAGGACCAGCCATGATCTCATTGAAAAGCGGAACAGGCTCGAGGGGCTGAATGGCCGACTCCTGTTCCTATGTTCCGATGGTTGCTGATTATGAAAGCTGTGATCTCCTGCCCACCTGCAAACTGACCCTGCTTCACAGTTGAGTTGAAGAATCACTATTGTCTTAACACATGCACCAACCTATAGGGATGCCAGACTAGCTGGTTTAGCTAATTGGCAAAGTTTAACTGTTTTTGGAAACACATTTACATTTAAAAATCATAGACTCATTTATTTACAGAAAACCTCTTAGGTTCTGTTCACTGTTCCAAATCCATTGTATATTATTTAGCAGAAAGCACTTTTCTTTCCACATGCTGTAGATAATATTTTGAGAGCTATTGAATCCACTTCATGGTGAAAGTGTGATATTATGTGATTTTCAGCTTAATTTATACCTAATAAAAGTGTACTAGATTGTGCAAGAGGTAAGGCGACCCACATTGGTGCGTTGAAGTGCCACTAAGAACAGGATGTGAGTCTACGCCCAAGATTTCCACATGGCTGAGTTCTTGATCTCAAACTCAATCACTTGAGAGGTGTAAAGTGGGGGTGCAGCACAACCCAACAAGGAGAATGGTAAAACTGAAGGGTAAACCTCTGTTAAAAAAAAACTCTTGTATAACTCCCATGGAGCAGCATTGTCAAATGCTCAAAAGCAGGTTGCTTGCCAAGCCTTTCAGCTGGGAACCAGCACAGGAGATTCCAAAGTGAAAAAGAAACAGTTGGAAATGGGGAATAATACTAAACTAGATAAGCAGAAACCTGACAGATTATTAACAGGATGGCTCTAAAAATATAATCAATCTATGTCAATTAAAAATGTATTCTATGGAAAGAAAATCTATGGGAGGTTTGTAAAACACTTAAAGAGGGGGGGAGATTTCCCTGATGCCTCAGTTGGCAAGTGCTCAAGTGGTAAATGCACCATGTCTTGATCCTGAGCCATGTGCAACAGACCTTAATGCACCATTGCTACAAAGAGGAACAATTGTCCAGGGCTCTTGATTTTGATTACTATCCAGTGCTCTCTGCTAGAAATCTGCATTGTGGTTGTCGGGTTAGTCTGTGATGCACCCATGGTTAACTAGGCTCCTGCTATTCATTGTTCTGGCTTACACATGAAGAATGGTCACTCCTGGACCTGTGGAACTGTGTCCCACCATAAGTTGCCATCTTGAGAAGAGCAGGAGTACATGGTAAAAACTGGATGAAAAATTTCACATCAAAATGCCAGAAGAGACAGAAGTCAAGTGATGAGTAGATTATAAATAAAATTATTGTGGATTTCGGTCTAATAATGATTGTAAAGACAAAACAAAATTACCATTACCACAATATTTACTCATCTGTGGTAGTATCTATATTGAACAACACTGACTGCATCTGAAAAAGCTGAGCAATTCTGCAGCAGTGGCGGAACTGCTGGCAAATATATATTTAAACCAAAAGCTAGTTCCCATGGGCTTATTGCTCAGTGTGTACTGAAATGCACTGATGTACTCTCTGTTGATATGCTAATGTGTTACTAGGGTGATTGTGAAGAGATTCTGAATTATTTTTCTGTGGAATGACTGAAGAGAAAAGCTCACTACAACCAGACAGTAAACATATTCACAAAGCTTCCTTCATTTGGACTCTGGCCTCTATTATATTGCTGTTGTGAGTAGTCAAAGACCAGCATAAACATGACTAGCTTTATATAAATGGATGCAGTATATATATAATATATATATATGTGTTAGTTAAGTTAATAGTTGTACATACTATGCTGTATGGATGAAATAATGGTACTATGGTTTTGGTATGCTATGATCTTGGTTTACTTTTCAGTAGTAATTGGAACTTTTTTTTTATGATGTGATGGTAACTGTGATCCATTTCTATCATGGGGAATCTAAAATGATTGCAGTGACTCAATGAAGTAAATTTGTTTGTGGTGATTGGTATGTTTTGTGATTGGCTATCATCTCCGCGGTGATAAACAGAAGGCCTGATGGAATTATCATTACTGAACCAATTAGAAAGAACAGAACGAACAGATACACTTTCGCTATCCTGTGTGGGGCCATTCAGATTATATTCAGTGGCTTGTTAGTAGCTAGTAATGAGACACAATGGAGATTTTTTATGTAAAAATGTAGAATTACCATATTTATAACTTTCCTTTTGAGACAACAATGGTGCTGTTACACAAAGTTAACAATGTGGTAAATGACATGTTTTAACTTGGAGAAGGCACTAAATAAAGGAACATATGATGCCACATCACCCAATAATTTGATTTCGTACCATTCATCATTAGAAATGGGCAGAAAATAGTTTTTGCAGATATTCTAATACAAAATCCAGCCTGGCAGAGAAATGTTAATGGACAACTACATAATGAAAATATATGTATTTCATGCTCTTTACATCAATCATTAATCAGAACCCATTCATAAATGTAAGTTAGGTTGTTCAACTGGAGCCACAGCACTGGAGGAGCAGACTTAGCAACTGAAAGACTAGAGTTTGAATGTTTTGACTGGCATTCACACTTAAACAAGTTTTCGCCTCGGGCAAGTTTCCACACCTCGGCTATGTAGACTAGGCAAAAAAAAAATATCCAGGGATCCATTCCTCCACTGCCATGTACACATGGTGTGTCAACAGCAGAGTGGAATTGATAGTGCTCATAATATCACCAATTGCTGAGCCATTGTTTTTGTTCTGTACAAAATGATTTATAATATGTTTAGGGTTAAGCTGAGTCAGTTTCACTGTTGAACCTGCCATAATTCTGTAGGTCTCATGTAATGTAGACCAGTTCCGTTAATATTTCTTGGCCTTTGTAGGCTAAGATCAGATGAAGTTTGAATAAAGAACAATAGTTAAATTGGTAATTGAAATAATAAGGTAATTGCACAATTAGCCATTGTATTCTGAAGAACTGCAGCAATTCCTATTCATTTCAGTGGGACTGATCTATAGAAAAGGGCTAATGGAAAAGAATAAATACAGTTGCATAGTTCTCTATGATTAAATGATGTATTTCAAGTGTTCCTCAAATTCAATATGAAATAATTATGGTTTGGATTTGTATAAAATACAGTCTTATTTCTGATTCATCTGATGCACGCTATTTGAATTGTACAATTAAAAAAAAATCTGGACAAAAATTACATTGTTTTAATGAATACATGATTTAAAATTATATATAGCTAACATATTCACTTTTAATCATGCTATGGATAGACAAAGGGACATAAATGATCATCTCAGATGATTCCTGGGAGTTATTGTTAGCAGGAAGTTCTTGCATTTATTTTGAGCCATGAAAAGGGACCGAAAAGCAAAATCACACGTGGTAAATTTTAAGGCATGATATTATAAACCATGAAAAACAAAAGTTACGGTTCCTGTTTTTTAAAAAGTCCTTCTCTTTATTTCCTTTCTAATTTTCTCCCTTTTGCCCTGAAGGCAGTGATTCTTGTTGGCGTAATGTACCACAGGTGTCCTCTGGTATCTCGGCAATTCTTCATAAGTCAACCTAGACCACTGATCCGTTGGAGAGTCCGATTTAGTCTTTTTCCTGGTAAATAGTTGGCGTTTATATATTGTGAATTTTAACTCATCAGTGTCAGATGATTCAAAACAGTGTGGGCTAAAGATTCGCTTCTGAATTGTGTATTTTCAGGAATTACTATTCTGAATGTAGCGCAGCAGAAAATATATCAATATGAATGCATTTTCTTAAATCCTTTAAAGACAAGAAACTTCAAAGAAAAATCAAAGATCCATTTAAAATGGGCTTGGCTTGAGTGAGGAAATGCAATACAATGTGTGACACCGAGATAAACAAAGGTCCTAGATTTGATCTCTGGTGCACGCTGAGTTAGCTGATCTCATCAGTATAATGCTGTGAGCTCTAAAATTGCCCTCTGCCACCTGAACGTGGGAGGGGAAAAATCAGCCAGTATTCCTACTCCTGATTTTTACCCAATGACTTTTGCTGAAAGTGCACATCTTTGGATATTGTTAAGTATAAATCAGCTTAGTTTGTGATAGCCCACACAGTTGAATAATCCACTGACATATTGCCCAGATTTTGCAGTCAGCAGCGAACGAACGGCGCTCACTGTTCATTACACTTACAATTTCTGTAGGAATTTGCACTGGAACTTGAGTTTGTTGGAGAGTCAAAACAGTGTGGCGCCCTCTATTGGGTATTCTGGGACCTGTGTGAACAGGACAAGCAATGGTGTGTCTCTTTAATCAATCAGATTTGAAGAATTCTTACTGAGACACACAGGCCGGAATTTTCCCATTGCCGAGCGTGCAGGTTTAGGGGCGGGAAGGCAGTAAAAATCCCCAAAATAGGGACAGCGTTGGGAACCCGCCGTCATCCCGCCCCCTCGCGCACTTAACTCTGGCGGCTTTGAAGGCGCAACACAGACCCGATCAGCAGAGGTGAGTGACCTCATTGAAATCATTAAGTACTTGTTGAGAGACCCTTAAGAGTGATTTTAATGCCAGCTTTTGAGTTTTACTGCAGGATTAAGGGATTCACGGAGGTCAGGTACCTCGCCTGTGAAGGGGAGGCGGAAGCTCAGTGACCGTTGGCGAGTTCATTCATTGACAGCTGGGAAAAGCACATAAATACTGCAACATTACACCTCATTACTTGCCTCACGGAAAGACTTGCTCACTCCATTTTTGTCTGCAGATTTCGGTGTCTGCAGCTTGCAGGTCATTTTTGAAACCTCGGAAGCCACTCTCACCACATTGCTACTCACTATAACAACATTGAGGGATTGGCCCTCTCATCTCCACTTTACCTGCCATCTACTACATCAGCACTTATACTGTCTCAGAATCGGACCAAGGTGAGCCCAACCACCAACAACACCAGCCACAACATCAGCAGCAACCACAACAGCAACCTTATCCTCAATGACCTGATGCTCCAGAGAAGAGAAGGGGGCACCACAGGGGTGCACCGTGCCGGAGGCGATACCCCCAACACAGGGTATACAGGTAGAGGTTGAGCTTCCTCAACATGACGGAGCAGCAGTGCTTCAGGAGGCTCAGGCTATCGCGATAGGTCGTTGCAGGCATTTGTAGCTGGCTGGAACAAGACCTGCTGCCCAGAGGACCAGGTGGACACTCCTTACCCGTGGCTGTCAAAGTCACCACCGCCCTCAAGTTCTTCACTTCAGGCTCCATCCAGGGATCTGCAGCAGACATTTGTGGCATCTCACAGTCGGCCGTCCACAGATGCATCATCCAGGTGACCAATGCCATGTTTCACAAGTCAGCCAATTATATCAACTTTACCACTGATGAAACCAGTGTTACTGAGCGTGTGCTCGGCTTTGAAGCTCTGGCTGGCTTCCCACAGTGTAGGGAGTCATCGAATGCACACATGTGGCCATGCAGGCACCCCATCATCAACCGCAAAGGCTTCCACTCCCTCAATGTGCAGCTGGACTGCAACCATAAAAAGATGATTATGCAAGTGTGCACCAGGTTCCCTGGCAGCTGTCATGACTCTTTTGTGCTGCGCCAGTCTATCCTCCCTCAGCTCTTTGCACCTCCAACCTTACTTACCGGATGGCTACTTGGAGACAAGGGCTAGCCACTGAAGATGTGGCTCATGACACCCCTGAGGAAGCCAAGTACTGAGGCCGAGGTGCGTTATAATGAGAACCACATCTCCACCAGATGTGTCGGAGCAGACAATAGGCATGCTGAAGATGAGCTTCAGATGCCTTGACAAATCTGAAGGAGCCCTTCAGTACGCACCAGCCAGGGTCTCCAGAATTATCGTCGTTTGCTGCACGTTGCACAACATAGCACAGCAGCAAGGATTGGAGCTGCAGGAGGAGCAAGGCACACAGCCTCTTTGAAGGAGGAAGATGAGGAGGAGGAGGAGGATGAGAAACCTAAGGTGCAGATGGCACCAGCCGTGGTGCACACTGCTGCCCAGGAGGCCCAGTATGGCCTCATTGTGGCAAGATTTACTTAACTTGCTTCAATGAAGCTACATTAAGTCCCGCCTCCCCCCACCCCCCGCCGCCACAACAGCACCATAAAGCATCCCTACAATGACCAAGCCATTCCTCTCAACCAAACTCCCAGTGCTCGAGGTTAAGTCATGTGTTACCATTCATTCCAAGCGACAAAGCCACTTCCAAGGTTTCAGGCAAAAATGGACAAGACCGGAAAGCGGTGCAAAGAAATACATGGAGGCTCCATGAATATTCCCATCCTCAATGATGGTGGAGCCCAGCATGTGAGTGCAAAAGACAAAGCTGAAGCATTTGCAACCATTTTCAGTCAGAAGTGCCGAGTGGATGATCCATATCGGCCTCCTCCTGCGGTCCCCACCATCACAGAAGCCAGTCTTCAGCCAATTCGATTCACTCCACGTGATATCAAGCAACGGCTGAGTGCACTGGATACAGCAAAGGCTGTGGTCCCTGACAACATCCAGGCTATCGTGCTGAAGACTTGTGCTCCAGAACTAGCCACGCCTCTAGCCAAGCTGTTCCAGTACAGCTATAACACTGGCATCTATCCAACAATGTGGAAAACTGCCCAGGTATGTCCTGTCCACAAAAAGCAGTACAAATCTAATTCAGCCAATTACCACCCCATCAGTCTACTTGCAATCATCAGCAAAGTGATGGAAGGTGTGGTCGACAGTGCTATCAAGCAGCACTTACTCACCAATAACCTGCTCACTGATGCCCAGTTTAGGTTTGGCCAGAACCACTCGGCTCCTGACCTCATTACAGCTTTGGTCCAAACATGGACAAAACAGCTGAATTGCAGAGGTGAGGTGAGAGTGACTGCCTTTGACATCAAGGCAGCATTTGACTGAATGTGGCATCAAGGAGCCCTAGTAAAACTGAAGTCAATGGGAATCGGCGGGGGAAACTCTCCACTGGCTGGAGTCATACCTAGCACAAAGGAAGATGGTTGTGGTGGTTGGAGGTCAATCATCACAGCCCCAGGACATTGCTGCAGGAGTTCCTCAGGGCAGTGTGCTAGGCCCAACCAACTTCAGCTGCTTCATCAATGACCTTCCCTCCAACATAAGGTCAGAAGTAGGGATGTTCGCTGATGTGAACAGCACTGAACACTGTGTTGTCAACTCCTCAGATAATGAAGCAGTCCATGCCTACATTCAGCAAGACTTGAATGACATTCAAGCTAGGGCTGATGTGTGGCATGAATGTTACCTGTCACTTAAGTGCCAGGCAATGACTATCTCCAACAAGCGAGTGTCTAACCACTGCCCCTTGACATTCAATGGCATTACTGTTAAGTCCGTGAATGATTGAGACACGGACCAGCAGGAGTGAAAACAAACAAGTCTTTACTGGTGGAAGTCAATAGTGAAACTAACAAACAGAGGCTCTCTAGCGCCTTTTATACAGGGGTGGTCACTGCCGGTACTGCAGTCTGAGACCAGTTATTCTCTTAAAGGTACATACACAACAATTCCTCCCCTTTTTAGATAAACAGTACATAACATTCATTTAACAACTAAATGATAACGAATTACAATCACAATTACTGTTGCTAGATACATTCATTAAGTTTAAGCAATTATAAGTTCAGTCTTTGAGGAGGCTTCCTGATTCTGCCTGGATAACGCCTCTTTGGGGTATCAGGTTCCCCTGGCAATGTTGCGTCGGGATCAATGTCTTTGTTTGGTTCATCTGCTTCCAATATTACCGGTTCTGCGGTAGCTGCAATTGGAACGTCAATTTCATTACCAGGTGTATCAGATCGTGGTGTGGAGTTGACGTTTTCCAGTGACTCTAGAATCTGGTCAGCATGGCGTCTTACAATGCTCTCCCCAACGTCCACGGTATACGTGAGAGGTCCTTGTCGTGTACAAATCGTTCCTGGCTGCCATTTCTCAGTGCGTTGGTCCCGGGCCAAAACTGGTTGACCTATCTTAAAACTCCTGGTCGGCCTTTCATTCATATTCTGAAACTGCCTGTTCTCCACATCTCTTCGGACGTTTGGCTTAACCAAATCCAAGCGGCATCGTAGTCTTCGATTGAAGAACATCATGGCTGGAGTTTGGTTGGTAACCGCATGTGTCGCATTCCGGTAGGCAAACAAGAAGTTGTCCACCTTGTGTTGTAGGGGTATATCTTCATTACACATTGCCTTGATAGCCTTCTTGAACGTTTGGGCAAACCTCTCGGCCAATCCATTAGTGGCTGGATGATATGGGGCAGATGTGTAATGCTTAACGCCATTGTTCTTTAAGAACCTCCGGAACTCTTCAGACACAAACTGTGGTACATTGTCAGAGCAAATCTGTTCAGGCAGCCCATTCCTGGTGAATATGGTTCGCAAAACTGTGATAGTTTTTTCCGTGGTGGTTGAGGACATTTTTATTACCTCTGGCCACTTTGAATGTGCATCCACCACAATTAAAAACATCGAGTCCATGAAGGGACCAGCAAAATCAATGTGCACCCGTTGCCATGGAGATGAGGGCCACTCCCATGGATGCAGAGGAGCTTGTGGTGGGGCGTTTTGGACCTTCTGGCATCCTGCACAGCTCTTGGTCATCTCTTCGGTTTCTCTATCAATTCCCGGCCACCACACAAACGCTCTGGCTAAGTTCTTCATTTTTACCTCACCCAGATGACCCTCATGAAGCTCATTGAGTACTCTATCCGTCAACTTAGGTGGAATTACTACTCTGGATCCAAACATCAAGGTTCCTCTGCACACTGACAGCTGTTCCCTTCTCGGCGAGAATGCTGGCAGCAGTGGTTCGCCATGTGCTGGCCATCCCTTCACCGTTAAATCATAGACCCGTGATAGTGTCGGGTCATTCCGTGTTTCCTTTTCTATGTTTGCATTCGTCACAGGGAGACATTCGACTATGGTCGAGTGGAATAACTCCATTGGATCCACTGCAAGGTCTTCTTCTTCCACCGTCGGCAACGGTAGGCGTGACAATCCATCAGCATTTCCATGCTGTTTAGTTCCTTTGTACTCGATGTCATATTGGTGTGCCCCTAGGAAAAGGGACCATCTCTGCAGCCGTTGTGCCGTCATTATCGGTACGCCCTTCTGAGGGTTGAAAATGGAGACAAGAGGTTGATGATCGGTTAGTAGAGTAAATTTTTGACCGTGCAGATAGTGATTGAACTTCTTCACCCCCCACACTAGGAGGGGTGAAGAAGTTCAATCACTATCTGCACGGCCTCTCTGTCAATCTGGGCGTAGTTACGCTCGGCAGAAGTTAGCTTTTGCGTCACGCTCGTTATCGGCCTCTCTAAACCATCAAGGAATTTATGTGACAGTACCGCCCCAATGCCGTAGGGAGACGCATCACACGCCAGCCTGATTGGCAGTGCTGGGTTGTAGTGAGCCAATACTTCCCTTGAAGTGATTAAGTCCTTACTCTTCTGAAAAGCACGCTTACAATCATCGTTCCACTTCCATGCTACCCCCGTTCGTAGCAGGGCGTTCAGTGGGTGCAGAATTGTCGACAAATTCGGCAAAAACTTATGATAGTAATTCACCAACCCGAGGAATGACCTCAGTTGCGACACATTTTCAGGCGCTGGGGCCTTAACAACTGCTTCAATTTTGTCAGGGGACTTATGTAACCCCTCTTCATCAATCACGTGGCCACAATACGATATCTGTTTCTTAAAAAATTCGCACTTGGGGCGGTTGGCTCGCAGCCCATGTTCCCGTAGTTGAGTGAGCACCTGTTCTAGGTTGTTAAGGTGTTCACTGTCATCTTCACCTGTTACAAGGATGTCGTCCAAGTAACACTGAGTCCCCGGAATCCCTTGCAGGACTTGTTCCATCGCTCTTTGCCATATCGCCGGAGCCGATGCTACTCCGAATACCAATCGATGATACTGGTAAAGACCTTTGTGAGTGTTTATCATGAGATACTTCCTAGCGGACTCTTCAACCTCCATCTGCAAATATGCTTGTGCTCGGTCAATTTTTGTAAAACGCTTCCCTCCAGACAGTGAGGCGAAGATGTCTTCTATCGTTGGAAGAGGATATTGTACTGTGTGAAGGACAGGGTTCACCGTCACCTTGAAATCCCCACAGATGCGAATCTTCCTTGGCTCTCCGGACTTATTGCTTAACGTTTTCTTCATGACAGGAATGATGGGTGTTGCCCACTCACTCCAGTCGACCTTAGACAACACGCCCGCCTTCTCCAGATTCTCCAGCTCTGCCTCGACGGCTGGGCGAATTGCATATGGTACCGGTCTTGCTTTGAAAAACTTGGGAACTGCATTCTCTTCTATTTTTATTGAGGCGGTTACGCCTTTAAGCGTGCCCAGTTCTTGTTGAAATACCTGTTTGGCGTTAGCTAAGATTGTTGACAATCGTCCAGGAGTGACGTCTTCATCTTTTTTACCATCCACCGTCATTGCATGAATGGAATGCCAATCTAAATTTATCTTCCTGATCCATTCCCGTCCCAATAACGGTGGTCCACCATTTGGCAGTATGTAGAGATACAATTTCCTTATTTTCTTGCCGTTGTATTCGACAGGCACCCTTATTTTTCCTCTGGGGTATACTTTTTGCCCCGTATACGTCGTCAAGACGATGGATGTCTCTCTCAAGGGTATGTGTGAAAATAGCCGCTCGTAGTCTCGTCGATTCATGATGGTTAGCGCTGATCCTGTATCCAATTCCATTTTAACTTGGGACCCTGCTATCGTGAGGGTGATCCTCTTTTGCGATTACATTGTGAAGTTTGAGACAGCTTAGTCTCCTGTTTCCGGATTCACTATCGCTCATCTGGTCTTCGGAACTACTGTCCGTCATCTTTTGTACTTTCTTGTACGGTTCCTTAGTAGCCTTTTTGTTGTCGCTGGTCTTCTTCCCAGACCTGCAAACTCGTGCAATGTGTCCAATCTTCCCGCATTGTCTGCATATTTTGTCTTTGGACCAGCAGTCCTTCTGGTCATGGTTAGTTCTGCCGCAGCGATAACATTTTGCAAATCCCTGTGTCATTTCGTGGGTGCCGTATTCCTATGGTTTTTGTTGAATTTCTGCAGCTCCCCTGGCTGCTGCTTCATACGATACTGCCACGCTGAAAGCCTTATCTAGCGTCAGCTCTTTTTCTGAGAGTAACTTCTTCTGTGTTCCTTCACTCAGGAGTCCACAGACAAATTTGTCCCGTAGGGTATCTGCCAGTCCTGCTCCGAACTGGCAGTGCTTTGATAGCTTGCGTAGTTCCGTAAGATACTCAGCATTGCTCTCATCTTTGTGCTGAGTTCTCCTGTGGAATTTAAATCTTTCTGCTATCAACAGCGGTGCAGGGTTTAAGTGTTCCTGTAGGACAGCAACAATTTCGTTAAAACTCTTCGCCTTTGGTTTGGCTGGAGTAATCAGGTTCCGCAATAGGCCGTACGTTCTAGCGCCCATTAAGTTTAGCAATATCGATGCCTTTTTCCCCTCCGCTGTTTCGTTTGCCTCGAAATATACCTCGACTCTTTCCACATACATGGTCCAGTCCTCTGATGTATTATCAAAAGCAGTGATACAGCCAGTCTTCGGCATCTTGCAAATCTAAAATGGCGCCTCCCGCGCTTTGCCTTCTTCCCCGCTGTTGTTAGCGCTGCTTTCCACGGTTTCTTGCGCATTAAATATTGATTCTTTTTCTTTTATTATTTTCCCGTCGTGGAGCAGACCCTCTGGGGCACTTCCCTCCCTCTTCTTAGGTCCGAACGCTGCCCGGCTTCAAAGCACCGGCCGCACCCTGTGTGCTCCACCCTCTCTCTCTCTCTTTGCCTCCCGACTCGCTGCCCGGCCCCATTGAAAAGCCACCCGATCGAGCTTCAGCCCGCCGCAGCCCAGGAAGGATCAGAGCACTACCAGCCACCAGCCCGACTAGCTGGGAAACCACAGACTGGTGAACCGAACCTGGCTCTTGACAGTCTCTCCTGCAAGTTTTCAAACTGATGATTGACGGTCGACGACCGTTTCTCGAGTTTCTTTGGATTCAATTTTTTTTTTTTTTCTTCCTTCTGGCTCCGACCTTCAACAACGTCGTCTGAGGTGCTGCCGAGTTGCAGGTAAGTTTGTTTCTTACTCATCGCCAGTGTTAAGTCCGTGAATGATTGAGACACAGACCAGCAGGAGTGAAAACAAACAAGTCTTTACTGGTGGAAGTCAATAGTGAAACTAACAAACAGAGGCTCTCTAGTGCCTTTTATACAGGGGTGGTCACTGCCGGTACTGCAGTCTGAGACCAGTTATTCTCTTAAAGGTACATACACAACAATTACCATCATCAAATCCCCCACCATCAATATACTGGGGGGGTCACCATTGACCAGAAACTTAACTGGACCAGCCACATAAATACTGTGGCAACAAGAGTAGGTCAGAGGCTGGGTATTCTATGGCGAGTGTCTCACCTCCTGACTCCCCAAAGCCTTTCCACCATCTACAGGGCACAAGTAAGGAGTGTGATGGAATACTCTCCACTGGATGAGTGCAGCCCCAACAACACGCAAGAAGGTCGACACCATCCAAGACGCTTGATTGACACCCCATCCACCACCTTAAACATTCACTCCCTCCACCACCAGCGTACCATGACTGCAGTGTGTACCATCTACAAGATGCACTGCAGCAACTTGCCAAGGCTTCTTCGGCAGCACCTCCCAAACCCGCAACCTCTACCACCTAGAAGGACAAGGGCAGCAGGCGTATGGGAACACCACCACCTCCAACTTTCCCTCCAAGTCACACACCATCCTGACTTGGAAATATATCGCCATTCCTTCATCGTCGCTGGGCCAGAATCCTGGAACTCCCTCCCTAACAGCACTGTGGGAGTATCTTCACCACACGAACTGCAGCGGTTCAAGAAGACAGCCCACCACCACCTTCTCAAGTGCAACTAGGGATGGGCAATAAATGCTGGCCTTGCCAGCGACGTCCACATCCCATGAATGAATAAGAACATTTTTTACGTGTCATCAAAATAACTGAAACTTGCTACTAACATTTTTTGATACACCCATGTGCTTACCCCGTGCACCTACTTTTGTGTCATTTTTCTTTTCCGAGTACATCTACGAGGTGCAACCCCTGTGTCTTCAACAAAGGTAGTTGCAGGCTGCTCACTTCCCTGCTGCGACTCGTCAGACGGACATCCTCTGGGTTTCGGAGCCTGTGAGGGCCCCGCCAATGTCTGCTCCTCCTGCGACTGTGCAGAGACAAACTTGGCCATCGGGATCCGAGGAAACATGTGGGGCTTTGACTGAGAGGGAGGCAATGGGGGAGAGATGTGAGCGCTTTGAGAGGCGCCCCCACTTCCATGTCACCTCTCACTTCATCCCTCTCATCAGCCACCCGCACTTCCCTGCTAGCAAGTAGCTGGAGAGCACCTTGCTGCACAGCAGTGGGGCAATGAAGGACCTAGTCTTTGTTTACATCCCTCCTAGAGGAGGTCTATAAGTGCCTGCCATTTGTTGTCCACAGTTAGCATGTGCTCATGTGAGTGTCGTGTTTGCTGCTCCATGCAGGAGGCTATGCTTTCCATGGAAGAGCACATCATCGCCATTGCCTGCGACATGGTGGTGCTCATGTTGGAGATGGACTCCCCCATTCTCTCAACATTTTCAGACACCGCGGCTGAAAAAGCTGCCAGAGCCTCATGCAATTGTTGCTTCCCCTCAAAGATCACCTCTTTCTCGATGGCCCCCGAGGCTCGGGTCTGCATGCAGCTCAGCAGAGCTTGGAGTCTCCATTGCTGTCCCTGTCAACACCACCTGCTCTTGCTCACTTGTGAATTGTGAGACACTAGGTGACAACTCTACTCTATGGCGCAAAGGACCCACCGAGGCTGGAGGCTCCTCTGAGGATTTTTCTTCCTCCTCCGGCTGGACAGTGGAGGGGCAGTTGATGGACCTATGGGAGAGTAAAGAGATAAAACAGAAGTGTTATAATAAGAATGGGTAACATTACCATTATGCACATGATGGCATTTTACTGCTTGCTGGCATCAGTCACCATATGAGTGACTGTTGTATGCCATGTAGCTTTATGAGATGTGATTCTGTCACTAGGTTGCTGGGATGTCCCCCTCTCTCTGTCTCCCACTGCCAGTGTCTTTCGAGCTCCCAAGATCACAGAGCCCCCTCCTCTTCTGCTGTTATGTGTGCTAAGACTGGAGGGCCGCCTCCGGTTCTCTCCCTCTCTCTGTTGTTCTGGGTTCTTTTCTCCTGCAAGGAGGGAAAGAAGAGAAGTTTGAGTGAGAGTGATGGGATGAGTGTAAGGAATGGATGGGTTACATCTGTAGAGGGTGACTACGAGGGAGTGGGGTGCCAATGTCAAATGACCTCCTTCTGTGTGCGGGTTAGGTTGATTGGCTATGATAAATTGACCCTTAGTGTTAGGGGGATTAAATACGTGGGGTTATGGGGATAGGGTGGGATATGTGTTGGTGTAGGGGTTACGGGGATTGGGTGGGATATGTGTCGGTGCAGGCTCGATGGGTCGAAATGGCCTCTATCTGCACTGTGGGGTTTCTGTGATTCTGTGATTGCATTAGGATGAGAGTGAGTGTGAGAGGTGGTTAGTCAGATGGGGATGGGAGTATGTAGATAGAGAGAGAGAGGGATGGGTGTACCTGGAAGTTATGTTGGTGTGTGGAATGATGTGCAGGAGTAGGCTTGGAAAGGCAGAGTGATGGGAATGTGGTGACAGGCACATCAGGATGAAGGTGAGTGTGGCATTGCACTCCACTTTCCTGATCTCATCACATCATTGAATCTCTTCTTGCACTGGATCCAGGTCCTCCTCATGACCTCCCTGCTGCTGACCTCCTCTGCTATTTCCAGCCAGGCCCTTTTGGTCTCTTGGATTGGAGGGTAGCTAATGTTACCCCAATATTTAAAAAGGGGGGTAGAGAGAAAGCAGGGAATTATAGACCAGTAAGCCTTACATCGGTTGTGGGCAAAATGCTAGAGTCCATTATTAAGGATAAAATAGCGGAGCACTTGACAAATGGGGAAAGGATCGGACAGAGTCAACATGGATTTACAAAGGGTAAATCGTGTTTGACTAATCTGCTGGAATTTTTTGAGGAGGTAACTGGTAGAATAGATGGGGGAGAGCCAGTGGATGTGGTGTACCTTGACTTCCAGAAAGCCTTCGATAAGGTTCCACACAAAAGATTATCATGCAAAATTAAGGCTCATGGGATTGGGGGCAAAGTATTAACGTGGATAGAGAACTGGCTGGCGGATAGAAAACAGAGAGTTGGAATAAACGGCTCGTTTTCGGAGTGGCAGGCAGTGACCAGCGGGGTGCCGCAAGGATCTGTCCTGGGACCCCAGCTGTTCACAATATATATAAATGATCTGGATCAGGGAATTGGATGCAATATTTCCAAATTCGCTGACGACACTAAACTAGGAGGAGGGGTGGGCTCTGATGAGGATGTCAGGAGGCTACAGTGTGATTTGGACAGGTTGGGGGAATGGGCGGATACGTGGCAGATGCACTATAATGTGGATAAATGCGAGGTTATCCACTTTGGGGGTAAAAACAGGAGGGTAGATTATTATCTAAATGGCAATAGATTGGGAGATGGGGAAGTGCAGAGGGACCTGGGTGTTCTTGTGCACCAGTCACTGAAGGAGAGCATGCAGGTGCAACAGGCGATTAAGAAGGCAAATGGTATGTTGGCCTTCATATCAAGGGGGTTCGAGTATAGGAATAGGGATACCTTACTACAGCTGTACAAGGTGCTGGTGAGACCGCATCTGGAGTATTGTGTACAGTTTTGGTCGCCCCATCTGCGGAAGGATGTTCTTGCCATGGAAAGAGTGCAACGGCGATTCACCAGGCTGATACCTGGAATGGCGGGAATGACCTACGAAGAGAGATTAAATAGTTTGGGCTTGTACTCACTGGAGTTTAGAAGATTGAGAGGGGATCTCATCGAAACATATAAAATTATGGCAGGCCTGGACAGGCTGAATTCAGAGAGAATGTTTCCAATGGCCGGGGAGCACAGAACCAGGGGCCACAGTCTAAAAATAGCGGGCAAATCATTTAAAACAGAGATGAGGAAGAATTTCTTCACTCAAAGAGTGGTGAGCCTGTGGAATTCCCTGCCACAGAGGGCTGTGAAGGCTAATTCAATAAATATTTTCAAGAGAGAATTGGATATATTTCTGAAGGCTAAGGGGATTAAGGGTTACGGAGAAAAGGCGGGGACGGGGTACTGAACTGGTAAGATCAGCTATGATCTCAGACGAAGATCAGCCATGATCTCATTGAATGGCGGAGCAGGCTCGAAGGGCCGAATGGCCTACTCCTGTTCCTATCTCTATGTATCTATGTCTCTTACGCCCATCTGCTGGGAAGAGGACCTCCCTGAGTGCTCTTACTGCCTCGACCAGAATATGCAGCGAGGCATCTGTAAAGCGGTGTGCAGCCCTCTGCCTTTAGGTATTCATATTTTACACTTTGCACAATAACTCTAACCTTTCCAATGCTCCTTCCACACTCCTTTACCAACCATCAAATGAGTTGTGTGCAAGGCTGCTTTAAATATGGATGCTGGAAATGAGTCATTGATTACATCATCAGACCTGCACCCTTTAATAGGGCCAGGAAATGCGCATGACTGGTTTAATTGGGGCCATTACGCTAAAGTCGCTCTGAAGAGCAGGCTGATCAAGATATTGCATTCCCAACCTGTTACGCGGCCTGCACACACCTGACCCAACTCAGAAGTAGAAATTCCGACCGCAGACTCTAAACTAGAAGTATAAATTACAATATTTAATTCAATATCAAATCATGCATAGAAAGCAAAATAAAAAGAGGGAAAGAAAGATGGGATTAAGAGAGAGTGATAAAAGAGACAGAAAGATAAAAGTAGAAAAAAATGATTTCATTTTTTAAAAAACTCTAACAATAATTCAAATCTGAAGGAATGAGACTCCACACTTGTGAAGTAAATTTTCAGTGCCAGAGGGGTTGTTTGGCAGTAATCAAGACCTGTCATACTGTTAAAATTTCACTTACACTTGAATGGACAAACACTAACTTTTTCTGACGTGTTTAGTGGGTACCTGGTGGGTAAATACTGCAACTTCACACTGTTCATGTGTTTCAATGGCGAGTCTCTTGGCGAGATACCGGTATAGCCCAGTTTCTGGAGTAGCAGGGCAACACCGACAGCCACTTCCTGATTTCCATATTTACCTGCACACGTGCGATGCCAGAAGCCTCTGTCCGATTTACTTCTTAATAATGGTGAGCACTGATACCCTCATCATTATTTCAACCACAAAATCATGAAGAGTGTCCATTTGGTCAAGGTATTGGAGACCTGTGATCACCTGTAAAACTGTACACCGGTTCCACGAAGCACCTTTTAATGGTAGGAAGGTATGGGAGATAATTGGAGAATGGGAAGAAAAGAAAAGTCATCTTTGGTTGGCCTGTGGAAACAGTGCTGTTAAGTGTGGCGCCAAACCCAGTACAGATTGTGTACCAATGTTAAATTTAGAAAACAACTAGAAACATTTAGATGTCCAACTTATGAAGGGAGGTGAACTCGCACCAGTGGAATTGCATGCGATTAACCTAGGATGCTTCAGTTTCAGTTGTACTGCTCCCTTGTACAGCTGAGCTCAGTAACTCCTCCAAGCTCCCACCAATGATCTAATCAAAATTCACACTTTAATCAAATGTAACCATACTAATTTGCAGTGATGCAGCAAAATAAACAAGAAGTGATTTCAAAGTTAACGTGTTGACGTATTGGGGGCATTCCCTCTTGAAGTTATTTTGGAAGTGTTTTGTGATCTGTAGGGTGGTGCAGCTCCTTTCTACTGTGCTTCAACTCTTCTTGTATTGGATGATGAAAGACATGACTCTTGTTCTGCATACATGAAACATGCTTCATTAACAGTGATTTGTTTTAAAGCTGAGGAGAACTGACACCCTGTACAACCCCACTGGTTAACAGAACCAAACAGACAGAAAATCAGTCAGCGAATTTCTTGGTCTATTTAGCTATAACAACTAAAGCAAAATATATTCGAGGTGAAAACAATGACATTTCCTTTTGAAATGAATTATTAATAGCCCAAGGTCAGTCACTTGAGACCTATATAATTTTTTTGAGTGGTCAGCATTGCCTGTTGCCCTGAACTGGTGTAGCACTTATAAAGAAGTAAATTGCGTGACTCAGTGTAGTGCGCTAAATTTTCACCTTTTTGCTCTGGGGAGTTTCTTTATTGTTAACATCTGTACATTACTCGATTGTTAAGATTTTGCCCTCCATGCTCGTACAGAGGATCATGTTTACAAGGCAAGCAGAACCGTCTGCCATTTCTTTCACAACAGGCTTGAAAGCTGTGCTTTTGATTATTCAACGTGTTTTGATAATTGCATGATTTATTAATCACCAAATCAATTGTTTTTAGCTAGATCAGCCAAACAAAGTGCCAATGTCATTGGTGCATTCTGAGGGTGGGCAGAACACCAGATGCTTGCTCTTAATTCTTTTTCAAATTGGCTTTTCCCACAGATTAGAGATTGTACCTTGAAAAGGAAGTCTTCTATTAACTGGTGATTGTACGAAAGGCTTGTTTGCCCTTGGCAACTGAAGATGATGTTGCTATGGAAACTACTGTTACTACTATCATTCATTGGCTGCCTCGCAGGTAAAATATCTCATTAATACTTTTGATCTGTACATGGCAAAATATTCATTATATTTTCTGTGAACAATGTTGCCTTTCTTCACTTTTTAAAATGTTAAACAAAAATCACTTGCAGTTACATTAGAGTTTGACTTGTTCTCGAGCAGTTTTTATTTGGAATTATCTGAAGTGTGTAAGAAACCCAGATTCATTTTATCTGGTGAGGACCTGTTAAATAGCCCAAAAAGCAGGCTTCTTTAAAGCTGTGATGTCTCACGCTGATGAGGGAATTTCTTGATTGTTTTTGAATCACGTTTTAACGGGCTTCTACACTGTATTGCAAAATCATATGTGTTAGATAACGTGAACTGAAACACAACCAATTATGAAACATATCAAAAGCATGATATCTATGTAAGAGTATTAGAAATGTTTATCTAGTAAAAGTTCTGTATCTTTGGATCATAATGATTATATCTAATGCTTCCACAGTTAGAGGTGAATTGAACAATGGTGATATTTTTTAACACTGCAAGGATGTGCATCGCCTGTTGTATATATTTGTATCATTTTGGGATTGGCCTTCTCACATCACTCTTGTTGAAGTAATGTTACAAATGATCTACTTTTACATTTTTAGATTGTTAGATCTCAAATTGTACAGTGGTAAAGTAGCGCACAAATTATTTATTAAAAAAAATGGATGTATGTGGATTATTTTATTCTTGTTTAATTTACGGTCAATCAGGACTTCAACCCATAATTTAAATGGAAAGTGAGGATTCAATGTTTGCTCATTGGAAGAAACCTCTAAATGCCTTCAGAGGAGCATCATTACTCTTTTGGAGAGTCTGAGGTACATTTCATGGAATAGCTAGGAACAGCTTGCTGTGAAAACTGCATTTTCGATGCATGGTATTGTTTGTTGCCAAAGTTTGCACCAGAACAGATGTGGAATCTGCTGCTGCACAAACAATTATGATGCAGTTTTCTTGAGGCTAATTATTTTTGAAGTTACATTTAAGGTTTTTTTTGGTCAGAGCTGTGATGTGAATGATATAATGGTGTTGTGTGTGTACATACAATCGCCACAGAAAAGATACATCAAACACTTCAGTGGAAACAATGGCTCTTTTAAGATTAGAGTGTCTTTTCTTTACAAATGTCATGCTTTTGGCATTAAGTGAGCTGAAGCACTCAGCTATTTTCATCTATAAATCCTTCTGTTGCATTCCTGCTGTTAGCCTTGTAAAACCAGCTGCATCATCTTCCTCCATTGATATAAACAGAAACATGGAACTAACATGTGGAACAGCAAACGTGCAGTGGCCGATATCTGAGCCTTAATGACTGCTTCCTGGCAGTTGAATGGCAATATATTTGATTGTATTCCACTCTCTTTTTTCAAACCAATCCGCAGTAATTTTAGGTTGAGTTTGTATTATGTTCCATACTGTTCTATTCAGCTCATTGTCCTTTCTACAGTTCTTAACAAATTTAAAGCATTAGAAATAAAATGGAGCAATCCTTTTTCTCCTATTCACGTACCTCAATAGATTTGATCCTGAATACTGGTGAAGGAAAGTAAATGATTGATCTTCCTCTGCTGTGCAGCCTCAAGTTTGGGCTGCAAAGCAGAAGAAAAATAGGTGGAGACCCGTTACACCATATCGCTGCCTTGACTGCTCCGCACACTGACTTCCAGCTGTACGACTGTGGGGGATCTCTTCCTTTGCGCCTCGAAGAGGTGTTCAGATGCAAATAAAGGGTCAAATGACATCCTAGTGACATGCAAGCAGCTTTTCTATGCTTCTGCAAGTTATAGATTAGGGTCAGGCCATAGTCATATAAACTGGTTCATTGAAGGCTGTGTTTGTACTTTGCTTGATGGTTAAAGTGACAGGCTGCAACACTGAGAACTAGTTAAATATTGGTTTCTGGGCAAAAGTTTGCTGACTGTTGTCAAGTTTCTTGTTACACTAGGGAAGCGTGGTGTGGACAAATTTTGGGAGTTCACTTGAATATTTGGAAGGCACTATCCCCTCTAGTCCATTGGGAGATCTATTTGATCTCCCATTACATTTGGTTTATTTAGAGGAAGAGGACGAGGAGGAGCACAAACAGGAGGCTTCCTGGATGCCAGGGAAGGTCAGGCATCATATGAGGAGGGTACTCACCTGTCATTACCTTCTTGGTGGACTTTATTAGCACTGCAGAGCTTTTCCAAATCTTTTAGAGGAACACTTCCTTTGACGGCTATGTTTCACCATGAGGCAGAATGATCTGTGTGTCCTTTTTGGAGGAAAAGCTTCAGCCATACCCCAGGGGAAGCATCATCAACACTGATTTTAACCTTTTTTTCCTCTGGGTCATTTTAAGGTGGCACTAGAGATATATGCAGCATTAGCAATGCATAAATCAAGTGATTGATGTCTTATTCATAAGACCAAGCACCTATTTTAATTATGGAGCCCGGGGAGATTCAGGCCTGAGCCCTTGCCTTTTTCAGATGGCAGAATTTCCCAAAGTGCATGGGGTAATAGATGGGGCCTTTAGGGCTCCTCCTGTCAGGATTACCATTTGCATTAATAGGCAGGGCTATGACCCCTAATTGTGCAGTTGGTGTGTCCGTATCAAGCAGGGGAGATTAAATGACAAAAGGGATGATGGTGCAAGGCGAAAGGAGATGGTAATGAGACAAGTAAAGAAACCAAAGATGGGTCTAGAGGAGGTGTAAATGGGAATATTAGAATCATCAGCAACAGCTGCCATCCGCAAAAATGGGGGCAGAGGTTATGGTCTGAAATTGTTGAACTCAGTGTTGAGTCCGGAAAGCTGTAACGTGCTGTTCCTCGAGCCTTGCACCATCATCCCTTTTGTCATTTAATCTCTCCTGCCTTCCACCCTATCACAGACCTTCCCTTTTGTTCTTTCCTCCCCTCCCCCCTTTCCCTGCCTCTGTACTTGCTTAAAACCTGTTATATCTCCAACTTTTCCCAGTTCTGACGAAAGGTCATCGACCTGAAATGTTAACTCTATTTCTGTCTTTACGGATGCTGCCTGACCTGCTGAGTATTCCCAGCATTTTCTGAAACTATTAAATGGTTCAGTATAGTTTTTAGAAAAATAATTTTCAGTGATTTTAAATCAGGTGGAGAACTGGATACCTTAATTAAAAATGCTTATTTTTGGCGATAAATCCATTTTCAGCTATATTAATAAATACATCAAGGAATACTTTTGAATAGGAAGAAAAAGAAAAGAAACAATTACATTCTATTACACTGCCCGATTGCACTGGCTAATGGAAGAATTTACGTTTGTGATTATACAAATTAATTTTAGCAGAACCTAACCAGCACATTTTGGGCACAATTTCTCGATTGTGCCCAAAACAGAAACTCCAGTCCTGTGTGTTTATTTTCCAGCAGTCAACTATTCACAGGAACGGAACTAGGCCATCCAGCCTCTCTAGCCTGTTCTGCCATTCAATTAGTTCATGGCTGATCTGTACCTCAACTCCTTTTACCCATTTTTGCTCCACATCCCTTGATACCCTTACCCAACCAAAATCTTTCAATCTTAGTCTTGAAAATTTTGGTTGACACAGCATCCAATTCCGGAGGTGAAAAAGGTCTTTCTGATTTCTCTCCTTAATGGCTGAGCTCTAAGTTTATGATCCATTATTCTGGATTCCCCCACCAGAGGAAATAACTTCCCTGTATCTACCCTATTGAATCGGTTTAAAGACCTTGTTTAGATCACCTCTCAACCTTCTAAACTCAAGGGAATACGAACCAAGTTTATGCAACCTGCCCTCATAATTTAGCCGTTCACACCCTGATATAATTCTGGTGAAGCTGCCTTGAAAGACCAATATATCTTTCCTGAGATTCGTGTTCAAAGCTGAATAGCACTCCAGATGGGGTTCGACCAAGGCTTTGTACAACTTGGTATCACTTCCTCACTTTTGTACTCCAACCCCCTTGACATAACAGCCAACATTCAATTAACCTTTTTAATTACTTTTTTTTAACATGTGCACTAGTTTTTCAGTGATTTGTGCACATGGATACCCAAATCTCTTTGCTCCTCCACAGCTCCTGGTCTCTCACCATTAAGAAAATATTCAGTTTGGCTTTCCCAGATCTGAAATGGATCACCTCACATTTCCCCACATTGAACTCCATCTGCCACAGTTTATCCCACTCACTTAGTCTGTCTATGTCCTTTTGTAAATTCCTGCTGCCATGAAAACAACTTACTGTGCCTTTGAACTTAGTGTCATCTGCAAACTTGGATATACAATTCTCTGTTAAATCTCTGGAAAACTGTCTTGAATAAATTCTAGAAATGTGTTGCCTTTACTATTTGAGCTATTCTGCTTATGCCAATCTATGAATCATAGAATAGTACAGCACGGAAGGAGGCCATCTGGCCCATAGAGTTTGCGCCGTTTCTTTCGAAGAGCAATCCAGTTAGTCCCACTCCCCCACTCTTTCCCCATTTCCCTGCAATTTTTTCTCCTTCAAGTATTTATCCAATTCCCTTTTGAAAGCTACTATTTAACCTTTAAGGTTATTATTGAATATGTATCCACCACCCTATCAGGCAGTGCATTCCAAATCCTAACCACTTGTTGCATGAAATAGTTTTTCCTCATGTCCTCTTTTTTTATTTTGCCAATCACTTTAATTCTGTGCCCTCTGGTTACCGACCCTTCATCCATTGGAAACAGCTCTTTGTTTACTCTATCTAAACCCGTCATAGTTTTAAACACCGCTACCTCTAAGGAGAACAACCCCAGCTTCTCCAGTCTATCCACGTGACTCTAATCCCTCATCTCTTCTGTACCCTCTTCAAAGCCTTCACATTCTTTCTAAAGTGTGGTGCCGCGAATTAGTGTTTTATACAGGTTTAGCATAACTCCCTGGCTTTTGTACTCTCTGGGCTGGATTTTCTCAATGGAGACGAGTTGGAGGTGGGACTGCTGCTTGTCAGGTCAATGTCCCGCCTCCATCATCTTCTGACCAACCAGAGGGATTTTCCCCTGATTGACCTTGTTACGCCCGTCCTGTGGGCTCAGCAGGCCAATTAGGGGGGAAGTCACTGACAGAGCACATCGACGTCTGACGTGCAATCTGTCAAGACTTCTTGAAAGAAGAAATGTCAGCGTTTGACGGCTCTGTGAAGCTGTCAAACACTGACATTCTCTGTAGTTCGATGAGTCCTTGTGTTCAGGACTCATCAAACCTTTCAACTTTGTAGATTTCAGATGGCTGTTGGGTCGGAGGATCCAACAGCCAGTCTGTGAAATCGACAAGGAAGATGTCAGGTCTCCCGATCCAGGGTGGATGAAGGCTGTAGGCAGAAAACAAGGTAAGTGTATATTTTTTAACACTTAACACTCACCTTCCATACTTACCATTCCACACTTGCACCCATCACTCACCTCTACAACTTACTTTCAGGTCCCTCCGACCCCCGCAGACCTCCTTCACGCATCCTTCAACCCGGCGGGTTTCCTGCCTCCAGGAGACAGGACCCAAAGCAACACATCTTCCCACCTCCTGGCAAAAGGGCACGGAGGCGGGAGGGGGGCGGGTTTGCCATCTGCCCCACTTTCTGCTACTTTACTGGCAGTCCCGCCTCCATACCCACCCTCCTCGGGGCTGAGAAAATCCAGCCCTCTGCCTCTATTTATAGATGTGCTGCAACTGCAGCATGTGGGAGTTTGCAGAGAGCATCGTGATCCCGGACGACCCTGTCTGTAGTAAGTGTCTGCATCTCGAGGCGCTTTAGTTCAGAGTTGTTGAGCTAGATTCCAAGGTGCAGACATTGCGGGACATCAGGGAGGGGGAGAGTTACCTGGACATTTTGATCCAGGAGGCAGTCACACCCCTTAGGTTAGGCCGTGGTACAGGTCTGGTTAGTGGTCAGGGACAGGAGAATGTGACTGCAACTCAGGCAGGTAAGGGGACCTCAGTTGCAGTGCTGGAGGAGCCTCATCCTTTGCCCTTATCCAACAGGTATGAGGTTCTTTCTGTCTGTATGGATGAGGGCAAAGTCTGCAGGGTGGATGAGCAAACTAACTACAGCACCATGGTACAGGAGGCCAGTCAGGTGGCGGGAGTGAAAAGGAACGCTGTAGTGGTAGGGGACAGTATAGTCAGGGGGATAGATACTGTTCTCTGCAGCTGCGACCGAGAGTTCCGAAGGCTGTGTTGTCTGCCTGGTGCCAGGGTTAAAGACATCTCCTCACAGCTGGAGAAGAGCTTGGAGTGGGAGGGTGAGGATCCAGCTGTCATGGTCCACATAGGAACCAATGACACAGGTAGAACTAGGAATGAGGTTCTGCCGCGAGAGTTTGAGGGGCTAGGATCCAAATTAAAAAGCAGAACCTCAAAGGTAATAATATCTGGATTGTTACCTGAGTCACGTGCAAATTGGCATAGGGACAAGCAGATCAGAGTTAAATGCATGACTCAATGAGTGGTGTGGGAGGAAGGGGTTGCGATTCATAGAGCACTGGCATCAGTATTGGGGAAAGAGGGAACTATTCCATTGGAACGGGCTCCACTTAAACCAGGCTGGGACCAGTGTCCTGGTGAATCAAATAATTAGGGCTGTAGATAGGGCTTTAAACTAAAAAGTGGAGAGGGGTCAGGTGAGGGGAAATTTAGAAATAATGAGAATAGTCAAGGCAATGGAGCAATGTAGTGATTTGGGTAAAGATAAGCAGTGTGTGACAAGAAGGGACACAGGGCTAGATTTTCAGTTGCTTGCGCCAGCAGTTAGCGCCTTAAGAGAAGTGATTTCCGGGCGCTATGCGTGTAGCGCCCGGGCGCAGCGCAGTTTGCGCCTCGCCCCACATTAAGTTGGCCATTAGCGCCGGCGCAAAGTTTAGCGCCCGCCCAGATGCGCGCGCAGAAAATGACGTCACATCCTCGTGCAATGCCCTTTGGCCGCCCCGATTCCAAACTTCAGTCGGACCGCCCCATTGTGCGGCTGGTGGCTGGAGCGTTTGAAAAAAGGAACGCAACACAACCAGCGCGGGCCCCGGGGGGCGCAAATTAAAGGGGACGTGCCCTCCAGTATAAAGGCCAGCCATTTTTCAGCAAACACTCTAGTGCAATGCATTTCTGGACACACAACAAGGAGGATAGCTAACTGGTTTCAAGCAGCAACAGCTCAGGTATTTTTGGACTCAGGCCAGAGCGCTGCAAGTGGCCTTTTGGAAATTTGAGTGTTTGCCAGGATTTGATGGGGGTTGCATGGGGTGCCAACGCGGAGCTGCAGCGCCATGTCCGTAG
Source organism: Somniosus microcephalus (assembly GCF_052327205.1). Classification (NCBI taxonomy): domain Eukaryota; kingdom Metazoa; phylum Chordata; class Chondrichthyes; order Squaliformes; family Somniosidae; genus Somniosus; species Somniosus microcephalus. The sequence continues at coordinate 168,075,381 of NC_140997.1, forward strand.
GGCTCGCAGACGCATTGTGAGAGGGGCAGCCCTGGCTAGAGGCAGAGGGGGCTACAGGCGTCGGCCACGTAGGCCTTACCCAGTCAGGCTATACCGCCAGCAGCGCTCCTACCTAAACATGAGTGCCGCGCGATGTGTTAGAAGGCTCCGATTCCGAAAGGAGGTGATTGCAGAGATCTGCCACCTGCTTCGCAGAGATCTGCGGCCAAAGCTCAGGTGCAGGACGTCTCTGTCGGTGGAAGTGAAGGTGACGGTGGCATTGAACTTCTATGCCACCGGCTCCTTCCAATCCGCTGCTGGGGACATAGCAAACATCTCCCAGTACGGCGCGCATCGCTGCATCCGCCAGGTGACCGAAGCACTGTTCAGAAGGAGAAGCCAATTCATCTCCTTCCCCATGGCCCTGGAGAGCCAGCATCAGCGCGCATTGGGATTTGCCAGACTCGGGGACTTCCCCTTGGTGCAGGGCGCCATTGACTGTACGCATGTGGCTTTGCGGGCCCCTCTGGAGCATGGCGAGCAGTATCGCAACAGGAAGGGCTACCATTCTCTGAATGTGCAGCTGGTGTGTGACCACAAGCAACGCATCATGGCTGTCAATGCCAGCTTCCCAGGCAGCAGCCACGATGCCTTTATCCTGCGGCAGAGTACTGTGCATGACATGTTCGAGGCACAGCCTCCACCAAGAGGATGGCTACTCGGGGACAAAGGCTATCCTTTGTGTACCTGGCTCATGACCCCGCTCCGCGCGCCCAGGACCGCTGCTGAAGAGGCCTACAACGAGAGCCATCAAACCACCCGCAACATCATCGAGCAAACTATTGGGGTCCTCAAGCAGCGGTTCCGCTGCCTTGATCGCTCCGGAGGAGCTCTCCAGTATTCGCCGGACCAGGTCTCCCAATTTGTGGTAGTTTGCTGCATGCTACACAACCTGGCTATCCGCAGGACTCAGGCACTGCCACCTGACGTTGGAGCAGCACCTCAGGAGGAGGAGCAGGAGGAGCAGGAGGAGGAGGAGGAGGTGCAGGAGTACGTTCCCAGGAGGGAGCGACCAGGGCCAAGGGCCGCGCGACGCCACCTTATTACACGGTACTTCTAAGCCCCCTGTCAGGGAATGCCTTGGGGCCATGAGGGAAGATGAATGCAGCCGCTCCGCAAGCCCTCAGCCGGCGAAGCCAACAAACACTAAGAAGAACAACCATGGAGACTGCATGAATAAAGATAAATTTTTATTACACAAAAATGAAAACCCCTTCCCACATGAATCCCCAAAAACAATCAACGGGCCCAACAAAAAGCCCAACAAACGACTCACTCCCACAAACTGGGGAGGTGTCACTCCACATTTGTACAACCCGGGCCTCAACCTTGGCCTAACGCAAAAAAGAGTCGCGACTCTCCCGCTGGGGAGGACGGGGCCGAACTAGGGGAACCTTGCCACGTTGGTGGCGGCGAGTGTGCCGATCAGCAGCACTCCCCTCTGATCTTTCCCCCCTTTGGGGGGGAAGGCCGCAGGCCACGCGCATGGCTCCTGGGTGGCTGGACGCCACTGGTCCCAGAAGCTGCATTCCCCTGCGACAGTTCCTCCAGGCACTCGTCCAGTGAGGACGTGTCAAGCCTTTCGTCCTCTCTGGCGGGACCTGAGTGTTCCCCCGATGGTCCGGCTTGCTACTCCTCCTCCTCCTCCTCCTCCTGCTCGGAGGGGCTGTCACTGGCAGCTTCAGGGTCCTGGTCGTCACCAGCTGAAAGCAGGAATGCACAAGAGTAGCTTCAGAGTGAGGAGACGGCATCAGCGAGGGAGTTAGGACTGGTGGCATTCAGCGCATTGGTGGGACAGTGGCAAAGGAGGTAGCTCGGATGTGCAAGTGCGACGCGAGAGGGCCAAAAGGCGAGGTCCTTACCATTGCCGGGCAGTGGAGGGTCAGCTACTCCGCACGCTGTGCGCACGATCAGACGGGCTCCCATGAGCACGCACACGCGCTCCTCCAGCCGAGTGAGCTTCTGCAGCTTTGCGCGGCCTCCCCTGGCCCTGGCACGGGCCTGGCGATTATACGCAACTTTAGCCTGCAAGAGAAAGGACGGGCTGTAAGTGCGCAGTGTAGCCCTGATGTAGTGTGCACTGCCTCCCATGGTGGAATAGCTTGGCCAGAGTGTAGCCCTGATGTCGTGTGCACTGCTTCCCATGGTGGAATAGCTGGGCCAGAGTGTAGCCCTGATGTCGTGTGCACTGCCTCCCATGGTGGAATAGCTTGGCCAGAGTGTAGCCCTGATGTCGTGTGCACTGCCTCCCATGGTGGAATAGCTTGGCCAGAGTGTAGCCCTGATGTCGTGTGCACTGCCTCCCATGGTGGAATAGCTGGGCCAGAGTGTAGAGTGCAGAATGGCCAATTGATGCTCATGACTGTCCCAATGCTGCTGGCTGAGGGCTGGCCATTAGGACTTTCAGCTCCCTTTGCCCATCATGTCAGGTGTACATGCAAGAATGAGGAGGAGACTGGAAAGGGTACTCACCCTGACAATCCTGGTCAGGTCATTGTATTTTTTACGACATTGTTTGTGGGTCCTGGGGGCATCGCCGGTGAACGTCACCCTCTGGGCGATCTGCTTCCAGGCTCTGGTGTAGTCGTGGTGGTTCGGATTCCTCCCACTCTCTGGGAACAAGATCCTGCGCCTCTGCTCCAGAGCTGTGGCCATTATGTCCAGATCACCCTCTGAGAAGCGCAGGGCACGCTCACGGGCCTTCTCTGGCGTTGCCATGACTCCCTGGGGCTGAGCAGCAGTGTTGAGGCCTCTTTGTAAGGCTGCAGTGTGCAGGGCGTGGCAGCAGACCAATTCGTCCCTTCCCCCTTTAAGAGCTGGTCGGCGCCACGGGGTCTGCTGTCAGTCAAAAAATGACCGCACCCGCGCTGCGCCCCGCCTGGGCGCTATCCCTCTGGACCGCCGGCTTAGCGCCTAAAGATAGTAGTGGAACGCCTCTTTTAGCGCTCCAACAACCTCTTAGGGCGAAGCCACTGAATTTCCGGCAACGGGGCGCTACTTTGGGGCGGGCGCTAAGATTAGCGCCCCAAAACTGGCTATACTGAAATTCTAGGCCACAGAGTTTAACGGCAATAGTGCATCAGTGAATAAGGTGAAAGCAGGGAATAATGGTAAAAAATTAAAACTAAAGGCTCTTTACCGGAATGCATGAAGCATTCATAACAAGTTAGATAAATTAGTGGCGCAAATAGAGATAAATGGCTTTGACCTAATAGCCGTTAGAGAGACGTGGTTGCAAGGTGACCAAGGTTGGGAACTAAATATTCCAGGGTACTTGACGTTTTGAAAAGAAAGGCAGAATGGAAAAGGGTGGGGGGTAGCCCTGATAATAAAGGATGACATAAGGACTGTTGTGAGAAAGGATCTTGGCTTAGAAGATGAGGAAGTAGAATCAGTATGGGTGGAGATAAGAAATCCACTGGCAGAAAACACTGGTGGGAGTAGTATATAAGCCTCAAAACAGTAGCTATACAGTTGGACAGAGTATTAATCAATAAATAATAGGAGCTTGTAACAAAGGTAATACAGTAATCATGGGGAACTTTAATCTTCATATAGGCTGGGCAAATCAAATTGGCAAAGGTAGTCTGGAGGACAAGTTCATGGAATGAATTCGAGACAGTTTCCTAGAACAATACTTCGTGGAACCAACCAGGGAACAGGTTATTTTAGATCTTGTATTGTGTAATGAGACAGGGTTAATTAGTAATCACCCAGTAAAGGATCCTCTGGAGAAGAGTGATCATAATATGCTAGAATTTGACATTGGGTTTGAGAGAAATTATAATGGGGAAATAAGGAAATGGCAGAGACTTTAAACAAATATTTTCTTTCTGTCTTCACAGTAGAAGACACAAATAGCATATGAAAAATAATGGGGAACCAAGGGGCGAATGAGAGTGAGGAACTTAAAGTAATTATATAAGTAGAGAAAAAGTACTTGAGAAACTAATGGCACTAAAAGCTGACAAATCCCCTGGACCTAATGGCCTACATACTAGGGTTCTAAAAGAGGTGGCTGCAGAGATAGTGGATGCATTGGTTGTGATCTTCCAAAATTCTCTAGATTCTGGAATGGTCCCAACAGATTGGAAGGTAGCAAATGTAACCCTGCTATTCAAGAAAGGAGGGAGAGAGAAAGCAGGGAACTATAGGCCAGTTAGCCTGACATCATTTGAAGCGAAAATTCTGGAATCCATTATTAAGGAAGTGGTAACAGGGCACTTAGAAAAACATAATCTGATTAGGCAGAGTCAACATGGTTTTATGAAAGGGAAATTGTGTTTAACAAATTTATTAGAGTTTTTTGAGGATGTAACTAGCAGGGTAGGTCATCTCCATCAATGTAGCCCCAAAACAGTGGCGACAACAGAAACAATGCCGCAGGAAAATTAATGCTGGAGCACTCAAAGGCCCTCCTAAGAAAGCCCTGTTCAGCCTGCACCTCACAAACAACCTTACGACTCCCAGTGATGCAGAGACAGAGGCCTGGAAATTCGGTGGACTGCGCCACCAGTTAGCACCTAAAGAGGGCACTCAGCGCCACTGGCCGCGCCTCCCGCGATATTTAGTGGGGCGCTAATGGCGGCGTTAGCCTGTAGCGCTGCGCCGCCACCGATGACGTCATCGATGTGCGCAGCGCCCCACTACCGCCCCGATCGCGATATTTGGTCAAGCCCACCTCTAACGCCGGTCGCAAATCGCATCCGGTTCACGGGGCCTACCTGTGGCGGTAGTGGCGCAAATTAAGGTGGAGGTGCGGGGCGGACATTTTTTCCGGTGGCCGCCTGCCAGCACCTCCGTCCCCGGCCTCCTGATCCCCCCCCCCCCCCACCCCCCCCAGGCAGTGCCAGCTGTGTCCCGAGAGCCCGGCACTTCTCCTCGGTGCCGGGCTCTTTTGCCGGCACTCGCGATCGGTCATCGCGCTGGTGCAGGCCCCTCCCCCTTAAGAAGGGGAGGAAGGCCTGCAGTACCGCAGTGCGCCGTGCCGCAGCATGTGGCGCTGCGGCACGTTGCGCTGCGATATTCAGTTTGAGCGCCCCAAGAGGGATGCGGGGCACCTCGAGCAGCGCCCCGCGTCCCTCTTGTGGCACTCAAACTGAATTTCCGGCGGGCGCAACGGCTCCGTTCGTAGCGGTAATTCCGGCGCCCAGGCGAGCTTGGTGTCCCGTTTGGGGCTCCACCAAATTTCTAGGCCAGAGTGTCCACAGCGCTTGGCCTGTACTCAAGGCCTCCATAATCAGCACCTGTGAAGAGACGCTCGGTCACTCGACCAGGAAACACCAAGACTGGTTCGACGAGAACGACCAGGAGATCCAGGAGCCGCAAGCGCAAGGCATTCCTGATCTGGAAACAGCAACAGAACTCGAGAGCAAGAAAGCAGCTCTACAGAAGCCTGAAGGCCGAGGTCCAACAAAAAACTTGCGACCTAAAGAACAGGTGGTGGGTGGAGAAAGCGCAGGAGATCCAGCAGCTAGCCGACAACCAGGACGTGCGTGGATTCTTTAGCGCAATCAAGACCGTCTACGGCCCAAGCACACAAGGCCCTACCCCACTGCGGGCCAAGAACGGAGAGGTACTCATCAAGGACAGCGAGGCAGTCAGTGCCCGCTGGAAGGAGCACTTCGAAGATCTCCTTAACCATGACTCTGTCTTCGACACGAGTGTCCTCAACTCCATCCCACAGCATGCTACCCACCACCATCTCAGCACAACCCCAGCCCGGCATGAGGTTGAAAAGGCCATCCGACAACTGAAGAACAACAAGCCCTCAGGAGCAGATGGAATCCCTGCCGAGGCACTAAAGCATGGCGGAGAATCATTCCTGGTGAGAATTCATGAACTCATTTCTCTTATCTGGAAGGAGGAGAGCATGCCAGGGGATCTCAGAGACACCGTAATTGTGACCATCTTCAAGAAAGGTGACAAGTCCGATTGCGATAATTACAGAGGAGTTTCCCTGCTGTCTGCCACAGGGAAAGTCATCGCAAGAATCCTGCTCAGTTGCCTTCTCCCAGTGGCCGAAGAGCTCCTCCCAGAGTCGAAATGCAGATTCTGCCCACTAAGGGGCACAATGGACATGTTTGGTCTCCTTGTCTGAGGAAGGATATTCTTGCCTTAGTGGCGGTGCAATGAAGGTTAACTAGATTGATTCCTGGGATGAGAGGGTTGTCCTATGAGGAGAGATCGAGTAGATTGAGCCTATACTCTCTGGAGTTTAGAAAACTGAGAGCTGATCTCATTGAAACATATAAGATTCTGAGGGGGATTGACCGGGTAGATGCTGAGAGGTTATTTCCCCTGGCTGGAGAGTCTAGAACTAGGGGGCATAGTCTCAGGATACCACACAGGGCTGTGGCTGCTGAATCGTTGAGTATATTCAAAGCTGAGATCGATAGATTTTTGGACTCTAGGGCAATCAAGGGACATGGAGATCGGGCGGGGAAGTACAGTTGAGTTTGAAGATCAGTTATGATATACTGAATAGCAGAGTAGGCTCGAGGGGCCGTATGGCCTAATCCTGCTCCTAATTCTTATGTTCTTAAAGTCCAGGATCCCATATGCCTTATTAACTGCTATGTTAACCTGTCCTGCCACCTTCAAAAATTTGTGCACAAACACCCTCAAGTCTCTCTCTCTCTTGCATCCCCTTCAGAATTGTACCATTTAGTGTTTATGGTCTCTCCTCATTCTTCCTACCAAAATGTATTGCCTCACACTTTTCTGCATTGACTTTCATCTGCCATGTGTCCGTCCATTCCACCAGCCTGTCTATGTCCTCTGTAAGTCTATTACTATCTTCTTCAGTGTTTACTATACTTCCAAGTTTTGTGTCATCTACAAATTTTGAAATTGTGCCAAGTACCCCCAAGTCAACGTCATTAATGTATATCAGAAGCAGCAGTGGTCCTAGTTCTGAACCTTGGGGAATTCCACTGTATACCTCCCTCCAATCCAAAAAACAGACATTCTCCAAAACTCTCTGTTTTCTATCCCCCAGTCAGTTTTGTATCCATGCTGCGACTGCTCGTTTTATCCCATGGTCTTCAATTTTGCTAACGAGCCTAATACTTTATCAAACGCCTTTTTGAAAGTCCATATACACAACATCAACTGCACACTCTCATCCACTCTCTGTTACCTCATCAAAAAACTCAATCAAGTTCGTCAAACATGATTTGCCCTTAACAAATCCGTGCTGGCTCCTCTTTACTAGTCCATCCTTGTCCAAGTTAATTTCTCTCAGATTATTGTTTCTAAAAGCTTTCCTACCACTGACGTTAAATTGACTGGTCTGTAATTTCCAGGTTTATCCTTCTCCCATTTTTTGAACAAGGGTGTAACATTTGCAATCCTCCAATCCTTTAGCACCACCCCTATATCTAAGCCGGATTGGTAGATTTTGGCCAGCACCTCCTTTACTTCCCTCAGCACCTAGAATGCATCCCATCTGGACCTGGTGACTTATCTCCTTTAAGTACCACTAGCCTTTCTAGTACATCCTTTTTATCTATTTTTATCTCATCCAGTATCCCAGCAACCTCCTTGTTTACCATGCTTTGGCAAAGTTCTCTTCCTTGGTAAACACTGATGCAAAATACTCATTTAGTGCCTCAGCCATGTCTTCTGCCTCCACCATTAGACCTCCATTTTGGTTCCTAAATGTCCCCACCGCTCCTCTGATGACCCTTTTACCATTAATATGCCTATTGAAGACCTTTGGATTCCCTTGTATGTTAGCCGCCAATTTATTCTCGTCCTGTTTCTATGCCCCTTTCACTTCTCTGTACTTTGTATTTTCAGCCTGATTCTCCCTTGTATTATCAAGTTGACAAAGGTCATATGCCCCCCTTTTTCTGCTTCATCCTACTCTCCAACTCTGTTGTCATCCATGGAGCTCTGGCTTTGGTTGCACTCCCTTGTAGGAATATACCTAGACTGTACCTGAACCATCTCTTTAAAGGCTGCCCATTGCCCAAATATTTTTTTGCCTTCCAGTCTTGAATCTAATTTACCTGAGTCAGATTCCTCCTCAATTCACTGAAATTAGCCCTTCTCCAGTTAAGTATTGTTATTCTAGATTGCTCCTTGTCCTTCTCCATAACTAACCCAAACCTTGCGATATTATGAACACTATTCCCAAGATTCTCCCCGCATGTGACATTCTCCACTTGACCCACTTCATTCCCCAAGCCTAGATCCAGCAATGCCTCTTTCCTCATTGGGCAGGAAACATACTGATCAAGAAAACTCTCCTGAGCATACTTCAGAAATTCTTCCCCCTTGCTGCCCTTAACACAATCAAAATCACAATCACTGCCCCATTCAATATTGGAGTTGTTAAATTCTCCCATTATTACTATTCAATGGGGGAAAAATTGGGTTGCGCCCCCTTTGGGGTGCTAACTTCGCCGGGGTGCTACTTTTAGTGCCCCAAAAAAATTACCGACCCCGCACCCGAAATTCACCATTAGCACTCCAAGAGGGAGGCGGGGCACTACTGGAAGCACCCCGCCTCCCTCTTGGGGCGCTGTGAGTGAATATCACGGCGCTACGTGCCGCAGCGCCACACTCTGCGCCGCAGTACTGCAGGCCTTCCTCCCCTTATAAGGCAGAGGCCTAGCGCAGCACAACCTGGGGCCCAGCTGGGCCACCAGTGATCGGAGGTGCTGGCAAAAGAGCCCGGCACTCAAGAGAAGTGCCGGGCTCACAGAGCACAGCCAGCACTCCATGGCGGGGTGGGGGGGGGTGGTGCTGCAGAGGAGGCCGGAGACGGCAGAGGGGGCAGGTGCTGGCAGGTGGCCTGCAACAAAAATGGCCACCTGGCACCTCCCCTTTAATTTGTACCACCACGGCCACAGGTAGGCCCCCCTTGACCCCGTCGGACATGGCGTCCGGCAGTAAGTCAGAGAGCACTACCGAAGATCGTGGCCGGGGCGTGAGCGGGGTGCTGCGCATGGCGATAACGTCATCACCAGAGGTGCAGCGCCGCGGGGCACGAATGGTTACTGTCGCTGCTAATCTCCTGCTGAATTTTGCGGGAGGTGTTGGTGGCGCCGCGCCCAGGCCGCTAACAGGAGGCGCAAATCAACTGAGTTTTTAGGCCTATATTTCTTATACCTCTCAGTAATTTCTTTGCAAACCTGTTCCTCTATCTCACTCCAACTATTTTGTGGCCTATAAAATACACCAAGTAGCGTGATAGCTCCTTTATTGTTTCTCAACTCCCACCAAATAGATTCTGTCTTTTATCCTTCAAGGCCAGTCTCCCTTTCTAGCACTGTAATATTTTTCTGAATCAAAACTGCTACCCCTCCTCTTTTTCCATCCCTATCTTTCCTGAATACCTTGAACTCAGGAATATTAAGCATTCAAACCCCCCCCCCCCGCCTTTTTTGAGCCAGGTCTCAGTTATCGCCACCACATCATATTCCCACGTGGCTATTTGCGCCTGCAGCTCACGAACCTTATTAACCACATTTTGTGCATGTGCACACATGCACTCCAAACCTAACTCAGACCTCTTTGTATTTTCTATGATCCCACCTAATTCTGTATTATTTCTAACTCTAGCTGTCTCTCCCAGTGCTCTTTACATCTTGTTTCTACTTTTTAGTACCACAGCTCGGTGCCCAACTCCCCTGCCGAATTAGATTAAACCCTAGTTAACACACCTGCAAGATTATTGGTCCCATCTGTTCAAGAGCAACCCGTCCATCTTGAACAGGTCCTTCCTGCTACAGATCTCCTCTCAATGTACCCGGAATCTGAACCCCTCCCTCTTGCACCGTGTCTCTAGCCATGCATTAACCTGCCATATCTTCCTATTTCTTGTCTCACTAGCACTTGACACTGGGAGTAATCCAGAGAGTACTACCTTTGAGATCCTGCTGTTTAACTTCCTCCCTAACTCATTAAACTCTCACTGTGGGATCGCAATCCTCTTCCTCCCTGGAAGTGGACTGGACCAAGACTTCTGGCTCTTCCCTTCCCCAGGAAAATGTTCTGCACCCTTTCAGTGATGTCCCTTAACCTGGCACCAGGGAGGCAACATACCATATAGGTCTTACGTTGACAGTAGCAGAACTGCCTGTCTGTCTCCCTGACTATTCCCAATTACTACTGCGTTCCTACACTTTCTTTTAGCCCCCTGTGCAGTCATTTGCCTCACTGTACAAGGCTCAAGACTGTACTCCTTTGAGGTGCTGTCACCCTCATCGGTATTCAATGCGGAATATCGGTTTGAGAGTGCCACACTCCCGGAGGATTCCTGCACTGCTTGCTGCTTCCTAACCTTCTGGGTAGCCACCCACTTGCTACTCTGAACTCTATGTGGCTGTGGGCAGACCACCTCCTGGAATCTGTGATCCAGGAAACATTCAGCCACCCATATGCCCTAAAATGAACCCAGCTGCCCCTCAAGCTCAGAAACCCTCAGCATGAGTTTGAGCAGCTGGAGACACTTCCTGCAAACATGGGCCTCCAAGATACCTGAAGCATCCTGAACTTCCCATATGGCAAAGGAATTGCAGGCTACAGGTCGTAGCTGTCCCTCCATTCTAATTAGAAACTTAAAATAAACTCCTTAGATATAAGGGCCCGTATTTTCTGATCGGAGGCTTCCTGTGTGCGGAGGCCTCCTATCTGGAAAAAATCTACACACTTACCTGAGGGCTCCCGAGGTCTGGCCATTTCTGCTCCTGGGCCTCCGCTCTACGAACTGCGCAGGGCCCAGGTATCCCAGAGGCGCCTGTAGTTCGCAAGCGTTCCTGGGATCACGTGGGCCATGGGGAACCAATGAAAGAAGGGAATCTCCCTTCATACTTTTGACAGCTTAGACCTGTCAAAAGTATGAAGGGGGATCACTCCAAAAACACATCAAAACATTAAATTATTTTTTTTTAAATCACATTTTTAAAATTAGTTAAAATTACATTATTAAATTAAATATTTTAAACAAATATAATTTTTCGAAAAAAAAATTACTTTTTTTTACGGGGCTTTTTTAAAACTTGCCTTTTTAAAAAAGTATTAAAAATTATAAATGAGTGGAAAAAAAATTCTTTTACTTTTTTAAACTCATGCTAGTCAAAGCAGGCCTTACGCCTGCGTTTACCAGGCATAAGATTTTTAAGGGATTTCAGCAGGCAGAGGTTCTGCAGAAGGCGGAACTTTCCACCCGCAGAGGCCCTTCTCCAGGGTAGGCGTCCGATCTGTCAAGAGGATTCTTCACAGATCGGAAGTGCTGGTTTTCAGCACATGCGTTTCGCAGGCCTGAAACTGGCACTTGCGAGGTCCCTACGGGTGTGTACTCACCTCGCAGACACCCGTAGGGATCAGAAAATATAAGCCAATGTTATTACCCTGTATTTATATAATTGTTGTTAACTAGGTCTAAACTACACTGCTATTTTTCTATTTGCTGCTCAAAGTCAATTAACCAAAGATGTAAATATTTACTCAAACTTAACATGAACCCATGAGATACTAAACACAAAGGCCTAGAAATTGGGTTGGGGTGCCAAAGTGGCGCAAAAGTCGCCTGAGCGCAGGATTTAGCGCAGCGATCGGAGTAATACCGATCGCCAGAAATTCAGTTTCAGTGCCGCTCAAGGGACACGGGGTGAGGCTCAAGGCGTTCCGCGTCCCTCTTAGGGCGCTGAAACTGATTATCGCAGTGCAATGTGCCACAGCGCCACACGCTGCGGCACGGCACGCTGCGGTACTGCAGGCCTTCCTCCCACTGTTAAGGGGGAGGTGCCTGCAACAGCGCAATCCCCGATCGCGAGTGCCGGCAAATGAGCCCGGCACCAAGGAGAAGTGCCGGGCTCTTGGGAAACAGCCGGCAATGCCGCGGGGGGGGGGGAGGGTTAGGAGGCCGGGGACGGAGGTGCTGGCAGGCGGCCGCCGAAAGAGCGGCCGCCCCGCACCTCCACCTTAACTTGCGCCGCTGCCGGCGCAGTAAGGCCCCGTGAACCGGGCGCGGGTAGCGAGCGGCGCAACTGTGGCGTTCGCTACCAAATATCGCAAACGGGGCACGAATGGGGCGCTGCGCACACCGATGACGTCATTGGTGGCGGTGCAGTGCAAAAGCCAACGCCACCATTAGCGCCCCTACTGAATATCGTGGGAGACGCAGCCAGTGGCGCTACAGCCACTGACTGCCTCTTTAGGCGCTAACAGGTGGCGCTACTCACCCAATTTCTCCCCCAAAGATCCTAAATATTAGATATCTAGATACTTAGCCTAGATACCTATCTTAGAATCCTCTAGGTCTGCAGCTCCATTCCTTTTGAGTTGGGCGTGAGAAACCACCTTCCTTCTCTCCACCGAATTCCTACCAGCACCAAATTCTCAGCTTCCACTCTGTTGGTGATCCACTCCAATTGCGATTAACCCAGCTCTCTCTCCAAGTTCTCCAAATTAAAATTTCCCATTATAACCACTTTTTGTTTGTGCTACATCCTTCCCTGATCTCTGTATTTATAATCCCTCCACAACATCACTATTATCAGGAGGTCGGTAGACAACTCCTTCTCGAGTTTTGCATTCATTGCTGGTCCTTAACTTTATCCATAGTGTTTCTACTTCCTGATAACCCTTACTGAAATCTCTTCTTTGTGCTGCTGTAATTGTGTCTTTTATCAATATTACTACTTCCTCTCCCTTTCTAATTTCTCTCTCCTTTCTGCAGATCCTGTGGCTTGGAATATTTAGCTCCCTATCATGCCCAGCATGTAATGGCCACTGCACCATACCCTTTAAGCTGAATTTGTGCTTCTAACTCACTGGCTTTATTTCTTATACTATGTGCATTCTTGTCTGGTAACTGTCCCCACCATGCCCATATGTCCAGCTAGTCTTTTTCGCACACTGTTTGACTTAACAGTGTGGATTTTCCCCTCCCACCCACTTAACTAGTTGAAATCTTTGCCCCATGTCCTATTTACTCTTTCCTCAAGAACACGGATGCCTCGCCGGTTTGAGTGAAAGCCATCCTGTCTGTACAGCCTTCCCTGGCCCCAAAAATGGTCACACTGCCCCAGGAATGTGAACCTCTCCTTTGTACATCATCATTCCAGCCAGGCATTGATGATCCTAGTCTTCCTCTCTGTCTGGTACAGCACATGGGAGTAATCCAGAGGTCACTACCTTGGAGATTCTACTCCTTCATTTAGGACTTAATTCCTTAAAATCCCTTTGCTGAATCTCAAAAATACTCCTGTGTATGTCATTAGTTCGCACATAATCCATGATCTCTGACTGCTCATGCTCCCATTTCGGAATATTTTGTATTCGCCCTGTGATGTCCCGAACCCTGGTATCTGGGAAGCAGCATCCCATTTGGGGCTCTAGATTACATCTGCAGAAGAAACTGTCTATTCCTCTAACTATAGAATCCCCCACAACCACCACTCACCTATTCTACCTGTACTGTTTCCCCATGTGTAATTACTCACGCCTTAGAGTCACTAATAGTGACCCTCTCTTTATCACCCTTTTTGTCCACATCACTGCTAACTAAACAAGGATACCTATTCAATAAATCCAGCTCCACAAATGATCCTCTCTCTGCCTTCATGTGTTGCTTCCTGGCCTGTCGCCTGATGGTTACCCAGTCTCCCTTACCAGCTTCTCTATTCCTAGCAACATGTGGGATGACCACCCTCTGGAACATCTACTCCAGAAACTTTCTCCTTCCCGTATGTTACTGAGTGTGTTCAGTTTTGTCTCAAGCTGTGCACCTTTCTGCTCGAGGAGTGCAACCTTCGTACACTTCATATACGTGTATTCACTCTGCATTGTACATGAGTCAGGAAGATCCGCATCATTCATGCTGCACACACCAATCTAATCCTGCCATACCTTTTTATATACTTAACCCAATAATATTACTTATGGGCCAGATTTTGTGACCCCTACAGGTGCGTATGAGGTGTGTACGTGCCCGTAGGGGCCGCGCAAGTGCCGAGTTTAGGCATGCGAAGCGCATGCGCTGAAACTCCGCACTTGTGATCTGTCAAGAATTCTCATCCGCATGCCCAAGAAAAGTGCCTTTGCGGGTGGAGAGTTGGCTATTTGCATGATATCCGCCCGCTGAATGACTGTCAAATTCTTACGCCTGGTAAAAGCAGGTGTAAAGCTTGCTTTTAGCAACATAAGAGTTTTAAAAAATAGAAAAATGACATTTTATTGCTCATTTATAAATTTAAAAAATTCTCCAGAAAGTTAAGTTTATTTTTAGCCCCGTAAAAACATTAAATTTTTTCCCCCAAAAATTAAATATTTGTTTAAAATATTTAATTAAATGGCATTTTCATTAATTTTAAATATGTAATTAAAAAAAAATTATTTAATGTGTTGGTGTATTTTTTAAGTGATCCCCATTCATACTTTTGACAGTTCCGTACGTACGGACCTGTCAAAAGTAAAAATGGGGATTCTCTTCCCACGTGATCCCAGGAGTGCCCGTGGGATATGTGGGGCTCTGCCCGCACGGACCCGGAGAGGCCCAGGATCGTAAGCCGCCATTCTTCCTGGGCCACCAGGTATTTTCGTAGAAATTTTGCAGGTTGGAGGTGTCCGATCGCAAATGTTGGCCCATTATGTTTTGAAAGTCTCTTTCTGTCCTACCCCCTGAAGCTATCATACAGTAAAAACCATAAATTAGAACTCCGATTTGCAGCATAGAGGGCTGGCTCCTTTAGGATCTCAGCTAACCGCTGCTGCCCTGGTTGAGGACACCCCTTGATCACCCAAACATAGCAGCTGATTGGAGATATAACAAGGTCCAGGCCTTCACCAGGGCAAATGTAAGAAGTCACACAACACCAGGTTATAGTCCAACAGCTTTATTTGAAATCACAAGCTTTTGGAGCGCTGCTCCTTCGTCACCTGACGAAGGAGCAGTGCTCCGAAAGCTTGTGATTTCAAATAAAGCTGTTGGACTATAACCTGGTGTTGTGTGACTTCTTACATTTGTCCACCCCAGTCCAACTCCGGCACCTCCACACCATGGCTACTATCGACTTCACCAGGGCAATAATTGACAACACTGTAGGCGTTCTTAAGCAGTGCTTCTAGTGCCTGGATGGGTCAAGCTACATCCTGCAGTACCTGCCTGCCAAATGGTCCTTTGATGTGTAGTGGTTTGCTACATCCTGAACAGCACAGCACTTGAAAGAGCAATCCATATAAAGGAAATACAGCAGGAGGCTGAAGATAAGATGCTTGAGGCTGATGAAGCAGGGCAGGTTGTCTTGCTGTAGCCGACGATGGCTACCTGAAGAATTCAGCAGACCATGATTAGAAAAACATTTGGTCGAGCATACCAACAAATCTTCCATCCACATTCCGCACAACGCACTTTTCTTTCTCTTCCACTGCAATGGACAATGATCACCACACACACTAAGAACCATCCCCCGCCACTTCTCACTTCCAAAACACTATTCGTCATCTCTGCAGTTTTCTCAGCCTTATCTCAAAAATATCACTATCCATAATCTAAACCTGGTCTGCAAAAGAATAATTTATTTTACAGAAATTTAAATGTGTCTGTTCCTAGTGCCTCCACAGTGTTTCCCCTTCATAACAGCTGGTGTATGCTGTGCTCGACTAACTATTTCTGTGCTGCTTCTTAGCACAATCCCTGAGACAACAGCCTGTGAGGCAGTTGGCAACTGCTTATCCAGGAATGGCTCCTGGGCTCGAGTGGCTCTCTGTCTCTGTCAGCATGTACTCTTCATGGGCCTGTTTCGGGATGCAGCATTTTTGCTGTGGGCGCAGCCCAGGCTTGTCTGCTGCTCGGCTGTTAGAAAGTCATCAGAAATGGGGTTTAGAATGCTGCGCCATCAGTATAGACTGCAACATTATCGATTGGTAGCACTGCCCAACCCCTGCAGGATGACTCTAAGTCACTGTACCCACTGATGTGTGGTTGAGCAGACCCCATAGCAGTCACAACACAGCAGAATATTGTACCAATCTCCCCCCTTCTTTGGTGCAGCTTATCAGTCAACCCATTGAATGAGGAGATCACGTTGCAGCCAAAGGCCTGTTTGGCAGCACCAGAGATGCTCAGACTGGCATTCGGTCCATTTACCATGAGGCAATGAACTGTAGATTGCCACGGAGCTGCCTTTTGTTCCAAGGCTGTCCTGCAGATTTTCAATGCTGTTCAGCAGCACCCCACACAGGCAGGTTGTGGAATCCTCCACACTTGCACTATTTGTTGGAAGTTGCTAGACGTATCCGCCAAAGACTCCCAACAATTTGTAATGGCCGAAAAGCATCCTTCTTTTAAAAGCAGGGCCCCTGGTATCTAGATCCTTGGGCTCTCAGCAGGAAAAACCCAACTTCCCTCAATCTCCTTCACATCCTGCTGTAACAACTCGATGGTTTGCTCCTTGAGGCAGAGCGCACTGCTTCTTCCTATCGTGCTCCCAGATGTATTAGATTTCTTTTCAGAGCACAGCACTGGAGTAAAGGCTGACACATCACAAAGGACCACCAAATGCAGCCAGAAGCACAAAATACATTTGCAAACTTAGCTATAAAAATAACACACATGCTGGAATTACAATCCAATCAAGGAGGAAATGCAGCCAGATGAAAACCTGCCAGTCACAACACTGCTACTCCTTTAAGTTACTGTAGACCCTTAAGATCTACAGCAGCACAAGAACCTCCTTTGGTGAGTGGACGTAGGTCCAGCGACATGACAGGAATTTCCTCGGAGTTTCTCCCGCTCCAACGCCATACCTTTAGCAGAGGTTCGGCAGAAATTCTATTTAGAAAAGTCAAAGTTACCGTGGCAGAGTGGAAGAATCTCCAAGGAAATTTCCAATGCAGGTGCACCTAGCACTCCGCAGAATGATCCTCCACAGAAAATATGGATGCAATGGGGTACTTCCTAGCAAAGCTCATTTCTGGTACACCCTGCTTGCTGTGCACTCAGGCACAGACCAGGGAAGAAAATCTTTCATCAACTACTGCAAGTGAAAATTCTTGTTCCCAATGAGAATAAGCAAACTACTAATGCAGGAAATTTGAAATACAAACAGAAAATGGTGTAAGTTCACATTAGGTCCATTAACATCATAAAGAAAAAAGACATTTCAGTTGTAGATCCTTTATCGGAACAGAGTTCTGATGGACCTGATGTGTATTTTTGTATTTTAAACCATGTTCCTATTTTTTTAACTTTTGCACCTAAGATAAATTAATAAACAATTTAGCATTTTGTATTCTGCATTAGTTTGGGAGAGGATTGTGAAGCTACTTTTTTTAAGCATGTTACCATTATTTTTAATGTAATCCACTTTATATTCCTTTTATGGGTGGTTTATTTCAATTTGTTTTACACTTTTTTGTTCTCTCTGGTTCTGATGTCCGTTTGGCCTCCTCTCTCTTCCTTCCATTGGTTGACAACATTTGAGAGATTAGCACCATCCAGAGTGATGTGCAAATGTTACTCATCTTACCTCCTCTCCCCCCTCAAATGACTAATGTGAGTTGGAAGTCACTGCCTCGTGCTTGTGCTTCTAGATTTTTGAGTTGTGCAATGCACTTGCTTAGCTTTAACTGGAAACAGTTACCAGCCCTGGTGCATGCTAAACTATAGTCTTGCTGAGCTGGTTCTCGACCGTCAACATAGCCTTTTTTTTAGCACAGCTGATTCATGCAAAAGAAGGGAGAGAGAACATGTTATTTTCTAGCCAGTTTGCAATGTGCTGATATTAGGTCATTATACTTTGGGTACTCAAGACAAATTAGTTGCCTTTTTTAATGCATGTTTGGAGTTGGGATGGTGTCATCCATGTGCAGTTGATGCATTGTCTGGTGTGGTACTGAACCAATCAAAACAATAAGGTCCAGGTCCAGTCCCTGGTCTGTACTGTGGTGACTTATCTCAGACAGGGTGGCAATTGGGGGGCTACTATTGGACCAAGGGAGAAATCAGTCAAGGTTTTTGTTCTTGATTGATAATTCTGTAACTCTTGCCGGAAAGTGTGTGTGTGTGTGAGAGAGAGAATGAGAATGTTGGGCAGAAATCACAGTCTACTGCAGTGCCCTCATAGTTGAGTAGCCTACCCACACTCACTGTCTAGCCTAACACCTGAGGAATGATTACTTAGCTGAGGTGCTGCTGCCACATGTACAACCAAACCCAAGCATAATGAAGCACCTTCAGGAGAGGAGGGAGGAAAAAGCAAATTGAAAAAAGCTTTGGTAGATTGAAAAGTTTCAGTAGTATAACTGTAATATAATTCTGCCAATTGGCTATCAACAACAAATTTAAGATACAACACAACTCGAGCATCAGTTAAAAATACACTCTGGGGTCATTTGTATTACTACATAGAATATACAGCACAGAAACAGGCCATTCAGCCCAACGAGTCTGTGCTGCTGTGTATACTCCACACGAGTCTCCTCCCATTCCATCTACCTCATCTCAGCCTTTCAGCATATCTTTCTACTCCCTTTTCTCTCATGTACTCATCTAGTTTCCGATTGAAAGCATCTAAGCTATTTGACTCAACCACCTCCTGTGGTAGAAAGTTCCACATTCTAACCTCTCTCTGAGTAAAGAAATTTCTCCTTATTTCTCTATTGGACTTATTAGTAATTATCTTGTATTTATGGCCCCTAGTTTTGGATTCTCCCACAAGTGGAAACATTCTCTCCACATCTACCCTGTCCAACCCATTCAGTGCTTCTATGTCCTTTTTATAATATGGAGACCAGAACTGTGCACAGTACTCTAAATGTGGCCTGACCAGGGTCTTATATGAGTTTAATATAACTTCACTATTTTTGAAATAAATCGCAGTTCTATGTTAGCATTTTTAATTGCTTTGCTAACCAGTGATGCTGCTTTTAATGATTTGTTCGCCTGTATCCCTACATGCTAAAGGATGTGATGTTGAATTTGTACAAAACATTGGCCCAGAATTTGCAGTTGTAATGACGGCAAAACTGTCAGTGCTCACTGTCATTACTGTGTAAAACTGACAGCAACTTCTCAATCATGCGCAGTTTAAACGCAGGAATCCAGAAGTTGCTGTCAGTGATACCTTACTCCTCCACACGATGCACTGTTGCAGCCTTCACAGATGCATTCAACACAGAGTCAGTGATTTGACATGAAGTTCAACTTTTTACACACTATTCTCACTGTAAAAACCAATGAAAATTTTAAGCCTTATTTGATCAGGAGTAACTGAGTTTTTTAATGCTGTACTAAGACATAATTGCTGCTGAACAACCTCTCTGGCCCTGAAAAACTAATTTTGTAAGTGTGCAGTCTCATTCCCTCACAATGACATTTAAAAATTGAATGATTTTTAAAATAATTAATTTTTATTTTATTTTTTTAAAGTTTGTGTATGATATTTCAGCTTCTCCCTTAATCCCACGTGTATGTCCCAATCTTTATTTCACTTTCCGTACAATGATTAAAATGTGTATTATAATCCCTACTTTTTACTTCCTGCTTTGCTGTCTGTGTGAATTGGATAATTGAACTTGAGGCTCATTACTTACATGCTGAAAAGAACATGGAGATTAAGAAAGAAGTTGATTGAAAAAATACTCACTTAAGCATATATTTTGTTGTATGTGGTTGAAATGAATTTACAAATATAAGAATTTTGGGTCCTGGGCTACTGTTAAGTCTGTGTGTTCTAGTTATTGTTAATAAGAATCACTGCACACAGACCACAAGAATAAATTCAACAGGTCTTTACTAGTCGAAGGTCAGGCTGAACTGCCCAATAAATCATTACACAGCACTTATATACCGGTGTGGTCACCACCGGTATTACAGTATACAGCAGCCAAGATAAAGTAGTGCATCTCTTAAAATAGTTCTCTTAAAGGTGGAACGGTTACATACACCACAATCCTCCCTTTTTAGCTTAACAGTATATATTCCCCATTTAACATAACATAATAACATATATACACAACTTCATGTAAAAACAGTTCACAGATTCAGTCTCTGAGGAGGCCTCCTGATCCGAGACGGATAACGCCTTTCAGGGGTCTCTGGTTCTCGTTGCTGGGGTGACTCATCTAGTTGATCCCCTATGGATAGGACATCATCATCAGGTATATTCACTTCTGAGGTAGTTGCTTCAGGTTCACTAACTTCCTGCACGGTTGTCTCTGTCGTAACCATGGGCTCGACCCTTGTTCTCGATCCCACCAGTTGGTCAGCATGACGTCGCATTACGTTTTCACCAACATCTACCGTGTACATCAGGGGTCCTTGTCTGGCCCGAATTGTTCCAGATTGCCATTTCTCGTTTTTATAGTCCCTGGCTAACACCGGTTGTCCTATTTCAAAACTCCGAGTGGGCTTGTTATTGATATGCTGGAACTGTTTGTTTTCGACTTCCCTCCGCACATTTGGTTTTAACAAGTCCAACCTGGACCGCAACCTCCTGTTATAGAACATCATGGCAGGACTTTGGTTTGTTGTTGCATGGGTGGCGTTTCGATATGCCAGTAGGAAATTGCCCACCTTGTGTTGCAGTGGAATCTGATCTTCGCTCATGGCCTTTATTGCCTTTTTGAACGTCTGTACAAACCTCTCGGCCAGCCCATTCGTAGCTGGATGATATGGGGCAGAGGTATAATGTTTCACCCCATTCTTCTTCAGGAATTTCTGGAATTCCTCTGACACGAACTGTGGTCCGTTGTCTGAACATATTTGCTCTGGCAATCCATTTCTTGCAAATATCGTTCTTAGCACTGCGATCGTCTTCTCCGAGGTAGTGGTAGTCATTTTAATCACTTCTGGCCATTTAGAATGTGCGTCCACCGCAATTAAAAACATGGAGTCCATGAATGGACCAGCAAAGTCAATATGTACACGTTGCCATGGGGTTGAAGGCCATTCCCATGGATGCAGCGGTGCAATTGGAGGTGCATTTTGGACTTTTTGGCACCCTGAGCAGCTTTTCGTCAGATCCTCTATCTGTTGGTCGATACCCGGCCACCACACATAAGCCCTAGCAAGGCTTTTCATCTTGACTCCCCCCAGATGACCTTCATGTAGTTCTTTTAGAACTCTCTCTCTTAACTTAGGAGGGATAATCACCCTTGTTCCATACATCAATGTTCCCTGACAGATGGACAGCTGTTCTCGTCTTGCTGAGAATGCCGGTAACAGTGGATCACCATGGGCTGGCCATCCCTTTACTGTCAATTCGTAGACCCGGGACAGTGTCGGGTCATTCCTAGTCTCCCTTTCAATATTTGCATTGGTGACAGGTAAACATTCGATGATGGTCGAGTGAAATAACTCCACCGGGTCAACCGTCGGTGCCTCCTCCTCAGTAGGTAGTGGCAGGCGCGACAGCCCATTAGCATTACCATGCTGCTTTGTACCTTTGAATTCGATCTGATATTGATGTGCCCCTAGGAAAAGGGACCATCTCTGGAGCCTCTGTGCTGTCATCACCGAAACACCCTTCTTAGGGTTAAAAATGGATACCAACGGCTGGTGGTCTGTCAGCAGTGTAAACTTCTGGCCCTGCAGGTAATGATTAAACTTCTTTACTCCCCACACAAGGCTGAGAGCCTCCCTATCTATCTGAGCATAGTTGCACTCAGCGGAGGTCAATGATCTGGATGCAAATGCGACTGGCCTTTCCAAGCCATTTGGCAACTTGTGTGACAGTACTGCACCAATACCATAAGGAGAAGCATCACAAGCTAAACGAATAGGTAGCGTTGGGTTGAAGTGAGCCAACACTTCCTCTGAGGTGATCAATGCCTTGCTTTTGCGAAAGGCCTTCTTACAGTCCTCGCTCCACTTCCATGGTACTTCTTTCTGCAAAAGAGCGTTCAGCGGGTGCAGCACCGTGGATAGATTTGGCAGAAACTTATGGTAATAGTTAATCAACCCTAGGAACGACCTCAACTGGGATACATTTTCCGGAGCGGGAGCCTTCACAACAGCTTCGATCTTGTCGGGTGACTTGTGCAGCCCCTCCTGGTCAATGACATGACCACAGTACGAGATCCGTTTCTGAAAGAACTCACATTTCTGGCGATTAACTCGAAGTCCATATTCCTTCAATCTGGTGAGCACCAGTTTCAAATTTGGAAGGTGTTCCTCATCGTCATCTCCTGTAATCAGGATATCGTCCAAGTAACATTGAGTGCTTGGAATTCCCTGTAATACCTGCTCCATGGCCCTCTGCCAAATTGCTGGAGCCGAAGCCACTCCAAAAAACAGTCTATTATATCGATACAAGCCTCTGTGCGTGTTGATTGTGAGATACTGGCGCGGCTCTTCCTCAACTTCCATCTGTAAGTACGCTTGCTCCAGGTCTATCTTGGTGAAGTGTTTCCTGCCAGACAATGAAGCAAAGATACCCTCAATCCGCGGAAGCGGATATTGCACCGTGTGAAGCACCGGATTAACCGTGATCTTGAAGTCTCCACAGATGCGGACCTTCCCCGGTTCCCCTGGCTTGTTACTCGATGAACACTTCATGACGGGAACAATGGGCGTGGCCCACTCACTCCAGTCCACCTTAGACAGTACTCCTGAACGTTCTAGCCCTTCCAGCTCAGCTTCCACAGCAGGTCGTATCGCATAAGGTACCGGTCTGGCTTTGAAAAATTTTGGGTTTGCATGTTCTGCAATCTTGATTTTTGCCGTAATTCCTCTGTGTTTCCAGTCCCTGTTGGAACACCTCTTTAGCCTCATCCAATATTCTGGACATTCGCTCAGGTTTGACATCTTTTTTTCCGGAATCTACCGTTATTGCTTTTAGGGAGTGCCAGTCCATATTTATTTTCCTGATCCACTCCCGTCCCAGAAGTGGTGGACCTCCCTCAGGTAGTACATATAAGTCCATTCCTTGGTGTTCTTTGCCCTTGTGTACCACCTTGACTTTTATCTTTCCGATGGGGTATACTCTTTGCCCCGTGTATGTCTGCAATACTATCTCCGTATCCCGTAGGGGAATATGTGTGAATAACCTTTTGTAATCTTGCTTATTCATGACCGTCAATGCCAATCCGGTGTCCAATTCCATTTTCACTTGGACTCCTGCTATCTGAAGTGTGACCCAGATAGTTTGTAGGTCAGCTTCCTTACTCACATTGTGAATTCTCAGACTACCCAGTTCCTTGCTGTTGGGAGTCTGAATCCGAATTCTGTTCATCCGAGCTCTTCTCAGCCACCTTATGTACCTTTCTGCACTTTTCCTGCGGTGACTTTTTGTTGCTGGTCTTCTTTCCTGACCGGCATACTTTAGCTATGTGACCAAGCTTGCCACATTTTCTACATTCCTGATTTTTAAACCAGCATTGGTTCTGATCGTGTGTTGTCTTTCCACAACGATAACATTTCGCTGTACCCAAAGCCATTTGATCTACGCTGAGTACCGCTGCCTTCAGCTGCATTTCCGCAGTGCCTCTCGCTGCGGCTTCGTGCGATGCTGCAATAGTGACAGCCTTATCAAGTGTAAGATCATTCTCTTCAAGCAGCCGCTTTTGTGTTCCTTCTTTCGACAATCCACACACGAATTTGTCTCTCAGTGCCTCTGTCAGTCTTTCCCCAAACTGACAGTATTTCGCTAGCTTACGCAGTTCAATTAAATACTCCGCGTTGCTTTCCTCTTTCAGTTGCGTTCTCGCATAAAATTTAAATCGTTCCGCTAACATCAGCGGTGTGGGGCTCAAATGATTTCTCAGGACAGCAACAATATTAGTGAAAGCCTGATCCGCCGGTTTAGCTGGTGATAGAAGATGCTTCAATAGCCCGTATGTCTTCGCACCCATTGAGTTTAGTAAGGTTAGTGCTTTATCTTCATCTGATATTTTATTTGCCTTACAATAAATCTCTATGCGTTCTACATACGTGGCCCAATCTTCAACATCGGCATCGAAATCATTGATGTTACCACGCTTAGGCATCCTCGCAATCTTCTTGAGAAACAAAAAGAAATTTTTCTTTTATTTTTTTTCAAAATGGCGGTTTCCCGCGCTTGTCTTCTTCCCCCGCCTATGAAAATGGCGGCTTCCCACGTTTGCCTTTCTCCCCCGCTGGCTGTAATGGCGATTGCCGTATTGCTGCGTTCGCCCTCCCCAGCGGTTCTCAAATCGTGCCTCCCAGCCCCTCTTGCAGTCCGGTCCTTTCCCCCGGCTGCGGCTGAGTTCTCCGCGGTTTTTTAAAAATTATTTTTATTTTCTCCCGCGCCTCGCGGCCTCGGTAGCTGCCCGGCCTTTTTCCCCGGTCGCGGTCGAGCTCTCTCTCGACGCTGTTGCGTCTCCCAGCCCGCTTGCAGCCCGGTCTTTTACACCGGCTGCGTTTGCATTCACCGCGGCTCCCGTGCCTTACGCTGCCCCAGTTTCAGCGCCTCTGGCCCCGACTTCTGTCCGGCTCTTTTCCCCGGCCATGGTCGAGTTCTCCGCCCTTATATCCTCCATTTTTCCCTCCCCTACTTCACAGCCAACGTGGCCGACTTGCTGCTCGTCGCTGATCGGCTTACCCACCACTGTGATAGAAGGGATGATCACTGCTTGTTGCTGATGGAAGGCTTCGTGTCAGGATTCTTCCTTGCTCTTCAGACCCGAGTCTTTTCTCAGCAGGATGATGAGGGCGGATGCCTCTTCTCGACGCCCGTTAAACTGCCTTGGATATATCTCTGCCGCAGGGTAAGATCGTCATCGTCGCCACTGTTAAGTCTGTGTGTTCTAGTTATTGTTAATAAGAATCACTGCACACAGACCACAAGAATAAATTCAACAGGTCTTTACTAGTCGAAGGTCAGGCTGAACTGCCCAATAAATCATTACACAGCACTTATATACCGGTGTGGTCACCACCGGTATTACAGTATACAGCAGCCAAGATAAAGTAGTGCATCTCTTAAAATAGTTCTCTTAAAGGTGGAACGGTTACATACACCACAGGCTACCCTAAATTTAATTACTTACAGTAATACTTTTCCATTATTAAAAGCTAGAATGATTTAATGCGTTAACCTCAAGTGTTCCTCCTGCACTATTTTCCTTTGCTCTTAATGTTTTTGAAAAAATGGGCACTTTATTCTCACATCAATATTTTCACTCATGGAGTAAAATATATTCCTGAGTTTTTTAATTTGCTCTGAGAACACTGTGCATTAAATACAATTTCATTCCCCCTCCCCTTTTTAAATGCACTTGCAGAAATGCACAGGTTTATTCATTGCACGTTATTGAAGCTGAGGCACCCTACAACTAGGCATAAGTGAGCAATCAGGAAAAAAAACATCATGAAGACTGCTGAATCAACTATTAACTCCATAATAGATATGTAAACTCAAAAATAATGCTTAGTACGTCAGACCAGCTGTCAAGTGCACAATTTTGAGCATTGAAGGAGGGAATGAGTCATAGAATGGGTTATTTCACGGTCGAGGCAAATCACTGTGCAAAGGACTGAGAAATGCCATCGATTGGATGGAAGGACAACCAACACAATGGTCGTGATTTTTCCTATCGATGCGGCTGGGGGCGGGACAGCTGCCTTCCGGGTTCCAGTCGCGCCCCCAATGACATCAGACACGATTTTGTGTCAATTAGCCTTGTTAAACCTGCCCTGTGGGCTTGCCGGCCAATTAAGAGGAAGCCAGTGTCAGATGACATCAGTTGATGATGCGTCATCTGCCGGTTTTCTTAAAGGAGCCACGCACAATTTGTTTGACAGCTGATTTTTCAGTGTTTGACAGCATTGAGGTGCTGCAAACACTGACAATCACTGTACAAAGGTGAGCCCTTGCTCCCAGGCTCTCCATTGACTCATAATCATAATAATCATAATCAACTTTATTGTCATTGTTAGTGCACAAGTGCAGTACAACAAAATGTAGGCTTGCGGCTCCCGAGAGTATACATTTAGATTAAGACATTTAAACATTCAACGTTCATTTGGCTTGTAATACATTAACATAAACATAATAAAGTGCATTGGCAGATGTGCAGGCTTTAGAGTTTATTTGTGGAGTTCAGTAGGATGACAGCCCTGGGAAAGAAGCTGTTCCTAAATCTGGTCGTTCGGGTGCAAATGCATCTGTAGCGTCTCCCAGATGGCAGGGGGGCGAACAGACTGTGGCTGGGGTGGGTAGGGTCTTTGATGATGGTCAGTGACCTCCGTAAACAGCGTTTCTGGTATATGTGCTCTATGGTCGGTAGCCGGGTAGACGAGAATAGATGGTAGCTGCAGGTGAGGTTACAGAAGCGATCTGTCACTGGTGAGAGAAGATCTCCCAATGAGATGGGACTACACACACAATCCAAAACTTGTCATCTACAGAAAAGTGTAACTGCATTAAAAATGATTTTCCCAACATTTTCTTACCTCTGAAACTCACCAGTGTATCATTGGATCTTTCACACCACTTCTGCAGCTGTCATCAATGCAGAAACATTATAGTAGACCCACAGCATGCTACACTTACCTGGCGTGGTGTCTGGACGTTGGGAAGTCCGCAGTAGACCTGTCAAAATTGCAAAAAGCCTCTTAACTGCCTGTTAACAGCCTGTTGACAAGCAGTTAAGTGCCTATAATCCTCTTCCCACCGTTAGGTGTCGGGTCCATGCGCAAATCGGGGACCCGACACCTGGGAAGATTGATTGGAGGTGGCTTGACCCGCTGTCAATCTTTGCGATTTTGCCGGATGTCCCACCTCCATCCCGCCCCCTGAGCACCAGCAAAATTCTGGCCAATATCTTTGGATAGCAATGGAACAGTGGGTCTGACCATCACAGTCATGCAGGAGGTCCAAGCAGGGTCAACAACCATCTGCGCTTGGAAGGGTGTACAGAAGAAGTTGTTTTTGTTTTAAAGAAAAGTGTTAAGGTAAATGACCAGGATCACTGTCAATTATGAGATGTTCGCAAACACAGTAGGAACAGCCATTAAGGAGAGATTCAGAGACCTTACAGCAGTCTCACAGTCTCAAGTGAGTGGTTCTCAAGTCACTAGCAGGCCCTTGCGAACACTTGCCTCTGGGCAAGTGACTGAAGAAGCACTCCAAAACATTCAAGCTCCAGAGTTGGAATAGGATAGGCTATTCTGGGCACACTTGTTTAGGTTTGTAATATGTAGAGGAATGTGGTCAGCAGAATCACAGGCATAGCCCCTCTTCCGGATACCTCTCGGGAATCCGCCACACCTTCTTCCAATAGGGCATTATTTAGGACTTGTACATGAGAAAGAACACAAAGTGATAGCAGAGAGCATAAAAGGATAGCACAGTGAGGCATCAGATAGTTTTCACCATCATCACTTAGCGGATGAATCCATGGGATGAAAATTGTGCGGGTTCTACAATGGGTGGACAATCCGCTCTGTCTTATTACAGCTCAAACTGTGAAGGTAAAAATGACCTCCATTGTGTTAAACATATCATACACACGAACTTTTATATATTAATAAAAGGAACAGTTAAACACCATAATGACAATAGCTAATATTTTTTAATGTAAAGTTTGAAACTTTAGATTTTACATTTTACACACAGTATGGAGAAAATAACCTATCTCACAGCTGAAAAAAAACTAACCAGACAGGTTACGTTAAAATTTATGTACAAAGTTCTGTGTTCTGTCTTATTTCCAGGAAGAGCCATGTGCACTTCTCAAAATGCTTCAGTCACTGGCTGGTGTGCTGCAGAGATTCATGTTCTTCCTTACCCTCTTCCTATAGCTACTTTTCTGCAGCTTCTCTTTAGTAAGCCTGCCCATGCCTCTTTCTATGAGTGTCATGCAGCTTGCTATTATAATTCTGCCAGGTTTCTCTGGCTCATACTACAATACTCTATCAGAGTGATCCAAACATTAGAAATGCTTTATTTCGACAAACGATCTGCTATACTTCTGCTTCACAAATGTGCGTCATTTCCTGGGAAATTAGCGTTGAACACAATGCTATACTGGTGGGTCATGTGCCAACTGAACATTCAGAGAGCAGCAAGCTTTTCTTTTGATTAAAAAGAAAGCATGCAACTGCAGATGTCCAAATGGCAGCATAAATAAATGTAATTGTGGAATGCCACACAACTGGAAAATTTGGGTCTGCCTCTGTAGCTGATGCTACAGGCCATTGTTGTATTTGAATCATGCTGACTCATGGTGTAAATTGTCATACGTCGCCTCAGCGGTGTTGAGCTGGGTACTGGCTGACCCGAGTGATGTCTCCTATTAGTGCTTGGAAGCGTCCAGAGACGTAAAAGTTTAGTGTGGTGCTCACTTTCCAGAGTGTTGAATTGATGTTGTGTCTGCACATCTGGCTCCGAGAACTGAAACAGGGCTACGGTTGCATTCCTGTCACGACACAGCCTGCTAATTGGCTGCTGTGCTTCCTACATCAAACAGTGACAACACTTCACTTCTGCTGTTTCTGCTCCTCCTCTTCCAACTATTAAGCACTGAGGTGCTTATACAGAGTTCACCAAAAGACTCATCTTTGATTTGCTTCAGTAAATTATCTCTTGCTCTGCCCACCACTCAATGTTTTAACGCCAGCTTCAATTGTGAAAATTAATGCAACTTGTGAATCCAGTAAATCCTAAGTAAATTTTCACATTTCCTGTTAATTGCTGCTCAGCAAGAATTTTAAAAGCGAAAATAAATGCCGCATCAGTGCATTAATATATATTACACCAGTTAATATTCAGGTGTATTTTTAGGAACATGGACAAATTTAGCACGCATTCTATTAATACTAACAAATTTACACCAGCTTTATTCAAAACTAATGCAAATGCAAGCTCCTGATGCTCAGAGCAAATTAAAACTCTAGGGGGGAGAAATTCGGTATAGCCCCGTTTGGGGCACGAAGAGGGAAAAATTCAGTTGGTTTGCGCCTCCCGTTAGCACCTTAAAAGGGCGCTAATGGGACGCAAAGCAATTATCACCAGTGCGCGGCGATGTTTGCGCTGCTCGCGAAATTAACTAGACATTTTGCGGTGGCGCTAAACACTGCTGCCACGAGCTCCTGCGCCGGCAGATCGTGACGTCAGTCGAGTGTGCAACGCCCCGGTAGCGCCCCGGACCGGATATTGAGTGGCGCCCCCGCCTTACCGCCTGCCGCTAGCAATGACAGGTTGAGGGGAGCGTTTTGCAGTCAGGAAGGGACTGGGGGAGCGCTATTTAAAGGCGACCGCTTCCTGCCTTTTTTTGTTGGTGACATTTTTGCACCATGCATTCTGACAGAGAGAGAGACTTCTGGAGAGATTCAACGCTGTGTGAAGGAGTTTGGGGTACTGAGCAGCACTTTGCAGGTTCATTTTGATTTGCCCCTCCTTGTATCGATTTAGAAGAGACTGTGGGGGCTGCACTCTGAGCTCTTTCCCTGGGTGCCTCCATTATTCTTTCCAGCAGATTTGATGTACAGGTCTCTCCAGGCTGAGATTCAAGGCTGCAATGAGCAGGATGTGGATGGAGAGCAAGATCAATTCTCCCCTTTAAGAACTGGCCGGCGCCATTGTGTCTGTGTTCCATTGCTGACTGACATCACATGAGCTTCGCCAGCGCTCTGAGTTGGCGTCTCGCTCCTCGGCCTTTGCACCGCAAGACAGGTTTGTAGTGCCTGATTTAGTGCTCCAATCACCTCCAGGGGTGATAAAAGCCAAATTTGCAGTCGGAGGTGATAATTAGCGCTAGGCATTAATCTTTGCGCCCGGCCGATAATTGCGCCTCAAATGGGGCGATACTGAATTTCTCCCCCATAAACTTTAAAAGTTGAAGAATTAGCGGCAGGCGCTAATCATTGTCAACTCCTGTGAAATTCATTGTTAGTGCTCCAAGAGGGAAGTGGAGCGTTAAATCAAGCACTACACTCTTAACTTAGGGCGCTAACCTCTGAGAGCAAGGCTCTACTGGCAGAGCGATAAAGAAGGTCATGCACAGTTCAAACAGCACTCTTTAATCACACAGGCTGCTTCCATCTCTTAAAGGTAAGGGCCAATCACGCTTTATAATTCATAGTCATCAGTGGTGTTTTTCAACATGACCTGGGGGACTGCCATTGCAGCCCCCATCACTTTCAGAAAGTGCAGCATTTGGAGATGTTTAAGGAAAGCGCCTTTTTCACGATGTTCAAGTGACACAGAAGCATTCCCTTTAATTACCGCTCCTGCTGTGCACTTCCGAGTGCACAACGCCTCCTCTTACTGCTGCTGTCGGCATGAGGCGCTAAAGCAGGGGGTGAAAGGCAATTTTGCATTAGGGCCATTAACGGGGCGTTGCACGTGCATGAACATCACCATGTGAGAGGCGCTAGAGACCAAGGCACTCACAGTTAGTGCCAGCGCCAATTCACCACTGAAGGTCACATGCGGCGCTGGATTCACCGCGGTTGGGCGTTAACCCCTTAGTGTCCCCACCAGGCGCTAACCAGAGGCGCTAACCTGAATTTCATGGCCTAGATCTTCAAACTATGAGATGAAACAATGGTTTTGTTTTAAACATTGAACAATAAAAATGTTGTTGGTGACAGTGTGATGGTAGAACGCATTGGGAAGAATAGCGTTACGTGAATTTGTGCCATGATTCCTCTCATGCTATTGCGTTAACTTCAATAATGGTGCTGGATGGGGACCCTGACTGCAGGCCAAATGTTGCCTGCCATGAAGGGAGGCAAAATCGGAGGCTGAATAGTGACTCGAAGCTCATGTGAGCTCTGATTGACATTCTCTCATTCCTCCTCTATCCCACCTTATTTCCTCCTTTCTTTTATTTTCTCTTTCTCTTATTTTTCTGTCTCTCTCTGATTCCATCTCTCCCTCATCTTATTCCCCATCTGTCTCTCTCTCTATCTCTCTCTCTCATTACCCCTCTTGTATTCCTTTTCTCCTTGTGCCTCTCATTCTCTCTTCCTGCTCTCTCCTTCGCTATCACACTCTCTGTCTCTCTCTTTCCTTTTATACTCATTTATTTTCTTGCCCTCTATTCTCTCCTTTCCTCTCCCCTTTGCTCATTCTCTCCCTCTCTCCTCTCTCTCTCTCTCTCACTCGCGTGCGCACATGCGCGCACACACACACACGCATTTGGCAGCTGTCTTGTAAATCCAAAGACTGGGCATGCAAATTGAATAACGAGGGCTACTCACTGTATATCATTTTCTAGAGCTATTCTTCACCAGTTTAGTGCTTCAGCTTGACGAATATTAGCAGGAAGGACATAAAGTAACACACAAATTAAGCAGAAAAGTTTGGAGGGAAAAAAAAATCATGACTGGCAGCAGATTGAAGAACCTTTCATCACAACCTAGAAAGGAAACTGAATGCTGAGCATAAAATTACAACAATTTTAGTGTAAATATTATAAACAAATTGTATTATTTATTAACCCTCCGCTAGAAAAGAATCAATTTAAAAGAACCTTTTTACAGCATTTACCTTGCCACCACCTAGATGGGATGCAACCTTGCTGAATTCAGGAAGATGATTTGAGGTAAAACTATTCCAATTAACAGAAACACTTAAAAAAGAATCTACTTAATCAAATATCAATCTTCAGGAGCAGATGGTTTGCAAAGTGCACAAAGTCAATTTCCGAAGAGCAGATGTTCATGATAAACACAGGAGAAGTTATTTTACAGAAATCTGGAATACAAGTTTGGGATTCTTCTGCTTGGGATCTAATTGAGGATGGTGCCGGTATTCACTGCTCGCACGGCAATAAATAATTAATGCATTGCAATTAATCAAAATTATCCAGTCAAAATGGAAGGAACTTATGGTTGATGAAATCCTGACCTATTCTGTACCTCTCTTAATTGGGACAGAATATGTGGGCAACTCAATAAAAAGCTGCATTTCAGCCCAAAAGAGCCACTTGTAATTTCCGGTGGGCCATCCTTGTTCTAGAGGCTACTTGCATCAGTGGGGGCTTAGGAGCAGTTTACCCACCAACCTTCTCAGCTAGTGTGCGTCCTGGGAATTAGGGGAGCAGGAACCCTTGGTGAGAATCAGTTCTGAGCTTTTCCTTTCTTGAAAGAAGGATATGAAGCACAAAATATCTGATTTAAATCTATGTTGAACACCTCCTGTATATTAGCCAAGCTGAATTCATTCTGTAACCTAATTATTGTGATTGAATAGTATTTGAGTAATGACGCAGCTGACCACTGAACAGCCGTAGTCTAGTTCCAAGTCACCATTTAAATCAATGTCACCATGACTGATTACATTAAATTGTATAATAAAGAGATTATTTCTCATTTGCAGTGTTCATTACGGTGATAAGTGGTGCTCGGGATGGCATTTTTTTCTTTGCATCCTGTGACGGTACTCAGTAATCCTCAGTCAGATATTGGCCCATGATTCAGCTACAATACCAGGTTATCTCCAGATTGTTTCAACAGCACAGGTTAACCACTTTCATTCTCAAATTCACAGTCAGGACATTTTCATTATTCGTGTAGCAGTGCCTGTCAGATTTGAGGGATGATTCGCATCAACTCAAAGTAGAAATTAGGAAAACTCAATTTATTTGAAATCCTTAACATCTGCTTGTGACAAAAGATCTTTATTTCTTTTCCCAGGGTAGGAATCAAAGCTAAGCCTCTGTAAACCAAGTGTGCAGGTCAGTCACTGCAACCAGTCCAATCTGCAACCTGGTCTGGATTCGATGTAATGAAGTATGAGAAGGGGGTCTTTCTTCAAGTGTTGTTTACGATGATCAGTTTACTGCTGTAAAATATATTGCAGCAATTTTTTCAAATTAGGAAGGTTCGACCATTATTCTTTCCATGAAACCACAGAGCAGCTTTAGGGGGGAAAGCAGCTTAAAGATGATTATAAATATTGAAAACAGAAGATCAGGTCTTTCAGTTTTATTACAGATTTCAATAAAGAGCCAAAGACACTGAAGGGAACTGCACCTTTTGTGATACAGGATTCTACTGATGGTATTTATTCCTTCGTGGATAAAATGTTCATGCTTGAATACTTGTTTTTAAAGCGTATTTCTTCCCTTGAGGAACTGTTATTTTGTTTATATTCCTCCATAGATTCACTGTTTCCCCAAGTCCCACAGAACTGATCCTCATAATTATATATTCTCTTCCATATAAAGCTTTCATCTGGAGTATTTTAATTTCCCAAGTGTTGTTTTGTTCATTTAGCTACCATAATTTTTACATGTATTGCGCAGTACGACTTCACATGTAAACCCACAATCTCCCTGTTGAGTGCAGATAACCTTTTAATTGCAGCTATGTATTTCAGGGGAGCTTCACTTTATATTTTGATAATTTGCAATAATTCTTTTCCCCACTTCTGACATTCTGCTCAGAGGTTACTGCCTCAGAGTGCCACTCATCCTCTCTCTTCTGTTGCAACCATCCACACACTCGCATTCATATTCTGCAGCTCTTCTCTCTTTTGCAACTTTTCATAGTTCCAAACAAAGCCTTCTGATATTGTTTTTCCATGCTCCTTGTTCCCAAGGGAATGACCTGGTTGTCCCTTAATTTTATGATTAAGTGTGGTATTCGACAGTGTCTTTTTGAAAATTAATATTTGTTTTGCTGTCAGGTCCGTTGAAATCAGTTTTACGACCAGATGAAAGCTAAGCATTTTTGCTTTGCCTGTCACATAAAATGCAACCTTTTCTCGGTCTTTAAATCTCTGCAGCAGTAAGCCAGTCTCTTTCGTGATTGTGATCTAACATTTTCATCTCCTAGAACTCTGCTTTTGAACACAATGGCCCGGAATTTGCAGCCAGTAGCGAAGTGAAGGTGCTCGCTGCTGGCCCCGAAGTACGCCCCGCACAAGGATCTCGCGATCCCTGTGTCAAGAACTTAGGGTTTTCCGACCTTGACTTCAATTCAAAGGAACTTAATGGGGATCCCCTCGTGAGAAGTGCTGTGACATCAACAGGCTACCTAAGCAGCAAATCAAAAGGCAGAATTCTCACATGAGTAAGCTCTTAAAATTGTAACTTTTTTAATTAATTGGAGAAGCAAAAGAAAGATTGGGGTTCTCACATTGGGAAAAGGCAAACCTAAAATAAAGATGTGCAAAAAAAGTTTAAAATGTTTTTTGAAAAGTTTCTTAAAAATTTTAATTTTTATTAAAATGGACAAATTTCACACAACACAAATTAAAATTCATTTTCCAGGCCCTTAACATTTGTTTAGCAGTCAATACGCTTTTAAAACCCCAGTTACAGCGAATCCCTTTGGCTCAACTTTTAGGAATCTAACCGCATAATCACAGCGGAAGAGCCAAAGTTTTCGTCAATTTCAATGATTTACGAGATTTCATTGATTGCTGGCTCTGTGGTTTGGCGGCGGATGCGGTGGGCAGGCGGGAGTGTTTCGGAGCTGTCATTGACAGACCACAACTTTGAGATTTCGGCATGCGCCAAATCCCGAATTTTGCGGTCAGCTTCAAAGGTGGCATGACGGCATATTCTGAGTGTATGCCGTCATACCGACTGCAAATTCAGGTCCATTGTGTGAAAGCAACTTATTTTGCAATCATAGACAAAGTCTCCTTTTGGTAGTATTGCAGTAAATAGGAAACTGTCACTTTGTCATATGTAAATTAAGTAGTCTGGACATGCTTGCCAAAAGAGCATGTTATTTACAACACTATTTACTACCGGCATAATAGCCCGAATGTCCTGGAAAGTTTTGGCGTAATTACGGCACAAGAACGTTATTGCGGCAGGGTTTCCTGTGGAAATTCTGATTTCCGCCGGTTTTACGCCAAAACCTGCAAATTTCCCCGATCATTCCAGGACACGTCCACCGGTGTCCGCCGAGAACCTTTGATGCACGTGTCCATAACCCTGACCCCATACAAAGGAGCAGTTTGCACAAGTTACCTGCATGTACATGAATAACGTATTGATGTAGATTTATGCCCCAAAAAACTAGGTGCCTGATATCGGTGCAACTGTGATTTTTGGAGTTTAAAAGCTATTTTCTTCACATTTAAGAAAATGTATTTCTTACTGAGACCTGCACTATATTTAACCAAAATAACAACAGAAAATGCTGGAAAAACTCAGCAGGTCAGGCAACATCCGTGGAGAGAAATTTGAGTTGACGTTTCGGGTTGGACCCTTCTGGTGTTTGATCAGGTATCTGCCAAGACTCGGTTTCACAGCCACATCATTTTCCTCAGCAACTGTCTCCGGTTCCGACTTACTCCACGTGGATTCCAACTAAACTTCCACCGTTCGTGCTTCGGATCCACCTAGGATTACAAATATCTCATAAGCTCGGCCCCCATTTCATTTTCTCTTGTAATTGTTCCACTCCTTTTCCCCCCCCCCTTTTCCTTTTGTTTCTCTCTCACACCTGGCAGCTATCTTTTGCCCTGCCAGTACACTTTACACCTAATCCCAGCCTATTACTATCTCGTCTAGCTTCTAATCTCTTTTACTTCTTTTGTTTCTTTTATTCTTTTGTCCGATCGCAGCCCTGCCTCCGATCTAGTTTCTTTTCTTTCCAGTTTTGAAGAAGGGTCCAACCCGAAACGTCAACTCAAATTTCTCTCCACGGATGTTGCCTGACCTGCTGAGTTTTTCCAGCATTTTCTGTTGTTATTTCGGATTTCCAACATCTGCAGTATTTTGCTATCGTACCTATATTTAACCAAAGTGCTGTCAGCCTCAGTGCACCCAAAAGAGCTGCTGAGGCAAGAGTCTTTGAGCGTAAGGCACCATGACAGCAGTAGTGACCAAGTAAAATCATGAGCACAGAACACTTAATGGCTGGGAAATTCTTCAGTCCTGCTCCGCTGGTGTTACTTCACTGGAAGTGCGGCGGAAACCTCGTTTACGTTCTTAAACGGGATTTCCGTTGTACTTGTGGCGAAGTATTGGCAGCAGAGCAGGAGCAAATCTGTGGGATTTCCCAGCAAGTAACACTAAAATTAAAACTACATATGGTAGGGATGTTGACCTGAGATAGTAATTCTGAATAGTTCAGACCTCAAGAATGTTAACAGTGGCTTTTAACACTTGCGTTGAATGCTGCCCAAATTTACAGCAAGGTGAAGGTGTGCAAATTAATCTTAGTTACTGGATACAGCAATGGAGCTGCTGCCTTTTCAGTTGCATGTAGAAATGAGAGGCTGAACCAGAAATAAGTTCCTCTCCAGTAAGCCTGGTGGTAAAATGTCAGGGGTCTCAACTGGATGAGAGTTCAAACTCAGATTTAATTAAGACACCCAAGTCCACTCCTCTATCACCCCCAACAGCCCTTCCCCTTTGCCTGGCACCTTCCCGTGCAAGCGCAGGAGATGTAACACCTGCCCCTATACCTCCCCCCTTCCCACTGTCCAGGGCCCCAATACCCCTTCCAGGTGAAACAGCGATTTACTTGTACTTCTTGCAATCTGGTATACTGTATTCGCTGCTCACGATGTGGTCTCCTCTACATTGGGGAGACCAAACGCAGATTGAGTGACCGCTTTGCGGAACACCTCCGTTCAGTCCGTAAGGGTGACCCCGAGCTTCCGGTCACCTGTCATTTTGATTCACCGCTCCATTCCCACTCGGACCTCACCGTCCTTGGCCTCTTGCATTGTTCCACGGAAGCTCAGCGTAAACTCGAGGAACAGGACCTCATCTTCCGATTAAGCACTTTGCAGCCTTCCGGACTCGATAACGAGTTCAACAATTTCAGATTATAACCTTGGCCCCTATTACATTTTTACTTACTTTTTTTCCCACCCCTTTGTTTTGGGTTTTCCCTCCCCTCCCCCCTTTCCTTTTTTTTCTCTCTCCCACATGGCAGCTGTCTCTCTGCCAGTACACTTCACACCTAATCTGAGCCATCTTTTGTCTCCACTTGTCCTATTACCATCTCATCTGGTTTTGAATACCTCTTAATGTCCCTTTACTTCTTTTGTTCTGTCACAGCCCTGCCTTCGATCTATTTCATTTTCTTTCCAGTTTTGAAAAAGGGATCACCCGAAACGTTGACTCTAATTTCTCTCCACGGATGTTGCCTGGCCTGCTGAGTTTTTCCAGCATTTTCTGTTGTTATTTCAGATTTAATTAAGATTCACACTTCCTTCCTCATTGTTATGCACCTTTTGGTGGTTCTTGCCAAACCACTAGATGATGCAGCACCTTTACTGTGAAGCACCAGAGTGCTCTGTTTCACACTCCACACATGCAAGGTTCCTGATATTACAACAAAAGTCCACCACCAACAATACAGACACAAGCAGTAAGTTTTATTTTCTGAGTGGAATACACCATTTTAAAAACAGTAGTTACAGATGGAACACAAATGGTGGTGGTGCATTTATGCCGGCTTTATGCTGATTTTACATTCTGACATATGCCAAGACCTCCACAAGACATTTTGCTGCAAGTTTAAGGGGTGACCTGATTTGCGTGTTTAAGATGATAATAGGATTTCATAGGGTAGATAGAGAGAAACTGTTCAAAGTCAAACAGTTAATGCAATCAAAGTTTTCACAATGGGTGTATCAGAGGAAAATCCTATTTAATCAATCAAACCACCTGCAAATTAAATCAATGAACCACTCTGATCTAAGACAAAGACCCCTTTGAACATTATCTGGTTGGGCCAAATGGCCTGTCTCTGTGCTGTATATCCTATGTAATGTAATATCCTATGTAATTCTATTTCCTCTGGTGGGGGAGCCCAAACAAGGGGGAATGGCCTTAAAATTAGAGCTTGGCTGTTCCGGGGTGATGTCAGGAAGCACTTCTTCACACAAAGGGTAGTGGAAATTTGTAACACTCTCCACCAAAAAGCTGTTGCGGCTAGGTCAATTTGAACATTTCAAAACTGAGATTGATAGATTCTTGTTAGGCAAGGGTAGTAAAGGTTATGGAAGCAAGGTGGGTAGATACAGATCAGCCATGATCTAATTGAATATTGGTACAGGCTCGAGGGGCTGAATGGCCTACTCCTGTTCCTAAGTTCCCGTCAGCAAGATTAGCACAGAAAGTGGTGTAAATTTCAATGTAACTTCAATGTAAGTGCGGTCCAGGAAATTCGGGGCCAATATCTCACCACGTGATCTCCCTTGGCTTTGCTCACAGGTAATTTAGGGCCTGGTGTGCAGTTCCTAACCTTTACTGAAGGCCCGCAGAATCGCTATAATCCAATAAATTTGCTAATGCACACTTTACTGTTGCTGAAAGATACTGCCTTGCAGATGTATTAACTTGTAGTATTATTGACCTACTTTGCAAAACTTGGTTAAGATGGAAGTAATGGGCCAAAAATTGTGGTCAGAGGCGTACCTCCGGAGTATGCATCCAACCCAGGAAAGAATTACGCGCCTACTTGATGGCGGCGAGGCTGCGAAAACTTGCGGTCTGAGGCTGCGAGGCGGAGGGCAGCATAATGGCCTGCGGATCCTAGGGACGCAGGCAGTGCAGAAGCGTACCTTGGATCACGTGGGCCTGGTCCTCCAATCTCAAAGCAGAATTCACTTTTAATCATTTCTGAAGGGAATCCCGTAATAAAATGGAATGGAATCCTGAAATCTGATCTAATTACAATTTACAGAATTGGAATTTAATTCGTAATTAGCTTCATTCCACCAACCTCACTAAAGATGTAATCTTTTGATAATTTTCAACATCATTAAAACTCTAATCTTTGCCAATATTTGCAGAAACCCATTTGATACAGTGTATGTGTATAATTTCTGATATGAAAATGTTTCAATCAAGCCTGAAGAATCCCCTTATCTCTGATGCAAACGGGCTCTGCGCCTGTTTGCATCAACCGTAACATTTCTATGCGCAATTGCAAGCCAGTGGGTGCGCAACACTGCGCCAGTGATTGCTTTTGCGTGGCCTCCGCGGATGGCCTGCCAACGTGTACGTTGATGGACTGCAAGTTCTGGATTTTGTGCAAGTGCATGCGGAAATCTCGAACTTGCGCTGGATTTCAAAGGAGGTACTCTTGGAGTACGCTGCCATACCGACCGCAAAATCTGGGCCAATATTGTTCTTCCCTCCCCAGAAAACTCTCGTAACCAGTTGTTTATGCTACCATTTTTGTTTCACTGTCTCCCAGTATTTGCTAAAGATGCAAATTGACATGTTTATTGGATCCTTCTCCCTCACCAAAACCTTCCTATTTTTCTCAGTTATTTGCAAAATTAGATAAAAGATGTTTTGACTGCGTCTTGCTTCTCACAATATAGTTATAGTTCTTGATGAAGATACCATTGATGCTCGCTCCCCAGACTGCTTTATTTCACTGTTGGGTCCTCAATGATTAGCACCTACCTGACTGCCTCTACTCTAATGTCAGCACCAAAGCACTTCACAAGCATCTCCCTCTCACCCCAGCGCAAACCTCAGTGACATAAGAAAATCCTCACCCCAAACACAGTTAGTTCAGAATTCCTAACAGCTTCAGCTGTAGAAAACACTGGGGAAAAAATGATTCAGGCTGTTTTTGTGAGGTGATGCGTACGCTGTGCAGCATTGACCCAGTAGTGTTATAGCCCTATCGCCAGTTTGATCTGTGTACAGAGGTTTCATGCCATGAGACTCAGCTTACAAAAGAACCCCTCAGATCACTTTACTCCCCATTTCACATTGTTTGTAAACTTTCTGGCTGTTTCGCCAACTATATTCTGAATATTGCAGTTCTATAGGCTGAATATGTTATAATGTGACTTCTTATGATATATTTTGGGTATTGCCGTTTCCACCAGAGCAGGGTGGAAACTACAACGGCCATGATGTCTCTCGCAGAATTTTCCACAGCAGCTGGAAAACTCTGGCGCCTAAGACATGGGATACAATTCCAATCTAAGGCTGAGCCTCCAGTTAGTAGGGGAGATCTATGTTGGGGCATCTTCTTACAACCATTTCTTACATTAAATTACCAATTTATGTGAGTAAATTTAGAAAGGAACAATCTTGTATTTATATAATGCCTTATCATGTACTCAGGACATTCCAAAGTGCTTCACAGACAATGAATTATTTTTGAATAAAGTCACTGTTGTTATGCAGGCGAATGCAACAGCCATATAACCATAGCAAGAGACGTTTGCCCAGTTGATCTGTTTTTGGTGGTTTTGGGTGTCGGAGAAATGTTGCACAGGACTAGGGGGAACTCCCTGCCCTTTTTCACATAGTGCCATGGCCTGTTTTACATTCACCTGAACAGGTAGGCAGTATTTGGTTGAAGGACTCATCCAAAGGATGATCCTGCAAAATGTAACACTCCCCCAGCACTGCACTGAAGCATCAGCTGCATTTTACGTGCTTCTGTCCTGCAGTAGGACTTGAAGACACAACCTTGTGACTCAGAGAGGGGAGTACTGCCAACTGAGTCAAGCTAACAACTTAGGGATTACTGTTGTACTGCTTTATGTCATGTTAACATTGTATCCATAGACTTGGGTTAAGGGGCAAAATGGTGGCTGCAAAAGTGTAAATCAATCATTTGTGCAATTTAACAGTCTGTTTTGTGGTACTTTCCAGTTTGTTATTGATAACTTTGAAAATAAATGGGGGATTTAATTACATAATTTTCCACCTGTTGATTGTTCCTGAT
Source organism: Somniosus microcephalus (assembly GCF_052327205.1). Taxonomy (NCBI): domain Eukaryota; kingdom Metazoa; phylum Chordata; class Chondrichthyes; order Squaliformes; family Somniosidae; genus Somniosus; species Somniosus microcephalus. The sequence goes on from NC_140997.1 coordinate 168,115,972, forward strand.
TCTGGTATTGTGCTATTTTTGATTCATTTACATGTCCTCAATTCGATATTTAATTGGTTAACTGAGCATATAAGTTAACATAAGAACATAAGAAATAGGAGCAGGAATAGGCCACTTGGCCCATCGAGCCTGCTCCGCCATTCAATAAGATCATGGCTGATCTTGGGCTCAAAGCCACTTCCCCGCCCGCTCCCCATAACCCTTCACTCCCTTATCTTGCAAAAATCTGTCTTTCTTCACCTTAAATGTATTTAACGATCCAGCCTCCACAGCTCTCTGGGGCAGAGAATTCCACAGATTTACAACACTCTGAGGGAAGAAATTCCTCCTCATCTCAGTTCTAAAAGGGCGACCCTTTATTCTAAAACTGTGCCCCCGAGTTCTAGATTTCCCCACGAGGGGAAACATCCTCTCTGCATCTACCTTGTCCAGCCAAAGAGTATAGGCCCAGCCTGCTCAAACTTTCCTTATAAGTCAACCCACTCATCTCTGGAATTAACCTTGTGAATCGTCTCTGAACTGCCTCCAAGCAAGTATATCCTTCCTTAAATAAGGAGACCAAAACTGTACGCAGTACTCAAGGTGTGGTCTCACCAATACCCTGTACAGTTGTAGCAGGACTTCCCTGTTTTCATACTCCAACCCCCTTGAAATAAAGGCCAACATTCCATTTGCCTTTTTGATTACCTGCTGTACCTGCATGCTAACTTTTTGTGTTTCATGCACAAGAACCCCCAGGTCCCTCTGAACTGTAGCATTTTGTAATCTCTCTCCATTTAAATAATAATTTGCTTTTTTATTTTTCCTGCCAAAGTGTATAACCTCGCACTTTCCCACATTATACTCCATCTGCCAAATGTTTTCCCACTCACTTAGCCTGTCCATATCCCTTTGCAGATTCTTTGGGCTGGATTTTCATTGAGGAGTCGGGTAGGAGGTGGGATTACAACTTTCGGGGTTGCAGTCCCGCCTCCATCGAGTTCTAGCCAACCCACGCGATTTTGACTTGATTTACCTTGTTGAGCCCGCCCAGCGGGTCAGTAGGCCTATTAAGGGCCACCCGGCAACAGGTGACATCACAGATTGATATTTCATCTGTCAAGACCTTTTGACAGATGAAATATCAGCGTTTCACAGCTGTTTGAAGCTGTCAAACACTGACAATCTGTACTCCAGGTTAATTCCTTCCTCTCAGGATGATTTAGAGATCTCCCCGGAACAGAAAGCTGAATGCTGTAATTTTTGACAGCTCGCAGCCATTCTGCTTTCTGTGCCGGTGAGATGAGGGATTCCCGAGACCTGAAGGAAGGAAGGCTGTAAAAGTAAGTAAAGGTATGTAAAACTTATTTAAACACTTTACACACACCAAACACACTTACCTTTGCACTCATGCACCCATCACTCACCTGAACACTGGACATCTCGACCCCTCCAAGCCCTTCATCCCGACGGTCCGCCTCCTCTAACTTGGCGTGGTTTGGAGCCGTCGGGAATCCCACACTTCAACATTAAAAATAGGGATTAGGCTAAAAACTGCCTGTTAACTATCAGTTAACAGGCAGTTAATTGGCACTAATCCCCTTCCCGCCTCAGGGAGGCGGGTCCCAGTGCGGGTCGGGTACCCGCCTCCTTTGAAACTGGCATGGAGGCGGGTTGGGTGCGGGATGGGTTCGTGCCCCCCGATTTTGGGATTTTAACACCCCACACGCCTCCTATCCCGCCTCCACAGCCCAATGAAAATCCTGCCCTTTGAGTCCTCTGCACAACTTGCTTTCCTACCCATCTTTGTATCATCCGCAAACTTGGCTACATTACACTCGGTCCCTTCATCCAAGTTTGCCAACCAGAAAATAACCCATTTATCCCGACTCTCTGCTTTCTGTTAGTTAGCCAATTCTCTATCCATGCTAATATATTACCCCCAATTCCGTGAGCACTTATCTTATGCAGTAACCTTTTATGTGGCACCTTATCGAATGCCTTCTGGAAATCCAAATACACTACATCTACTGATTCACCTTTGTCTACCCTGCTCGTTACAGCCTCAAAGAACTCCAGCAAATTTGTTAAACATGATTTCCCTTTCATAAAACCATGTTGACTCTGCTTGACTGTATTATGATTTTCCAAATGCCCTGCTACTGCTTCCTTAATGAAGGACTGCAGCATTTTCCCAATGACAGATGTTAGGCTAACTGGTCTATAGTTTCCTGCTTTCTGTCTCCCTCCTTTCTTAAATAGGCGTGTTACATTTCCAGTTTTTCAATCTGCTGGGACCTCGCCAGAGTCCAGGGAATTTTGGTATAAGAACATAAGAAATAGGAGCAGGAGTAGGCCATACGACCCCTCGGGCCTGCTCCGCCATTCAATAGGATCATGGCTGATCTGAATCTAGACTCACGTCCACTTCCCTGCCCTCTCCCCATAACCCCTAATTCCCTTATCTGCTAGGACAATGTCTATCTCCATTTTAAATTTATTTAATGTTGCAGCTTCCACAGCTCTCTGGGGTAGCAAATTCCATAGATTTACTACCCTCTGAGTGAAGGAATTTCTCCTCATCTCAGTTTTGAAAGGGCAGCCCCTTATTCTAAGATTATGCCCCCTAGTTCTAGTCTCACCCATCAGTGGAAACATCCTCACCGCATCCACCCGATCAAGCCCCCTCACAATCTTATATGTTTCGATAAGATCGCCTCTCATTCTTCTGAACTCCAATGAGTAGAGTCCCAACCTATTCAACCTTTCCTCATACGTCAACTCCCTCATCTCTGGAATCAACCGAGTGAACCTTCTCTGAACCGCCTCGAGAGCAAGTATATCTTTTCTTAAATATGGAAACCAAAACTGCACGCAGTATTCCAGGTGTGGCCTCACCAATACCCTGTATAACTGCAGCAAGACTTCCCTGTTTTTATACTCCATCCCCCTTGCAATAAAAGCCAAGATTATATTGGCCTTCCTGATCACCTGCTGCACCTGCATACTAACTTTTTGTGTTTCATGTACCAGGACCCCCAGATCCCTTTGTACTGTAGCACTTTGCAGTTTCTCTCCATTTAGATAATAACTTGCTCTTTGATTTTTTCTGCCAAAGTGCATAACCTCGCACTTTCCAACATTATATTGCATCTGCCAAATCTCTGCCCACTCACTTAGCCTGTCTATGTCCTTTTGCAGGTTTTTTATGTCCTCCTCACTCACTGCTTTCCCTCCCATCTTTGTATCGTCGGCAAACTTGGATATGTTGCACTCGGTCCCTTCCTCCAAATCGTTAATATAGATTGTAAAGAGTTGGGGTCCCAGCACTGATCCCTGTGGGACACCACTAGTTACTGATTGCCAGCCCAAGAACGAACCATTTATCCCAACTCTTTGTTTTCTGTTAGATAGCCAATCTTCCACCCCTGCCAGTATATTACCCCCAATCCCGTGATTTTTTATCTTGATCAGTAATCTTTTGTGTGGAACCTTGTCAAATGCCTTTTGGAATCCAAATACACTACATCCACTGGTTCCCCTTTATCCACCCTGTATGTTACATCCTCAAAGAATTCAAGCAAATTTGTCAAACATGACTTCCCCTTCGTAAAACCATGCTGACTCTGTCTTATTAAATTATGTTTATCCAAATGCTCTGATACTGTTTCCTTAATAATGGACTCCAACATTTTGCCAACCACAGATGTTAGGCTAACTGGTCTATAGTTTCCAGCTTTTTGTCTACTTCCCTTCTTAAATAAGGGTGTTACATTAGCAGTTTTCCAATCTGCCAGGACCTTTCCTGAGTCCAGAGAGTTCTGGAAAATGATCACCAATGCATCCACAATCCCTACCGCCACTTCTCTCAAGACCCTAGGATGTAGGCCATCAGGTCCGGGGGATTTATCCACCTTAAGTCCCATTATTTTACTGAGTACCATCTCTTTAGTGATTTTAATCGTGTTTAGCTCCTCCCCCCCCCCCAATTGCCCCCTGTTTGTCCAGTGTTGGGATATTTTTAGTGTCCTCTACTGTAAAGACTGATACAAAATATTTGTTCAGTGTCTTTGCCATCTCCATGTTCCCCACCACTAGTTTCCCAGTCCCATCCTCTAAGGGACCAACGTTCACTTTAGCCACCCTTTTTCTTTTTATATAGCTGTAGAAACTGTTTCTATCTGTTTTTATATTTTTTGCTAGTTTACTTTCATAATCTATCTTCCCTTTCTTAATTAATCTTTTAGTTATTGTTTGCTGGCTTTTAAATGCTTCCCAATCTTCTATCCTCCCACTAGATTTGGCTAATTTATATGCCCTTGCTTTCAGTCGAATACGATCCTTTATTACTTTACTAAGCCACGGATGGCTGTCTTTTCTTTTACTCCCCTTTTTCCTCAGTGGAATATATTTATCTTGAAAGATGTGAAATATCTCCTTGAATGTAGACCACTGCTCTTGTACCGTCTTACACTTTAATCTGTTTTCCCAGTCCACTTTAGTCAATTCTACTCTCATACCTTCATAGTCTCCTTTATTTAAGCTTAGTACGCTGGTTTGAGATCCAACTCTCTCACCCTCAAACTGAATTTGGAATTCAACCATATTATGGTCACTCATTCCAAGGGGATCCTTTACTAGGACATTTTTTATTAATCCTGTCTCATTACACAGGGCCAGATCTAAGATTGCCTGCCCCCTGGTTGGTTCAGTTACATACTGCTCAAGGAACCCATCCCGAATACACTCTATGAACTCTTCCTCAATGCTGCCATGCCCAATTTGATTAGTCCAGTCAATATGAAAGTTAAAATCCCCCATGATTATAGCTGTTCCCTTATTACAAGCCCCAACTATTTCCTGATTTATACTCCGACCAACAGAGTTGCAACTGTTAGGAGGCCTATAGACTACGCCCACTAGTGACTTTTTCCCCTTATTATTCCTTATCTCCACCCAAACTGTTTCACTATCCTGATCCTTTGACCCAATATAATTTCTGACTATTGCAGTGATTCCATCCTTGATTAACATAGCAACCCCACCTCCCTTTCCTTCCTGTCTGTCCTTCCTAATTGTCAAATACCCTTGTATGTTTAGTTCCCAGTCATGATTATCTTGCAGCCATGTTTCCGTAATGGCCACCAGATCATACCCATGTGTAGTTATTTGCACTGTCAACTCGTCAATTTTGTTACGAATGCTGCGTGCATTCAGATAAAGAACTTTCAAATATGTTTTCTGACAATTTCTTCCTGCTTTTACCCCTTTTACTACTTTACCTTTATCATTGTACATTCTGTCCCTTCCTGACACGCTCTGATTTTTAATTCCCCCACTGCTACCTTGCTCTATTGCCTTCTCCGCTGTCATTTTTATTTTTCGCTCTCTTAAAACCTCCCCCCAACTAATTAGTTTAAAGCCCTCTCTACAGCCCTAGTTATTCGATTCGCCAGGATTCTAGTCCCAGCATTGGCCAAGTGAAGTCCGTCCCAACGGAACAGCTCTCTCCTGTCCCAGTACTGATGCCAGTGTCCCAGGAAGCAAAACCCATTTCTCCCACACCAGTCTTTGAGCCACACATTTAACTCTCTAATTTTATTTACCCTAGCCAAATTTGCACGTGGCTCAGGTAGTAATCCAGAGATTATTACCCTTGTGGTTCTTCTTTTTAATTTGGCCCGTAGCTGCTCAAACTCCCTCAGCAGAACCTCCTTCCTTGTCCTATCTATTTCGTTGGTACCAACATGGACCACGACAACTGGATCCTCCCCCTCCCACTCCAAGTTTCTCTCCAGCCCAGAGGAGATGTCCTTAACCCTGGCACCGGGCAGGCAACACAGCCTTCGGGACTCTCGCTCTCGGCTGCAAAGAACTCTTATCTATCCCCCTAACGATACTATCCCCTACCACTACAACATTTCTTTTAACTCCCCCCACTTGAATGGCCCCCCGCTCCACGGTGCTGTGGCCAGGCTGCTCAGCCTCCCCGCAGTCCCTGTTCCCATCCTCACAGGGAGTAAGAGCCTTAAACCTGTTGAACAAGGGCAAGGGCTGCGGCTCCTCCAACACTACCTCCTGGATCCCCGTACCTGCCTCACTTCTAGTCACACCATCCTGATCCTGGCCACGGACTACATCTGAATTAATTAATCTAATTGGTGTGACTACCTCCTGAAACAGAGTCCAGGTAACTCTCCCCCTCCCTGATGTGTCTCAGTGTTTGAAGCTCGGACTCCAGCTCTTCAACACGGAGCCGGAATTCCTCGAGCAGCCAACACTTACTGCAAATGTGATCACTGTGAGCATCAATGGTGCCCACCAGCTCCCACATATTGCAGCAGCAACACATCACCTGATCTCCCATTCTGTGTAATAAATTAAATTTATTGATATTATTTTTAAATACCCTCTGCCCCGATTCTAGATGATGAATATCGCACCTTAGAAACTATAAACCAAAGAGTTTAAGCTTAAAAAAGAGAGAAATACTTACCAACCAATCACTTACCTGCTTTCTGATGATGTCACACTTGGATTACTTTTTACACCTCTCCTTCCCTCTGAGTTCCGAGTTCGGAGACTGGTAGGCCTTACCTGGTCTCTGGGACTTTTATAGCTCCGCTGCTGCCGCTGAAATTCCCGCCAACGCTGTGAGGCCTTACCTGGTATATTGCAACCAATGCATCCACTATCCCTGCAGCTACTTCTTTTAAGACCCTGGGATGCAGGCCATCTGGTCCAGGGATTTGTCGTCTTTTAGTCCCATTATTTTACCAAGCACTATTTCCCTAGTGATAGTGGTTGTCTTTAGTTCCCCCCTCCCTATGGCCCCTTGATTATCCATTTTTGGGATGTTGTTAGTGTCTTCTACCGTGAAGACAGATACAAAATATTTGTTCAGAGTCTCTGCCATTTCCCCGTTCCCCATTATTAATTTCCCAGTCTCATCCTCTAAGGGACCAACGTTTACTTTAGCTACCCTCTTCCTTTGTATATACCTGTAGATGCTGTATCTGTTTTAATGTTTCTTGCCAGTTTTCTCTCATAATTCATCTTCTCTCTCTTTATTTTTTTAGTCATCCTTTGCAGGCTTTAAAAAATTTCCCAATCGCCTGGCCTCCCACCAATCTTGGCAACATTGTATGTCTTCGTTTTCAATTTGATACCATCCTTTACTTTCTCAGTTAGCCACGGATGGTGCTCCCTTCTCTTAAAATCTTTCTTTCTCACTGGAATATATTTTTGTTGAGAGTTATGAAATATCTCCTTAAATGCCCGCCACTGCATTTCAACTGTCTTACCCTTTCATTTATTTTTCCAGCCCACTTTAGTCAGCTCTGCCCCCATGCCATTGTAATTGCCTTTGTTTAAGATCAGGACACTGGTTTGGGATACAACTTTCTCACCCTCCAACTGAATTTGAAATTCAACCATGCTATGATCACTCTTTCCGAGAGGATCCTTTACTATGAGATTATTTATTAATTCTGTCTCATCTTCTATATATATAAAACGGTTGGTCTGTCTGTCTTTCTGTCTGTTTGTCTTTCTGTCTGTTTGTCTTTCTGTCTGTTTGTCTTTCTGACTGTCTGTCCGGCTATAGAATCAAAAGTTATAGAGCGTACCTACACATATGTTATATCAAAAGAAAGCTTATCATTAGGGGAGTCTAATAGGCATATTTACTTTTTGGTCAGACAAAAATTGTTCAGACAGTGTACAAAAATTTTCAAAAAACGGCAATATTCCGCTCATTAGCGTTGAGTGACGTGATGGTTGACCAATCGTACAGGGGATTAACCTGATGGTTGACCAATCGGTGCGTCATGGGGGGCGTTTCATTGCGTGTGTGGGCGGGCCTAATCCTTCTGAGCTGAGGTGAGTGACCGCCATCTTTATTCCTAACTATTCATTTATTTTTCCCACTTTCTGCCTGTTTATTTTGAAATATAGATTTCCAGCAAAAAAACAGTTGCTTTTAACAGAAAAAAAAATCCTTCTCCAAAGGGCACTCGGGCTTTCCCCCCCCCTCGGCGGTGGATAAGCTGCCTGCAGGCCTCAGGCCTCGAAGCCTTGGCCTCTCCTCGCCAGCCACGCCCGAGCTAGGCACCGCCCGTCCCACTGGGCCCGCCCCGTGATCGTCGCCATCTTGGTAAAGGCTGGTGGCGCGGGACTGAGCCGAGCATAGCCATCGCCGCCATCTTAGTAAAGGCTGGCGGGGCGGGAGTCAGCGCGCGCGTCAACGTCGGCGGCAGCCCGGAGCGCGACCTCAGCTAAGGTGAGTGCGGCCGGGCCTCACACGCTAGGCCGCGCACCGGCCGGCTCTGAGGCGCTGATCCGCACATGGGAGCTTCGGCTCACCGCGTCCGGGCTCTGAGGAAAGGCAGAGAGAGAGGGGGAGGGAGGGACAGAGACAAAATCAGGACGAGACAGGGGGAGGGAGAGGGGAGAGGGAGAGGAGGGGGGGGAGGGAGAGGGGGAGGGAGAGGAGGAGGAGGGGGGGAGGAGGGAGAGGAGGAGGAGGGTGGGAGGAGGGAGAGGAGGGGGGGAGGGAGAGGAGAGGGGGGAGGGAGACGAGAGGGGAGAGGGAGAGGAGGGGGAGGGAGAGGAGAGGGAGAGGCGGGGGGAGGGAGAGGCGGGGGAGGGCGAGGGGGGAGGGCGAGGCGAGGGGGAGGGAGAGGAGAAGGTGGGGGGAGGGAGAGGAGAAGGGGGAGGGAGAGGAGAGCGGGGGGAGGGAGAGCAAAGCAGGGGGGGAGGGAGAGGAGAGGAGGGGGGAGGGAGAGCAGGAAGGGAAGGAGAGGAGAGAGGAAGGGAGAGGAGGGAGGGAGAGGAGAGGGGGAGGGAGGGAGGGAGAGGGAGAGGAGGGGGGAGGGAGGGTGAGGAGAGGGGGAGGGAGGGTGAGGAGAGAGGAGAGGGGCAGGGAGGGAGAGGAGAGGGGCAGGGAGGGAGAGGAGAGGGGCAGGGAGGGAGAGAGAGTAAAGCAGGGAGAGACAGGGGCAGGGAGAGAGAGAGGGTGAGGGAGGGAAAGAGTGAGGGGGTGGGACAGGGAGGGAGAGCTCACCTTCTTCCTTCCTTCCTTCGCAGGGGTCGATCGGGCCAGGCCTGAGGCGCTCCTTCCCCCCCTCTCCAGCCTAATCCCAAAATAAATCCACCAGTCTCTCTCTCTCTCTCTCTCTCTCTCTCTCTCTCTTCCCCCCCCCCCCCCGTCTCTCTCTTCTCCCCCCAGTCTCTCTCTCTCTCTCTTCCAACAACAACATGCCCTCAAAAAACCCTCGGCACCGCCGGGCACTCCAGCTAATTTGAAATAAAAACAGAAAATACTGGAAATACTCAGCAGGTCAGGCAGCATCTGTGGAGAGATAAACAGAGTTAACATTTCAGGTCTGTGACCCTTCGTCAGAACTGGCGATGGTGCATCGACCTGAAACGTTAACTCTGTTTCTCTCTCCACAGATGCTGTCTGACCTGCTGAGTATTTTTCAGCATTTTCTGTTTTTATTTCAGTTTTCCAGCATCCGCAGCATTTTGCTTTTGTTATAAGTTATTTGAGTTGGTTGTATTTTGGAGGTTTGATGCCTTTGGTCTGAGGACGCACTTGGAAATATGTAACACTAGAAATGTGCACTCAATGCAAGACTTTCGGTCAGTAGATTTGTTGGCCTGCCATAAATATGAAGAGAAAAATAAACCTTCCATTAAATCCAATATGTACTAATGTGTTATATGCTGTTCGTGCACTGGGTTGAAACAACAGTGGTGTATAAGGGAAGGCTTGCAAGCTAATATTAGTTACCAGTTTGTGTCTGTCCCTCTGTCTTAGGGCTAGCAAAAGGCCATTATGAAATGTTAGTTCAGCTATAGGGTGCAGCACTGCAGTGCTTATGTTACTTGACTAGCAATCCAGAGACCTGGACTAACAATCCAGAGAATGTGAGATCAAATCTCACTAAGACAGTGTGAGAATTGAAATTCAGTTAAAACAATTCTGGAAATAAAAATGCTGGTTTTCAGTAAAAGTGATTGTCATAAAAGCCCAACTGGTTCACTAATGTCCTTTAGGGAAGGAAACCTGCTGTCCTTAGTCAGTCTGGTCTATATGTGACCAACATGGTTGACTTAACTGCCCTCTGAAGTGGCCTTGCAAGACACTCAGTTGTATCAAACTGCTCCATGCAGCAGGCTCAAGAGGACCATCACCAGGGCGACTAGGGATGGGCACTAAAGGCCAGTGTTGCCAGCGATGCCCACATCTGAAAATGAATAGTAATAAAAACAAATAATAATATTTATATTTTTGACCTGTGATTCTGTTCTTATCCTGAGAATAATACATGCACTGCCTGGTATACTTAGAAATTTTACAGCTCAAACCTATTTCAAATGCAACTGATTGTAGCTTTAGTTTCCTCATCTCTAAAGGTTAGGCGTTCCCTCCCCAAGAACTGAAACTCTTGTATTCTTTATACCATTTGTATTATTTAAACTGCTTCTTATAAACAAATCCGCTAAGGTTTTAAAAAATATAGGTGAATCTCCAGAGGACCTTGTTTGACAAAACCCTCTACTCTTAAAGTACACTGAGATTGGTCCTCTATTTTTATCTCTGAGTACCTTCACACAAGATTTCTAGCAATAACATAAATTTACCAGGGAACTCCATTGCTGAAAATTTATCACCATATTAAATGCAGCTTTAAGGTTTGCCGAAGACAGTTTACTTCAAAGCTTACTCCTTTACTGTTCTCAATGTGAACATCTGGGCCTAGAAATTGAGTTTTGGCTTAGCCAGGGCTTTAGCGCCGGAAGTTAGTGCCGGCGCTAAGTCCCCCTGCGCGCGCCAAAAATTCAGCAGGGCCGCGCCCAAACGGCTGCCAGCGCTACTGAAGGGTCTTTGCGGCGGTAAATCGGCGCTAACTGCCGTTTCGCGCCGCAATTCCGGCGCTGCGGCACCCGATGCGGTGCGGCAGGCTCGGGAAGTGCAGGCCTCCTCCTTCCCTTAAGGAGGAGCTGCCTGCACCCGGCCGCGGCCCGCGAAAATCTTTTTAAAAATGAGCCCGGCACCTCGGACAAGTGCCGGGCTTGCTTCTGTTCCGGGGGGGGGAAGTCCGGGGAGGGAGCTGCGGCCAGGCGGCCGGCGGGAAAGCGGCCGGCCGCCGCGGGGCCTTTAATGCGCCGGCGCAAAGACTTGTAAGACTCTGTTGCCAGAGTCTTAGTTGCGGCTGTCACGGGCGAGGCGGCCGCAACTGAATTTCGGCGCTGGGGCCCGTCGGCATGGCAACCGGGACGCTGCGCACACCGATGACGTCATCGGTGCCGGCGCAGCGCTACCGGTCTACCGCGGCGGAAGGGCCCCAGGCAATTTCGGCGCCGGCGCCAAATGCAGCGCTAGGCCCTCTAGCGCCGCAAAATCGGCGCTAAGGGCACTCAATTTCTAGGCCCAGGTGTGTTATCCCTTGACCAACCTGGGAAGCAGTTAAGCTCCAAGAAGCTGCTTGTTAAACTTAATTGTGTAGCTTGTGAGCAAGATCACACTGATCAATTTTCTAGGGATACAAAGAAGATTGATCTCTCTCTAGTTCTGACATTTTCCAGAGAAGGTCGCAACAATTATATATATCCAATCTTTTGGTACTTGAGCTGCAATTCAAGCACCAGAAGCCCCCATTGTCAATTCAACTTACAGTATTTCTGTACAGAACTGATGCCACCATAAACTTTTGTACTACTACCGTCCTTAACTTTTTTGTTAGTGGACCTTTTTCAGTTGAGTGATATTGGTGAGAATATGAGAGTAGAATGGTGGTTAATGTAAAAGGGAACCCAAAAATCTTCTACGGGCATATAAACAGTAAGCGGGTAGTAAGAGGCGGGGTGGGGCCTATTAGGGACAAAGAAGGTCGTTGTCATACGTGTCTTCACACTGTTCCCTTTGGGGAACTGTATGGAGTGGTGGAAGGATTTCTGGCCGCGATTAACGCTCCTTCCGTGACCGTAACCATCTTCGTACCAGCCATTAGGGTGGTTAGTCCTATGGCGGGAGGGTTTTACGGGCTCCCGCAACCCATACGAGTGGGGGGGGCCACCCACACCCACGGACGCAAGTATCCCGCTGGATGTCAGCCCAGAATTTAGAGCCGGAGCTCCGACTCCACTTGCTGGGACTGTCTGGAGCGGGGTTCGAAACCCTATGCCTTCTGGCCCAGCGGTGGGGATGCTACCGCTACGCCAAAGGCCCACTCCCACAAAGAAGGTGATATATGCTTAGAGGCACAGGGCAAGGCTACGCAATGAGTACTTTGTATCGGTGTTTATTAAGGAGGTGGATGCTGACAAAATATCAGTAGAAGTGGAAAAGGTAGAAGCAATGGAAGGGGTGAAAACTGATCGACAGGATGTACTAGAAAGACTGGGTATGCTTACAGTGGATTAGTCGCCTGGTCCAGATGGCTTGCATCCCAGGTTGCTAAGGGAATTGGGGGAGGAGATAGCAGAAGGGCTTGCCATAATTTTCCAATCTTCCCTAGATGCGGGGGAGGTGCCAGAGAATTGCAAAGTGGCAAATGTGACACCATTGTTCAAGAAAGGGTGTAAGGACAATCCTAGTAACTACAGGCTGATCAGTTTAACATCAGTGGTGGGTGAAGTTTTAGAAACAATAATCAAGGAAAAGATTAACAGGCACTTGGAGAGGTTTAAGCTAATTAAGGAGAGCCAACATGGATTTTTAAAAGGCAGATTGTTTTTGAATAATCTAATTAAATTTTTTGATGAAGTAACAGGGAGGATTGATGAAAGGAATGCAATGGATGTTGTCGACATGGATTTTAGGAAGGTGCTTGACAAAGTACCACATAGAAAGCTGGTTAATAAAATTGAGGGTCAGTGGCAGCTTAGATAAGGAATTGCCTTAAGGACAGAAAACAGCAAGTTGTGGTAAATGGCTGTTTTTCAGACTGGAGGATGGTAGACAGCGGTGTTTCCCAAGGGTCAGTGCTGGGGCCACTGCTTTTTCTGATAAATATAAATGACCTGGATATTGGAATACAGAGTAGAATTTCTAAATTTGCCAATGACACCAAACTTGGGGGTGTGACAAACAGTGAGGATGATACCAATCGACTGCAACAGGATATAGAAAGGCTAGCAGAATGGGCAGGCAAGTGGCAGATGGAATTTAATACAGAGAAGTGTGAGGTGATGCATTTTGGCAGAAGGAACAGGGAGGGGAATATACACTTAATGGCACAGTTTCAAAGAGTGTGCAGGGACAGAGGGACCTAGGAGTTAATGTGCATAGGTTCCTGAATGTGGCGGGACATATTGAGAGAATGGTTAGCAAAGCATATGGGATCTTGGACTTCATAAATAGAGGTATTGAGTACAAAAGTAGAGAAGTTATGCTGAACCTTTATAAAGTGCTGGTTAGGCCTCAACTGGAGTATTGTGTCCAGTTCTGGTCACCACACTTTAGGAAGGATGTGAAGGCACTTGAGAGGGTGCAGAGGAGGTTTACCAGAATGGTTCCAGGGATGGGGGATCTTAGCTACAAGGACAGGTCGGAGAAGCTGGATTTGTTTTCATTAGAACAAAGGAGGTTGAGGGGTGATTTGATAGAGGTGTACAAGATTATGACGGGTTTGGATAGGCTAGACGGGGAAAGGCTGTTCCCACTAGTTGATGGTAAAAGGGCTAGAGGACACAGATTTAAGGTTTTGGGCAAGAGATACAGGGGGGACGTGAGGAAAAACTTTTTCACGCAGCGAGTGGTGAGGACCTGGAACTCGCTGCCGACGGAAGTGGTGGAAGCGGAGACGCTCAATGTTTTCAAGGGGAGACTGGATAGGCACTTGAGGGAAATAAACTTCCAGGGCTATGGGGATAGAGCGGGTGAATGGGACTGTGGATTGCTCCACAGAGAGCCGTCAGGAATTCGATGGGCTGAATGGCCTCCTTCTGTGCCGTTATGACTCTATGGCCTAGAAATTGGGTATAGCCCGGCTTGAGGCGTTTGAACTGGCGCTGCACAAAGTTTATAGCCAGACGAAACTTATCGCCGCCTGGCGCGATATTGGGTTGCATCACCCCTAAAGGTGATTGAGGCGCGAATTCAGGCATTACACGGGACTCCTAAGGCGCTAAACTTCCGGCGCAACCCAATATCGGAGCGGACGGGCTCAGCGTAGGTGCTCTCAATTACCGATGACCACGAGACTTCCAGGCGCCGGCTAGCTCTTAAAGGGGTGGGTCAGTCAGCTTCAGCATCCACACTCTGCGCCTTGCGGGCCTCAGAATTGGCGCAGGCTCTTCTCTGGCGATAAAAACTTGGACCAGATGGAGAAGGTGAGACAGAGAGCAGAGCGTTTCATCAATGAGGCTCTGGAGCAATTGGTGGCCGCAGTGGAGCGCCGGCGAGATGTTCTCTACCCAGACAATGGCAGGAGGCCGAATCATAAGGACTACCGATGAGCTTGGAGGGATGTATGCCAGAGGGTCAACTCCAGCAGCATGGTGACCAGGAGCCCTGTCCAATGCAGAAAGAAATTCAACGACCTCACTCGGGTCGTGAGGGTGGGTGTTGTTCCTGCAAACTTCTGCATCCCTTCATTTGCACCTGACTTTATGGCTACAGGGTGGCCTGTGCCCCATTGGCCATCTGCCAGCAAGCACCCATGGCCCTTTCTGGGCACACACATGCACATTTGACTCCGGGCGTCATGTAAGGGCTCTTGCACCATGGATCACTCAGGGCATCAGGTTACATAACTTCCCCTCCTTTCCCCTGCAGTCCATGCTGGCGAGGATTGGCAAAGACCAGCTTCGCACCGGTGGAGGACCGCCACAAGTGTTCACTCTCACGGATCTCGAGGAGAGAGTCCACCAGATTCTTGGAGGACGTCTGAGTGGTCCTGTAACCATTGCAGCTACCGACCCCATTGTCGACAGCGATGGTAAGGTTCTCACCTCTTACAACTGTCTCCTTCTACTTGTTCCCCCCGCCAGCATGCTTTCTCACTGTGGACCCATGTCATAGCCTTGCCGCAATCTGGCATCCCTTGCTGCGAACCTGTCCTTTTGCTAAAGCCACTCTTCCACCTCCCTGCTTTCAGATGCTGCATCACCAGCTCGGGAGCCGGGCCCTCAAGCTGCCAGTGCCAGTGCCTCCGAAGGCTCAATGAGAAAATTACTGTCCAACAGAAGGTCAGCAACTCTCTCCAGCAACGATCAGGATGTCCAGCCGAAATGGCTGCAGCTTTTATACTACTGCTGTCCCCTTTAAATAGTGCCCCCGAGTCCGAGAAGGGCCTGGGAACGCTCCATCCAACTGTCACTAATAGCGCCAGGCGGAAAGGTTGCGGGCGCCACCGAATATCCGGTCCGGGGCGCAAAAATGGCGTTGCACACTGAAATTACGTCATGATCTGCCTACGCCCGCGGGCGCGCGCAAAGAGTTAGCGCCGGCACTAAAATCATACTCAATATGGGAGGTGGCGCTATATTCACAGCGCCCGCCCGAAAATTGGGTAATGCCCCAATTCTCGGGCTCTTTAGGCGCTAATCGCTGGCGCTACCAACCGAATTTCTAGGCCCATGACTGGTGCATCAAGTCACTAAATCTCTTCCACTTCCTTCTGATTCCATAGCTACTCAGTATTTCTTCAGTCTTTCAGACTGACACTGTGGTCCTGTTCTGATCCTGAGAATCATTTGGCCACTTATAATGGAATTTTGAAAATATTTTCTTTTTTAAATAAAACATGCGTTTGTATTGTGCCTAAAATGAATTATTTTGGTGTTCATTTGTTGTTACGTAGGCAAATGTGGCTTTTGTTCTAAGCCTGCAGCATCCCACAGACAGCAATGAAATGAATTCCTACTTAATCTTTGGTGTTGGCTAAGTGAATTACATTGGTCAGCACACTAGGGGGATGTCCTCACAGTGCTAAAAATGATTGGGGACTTTGCCAAGTCTTTAAGAAAACTATGAAGATTTGGGTTCATCACTGTGACACACCTCAATATAATATTGTTCAGAACCAGCCTGCAAGCTTAATGCAATTCTGCACCATGGTGTTCTATTGTAACATGAACACACACATTTCTAAATGTCTGACAAGCTTGCCATTCACTATGTTTTTCCACCATGACTGTACAATATGACGTTATGGGCTGATCAGTGTCAATCTGAAGACTTTGGAAAAATTTCAGCAACATTCCTTCAGTATTGGTATCTATTGTGCGTGTGAAGCAATCAATCAAAGCAAGACAGCCCTATCCAGCCAATCATGCCACTCCTGTCCATCAGAATAATTCACATGTACAATCTTTGCACCTTCAGCAGAATATTTTGAGGAGCAAAGTAATAGTTCTACTTGACCACCTCTTCATTCTGACGATTAGAGTGCAGGTTAAGATTTTACTAGTTGTGTGCTTTCTTTGCTATGAAATTTAGCCAACAGCGGTTTGAATTCACACCTACTGTCTCTCAGACAGAACACATTTTTGATTGATGCAGAGCCAGATTGACACCTTGCTCATATTTTATTCCTCCATCCCCTCCATTGTCAAAAGTTATGTCACTTCCATCAGCGACATACCACCTCCTATTCAATCTAAGTTAATGTGGCCACAAATGTGACACGGTCGATTTACTTGGCTATTCTGGATCTATGAGATTTGTTTTTTTTCCTGCAAACTTCACAAAATCTGCAAAACTTTCTCTTTGATAATTTCCATTTTCATGTTGTAGAACAGATGTACTGCTTTTGAGATTGTACCGAATGCAAGCATTAACCATTCAAATGGAGGCACAGACTAAAAAGTGTCTGGAATACTGATGTCTGTTCAATAGTAATATTAAATATTGAAATTGAAATATGAATGCATGCAATAGTAGGCATTTACTTGTAACTAGAGTTCAAATTGACATTTTAGAGGGTCAAATTGTAAAGTCAGCTGATAGAAATTTCAACCTCCTTTCACTGACCTGTAAACAACTTGGATACCACATTACATTTCTATTAACTGCCTTTCAATTCTTCTTTCAGTCTTTATTGAGTATAGCTTGTGTGTGTGTGCACGTGAGAGCATATCAAATCTCTTCTTTCAGGCCCCAGGGGAAGCAATTTCTGGTCAGGTACTTGGAGAGTTAAACGTTCATTGACTGAATGCTCAGTAACAATTCAGGAATAGATCTCTGCCCATTTTGATTTGAGCACCGCTCGGTATTTGTCTGACCCTTCACTTTCTTTGGGTGTATTTTTTTTGGAATAGCAGGAGTACTCCTGGGCCCATAAAAGATCTACAGCCTGCTGCCGGCTTGTTCAAGGTACTCCCCAGAATTGTCTCTCCTGCCTCCCCAGACCTGACTATTTCCCCAACCAGCGAGCTGCAACAGGGTCCCCATATGACACCTGCAGTATTTAAATGAGGCCCAAAGCCAAATTTGGCTTGGGACTTAGACTCCACAAGAAGTAGTAGCAGACTATTTCACCCTGTGAGGCAGTACAGGTAAGCTCGATCTTGACCTCACCTATCAGCCAGACGCACAATTTCTAGCAGGGTCACTGGTTAGTAAGCAAGGAGGGGAGCTCCCAGCTGAATTTCCCCTCTATGGCCTAGGGGTACAGAGGCCAACTGGAACCCCCTAGTACCTAAATCAGCACAGACCAAGAATCAAAACTGAGACCTTCTGTCTTGTGTGGCTGAGCTTCAGGCAGCACTTGTCTCACCGATTCAGAGAGCCAGCTAATCTCTTTTTATTTCTTTTTGTTAAAACGTGTGAAGAAGGATTAAGACTAAATGACTTCACTTGCAAATGTAATCTAAAAATAAACTTGTACAGTTATTGTATATCATTATGTTGTCAATGTACTTGACAATTTAAAATAAAAGTTAAAGAATCATTCCTGAATGGATGATTATATTGTTTATCTCAGCGAGCTGTGACTCCAAGGAGGCCACAGTATTTTTTGCTAATTTATTTAATTGAAATAAAAGCTAATATTTTAGCATTGTGTTATGATGAATTTGTTTAGAAATGAGAAAACCTTTCAGCATTAATGTGAACTATTACTAGGTAAACGTAGCACATAGCAAAGGAAAATATATCGAGCATAACGATAATAGTTTATTTTCACATTGACAGTTATGAAGAAGCACTTGCCTAGGTACATTTAGAAAATATGATTTCTTTAACAAATCATGACAGTGAAAAGGATAACTGAAAGTATAGTTTGACAGAAATAGAGGATGAAAGGTTTGCTAATGGAGAATTGTGACACAAAAGGAATAGTTAGATGAATTGGAGGTTACCCTGTGATGCAAATATGAAAACACAAGGACTTCAGGTGTGCATATTATTAAATATTACGTGAACTATAGTATTCCCCGTCTATCAATCATCGATAAATCCACAGAACAATCTTAGCATTTGATCTAATTTACAAAGTGGTATGTTCACAAGACAGCTTATTTTGGGGCAATATCTGGCACAAGTGGAGGTTTGCTCAGCACAGATGGCAATGATACTTTGCTGCCTCGGTAGCTGTGATCAAAGGGGGCTAACATATATAGAAAGGAATGGGAATTTGGGTGATCCAATGAGAAGAGCTGTGGGTCAACCTCTTCTTAACAGTGTTATCATTATTTCTCTACAGGATAACCTAATGGAAAATGCATACAAATAGATTTTTAGCAATACTGAGTAAAATATACAGCATCTCACAGTACAGGCCAGAGAGCACATACAACAACAACAGCAACAACGTGTGTTTATATGGCGTCATTAACATAGAAAAATGTAGCAGAGGTGTAAGGAGCCAGCGGGAGATCTTAAAATGGGTGATTAAAGTCTTGGTCAAAGAGGTGGATTTTGAGCGGCTGCAGGACATTCTGAGGGGCGACGGTGAACAGCCGGAGGTTGTGGTCCATATCAATACCAATGACATAGGTAGAAACAGGGATGAGGTCCTGCAGGCAGATTTTAGGGAGCTAGGAAAGAGATTAATAAGCAGGACCTCAAAGATAGTAATCTCCAGATTACTCCCAGTGCCACGTGCAAGTGAGTACAGAAATAGGAGGATAGAGCAGATGAATGCGTGGCTGGAGAGATGGTGCAGGAGGGAGGGCTTTAGACTCCTGAGGCAGTGGAGCAGGTTCTGGGGGAGGTGGTGTGATGAAATATTCCATTCATCACTGCCTGTGACTGTGGTTGGTTTCAGGTTCCCCCTTACCATTGTATTGCCTGTGACTGTGGTTGGTTTCAGGTTTCTCCTCACCATTGTATTGTGTATTGGAATGTATGGAATGTGTTGTGTGTAGGGCTCCGCCCATACCTGGCCTCTATGTAAGCCAGCTCAGTCTGGCCTCACAGCCAGTACTGCAGACCTCCAGGGAAGATACCTCTCTCCACTGCGTGTTATCTTCTAAGTTAATAAAAGCCTTGTTTTGTTTCGCTGACATCGAGTCTCGGGATTATTGAGGCACATCAATTTTATTAACTTATTTTTCAACACAATGGATCAACTCCTGAAACCCGAACGTTTGGATTTGGATCAGCATGCTCCGGACGCATCAGCACGCTTCGGACACTGGTTTATGTGTATGGAATTCTTCCTGGACAATTCCGCAGCCGTCAAAGACGCTACGGACGCTGCGAGTATGAAACTCGGAATTCTGCGGAATTGGGTAAGCCACCGGGTTTACCCCCTCATCCAAGACGCCGACACGTACCTGGCCGCCTGCGACATCTTAAAGGCGCATTACCAGCAGCCTATGAATGAGGTATATGCTAGGCATCTGCTCGCCACTCGCGCACAGCGACCTGGGGAATCGGTGGAGGAGTTCCTAGGCACCCTGAAAATGCTTGGCAAAGACTGCAAGTGCCGAGATGTAAAAGCCGCAGTGTACACCGACGAGCTTGTTCGCGATGCCTTTATCACAGGCCTCAGCTCCACTTACATCCGGCAAAGACTGCTGGAAAAAACGGGATTGGACCTGAAACAGGCTGCGGACACCGCGCGATCCCTGGATGTGGCCCAGAGAAACTCGGACGCCTACTCTTCAGCCCGCGCCGTCCACGCCGCCACGTGTGCACCAAGGGCGCCGCCATCTTGGAAGGCATCTTCCCCGCCTGGCAGCCCGACACCGTCGGGGCCCCGCTCTCCCCCCAGAAGCCCTACGACAGCCGCGACGCGTCGGGGACCCAACTGCTACTTCTGCGGGCAGCCAAAGCACACCAGAAACCTGTGCCCGGTGAAAGGCACCACCTGCTTTAAGTGCGGTAAGAAGGGGCACTTTGGGAAGGTGTGCAGAGGGAACCCCGCTGGAAAACCAAAACCCGCCACCGCCGCGTGTGCGCCGTGGGAGCGGCCATCTTGGACGCCATCTTGCCCGACCTCGTGGGGTCCGCCATCTTGTGAGCAGACAGCGCGGACGCCATCTTGTCTCGATCAGGGCCCTACAGTGGCATCGGTCACAGTGGACCAGACCAGGCCCCACCCGCTATCCAAATCAATGGTGGACATCGAGGTAAACGGGTGCGGGGTTAAATGTTTAATTGACAGTGGAAGCACGGAGAGTTTTATCCA
Organism: Somniosus microcephalus; assembly: GCF_052327205.1. Taxonomy (NCBI): domain Eukaryota; kingdom Metazoa; phylum Chordata; class Chondrichthyes; order Squaliformes; family Somniosidae; genus Somniosus; species Somniosus microcephalus. The sequence goes on from NC_140997.1 coordinate 168,136,542, forward strand.
CCCGGAACTGGCACGACAACTCTCCCTAAAGGTGGTCCCTACTCGGGGTACCATCTCTATGGCTGATAAAACCCAGACATCGACCATTCTGGGTTACTGCACGGTACAATTGTCCGTTAACGGGACTGTATACGATAATTTTAAAGTATTAATCATGAAGAATCTATGCGCGAGCGTGATCTTGGGCCTGGATTTCCAGTGCAACCACCAAAGCATCACGCTCAAGTACGGTGGGTCCCAGCCGCCCCTCACAGTGTGCGGCCTGGCTACCCTGAAGGTAAAGCCGCCTTCGCTATGCGCGAACCTTACCCCTAACTGCCGGCCAATAGCGACCAAAAGCAGGAGGTACAGCTGGGAGGACAGGCGGTTTATCGCAACCGAGGTAGACAGGCTCCTGAAAGAGCGCATTATTGAATGCAGCAATAGCCCGTGGCGCGCCCAAGTGGTGGTGGTAAGGGGTAGCGAGAAGAAACGGATGGTGATCGACTATAGCCAAACGATCAACAGGTACACCCAACTAGACGCCTACCCGCTACCCCGCATATCAGAAATGGTGAACCAAATCGCCCAATACCGGGTGTTCTCCACCATCGACCTCAAGTCAGCGTACCACCAGCTCCCTATCAGACCAGAGGACCGCCCGTACACCGCCTTCGAGGCGAACGGACGCCTCTACCAATTCCTCAGAGTCCCCTTTGGGGTGATGAATGGGGTCTCGGTCTTCCAGAGGGAGATGGATCGCATGGTCGATGACCACCACTTGCAGGCAACCTTCCCCTACCTCGACAACGTCACCATCTGCGGTCACAACCAGCAGGATCACGACTCGAACCTCGAGAGGTTCCTGAAAACCGCACAAAAACTCAACCTCACCTACAACGAGGACAAGTGCGTTTTCAACACCACGCGCCTCTGCATACTAGGCAGCGTGGTGGAGAATGGGGAAATCGGACCAGACCCCGACCGATTGCGCCCCCTACGGGAGCTGCCCCTGCCCAACACTCCCAAAGCCCTGAAAAGGTGCCTGGGGTTATTTTCTTATTATTCCCAATGGGTCCCCAACTACTCCGACAAAGCCCGCCCCCTCTTGAAAGCATCCTCTTTTCCGCTCTCTGCTGAGGCCCACGCCGACTTCAAAAGCATTAAGCAGGATATTGAGCGGGCCACGCTACAGGCAGTGGACGAGAACACTCCATTTCAAGTGGAAAGTGATGCGTCTGACTTTGCCTTGGCGGCCACCCTCAACCAGGCGGGGCAGCCCGTAGCTTTCTTCTCGAGGACCCTCCAAGGGCCCGAGATCAGACACTCCTCCGTGGAAAAGGAGGCCCAAGCCATCGTGGAGGCAGTGCGCCACTGGCGCCACTACCTAGCCGGCAAACGCTTCACCCTACTTACCGACCAGCGGTCGGTAGCGTTTATGTTCAATAATAAACAGAGGGGGAAGATCAAAAATGATAAGATTCTTAGGTGGCGGATCGAGCTCTCCACCTTCGAGTATGACATCATTTACCGGCCAGGGGCCCTTAACGAATCCCCAGATGCCCTCTCACGAGGGATGTGTGTCAGCGCCACCGGGGATCGGCTACAGACCCTCCACAACGACCTCTGCCACCCAGGGGTCTTGCAGCTGTTCCACTTCATAAAGTCCCGCAACTTACCCTACTCGATTGAGGAAGTTCGGTCTCTGACCAGGAACTGCCGCACTTGCGCTGAGTGCAAGCCTCGGTTCTACCACCCTGATAGAGCCCACTTAATCAAAGCTACACGGCCCTTTGAGCGGCTCAGCTTAGATTTCAAGGGCCCCCTCCCGTCCGTCGACCGCAATGTTTACTTCCTGAACATTGTGGACGAATACTCCCGGTTCCCATTCGCCTTCCCCTGCCCAGACATGACCAGCGCCACGGTCATTAAATGCCTCAACAGCCTGTTCTGCCTGTTCGGTATGCCGAGCTACAACCACACGGATAGGGGGGCGTCCTTCATGAGTGAAGAGCTACGCCAGTACATGCTGTCCAGTGGTATCGCCACGAGCCGTACCACCAGCTACAACCCCCGGGGTAACGGTCAAGTGGAGCGAGAGAACGGAACAGTATGGAAAGCAGTCACTCTAGCTCTAAGGACCAAGGGCCTCCCTATCTCCCGCTGGCAGGAAGTCCTCTCAGATGTGCTCCATTCGATACGGTCGCTATTGTGTACTGCCACTAATGCCATGCCTCATGAACGAATGTTTAGCTTTCCCCGGAAATCCACCTCAGGCGTATCCATGCCGTCATGGCTTTCCACCCCGGGTCCAGTATTCGTGCGAAGGCATGTGAGGGGCCATAAGACGGACCCTCTCGTGGAGCCAGTGCACCTACTCCACGCCAACCCCCAATACGCGTATGTCCGGCACGCCGACGGAAGGGAGGACACCGTGTCAATAAAAGACGTCGCCCCAGCCGGTAACGACAACAACCACGGCAATAGCAGCAACAACGACCACAAGAACTCTTACCCACCCACTACTCTTTCATCACCCCCGGAAGAACATCGACCAACGGCACCCCCACCAACTACCCCTTCAACAACCCTGGCGGCACCCCCGGCAGAGACCCAGGAGGCCACCGGGGACACCCAGCCGACACCCGCGACACCACAACAGCCACGTCGGTCGCAGAGGACTACCAAACCCCCGAACAGACTAAATCTATAGAAGGGGTGAATGTGATGAAATATTCCATTCATCACTGCCTGTGACTGTGGTTGGTTTCAGGTTCCCCCTTACCATTGTATTGCCTGTGACTGTGGTTGGTTTCAGGTTTCTCCTCAGCATTGTATTGCCTGTGACTGTGGTTGGTTTCAGGTTTCTCCTCACCATTGTATTGTGTATTGGAATGTATGGAATGTGTTGTGTGTAGGGCTCCGCCCATACCTGGCCTCTATGTAAGCCAGCTCAGTCTGGCCTCACAGCCAGTACTGCAGACCTCCAGGGAAGATACCTCTCTCCACTGCGTGTTATCTTCTAAGTTAATAAAAGCCTTGTTTTGTTTCGCTGACATCGAGTCTCGGGATTATTGAGGCACATCAGGTGGGACCTGTACAAGCCAGATGGATTGCACCTCAACAGGACCAATATGAGGGGAGCATTGCTAGTACTGTTGAGGAATGTTTAAACTAGCTTGGCAGGAGGATGGGGATGGGAATGTGAGCGTAGATTCAGAAAGAAGTGAAGCAAAGCTGGAAGTGGAAGACAGAAAATTAGAAAGTGAGTTTGGAAAGCAGAAAGACTAGAAAATAGACAACAAAGGAGTTTGGAAGTGCTTATTGGTATATACTTCAATGCACGGAGTCTGGTGAATAAGGCAGATGAGCTGAGGGCACAGATAGACACTTGGAAGTATGATGATATAGCTATTGCTGAAACATGGCTGAAAGAAGGGCAGGAATGGCAGCTCAACATTCCTGGTTACAGGGTTTTCAGATGAGATAGAGAGGGAGGGGGTTGCAATATTGGTTCAAGAAACTATTACAGCTGCGAGGAGGGATGATATGTTAGGAGGATCATCAAATAAGGCCATATGGGTTGAACTGAAGAACAAAGAAGGGGCAATCACAGGTCTGGAAGCATACTTTCGGCCCCCAAACAGTTAGAGGGAGATAGAAGAGCAAATATGTTGGCAAATTTCTGACAAGTGCAAAAACAATAGGGTAGTAATAGTAGGGGAGCTCAACTACCCTAATATTAACTGGGATAGAATTAGTGTAAAAAGTACAGAGGACGCAGAATTCTAAAAATGCATTCAGGAGAACTTTTTTAGCCAGTACGTAGCAAGCCCAACAAGAGAGGGGGTGGTTCTGGACTTGGCTATAGGGAATGAAGCTGGGCAGGTGGAAGGAGTATCAGTGGGAGAGCATTTTGGTGGTAGTGATAATTCAGTTAGACTTATTGTAGTTATGGAAAAGGACAAAGATAGACCAGGAGTAAAAGTTCTCAATTGGGGAAAGGCCAATTTTACTAAGCTGAGATGTGATTTAGCAGAAGTATACTGGAAACAACTACTTGTAGGTAAATCAGTGCCAGAGCAGTGGGAGGTATTCAAGGAAGAGACAGTGAGGGTTCAGACAAATATGTTCCCACAAAAAAAAGGGTGGGACTCCCAAATCTAGTGCCCCCTGGATGTCAAGGGGCATACAGGGTACGGTGAGGATAAAAAGGGAAGCTTATGTAAGATACCGAGAACTAAATACTGCAGAAAGCCTAGAGGAGTATAGAAAGTGCAGGGGTGAAATTAAAAAGGAAATTAGGAAAGCAAAGAGAGGGCATGAAAAAATATTGACAAGTAAAATCAATGACAACCAAATTATCTATCTATCTATACATATAAATCGGTACATCTGTCTGTCATTCTGTCATTCTGTCTGTCATTCTGTCTGTCATCGCGTGTGCGTCTGTCGGGCTATGCGCTCGAAAGTTACAGGGCGTACCTACGCGCGCGTTACCTCCAAAGAAAGCTTACGCTTCCGAGACGGTTTTAAGCGTATTTACGTTTCGGCCGGGCTAAAATCGCGCTCGCGGTATCCCAAAAACCTTCAACATTCCGCTCATTAGCATCTCATTATCCGCTCATTAGCGACAGAGTGACCTCGAGCTCGACCAATCGTACGCCGGGTTGCTGGCGTGTGCCGCTGGGCCAATCGGTGCGTGTGTGGCCGGGCCTTATCCTTCTGAACCGAGGTGAGTCGCCGCCATCTTGATTCCAAACTTTTCCTTTCTTTTTCCCGCTTTCTGCGTCTTAAAAAAAAACGTTGCTTTTAAAACACATATTGTTTTAAAGAAAAATGATTTAGAAAGGAATTAACTTATCTAATCTCATTAATTTTCCTACCTTTCCCCGTTTTTCCAGGTAGGCCTAGAAGCCTCGGCGTCTCCTCTGCACCCACGCCCGAGCTAGGCACCTCCCGGCCCCACTCGAAGGCTGGAGGGCCGAGCCTCAGCCCAACGCTCCTAGGGTGCGCTCGCAGCAGGAGCTGAGAAGCGGCGTCTCTCTCTGGCTGGGCCGGGGGGTGGGGCTTGCTGAGCGTCCAGCGTTACCCTGGCAACTGGGCCTGCCAGACGTCTCGCACAGCCGCAATCGGCGGTCTTCACCTCGGGGGGGGGGGGGGGGCCGCGACCCTCGGGGGGGGGGGCGGGGCCGCGACCCTCGGGGGGGGGTGGGGGGCCGCGCGCGCAGCAGGAGCAGCTGAGACGCGGCGTCTCTCTGGCTCGGCCGGGGGGCAGGCTTGGTCAGCGTCACGGTTACCCTGGCAACCGGGCCCGCCGGCCGAGCCAGAGAGAGACGCCGCGTCTCAGCTCCTGCTGCGCGCGCAATCGGCGGTCTTCACCTCGGGAGGGGGGGCCGCGACCCTCGGGGGGGGGGGGGGCCGCGACCCTCGGGGGGGGGGGGGCCGCGACCCTCGGGGGGGGGGCCGCGACCCTCGGGGGGGGGGGGGGCCGCGACCCTCGGGGGGGGGGCCGCGACCCTCGGGGTGGGGGCCGCGACCCTCGGGGTGGGGGCCGCGACCCTCGGGGGGGGCATGACCCTCGGGAGGGGGCCGCGACCCTCGGGGGGGGCGCGACCCTCAGGGGGGCCCCCCGCCCTCCCTCCCCCCACCCTCCCTTCCCCCCCACCCTCCCCCTCCCTTCCCCCCTCCCTTCCCCTCCCACCCGCCCTCCCTTCCCCCCCTCCCTTCCCCCCTCCCTTCCCCCCCCGCCCTCCTCCCCTCCCCCCCGCCCTCCCTTCCCCGCCCTCCCCTCCCTCCCTCCCCTCCCTCCCCTCCCCTCCCCCCCCTCTCTCTCTTCCCCCAGTCGCTCTCTCTCTTCCCCCCAGTCGCTCTCTCTCTTCCCCCCAGTCGCTCTCTCTCTTCCCCCCAGTCGCTCTCTCTCTCTCTTCCAACAACAACATGCCCTCGAAAAAGACTCGGCACCGCCGGGCACTTCAGCTAGTATATAT